>NC_057814.1:106160040-107456241 GCF_018294505.1 Triticum aestivum | reverse complement strand
CCGCCGCCCCATACTACGTCGCCGTCTCGATCGCGCCGTCGCCCCCGGCCCGCCGCTCGTCGTCGCGCCGTCCCCGTCGCATCACCGTCTTGCGCCGCCGCCCGTACGCCGCCGCCCC
Source organism: Triticum aestivum (assembly GCF_018294505.1). Classification (NCBI taxonomy): domain Eukaryota; kingdom Viridiplantae; phylum Streptophyta; class Magnoliopsida; order Poales; family Poaceae; genus Triticum; species Triticum aestivum. Next base: position 107,456,123 of record NC_057814.1, on the reverse strand, counting down.
CGCTCGTACACACACACATACACACACACACATATTTTTTTTACTTATTTTCTGTTTTCTGTTGTTTAGATTAATGTTAGATAAATTACGTAGATAACAATGTTAAAATGTTAATGTTAGATGAATTATATGGAAAAGATGTTAAATATTAATGTCAATTTTAGATGAATTAGCTAGATATAAATTAGGTATATATATGCAATTTGAACTAGTTGAGTTAATATAACTAGTTTATTTTTAGTATGAAAATTAATAGAACAAGTTTATTTTTAGTAAGAAAATTTAGGTATATGAGATTATTTGACCTAGTTGAATTAATATAACTAGTTTATTTTTAGTAAATGCTTAGTTGAACTAGTTGAATTAGTGGAACTAGTTTATTTTTAGTAAGAAAATTTAGGTATATGAGATTTGATGATCTAATTAAAATATTACTATATATATAGCTACTTTATATATTTTAGTAAGAAAATTAGTAGAACTAGTTTATTCTTAGTAAATTCTTAGTTGAATTAGTTAAATTAATAGAACTAGTTTATTTTTAGTAAGAAAATTTAGATGTCTGAGATTTGATGATCTAATTAAAATATTACTATATAGAACTAGCTACTTTATTTTAGTAAGGAAATTAATAGAACAAGTTTATTTTTATTAAATGCTTAGTTGAATTAGTTGAATTAATAGAACTAGTTGAACTAATAGAAGTAGTTAAATTAGTTGAATTAATAGAACTAGTAAATGTTTAATGTTTCACCTATATGAACATAGGAAATGTCGTCTGACGACGAAAAAGATTTCATTAAGTGCGAATTCTGTGAAGACCAGCGCGGCCTGTGCGACAGAAATTTCCTTATCGATGATAGGCGCTTCAGCATCAAGCTGGATGAGACCTTCGAAGTGGATACAGTAAGTCACAACGACAAGTCTTTTTTCATAATTAAGCATGACTTATATATGCTTCATTTGCTTCAAGTTATAATTTTAAATTTTCACTATTCTACTAGCGCATCCCCTGCCATGCAAGAATTTTTTGTCTTGGATAAGATTGGTTTCAGTGCTATGGAAACTATGGAGGTAAAGAGAGTTTACCTGAAGACTGAGCATCGTTATAGTTTCAACGTCAAATTATACAATGCAGACACGTACACCTATTTTGAATGCAAAACTTGGCAAGCACTATGCAAGGCTTATGCATTTGAGCCTGATATGGTTATCACCATTGATATTCGTCCGGAAGATGATATTGAAGGTAATAGAGACATCTGGGTCGATGTGCAGACGCCTCCAGTTCTACCATTATGTCAGTTTCTCAACCATATTTATGTCTTTGATATTGTTTATTAAAAAATAGTTGACAACTAATTTCTATTGATAGCTTATTTCCATTCAAGCAAACATGTCCGGCGGTTGGTAGACATGACCTACTACTGTCCCGGAGCTGAACTAAACTGCGAGGAGATAAGTCATTATGTTTCATGGCTTGAGGATCTTGATGCTGTTAAGAGAAATCATTTTCCTGAATTTGAAAATGTTAGTACTCAAAACGTGCGACCAATAGTGATCGTATTGAACTACGGTCATATGTATTTAGGAAAGATGGTAAGATTTTTACTATTAGTCCTCAGTGTATCTTTTGCATACATTATTTTTCAAGCTAAACTTTCATTGCTAAGTATATTAATTACTATACGATGTTCTTCAACAGGGACTCCCGATGACAGTTGTGCCTCAGTGGATCGAGACTAAAGGTCGCATGTCAATTGTTAGCTTACGGCCAAGATATCCTACAGTGCACATGAGTGCATTCAGGATTTCTGAAAGCGATGAATGCTTAATAGTGAAAGATTGGAGCAAAATTGTTAACGATCGCAGAGAAGTACTAGGGGGCAGCAATCAGAAGCGCAGCCCACGATTAGGAGACATGTTCATCTGCATGCTCCAATATGATGAATCAGGAGAGCTATACATGTTCTATGCTATTTTACCTGAGAGAGAGCAGCAGGAGTGATTTAGCTAGTTATCATGCTCTTAGTACTTGTTGTCCTCTCATGCGTGTCCGTGTTCTTCGTCCTGAACTTAATCTTAAAGAGTGATTTGCTTTTGTGGTGTTATGAACGCTTATAATATCATGACCATGTTGAACTCGATGATATCTTTGCTAGCTAGTATATACTGTTGTCGGTGATGATATGATGCAAGAGTTTTTACATTACTATGATGATGATGAGTTATTATATCATTTATGAAAGAAACCGCATATTAGTTTCAACTGGATGGATCCTAGCTAAGTGATCAAGTATATGCCATATCCATATTACTTAGATCACTAAGTGATCAAGTAATATGTATATGGCATATACTTGATCACTTAGCCCCTAACCATCCTTTCCTAGCATCATAAACTTGCCATGGATAGCTTCATAAACTTGCCATCTTGCTGTAGGTATGCTTGTTTTGTCATGCATTGCTTTGTGGTGAGTGCATCAAGCTCACCAAGATGCCTTCATATTATTGTTTCTGCCATGCTCTGTTTTTCTGCTAAGTCTGAAACCTGTTAACAAAACTTGCTATGTTTACATGGTTACCATCATATCTTCTGGTCCTTTTTGGCTTATGGTCAGTAAGGGACTTTTGTCATATGCATTTAGTAGAATACTGCCATGCCTTGTTTTACCATGTTAAGTTCTTGTAGCATATTGATTTCGTGCTCTGAACATTGCTACCTGATGCTGTTTTCTGCCATGTCCAGTAATTTCAACAAGTCTGTGAACCTGTTATCTTTTGCGCTTTTGACATGCTTGTTTAAGCTTGATAAGTTGTGATCTAGCCGTAGCTCAATGTTCATCTTTTGTCAAGCATCTCCTGTAGATTACTACCATATGCTTTGTTGCTACGTTGGAGTGTTGTAGCATAGTTACTTGTTGCATTTTAAGAGCTATCATGCTGCTAATCGCAGATTCGTGTCATTTTTGTTTTGCTTGCCATTTGCAAACCGTGCATCCGTTTCCGGTGATCTTTATATTGATTTCAACCGAAATCATCTCACCTTTCCAGTGGCATGCTTGGTTTTCCATGTTACTGCCTTGTTCATCATTTTCCTTCCGGAGCACGCATATGCATCGCATATCATATCTCGCATATCATACATGTTTTGCATCATGTTGCTTGTGCATTTCTCGTGATTGATTGTGGTTCCTTTGCTTGTGTTCTTGTCTTGGGTAGAGCCGGGAGACGAGTTCGTGAAGGAGGAACCTGTTGAGTACGCTTACGAGGATCAAGCTTTCGACAACTCTGAGAACCTTGCAGGCAAGATGACCACCCCTCGAAATCACTTCTATCTTTGCTTTGCTAGTTGTTCGTTCTTTTGCCATGCTGCGCTACCTATCACTTGCTTTATCATGCCTCCCATATTGCCATGTCAGCCTCTAACCATCCTTTCCTAGCAAACCGTTGTTTGGCTAAGTTACCGCTTTTGCTCAGCCCTTCTTATACCGTTGCTAGTTGCAGGTGAAGTTGAAGTTGGTTCCGTGTTGGAACATGGATATGTTGGGATATCACAATATCTCTTATTATATTAATGCATCTATATACTTGGTAAAGGGTGGAAGGCTCGGCCTTATGCCTGGTGTTTTCTTCCACTCTTGCCGCCCTAGTTTCTGTCATACCGGTATTATGTTCCTTGAGTTTGCGTTCCTTACGCGGTTGGGTGATTTATGGGACCCCCTTGACAGTTCGCCTTGAATAAAACTCCTCCAGCAAGGACCAACCTTGGTTTTACCATTTGCGACCTAAGCCTTTTCCCCCGGGTTTCCGCGAGCCCGAGGGTCATCTTTATTTTACCCCCCCCGGGCCAGTGCTCCTTCGAGTGTTGGTCCGAACCGAGCAGCCTGCGGGGCCACCTCAGGGAGACTCGAGGTCTGGTTTTACTCGTAGCTTGACTTATCCGGTGTGCCCTGAGAACGAGATATGTGCAGCTCCTATCGGGATTTGTCGGCACATCGGGCGGCTTTGCTGGTCTTGTTTTACCATTGTCGAAATGTCTTGTAAACCGGGATTCCGAGACTGATCGGGTCTTTCCGGGAGAAGGTTTATCCTTCGTTGACCGTGAGAGCTTATGATGGGCTAAGTTGGGACACCCCTGCAGGGTATTATCTTTCGAAAGCCGTGCCCGCGGTTATGAGGCAGATGGGAATTTGTTAATGTCCGGTTGTAGAGAACTTGTCACTTGACCCAATTAAAATACATCAACGGTGTGTGTAGCCGTGATGGTCTCTTCTCGGCGGAGCCCGGGAAGTGAACACGGTTTGAGTTATGATTTGACGTAAGTAGGAGTTCAGGATCACTTCTTGGTCATTTCTAGATGACGACCGTTCCGTTGCTTCTCTTCTCGCTCTCTTTTGCGTATGTTAGCCACCATATTTGCTTATTGCCTGCTGCAGCTCCACCTCAGTACATCATCCTTTCCCATAAGCTTAAATAGTCTTGATCTCGCGGGTGTGAGATTGCTGAGTCCTCGTGACTCACAGATTCTACCAAAAAGTTGCAGGTGCCGACGATGCCAGTGCAGATGATGGGATCGATCTCAAGTGGGAGTTCGATGAGGAAAGTGGTCGCTACTATGTGTCTTTTCCTGATGATCAGTAGTGGAGCCCAGTTGGGACGATCGGGGATCTAGCATTTGGGGTTATCTTATTTTCATTCGGATCTTGACCGTAGTCGGTCTATGTGTGTATTTTGGATGATGTATGAATTATATTTATGTATTGTGTGAAGTGGCGATTGTAAGCCAACTCTTTATCCCATTCTTGTTCATTACATGGGATTGTGTGAATATGACCCTTCTTGCGACAAAACCACAATGCGGTTATGCCTCTAAGTCGTGCCTCGACACGTGGGAGATATAGCCGCATCGTGGGCATTACAAGTTGGTATCAGAGTGATCTAAGTAATATGTATATGGCATATACTTGATCACTTAGCTAGGATCCACATGCATCCAGTCGAAACTAATCTGCGATACTTTCACCTAATGATTTAATAACTCATTATAATGTAAAACAATCACTAAATTAAATTGAAAACACAAAACTAAAGGAAAAATAAAAATTAAAACCAAAACACACCCAAACATTTAGTACCGGTTGGTGTTACCAACCGGTACTAATGTCCTACACGCATCCGGGCCTGGCTCGTGCCACGTGGTGGCACGCTAGCGCCGGTTCGTGCCGAACCGGTACTAAAGGGGGGGCCTTTAGTCTCCACTCTTTAGTGCCGGTTGCAGAACCGACACTAAAGGCCCTTACGAACAGGCGCTAAAGCCCGGTTCTGCACTAGTGGTGGGTCACCGAGCATCAAGCCAAGGAGAAAGTAATCCAAGACCACTACTTAAATGTCATGAAGAGAGGCCCCAAAAGCCACAAAGATTTCAACTGGGACGAGCTAAATTTAGAACCCCTCGATCTACATGGCCTTGACTCCCCGATGACTGAAAGTGAGGTCCTTGAAGTAATCAATGACATGCCAAGTGGAAGGCCCCAGGGCCGGATGGCTTCACGGGCCTATTATTCAAGAGGTGCTAGAACATTGTCAAGGCCGACCTCATGAGGGTCATTAGCCATTTTGACTCCTTGCATACTACAAACCTCCAGGGGGTCAATTCCGCAAATGTGGTGCTCCTGCCTAAAAAAGAAGGGGCGGAGGGAATCGCTGACTATAGGCCCATCAGCCTCATCCACGCGGTGACAAAAATTATTGCGAACGTGCTCTCCCTAAGGCTTGGCCCTCATATGTCAAGGCTCGTTTCTAACGCCCAAAGTGCCTGCATCAAAACTAGAAGCATCCACGACAACTTCATGTATGTCCGCAATCTCGCTCGGCGCCTTCACAAGAGCAAGACCCCTTCCCTTCTATTCAAGCATGAAATCCGCAAGGCCTTCGACACCATGAAATGGGAGTATTTGCTCGACCTACTCCAACGCAGAGGATTCCCAAGCAAATTTACGGATTGGATTGCGGCCCTCCTTAGCTCCTCTTCCTCGAGGATTATCCATAATGGTATTGCCGGCGACCCAATTAAGCATGGACAGGGCCTTCGGCAAGGGGACCCCGTACCCCCATTGATTTTTGTCATCGCCATTGATCCGGTCCAAAGAATTCATGAGGTTGCTACGAGAAAGGGGATCCTCCATAAACTGAGGGGAAGGGGTGCCACGATGAGGACCTCCCTATTTGCGGATGATCCGCCGTCTTCTTGGCTCCGATCAAAAGAGACATTGATAACCTTGCAGACATCTTGAGGGACTTCGGTGAGGTCACGGGATTGTGCACCAATCTACACAAGACCTCTTTTGTGCCCATCCGTTGCAACCACCTCGATTTGGGTCGCCTAACCCAAAGGTTCCCAGCAACTAGGACCTCCTTCCCCCTGCAATACTTGGGGCTCCCTCTCTCAATTTGACAATTAAAGTTGGTGGATCTTCGGTTTTTAGTAGACAAGGTTGCGAGCAACCTAACAACTTATGCGGGCAAAAACATCACCACCATCGGTCGAACTGCTCTTGTCAAGTCCGTGATCACCTCTCTGGTGGTCTGCCCCGCCACACCATTGGTCATCCCGCCAACCATCCTTCTCAAGGTCAACAAGCTTGAGAGAGCTTTCCTTTGGTCTGGTTCAGACAAGACGACGGGAGCAAAATGTAAGGTGAATTGGGAGATTGTTTGCCGGCCACTTCAATATGGGGGACTCGGGGTTCTCAACACCAACAAGTTTACGCGTGCCCTATAGTTGCGATGACCGTTGTATGAATGGAGGAAGCCCACCAAGATGTGGGTGGGGATGGGAAACCCATGTGACGAGGAGAACCTAGAGTTTTTCTATGCATCTACCACTATCATCGTTGGTAACGGTGCAAAAACCCCCTTCTGGGACTCACCTTGGCTCCTTGGGCGCAAACCGAAAGACATTGCCCCGCTAATTCACGAAGCGTCCACGAGAAAGAATTGGAAGGTTCGAGAGGCCCTCAAACACAACGCGTGGATTCTCAAGATCAAACCTCCCGCCAACGTCTCCGCGGAGCACATCACACAATTCTTCACACTTTGGGCGCTTTTGCATGAGGTCCAACTCGATGAGCTCACCGAGGACGACATCCTAAGCATACGGCTAGTGGGCTCTACTCGGCGGCATCCGCATAAAAGGTGCAATTTTTAGGGATGGTTCTCTCACCCATGGATTAAATGATATGGAAGGCTTGGGCTCCCCCAAAGGTCAAGTTCTTTGCTTGGTTGGCTCTACAAGATAGAGTTTGGACCGCCGATAGATTGGCGAAGCGTGGGTGGCCCAACTGTGGCCAATGCCCTCTCTGTAAGAGAGTACAAGAATGGGTCTCATCTCTTCTTCAAATGCCGCTACACTCGAAGGCTTTGGTCTTTGATCATTGACAAATACTACATTCTCGGACTTGACGCGTCCGGTTGGCCCTTGTTCGACTCGGTTGAGGCTTGGTGGGCAAGTACCTGCGGCAACGATACGCCAAACCGCCAAGCTAAGGCGTGCGTAACCATGCTTGTTTCATGGACTATCTGGAACGAGCGAAACGCAAGAGTCTTCAAGCACAAGAGCGCACCGCCGACATTATTGCTTGCCTCCATCGAGACGAGGCCAACATTTGGGTCATCGTCGGTGCAAAGAAATTAGGGTCTATTATTTTGCGAGAGTAATCTCATGTCGTGTATTCGGGTTACTTGTAACAAACTCTATTCTCCCTTATTTAATGGATGAGGCAAAGCTTTTGCCTCTGTTTCAAAAAATAATCTTGAGCAAGTAGGTGTCCACAAAATTTCGTGAAGATATACAGTACCACATGAATACATGATGCAGATGGATGACTCGAATGATATGGTCTCAAGGATGAGCTCCTGCAGATTTATACATATAAGGAGTTGTACTAGAACAATAAGGCCGCAAGGAGGGCTAAATTCCATCTACCTCCACGTCAGGAGGAGGCCCACCATAATCATGGTACATTTTACCAGTAGTCCTTAATCCAGTAGTAATGTGCCAGATCAGCTCTTTGTTTGTTTGTTTTGGACACAAAGACTATAAGGGAGGCCTTTACAGTATAATGGATGCAACAAACCCAAATGTTAAGTACCATGCTTTGAACTTGGGTGGGTGGGAAGGCATCAGCCCCTTTGAACCACTAGACTATGCCTTTGTCTGCGATCAGCTATTTGTTATATGCATGGCAGTATTTTTATATTTCTTTATTTCATCAGGGGTAATCTGATGCAGGCTAGCGTTGCTCACACCTCTTATTTCTCTGCCCCCCCTTCTCTCTCTCCATCTCATACCTCTTGTGTTGTGCCGCGTTGCCAACAGCGACAAGGGTGCCGCAACCATCTGTTGGAAATATGCCCTAGAGGCAATAATAAAATGGTTATTATTATATTTCCTTGTTCATGATAATTGTCTATTGTTCATGATAATTGTCTACTGTTCATGCTATAATTGTATTAACCGGAAACCGTAATACATGTGTGAATACATAGATCAAAATATGTCCCTAGTAAGCCTCTAGTTGACTAGCTCGTTGATCAATAGATGGTCATGGTTTCCTGACCATGGACATTGGATGTCGTTGATAATGGGATCACATCATTAGGAGAATGATTTGATGGACAAGACCCAATCCTAAGCATAGCACAAGATCGTGTAGTTCGTTTTGCTAGAACTTTTCTAATGTCAAGTATCATTTCCTTAGACCATGAGATCGGGCAACTCCCGGATACCGTAGGAGTGCTCTGGGTGCATCAAACATCACAACGTAACTGGGTGACTATAAAGGTGCACTACAGGTATCTCCGAAGGTGTCTGTTGGGTTGGCACGAATCGAGACTGGGATTTGTCACTCCGTATGACGGAGAGGTATCTCTGGGCCCACTCGGTAATGCATCATCATAATGAGCTCAATGTGACTAATTAAGGAGTTAGCCACGGGATCATGCATTACGGAATGAGTAAAGAGACTTGCCGGTAACGAGATTGAATGAGGTATGGGAATACCGACGATCGAATCTCGGGCAAGTAACATACCGATGGATGATAACCCACAAGTATAGGGGACCACAACAGTTTTCGAGGGTAGAGTATTCAACCCAAATTTATTGATTCGACACAAGGGGAGCCAAAGAATATTCTCAAGTATTAGCTATTGAGTTGTCAATTCAACCACACCTGGATAACTTAGTATCTGCAGCAAAGTACTTAGTAGCAAAATAATGTGGAAGTAACGGTAACAGTAGCAAAAGTAATATTTTTGGGGTTTGTAGTGATTGTAACAGTAGCAACGGAAAAGTAAATAAGCGAAGAACAATATGTGAAAAGCTCGTAGGCATTGGATCGGTGATGGAAAATTATGCCGGATGCGATTCATCATGTAACAGTCATAACATAGGGTGACACAGAACTAGTTCCAATTCATCAATGTAAATGTAGGCATGTAGTCCGAATATAGTCATACGTGCTTATGGAAAAGAACTTGCATGACATCTTTTGTCCTACCCTCCCGTGGCAGCGGGGTCCTAGCTGAAACTAAGGGATAATATTAAGGCCTCCTTTTAATAGAGTACCGGACCAAAGCGTTAACACATAGTGAATACATGAACTCCTCAAACTATGGTCATCACCGGGAGTGGTCCCGATTATTGTCACTTCAGGGTTGCCGGATCATAACACATCGTAGGTGACTATAGACTTGCAAGATAGGATCAAGAACTGCCATATATTCATGAAAACATAATAGGTTCAGATCTGAAATCATGGCACTCGGGCCCTAGTGACAAGCATTAAGCATAGCAAAGTCATAGCAACATCAATCTCAGAACATAGTGGATACTAGGGATCAAACCCAAACAAAACTAACTCGATTACATGATAAATCTCATCCAACCCATCACCGTCCAGCAAGCCTATGATGGAATTACTCACGCACGGCGGTGAGCATCATGAAATTGGTGATGGAGGATGGTTGATGATGACGACGGCAACGGATTCCCCTCTCCGGAGCACCGAACGGACTCCAGATCAGCCCTCCCGAGAGGTTTTGGGGCTTGGCAGCGGCTCCGTATCGTAAAACGTGATGAGTCCTTCTCTCTGATTTTTTTCTCTCCGAACACGAATATATTGAGTTGGAGTTGAGGTCGGTGGAGCAACAGGGGGCCCATGAGGCTGGGGGCCGCGCCCAGGGGGGCATGCGCGCCCCCACCCTCGTGGACAGGTGGAGGCCCCCTGACGTGGATTCTTCTTCCAGTATTTTTATTATTTTCCAAAAATAAGTTTCGTGGAGTTTCAGGTCATTCCGAGAACTTTTGTTTATGCACATAAATAACACCATGGCAATTCTGCTGAAAACAGCGTCAGTCCGGGTTGGTTCCATTCAATTCATGCAAGTTAGAGTCCAAAACAAGGGTAAAAGTGTTTGGAAAAGTAGATACGACGGAGACGTATCAATGGACAAAGGGAATTCTAGGATTGATTGAATCCCTGACATCGTGGTTCATCCGATGAGATCATCGTGGAACGTGTGGGAGCCAATATGGGCATCCAGATCCCGCTATTGGTTATTGGCCGGAGAGGTGTCTCGGTCATGTCTGCATGGTTGCCGAACCCGTAGGGTCTACACACTTAAGGTTCGGTGACGCTAGAGTTGTTATGGGAAATAGTATGTGGTTACCGAAGGTTGTTCGGAGTCCCGGATGAGATCCCGGATGTCACGAGGAGTTCCGGAATGGTCCGGAGGTGAAGATTGATATATTGGACGAAGGGTATTGGAGTCCGGAATTGTTCTGGGAGTACCGGGTGACGACCAGCGTGTCCGAAAGGGGTTTCGGAGGCCCCGACAAGCGTTGGGGGGCTTATGGGCCAAGGGGAGGGGGCACCGAGGGAGTCCTGGACTAAGGGGTCCTCGGGTGTCTGGCCTATTATACATGGGCCGGACTGATGGGCTGCGAAGACACGAAGACCGAAGACCATACCCGTGTCCGGACTGAACTCTACTTGGCGACCAATTATGAAGATTCCTTCTTATGTAACCGACTCCATGTAAACCCTAGATCCCCTCGGTGTCTATATAAACCAAAGGGGATAGTCCGGAAAGGACTACACATATACACATTACCATAGTCATAGGCTAGACTTCTAGGGTTTAGCCATTACGATCTCGTGGTAGGTGAACTCTTGTAATACTAATATTCAACAAGATCAATCAAGCAGGAAGTAGGGTATTATCTCCATAGAGAGGGCCCGAACGTGGGTAAACATCGTGTCCCCTGTCTCCTGTTACCATCGATTCTCGACGCACAGTTCGGGACCCCCTACCCGAGATCCGCCAGTTTTGACACCGACATTGGTGCTTTCATTGAGAGTTCCACTGTGCCGTCGGCAAAAGGCTCGATGGCCCCTTCGATTGTCAGTAATGACGTCGTCCAGGGAGAAAACTTCCTTCCCGTACAGATCTTCGTATTCGGCGGCTTCGTACTGCGGGCCAACTCGTTTGGCCACCTGGAGCAGATCGATAGCTACGCCCCTGGCCATCAGGTCAGATTCGGAAGCTTGAACTACATTGCGGATATCCACAGAGAATTGATCTTCAAGGGATTCAAGCCCGCGGCAATCGCTCCCCCTCACTCCAATGAACGTGACTTAAATCTGTCATCGGATCACGCCTAGGAGATAGTTCCTGCGGCTACAATGGCCTTAGAGCCAAAGCAGATCGGGCCCTCCGAGGCCACAGGGTCCGCGCCATTGGAGCCGTACACGGACTCAACGCCCAGAAATATTCGCCCTAACGGAACTTCGGACTTGTCTCCGGCTATAAGTTCCGGACTGTGTACGCCTGCGGACACCGAGCTAGATCTTCGAGTTCAGCGCCGCTGACGTTTTCCAGCACTCGCCTTTGGGTGACGTGCTAAAATCTTTAAAGAATTTGTCCTTGGAAAAGGACTCACTGCCGAACTATGTCCGGTTCTAGCTAGAAACAGATGACGAGGAATCTTGCTTCCCACCCGCCTCCCACTTCACAGCCACTATCGATGACTTAACCGACGTACTTGACTACGGCTCCGAAGACATCGACGGTATGGACGACGATGCCAATATGGAGCAAGGCCAAGGCCCGCCATTCACCGGACGTTGGACGGCTACCTCTTCGTATGATGTGTACATGGTTGATACACCCAAAGGATCTGGCAACGACAACGGAGAGCCAGATGCGAATAAAACCTCTGAGACGCAGTCCAAGCGCCGATGCCCCAAGCGCCATTCCAAGCCTCGTATCTCAAAGGACGGCAACACGGGCACCAGAGAAAATAGTACTCCGGGCGACGCCCAAAACAATGAAGACCCTGCCGGAGCTACATCTGAACAGGGGGAACATGACGACATGCAAGACAACCCTGATGAACAGGCCGTAGAAGAGGACTCGGAGGACGATAGTTACCGTCCACCCTCCGAGGAGGAGACAAGCCTCAGAAACGAAGACTTCATCGTGCCCGAGAATCCCCTGGAGCAGGAGCGCTTTAAGCTCCAGCTCATAGCCACTGCAAAGAGCCTGAAAAAGAAACAGCAGCAGCTTCAAGCCGAACAAGATCTCCTCGTCGACAGATGGACCGATGACCTGACAGCCCAAGAATACGGCCTCAAGCGCCCATCGAAGAGCTAGCTGGAACGCAGACTGCTACCTCAATTCGATGAGGAGGCGCCAGAGCACATATCTCCCTCGCGTAATGCGGAACGACCACCACGTGGTCGAGACAGGGCGGCCGAACGGCCACCCCGCAGTCGGGACATAGCGGCAACTCAGGCCGAACAACAGCCGGCCCCACCGCCCCGAAAAAATAGAGCGGAAGAGTTCAGGGTCACACGTATGACCTCCGACAAATTCTGGACAGTAGAGCAGGACATACAAGATCGGTCTACGGATCGCGAGGGCGTGCCTCGAGGCACGATGACGACGGCTACCTATTCGGACATGACAAACCTAACCACGCCCGGGCCGAATGCCGCAGACGGACTCCATCAGAGCTACGCCGTGATGTGGCCCGATACAGAGGTGCCACACACCCTCTCTGCTTCACAGATGAAGTACTGGATCACGAATTCCCCGAGGGTTTTAAGACCGTCAATATCGAATCATACGACGGGACAACTGATCGAGCAGTGTGGATCGAAGATTTTATTCTCCACATCCACATGGCCCGAGGACATGACCTCCACGCCACCAAATACCTCCCATTAAAGCTCAAAGGACCAGCTCGGCACTGGTTAAACAACCTGCCTGAAAACTCCATCGGCAGCTGGGAGGACTTGGAAGAAGCCTTCCTCGACAAATTCCAAGGTACATATGTCCGGCCACCTGATGCCGATGACCTAAGCCACATAGTTCAACAACCTGGAGAATCAGCCAGAAAATCCTGTACTAGGTTCCTAACCAAAAAGAACCAGATCGGTGACTGTCCGGATGCCGAGGCCCTAGCAGCCTTCAAACACAGCATCCGTGACGAATGGCTAGCACGCCACCTCGGCCAAGAAAAGCCGAAGTCTATGGCAGCCCTTACGGCACTCATGACCCGCTTTTGCGCGGGTGAGGACAGCTAGCTGGCTCGTAGCAAAAACACAGCTAGTGAGGCAGGCCCCACCGAGGCCAAGAATAGGACCGACAAGCTCCTTCGCAATAGACACAAACGCCGAAGCAATGGCGACAACACCGATGACACCACAGTCAACGACGGATTCAGTGGCTCCAAGTCCGGCCAACAGAAGAAACCCTACAAAAGAAACAACGAAGGACCTTCCAGCCTGGACCGCATACTCGATCGTCCGTGCCAAATTCACGGCACCTCGGATAAGCAAGCCAATCATACCAATAGAGATTGTTGGGTCTTCAAGCAGGCCGGCAAGTTAAATGCCGAAAACAAAGAAAAGGGATCACAAAGTGAGGACGAGGATGAGGAGCCACGGCAGCCGAACACCGTGGGGCGGAAGAAATCCCCCCCCCCCCAAGTAAAAACGGTGAACATGATATACGCCACGCACATCCCCAGAAAGGAACGCAAACGGGCACTCAGGGACGTCTATGCGGTAGAGCCAGTCACACCAAAGTTCAATCCGTGGTCGTCATTTCCAATCACCTTCGATCGTCGAGATCATCCGACTAGTATCCGCCATCGTGGTTCGGCCGCACTGGTCCTGGACCCAATCATCGACGGATTCCACCTAACACGAGTCCTGATGGATGGTGGAAGCAGCCTCAACCTGCTGTACCAGGATACAGTACAGAAGATGGGCATTAGTCCCTCACGAATCAAACCAACAAAGACCACCTTTAAAGGAGTCATACTAGGCGTAGAGGCCCGCTGCACGCGCTCAATCACGCTAGAGGTGGTCTTCGGTTCTCCGGACAACTTCCGAAGCGAAGAATTGATCTTCGATATCGTCCCCTTTCGCAGTGGCTACCACGCACTGCTCGGACGAACTGCGTTTGCTAGATTCAACGCAGTGCCACACTATGCTTATCTCAAGCTCAAGATGCCCGGTCCACGCGGCGTCATAACAGTCAATGGCAATACGGAAAGCTCCCTCCGAACAGAGGAGCACACCACCGCCCTAGCAGCAGAAGTACAAAGCGGCCTTCTCAAGTAGCATCATAATCCAGCCGCCGAGCCCCTGGACACAATCAAGAGGGTCTGCACTACACTGCAACAGGACAGCACCGCTTGTCAAGAACTCGACTAGCAATTCGGCCTCCGTCCCAGCCCAAACGAGGTAGTGGCATTTGTACCACGCGTACACAATTACGCACTCAAAATTCCATGGACGTCGACGGAGGCAAGAGATAACCCGGGGTCTACAGTTCGATCAGACCGACCCCAGACACAAATACCTTCACTTACTTTTCTTGTTTCAGGCACCTTTTTTTGCGGGCTTGATCGCAGGTCCTTTAGGAGGATTGGCATACAACGGAGGCAAGCAGCACAGGTGTGTAGGGTAACCTTTATACGTCCTTCTTGACGATATTCATACTTATTTATTAAGACCCGCACGCTGCGCCCTATTGATTCCGGCATGTCAAATACCCGGATACTTCTCGCACCATCTGTACAAGGTACGCCTTGACGTATCCATCCAGTTATAATAAAAATGGTCCGTGCCCCAGTTCCTGTGGTTTTTGCTTCTTACTTCGCGATCTGCTTATTTGCTGCATCGGCACTCCTTCACGTTTTTCGCCAGGGGCTACCTGCCGCCCCACAGTACGGCAGTACAGTCCGAACACTTCTTATATATAAGTTCGGCACCCCGAATTCAGCATTATATGCATTGGCTCCGAATCATGTCTTTGGTTAATAGTTGGGTTGCCCGGCTCTTGTGCTTGCTACCCTACGTTCCGCTCTATCAGCTAGGGTAGTGAAGGGAGAACTACTGCGATTGTGCCCTGGCCTTGACCGGATGAGCACCTTAGTAGAGAAAGCGGAAAACTGACTGTCATGATACGGCGAGAGCCGGTCAGCTACTCGAGGGTCACAAAATCGTTGGAGATTTTTTCCGCGTCATGCGAAGGATCGGCACTTCCCGATCAAATGCTGACAGCACCCTGGATTGGACCAGGGGCTGCGCACTTGCTTAATTATAAAATTCCTATGGCTAAGTGAGGGTGTTTAAGCCGTACAGTCTGATTGCCTTGTTCGTTGCGCTAAAGAACTCCTCCAAAGGACCATATAATTGGATCACATTGTTTAGAATCCATCCCGAACACCTCCGTACTATCTACACAAGGGCAGAAGCCGACGACTGGCCAACCCTCAGATTACAATAACACGGCTGCACAGGAGGAAACAATTCAAAGCATAATCAAATTATTTTACAAACACCGGCTTTGTTCCCATAATACAAGGCAAAGGCAACACGAATACATTTATTCAAATACAATGTCCTGCGAACATGGCCCCGCCACGAGTCGAGACCCCTCTACGACATCCGCGAAATATCGCTCGGGCGTGCGGTGCTCCTTGCCCTCCGGCGGCCCGCTGGCAACTTCAACAACGTTCATCTTCGCCCACCACATCTTGCAGCGAGCGAAGGCCATACAGGCACCTTCAATACAGGCGGAGCGCTTGATGACGTCCAGTCGCGGACAGGCCTCCACCAGACGCCTCACGAGTCCGAAGTAGCTGCCGGGCATAGCTTCGGCTGGCCATAGCCGGATTGTCAAATCCTTCATGGCTAGTTCGGCCACCCTGTGCAGCTGCACCAGCTGCTTCAGCTGATCGGTGAAGGACACGGGATGCTCTGGCATCACGTACTACGACCAGAATAGCTTCTCCGTAGAACCCCCTCCTCCGGCTCGGTAGAACTCTGCAGCGTCTGATACGCTGCGTGGTAGATCCGCAAAAGCCCCTGGGGAACTCCGAACCCAGGTTAGTAAAAGGTATTGCTTCTCCGCATACTTGCTTTGCATCTTAAATGCCTTACCCGCCGTGATCTTCTTGGCCTCCTGGATCTCCTGGAGGGCGGCCTGGGCCTCATTCCGTGCGGTCTCCGCACTCTGACGAGCCTTGGTGAGTTCGGCCTCTTTAGCCGATGCATCATTCTCCAAGGTCTCACATTTTTTCACCGCATCTTGAAGCTCCTGCTAGACTTCTTTGACCCGGGCCTTGAGCTTCTTACGAGCGGCTGCTGCTGGACAGCTTTTTCCACGGCCTCGCCTAAGGCCTTCTTCAGGGCCTCGACCTCGGTCGCGGCTCCTACACATATTCCGACACTACAGTCAATATACATCGCCTACGCTTTCCGAACATACAGCAAGTCGTTATTCACCTTGCTTCTCCTGGAGCCAAACCCTAACCTCGCCGAGCTCATTCTCGGTCCGCTCCAGCCTCTGCCTCAATTCAGAGACTTCGGCAGCATGTGAGAGTGCGGCCAACAGCGACGCCTGCTTGTGCATACATGCCACGTTAGTCTCCTACAATAGATCCTCTGTCCGGTTCTTCTCGCCGAACACCGCACAGTGTCTCAAGGGCTACTGACTACAAAGGGTTTTTCTCTTTCTACGACACTTACCTCGAAACCTGTCAACAGGTTGCTGCAGGCGTCGTTCAGTCCACTCTTGGCGGACTGAACCTTCTCGATCACCGTGCCCATAAGGACGCGGTGCTCGTCCATAACGGAGGCGCCTCGTAACGCCTCTATCAGGTTGTCGGGCGCCCCTGGATGGATAGGGACCACCGTCGGAAGCGGCGCACCCCCCTCCTTCAAAGGGGGCTACTCGCCCGACTCCGGAGCCATATGGGTCTCCGGAATCGTATTCGGCTGAGGACCAAACTGGATGCGGGCCTCTTCGCCAGTCTCCATTGGGATCGTCTCCTCCATGTTTCCGGCAGTGGAGGCTTCGCCTCGTGGCGCCTCCCGGACAGCGTCCCGGGCTCCTCCCCGGTTCAGTTCGGCCCTCTGGGACAGCACTTTGGTGTCGTCCCTGGCCCCGGGGGAGTAAGCAGGCGGTGGCGACTGGCTCACCATCTCCGACGGAGCCAACGAACCTTCAGATGAGGATCGCTGGACAAGGTCATGGGCCGGACTGCAATATCGTAGTTAACTATGTTAAAATAAAGAGAAAGGGCTGGATGTGCGCACAAATAAGTCATGTCACTTATGATGCGGCCTGGGGCTTAGCGCGGGGGCGTTGTTCCGGACTACTATCAACGTCACACGCGGTATTAACCGCTGGGGCTCCCTTCCCCTTCTTGGACGCCTCCGCCTCCGGATGTGCCGAGGCCGCCCTCTTCTTCTTCTTCTCCTGGGGAGGAGGGTTATTTTCCTCCTCCTCCCCCTCTTCATCGTCATTTTCCTCGGGGACAGAGGAATGGGCCTCGTCATCTTCGGACGTCGCGTCCGAAGTGCCCTTGCGACGGGGGCCGCTCTTGGCCATCTTCTTGGCGTTCTTCTCCGGCGCCGTATATGGCGCCGGGACCAGCATCTTCGCCAGGTGCGGGATGACCGGTTCTTCGGGCTGCGGAGCCGGACACTGGATCCGCTTCGCCCTCTCCAGCCAGTCCCGAGAAGAGCAATACTAAATCTCAGACATTATCCTCGAAACATTTAAAGCTGGGGATACGTCAAAAGTAACATACCTCGCTGGCGGGGTGTTTACAGCTGTGACCACGGTCTGAATCCGTGGCTGGCGGCTTCTCGTTGCCCTTGAAGAGCAACTTCCAGGCCCCTTTGTGAGAAGCCTCAAAAATCCTTTTCAAGGTCCGGTGCTTCTTCGAATTAAACTCCCACAAAGTTTGGCTTCGGCGCTGGCACGGAAGAATCCGGCGAACTAGCATCACCTATATGACGTCAACGAGCTTGACGTTCTTGGTCACCATGCTTTGAACGCGCGTCTGCAGCGCTATCAGCTCGTCAGGTGAACACCAGTCCGAACTCTTCTCGACCCAGGAGGTGAGTCGCATGGGAGTTCCGGAGCATAATTCGGCAGCTGCAGCCCAGGTGGTGCCGCGAGGTTCTGTGATGTAGAACCACTGCTTCTGCCATTCCTTCACTGTCTCCACAAAAGTGCCTTTGGGCCAGGAGACGTTGGATAGCTTGCTCACCATGGCTCCTCCTCACTCCGCGTGCTAGCCATCCACCACTTTCGGCTTCACATTGAAGACTTTGAGCCACAACCCGAAGTGGGGATGGATGCGGAGGAAGGCCTCGCACACGACGATGAACGTCGAGATGTTGAGGAAGGAATTCGGGGACACATCATGGAAATCTATCCCGTAATAGTACATCAGCTCGCGGACGAAAGGGTGGAGTGGAAACCCTAGCCCGCGGAAGAAATGGGGATGAACACTACCCTCTCTGTGGGCTCCTGCGTGGGGACGACTTGTCCCTTGGCCGGCAGACGATGGACGATCTCCTTCGCCAAATATCCGGCCGCCCGGAGCTCAGTAATGTCCTCCTCCTTGACGGAGGACACCATCCACTTGCCCTGACCACCGGATCCGGACATGGTTGCTTGAGTGGAAAGGAGATGGGAACTTGGGCGCTGGAGCTTGAGATCGGAAAGGCGGAGGCAGAGAGAAAGCATGAGGAGAGGAAGGAATCCTTATCCCCTTATAAAGGCAGCAAATATTAAACGCCCCCTCACTCGCCTTAGGATTCGCCTGTTCCCAAGGGCTGTATAAACGGCACGGTTGGGTTACCCAGATGAGAATCCCGCAATAAGGGGACACTATCTCTGTTTTGACAAGACGTGCCAATAACAACCGCGTCTTGAAACGTGGGATGGCAGAAAAACAGTTCGAAATTATGACCGAACGGACATGATGTCATGTTGAAAAAAAAGCTGTCAACAGATTAGATTCGTACAAATATTATATTCTCTCTGCGGTTGTGTATGGTGTGTGTGACAGATCCGGATACAATCATCGCACCCGAAGACTATTTTGGAGTTCTGAAAAAGGGGAACCCGCCTTGCAACACCGAAGACAATCTACACGCCGGACTCCTCATCATTCAAGCCAGGTTCAGGGGCTACTGAGGGAGTCCATGACTAAGGGGTCCTCGGGCGTCCAGCCTGTTATCCATGGGCCGGACTGATGGGCTGCGAAGACACGAAGACCGAAGACCATACCCGTGTCCGGACTGGACTCTACTTGGCGTGGAAGGCAAGCTTGGCACTACTAGAAAAATGTCTATAGCTAATATGGACATTATTGGCGCACCAGAATCAGGTACGCCACTGCTATATAGCAGTGGCGCACCAGAATCAGGTACGCCATTGCTATGTTTTTACTAATGGTGCACCACATGAGCAGTGCGCCATTGCTATTTTTTTGGGTCCATCCCCTCCCACCATACATAGCAATGGCGCACCACACCTAGGTGCGCCATTGCTATCCTACACAGTAGTGGCGCACCTAGGTGTGGTGCGCCATTGCTATGTCTCACACACACAAACACACCCCCCCGGTGGATCGCCTTTTAGGTTTTTTAAAATGAAAGAAAATGATAAAAGATTCAAAAAATCCAAAAAATAGATGCCAATGTGTTATGTGTTCTAGTTGTTAGGAAAATTAACAAACATGAATTTTGAATTTTTTTGCAAAAGGCCGCCGTGTTTTGGTTAAATGGCCATAACTTTTGCATACGACCTCCGATGAAAAAGTTTTTTGTATGAAAAATCATCTAAGTTACATCTGAATTCAACATGGGGAACCCCGTTAAAGATTTTTAGAATCCTCAAAAACCTAACAAAAAAATGTTACTAGGCTTTCGAGATCTGGAGAGGCAAAAAAACTCAAAAAAAATCAAACTCAGTAATGGCGCACCTGCCCATGGTGCGCCATTACTATCTTCCCACCTTCAAAATTCAAACTATATCAAAAAAATAAAAAAAAAGTTATTAAAGGCGCACCTGCCCGTGGCGACCAATTATGAAGATTCATTCTTATGTAACCGACTCCATGTAAACCCTAGATCCCCTCGGTGTCTATATAAACCGAAGGGGATAGTCCGGAAAGGACTACACATATACACATTACCATAGTCATTGGCTAGACTTCTAGGGTTTAGCCATTACGATCTCGTGGTAGATCAACTCTTGTAATACTCATATTCATCAAGATCAATCAAGTAGGAAGTAGGGTGTTACCTCCATAGAGAGGGCCCGAACCTGGGTAAACATCGTGTCCCCCATCTCCTGTTACCATCGATCCTAGACGCACAGTTCGGGACCCCCTACCCGAGATCCGCCGGTTTTGACACCGACAGGCACATCAGCCCACTAAGGGGCTGTGCGCCCCTCCCACCCCATCTCACGTAACGTGGAGAGGTGGGGGTGCCTCCCTTAGGGCAGCCACCCCTCCCAGCTTGGGGGCCAAGTTTCCTAGGTGTGGGGGCGCCCAAACCCATCTAGGGTTTCCCCTGTGGCCGCCGCCCCTCCGCTAGGGCGCCTCCTCCTCCCCCCTTCCCCCTATATATAGTGAGGGAGAGAGAGGGCAGCCGCACCCCCGTCCCCTGGCGCAGCCCTCTCCTCCTCCAACACCACCTCCTCCTCCATAGTGCTTGGCGAAGCCCTACAGGAGAACCACGAGCTCCACCACCACCACGCCATCATGCTGCCAGAGCTTTCCCCGAACTTCTCCTCTCCCCTTGCTGGATCAAGAAGGAAGAGACATCCCCGGGCTGTACGTGTGCTGAACACGGAGGTGCCGTCCGTTCGGCGCTAGATCGGATCTTCTGCGATTTGAATCGCCGCGAGTACGACTCCGTCAACCGCATTCCTGTAACGCTTCCGCTTAGAGATCTTCAAGGGTATGAAGATGCACTGCCTCTCTCTCGTTGCTAGTATCTCCTAGATTGATCTTGGTGACACGTAGGAAAATTTTGAATTATTACTACGTTCTCCAACAGTGGCATCATGAGCTAGGTCTATGCGTAGATTCTATGCACGAGTAGAACACAAAGTAGTTGTGGGCGATGATTTGTTCAATTTGCTTGCCGTTACTAGTCTTATCTTGATTCGGCGGCATTGTGGGATGAAGCGGCCCGGACAGACCTTACACGTACACTTACGTGAGACAGGTTCCACCGCCTAACATGCACTTGATGCATAAGGTGGCTAGTCGGTGTCTGTCTCTCCCACTTTAGTCGGATCAGGTTCGATGAAGAGGGTCCTTATGAAGGGTAAATAGCAATTGGCATATCACCGTTGTGGCTTTTGCGTAGGTAAGAAAAAGTTCTTGCTAGAAACTCATAGCAGCCACGTAAAACATGCAACAACAATTAGAGAACGTCTAGCTTGTTTTTGCAGGGTATGCTATGTGATGTTATATGGCCAAAAGGATGTGATGAATGATATATGTGATGTATGAGATTGATCATGTTCTTGTAATAGGAATCACGACTTGCATGTCGATGAGGATGACAACCGGCAGGATCCATAGGAGTTGTCTTAATTTATTTTATGACCTGCGTGTCAATGAAAACGCCATGTAATTACTTTACTTTATTGCTAACCGTTAGCCATAGTAGTAGAAGTAATAGTTGGCGAGACAACTTCATGAAGACACGATGATGGAGATCATGGTGTCATGTCGGTGACGAAGGTGATCATGCCGCGCCTCGAAGATGGAGATCAAAGGTGCAAGATGATATTGGCCATGTCATGTCACTTTATGATTTGCATGTGATGTTTGTCATGTTTACATCTTATTTGCTTACAACGACGGTAGCATAAATAAGATGATCCCTCACTAAAATTTCAAGAAATGGGTTCCCCCTAACTGTGCACCGTTGCAAAGGTTCGTTGTTTCGAAGCACCACGTGATGATCGGGTGTGATAGATTCTAACGTTCGCATACAACGGGTGTAAGCCAGATTTACACATGCAAAATACTTAGGTTGACTTGACGAGCCTAGCATGTACAGACATGGCCTCGGAACACGAGAGACCAAAAGGTCGAACATGAGTCGTATAGTAGATGCGATCAACATGGAGATGATCACCGTTGATGACTAGTCCGTCTCACATGATGATTGGACACGGCCTAGTTGATTCGGATCATGTATCACTTAGATGACTAGAGGGATGTCTATCTGAGTGGGAGTTCATTTAATAATTTGATTAGATGAACTTAATTATCATGAACATAGTCTAAATTGTCTCTGCAAGTTGCGTTGTCGATTAATAGCTCGCGCTTTAGCTCCTTGTTTTAATACGTTCCTAGAGAAATACTAAGTTGAAAGATATTGTAAGCAATTGTGCGGACTAGGGCCGTAGTCTGAGGATTGTCCTCACCGCTACACAGAAGGCTTCTGTCCTTAATGCACCGCTCGGTGTGCCAACCCCTCTGGCGTCGTCTGTGGATGCTGTGAACATCTGGCAGAAACGTTCTGATGACTACCTGATACTTTAGTGTGCCATGCTTTACGGCTTAGAGTCGGGGCTCCAAAAGCGTTTTGAACGCCATGGAACATATGAGATGTTCTAAGAGCTGAAATTGGTATTTCAGGCTCATGCCCGTGTTGAGAGGTGTGAGACCTGTGACAAGACCTTTGCCTATAAGATGGAGGAGAATAGCTCAGCTAGTGAGCATGTGGTCAGAATGTCTGGGTACTTCAATCACTTGAATCAAGTGGGAGTTAATCTTCCATAGAGTGATTGACAAAAGTTCTCCAGTCACTATCTCCAAGCTACTAGAGTTTCGTGATGAACTATAACATGCAAAGGAAGATGACCCCGGAGCTGTTCGTCGTGCTTAAGGCCGTAAAGGTAGAAATCAAGAAGGAGCATCAAGTGTTGATGGTTAACAAGACCACTGGTTTCAAAGAAGGGCAAGGGGAAGAAGGGGAAACTTCATGAATGGCAAGCCTATTGCCGCTCCAGTGAAGAAACCCAAGAACCCAAACCCAAGACGAAGTGTTTCTATTAGGGGAACGGTCACTGGTAGCGGAACTGCCTCAAATACTTGGTAGATAAGAAGGCTGGCAACTTCAACAAAAGTATATTTGATATATGTGTTATTGATGTGTACCTTACAAGTACTCCTAGTAGCACATGGGTATTAGATACCGGTTCAGTTGCTAATATTGGTAACTCGAAACAAAAGCTGCTCAATAAACGGAGACTAGCTAAGGGCAAGGTGACGATATGTGTTGGAAGTGTTTCCAAGGATGATATGATCACCATCGCACGCTCCCTCTACCTTCGGGATTAGTATTGAACCCAGATAAATGTTGTTTGCATTGGTGTCTGCGTTGAGCATGAACATGATTAGATCATGTTTTTGCAATATGGTTATTCACTTAAGTCAGAGAATAATGGTTATTCTGTTTGTATGGATAACACCTTCTATGGTCATGCACCCAATGTGAATGGTTTATTGAATCTCGGTCGTAGTGATACACATGTTCATAACATTGGTGCCAAAAGATGTAGAGTTGATAATGAGGGTACCACTTTCTTATGGCACTGCCGCTTAGGTCATATTGGTGTAAAGCGCATGAAGAACCTCCATACTAATTGACTTTTGGAGTCACTTGATTTTGAATCACCTGACACATGCGAACCATGCCTCATAGGCAAGATGACTAAAACCCCGTTTTCTGGAACAATGGAACGGGCAAGTGACTTGTTGGAAATCACACTTGCTGATGTGTGTGGTCCGATGAGCGTTGACGCACACAGTGGATATCGTTATTTTCTCACCTTCATCGATGAATTGAGTAGATATGGGTATATTTACTTAATGAAGCATAAGTCTGAAACGTTTGAAAAGTTCAAGCAATTTCAGAGTGAAGTTGAGAATCATCATAACAAGAAGATCAAGTTCCTAAAATCTGATCAAGGGAGAGAGTATCTGAGTTATGAGTTTGGCAATCACTAAAGACAAGGTGGAGTCATTTCACAGTTGACGCCACCTGAAACACCATAGCGTAATGGTGTGTCCGAACGTCGTCGTAATCGCACCCTATTGGATATGGTGCGATCTATGATGTCTCTTACAGATCTACCGCTATCATTTTGGGGTTATGCATTAGAGACAATTACATTCACTTTAAATAGGGCACCATCTAAGTCCGTCGAGACAACACCGTATGAACTATGGTTTAGCAAGAAACCTAAGTTGTTGTTTCTTAAGGTTTGGGGCTACGATGCTTATGTCGATAGGCTTCGGCCAGAAAAGCTCGAACCCACAACGGAAAATTGTGTCTTCATAGAATACCCAAACAAGACGATTGGGTATACCTTCTATCTCAGATCTGAGGGCAAAGTGTTTGTCATTAGGAACAGGTCCTTTCTCGAGAAAGAGTTGCTCTCGAAAGAATTGAGTGGGAGGAAGATAGAACTTGATGAGATTTTGAACCTTTACTTCGACCAGAGAATAGCGCAGCACAGAAAGATGTTTCTGTGGTACCTACCTCAGTTGAAGAGAAAGCTAATGATGATGATCATAGAGCTTCAGATCAAGTTACTATCAAACCTCGTAGGTCGACAAGGGTGTGTACAACTTCTGAGTGGTAACCCTGTCTTAAAGGTCATGTTGTTGGACAACGACGAACCAATGAGCTATGGAGAAGCGATGGTGGGCCCGGATTCCAACAAATCGCTGGAAGCCATGAAATCTGAGATAGGATCCATGTATGAGAACAAAGTATGGACTTTGGTGGACTTGCCCGATGATCGGCAAGCCATTGAGAATAAATGGATCTTTAAGAAGAAGACAGACGCTGATGGTAATGTCACCATTTATGAAGCTCGACTTCTCTCAAAGAAGTTTCCGACAAGTTCAAGGAGTTGACTGTGATGAGACTTTCTCGATCATAGCAATGCTAAAGTCTGTTAGAATTATGTTAGCAGTTGCTGCATTTTGATTTACGAAATCAGGCAGATGGATGTCAAAACAAAGTTTCCTTGATGGTTTCCATGAGGAAAGGCTGTATGTGATACAACCATAAGGTTTTGTCGATCCTAAGCATCCTAAAAGGTATGCAAACTCCAGCGATCCTTCTATGGACTGGAGCAAGCATCTCGGAGTTGGAACATACGCTTTGATGAGGTGATCAAAGCATTTGGGTTTATACAAAGTTTGCAAGAACCTTATATTTGCAATAAAGTGAGTGGGAGCACTACAACATTTTGATAACTATATATGGATGACATATTGTTGATCAGAAATGATGTAGAATTTCTGGAAAGCATAAAGGGTTGTTTGAATGGAGTTTTTGAAAGGAAGACCTGTGTAAAACTGCTTACATGTTGGGTATCAAGATCTATAGAGATAGATCAAGGCACCTGAGAAGACTTTCATAGAGCACATACCTTGACGTGATTTTGAAGGAGTTCAAAATGGATCAGTCAAAGAAGGAGTTCTTGCCTGAGTTGTAAGGTGTGAAGTTGAGTAAGACTCAAAGCTCGACCACGGCAGGAGAAAGGACGAAGGTCGTCCCCTATGCCTTAGCCATAGGCTCTATACAATATGCCATGCTATGTACGTCACCTGATATGTGCCTTGCCACGAGCCTGGCAAGGGGGTACAAAAGTGATCCAGGAATGGATCATGGGATAGCGGTCTAAATTGTCCTTGGGAATAAGGAAATGTTTCTCGATTATGGAGGTGATGAAGAGTTCGGCGTAAAGGGTTACGTTGATGCAAGCTTTAACACCTATCCGGATGACTCTGAGTAGCAAACCAGATATGTATAGTGGAGCAACCATTTGGAATAGCTCCAAGTGGAGCATAGTAGCAACATCTATAACATGAAATAGAGATTTGCGAAGAACACACGGATCTGAATGTTGCAGACCCGTTGACTAGAACCTCTCTTGTAAGCATAACAT
This sequence comes from Triticum aestivum, assembly GCF_018294505.1. Classification (NCBI taxonomy): domain Eukaryota; kingdom Viridiplantae; phylum Streptophyta; class Magnoliopsida; order Poales; family Poaceae; genus Triticum; species Triticum aestivum. Next base: position 107,429,739 of record NC_057814.1, on the reverse strand, counting down.
GATCAAACCCTAGAACTCATTTAGTGTTAATCACATGGTGATGTGAACTAGATTATTGACTCTAGTAAACTCTTGGGTATTAGTCACATGGCGATGTGAACTTTGAGTGTTAATCACATGGCGATGTGAACTAGATTATTGACTCTAGTGCAAGTGGGAGACTGTTGGAAATGTGCCCTAGAGGCAATAATAAAATGGTTATTATTATATTTCCTTGTTCATGATAATTGTCTATTGTTCATGATAATTGTCTATTGTTCATGCTATAATTGTATTAACCGGAAACCGTAATACATGTGTGAATACATATCGTAATATGTCCCTAGTAAGCCTCTAGTTGACTAGCTCGTTGATCAATAGATGGTCATGGTTTCCTGACCATGGACATTGGATGTCGTTGATAACGGGATCACATCATTAGGAGAATGATGTGATGGACAAGACCCAATCCTAAGCATAGCACAAGATCGTGTAGTTCGTTTTGCTAGAGCTTTTCTAATGTCAAGTATCGTTTCCTTAGACCATGAGATTGTGCAACTCCCGGATACCGTAGGAGTGCTTTGGGTGCATCAAACGTCACAACATAACTGGGTGATTATAAAGGTGCACTACAGGTATCTCCGAAAGTGTCTGTTGGGTTGGCACGAATCGAGACTGGGATTTGTCACTCCGTATGACGGAGAGGTATCTCTGGGCCCACTCGGTAATGCATCATCATAATGAGCTCAATGTGACTAAGGAGTTAGCCACGGGATCATGCGTTACAGAACGAGTAAAGAGACTTGCCGGTAACGAGACTGAATGAGGTATGGGAATACCGACGATCGAATCTCGGGCAAGTAACATACCGATGGACAAAGGGAATTGTGGGATTGATTGAATCCCCGACATCGTGGTTCATCCGATGAGATCATCGTGGAACGTGTGGGAGCCAATATGGGTATCCAGATCCCACTATTTGCTATTGGCCGGAGAGGTGTCTCGGTCATGTTTGCATGGTTCCCGAACCCGTAGGGTCTACACACTTAAGGTTCGGTGACGCTAGAGTTGTTATGGGAAATAGTATGTGGTTACCGAAGGTTGTTCGGAGTCCCGGATGAGATCTCGGATGTCACGAGGAGTTCCGGAATGGTCCGGAGGTGAAGATCGATATATTGGACGAAGGGTATTAGAGTCCGGAATTGTTCCGGGGTACCGGGTGACGACTAGCGTGTTCGAAAGGGGTTTCGAAGGCCCCGACAAGTGTGGGGGGGGGGGCTTATGGGCCAAGGGGAGGGGCACATCAGCCCACTAAGGGTCTGTGCGCCCCTCCCACCCCATCTCACGTAACGTGGAGAGGTGGGGGCGCCTCCCCTAGGGCAGCCACCCCTCCCTGCTTGGGGGGCAAGTTTCCTAGGGTTGGGGGCGCCCAAACGCATCTAGGGTTTCCCCTGTGGCCGCCGCCCCTCCCCTAGGGCGCCTCCTCATCCCCCCTTTGTGACACCCAAAGTTTTATTTGGCTTTTTCAAATTTTTATTTGATTTGAGGGAGGTGATTTAATTTTTTTTAAAGAACTCTCCCTCTCAAAATATTTTTCTTTTATGACAAGTGTTTTGTTTTGGATTCACCCAAGACTTGGTTCTTGGTCTTGGAGGTTCTCCCTTTTTATTTAGACTCAAAACCAAAATAACTTTCACTTGGAAAAAAAAATTCTTTTGAAATTCTTTTAAAATAGCCCTATGGCATTTGTAGTGATCTCTCCCCTTTTCAAAAATCCCTCTTGCCATGACATGAGTGGAAACCACTTCTCAAAAGCCTTCCCTCATCTTGGGATCATGATGTACTTCAAATCCAGCAAGTTGAACCCCTCCATATATTTATTTCCATTTATTTCTTATCAAAAACAATTTCTGCCTTCTATCTTGATCCTTGGAGGTTTACAAAGGAGCTACCCTTTCTGCTTTGAGTTTTGTCTCCAAACCAATTTCCCTAGCTAGTCCTTTGAACCCTCAACCAGGATCCATGAAGATCCACTGGTCTCCAGTTCAAATTTTTCAAACTATACTTGCTGCAAGTTTGGACCAGATTTGCCAAATTTGATGAAATTCATTTGAATTCTTCTCCTAAAAATCTGAGAAAATCAGGCACCCTCTGGGTGCATTGAGAGGTCACCTCACCAAGTCCCAGCTCCAGAAAAAAAATTCTTGATGCCAAATCATTTTGTCGAACACCTATTGGACACTGTTGCTGTCATGTTCAGTTAATTCAGAGATACAGTGTCTGAAACTACTGTCGTTTTCTTCAGTGTTCGTTGTCAATCTCGCCAGTGCCGCGGTGTCGCTGTGCGCCCTGCGTTTCCTCCTTGTCCTCTGCACCGCACGAGCGCCTGGAAGGTTGCGGACGTCGGCGACGAGCAGGAGAGGGTGCGCCACCCCGTGACCAACGGCAGCGGCGGCTTTGCGGCCGCCACAGAGAGGCGCAGCGTAGACGGCGCCGCCGGAGGCCGCCGCGTGGCCTTCCACTCCCCCGTGCACGCTGCCACCCTCGTCGTGAACCGCTAGGCGCGGAGCGCGCTCTCTGCCGCCGCCGTGCCCGTACGGCCGCCCCGGCGAAGACCGGCGCCATTACGCCAAGCCCGACCAAGTTTAGCAGTCGAACGGGACCAGTAACTCTCACTGATGGTGCCTAGCCTCCTAAACCCACTAACCATCCACTGCCTCGCCGTAATCGCTCGCCGGAGATTTCCCGTTCACGGCCACCCCCTCGAATCGCCTATAAATAGAGGCCCCGAGCTCCAACTAGAACCCACACCACCTCTGCACACCTCCAACACCACGCCTAGCCACTGAAGAGCCCCGAGGGAGTCTTCTTCCTCAACTCCGGCTGCCGCGACCCGCCACGGGATCCAGCTCGATTCGCTCCCGTGCGTGCACCTCTACCTCTCAGCTCTTTCCAGTAGCTTCCTTATGCATCCACTCTCCTGACCCGCGCTTCAATTCGGAGTTTGCAGCACCCACCGGAGTTCCCCACCATCGCCCGAGCCGCCGTCCGCCGGAGAAAGTGTCGCCGGAGAAAGTGTCGCCGTCGACGTGGTGCTCTCCGACGACCAAGTCCACCACCCACCGATGCGGAAGGACACGCTGAACCTCTTGGTACCCTCCGATCTCCCTGACTCGCCGTGGTTCGACGCCGGCGACCACCGCAGCCTTCGGGCGCTGGCGAGGATTTGAACCTGACATGTGGACCCCCACGTCAGCCTCACTTTCTTTTCCCCTCGAACCGTTTTCTGTTGGCGCCTTCGGGCAGAATACGTTTTCTCTTTGGGCTGGTGCGTTTCTCTCCGAACCGTTTTCTGTTTTCTCAGTTAAGTCCCTGGTTCTTTTCTGTTTCATCACAGATTAGTCCCTGGACTAAAACCCTAATAACTTTTTAATAAAAAGTGATTTTTGGGTGATTCTTTTTCTGACAGTCTTATATTTTTGTCTAGTTTTTTATAGTATTTATTTGGAAAAAATTTGGGACAACTTTTATGCACGCGATGATTTTCACGATAGTACACGTTTTCGCTATACCGTAGGTTCCGGAAGAGGTGACGGAGCCGCGAACTTCGCCGAGCTAGACTCCGACTTCTCCGAACCAGGCAAGCATGTTTGAACCTTTGATATGATAGGTGTTTTGCATGTTTGCTTGAATGGTTGTGCATGGCATATGAGCATCGGTGAGTATCTCGTTGCATGTAAGGCAACTACCCGTGTGTTCCGAAGTTACCCGTGATCTCTGATGAGAGATGGCCTAGTCATGTGGTGACATGAAGGGCAGTAAGGTGGTACTGCTGTAGCATGCCAGCCTTCCGTCATCCGATAAATGCCGACGTTAACGTGGACGGAGTCACGTTACCGTCCTTCCCCTTTCGTGCTACCACATGTTTTCTGCAAAGGATACGGTTTAGTAAGTTGATAACCTCTTTCCGTGTACACACCAAATGGAGGGGCCGGGATGAGGGTTCCATGGCCCTGGATTAAAGCCATTCATCCGGTCAGGGGGCATGGGTGTTTCCGGTTGGGACCGAGAGGGGGGCACCCCTTAGAGCGCGCGTATATAAATTTGATCCCATGCTACGCGAGGTTGTAGCCTCCCCGTCTCAAAGTTTTTCTTGAACGTTGCCGAGGGTGATTCCTGGCTTCGGAATGTTGAATGGGTGTGTACTGGTTAGACGTGTTTTCTCCTAGAACACCGTAAACGGAACTAGTCCCCGCGACTACTGAAATCCGTTGGCTGTGGTTAAAGTACAAACTCTGCAGAGTCAAATCCTTCCGAGTCATCGTATCCATGGTTAAGGGCCGTGATCAGTGAACCCGTATCTATGTCAAGTCCTCGTGGTATTTTTTTCCCCCGGTGAACAAGCTTGATTTGTATATTGGTTGAACGTTATTCCATGGATGGACTAACCCTGTTATTTATTTCATACCTGATTATGCCCTTGCAATGTTTTAAATTCTTGAGCTACTGGGATATCAAGTTATGAAATATAAGCCCTTTATGTGATGTCGCTCAGACGTCCGACTGTGGCACTCTTGTTATTTATTTTTGATATAAGCCCTTTATGTGATGTCGCTCAGACGTCCGACTGTGGCACTCTTGTTATTTACTTTTGATATAAGCCCTTTATGAGATGTCGCTCAGACGTCCGACTGTGGCATGTTTGTCTTTTACTTTCAATATAAGCCCTTTATGTGATGTCGCTCAGATGTCCGACTGTGGCGCGCACTGTCTGTTACTTTCAATATAAGCCCTTTATGTGGTGTCGCCTTGACGCCCGACTGCGGCATTGTTATTCTTGCATTTTCCTCTCGAGGAGTCATTCAGACACTCGTTTGGCCCTCAGTATTTACTTTGGGATTTTGGGAGGACTACCGCCCGACTTCTCTTTTATTTCCCATGCAATGTTGTCTATATGTCTAAGTGCGCTTGTTAATCTGTTCATATGCATCATGTTTACATTTGTTATATCTTATGTCCGAACTGTCTTGCGAGTACTTTCATAGTACTCACCTGGCTTGTTGATTTGGCCAGATGTTGACGAAGGCGATCTCTTGGATGAAGAGTTTGATAGTGAGTCCGACGCCTAGAGGAGTTCCAGTCAGTCCCGTGCGATCCTGGATATTGGTCACTTGTATTATATACGCTTCCGCCACCCACCATCAGTCTCCTCGAGCCTCACTCCGACGCTCGAAGAGTTGTTAGATTCAGGAGTCTTGTCACCCACTTCGCTGTGTTATTTCCACCACCGCTTTTATCGTGAGTTAGTAGTTATGCCACCCTATCCGCCGTCTTGTTTTATCGGCATGCTTGTAATAAATTGTTGAGCACTCTCCGCTCAACCTTGTATTATATTCAGTACTCCTGGTATTTTCGTCCGTGACCAAGATATTGTCTACCAGTGAGAAGGAATTCTTCTTTACTGGTCCGTAAAAGGGATCGGTCTCTCAATAAATATTTTTATTGGAAAACCGGTCGTGACAAGCTTGGTATCAGAGCCAGGTTGACTGTAGAAAGCCACTATGTGCGATCGCTAATCGGTTATTAGCGTCTTTAGTGCTTTTTCAGCATTTTGCAATTGTAGCTATTTTCTGTTGGTCATCATAAATTTATGACATGACTACTCGGAATTTTTGCCTACTTTTGTAGATGGCTAGCAGCAACTGCGAGACTCGGGTGTTCACTAATGTGCCCGAGGGGTTTGTCAAACTCCTTGTCTCCATCACCAAGCTCGCGATCGAGCCAGCGACTCGTCCGGAGTTCACGCTTTACCAGCACAAGCTCAACGACGACGTGTCTATGCACCAGGCCGTGGTGCAATTCAAGGGAGGACATTCTGCGTCTCGCCACTTCCGTTTTGTGGGAAGGGCCATGCCTACGGAGAGGCATGCCATGCAGATGGCAGCCCGTGAGGCGATAGCTCGCCTTCGGGACATCCTTCCTATGATGAAGACTCGTCGTTACCGCTACCTCCCATGCCATGTGCCATATACTTGTCACTATGCATTCGCCTGCCATAGGGGAGAGCGAGATGAAGCCATCGAGATGGTTGTGGAGTATCTCAAGGCTCTGGAGGAATCTTTCGACAACCTCGTGGACGATCTTGTGGCGGCCCGCATGGACTTAGTCCGGGGCGGTCCTACCAGCAGGAAGGAGCTTCTCCACATGGCACCGCCTCTGACATTCGTCTCATCCTCAGCATCTTATGCACCGGCCATTTTGGCCACTGCTTGCCGTCTGCCTACCACTGAGGAGTTCGACCGAGTCATCGGTCCTACTCCAGTCAGAGCTGCACCGCCTGCCGCACCCGCACTACCGCCTATCGCACCCGCGCCATCACCGCAGCGCAGTGCTACGCGTCTGGAGCCTGCTAGAGAGGAGGTGGAAGTTGAGTCTCCTGCACCGCTGAGTCTTGCCCTCGGCAAGGGAAAGGACATCGTCACCATCTCCGACTGAGAGCGCCGAGTAGCCGCGCGTTGTGTCTGCATGTATGATGTGTTTTATATGTACGTTAGTTTGTAGTAGTTGTGTACGCTGCATGCCAGAGGAGTGTGCTATTCTAAATAACATGTCAGGAATGTGTACGCACATCCTGAGTGCTGTATCATGTGTTTGCTTTTTGCGTGTAAGATTTGTGCTAAGCGGTCCTTCTCCGTGCGAAATCGTTTATGTTTTCTTGAAAAATCTTGAGGTCTTTTAAAATTTTATTTTTGCCTTTGCAAGATTTTTCTTGTGCCACACAGTTCTTCTCATGAGTTTTGCTAAATAATACCCCAGACTGGAAAAATGTCTCGTCCGTGGACTCGTTCCATGCCCAATCAGCCAGAAGAGGTTTATGGAACACAGACCAGCAACAACTTCACTCAGGGACAGTCTAGTCAACAGGACAGCGAAGCAGCCCTATCTCAAGTATGCCGCCTTTTCGAGCAAAGCCAACAGCAACACCAAGAAATGATGAATCACGTCATCAATATGGGGAACCACCGTGAGCCATATCAACCACACTCCATGTTGACTGAACTGCAGAAGACACGCCCTCCAACGTTTGCTCACACTGATAGGCCACTTGAAGCCGATGATTGGCTTCGTGACATCGAAAGGAAGCTGATTATTGCTCAGTGTTCAGATCATGAGAAGGTGCTTTATGCACCCCACTACCTTACTGGAGCAGCTGCAGCATGGTGGGAAAACTTCCTACACATGCATCCCAGTGAACACAACATCACCTGGGAAGAGTTTAAGGAAGGCTTTCATGGGGCACACATCCCAGGAGCATCATAAAAATCAAGAAGAGAGAATTTGATGACCTCAAGCAAAGAGGCATGTCAGTAACAGAATACAACGGTCAGTTTACCCAGCTATCTCGTTATGCCTACGATGAGCATATGACTAAGAACAAAAGGATGGAAAAGTTTTTGGACGGCCTGGCACCAGCATTAAGATGCCAACTGGTCGTGCACACTTTCCCGGATTTTAAAACTCTGGTTGACAAGGCCATTACCTTGGAGAATGAGCGCCGTAGTCTGGAGGATATCCGCAACCGAAAGAGGGATAAGACGACTCTCGCTCGCAACAACCGAAGCAAGACTGAGGTTCAGAGGACTGAAGCAAGGAAATCCGCGACTAATGATCTAAGGCCAACCAGACAGTTTCATTCCAGGGACAAGGACTTCACATACCGTCCAGGGGTCACTTGCTATGCTTGTGGTGAAGAAGGGCACTATGCCAAACAGTGCCCAAAGCCAAGAAACTCGGCCCCCAAACCAAACAACGGTGGGAACAATCCAGCCCCCAAGCGCAACAATTTCAATCCCAACAACAACCACAGGAAGGGTCACCTGAACCATGTGACCAGGGAAGAAGCGCAGAATGCCCCAGACATCATGCTCGGTACGTTCCCTGTCAACACAGTACCTGCCACGGTTTTGTTTGATTCTGGAGCTTCTCACTCGTTCGTTTCGAAGAGTTTTGTTTTGCAACACGGTTTTCCGATACTCCCTTTGGAAAAATCTATGATCATCAAGTCCCCCGGAAATAAGCAGATCGCTCAGAGTTACTGCCAAGGGGTGATCATTGAGTTCGAAGGACTAAAGTTCCAAGCAAATCTCATCGTGTTGGAAAATAAGGGACTAGATGTCATTTTAGGGATGGACTGGTTGACCACCAATAAGGGATTTATTGATTGTTTCAATCGGACTGTGATTCTCACCCATCATCACGGCAAGACAATAAAGGTTACAGCCCAGGAGAGACCACGGTCACGGCAACCAAAATTGAACAAAGTGGACATTTCCGAACTGAGAAAAGTTCGAGTGGTGTGCGAATTTCCAGACGTATTTCCTGAAGAACTACCAGGCATGCCACCAGACCGAGAGATAGAGTTCAACATTGAACTAGCACCTGGCACCACTCCCATCTACAAGAAGCCTTATAGAATGGCACCCTCAGAATTGGTAGAATTGAAGAAGCAGATAAAGGAATTACTGGACAAAGGTTTTATTCGAGCCAGCTCGTCACCTTGGGGTTCGCCAGTATTATTCGCCAAGAAAAAGGATGGGACACTAAGATTGTGTATAGACTATCGAGCTCTCCATATGGTCACCATCAAAAACAAATATCCGATGCCACGGATAAATGATTTGTTTGACCAGCTCGCACGAGCCAAGGTGTTCTCAAAAATTGATTTGAGGTCGGGATATCATCAATTAAAAGTACGGACAGAAGATATCCCTAAGACAGCATTCACCTCCAGATACAGATTATATGAGTTCATAGTGATGCCTTTTGGGCTAACGAACGCCCCCGCATATTTCGTCCACCTCATGAACAAAGTGTTTATGAAATTCATGGACAAATTTGTTGTGGTATTCATTGATGATATTCTGGTATACTCAAAGACACCAGAAGAGCATGCTGAGCATCTCAGAATTGTTTTGGGAGAATTAAGGAAACATCAATTGTACGCCAAATTTAGCAAGTGTGAATTTTGGCTAAGGCAAGTTGGTTTCCTAGGCCATATATTAAACCAAGAAGGCGTGGCTGTAGACCCAGAAAAAGTCAAAGCCATACTTGACTGGAAACCACCCGCCAACGTGACAGATGTACGGAGTTTCCTAGGAATGGCCGGATATTACAGAAGATTTATTGAAGGATTCTCCACTGTGGCAAAACCAATGACACAGTTGCTCAAGAAAGACAAGAAATTTGTATGGACGGAAGCATGCGAGAAAAGCTTCCAAGAACTCAAGAAGAAACTAACAACCGCACCAGTCTTGACTGTGCCAGACATACACAAGAGTTTTGAAGTGTATTGTGACGCATCCCGAAAGGGCCTCGGATGTGTGCTGATGCAGGATGGCAAAGTTGTCGCGTATGCTTCCAGACAACTACGGAAGCATGAGGAAAATTACCCAACACATGACTTGGAACTAGCAGCGGTCATCCATGCACTCAAGGAGTGGAGGCACTTTCTGTTGGGAAATCACTGTGAAATATATACGGACCATAAGAGCCTTAAATATATTTTCACACAACCAGAGCTAAATTTACGCCAACGACGCTGGTTGGAATTGGTCAAGGACTATGACGTCGGCATTCACTACCATCTAGGGAAAGCAAATGTAGTGGCTGATGCCCTTAGTCGGAACCCCAGCCCGGACAACGACAGTCCACAGAACATAAGGCCTGAGTTTCAGCAGGAGTTCGCTAGACTCAACATGGTGTTAGTCTCTGAGGGCACCGTATCAAATCTGGAGATACATCCCACCCTAATGGAACAAATTAAGAAGGCTCAGCAAGGGCACCCTAGCATCGAAGGAATAAAGAGGAAAATGAACCTTGGCAAGGCTTCAGAGTTCGTCACAGACAGTGAAGGAATATTATGGTACGGGGACAGACTTTGCGTACCTAACATTGAGGAACTCAAGCAACAAATACTAACCGAAAGCCACACCGCTCCATACTCGATCCATCCTGGAGGGACCAAAATGTACAAAGACATTCAGGAAAGATTTTGGTGGCACGGTATGAAAAGGGATATAGCCGCATTTATTGCTTGTTGCGATTCATGTCAACGCATAAAAGCCGAGCATCAAAAGCCAGCAGGGCTACTCCAGCCAAACAGAATACCTGAGTGGAAATGGGATGAAATTGGGATGGACTTCATCGTCGGACTACCTCGATCGCAACGCGGAAATGATGCCATATGGGTCATCACAGATAGGCTAACCAAGGTAGCACATTTCATTCCCGTAAAGACAACCTACTCCACACAAAGGCTAGCCAAACTTTATCTCTCCCGTATAGTTTGTCTGCATGGAGTCCCAAAGACTATAATATCAGACCGGGGCACTCAATTTGTCTCTAAATTTTGGGATCACCTGCAACAAGCTCTGGGCACGCAACTAGCATTCAGTACAGCGTACCACCCTCAGACTGATGGACAAACGGAACACGTGAACCAAATCCTAGAGGACATGCTGAGAGCCTTTGTGCTCACCTATGGATCCAGTTGGGAAGAAAGTTTGCCTTATGCCGAGTTTGCTTACAACAACAGTTACCAAGCCAGCTTACAAATGGCACCCTTTGAAGCATTGTACGGACGAAGGTGTCGTACCCCACTGAATTGGTCAGAGACAGGTGACAGTCGTATCTTCGGCCCAGACATGCTCAAGGAGGCCGAGGAGAAAGTTAAACAGATCAGGGACAGACTCAAGACAGCTCAAAGCCGACAAAAGAGCTATTACGATCAAAAACATCGTGAGGTCAGCTTTGAACCCGGTGATTTCGTATACCTATGAGTGTCTCCTATGAGGGGTCTGCAACGGTTCAAAATTAAAGGGAAGCTAGCCCCGAGATTTATTGGACAATTCTATATAGTTGCACGAAGAGGCACAGTGGCCTACAAACTAGACCTACCCAAAGAGCTGTCAGACGTCCATGAGGTGTTTCACGTCTCACAGTTGAGGAAATGTGTAAGTAACCCGGAGAAGCATGTATCTCATGAAAGCATTGATGTGCAACCAGACCTCACCTACAGAGAGCGGCCAGTAAAGATATTGGAAGAGTCTGAAAGGAGGACCCGTCAGAAAACACCAAAAAATTTCAAGGTTCAGTGGAGCAACCACACCGAGGATGAAGCTACATGGGAAAGGGAAGATTTTCTCCAGGCAAAGTATCCATATCTATTTGAGGATCAGCTGAAATCTCGAGGACGAGATTTTTCCTAAGGGGGTAGGTGTTGTGACACCCAAAGTTTTATTTGGCTTTTTCAAATTTTTATTTGATTTGAGGGAGGTGATTTAATTTTTTTTAAAGAACTCTCCCTCCCAAAATATTTTTCTTTTATGACAAGTGTTTTGTTTTGGATTCACCCAAGACTTGGTTCTCGGTCTTGGAGGTTCTCCCTTTTTATTTAGACTCAAAACCAAAATGCCTTTCACTTGGAAAAAAATATATCTTTTGAAATTCTTTTAAAATAGCCCTATGGCATTTGGAGTGATCTCTCCCCTTTTCAAAAATCCCTCTTGCCATGACATGAGTGGAAACCACTTCTCAAAAGCCTTCCCTCATCTTGGGATCATGATGTACTTCAAATCCAGCAAGTTGAACCCCTCCATATATTTATTTCCATTTATTTCTTATCAAAAACAATTTCTGCCTTCTATCTTGATCCTCGGAGGTTTACAAAGGAGCTACCCTTTCTGCTTTGAGTTTTGTCTCCAAACCAATTTCCCTAGCTAGTCCTTTGAACCCTCAACCAGGATCCATGAAGATCCACTGGTCTCCAGTTCAAATTTTTCAAACTATACTTGCTGCAAGTTTGGACCAGATTTGCCAAATTTGATGAAATTCATTTGAATTCTTCTCCTAAAAATCTGAGAAAATCAGGCACCCTCTGGGTGCATTGAGAGGTCACCTCACCAAGTCCCAGCTCCAGAAAAAAAAATTCTTGATGCCAAATCATTTCGTCGAATACCTACTGGACACTGTTGCTGTCATGTTCAGTTAATTCAGAGATACAGTGTCTGAAACTAATGTCATTTTCTTCAGTGTTCGTTGTCAATCTCGCCAGTGCCGCGGTGTCGCCGTGCGCCCTGCGTTTCCTCCTTGTCCTCTACACCGCACGAGCGCCTGGAAGGTTGCGGACGTCGGCGACGAGCAGGAGAGGGTGCGCCACCCCGTGACCGACGGCAGCGGCGGCTTTGCGGCCTCCACAGAGAGGCGCAGCGTAGACGGCGCCGCCCAGCGCCGCCCAAGCCACCGGAGGCCGCCGCGTGGCCTTCCACTCCCCCGTGCGCGCTGCCACCCTCGTCGTGAACCGCTAGGTGCGGAGCGCGCTCTCTGCCGCCGCCGTGCCCGTACGGCCGCCCCGGCGAAGACCGGCGCCATTACGCCAAGCCCGACCAAGTTTAGCAGTGGAACGGGACCAGTAACTCTCACTGATGGTGCCTAGCCTCCTAAACCCACTGACCATCCACTGCCTCGCCGTAATCGCTCGCCGGAGATTTCCCGATCACGGCCACCCCCTCGAATCGCCTATAAATAGAGGCCCCGAGCTCCAACTAGAACCCACACCACCTCTGCACACCTCCAACACCACGCCTAGCCACTGGAAGAGCCCCGAGGGAGTCTTCTTCCTCAACTCCGGCCGCCGCGACCCGCCACGGGATCCAGCTCGATTCGCTCCCGTGCGTGCACCTCTACCTCTCAGCTCTTGCCAGTAGCTTCCTTATGCATCCACTCTCCTGACCCGCGCTTCAATTCGGAGTTTGCAGCACCCACCGGAGTTCCCCACCATCGCCCGAGCCGCCGTCCGCCGGAGAAAGTGTCGCCGTCGACGTGGTGCTCTCCGACGACCAAGTCCACCACCCACCGACGCGGAAGGACACGCTGAACCTCTTGGTACCCTCCGATCTCCCTGACTCGCCGTGGTTCGATGCCGGCGACCACCGCAGCCTTCGGGCGCCGGCGAGGATTTGAACCTGACATGTGGACCCCCACGTCAGCCTCACTTTCTTTTCCCCTCGAACCGTTTTCTGTTGGCGCCTTCGGGCAGAATATGTTTTCTCTTTGGGCTGGCGCGTTTCTCTCCGAACCGTTTCCTGTTTTCTCAGTTAAGTCCCTGGTTCTTTTCTGTTTCATCACAGATTAGTCCCTGGACTAAAACCCTAATAACTTTTTAATAAAAAGTGATTTTTGGGTGATTCTTTTTCTGACAGTCTTATATTTTTGTCTAGTTTTTTATAGTATTTATTTGGAAAAAATTTGGGACAACTTTTATGCACGCGATGATTTTCACGATAGTACACGTTTTCGCTATACCGTAGGTTCCGGAAGAGGTGACGGAGCCGCGAACTTCGCCGAGCTAGACTCCGACTTCTCCGAACCAGGCAAGCATGTTTGAACCTTTGATATGATAGGTGTTTTGCATGTTTGCTTGAATGGTTGTGCATGGCATATGAGCATCGGTGAGTATCTCGTTGCATGTAAGGCAACTACCCGTGTGTTCCGAAGTTACCATGATCTCTGATGAGAGATGGCCTAGTCATGTGGTGACATGAAGGGCAGTAAGGTGGTACTGTTGTAGGATGCCAGCCTTCCGTCATCCGATAAATTCCGACGTTAACGTGGACGGAGTCACGTTACCGTCCTTCCCCTTTCGTGCTACCACATGTTTTCTGCAAAGGATACGGTTTAGTAAGTTGATAACCTCTTTCCGTGTACACACCAAATGGAGGGGCCGGGATGAGGGTTCCATGGCCCTGGATTAAAGCCAGTCATCCGGTCAGGGGGCATGGGTGTTTCCGGTTGGGACCGAGAGGGGGGCACCCCTTAGAGCGCGCGTATATAAATTTGATCCCATGCTACGCGAGGTTGTAGCCTCCCCGTCTCAAAGTTTTTCTTGAACGTTGCCGAGGGTGATTCCTGGCTTCGGAATGTTGAATGGGTGTGTACTGGTTAGACGTGTTTTCTCCTAGAACACCGTAAACGGAACTAGTCCCCGCGACTACTGAAATCCTTTGGCTGTGGTTAAAGTACAAACTCTGCAGAGTCAAATCCTTCCGAGTCATCGTATCCATGGTTAAGGGCCGTGATCAGTGAACCCATATCTATGTCAAGTCCTCGTGGTATTTTTTTCCCCCGGTGAACAAGCTTGATTTGTATATTGGTTGAACGTTATTCCATGGATGGACTAACCCTGTTATTTATTTCATACCTGATTATGCCCTTGCAATGTTTTAAATTCTTGAGCTACTGGGATATCAAGTTATGAAATATAAGCCCTTTATGTGATGTCGCTCAGACGTCCGACTGTGGCACTCTTGTTATTTATTTTTGATATAAGCCCTTTATGTGATGTCGCTCAGACGTCCGACTGTGGCACTCTTGTTATTTACTTTTGATATAAGCCCTTTATGAGATGTCGCTCAGACGTCCGACTGTGGCATGTTTGTCTTTTACTTTCAATATAAGCCCTTTATGTGATGTCGCTCAGATGTCCGACTGTGGCGTGCACTGTCTGTTACTTTCAATATAAGCCCTTTATGTGGTGTCGCCTTGACGCCCGACTGCGGCATTGTTATTCTTGCATTTTCCTCTCGAGGAGTCATTCAGACACTCGTTTGGCCCTCAGTATTTACTTTGGGATTTCGGGAGGACTACTGCCCGACTTCTCTTTTATTTCCCATGCAATGTTGTCTATATGTCTGAGTGCGCTTGTTAATCTGTTCATATGCATCATGTTTACATTTGTTATATCTTATGTCCGAACTGTCTTGCGAGTACTTTCATAGTACTCACCTGGCTTGTTGATTTGGCCAGATGTTGACGAAGGCGATCTCTTGGATGAAGAGTTTGATAGTGAGTCCGACGCCTAGAGGAGTCCCAGTCAGTCCCGTGCGATCCTGGATATTGGTCACTTGTATTATATACGCTTCCGCCACCCACCATCAGTCTCCTCGAGCCTCACTCCGACGCTCGAAGAGTTGTTAGATTCAGGAGTCTTGTCACCCACTTCGCTGTGTTATTTCACCACCGCTTTTATCGTGAGTTAGTAGTTATGCCACCCTATCCGCCGTCTTGTTTTATCGGCATGCTTGTAATAAATTGTTGAGCAGTCTCCGCTCAACCTTGTATTATATTCAGTACTCCTGGTATTTTCGTCTGTGACCAAGATATTGTCTACCAGTGAGAAGGAATTCTTCTTTACTGGTCCGTAAAAGGGATCGGTCTCTCAATAAATATTTTTATTGGAAAACCGGTCGTGACACCCTTCCCCCTATATATAGTGAGCGAGAGAGAGGGCAGCCGCACCCCCTTCCCCTGGCGCAGCCCTCTCCTCCTCCAACACCTCCTCCTCGTCCATAGTGCTTGGCGAAGCCCTGCCGGAGAACCACGAGCTCCACCACCACCATGCCGTTGTGCTGCCAGAGCTTTCCCTCAACTTCTCCTATCCCCTTGCTAGATCAAGAAGGAGGAGACGTCCCTAGGCTGTACGTGTGTTGAACGCGGAGGCGCCGTCCGTGGCGCTAGATCAGATCTTCTGCGATTTGAATCGCCGCGAGTACGACTCCATCAACTGTGTTCCTGTAACGCTTCCGCTTAGCGATCTTCAAGGGTATGAAGATGCACTCCCTCTCTCTCTCTTTGCTAGTATATTCTAGATTGATCTTGGTGACACGTAGGAAAATTTTGAATTATTACTACATTCTCCAACACCATCCTCGCGGACTGTGCTGAGTCAACTCTTTCTCGTCCACCATTTTCCTACCCCCAATGCCAGTGATAATGACCATGATGTCTCGTTCTCCTCCTACATCTCCCTCGCCTCCTCTTTGTACCCAGTCTTCCAAATGACCATCTCCCTCACCTCCTCTTTGTACCCAGTCTTCCAAATGACCATGCTAGACTCATCCCTCTATGCAAAGGGTAACAACGACCCCGCCCTCACCTGCATTTTCTGCTTAGTTTAGGGAGTCTCTAATGTGGATCATCAAAATTCCCGCAAATGCAAGACTAGGCCGTCAGGATTTTGGCCATCCAAGATGGATCAACAAATTGGGGTAGACCAGTCCGGACGTCTGAATCGCAAAAACTGACCCGGAGTTGGAAGGGGGGAGGGCGAGCTTCGGGGGAGTATGGACATCCGGCGTGTCAGATTTTGACACCTCGGACCCACACCAAAAACCGACTTGAAACCCATGTATTTTACCACTGCTGATCTCCTCGTCCGCTTTTGAATACCAATGTCACCCCCATACCCTCTCAGATACTGACTAAGCCTTGTCGGACCTCCGTGGATCCACCGATGCGCCTGCCCGTGTAGGCCTACACCGATGTCGCACTAAACTGGACCCGACCGCAGCCCAGGTACCCTCCGCCCTATTGACGATATCCATAGCGGACACCGAAAAACAACAACTGCTCGGTCAAATGCCATAGTGAAATTTCTTGACGTTCTCATTTTTTGTTTCTTTGAAGCAAACACAATGGATTCTTAAGAGGAGTACTTCTGAGCCGAGTTAATGGATTCTTCTACTTCAGATGCGTGGGGGCAAGTTTCCTAGGGGTGGGGGCACCCAAACCCATCTAGGGTTTCCCCTGTGATTCTTCTATAAATGAAACAAAGTTGATGATGATGATTCTTGAAGGAATTGAGCGTGCGGAGAGGCATGTTCCAAACTTCAAGGGTTCATCGGCGGGGTGAGTGTTGAATAGGCGTCGGACAAGGTGGCATGTTGCTCTCTACGAGGACTACTTTGCCTCCAATCCACTGTTCGAACCCTATTTTCTGGCGTGGACTCCGGATGCAGCGACCATAGTTCTTGCGCATCATGCAAGGTGCCAGGTCCTATGATGATTACTTCAAGCCGAAGACGGATGCCATTGGCCACCATGGGTTCTCTGATCTCCAGAAGTGCATGGCTGCATGATTATGCATAACATGATTGTGGAGGATCGGGTGAGGCAGTTTGCCATGATCTGGATTATCAGCAGATGGGTTATCTATCTAGCTTCAAAGCAAACTGGCAATGTTTGAGAAATTTTTTGAAATGCATCGCCGGGTTTGAAATCGAGGAACTCATACAGAGCTATAGAATGAGCTGACTGAGGATTTGACGGCGATTCATATGAACAATTAGAAATGTGTCCAAATAACTTGAATTCAAATTTGAACTATTTTATTTCATATTCATGTTTGGATTGCAATGTTTTTATTTGAATTATTGTTGTATTTGAATATTTAAAATTGAGTTAACAATGGAATTTATCTTTGATTATTTTCAAAATTTCGAGTATAAAAAAGGAAGGGGCGAACATTTGGTGATCATGACTAGATGGCCGACGCCCGGTTGGATGTCCGCGAACACATTCGGATTTGCGGGCGGAAATTTGCTGATCTATGTTGAAGATGCCTTTAATCTTTTATTTGTGTTGATGCATAGGCATTCTGATACAGAGCCACAATCTGCATGCAAATGATTCCCTAAATAAACACGTCTTCCGCCTGATTATATGTGTCATACTGTGTTATATCTTCTTCCTCTTAATGCTGCGAGTGCATTAGAATTCAGAGTTTTTCTGAAAAAGGTGGAGACATATTAGGCGCTACAAAACATGTGCCAAATTGATTAGGCTTCATGTGTTGTTCCTGCTTCCCGTACATCTTGTGCGACATATTTCAAAATCACATGGAGTGTTCTCTGCTCGCAAAGCCACACACGTTTCCTGAACACATGAAACTCGAAGCGAAAGAGAGCAGCATGTTCCAAAGAACCTATGTTTTTTAACACAGTACAGATGCAAGCGCTCATATACACGCGCATCCACTCACCCCTATGAACACACACGCACACCTTACCCCTATAAGCACCTCCGAAAGACTGAGCTGGCATTTCATCTTGAAATTTACGAAGTCATCGTAGGCACCTCGTTATCGACGGGAACATCTCCCCCCATTGAATGCGCATCGTCGGAAATCCTGAAATAAATCCAGAAATAAATGCGAGCACCAGGACTTGAACCCTGGTGGGCTAGGATACCACAGTCCCTCTAACCATCCAACCACAGGTTGGTTCGCAAAGAACCCACATTTAGTTCAATACATTGAGCGGTATTTTTTTGAGGAGGACCCCCGGCCCCTACATCTGGACAATGCATGCAGCCACTTTATAATTATTCACACAAGACCTTACAAAGTCATACAATAGTAAGACTAAAGCCACCGTCTAGACAATATCTGTCGCTACTCCTATCCAGTTGATGTAGGGATGCTGATAGTCTGGGCCTAATACCAAACAGACCTCGCAGCCAAACCTAACATCTAAGACCTGAGGTCCCAATCAGGACGCCTGCCGGGTATGGGGCACCCACCAGTCCGGCGCATTCCTCAACCAGGACGCCTGCCGGGTATGTGGCCACTGCAGCCACCTGCCATCAATCCATCTACAGTGATGTACTGCTGCATCTACCTTACCCGGTCTAGCTGCCAACGATGCCACCACGATGCCAGACAACGCCACCATCCTGCGCTCGTCCATCATCACACGCCCACCGGCAAGACCCCGCTGCTGCAAGCAGCCGAGACCCGCCGTCATCGACGCGAGAGAAGGCACGCCACACCACCTCACGCCGCTTCCATCTAGCGCCGCTCCACAAACGATGCACCCAATAGGGAACACGACACCGCAGCACCGCCATCGTCCGATCCGGCGATCTTAGGATTTCTCCCAGAGCGGCACGAGTAGGTTGGCGATAGTTGCTTGACGATGCCTTCATCAAGGTAACAACGTTGACGCCGCCATCGCCCGCCATGACCGGAGTCGACTTGGTTTTCGTCGGCGACTATGTCTCCCCAACTCGCCGCCGGTGCTAATAGTGGGATCCAAGATCCGTCACTACCAGCCTGGCCAACTGCCTTCGGTGGAGAAGGCAGCCACCACCACCCTGCTCGGGCCAAGAGACCCGGACGTCCTCCTGCCGCGAAGATTACCCAGGAGGGATCTCCTCTTGCCGTTGTCGAGACGAAGCGCAACCGTAATGGATCTCGATCTAAACCCCTCGGGCCCAGATGAGATCTCATCGCAGCCAAAATCTCATCCGCCAATGGCCGCCGGAGATCTCTTGGCCACCGCCAACCCGCTGCGCACTGCCGTTGGAGGAGGAGGGAGATGGACGCCGCTGCCCCCACGGGTTACCGCCGGCCGAGGCTGCGCCGCCGCTGCCGCCTCACCACAGGGGCTTCGCCCCGCGGCGTCGTCAGCGACGTCGGCGGTAGTGGGATGCGATGGGGGTGGAGGGCTGAGGGCGGTGTGTGCGGGGACTCCCCGGGGGCGGCGCGACGCCGCCGCCTCGGGGGAGAGAAGTCGGCTCGGGGGAGAGAGGTCGTAGCCCTTCCTCATTGAGCGGTATTGATCCCCGCTTGCTGCTCCAATGGTTACTAGATCAGGATCGCGCCTTGGCACGAGGGTGCCGGTCCCAACATTTGGTCAAGCCCGTGATGCTAAGTTGGTAGGAATTGACGTTTTGGTGGCGCGGCTTGCCACCCATTTCCCGCCAAAGGACACGCAACCAAATATGAATAATCATTTTAAATACAATAGCGGAATAGTATGCACAGTAATTTTAGCGGACTCGAGTTGTCTGATTACAACGGTAAAACTATAGAAGTATCATATACATTACATGAATC
This sequence comes from Triticum aestivum, assembly GCF_018294505.1. Lineage (NCBI taxonomy): Eukaryota > Viridiplantae > Streptophyta > Magnoliopsida > Poales > Poaceae > Triticum > Triticum aestivum. The sequence continues at coordinate 107,410,028 of NC_057814.1, read as the reverse complement.
ATACATAAGGCAACTTGCCACATAATCCCTCTATGCTTTGTATGGCTAAATGATATCATTCCAATCAGCTTGATTAAAAAGTTCCTTAAACGAAGGATATGATGCATGGAAAAGATGGTCCAACTTAAGGTTAACATAATTGGTCAAAAATCAAATGAATAGACGCATAACAAATAAGAACACATAAGCAATGCTGCAAAAGAATGTGTGGTACATGCTTCTCTTGGGAAGCAATAATTGCAATAAGATAGTTTCATAAACTCGGTATTACAACTGAATAAACCCAATATACACGAAATGGTTTCAAGCGCAATGTAGGTACACAACCATAGAAAGCTTAGTTGTCGCGGGCCAGAGTATTTACTCCGCCAATTTAGACACCCAATTATCAAACATAAAGACAAATGTTTGGTGGTTTTCATTGAATAAATACACAAATGCACATACTTACAGGTTGACAACATTAGAACACGCACTCTCTTCTTTAGGAAGGGAGAGATGCATGTCTCCCTAGTGGATGCAACAATAATTCATATTTTTTGTTGAAGAGCGAGTAAAAGGCCTGCCATAGAGCAGTCTTCATAGTAAATGTATAGTTGCCTCATGACTGTCACCACAACATCTGGTTTGATGGCCGTATAATGAAAACCCTCGTATGCGTCAACATTACCCCTCGAACAGATGTGCACCGTTCATTTCAAGCCACCTGAGAGAAGATGAGCATAGTACAAAGGTCAAAAATCAAATGCATCTTCCCAAAACATGTATGCATCTTCAACATTAATGATGGTTATAATCTTTCTTCAGAAACACAATGAACAACAAATTTATAAGCATTGGATTGGTTATTGTTCAATTCAGAAATAAAACCAATCTTTTCTCGAATGTAAGTGGTATAAGTACAACAGTCGAGTACATAAAAAAATTCTATATTTACAAAAAAAAGAATCATCAAATGCAATGCCTGATAGCAATAGCAGGCCATTACATTAAGCGCAAAGACAGAAAGGAAGCACTAAGGCCCATCTCAGTTATGATAGCAAACAAGGTTTTGTTGGCAGCCTCTGCTACAGTTGCAACCATGAGAAGGTAGTAGAAATGATAGGGATCGCTCGGCACGACCACCATCTCATCGCGCAACAGTGCAAATTCAGTGCATATAAGCAGAATGAAGTGTCAGAATACGAGAGCAGATGAGGCATATATTTATCATTAAATACAAAGGGAATAAGGCAATGAAAACCAAAAATTACCTGTGATTTGGACATGTAGTAGAATCACTCTCCCTCGGAGTGTTATCCCTTATGCTGATAGAATCCTATGTTTCAGGAGAAGAGCAAGGAGGATGTGTCGGTGCATAGATACCTAAAAAACACATACATTGTCAGTTCAGAATTATCCCGTACGCGAAAAGCTTTGTTTCACACATTCACTGAGCCTCTACTAAACAGAGGCACTTCAAGTAAAACAACCGCCAACAAACAATAGAAGTAAACTAACTTGCAAGACACTTTTGATCGAGGACACAAAAGTGTTCGGGCACACCAGAATCCGGCATGAGCTTTCTGACTGCTCATGAAACAAATAGTATGCAACTCGCTTTTCAAATTTCCTATTCATAATTTGGATGCCACTCTAGAGTAAGAAAGCTCTACACAATAATGAATCGTGGCAAAGAAGGCCTCCGTAAATATTTTCAGATCTGAGACCCGTGGAGTTAACACTCCCAACATTCTAGCATGTAAGTTCTTGTAGGAGGGTCAAAGGAAAAAAAACAGTCAGCAATCTGACCCTTTATATGTCTTAGACTCTTCCCATCATGGCTAAGAGTAAAGGAGGTGGTCATAAATAACAGATGCATTAAGTTATAGAATCAACATGTACCAAAGTAAAAACATATGCTTGAGATAACTTGGCAGAGAAGAACTGAAATGTCCAACATGGGTCCCTCTCACGAAAAAGGGTGCTTGTATCCAAATGTTCTCACGACTTACTTATGCAACCACAAAACTCTTTGACAAAAACATGAGGCTGCTATGATTTAATATTATTTAGACTCTCGTGTGCAATTTAGCCATTTTATTGATACTATTAAAAATGCAAGAAAATGTTCTTAGTAATGTATTTAAAAATTATGTAAACATGAGCCTGGCCATGAACGATGCTTCCATTATAATTTTAGTCACATATACAATACGCATTCTGACCAGGATGCAAACCAAGAGCAGCATAGCAACACGAAATAAATGTACTAAAAGGATAAATTAATGGGGATAAATAAATCAATGAAAAACAAAAAGATGAAGACTGATTTTATTGACAACTATCTAAAGTAAAACATTTTCGCCAATTTTAAAAGCTCGCGCAAATATGCATATTGATTACAACCATACTTCAACCATGTATCCAGTAATTTGTTGTTTACTCTCATAATTAAGAGAATGCTCACTACTTGTAGGTATACATGTGAGATAGAGACATGTGTGCTCCAAATTATATATACCTCTAAAAAGAAATAAAGAGAAATCCCACCTCAAAGTTTCTGGGTGATTGGACAGCTGAGAACCCTGATTGCTAGCCATTGAGCTTACTGTGTATTCCAAAGCTGCAAAGAAAGGACAATAGTGAATCACTACTAGGAAAAGGGCTATAGACAATATGCACACTAATGACGCACCAGACATGTGGTGCGCCACTACTATATAGCAGTGGCGCACCGTGTGCTAGTGCGCCATTAGTGTGATAGACACTAATGACGCACCACAACTCAGGTGCGCCACTACTAATAATTTTTTTCTTTTTTCCAAAAAATACTAATGGCGCACCGTGTGCTGGTGCGCCATTAGTGTGATAGACACTAATGGCGCACCACAAACATGGTGCGCCACTACTAACAAAAATTGTTTTTTGTTTTTTTCCAAAAATACTAATGGCGCACCGTGGCACAGTGCGCCATAACTAGTGTTAACTAGTAATGGCGCACCAGTCACCCCGTGCGCCACTAGCTCTCCACCCCACATCCATCCACCCATCCATCCATCCATCTAGAGAAAAGGCACTCTGCAGCACGGCCTCTCCCTCTCCCTTTCTCGCTCGTCTCTCCCTGCTCCCTCCCCCCACCCACGAAACCCTCGCCGCCGCTTCCTACGCCGCTCGATTCCGGCGTGTTCCGGCGGCCCTCGCCGGCGCGCAACACAGATCCGTGCTCCCCTGCCGCCGCTCTTCCCTTCCCTCCGGCCAGATCCGCCTCTCGTGGCCCCGAGAGCTCACCCACGACCCCTCCCCATGGCTAGGGTTTCCAGGGTGGTGTCCCCTCCAACTCCGGCGTGTCGCTGGCGACTCTGCTCCGCCCTCTCCGACGCCCACCGCAAGTCCCACGGGTGGCTCCGCCTCGTGGTCGGTGCTCCTGCACCCGGTGGCTACGGGGCGGACGCACGCAGCTGGTAAACTCCGACGAGACGGCGGTGCACTGCATCGGCTAAAGCACCCCCATGGTGAGCCCCTCTGCACTCCTCTGTTCCCCCTTTTCCTTGTATAATGATGCTTCACATTGCTTGATATGAATGTGATTTTGGTCAATCTTCACTTCCGCCTAGCTAGCTAAAAGAAACGTGTGTTTGTTTATGTATGCTATAACAAATCCCGTACGTGTATGCTAGCTAAAAGAAGCAACCAAGCTAGTAGCTTAATTGATATACAGGAAACTAGCTAGATGTGCGTCCCTAACAATGTGTTCATCAGGCCGCTCTCAGGTATCGTTTGAGTGCGCCAATTAGTTCGACCAGCCTCTATGATTTATTCTCATAGTTGCTGGAGTGCTTCTATTTGTGAAAAATTCGACGCAACAAAAAAATGTTAATCAGTCCGCTCTCTCAAAGTCAAGTTTGGGTTGCTGCATATGAATGGATTTCTTTTCTCAGTTTGGGAGCTAGGTACTGGTGGAGGTGGTGTATCCATAGATAGCATACACTTGCACATTTTTTTGAGTTCTTCTGTTGCGAATGAAAACAACCATCATGGATCTCCTCTGTTTTCAAGCAGCTTGCTTCTCCATGTATGTCTTATGCAGCATATTCATCTTGCTCCTCTTTTATTCAGTAGCAACGGAAGTTGATGAAATTTAAGTGTCGTGTTGTTCTAGAGATGCGGGGAGGGAGGGACGTCCATGGATTGGACTGCAAGGATTGGATGCAAACCAATGCACATGCGGAGGAGAGATGCAAGCCATGCCATGACCAGAAGGTCCCTGCCGTGAACCCCTTCCCCTTGACGTGTATAATCATGATCAACATATGATTTTTTTTAATCTTCAATTCAGCCTAGCTAGTTGTTGTAGTAGTTGCTTGTCTCCTTCCAAATGTTGCCCCAGTCTGTTGAGTTTCTTATTGCTCCAGGTAGTACTGCTATTTTTCTGCTCTGCAATTTGACGTGCATGGTTCCAGGCTCCCAGTCTACCACTTTTGTTGTTGTGATGTCGAGCTCTGCTTTCTTTATTATCACGAGTTACAAAATTAGTAGGAAGTAAACTTTTGTTAACTTGTTGGCTGAACCAATGGAACTACTGTTATATTTGATTTGTCGCTCAACTAGTTCTGCAATGATTGGATCGAATGATGGCATGACCCTACTGTTATCATTGCAATTATCTTGGTCTTATAGATGTTATTGTTCCTGTCATATAGCAAATGCTACTTTCTTTATTAGTTGGCTGCTGGTTCTATTTGTTCGTATGTATAAGTGCTAATGTTTCTTTGTTATCTTATAAAGGATATAGTCCTTCATTTGTATATAGCTGTAACTCTCTTATTGATCAACATATATTGATTCATCTCTTTACTGCAATTACTCTGTAGTTCATGACTTGCTCCCGTAGTGGTATAAAATTATAGTTTCTCTTTCAAGCTGGTATTGTGTTTGATATATACTAGTCTTTATCTAAATACCATGTATTGGTATTTCTTGTATGGTTTAGTACATCATCTACTGGTGGTTTAGTTGTATATTGTACAGGACATAGTCCTGATGGTTGCATGTATTGATAATTCTTTCTTTGCATTAGCTATTTCATATGTTTCACATGATTTAGATGCATGCTTATACTCCTATCTATACCAGGTGCATGTGTTGTGCTTGTGTACCTATATACAGAATAGTACCCATGTGTAAGTGGTTGTATGTGTTCTGCTTACAGCAGATGTTTAGTAAATGTGCTATCAATGGCCTATTTCTTCTTGCAGGTTATGGACTATATTTTTCCTTGCCAATTCCCTCTCTCTTAAATCTGATTTGGACAGATGCTACACTGGTCTCTTCACTTTCTTTCTTTCTCTCGTACTCTTACTGATAAGAACAGGTGCTCCTTAATCTTGCCATGCCAATGATGGTGTCCTGAGGTTCTCATCATTACTTAACAACAGATGCTGCACTACTTACCATGTAATTCTGGAAATATATGCTCATATCTAGTTCTGCATAAAAAATGACAGTATTGACATGTTATAAATAGTTTGTTTGTCTTTCTATTTATTTTGTTACATTTTGCAGGGATAAAGTGAAGAAAAAGAAGAAAAGATTACTAGAAGATTAGTTTTAGGATTTTCTTTTATTTCCTTGCAATTTTCCTTTTATTGGAAACTTGTAAAGACATTGTAATATTCTTACTATAATAAAAATTATGATTCTATTTCATTTTTTTAAATTATTTTTCCTTATAGGTTGTTTTCTGTAAATTTAGATTTTTTTTTGTTTTCCAAATACATTACTAGTGGCGCATTTAAGCCCTTATTAGTGGCGCACCTTCCTTTATTACTAGTGGCGCACCTATAAGGTTATTAGTGGCGCACCTGGAGGGAATACCAGTGGAGCACCTAATGATATACTAATGGCGCACGGCGTGATGCGCCATTAGTATCTGGTATACTAATGGCGCACCAGTGATGCGCCATTAGTATTTAATACTAGTGGCGTGGTACTAGTGACGCACCAGTAGTGCGCCATTAGTAGGCAAAACTGGTGCGCCACTAGTAGGCCTTTTCCTAGTAGTGAATAGACCAACCAAACATTATATATATTATGTAAAGAACCACTAGTAGAAAACAGGGCTTTGGTCACAGGGCAGTATTCACATTAGTCCCGGTTCAGTCACGAACCAGGACTAATGTGAGCATTCGTCCCGGTTCGTGCGGCTAAGGCATTAGTCCCGGTTCACCTGGGCCCTTTAGTCCCGGTTGGTGCCACGAACCGGGACTAAAGGGTGCGATGCCCATTAGTCCCGGTTGGTGGCACCAACCGGGACTAAAGCTTAGACCTTTAGTCCCGGTTGGTGCCACCAACCGGTACTAATGGGCTTTGAGGCATTAGTACCGGTCCATGGCACGAACCGGTACTAAAGGTCCCATTTTCAAACTCTACCCCCCCTATGGACGGCCTTTTCAGTTTTAGAAAAAACAAAAGAAAATGATGGAAATGTCAAAAAAATAAAATAAAATAAGTTTCACATGTGATATGTGGTCTAGTTGTTGGGAAAATTTACAAATATGAATTTCGACTTTATTTGCAAAATCTCTGTGGAATTTGTAAAATGGGCATAACTTTTGCATACGAACTCGGATGAAAAAGTTTTTTATATGAAAAATCATCTACTCGAAAAGTTACATCCGAATTTAACATGGGGAAACCCCGTTAAACATTTTCAAAATCCTCAAAAACCTAACAAAAAAAAGTTACGGGGCTTTTAAGATCTAGAGTGGAAAAAATCGAAAAAATTTCAAACTTACTAGTGGCGCACCTAGTAACAGAAAAAATATAGTTTCAATTTTTTTTTGGAAAAAATGTGGTCAAATCTGGTCAAGCTGTGGTCAAACTATGGTCAAACTGTGGTCAAACAATGGTCAAACTAATTATTCTAGAATATTAGTGTTACTAAATAATTATTTCAGTTATTTTGAATTTTGGTCAAATCTGGTCAAAAACTGTGGTCAAACTGTGGTCAAACTATGGTCAAACTAATTATTCTAGAATATTAGTGTTACTAAATAATTATTTCAGTTATTTTGAATTTTGGTCAAATCTGATCAAACTGTGGTCAAACTGTGGTCAAACAATGGTCAAACTAATTATTCAAGAAATATTAGTGTTACTAAATAATTATTGTTTTTTAAAACAATAGTTTCAAACTCAAACAGTGAAATGTGTCACTTCATGCTCAAGCAAAATTCGTGAGGGTTAATAGGATTGACATCTTACTATTGTGAGGAAAACAACAAGTGCTAACTTGGAAACGAGGGAGAATAGAACCCGGAAGTTAGGCGTGCTCAGGCTGGGGGAGTGGGAGGATGGGTGACCGTTCGGGAAGTTAGATGATTTGGAATGATGAGGGGTGATTAGAGATTAGAGGATAAATTGAGCAGTGATGAGGGGTGATGATTAGAGATTAGAGGTTAAAATAATTCAGAAATTTGAAAATCAAAAAAAAAATTCAAAAAAATCATAAAATTTCCTTTAGTCCCGGTTGGTGTTACCAACCGGGACTAAAGGTGGAGCTCCACGTGGCCGCGGCCTTTAGTCCCGGTTCGTGTAAGAACCGGGACTAAAGGGGAGAGGCATTAGTAACGACCCTTTAGTCCCGATTCAAAAACCGGGACTAAAGGGCCTTACCAACCGGGACAAAAGCCCCTTTTTCTACTAGTGAACTTTGATCGCGATATGCAAGTTCTATTACTCTCGGAGGGAGATACACACACACACACACACACACAGAGGAGCTTGCACCACCACCATAAAAAACATAATCGTATTCTTTTCCTCTTTCAGATATTATTGAGAATATATAGATAGAGGTTCCATTTTGAGAATAATGCAAGTCTAACCATAATGGATCATCAAGAGAACAATCAAAACTTTTGGAAATTGGAGGTTGAAGTTTGTGATAAGCTTTGTTAAAATGGAACCATCTGGATTTTAACATGAAATATCACAAAATGAAATTAACCTTCCCCTACAGCCTGCTTGGGTGCCAGGTCACAATAACCTGTTGTCTAAACCACGTGGCCGCGGCCTTTAGTCCCGGTTCGTGTAAGAACCGGGACTAAAGGGGAGAGGCATTAGTAACGACCCTTTAGTCCCGGTTCAAAAACCGGGACTAAAGGGCCTTACCAACCGGGACAAAAGCCCCTTTTTCTACTAGTGAACTTTGATCCAGATATGCAAGTTCTATTACTCTCGGAGGGATAGAGATACACCACACACAGACACAGAGAGAGAGAGAGAGAGGAGCTTGCACCACCACCACAAAAAACATAATCGTATTCTTTTCCTCTTTCAGATATTATTGAGAATATATAGATAGAGGTTCCATTTTGAGAATAATGCAAGTCTAACCATAATGGATCATCAAGAGAACAATCAAAACTTTTGGAAATTGGAGGTTGAAGTTTGTGATAAGCTTTGTTAAAATGGAACCATCTGGATTTTAACATGAAATAGCACAAAATGAAATTAACCTTCCCCTACAGCCTGCTTGGGTGCCAGGTCACAATAACCTGTTGTCTAAATTATGCATATCCATGGAAGATTTCTGCGAAAGAATCAAAATAACATACACCTACTTCAACCCAAGTCTAAACCTATAGCAGTCTTGATCTAGTTGCTATTGTACCTTGTCAGTTCTATAAACAATAAAGTTCCACTGGGAGCAGATAGGAAATCAGCACTACCATTGATGAATTTAGAAAATCCAGGAGCATAGATATAGGACCAGGGCATTCACATGTAAACCAGAGCATCACAGGAGCTTCTATGATAACAACTAAACAACTACAGCAGCACAAGGGTAGACGATGCTGGGGCATGAAGGAGATCTTTGCCACTCCTGTTCTAAATCATCAGTTCCTCTTTACACGATGATGGGATCCTCTAAGGCTCTAGACTTTGCATAGAAATGATACAGAAATGGCGATATAAATATATAATTGGTTGGAAGCTACAGCGATCCAAAGCATATCGACATCCTGAAGTTAAAAATCAATATAATTAGTGCAAGTTCTTCAAAAAAAGTGAGGCGAGTCTGGTAACCTTGCTTTAACATATACACCTATCAGTTAAAAAATATACAACATCGAATCATATATGAGTTTGGCCGGAGATGCTATATTTGAACTGTTAGCAAAGACTATGAATAATACAAAGAGGCAGATGGAGTGATCAAAAGCAAGCAAAAACTGATCATTCAGCAGCAAATATCTATCAATGCAAAACTATATTCAAACTATTAGCAAAGAATTATGTAAATAATAGAAATGGAGATGTTATATCAATGGAGAGCATGAATAGCATGAAAAAAATGCACATCAACAGTGAGCACAACAGCATCGCACATTCTTTTTTGGCTTTATCAGCTCATAAGCAGACAAAAGATTTTTGACCAAGGCAATGATGGTCAACAAACATTCACTTGGAATAATAAACTGACACGTGTTAGTAATTTTATTTATAGTGACACCTAGTTAGTATCTAGGGTTCGTTAAATTGGCAGTTGCTATACTGAAACCAAATCATATAATCTTTGCTTGGTTTTTTAGGCAGGGTATTGTTCACTCTCTAACCACCCTAAATAAATGGCACAGGTATATAACAGTTTCTTTGATGTGTTTATTTTCAAATAATCAAAACTCAAAAGCTTCACTGAACTTGTGTTAGCCTATTAAACATTGACTCACCAGTTTTGGATCGCTCATTTTTCACTCTGAATGTTGCCAATATCTGTTTTAGCATTTGTTTCTTTTCATACAGAACAATGAATGTATACATGCTAGTAATTGAGCAGTAAAATCATGTATTACGTTGGCAATAATATAATGATCCAAACTAACACTTACATACGCAATTCACATCAAAACTTTTCTCAGAAACAAAAACAACTCTTGCATAATACCCGCAAAGCACAATCTTTGATGTAACTCACAAACCCAATCAAGCCCATAACGTTAGCAGACCCTCATTCCCGGTGAATGTACCCATTCAATATTCCAATTATCAACCCCCGTCCCGCAAAAAGCAAACGATAATATCACTCCACAACTTGCTTGGATTTTTCATCGAATCCTTCGTAGTTCCAAATTCAGAAATGATGTGACTGCAATTTCCAAGTCAGTGAAGCCTAATAATTAATTAAGAGGGCTATTTCATCGAAATAGATAAAGCTTACTGGCATGACTCATTAACAATAGAATAATATCAGAAATCCTCCTTGAACTTCTCATGAAGAACCAATAGCGTCGCCAAACCATAGTTTATAACAGAATATATATTGGACGAATCCTACACACAAGTCAATTGTTATAACCAATGAATAGGAAACGCTGGAGACAGCTGAGTTGTTATTGTTGGTTAGTATTGAGAAGGTTAGGCATATCCATCATTTTTTAACCCAGAAAATAGACCATCACCGATAACCAAAACCAAACAAAATATTACACTTTATATAGAGTACCTGAAAGATAAATGAGCTTCTCTAGACGCATTTTGCTACACAAACATGTTATGGCTTAGCTACTGACATGGCAATGGGCTAGCTATGTAGGAGAGATTGATGATGGCCCGGAGAGAATTTGGAGAAGCACAGGACAAAAACTGCAACAACAATCAAGTTTAGCAAATGGAATTAAATAAAGGTTATCAGTATTCTTATTTGACACAAGTTCTGTCTAATGAGTACTGACATATGTGAGCCACTGAAACATGGTGGTGGCATCTCACATTTAGAAAAACACTATCATCATATACTCCCCATCCAGAAGAAGAGCACGTTGAAATACATCAAACTAATAAAATTGCTAGTTAATAGTGCCTTACGGATTGGAAGCTGTGGAAAAATATGGTAACGCATCTCCTCTGGTTTCATACTTCCCATTTCTAGTTGCTGAATAATAACCACAAAAGGAGCGATAAGGAAAACAAAAGGTCAAAAAAGAAAATACATAATCATGTTTTATTGCTTTTGTTTCAATAAAGTACCAAGTAAAGCCTTTGGGATAGTGTGGATGATGGTTGACTTGATTTTCTCCAAAAACAGAAACTTTTGCTCTCAGTTCAGGAAATTTGAAACTGCACCGGAATGTGATTTTGATCTGAGTTTTTTACAGGTGATAGATATACAAATTCTCTACATTTTCCTAATTTTTTAGAATTTTTGGAGTAACATAAGTATGGTTGGAGTACAGATTACTACAGAGTGTTTTGTTTTTGACAGATTCTGTTTTCAATGCATAGTTTGCTTGTTTTCTACTTTCTATGGCTTATATTGCTCAATAGAAATTATAGAAATGATATGATACAGTAGGCATTTTGTGGAGGCAATTATGAATCTTGTCTTTGGCAGTACCAAAGTGAAATGGTTTGCTCTTTATCATACTAACCTATCTCACGAAGTTCCGTTAAGTTTTGTGTGATTGAAGTTTTCAAGTTTTGGGTGAGATGTCGATATGAGGAGAATATGGAGTGAAAAGACCCTAAGCTTGGGGATGCCCAAGGCACCCCAAGGTAAATATTAAGAGGAAGATCAAAGCAACTAAGCTTGGGGATGCTCCGGAAGGCATCCCCTCTTTCGTCTCCAACATTATCGGTAACCTCACTTGGAGCTACATTTTTATTCGTCACATGATATGTGTTTTGCTTGAAGTATCATTTTATTTTGTTAGGATTTGTTTTTTGTTATTTAGAATAATGTTTTGAATCTTTATTTTCAATAAAAATGTCAAGGATAGACTTTACCATGCTTATTTTGCAAGTATATGAGTTGTTGTTTAAAAACAGAAAGTTTATCGCTGTTGCAAAAATTCCCGAGAAAAGTCAGAATGTAAAATGTTATAACTTTTTGCACAGCAAGCTTTGATAAATTTTCTATAGTGCAGTAAATATTCATAATTTTTGGAGTTAGGAAGTATTGATACTCTTGCATTCTTTACAGACTGTACTGTTTTGGCAGATTGCTGTTATCTTTGCATTGTTTGCATATGTTTGCTTGTTTAATGGTTCTATTTGAGGATAGGAGTATTAAATATGCAGAGACATTTAGTATGCAATGTTGAATAATAATTTTTGTGATTTGCTACAATAGAGAATGATATAGTTTTTGCATTGATTTATACTAACTTATCTCACGAGTTCTTGTTGAGTTTTGTGTGGATGAAGTTTCTGAGATTTAGGAAAACCGTGATATGAGAGGAATTAAGGAGACACAAAAGCTCAAGCTTGGGGATGCCCAAGGCATCCCAAGCTAATATTCCAAGAAGTCTCAAGCATCTAAGCTTGGGGATGCCCCGGTAGGCATCCCACCTTTCTTCTTCAACGATTATCGGTTAGTATCGGTTGAACCTAAGTTTTTGCTTCTTCACATGATGTGTGATATTCTTGGAATGTCATTTTATTTTGTTTTTGCTTGATGTTTTAATAAAACACTTCGATCTGAAAGTTTTTTAATAAGAGAGAGTCCGTACATAGCTATCTATTTACTTAACTACTCGCATGATCTTCACTTATATCTTTTTGGAGTAGTTTGTCATTTACTCTTGTGCTTCACTTATATCCTATGAGTAAATAGTTGAATAAATTGAATGTCATGAAGTTGAAATCATATCATGCCTAGCGGTAGCTTCACATGGGTTCAGAAAGTGAAATATTTTGTGGCTTGACAATCACAATATTGGTCATACAAGCAACTCACAAATAATTAGTATAAGGAAGAGAACTTTCACATGCAAATACACTATCATGGAAATCTTTTGTGATTGTGAGCCCCCATCAAAATATTATATGCCAAAATTGTGGACGTTAGATAAGGAAGACAACGTAATGATTTATGTGTGCTCATATTCACATAGAAGTTATATTGTCATAGATCCTTCAACATGTGGTGCTTGCCCCCCATCTTTGCTAGCCAAAAATTCCGCACCAAGTAGACATACTACTTGTGCATCCAAAAACCCTTAAACCGAAATCTTATTATCAAGAGTCCACCATACCTAGCTAAGGATTGAGCAAGATCCTTCAAGTAAGTTGTCATCGGTGCAATAAGGCAATAAAAATTGCTTCTAAAAGTGTTAGATCATTTAGTGTAAGAGAAAATTGAGCGTTGTACGAACTTATGATGGCAAAGCAATAAAAGGGACGGACTGCATAATAAAGGTTGCTATCATAAGGGGCAATATAACGTGACGTTCTTTTGCACTAAGGGATTGAGCATACAAACAAATAAGCGCATGGTAACCTCTGCTTCCCTCTGCGAAGGGTCTATCTTTTACTGTTTAATATTTACTTTTATGCAAAGAGTCAAAGTTTTTCTCTCTATTCCTTTTTATTTTTCTATTTTGGCAAGCATAATGTGGTGAGGAAAGATCTAGGCACATATGTCCAGTTGAATATGGGTAGCATGAGTTATTATTGTTGACATCACCCTTGAGGTGAATACGTTGGGAGGCAAAACAATAAGCCCCTATCTTTCTATGTGTCCGGTTGAAACGTTTTGCTCATGTGTATGCAGTGGGTGTTAGCAATCATAGAAGACTACATGATGGTTGAGGATGTGGAGCTCTTACCTAAGCTATGTTGAATAAGTTCAATTGCAATTGCTTGGTGACTGAGAACATAGGTTGTTGAGTTTCAAGAGAGTTCATTGTTTGAACCTTAACATCTGAATTGATTGCTACTATAACATGAGAAGTTTTATAAGAAAGAATTACTTTTATGATGCTATAAAAAGTGATTAAAGTTATCATTGATCAAACTTATGCACTTTGCTAGCATTCACACTTCATAATTTATTTCTTTTATCATTTACCTACTCGAGGATGAGTAGGTATTAAGCTTGGGGATGTTGATACGTCTCCAACGTATCTATAATTTATGAAGTATTCATGCCGTTATTTTATCATTCTTGGGTGTTTTACAATCATTTTATAGCAACTTTATATCATTTTTTGGGACTAACCTATTGACCCAGTGCCCAGTGCCAGTTGTTGTTTTTTGCTTGTTTTTTACATCGCAGGAAATCAATATCAAACGGAGTCCAAACACAACGAAACTTTACGGAGATTTTTTCTGGACCAGAAGGAACCCAATGGGCCTGAGCTGCACCTGGGGGGTGCCCCGAGGGGGGCACAACCCACCAGGGCGCGCCCCCTCTTCGCCCTATAAATTCACAAATATTCCGAAACCCTTCGGGGTAGCCCTAGATCAGAAGTTTCACCGCCGCAAGGCCTATGTATCCACGAGATCCAATCTAGACCCCGTTCCGGCACCCTGCCGGAGGGGGCAATCATCTCCGGTGGCCATCTTCATCATCCCGGCGGCCACCACGATGAGGAGGGAGTAGTCCACCCTCGGGGCTGAGGGTTTGTACCAGTAGCTATGTGTTTGATCTCTCTCTCTCTCTCGTGATCTATATCTTGGGCTTTTTTAATATAGTCGGATCATATGATGTTTCTCCCCTCTATAGTCTTGTTATGATGAACTGAATCTTTACCCTTCAAAGTTTTGTCTTGTCGGATTGACTATTCATAGATGAGAACACATGATATATGTCTTGCAATATGAATACTTGAGGTGACAATGAGGTATCCTATTGATTCACTTGATATGTGTTATGGCATTCAACTCGCGGATTCCCACGGTGATATTGGGGTAATCCATGCATAGGGGTTGATGCACGTTTTTCTCCGACGGAAACTTTGCGGTGTCTTTATATTTCTTTGTGTGGATGGAGTATTATGAATATGAATTTCCTTTGGTGTTATTCTAGTACGAACTCTAGGATAGATCGAACGGAAAAATAGCTTTGTGTCATTTTAGTACGAATCTTGAATAGATCGAACGGAAAGAATAGCTTTGACGTAGTTTTGTGCCCTACAAACAACTCCTATCTTTTGTCCTCCGCTAATAGGAACTCGGGAGTGACTCATGACTGCACTTTGATCGAGGGATAATCATATGATCCAACTATGTTAGCATTGTTGAGAGGTTGCACTAGTGAAAGTACGGACCCTAGGCCTTGTTTTTAGGCATTGCAATACCGTTTTTATGCCCGTTTACTATTTGCTACCTTGTTGTTTTTATTTATTCAGATTATAAAAATATATTTCTACCATCAATATTACACTTTTATCACCATCTCTTCGCCGAATTAGTGCATCTATACAATTTGCCATTGTATTGGGTGTGTTGGGGACACAAGAGATTTCTTGTATTTGGTTGCAGGGTCGTTCGAGAAAGACCATCTTCATTCTACACCTCCCACGGATTGATAAACCTTAGGTCATCCACTTGAGGAAAAATTGCCGCTGTCCTACAAAACTGTAACATCCAAATATTCTAAATTTTGGAATGTTATATTAAATAAATAGTTTTGATTGTTTTTTTGATTGTGGTGTGGTTGCTTGTGTGAAATTGAGGAAAATTTGAAACTTTTTGGAAAGTTAAATGAGAGGGAATGAAATGACTTTCCCAAAGTTTCACTTTGCATTTATGATCTCCATGAATTCAAATTCTTTTCTAATACAAAACCCTAGAGAGAAGATGATATGACTTCTTCCATTTAAATAAATGAAAAGGGTTTTGAAAATGTTTGAATTTCATTTGGAAATATTTCAAATCCAAAAACTTTATGCAACTCAATGATTTTCATGAGAGAAGATAAAATGACTTCTTCAAATCATATAAAATATGAGTTGGAAGTTTAAAAGAATCAAATTTATAGTCCCTTTGAAATTATTTTCAATTTGGAGTTATTTGGTTCTATTCAAATTATTTTTGTCCAAAAATAAAATGTATGGAAAATAGGGTAAAATGATTCCTTACATTAGAAAATTGGAGAAGAATGGTTTTGAAATCATTTTGGTATTTTGAAATAATATATTTGGTTTTTAAATGAACCAGTAGTACTGTTTGCTTTACTTAAATTTTTGTGGAACTTATCTGACGCTAGAAAAATTTCATGTTTTAGAAAATCTTTTTTTGAAATTTTTATATATATTATGCTACATAAAATTGTAATTTATTTTGATTATTTTTTCGTCTGAGTTAAAAAAAATGCGTGTACGCCTTAATTATATTTTTTGCGTCTAGTGTATGCCTTAATTATATGTCGCCCACATGCGCAGCATAGTGGCAGCGGCGCCCCACCTTTTTTTAGGGCCAGGCCCAGCCAGCAATTTCCTTCTCAGTTTTTTTGTTTTTCTTTTTCCTTTGGGCAAAAAAAAAACAGCAGCAATGCCCGCGCGTCTGGCCCGTGGTGCTTTTTAGCCCATGCGATTCCCTTCGTTTTATTTGTTCGTCTACGTTTACTCCGACATTGCCTAGCCTTTGAACCCTAACCCTCTTTTCCACCTATAAATATAGGCCCATAGAGCCTTCAAAATCATTCGATGCGGGTTAAATCAAATATTTTGATTTGACCAGATAATTAAAGAAAAATATTTTTTCCTCTCCGACGGGAATTCTGGAAGTCGTCTCCTCTCTGTGAAGTTGTCTTTTCTCTACCTTATAAAGGTATCTTTTTTGTATTTTTTTATATACTCCCGTAGCTTCTTATTTCTAGACTAGTACGGTATAATAATTAGATTATCAATTAGCCTCTGTATTTATACATTAGATCTAGAATTCTTTTAGCCGTAGATATTTTTTCTTCCGTAACACAGCTTGGCCCTGATTTTTTAAAATAGCCATAACTTTTTACTCGTTTGTCCAAATTCAACGAAACCAACGCCCAACTCTTCGTTATGATCCTCTCTATCTTGTAAACCAACTTAAATATATTTTTGAAAGTTTTAAAATTTGAATTTGTTCAGATCTGATTTTAACTTGTTTTGGCTATAACTTAAGTTCTATAACTCCGATTTAATTGATTCTTTTGCAAAGCAAAGCTCTTGACATGTACTTTATGTTAAGATCAAAATCACATAATTTTGCTACTGTTAAAAATATGTTTTTGTCTAGAAGCTTTATTTGATGGTTTTTGAAGTTTTCCGAAGTGTTTTCTTCATTACTTTGGATCTTTGAGTGATTGCTTATGTGTGGTTATAATTGCTTGCTTACGATAGATTGATCGGAGTGTGACGAGTAGATCTATCACGAGTTATGAGTGCGACGAATCTTCGTCAACAGTACAAGGCAAGTTCACACTTTGATCATACCCTTTATTACCCAGTTTTTATGCATTAGTTACACCCCTCAAAGATTTGCATGAGTAGGATTGTGAACATGTGGGTATTGCTATGTAGTTGATGAGGTAGGAACCTATTACCTTTTGATTCACCCCGGGTTATACGTTATGCTCATATTGCCTATCCATGCTCATAGACGTGGATTGGTATGTGTGATTCATGAAAGATGAGAGAGATATAATAATTAAGTGAAACTTAAGGTGGCTACTTTAATACACATCTGGGTGGAATGGTTGGGGCATCCTGGAGCACCCAGTGGTTTGCCCGGGCACCTGGAGAACCCAGTGCTTGCCCAAGGAGATCCCGAAGTACCCGTGTGATCACCCTATGGAATGCCACCCAGGCTCAAAGGGATCATAATATTATTCATGCTAGAAACTTCCGTGTGCAGCCACAAGCCATTATGGGCTCTGGCATAGTTGAGTATGTTGTGTGACCTCTTTCGGTGGTAGGCTAGCAGATGTAGGGGAAGTAGGTGGTACTGTCTACCCAGAGTAAATAATGCTTCAGAAAGATTGTGTCTCGGTCGTCCGTTTCTCAAACACCTTGTAGTGCGAGAAATTCAACGGAGGAGATCGAGTCTTGTGGGGAAAAGTGTGCAAACCTCTGCAGAGTGTACAAACTAATCATGATTAGCCATGTCCCCGGTTATGGACATCTTGAGTATCTGGTATTTGAATTATTGGTTGATCTCATCACTCTATTTAATGAAATTGTTGGGTTATTATTATATTGGTAAATCTGGGATTGAGTTGGAGGAACCTTCTCAATAACGTCATAAACTTGGTAGTTAAATAAAATCTATTCCTTTGTTGTAGGGGAAAATTGGCTTTATGCAAATGATAAACTTAGAGCCTCCACCAGCCAAATATGCATGTAGTGATAGCTATTATTCATCATTGCTCTATGGTGTGAATTTGCCAGTACATTCAATGTACTAACCTACATGGCTGCAGCGTTTCATGTTGCAGGAATCTTACGACGAGTAAGTGATACGTTAGGGTTACGATGTCTACACTCAACTTTGCCGTTGGTGTTGTTTGGACTCCACAACTTTGTTGTTACTTCCGCTATATGGATTGAGGTAATAGTTTTTACGTTACTTTTACATGTGATTGCACTCCGTTATAAATCCTCGAGTACTGTGTGTGTTAGCATACCGATCCAGGGATGACACTTAAGCACAGAGACTTCGATCCATTCGGGTCTGGTCGCTACTCTGCGCTTGGAGACCCAACACAAGTCTACAAGAACAAGCTCCGTAGTAGACATCAAGCTCTTTTCTGGCGCCGTTGCCGGGGAGGTGAGTGCTTGAAGGTATATCTTTAGATCTTGCAATTGAATCTTTTAGTTTCTTGTTTATCACTAGTTTGGTTTATAAAAGAAAACTACAAAAAAATGGAATTGAGGTTACATCATATTATTGATCATCTTTATAATATCTTTCTTGAAAATGATGGATCGGAAAATTGTGCTCAATTGTTAGAAGAAGAAGTCAATAAAATGTTTGGCACAAAATAGTTGAATGATGAGCATGATTGCAATGTTGTTTCTATGAATTCTTTGAATATCCATCATTCTAGTGATATGCAAAGCCATAAGCTTGGGGATGCTATGTTTGATGATTATGATATTTTTTGTCCCCCAAGTTTTGATGAGAAAAATTATTATGATGATAGCATGCCTCCTATTTATGATGATTATATTGATGAAAGTGGATTAGGAGAGGTCATGACTTTATTTACGGATGAATCCACTATTTTGGAAGAGGTTACAATTGATTATGACAACAAAGTTCCTATGTATGATGATTATGGTGATGACATGTATGCTATAAAGAATAATAATAACCATAAAACTTGTCATCATGATTTTAATTTTCAATCACATGATAGTTATTTTTTGAATTTGCTCCCACTACTATTCATGAGAATAATTTTGCTTATGTGGAGAATAATAAAAAGTTTATGCATGTGGATCATGAAAAGAATGCTTTATGTGATATTTATATTGTTGAATTCATTCATGATGCCACTGAAAATTATTATGAGGGAGGAACATATGCTTGTAGGAATTGCAATAATATCAATTTTCCTTTCTATGTGTTGAAAATCTTGAAGTTGTGTTTGTTTTGCCTTCCTATGCTAGTTGATTCTTGCTCCCAAAAGTTATCTGCTCACAAAATCCATATGCATAGTAAGTGGGTTAGGCTTAAATGTGCTTGCCTTGTGTTTCATGATGCTCTTGTCG
Source organism: Triticum aestivum (assembly GCF_018294505.1). Taxonomy (NCBI): domain Eukaryota; kingdom Viridiplantae; phylum Streptophyta; class Magnoliopsida; order Poales; family Poaceae; genus Triticum; species Triticum aestivum. The sequence continues at coordinate 107,390,565 of NC_057814.1, read as the reverse complement.
TGTTTCAATTGTTATCTTTTATGCGAGCATCATTGAAATCTTCATGCCTAGCTAAAAGGCATTAAAGAAAAGCGCTTGTTGGGAGACAACCCAACACTTTTACCTACTGTTTTTGTGTGTTCACATGAGTATGCTACTGTAGTAATCATGTTTTATTGATTTTGTTTCAATAAAGTACCAAGTAAAGCCTTTGGCATAGTGTGGATGATGGTTGACTTGATTCTGTCCAAAAACAGAAACTTTTGCACTCAGTCCAGGAAATTTGAAAATTCACTGGAGCGTGCTTTTTATATGATTTTTTTACAGGTGATAGATCTACAAATTCTCTACGTTTTCCTAATTTTTAAGAATTTTTGCAGTAGCATAAGTATGGTTGGAGTACAGATTACTACAGATTGTTCTGTTTTTGACAGATTCTGTTTTCAATGCATAGTTTGCTTGTTTTCTAGTTTCTGTGGCTTATATTGCTCAATATAAATTGTATAAATGATATGCTACAATAGGCATTGTGTGGAAACAATTATGAATCTTGTCTTTGACAGTACCAAAGTGAAATCATTTGCTCTTTATCATACTAACCTATCTCACGAAGTTCCGTTAAGTTTTGTCTGATTGATGTTTTCAAGTTTTGGGTGAGATATCGATATGAGGAGAATGTGGAGTGACAAGACCCTAAGCTTGGGGATGCCCAAGGCACCCCAAGGTAATATTCAAGGAAGATCCAAGCAACTAAGCTTGGGGATGCTCCGGAAGGCATCCCCTCTTTCATCTCCAACACTATTGGTAACCTCACTTGGAGCTACATTTTTATTCGTTACATGATATGTGTTTTGCTTGGAGCGTCATTTTATTTTGTTAGGATTTGCTTTTTGTTATTTAGAATAATGTTTTTCATCTTTATTTTCAATAAAAATGTCAATGATACCCTTTACCATGCTTATTTTGCAAATATATGAGTTGCTGTTTAATAACAGAAAGTTTATCGCTGTTGTAAAAATTTCCGAGAAAAGTCAGAATGTGATAAAATGTTGAAACTTTTTGCACAGCAAGCTTTGATAAATTTTCTACAGTGTGGTAAATTTTCATAATTTTTGGAGTTAGGAAAGTATTCTTTACATACTGTACTGTTTTGGCAGATTGCTGTTATGTTTGCATATGTTTGCTTGTTTAATGATTCTATTTGAGGATACAGTATTAAATATGCAGAGACATTTAGTATGCAATGTTGAATAATAATTTTTATGATTTGCTACAGTAGAGAATGATAAAGTTTTTGCATTTATTTATACTAACTTATCTCACGAGTTCTTATTGAGTTTTGTGTGGATGAAGTTTTTGAGATTTGGGAAAACCGTGATATGAGAGGAATTAAGGAGACACAAAAGCTCAAGCTTGGGGATGCCCAAGGCATCCCAAGCTAATATTCCAAGAAGTCTCACGCATCTAAGCTTGGGGATGCCCCGGTAGGCATCCCACCTTTCTTCTTCAACGATTATCGGTTAGTATCGGTTGAACCTAAGTTTTTGCTTCTTCACATGATGTGTGCTATTCTTGGAATGTCATTTTATTTTGTTTTTGCTTGCTGTTTTAATATAATACTTCGATCTAAAAGTTTTTTAATAAGAGAGAGTCCTTACATAGGTATCTATTTACTTAACTACTCGCATGATCTTCACTTATATCTTTTTGGAGTAGTTTGTCATTTACTCTTGTGCTTCACTTATATCCTATGAGTAAATAGTTGAATAAATTGAATGTCATGAAGTTGAAATCATATCATCCCTAGTGGTAGCTTCACATGGGTTTAGAAAGTGAAATCTTTTGTGGCTTGACAATCACAATATTGGTCATACAAGCAACTCACAAATAATTAGTATAAGGAAGAGAACTTTCACATGCAAATACACTATCATGGAAATCTTTTGTGATTGTGAGCCCCCATCAAAATATTATATGCCAAAATTGTGGACGTTAGACAAGGAAGACAATGTAATGATTTATGTTTGCTCATATTCACATAGAAGTTATATTGTCATAGATCCTTTCACATGTGGTGCTTGCCCCCCATCTTTGCTAGCCAAAAATTCCGCACCAAGTAGAGATACTACTTGTGCATCCAAAAACCTTAAACCCAAATCTTATTTTCAAGAGTCCACCATACCTACCTAAGGATTGAGCAAGATCCTTCAAGTAAGTTGTCATCGGTGCAATAAGGCAATAAAAATTGCTTCTAAAAGGGTTAGATCATTTAGTGTAAGAGAAAATTGAGCGTTGTACGAACTTATGATGGCAAAGCAATAAAAATGACGGACTGCATAATAAAGGTTGCTATCATAAGGGGCAATATAACGTGACGTTCTTTTGCACTAAGGGATTGAGCATACAAACAAATAAGCGCGTGGCAACCTCTGCTTCCCGCTGCGAAGGGCCTATCTTTTACTTTTCAATATTTACTTTTATGCAAAGAGTCAAAGTTTTTCTCTCTATTCCTTTTATTTTTCTCTTTTGGCAAGCATCATGTGGTGAGGAAAGATCTAGGCACATATGTCCAGTTGAATATGGGTAGCATGAGTTATTATTGTTGACATCACCCTTGAGGTGAATACGTTGGGAGGCAAAACAATAAGCCCCCATCTTTCTATGTGTCCGGTTGAATCGTTTTGCTCATGTGTATGCGGTGAGTGTTAGCAATCATAGAAGACTACATGATGGTTGAGTATGTGGAGCTCTTACTTAAACTCTGTTGCATAAGTTGAATTGCAATTGCTTGGTGACTGAGAACATAGGTTGTTGAGTTTCAAGAGAGTTCATTGTTTGAACCTTAACATGTGAAGTGGTTGGTACTATAACATGCGAAGTTTTATAAGAAAGAATTTCTGTTATGATGCTAGAAAAAGTGATTGAAATTATCATTGATCAAACTTATGCACTTTGCTAGCATTCACACTTCATAAATTATTTCTTTTACCATTTACCTACTCGAGGACGAGTAGGAATTAAGCTTGGGGATGCTGATACGTCTCCAACGTATCTATAATTTATGAAGTATTCATGCCGTTATTTTATCATTCTTGGGTGTTTTACAATCATTTTATAGCAACTTTATATCATTTTTTGGGACTAACCTATTGACCCAGTGCCCAGTGCCAGTTGTTGTTTTTTGCTTGTTTTTTACATCGCAGGTAATCAATATCAAACGGAGTCCAAATGCAACGAAACTTTACGGAGATTTTTTCTGGACCAGAAGGAACCCAATGGGCCTGAGCTGCACCTGGGGGTTCCCCGAGGGGGGCACAACCAACCAGGCGTGCCAGGGCCCCCTGGCGCGCCCAGGTGGGTTGTGCCCACCTCGGTGGCCTCCCGCACCCCCTCTTCGCCCTATAAATTCACAAATATTCCGAAACCCTTCGGGGTAGCCCTAGATCAGAAGTTTCGCCGCCGTAAGGCCTCTGTATCCACGAGATCCAATCTAGACCCCGTTCCGGCACCCTGCCGGAGGGGGAAATCATCTCCGGTGGCCATCTTCATCATCTCGGCGGCCACCACGATGAGGAGGGAGTAGTCCACCCTCGGGGCTGAGGGTTTGTACCAGTAGCTATGTGTTTGATCTCTCTCTCTCTCTCTCTCTCTCTCTCTCTCTCTCTCGTGATCTATATCATGGGCTTTGTTAATATAGTTAGATCATATGATGTTTCTCCCCTCTATACTCTTTTTATGATCAACTGAATCTTTACCCTTCAAAGTTTTGTCTTGTCGGATTGAATATTTAGAGATGAGAACACATGATATATGTCTTGCAATATGAATACTTGAGGTGACAATGAGGTATCCTATTGGTTCACTTGATATGTGTTATGGCATTCAACTTGCGGATTCCGCCAGAGATATTGGGGTAATCTATGCATAGGGGTTGATGCACGTTTTTCTCCGATGGAAACTTTGGGGTCTCTTTATAGTTCTTTGTGTGGATGGAGTATTATGAATATGAATTTGCTTTGGTGTTATTCTAGTACGAACTCTAGGATAGATCGAACGGAAAAAATAGCTTTGTGTTATTTTAGTACGAACTCTTGAATAGATCGAACGGAAAGAATAGCTTTGAGGTAGTTTTGTGCCCTACAAACAATTTCTATCTTTTGTGCTCCGCTAATAGGAACTCGGGAGTGATTCTTTACTGCACTTTGAGGGATAATCATATGATCCAACTAAGTTAGCATTGTTGAGAGGTTGCACTAGTCAAAGTACGGACCCTAGGCCTTATTTTTAAGCATTGCAATACCGTTTTTGTGCCCGTTTACTATTTTCTGTCTTGCTGTTTTTATTTATTCAGATTATAAAAATATATTTCTACCATCAATATTACACTTTTATTACCATCTCTTCGCCGAACTAGTGCACCTATGCAATTTGCCATTGTATTGGGTGTGTTGGGGACACAAGAGATTTCTTGTATTTGGTTGCAGGGTCGTTCGAGAGAGACCATCTTCATCCTACACCTCTCACAGATTGATAAATCTTAGGTCATCCACTTGAGGAAAAATTGCTGCTATCCTACAAAACTCTGCGCTTGGAGGCCCAACACAAGTCTACAAGAATAAGTTGCGTAGTAGACATCATTCACTGCTTTATATATAAAACTGACGCGAACCTTTTTAGTAACACTGGTTTGGAGAACCGTGTGCTCGATTTAGAGTAATGGGAGATAGAGAGCATGGAGATAATCCTAAGAGTGTAGCACCATTTTTATATATGTGTGTGTGCGCGCGCACCGCGCAGAGAATATATTATAGAATAGAGGGAGTATATACTAAAGTTGTGTATTTATGACTAAAATGCCAAGAAAATCTCAACGACTTGATGCTCATTTCCCGTCGTTGTAAGTTAGCATGCACATGCATCCATGATACTTGGAGACCCTCATCCCCGGAGAATCTACCGTCACCTATTCAAAATTTGTCACAGTCCCTACTTCCTACGTAGGTTGTGTGCATTGCATATGACAATATGAAAATAATGTTGTAAACTAGCTAGTGATGGAGCACAGATTAAAAAATTTGTGTGGTGAACATAATACCATTGATGGTCAAAAGTATGATTGAGAAACAATAGCTCATCAAATCTAGCAATCTAGATAATCACACATGTAAGTCCCAATCAAGCACACGTAATTTGTTATTGCCACTTTTCAGTCTAAATTATCTTAAATGCATTCAATTTTAAAGATTGGGATTGTACTTAGGCTATGTTATCTCTTGATTTCCATCAGCAACTCGACACTAGCACAAAATCGCACTGTTGTGTGCAGTGCTCGAGTCTTGGCCCATCGCATTCCTTTGTCTAACAGCCAATCGCCTATTCCTCACAGCTGCGCTGGTTGCCACAAAGCGGTATACTGCAGTTATCCATGATGTTTTTTGTGATCGGTCAATTGAGGGGTTTGTAGACATCCACCGGGAGAGATGATCCATTCGATTGGCTCACACGAACGATTGGATTCGCACTCGGCGGTCATCGCAGCAACTAGCACCCACACGTGTTACCGGAGCTCTGCACACACGTCCCCCACACCAGCACCCGACCATCATCCAAGCAGCACCGCAAATCATCTAGGCAATCCCGGTCAGCACTCATAGCAATCGTTGGCCTTGAAGCATCAGTGCCATCCCCTTGCAACACCATGGCGGTCCTTTGAACCACCGTCATCACCCATTGCAACAACTCAATTGAGCTTGCAGCATGGGTGGCAAGAGGTGGCCGGTCTTGCTGCAGTGGGCGGCAACCTATGTAGTGGCGGGCATTGGCTGCAATAATAGGTGATTCCCAGGGTTGCCGGGAATGGCAGCAAAACCTTGCACGTGCAGCGACGCCTGCTGACTTTCGGTGTTTGTCTCGGTCAGGAGGCAAGGGTGGAGTTAGGCGAGACAGAAAAACGATCCTGCAAGGTTAGGCGCTCTAAATTTTGTGGAGGAAGAAGGGGAACAACGTAAGATGTGTCCAAATAATGAGGTGAAGACACTACGTGGGGTCCCCAAAACATGTGCCAAGAAATTGACGTGCCCAAAGATGCCCCACAGATTGGAGTCATTTCCCATGGTTCAGTTGATCCACAATGTGTTTCTTTAGTTAAATCTTCTTATTAGCTTGATGCTTCAGGGGTCTAGGCAACACGATGCGGTGTACTCTCCTTGCAGCCGAGCCACACACGTCTCCAGAGCACATGAAACTTGGCGCAACCTAGAAAAGCGCATCCCATATAATCCACGGGCGTTGCATCAGCCACGTTCTTGAGTGTTGTTTTCTGGTGCACGTTTCTTCCCGATGCCTCCCAATCCTATCCTCATTGCTTGCACAAGATAGTGGTTTATTGGCCACATTGACATTACTGAATCAACTTCAGCTGCTAGTAGATCAGTGAAGACTAACGTTACGTATGACTTATTCTCCCTTGGTTCCTTTCCTACTCTTGAGCAAGTAGGTCTCCGTAAAATCTACCAAAATCATATGTTACCACGTGGTGCTGATGGATGTGTTGATTGGTATGTGCTCTCGAGGATGAGCTCATGTGAACTTATATAGACGTGAGGCCGCCAGGACTAGATCATGAGAGAGACTCCAATACCACTACTTCGGCTGAATACCCATTTACTTCTGCACATGAACAATTTGTATTGTGTTCTATAATATAGTTTAGCTATCAAATATTAGATAGATGATGCCATATAGTACTAGTTGTTTCTGCGAATGGACACATAGTAATAATGGGTTGTGACTTAAGTTGGAAAAGAAGATATCTTGGGTTCAACTCCTCCTTTTAATTTTCCCTAATGTTATTTGGCAACCGTTCCCCGGGAGGAAAACCCCAGCGAACCCCCTCATAGCCACATGATCAATACAGTTTTCGGATAAAATGCACCAAAGTAAACAAAATGCCATGCTTTTTGTCAAAAATGCCATTCCCCAAACACTAAACTGCCAGCCAAGCCATTAGCAAATGCCATCCTGGCCAGCAAACGGCCGCTGGCTATTGCAGTCCTTATTTTTTTTCCCTTTTATTTTGTTCTCAACATCTCCTTCATGATAGAGGAGATCAGATCGGATAGATCGATTTGACACGAATACAAATGTTGTTTATTTATTTGTGTTTGTTCGATATTGCTAATGCTCCAAACCTTTCAGATTTTAGTCAATTCCGTCATAGGTGCATGTGTAGACAACTGGATGCCGAGCTCCGAGCATGAGATGGAGACACCATGTATGGCTGAGGCGTCCTCAGCGAATGAGAGGAAGAGGGCTGAGGGATAGCTGGGGAGATGGCATCATGGTGGAGGAGGCGGCTCGGGCAGGGGCGTGGCAGGGGGCAAGGCCGCGGGTGGTGGTGGCAAGTCGTTATGCCTGGGTGGAGGGCGGGAGGAGGAAGGAGGAGAACAGTGCACCAGTGAATACAACTGATCTTTTTTTTTCATGCAACTGATCCATAGGCAGTCCCTTTCGTCGTTTAACATCAGGTAGTTAATTCATTTGTGAACGTTTCTGCTGTAATAATTTGTAACTAACACTCACATGTTACCATAGAGAGAAACCGCACCAAATCAGCCTAGCTAATATCAAACGGTATAGCATCGGGCGCGGCGGAGCGCGCAATCGCAGTACTGCACTTGTGCACTGTAAAATGTCTCTTACATGAGTACCAATGTACCATCGGCTGATCTAGGCACACGCAGCTAGTAGTACCTAGCAGTGGGCCTGCGAGCTGACCAGAGGGAAGTCGAACGGCGTCATCCAGGCGTACTTGAACCGCACCGGCGCGCCGCTCGGGATCTGCCGGCCGCCCCCGAGAAGGCAGCGCTCGCCGTCGACCGGCCGGATCGCCCGCGGGTCCACGGCCTCGACGCTGCTAAGGCCGTAGCAGCGGAGCAGCACCCTGGACTGCGCGCACCGGCAGCGGTTGGTCACCTCCACCGCGTACTCCGGCTTCCCCTCCACGACCCGCCCCGTCGCGGACTGCCTCACCACCAGGTCCGCCGCCCGGCACGGCGTCCGGCCCGCCGCATCTGCTCCCAGCTCGTCGCCTGTATCCACGCACATATCGTTGTCACGCCACACACCTAGCTATAGCTAGCCATACCAAGAACATGCTTCGGTAAACCGTTGTTACCTTGGGTGGCGCTGCAGAGCAGCAGCAGCAGCGCGAGGTACACGCTCGCCATGAAGACTATCGGGTTGCAGCAATGATGGCCGTGGTGGCTTGCGAGGTTGTCTGTATCTTCGCCGTGGATCGGTGGATTATGACGGACAAGGAGCGAGCTAGAGCCATCCCCATCACGGCGGGTCAGGACAGGGCCATGAGGGTGCGGGGAGGGTTGTCGTGTGGGAAGAGGGCCAACTAGCATGTGCCATGCCTGGCGAGGCGATCAGGTCGATCCAGCGTTTCTTGCCCGCAAAAAATGGAAAAATGTCAATCTAAACGTTCATGCTTGAGCTTGCAGCAAAGCTCTAGATTTAGCTACAGCCAACGGGTAGTAGGTGCATGCATGCATGTATGATGGGTGACGACACGTACGACCGATATCCCACGTGGGCTGCTCCGGGAATGCATGGCGGACAAGGAATAGCTAACGTGCACCGTATTTGTATCCACCGCTCTCACCTGCTTTGACCTTTTGCTTATGTTGCAATATAAATGAGATGTCCTTTGGTACCTGTTGTAACAAGCCAGTACATACAAGTACACTAAACTATGGGATAATCACCTTGGTCCGTAAAACTGCTGATGCCAAGCAAATACAAAAATTTCGACCATTTGCCTATTGAGTGTGAGCTTTAAAATCATTACCAAATACTCATGCATAGACTAAGTAAATGTGTTTCTCCACTCATATCTTCGACCCAGACAGCATTTATAAAAGGGAGATATATTATGAAAGGGGTTGTGATTTTACATGAAGCATTAAATGCTATTCATGCCAAAAAACAAGATGCTCTCATTTTTAAAGTGGATTTTGAAAAAGTATATGACAAAATTAAGTGGCCATTTGTAATTAAAATGCTGAAATTGAAAGGGTTCCCCGATAAGTGGTGTGACTGGGTAATCAAGACTATGAGAGGGGGGCATGTGGGGGTGAGAGTTTGGACCTTACTTTAAAACTTTCAAAGGATTGAGACAGGGTGATGCAATGCCCCCCCCCCCCCCCCCGGTTGTTGATTTGGCAGCTGATGCTCTGGCTGTAATTTTGAATAATGCTAGAGGGAATGATCTAATTAAAGGGATGTTAGGTGATAATAATAATAATAATAATAAAAGGAGTTAATATGTTACAATATGCTGTGACACTATTTTCTTGATACAAGATGATATTGAAAGTGCTAAAAATCTGAAGTTCATTCTTTATGCCTTTGAACAAATGTCGGGTATGAAAATAAAATTTTCACGAAAGTGAACTTCTTTTTGGAAAAGCCAATGAAAAAAGGAAACTATACCAAGAAATTTTTACATGTAAAATGGGAGATTTACCTATGAAATAATTGGGTCTACCTGTTTCTGATAATAGAATCAAAAACAAACATTGGAGCAGGGTGATAGAAAAAATTGAAAAAAGATGCAGTTGTTGGCAAGGCAAGCTACTAGGATCTATAGCTGGTAGAATTTCCCTGGTATAGGCTTGCTTGACTAATATGCCCTTGTTTATGATGTCCTTCTATCCCTTGCCAGTTGGTGTGAGGAAGAAAGCAGGATTTTATAGGGAAAGACTAGTCTGGCAGGAAGATGAGGACAAAAAAAGTGAAATGACAAGTATGTTGTCTTCCTAAAGATTATGGGGGGCTGGGGATACTTAATCTGGATATTATGAACAAAGCTTTACTTGCAAAGTGGTTCTGGAAGCTGGAGAGTGAAGAAGGATTGTGGCAAGCTGTCTTGTTTAACAAATACATACCTGATGGTTGCATATCCAAAGTTAAAAAGAAACGGGGAGACTCCCAGTTCTGGGCCAGTTTACTAAAAGTTAAAGTTATCTTCTATAAATTTGCTCGGAAAAAACTAGGGGATGGTACTAGTACTAGATTCTGGGAAGATATTTGGGTGGATGATCATGCTTTGATGGATGATTATCCTAGATTGTATAATCTGTGCTTTGATTATAAGATAATGTGGCTGAGGCTATTTCAAAAGGTTGGCGGGATTTAGGTTTAGAAGAACTCTCTATGGGAAACTTTACAACTTTGGAACAATCTCAAAGACAGATGTGAGGAAATTGAAATGGGTGAGGGTAGAGACAAAGTTGAATGGACTCTTATTGGGGACAAAAAAAAATTAGTTCAGTCCCTATATAGGAAATTGATTACAAATAATTGCAATTATCCGCAAAAATTCTTGTGGAAAGTGAAGGCACCTGCGAAAATTAAAGTTTTTCTTGGCTAATAAACAAAAGAAGCATATTAACTAAAGGCTCTTTGATTTAAAAAAAGGTTAGAAGGGGTCTAAGATTGTGTGCTATGTGGGAAAGATGAACACATAGACCATCTGTTCTTTTCTTGCCCGGACGCTTCATTGTTATGGAGCTTGTTAAGATGTACTTTTGATCTGAAATCCACTCCTATATCTGTAGAAGGTTGTTTCGTGAGGTGGATTAAAACTTTTAGGAAAGCAGAACAGAAATTAGTTATGACTGGGTTATCAGCTATGTTTTGGGCAATATGGAAATGTCGAAATGCAATTATTTTTTAGAACAAAATGTATGATGATCCTATGACTTTGATTCAAATGATGACAAACTGGATCATGACATGGTCTATTTTGCAGACAAAGGAGCAAAACAAAAGGGAGCTGGAGCTGGACTCAAAGCTTCTATAACGAGTAGCAAGTGAAGTTTACAAATCAGCGCAGGGGTGGAGATATAACGTGCCAAGGTTACATGAAGCTTGAAGCGAGCGGATGATGGCATGGTTGCATTTCTACTTTGATGCAGTAGTTGATGGTAGTTTAGGTGTGCATTGTTGATGCTTTTGGTTTGTTCCTGTTGATCTTCTTTTGAATTTGTAAGGGCTTGGTTTTGGTGATGCACTATTAGGGAAAACCTTATACACAGAGGTATAGCAGTAGCGATGGTCAAAACAAGGCGCTGCTGCTACTTAGTAGTAGCGCATGTCAAGAAAGCGTGCTACAACTATAGCTGTAGCAGTAGCGCTTCTGCGCGAAAAAGCGCTATTACTATAATTCCCACACTGTTACCGATAGGCTAGGAATAGTAGTAACGAGTCTGAAGAAAGCACGATATTGCTAAGAGCCTTGTAGTAGCGCGTTCCTGCTGTAGGGCGCTACTGCTGAGAAAAAGAAAATAAGTAGAAAAATAAATAGAAAAGTAAATTAAAATGAAATAAATAGAAAAAGAAGAAATAAAAAAAGAAAATGTAAAGAAAAAGAAAAATAGAGGAGAAAGGCATAGCAGTAGCGCTTGTTCTCACAAAGCGCTATAGCTACGTTAGCAGTAGCGCTTTTTACGTTCCCGCGCTATAGCTAAGTTCCTTAGATAAAAGGGGGAAAAAGGAAAATAAATAGCTACTTCCTGTAGCAGTAGCGCGTTTTTCCTACCAGCGCTAGCGCATTTTTCCTACCAGCGCTACTGCTAGTTTGACTTAACCACACGCGCGGGCTCAAACTTGTGTTGAGTCCTTTTCCCCCCTCTCCCCCGACTCGATCTGTCGCCGCCGTCGGTCGCCCTGCGCCCGAGCACGCCCTCGACGCCAGCCGTCGCCCGAACCCGCCCTCGACCTCACCGCCGCCGCCCGAGGCCGCCCTCCACCTCACCGCCGCCGCCCTCGACCTCGCCGCCGCCGCCCGAGCCCTCCCTGGACCGTCGCCGCCCGACCCCGAGCCCGCCCTCGCCGCGGACCGTAAGCCTCTCCCTCTCCTCTCCTCTGCCCTTCTCTGTGTGTGTGTGTGTGTGCGCGCGCGCGCGCGATGATGTTCATATGAACCCTAGGTGTTCAAATGAACCCTAGATTTGTTTAGGGCAGTAGGCATTTTTTTAGCATTTAGGAAAAAAGATTAGCAATTTTTTTTAGGAAATTAGCTAGGGCAATTTTTATGAAAATGCCTAAACAGTAATTCCATTTAGCTTTAAATTAACAGAGGGCATATAAATAATAGTAGCATTTAGCTTTAAATTAATAGAGGCTATAAACAAAAAACAGTAGCATTTAGCTATAAAAATTTATTTGGACTATGGACCTGAATCTGGTCCAAATTTCATTCAAATGAAATTTGAATTATTTGGAGTATGGAACTGAATATTTTTTAAGAAATTGGGTGTAGGTACTAAGGTCTTGCTGTGGAAATTTTGGTGAGGTCAGAAGGGTTAGAGAAAATGGAGTTCCTTTGCAATTTCTAATAAGGTCAAGCATTGTTGGAATATTTGCTCTAAAAAATATGGATGAACAGAAAATAATATGTGTGTGTGTGTGTGTGTGAGGAATAGCTAGAACAGAATTTGGGTTCTATCCTAGGCATCTAAGTGTTTAGTGAGGTCATTTTGCAAAGGTTTTTGGTTTTTGAAAAGACCACTATTTTTCAAGGAAAATAATTTAGGCAAGTTTTATTTTAAAGATGATCCCTAGACTTTTAGCTTTAGACAAAAAAAAGTATTTAGCTATAAATAGAAAACAGTAGCTATGGAATTTAGCTATAAACAAAAAACAGAATTGTTTTTCTTTTCAAAAACTTGCTTAAAGTAATTGTTGCTATGTAAACGAAAAACAAGATTGATGTTATATGATATATGTCATTGATGTTCATTTGCATATTCCATTATTGTTGATTACAATGGCGGACCCAGGATTTGCTGACGCCCCAGGCGAGAAATTAAAGGCTAAAATTACCTAGAAAAAACACCAGTTTCAAGGCATACAAAAGGCAACCTATGTTGTATAACTAAAATAAGAAAAAACAAACATAATATTCAGGGCATCTACAAACAAAAATCATCTACAAACAGTGACAATATGACATCTACAAACAGAAACAGGGCATCAAGCCATCGGTTTCTACAACTAAAATCATCTACAAACAGTGATAATGTGGCAGGAATTGAGGACTTTGGAAGTTAGGAATGAGGAGAGGACTACCTCGCTGGACGCCAGGGTCTCCGCTTCGCGCCCTCGCCGGACACGGCGGGGCGGACAAGTTAGCAGCCGCAGTACAGCAGGTCAGCAGACTGCAGCAGCGCATCAGGGGGCGCTGGAACGGGGAGGGGCGGTGGGGGCTGGAACGAAGACTGGAAGTGAGGGGGGTGCTGCCGGACGGAGCCTCCGGTGGCTGCGGCAGGCAGTGGCGGTGCGCCGGTGGCGGCGGGCGGCGACGGCCTAGGGTTCGTCAGGTGGGAGAGGGCGTTTGCATGACTGCGTGCGACGGTGCGAGTGCGAGCCTGGGCCAGTCGGCCTGCGCTGTCGGGGCTTCGAACTGGGCTGCGCCCCAGGCCGAATTTTGTTTTTATCTTAATATAGGCCGACAAATTTTCCCACGCCCCAGGCAACGGCCTGGGCTGCCTGGGGCCCAAATCCACCCATGGTTAATTATATCTTTTCATTGAAGTGGTCATGTTATATGCAAATTCCTCAATAGTGTTTGCTCATGTTATATGCAACATTGAAGTGGTTCGATTGTGCCCAAGTGGCCTTTTGTTGTTTCCAGGGAATGAAGCCGAGTGGCCTATGTTTTGCCGGAATGTTGATTCATTTCCGTTCCGGCAAATTTCAGGTGCTCGATTTGTTGACTTTTTAGCAAAGGTCATGCCGAAATTTTCCGTGAATTTCGGCATGACTTGTGCTACAAACTAGGACATATCGAGTGCACGGGATTTGCCGCAAGGAATGAATCAACGTTCCTGCAAAACATAGGCCTTTTTTATGTCATTATTCATTTTATTAGGTCTAGAATTAATTGACTAGATTTAATCATAGGAAACATGGCTAGCAACGATGAAGGACAGGGTTCTGGTGATTGCAACGTCTACGAGGCGGCAGACGCTTATTTGAACCTTCTCGACGAGCAACGGTTGTTGCAGGGCCCACCTGTCACATCCTAGACTGAGACCGACATCGAGACCGGCACCGAGACTGGCGCTGAGACCCATACCGGCACTGAGACCGGCACCGAGACTGGCAAAGCCGGTATAGAACCGAAACCGAAGAGGCAATGGCGCCCAAACCAGCTCATCTCTAATAGATAGGGATGGCAATGGGTACCCATTACCCGCGTACCCGGCGGGTAAAAACCCTATTAGGGCAAGGGTATGGGTCAAAAACATACCATCGGTACATAAATAGGAAATTTTAAAACCCATCGGGTATAGTGGGTATGGGTATGGTTTAGTATAACCCATACCCGTGCACCCATGTACCCGCATATAATCTGATAAACAGGCATTAAATATTATTTATCCACATATTAAACATATTATATTATGTACATAAATCCCGTAGCTAGCCCACGAACGAAGCCACGAGCCCACATCCTCAATCCCATACGTGATACATATCTAGGTGATTGATGTCCATAAGTGCCTCGTTCCTTATATGGATACATTTCTGCGTGATTAACGTCTAGGATTACCTCACAGGCTCGTAGCAGCCAGCTGCCTTAATGTGTTGGTGTGTACAAATAATTATTGTTGTTTACAAATATAAGTGTTGTTGTTCATGAGAATGTGTTGTTGTCATAATGTGTCGTTGTTTATAAATTATTATTATAAGTTGTTGTTTATGACTATGTAATGCTCAAATAGATGTGTTGCAAATATGGGTATTTTACCCGTGGGTACCCATTTACCCTGATGGGTGACGGGTATGGGAAAAAATTGTACCCATCAATGGATATGGGTACGAGTAATGGGTAAGGTTTGGGGCGACGGGTAAGGGTATGGGGATCCTCCCACTAGTAGAAACGGTCCATTAGCACCGGTTCCATAGGGTCTTTAGTCCCGGTTCTGGAACAGGGACAAAAGGGTCGGGACTAAGGCCCGAACCCTTTAGTCCCGGTTCACTTATGAACCGGGATAGAAGGGGCTCCACGTGGCCACTGCGGGGCGCCCAGGCAGGAGCACCTTTAGTCCCGGTTGGTAACACCAACCGGGACCAAAAGGCATCCATGCGTCAGCAGCTGGCAGGAGCTGAGGTTTTTGTTTTTTTAAGGGGTGGATTTTGGGGGTTTTGGGGGGTTGATTTAGGGTGTTAGCTAGCTAATAGAGAGAAGCGTCCTCTCTTATCTCCGTGCTTGGTCGACGCTAGCTACTATACGTATAGAGAGAACTCGACATGCTAGCTAGTAAGCAAATGAAGGAACCATTAATTACAAGATCATCATGAACATATACAAAGAGGAGTGACCTCTCTTTCTCTGAGAGATTGCTCGAACAACAAGTTTTTGTATATCTATCCGACGCTACTAGGTACATATATACAATATAAGATCTCTTACAATCCCTAACATCTCATGTCTATCTCAATTTCCACATGGTATTCTCTGGCTTTATTGATGACGTGGTCCAGAAAGAATCCCGCCAATTCCTCTTGAATTGTGTTTATGCGAACATGTGGTAGGAGTTCATCCTGCATCTGCCAGCCAAATTTGAAGAAGGGGGTCAATACATGTATATGAATGAAACTCAACACAAATGATGGTAATAAAATAAAATTGTGAATATTTTTTCTTACACACATCATATTGTTTTTTAGGCCAGCTACCAGGGAGTAATAGTTCTTGTCTCCAGCAACTGGAATAGGATGCAGGAGGTTTGATGTGCCCAACTGATTCTCCACCTTGGTAAAGCTGCAGAAGAGAAGAGGCGAGGCAGCAGTATGAGAAATTGACAAATAGGCGGGAGCCGGCCATCATGGCTTGTGGCGGCAGCCTTAGTAGTTGACACTGAACCAAAAGAAATGTAAAGCATCAGACCTTTCAAAACAACAAATTGGTCTCTGAAAGATCTTCATTCACATACAACCTGCAAGCTGATCGACTACTCAAAGTATCTTCGCATGCAGAAAGTACTCTATTAGACATTAGAGTGAATTCCGGCTTTTACCCCCTATTTTGACAATTTTGACACTAATTACCCCATTTAGCAGGATTTCATCCGTTTTACCTCATTTAGCAAAAGTGCTGCCACAATTTACCCTCTTAAAATTTTGTGAAATTCTAACAAATGGGTCCCAATTATGAAGTCCAGCTAGCATCGCCCTAGCTTCTCCTCCTGACCGTCCATGCTCGATATGATCACACCAGTGCGGCTCAGGAAACATACTAACTCTCTACGGGTCGACGTATTTGTTACCACGGAAAAGGATACTTCTAAAACATCACTTACCTAGTTCATGCTTGACTAAGTATTCATATATTTACGTGCATGAGAGTTAGTGAAGTAGTATATTTACACCACTGTTAATATCCCCAGAATCATGCATACTTTCCATATGATAAAACTGGAAAAAAAAACATATATGATTTCAGATTATATCAGTAACTATTTCTCCTATAATTTATTCAATGGGAGCATGCCACGCTGATCAAGTATAGTCATCTCATCGCAATACTTTTTCGAACTAGAAACGAGTAGCCTAAACCTATCTAATATGCATCCCAGAATGAGAGAAAATCTAGCCACAAAAAACCTAACCACCAGGGGTGAGAAACAGAGGATGCGTCCATGCATGGGAGGGAAGAAGATTGCCGTACTGACTGCCGCTTGCTCTGCCAATCGCCGGCGGCCAATCCTTGAAGCCTTGCCTGCCGCTCGACGCCTACGTCGTCGGTCGTCCTACCCCCTCCTAACGAATGAGGCAGTGGTTTTGGGCCAGACTAGGGCAGGATCATGTGTGTGATGCATGCCATGGATAATGGAGGCCAGTGTGGTGCGGCCCGACCTGGGCGACTTGGCCATCCGGCGAGCTGCTCTGGTGCGATCATATCGAGCCTGACCGGTCAGGAGAAGCTAGGCGATGCGGTTCGGTGTGCAGAAAAATAAGTAAAAACCATCCTGATGTGGCATATGCTAGTTGGACCTTACAATTGGGACTCATTGGTCAAAACGATCATAAATTTTAAACAGGGTAAATTGTGGCAAGACTTTTACTAAATGGGGTAAAACGGATGAAATCTCGCTAAATGGGGTAATTAGTGTCAATAATGACAAAATAGGGGGTAAAAGGCGGAATTCACTCTAGACATTATCCTGACAGTGTACGAAAATATTCTATGTCTATGCATCATACCTAGCTCCAAAAAACCATTCTCTTTGGCTAATGCAAGGTAGACTAAGAGTACATACCATCCAGATAACTGAAGATTTATTGTGTATTTAGAGGAAACAATATATACAACATCTAAGTCATCTACATAGGTAATGCCAACTAAACCCATCAGACATCAGGTAACATTGGGTAACATAGAAAAACACCTACGCTGAGCCTTCTATAAGAATCAAAGTGAACTGGTATAAAATTGAACTTGTCGACCGATGTTTTAATTGCAGTTGTAGAAAACAAAGCCCTACTATGGCGATCTGTGGTAGCTCCGCGAGAATAGAAACATCATCTTTCCTACAGATAACCCTTAATCAGACTGCTCATAGATGGACATGTACAAAACAAATTTGGCATTACCAGATGTTAGCAACCAAGCATGCTTATTAGGGATGTAGAGATGCACCTTACATGGAAAAACATCTGAAACCCTCCCAATATGAACCTCAATCTGAACTATCTTGCAGACAATCATAGATTTTGCTAGGTGTGTGATTGTGTTCAACTGCTCATGTAGGAGTCCTACTGCACAAATTACATGGTGACGCTGGAGATGATGCTTACCATATGTTTGGCGTCTCCTCCGCTTCTATAGTACCGAATATAGTGGTGTGCAGTGCTGACTGCTGACAGATAGACATCTACCAACACCAACTTCCTGGATTCAATGGGATTTAGGACAGAGCATGGATTCAATCTGATACAGGTTACTTGCCTGCATTGTGTGAGGTGAACTGTGGCCACACCTGTCTACTATTTTTCCTTCAATCTGCAGACCCCTTCATATCTCCCTGCCCATCGCGCCATCTTCATCTTGAAACTTGAGAGGAATCAGACGATGGCCAAGTTGAGAAGAGGAGGGGGAGGCTACACCGTACGACAGGGAGGGTGAGGAAACGATATGGTCGAGAAGATGGCGATCCTGTTTTTTTAGGGCAAAGCAGACGTGGATTTGGAGAAGATGAAGGCTTCGGGTCTGGTGTTTTGTTGTTGAAAGAGCATGAGATCTGAGTTGATTACGGGAGGTTGTTAGTTATTTTTTCTTGAAAGAGCACGAGACCTGAGTTGATACGGGAGGTGGTCATGCAGGGTGTTGGTTACAGGAGGAAGTTACGCAGAGCGTGCACTTGATTTTAATCATTAGTCAATCCTAACCATTAAAAATTAGATCTAATGGCTTAATTAATCTTGATGATGTGGATTAACGTGGAGTCTCTAATGATGCTTCCAATTAGTAAATATAAATATAAGATGAACAAAAAAATGCTATGAACAAAAAAAGTAATACACATTATATGAACAAGAAAACACATATGAACAAAAAAATGCTCAGAAAAGAGCCGGGGCGGCGGCGGCTCACATCGGGGGCGGCCGGCGAGGGCGACGACGAGGGCGGCGAGGCCGTCGGCGAGGGCGACGACGGGGGCGGGCCGGGGCAGGGCGTGGCCAGGCGCGCTCGGGGGCGGCGAACGGCGTCGGCTGGCGAGGGCGACGGCGGGGGTGGCGCGCGAGGGAGCCGGCAACGACGGCGACGGTGGGGGCGGGCCGGGGCGCAGGGGCGCGGCCGGGCGCGCTCTGGGGCGGCGGACAGCGACGGCGTGGGCGGCGGACGGCGTCGGCGTGGGCTCGGGGCGGGGCAGGGGCACGGGCGACGGCGACGGC
This sequence comes from Triticum aestivum, assembly GCF_018294505.1. Classification (NCBI taxonomy): domain Eukaryota; kingdom Viridiplantae; phylum Streptophyta; class Magnoliopsida; order Poales; family Poaceae; genus Triticum; species Triticum aestivum. Next base: position 107,371,611 of record NC_057814.1, on the reverse strand, counting down.
GTCGGGGCAGCCTGGCGGTGTCGAGGGGGTCGGCGTCGTCGGGGGGAACCGCGAGATGAAAACCAAAATTTTCACACAAGTGTTTCTTATATACATGAAGCTTTGGTCCCGGTTCGTGGCACCAACCGGGACCAATGCCCACCTTTGGTCCCGGTTCGTGCCACCAACCGGGACCAAAGGTTTCTACTTCCCGCCCTTTGGTCCCGGTTGGTGGCACGAACCGGGACCAAAGGTGGGCATTGGTCCCGGTTGGTGCCACGAACCGGGACCAAAGGGCTGCATTGGTCCCGGTCCGTGGCACCAACCGGGACCAATGGCCTGCGCCTGGCACAGCCGCGGTGCAATGGGATGTTTAGTCCCACCTCGCTAGCTGAGACGCCTCGAGTGTGGTTTATAAGCTCTGCTCCGCCATCTCTCTCGAACTCCTCTCAACTACAGGCCTACGGGCCTAATCTCACACTATTATGCCTGTGGGCCTGCTGGGCCTTCTGCGGGCATGAATCCTGGCCCAACTAGCTGGGTTTCTAGTCGTATTCAGGCCATGGTGGCCCAGTAGGTGGCATTTTTCTGTTTTTTTTCTTTTTTGCTTTTTTTTACTACTTACAGCTAAATACTTATAGTTTTTCAGTGATTCTTTTTGCTGTTAGGTCACAAAAATTATAGACTTTCTGTTAGTGCCATTAATTTTCAAATTTGAATAATTTAAACTTGAATAATTTAAATTTTAATTCTTTTAAATTTGTGTAAATCACTAGTTTGTGAATAACTTTACTATAAAAATAGATTTTTGAGTGATTATTTTTCCTGCTATTAAATGTTATTGTGTTTTATTATTATATTCAATTTGGTAATTTTTAGGTTATTTTAAATGTTTGTTTAATCAAAAATAGATTTTGTTATTTTAATTTGCTATTAAAGTTTCTAACAAAAAAATTCTTTATGAAATTTTTTTTTGCCATTAATGTTTTGAACATAAAATACTTTGAAAATTTTAGTTGCATAAATTATATAATTTTAGTTTCAAAAATACTAGAGGTTTATGAAAGCTTTTTAGTTAATTCCTTTTGCTATTAGAGTTTTATTAAAGCTTTTAGTTGATTCTTTTTGCTATTGAAGAATGTTATAGTTTTGTTTTAGTTTGATCATAACAGAATATTTTAATTGATTATTTTTAGTTCATTCTTTTTGCTATTAGTTCATTCATTTTGCTATTAGTTCATTCTTTTTGCTATTAGTTCATTCTTCGAGCTAAATGACCCTGAAATTCAAAAGCACTACAAATGAACTCTGAAAAGGTTGAAAGTTGGCATGGTATCATCATTTCACCCACATAGCATGTGCTAAAAAGTTGAGAGGGTTACGGCAAAAACTGGATGCACTTCATGTACAAAATGGACAATCTCTTTCGAAGTATCAGGGTTTCGGACGAAAACTCATTTGTTACAAAGGGATTTCATTTTGTTGAACTTATTTGAACTCCAGACTTTTTGTGTGTTCAAAATGCACCATTCAAAGCCACATCATCAATTTTCAACCCTTTCTGACTTCATTTGGTATTTTTCATGCATTTACTGTTTTTTTTTTGAGCTAAATGACCCTGAAATTGAAAAGCACTACAAATGAACTCTAAAAAGGTTGAAAGTTGGCATGGTGTCATCATTTCACCCACATAGCAAGTGCTAAAAAGTTGAGAGGGTTACGGCAAAAACTGGATGCACTTCGTGTACAAAACGGACAATCTCTTTCGAAGTATCAGGGTTTCATACAGAAACTCATCTGTTACAAAAGGCATTTCATTTCTTCACATGTAACTGCAGTGATATTCTAGATCAAAGGCATCATCATAATAGTTGTGGAGAGAAAATCTTCACTTTTTCTTCGCTTGTGTCCTTTGCTTATTGCACCGTAACCATGGATATTCTTCATCGTTTAACAGGGTGCTTGGTCAGCCTTGACTTTGAAGGGAGGAATTTCATGAAAATTTTCATAATCTTCAGACATGTCTATCTTGCCCTCCAATCCCACGATGTCTCTTTTTCCTGAAAGAACTATGTGGCGCTTTGGCTCATCGTATGATGTATTTGCTTCCTTATCTTTTCTTTTTCTCAGTTTGGTAGACATGTCCTTCACATAAAAAACCTGCGCCACATCATTGGCTAGGACGAATGGTTCGTCTGTGTACCCAAGATTGTTCAGATCCACTGTTGTCATTCCGTACTGTGGGTCTACCTGTACCCCGCCTCCTGACAGATTGACCCATTTGCACTGAAACAAAGGGACATTAAAATCATGTCCGTAGTCAAGTTCCCATATGTCCACTATGTAACCATAATATGTGTCATTTCCCCTCTTGGTTGCTCCATCAAAGCGGACACCGTTGTTTTGGTTAGTGCTCTTTTGATCGTGGGCAATCGTGTAAAATGTATTCCCATTTATCTCATACCCTTTGTAAGTCAATACAGTCGAAGATGGTCCCTTGGCCAACGAGTACAGCTCATCAGAAACAGTGTTGTCACCCCTGAGACGTGTTTGCAACCAACTGCCGAAATTCCTGATGTGTTCACATGTAATGCAGTTGTCACACTGCTCCGGGTGTATGGAGCGCAGAATATTCTTGTGTTCATCGACATACGGGGTCACCAAGGTAGAATTCTATAGAACTGTGTAGTGTGCTTGAGACCAAGAATGCCCGTCCCTACATATTATTGAGTCCCCTCCTAGCGTACCTTTTCCAGTCAATCTCCCCTCATACCGCGATTGAGGGAGACCAATCTTCTTAAGGTCAGGAATGAAGTCAACACAAAACCCAATGACATCCTCTGTTTGATGGCCCATGGAGATGCTTCCTTCTGGCCTAGCGCGGTTACGGACATATTTCTTTAGGACTCCCATGAACCTCTCAAAGGGGAACATATTGTGTAGAAATACAGGGCCCAGAACGACAATCTTGTCAACTAGATGAACTAGGACGTGCGTCATGATATTGAAGAAGGATGGTGGGAACACCAGCTTGAAACTGAGAAGACATTGCGCCACATCAGTCCTTAACCTTGGTAGGATTTCTAGATCGATCACCTTCTGAGAGATTGCATTGAGGAATGAACATAGCTTCACAATGGCTAATCAAACGTTTTCCGGTAGAAGCCCCCTCAATGCAACCGGAAGCAGTTGCGTCATAATCACGTGGCAGTCATGAGACTTTAGGTTCTGGAACTTTTTCTCTGGCATATTTATTATTCCCTTTATATTCGACGAGAAGCCAGACGGGACCTTCGTACTGAGCAGGCATTCAAAGAAGATTTCCTTCTCTTCTTTGGTAAGAGCGTAGCTGGAAGGACCTTCATACTGCTTTGGAGCCATGTCGTCTTTTTCGTGCACACATTGTTGGTCCTCCCGTGCCTCCGGTGTATCTTTTATCTTCCCATACACGCCCAAGAAGCCTAGCAGGTTTACGCAAAGATTCTTCGTCACGTGCATCACGTCGATTGAAGAGCAGACCTCTAGGTCTTTCCAGTAGGGTAGGTCCCAAAATATAGATTTCTTCTTCCACATGGGTGCGCGTCCCTCAGCGTTATTCAGAACAGATAGTCCGCTGGGACCCTTTCCCAAGATTACTTGTAAATCATTGACCATAGCAAGTATGTGGTCACCGGTACGGATGCCGGGCTTCTTCCGGTGATCTGCCTCGCCTTTGAAATGTTGCCTTTCTTTCGACATTGATGGTTGGTCGGAAGAAATCGACGATGCCCCAGGTACACATTCTTCCTGCATTTGTCCATGTATATACTTTCGGTGTCATCTAAACAGTGTGTGCATGCGTGGTATCCCTTGTTTGTCTGTCCTGAAAGATTACTGAGAGCAGGCCAATCATTGATGGTTACAAACAGCAACGCATGTAGGTCAAATTCCTCTTGTTTGTGCTCATCCCACACACGTACACCGTTTCCATTTCATAGCTGTAAAAGTTCTTCAACTAATGGCCTTAGGTACACATCAATGTTGTTGCCGGGTTGCTTAGGGCCTTGGATGAGAACTGGCATCATAATGAACTTCCGCTTCATGCACAGCCAAGGAGGAAGGTTATGGATACATAGAGTCACGGGCATGGTGCTGTGATTGCTGCTCTGCTCCCCAAAAGGATTAATGCCATCCGCGCTTAAACCAAACCATAAGTTCCTTGCATCACCTGCAAACTCCTCCAAGTACTTTCTCTCAATTTTTCTCCACTACGACCCGTCAGCGGTTGGTCTCAACTTCGCGTCTTTCTTACGGTCCTCTCTGTGCCATCGCATCAACTTGGCATGATGTTTGTTTCTGAACAGACGCTTCAATCGTGGTATTATAGGAGCATACCACATCACCTTGGCAGGAACCCTCTTCCCGGGGCGCTCGCCGTCAACATCACCAGGGTCATCTCGTCTGATCTTATACCGCAATGCACCGCATACCGGGCATGCGTTCAAATTCTCGTACGCACGGTGGTAGAGGATGCAGTCATTAGGGCATGCATGTATCTTCTGCACCTCCAATCCTAGAGGGCATACAACCTTCTTTGTTGCGTACGTACCGTCGGGCAATTCGTTATCCTTTGGAAGCTTCTTCTTCAATATTTTCAGTAGCTTCTCAAATCCTTTGTCAGGTAACCATTCTCTGCCTTCCACTGCAGCAATTCTAGTACGGTACCGAGCTTTGTGTTGCCATCTTTGCAATTGGGGTACAACCCTTTTTTGTGATCCTCTAACATGCGATCGAACTTCAGCTTCTCCTTTTCACTTTCGCACTGTCTCTTTGCATCAACAATGACCCGGCGAAGATCATCATCGGGCACATCGTCTGGTTCCTCTTGATCTTCAGCTTCCCCCATTGCAGCATCACCGTATTCAGGGGGCACATAGTTATCATCATCCTCTTCTTCTTCGTTGTCTTCCATCATAACCCCTCTTTCTCCGTGCTTGGTGCAAACATTATAGTGTGGCATGAAACCCTTATAAAGCAGGTGGGTGTGAAGGGTTTTCGAGTCGGAGTAAGACCTCGTATTCCCACAGCTAGGGCATGGACAACACATAAAACCATTCTGCTTGTTTGCCTCAGCCAATGCAAGAAAATTATGCACGCCCTCAATGTACTCGGAGGTGCGTCTGTTACCGTACATCCATTATCGGTTCATCTGCGTGCATTATATATAATTAAGTGTGTCAAAAACCATTACAGAACATCATGAATAGATAAGTTACCAAATTAATAGAAGTTCATCATCACATTAAAACCAAAGTACATACATTGTTCTCATTGAACAATATATAGCTCTCGAGAGCATCTAATTAAACCATACATTGAAACTATCTAAAACATTTCAATGCAACAACAAAGGCGATCATAATCGCAACCAAGGTAACAATTCATCCAATGGCATAATGATACGAAGCCTCCGTATGAATGGCATATTTTCTAATCTTTCTAATCTTCAAGCGCATTGCATCCATCTTGATCTTGTGATCATCGATGACATCCGCAACATGCAACTCCAATATCATCTTCTCCTCCTCATTTTTTTTAATTTTTCCTTCAAGTAATTGTTTTCTTCTTCAACTAAATTTAACCTCTCGACAATAGGGTCGGTTGGAATTTCTGGTTCACATACCTCCTAGATAAAAAATATATGTCACGTTGGTCGGCATAATTGTCATAAACAATAAATGAACCAAATAGTTATAAAAGATAATATATACCACATACGAATCATAGACAGGACGAGGTCCGACGGAGGCGGATACCAAAACCATCACACTATATAATAACAAACAATAATAAAAGTAAGAAAATTACACAAGTATCTATCTAAATCATACAAGTAAGAACTTTTTTCTTTTAGAAAGAAGATAAGATCAAGAGGCTCACCACGGTGGTGCCGGTGACGAGATCGGCGCGGGCGATCAACGGCGGTGAGGACGAGGACGGGACAGGACAGACCGCCAAATCTAGACAAATCTCGAGCAAAATGGAGCTTGGACAAGGAGCTTCGAGAGGAGAAAGCTTAAGTGTGGCTCGAGCATTTCATCGAACACCTCATGTGCATAGGAGGTGAGCTAGAGCACCACAAAGCTCTCCAACGGCCGGCTAGAAAAATAGAGTAGTGAAGTGCTCTGCTCACGGGCGAGGGGGTATATATAGGCATCTCATTGGTCCCGGTTCGTGGCTGGAACCGGGACTAAAGGACCCCCTTTGGTCCCGGTTCCAGCCACGAACCGGGACCAATGGTTGTGGGCCAGGAGCGAGGCCCATTCGTCCCGGTTCGTGTCTGGAACCGGGACCAAAGGGGACAGACGAACCGGGACCAATGCCCCACGAGGCCCGGCCGGCCCCATGGACTCACGAACCGGGACCTATGCCCCCATGGGTCCCGGTTCGTGACCGAACCGGGACTAATGGGCTGGCCCGGCCTGGACCAAAGCCCTGTTTCTACTAGTGTCCACCCGTACCCAAACCCGGCGGGTGCCATCCCTACTAATAGACTGGTGGTCACGGAGGTGGACGACGGCAATTTTGAGCCAAAAGAGCCTGAGGAAGCGCGCGCGTGCTACGGCAATCAAATAGGTTGCATCCTACGGACAAACGCCACCATCAACGATGAGAAACTAAAGAAGATACCAGATATGAAGCAGTCGCTCCTAACTAAGTTGCACCAGGTATTCTTGTTCCCGGGCCGGGATGAAATCAAATATACTGATCCAGATAAAGACCCGGCAATGAAGAAGATAAACAACGCGCCATGAGCAAGTTTAGCACCGCGTTGTCCGCCTGGAAAGTAAGGGTGAAACATCGAATCATCGACAAAAAGGAACCCTACTCCGAGATTATAAAGGATAATCCGACAATTACGGATGAGCAGTTTGAAATATTCAAGGCGGCTTGTGTTGTCGAAGCTGCCAAAGAAAAGTCGGAGTATATGAAGGGGCTCCAAGAGAGGAACATGGGGTGCCACCACCTCGGAAGCCATGGTTATGCGGGGAAGAGGTCTATATGGCCAAGGAGGATGCGGAACGCGAAAGTCTGGGCACCCCAGACCCCTTGGCGGAGTTCACCGTCCCGCAGGAGCGTGGCGTCATCAGGGCTCGGTACCGTTGGGACCCAGTCAAGAAGGTTTTCGAGATGGACGCGGTCACGACGGAGTTCATGAGACTGCTGGTAATTTTTAATTTACCCCCTAATTTTAGCTTCTGATCAATTTGACTGCACGTTTAGTCATATTTGTAAACGATCCTTGTTCTTTTTGTAGAAAGAGCAGCACAGGATTGCGGCCGAAAGCGACTCGCCATCTGAGGCGTTGCCGAGGCCCAAGTGGGACACCCCATTCAACTGGGCATTGAACATATTGAAAGGACTCCCGGTGGACACTCGGCCGTCGTATGGACGCGTGCACGGCATTGGAGACGGCGCCACATGGAAGAAGTACTACCGTGAGACCACGGAGGAGAGAAAGGAAAGACGGAGGTTAAATGAAGAAAACATCGACAAGAAGGTTGCGATTGTGGTTGATAAGAAATCAGCTGAGACAGTCAAAGCAGCGATAGCTGCCGCAAAAGAGGAGATTGCAGCTTCGTATAGTGTCTTGGTTCCGGCTATCGTCAGTTGGACCAGGCAAAATCCAAATAAGGATGCAACGGACTTTCCCCTTTCCAACTTCTTGGGGAGCAGCTCGACTAGCGTTGCACCAGCACCTGCTCCTGCACCGGCTCCCGCACCTGCTCCTACACCGGCTCCCGCACCTGCTCATAGAAGCCCGTCTTCTGTCTCGGACGTGCTCGGCGGTGCTTCGTCTTTGGCTGAGCTCGACGCCCTCACGGTAATTGTCACACCGGCCCTCTTCAATATATGTATAATCTCTCGTTTCCATTGCCTTTCGGATGTCTCATGTCGCAGACATGTCTTTGCAGGCTGATGTAACCCCGTGCACCATACTGTACACCATCAGCGGCCAGAAGGTGGACGTGAGGAAGGCGACGATAATGAAGCCGAAGGAACAATTGTTCCACAGCCGGCCGATCCCCCCTGACGTCTTCAAGGTTTCCGTGGACAATGTCAAACCGGGGCATGAGAATTTGGCTCCTCCGGTAGCACTAGGAGGAGATGACGATGAGACCCCGTGGTGGCTTGGCGATTGGAAGCGTTGGGTCCTGTTGTGGCCGAAGAGTCTGCTTCGTCTGGAGGCGGCCGGGAGCACACCCACGAGCAAGCAGACTCAACAAGGTATGAACACCAACACCCCACCTACCCAATTAGCGTCGCCTATCGTGCCGGGTGAGGAAGAGGCTCCATTAGTGGTTGATGACGTCACCGCCATCGAAGAAGCAATGCATGATGCCATCGATGAGGATGACGATGTCCCTCTACAGTATCTCAATACCGGCGCCTCTGGCGACGGAGGATTGATGGCTCAGCAGTATGAGTACTCAAGGATTGAGCGTGATGAGTTGGTGCCTGAATTGCCAGAGGATGAACATATTACAGGCTCACTTCCAGTAGGAAAGAAGCATAGGAAGAGATCGAGAAAAGGCAACAAAGATGCTTCTATGATCCAGCCGCCTCAGCAGCCTCGGGTTCAAGACCGTATACCCGGTGATCCGGTCCTACCTAAGGCAGCGGTAGAGGCCATGTACGGCGATGTAAGGAGACTTCATGACGATGTGCTGCAGAGAGAGAAAAGCCTGATCGCCTTGAAAAATCCAAGATACCCGCTCTACGTGGTTAACGTGCCGCAACAAAGGTTGTACGTCGACACATTCCCCGCGGAAAAGTTCTTCCTTCGATTCGATTACATCTTCGACATGTTTCACTTGAAAAGGCTGGATTTTACGTTTGTTCACCTTTTTGCCTTGCACATGAACCACATCATCAGGATTGAGCAGATACCATATATCTGTGTCGCTGACCCGTATTCATGCACGAAGGCTTATTGGCAGTCTGCCCAAAGCACCGTGAATACGCGAGTAACTACATCGCCGATTTCATGGTCGCCAATAAGGACAAGGAGACGATTCTCGTGCCTTATCATCCCATGTAAGTCATCCGCAGATATCTTTCCTTCGATTTCAATCATTCATTTGCACGTGTGGAGGCTAATTTGAGGTGTACTTATTTTGCGCAGTGACGGGCATGCCATCCTCATCATCCTTTACCCCGATTCTCCCACGCTCTTTACTTGGACTCGTCGAAGAACATGAAGAAAAAGGATTACACCCACATCAAGTCTGTTCTCGACAGTGCTATCTTTACCTACGGCATACGGGGTGGAGAGATCAAGACCAGGAAGACAAAGAACCGCGTGCCAGCCTTCGGCCATAAGACCGACTTCTGCTGCATCCAGCAACCAAGTGGTACTCTTAGTGATGGATTCTATGTCCTCCACCACATGCTGGAGTACAGACGGGATCAGCAGAACCTTCGCATGTCACCTAGATCCGGCGATGCCCATATTCTGCAATGGGCAAAGAACCTAGGAGATATCCCAGATCATCAACTTCGAGCTGAGTTCTATCACATCCAGCGTGAACTTGCCCAAATCATCATGAAGGAGGTCGTCGAAAAAACAGGGATGTTCTATGAAGAAGGGCAAATGGCGCGGGAAGACGTGCGAACACGCGTATCGGCTTAGCGTCTCGACCTGAAGCCTTTCACTACGCTCGGGGACTATCTCCCTGACTTGGATGGATGGCATGACATGTTGGAGTGATCGACGATAATGACAATGTGTCCGTTTAGTCCATACTTTCTCTATGACGAAACTTTGAGTTATGCATGACGAAACTTTATTTGTGATGTAATTAAACCGTCTTCCTCAACTAGCGAAGATCACTCTAGTTAGGGAATTTTTGGTACGATGAACTTTGTTATTTATGCTTATGATATGTTGCTTCTATTTTTGCCAAGTCTGTCTCTTTTTGATGCTCAACTATATATGTTGCATATCATCGACTCATGTGACAATGCAGGTGCATAGATCATCAAGGGCGAAGAAGTGCTACACCAGGAGTATACGACGAGTGACCGGAGTGTCAGGCCTAGGTGTACCGGTTTCCGAGCGACAGCCAGTAGTTAGTTTAATTAGGTTCACGCTAGTGCGAGAGAGGGATACGAACCGACGCCTCAAGAAGTACTACATTATATATGATGAGACATGTCATGTAACTTGTATAGCTATATCGTGATTATGATGTGACGACATGATTTGTGTTGGATGATATGATGATACTATTATGTGTATGATATGATGAGCATATTGCATGTTTATGATACGATTAGAATACTGTATAAAACCTATACAAAAACATCGCAAATACGCAGCAAAAAAAGATATGAGAAAATATAGTAGTAGCGCTCTTTAGCGCTGGACAGGGAAACGCTACTGTTAAAGCACTTAGCAGCAGCGCTGGTTTGAAAAGCGCTACTACTAAGTAGGTATAGCAGTAGCGCGTGTCAAACCGCGCTACTACTAAAGGTTAGCTATAGCGTCGTATCAGTAGCGCGGTGCCCCACACTACTGATAGCCCTTAAACCCGCGCTAGTGCTAGACTTTTCCCTAGTAGTGATGTCCTTGTTCCGCTTCGCCCTAGCGGTGACAGTTCCCTATCCATGTATGAGCCTGTTTTAGAAGTATGGTATGAGCCTGTTTTAGAAGTATGTTGCGATCGAGACGTTTCTAGCTTTTTAGTAGTAGTAGGCTAGTATGTTTTGGTTCTAAAAACTGGTGCTTGTAGCTCGCTTGTTGGTTTCCCTTAATGAAAATCGGAGACGGAAACCCTTCTTTGTTAAAAAAAAGTACATACAAGTACATATACATGGACCCAAGACACCACTTACACATATAAACCTAAAATGTCTTCCTCTTTACTCTCTTTTTGTCTCGCTCCTCTCTCATATCCAGAATGAAGGCAAGAGCGATGGCACTAGAGACCGTGAGTTGTGGCCCGAGTAGCAGGACAGGGACTATGGAGACGAGCAGCGCAATAGAAGCATGAGGGGGGCGAGCTCAGTGGGCCTTTGAATCCGCTATCCCCGCCTCCGGATCTAGCCTCTCGCTGTCAACCTCTGCATCCACTGCACTCATATTTTTCATGGGTTGAGAGGAGTTAAATTTTAGGAGGTCGAATTGCAAAAAAAAAAATTAGGAGGTCGAATCGCAACCAAAGCATACCGGCTACCAGTTCCACATAGTGGCAAAGTGTGAAACAAAGCGAAGCACAGGTCAATAGACTTCTCGGTAGGCCATGTGTGGTTATTGGGCCAAATTAGTTGCAAAATCTAAGAGCAATTTCAAAGATAAGAATGGGTCGTCGTCCGATATGGTCCCCAGTACGCTCTGCCACTGGCTCCAATTAGGGCACATCTATACCTCGCTTGTAGTGGTGACATGCTCTCGTCGCCCCGCAACACATGTATTGGGCTAGGCCCGCATGACCGTTACTAATTTCTTTTTCTTGCGAAGCTAGCCAGGACTCAAGCGTCTGCGTTGTAAACAAAACTAACATCTGTTTAGTGTAGGTTAGATGTGATTTTTTTGGTCTTTTTATAATTTTTTGTTTCCTCTTTTTCACTTTTATGATTATTTCACAATGTTTTAAAAATATAATTATTTAGAAAATTTATTGTATTAGTCTTATAAATATGTTTATCATGTTTAAAAAAATGTGCATAGTCTACTTAAAAAAAATCACTGTTCCTTTCCAATACAAATAATAAATTATTACAGATGATCATATGTATTAAATGTTGGTCATCTTGTATTTAAAAGTATTAATCATGTATTACAAAGAATTTCCATAGTGTAACCCGAAAATGTTCATTATGTATTTCAGAAAAATATTCATAGTGTAAACCAAAAAAATGTTCATATCATATTAAAAATATGTCATCGTCCATTTGAAAAAATATATACAATGTGTATTTCAAAAAATATTTGTTAAAATGTTCATCATATATATTGAAAAATATTCATCATGTAATTAAAAATGCTCATCATATAGTAAAAAGTGTTCATGTATTTAAAATATTATATTTTATAAGAAAGGAATATAATAAGAAAATTAAATAAATTAAAAGGAAAATATATAAAATATAAAGAAAGAAAAAAGGGGCGCCAAAACAAAATGATGAAACAAATGGGCATTGGGCTGGCCCATGCGGGAAACAAAGTTATATATCTCTCTCGCAATCGGCAAGGTAATTTCCAAAATCACAAACTAGAGGGTACCCTTTGCAAAGGCCATTCTCACTTTCCACTCGAGGCACATTGATTAAGCGAGACATGACACAACGTGGGTGTTTTGTGCATTTTTCATTCATTTGTTTTTTCGAAACATTTTATCTCTTGAACCGCGCGTCCAAATCACGAACCGTTTCACCGTTGCGTTTCTCGCGTCGAGATCTACCAAAACTAGAGATAAAATCCTCAAGTAGGTTTGGACGAAGTTTTTCCCCAAAAATAGGAAATATTAGAAGAAGAAAAAACAAAAGCGGGAAAAATGAAAATCTAAAACAAAAAATGGTAAAAGAAAAACCCTAAACGAGAAAAAAAATGTCAATAGTACGACCGTGTTTGTCACTTTGTTGGAACCAATTGTGTTTCCCGAAAAGCACAGCTATCTTTTTCACTTTTTCAAGAAGCACACCTGTGCTTTTCACTTTTAAAAAACAAAGATATGCTTCACGTCAAAGAACAGTTGTGGTTTTCCACGAAGCCCAACCATGTTTTTCACTTTCGAAAGGCACAATTGTGCTTCACATGAAAACATAGATTTGCTTCACGCAGAAGCACATATGTGTTTTTCGCATAGTGTGCTTCATGGAAGAAAAACAAAATTAATTTAAAAATCACGAAAACTAGGGAAAACCGAAGAAAAATGCAAACCTAAAAAAAGGCGTGCAAAAATAAAAAAAGATGATCACAGGACATGCGGCGGCTGAAGACACTCCATGCGCACTCGCAATACCCGCAGGGAAGTCCCTGTGGGGTACTCGTTAATTAGTCCATCCCGGGTATTCCTATGTGACATGGATTGCGTCCAACTGTGGACGCATCGCACATGGGCGAGCGAGCAAGTGGGCAGGCCCATTTCAGCAGTAAGTGAAGGTTGTCAAGCCGAGTTTCATCGGTTTTGTGATCCTTCTAGAAGGTTCCCGAACCAGATTTTACTTTATGTTGCTTTCTATATTGGTTTTCTAATCTGTTTTTCTTATTTTCTTTTTTTCATTTTGTTCGTTCTTCTTTTCTATTTCTTTTTTCGCAAATTTTATAATGTTCAAAATCATAAACAATGTTCATAAATTTCATTCTTTTTAGTAAAAATCAAAAAATTGACGTGTTTTAAAAAATTATTAGGAAATTAAAAAATGTTGTGACATTTTTTCATGCACTTTATTTGTTTTCCATTTTCAATAGTTTTTCAGGAATTTCAAATAATGCCTGTGTTTCAAAAATTGTTTGGAATTTCAAAAAATGTTCCTTTTAAAATTTGTTCACAAATCCATAAAATGGTCCGAATTTCAAAAGATGTAATTTAATCATTTTTTGGTTGGATTCGAGTTCTTCTTTTCTATTTTTTTGTCCTAATTTTTATCCAATCCTTCAATTTTGTATTTGGGGGGGGGGGGGGGGGGGGTCTTTAGTGAATCGACTTGACCGTCTGGATTCAGTAATTTTACAAAAACTTTTGAATTATGTCTTTGAAATCATAATCAAAATTTGAATATTTTTTGTGGGTCGTATCTCCAAATCAATTTCAGTATTTGTGGAACATTTATGATTTTCCTAAAACATTTGAGTGGATGTTTCTGAAATCTCTGTTAGGTGATATTTCAATGATGCGTGGTTAAAAAATTTACAAATCACTGTGGTATAGAGTGATGTGATTGTGGATCTTTTTCGAAGTTGCACTGAAACTTGTGCGTGGAATTTTTCTGAATCGCATAGCAGCTTGGATATTCTTATGTGGAATAGTTCTGTTGTCTTCAAGAAAAAATGAATTCTGAGGAGTATCTCTGCAATCAATCTGAAATGCTTCTGAAATCGTTCACGGTTTTGAGGTCGTGTGAATTGTCCATGGAATACAGCTGAGATTGTGTGAGTATGACTGAATGTCTCAGAAAGTGAGAGCCGAGAAGCTTTGTTGATTATTATTTTCTGAAATATAGTGAAATGCTCTGGAAGGTAACTCTCTGAACTAGCGATCTAATCAGTAGGTGTGCTTGAATTTGGTTTACTATGCTGAGGCACACAATGATTCGATTTTAAAATCGGTGCCGTGGTGTATCTCCCATCTTTTTTCTTTCTTTCTTTTATTGGTTGCAACAACTCAGGCCACTGAACTCAGGTGTGTCGGCTTCGACCAACAGAAACCAGTCGAAATCACTCATGCGGTGCGACACTGAAGTAGCTAACACTCCAAAGTTTTCCAAGCAAGTGTGATTGTGATATGTGACTCCTCACCCAACATTTCCAGATACACGTACCCCTCTTTGCCTCCACTTGGACTGTTCTGGATGCCAAGGCTACTTATAGCATCTACCTGGTGGCAGCCTGATTCCTACAAAAACATGATTACGAAGACACACCTGGAAGCAAACGAGTACCTTTTCATCGAGCACCAAAATCATGGAAAAATCAAAAAGATATCATTAACTGCCCCCGCTCGAAATAATGGTGTTATCATCTGCTTTAGCTCATCATACGCGGTATGGTCGCTGTCGTGTGGACCCGATCCCACATGTCATATGCACTACTGCACCGTCCAGTACTGTAGAGGATCCCGACCCACATCACACTTGTTTGGCCTACATGAGCATGAATGATTGAAACACTTGCTCTCAAAATGGAATAGAACGATTTGATTGCTGAAACAGAGCCGCGAGAGTGTTCAGGTACACACCGCTAATGAGCAAAGTGCTGCTTCACTCCTGAAATTATTTTTCATTCATGACAAATTTAGTGATATCATTTGAACCTGGCAAAATTAGAACGTTTCTTATTTTTCGTGGCAGTTCCCACCCAATGTTTGCCATGTCATAACCCTCCATTTTGTGGCTTAGATTGCACCGATGCTAGAAGACAAGATAACCACCCCTCCCCTCTTTCTTAAGATCGCTGCCCCGTTGATAACGAGATGGTCACATGGCAAAGCAATTGTTTAGCACAACTACCAATTCTTGGCGCGCATCATCGGATAAGGCTAGCTGTTGCTGTCACGTCAGATTGGGGATTATTTATGCTGAATCCGATTGAGGAATGTCATATACATCTACGATGATAATGTTGGTGAGGTAATGGCCCTGGCCCATCGACCCCAACGAGGCAAAACCATCAGCCGCGTATGATTATTATACTACATGTAGATTGACACTGCTAATTGTGCCAAAGCTGGCTGATTGCAGTGGCCATCTCTTTCTTACATTTTGTGTTCTTGTGTGATGCAAGCTAAGGACAGTTACATTTTTTAAACAAGTAAAATATTTACTCCCTTCGATCCATAATTTATTACATACAACTTACTCCCGCAGGCGACTCCGGGAGCCAACCCTAGCGCCGCCCTCTTCTCAACCCCTACCCTGGCCTCCCTCCCCTAGCCGCCGCCGGTGGTGTCACTGGGCCGCGTGGCGTAGGCGGCGGCGGGGCCTCTTTCTCCCGCGCTCGAGGTGTACGTACGTCACGGGGTAAGACCTTTCGCGGCGACGACGTCGGTCGTCAGGCCCTCCACGGGCCCTGCCCCCTCCCCTCGACGGCCTGGCGTCCCGGTGGTGTTGCTCCCCCTTCCTGCGGCGGCTCGTGGGGTTTCGGGGGGTGGGGACTCGCTGACGACGTATCTTATCCCCCCATCCCAGATCCGAGCGGTGGCGGCGGTGGGCGTGTGGGTGGTGGCGGCGACCTGGCTAAGGTGGTGGCGGGGCGGCCGGTGACCAGGCTGCTCCTTTCGGGGTGGAGCGGCGCTGGGCGTCCATGGCCGGGGGGCGGGCTGCGTCTTCGGCGGCGTGCCACAACTGCTGCAAGGTGGCTCGGGGCTGCTCCTCGGGGCCTCGGCGAGGGTGTGAGCTATTACGGCGTGGTGGTAGCTCATGGTGGTGGTCTGGATTGTTTCACGGCGGCGGCTGAGGACTCTCCTCTAGCGTCAGCCCGTCGGTGAGCGGCTTGTATCGGCCTTCGATTTCTCTCCTCATTGTCCGGGCTCTACCTTCGTCCAAGGGCTGGCCCGCTCCCAGCTACGGTCCATTGCTCGTCTCACGCCCGTTGCTGCGGGACCGAGCTCGTCTCGCGCCCGGCAGCAGGACCGAGCTCATCGTGCGCCCGACAGCAGGACCGAGCTCGTCTCGCGCCCGGTAGTAGGACCGAGCTCGTCTCGCGCTCGGCGTCTGGACCGAGCTCGTCTCGCACCCGGTGCAGCACAACGGGTCGATGGAGGCCAATTTTGGCCGGCCTTTTGGGTCTCGACGCTGGGGGGCGCCCAGGGGTGTGAAAGGCGAGGCCTTTCCACTTGTCTCTTTAGTTGGGGTAGCGACAGGTCTTGGGTGAGGTGGTGTCAAGGTCTTGGATGCCGGGGCGGCGGCCCTGATGGTGGTAGCGCAGTGCTCATGGGCAAAGCCCGTGGCTTGGTGCTACCCGGTGACCATGGTCGTGTGGGCGGCATGGTGGCCAGGGTGTGGCGTTTGGTGGCGGTGAGTGTTGGCTGGGGTGAAAACTTGTTCTATCTTCGGACGGAACGGCGGCGGCGTAGCGCGTTCCCTTCTTGAAAGCGTCGTCGCAGCTCTCGTCGGTCATCGTGTTGATCCAGGGGAAACTCTGACCCCGAGTCGGCCGGTGGCGGCACGTTGACGTCGTAACCTTCTTGGAGGCGCCACCTTGGAGCACACGGTTCATCATATGCGGGTTCATCTTTTGTGGTAGTGTGTTCATCGTGAAGGCCCTGATTGCTCTCGTAGTGTTAGGGGTGGTGTTGCTGCACTCAGCGTCTATGTATCCCGCCTTGGGTGTGTGCGTGTGTTGTCGTGGATGCATTTGTAATTGGGCTGTGGTTGATCATTGCTTTATATATAAAGCGGGGCGAAAGCCTTTTTGGGTAAAGTTATAATAGACCAGTGACAATTGATATAAATATAAATCGGAGGGAGTAGCATTTTGGTCTTAAGATATGCACAGTTTTGAGTATGTATAATGTATCTATAGCGACATGGATTACAAAAATGCAACTGAAATGCAGAAAGTCCAACAAAAACAAAATCATCAGACACCTACCATGGAAGGCCACGACGCACCAAGTGTAGCTTGCAATAGAAAAATAGATAGATATTGCAAGCTTTGCGGTTGCTGCTGCTTCCTTCCTTCCTTCAGATGATTGCCACCCCGGCCCCTACAACCTACAAGAAAGTACAAACACCTTGTTAAAGTGCCATGGCTCTGTAACTGGCCATACCCTTCCTCCCTCTTCCCAAGAAAATCATTCAGAATTCAGCATATAGCCAACACAAGGTCCTCTGCTCTGCTGAACCCCAGACTCCTCACCAGAGACCAACCAGAAAATGGCGTTCAGAGGCTACTGCCACCCTCACCCTTCTTCCTCCATGGCCACCACCGGCCCGAGATTCGGCGCAAGGAGGCCGGCAGCAGCCTTGAGCTTCAGAACCTCTGCAGCCCATGGATGTAACCAACCATCCTCGCACCTCTCCTTTGCTGCACCAACCAGCAACAAGGTACTATAAATTATCTTGCACTGGTCGATGCACACTTGCATCATCCATGTCTATGCTTGATCCAAGGAGACATCTCGGTTTCCTCTCTGAACTGTTTTTCTTTTTCGAATAAATCCTCTCTGAATTGGTGGTCTGATCGGCAGGTGTTCGAGGACCAGGTGAGAGGGATCGTGTGCTACAGGGACGACAAGGGGGAGGTCGTCTGCGAGGGCTACGACGAGGGCCCGAGGCTCGGAATGCGGCTGCCGGAGAAGGCCTGCTTCCCATGGTGAGTTGAACTGATCATCTGATTCTCAATGTTTTTTTCTTCTCTCCTCTTTGTAGACTACTGCTTGGTAGCAGAAGCATAGAAAGAGGTGTTTGTTGCCTGCTGGAAAATTCTTGTGTCTGATGATCAACCTGAAACTTACTCATTTTGTGCTGTGAGAACAGGCCTGTGGGAGTTCAGGTCACCGATTTCATCCGCCTTGCGACGCTTCGGGTCTTCGAGGACGGCGCCGACGACGGTCTTCTGCACAAGAATGATCAGAAGTGGCAGCTCTGAATTGATAAAGGGGTGGGGGGGGGGGGGGGGCACCGATCAAGTAAGAGCAATAATTGGAATAACCGGAAGCACAGCCATGTGTGCCAAATGCCCTGCCTAACTAGCAGTGATATTTTATTCTGCAAACAGCCTGGTTAATATCACCCGAATTACTTCTATTTTGCTTTCGTTGTACGTACTACTAGCATAATCCTTTTATACAGAAACAGTTGGAAAGGTTTCTGAAAGGGCGAGATCTTGATACTACTTGTGTCGACGAAAAGATAGACGGGGAGATCTGAATATCTGATCACTGCAGCCAGCCCATTGCAATATGTGGCCTGTGACTGCGAGGTATCATCCTCTGTTCTCACTGGACAGGGAGTTAAAGAACTTTAGAAAGTGATTTTGGTGAGTTAATTGCTCAAAACCATCAGATTTGAGGCTAGGGTACTCCAAAACTATCATTTTTGTCGAAAATCACAAAAGACCACCACTTCTGCGCCAAGTGGATAACAAATCGCACTGATTCGAAATTGAGCACGTCTAATAGCAAACCTGACGGGTGGGACCGCTGATGTGGCAAAGACTAATCCTAGTCGATCTTTGACCAGCTGATGTGGACGAGGGTCCCACCTGTCAGCTCTTCTCTCCTTCTCTTATCTCCTCTCCTCCTTCCTTCCAACAGGAGCGGTGGAGGAACAACAGCAGCGACTGGCCCTGCTAGCTCCGGCGAGGCCGAACCCCCGCACCCCAGCATGCTCCGGCGTGACCGAGCCTCCTCCCCCACCCACCCGCCCCTGCCCGCTCTGGCGAGGCCGAACCCTCGCGTGCCCGCGCCCCTGCTCGCTCCGCGAGGCCAAGCCCCCGCGTGCCCGTGCCCCTTTCTCCCTGCGGCGAGGCCGAGCCCCCGCACGCCCGCGTCCCTGCCAGCGAGATCCCGGCACTCAGCCGCGGGATGAGGCGGGCACGGGGCGGGGCTTGCCGGAGAGGCGAGCGCGAGGCGGCGGCGCTTGCAAGGGCCGGGCGGCGGAACTGCAGGCGCTGGGCGGCAGCACTGCAAGCGCCGGGCGGCGGAACTGCATGCGCAGGTGGCGGCGAGGCTGACGCGGTCGGACCAGGAGGGACGGGCGCGCTAGGAGCGGCGGCGGCGGCCAGGTCGGCGACCGGATCGAGCAGGGGATGGCCGGGCAAGACGAGCTCCACCTCTGGCTCGCCGGCCATGGCGCTTGAACGGCGGACTAGGAGGGATGGCGGCGCGACGCGACCAGGAGATGGACGGTGTTCAGAGGAGGGTGCAGCGGCGGCGGCGCGATGCGACCAGGAAGCGGAGGAGAGAGAGATGAGGTAGGAAGAAAGAGGAAGAAGACAGTGGGGATGACATGTGGGTCCCATGGCCACCTCAGCATCTTATCCACATAGGTCTTCCATGTCACCCTGACGTGTGGGCCAAACCTGTCAGTTTTGCTGTCAGCCGCGACAAATATGCAAATCAGTGGCATTTGTTACTCACTTGCCACAGAGTTGGTGGTTTTTTGTAATTTTTGTCAAAAATGGTAGTTTTGGAGTACCTAGCCTCAGATCTGGTGGTTTTGAGCAATTAACTCGATTTTCGTTGAAAGAAAATCACAACAACGTTGCAGTTAGCAAAATTATGTCGACCATGCATGGAAACAAACAGAGAAGAAAAAAAGAAGAAAAACTATGTTCATCTCTATCTCTCGCTTTTTTGAAATTAACTATGACTAGCGAATCAATCATCAACACTGATAATAGAGAGCCAAGTCGGTAGAACTCTCTCTCGTGGGTCTGAAGCTGGATGTTGTGTGCATGTCGCCATCATTGTGGACAGTCCATACAGTAGGATCTCCCTAACCTCTTGCTGTTGCTGCACGCCGTGTCATCACCAATTATCAGCTTCAGCGATACAAAACTCAGTGGACTTCGTAGTTCGTACCCACTTGGAACGCACGAACCACTTAGAAAATGGCAGTATCTGGCCCTAATACTAGATCAGAAATTCGTAGTAGAAAAGTTTTGCGTTTATACATTACTAAAATGATCATCTGCATTCCAAATAGTAAAAACTGCTGATTGGTTGTACACCTCACAGATCCAAAAATCATCTGATTCAGTTGGATCATGACACAGTAGGATTTGACAGAACTTACTGAACATCTTGCAGAAATTAACGCAGTAACAGTCCGAGATTAACCTCTGAATTATTGAGATCACACGTACTGGTTTAGTTCAAATGCCTTGGTCGTAGGGGAAGGAGGTGGCGGCGAGCCAGTCGTCGCCGTAGATGAACTTGTCGACGGCGAACTGGGCGGCCTCGTCGTAGTCCATCTCGTGGAACCCGGCCCAGCCCACGCGCGCGTCCGTGCCGGCGCCCGGCCCCTCGTTCCCGTACTCCCCGAAGTAGACCGTGTCGGCGCGGCCCGGCTCCGCGCCGGGCCAGCCCGTCCACCCGTCGCGGTCCACGAGCGGGCCCAGGTAGGACTCGATGACCACGGCCCGCGCGTACGCGCCCCACGGCCGGCCGAGGAAGGTGCGGGTGCGGACGCCGCTGGCGAGCAGCTCCGGCGAGGCCTCCACGGTGCAGTTGTGCACGGCGAAGCCCGTGTCCTGGTTCGGGTCGCTCCTGGACTGTGCCGTGAGCACGTTCGACTGCCCCGGGACCGGCGCGCCGGCGACGAGCGCGCACGCCTGGAGCACCGCCGCGGCGTTGCCAAAGGCCAGGTCCACCGTGCCGGAGAGCGCGCACTCGCGGTAGAACTGCCGGAAGGAGTGCGCGTAGAGCGCGTCCTGGTGGCCGTCGACGGCGCAGCGGTACGCGGCCGCCATGTCCGCGTTCACCCGCAGCGCCACCGCCTGCCCCCTCGCCGCGCCCGCCGTGTTGCGGAACGCGATGTCCCGCGCCAGGAACCCCTCGCCGGACACCCCTGCACGTTCATGCATGCACGTCTGATCAGTCAATCCCAGCCGTTTGATCGTCGGCCCCGCTCGTTGGGACCGGAAGAATAGTGTTTTTGTCGATGAGCTGTTGTCGAGCGAAGCTAGCTAGGGTTAAGAGTTAAGAGCGGCCAACATTCTGACAGGTGACCGGCATGCAGGTCCATGGTGATGTTTCGGATTTTAGCTCGAGGAGCGAACACGAACACATGCATGTGATGGATGAGTGGCATCCGACTCGACTCACGCACCTCTGGAATCTGGACCCGCATGCGCCCAAAAACGTAAATTTAGATAGATCTGCGTCAGACCAGATTCCTAGGTGATGCATTATCCGTGCATGATGTGTCCTACACTTGACTATTCTATCACTGCTCAGAGTCAGTGAGCCTCGGTTACGTGTACGTGAAGAACAATGCCACGGTCCACAGGCATCAGCAGCGTGCGTGCGTGCGTGCGTGCATGGCAACACGGAGCAATGTGGCGTGCGTGCGCACCGCGCTGACGCTGTGCAGGTAGAGTTGGTTAAGATGTAATGATAGACGATAATTACCGACGGTGGCGGTGCGGAAGGTGGTCCAGCCGTCGACGGCGCTGCGGCTGCCGGTGATGACCGTCACGTCGCGGCCCTCGCCGACCAGCGCGATGTTCGTCTTGTACGGGGGCACCTCCACGTTCTCCACGTACGTCCCGGCCTTCACCTGGATCACCGTCCTCGCCTCGCTGTTGTTCGGCGCCGCGGCGACGGCCTCGCCCACCGTCCGGAAGTTCCCCGTCCCGTCCTTGGCCACCGTGATCACCGTCTCGCCGCTGCCGTTGTTGCTATCGCTGTTGCCTCTGTCCTCGTTGTCGTTGCGGCTGTCGTCGTCGTTGTCGTTGCGGCTGCTGTCGTCGTCGTCCCCGTCACTGTCTTCGTCGTCCTGGAGCAGGCGCCGGTTGTGATGGATGATCTTGGCCACCGTGGCTTGGAAGCTGGCCGCGGACCCTCCACCGCCGCTGCGGGCGACGAGGGAGAGCGAGTTGGAGACGTGCTCGTAGGCGTCGTCGAGGGAGGCGAGGAGGCCGTCCATCCGCGGGCCGGAGGCGCCGGCGAGGCCTTCGAGGCAGGTGGCCTTGTTGGTGAGCGCGGCGGAGAGGTGCGCGCGCACCGAGGGGAGGCCCTCGCCGGGGGACGCGAGCAGCGACGCGGAGCGCGAGAGGGAGCTCAGCGTGGCGTCGTGGAGCTCGAGGCAGTCCTGCGCGGCGCCGCGCCGGAGCGGCGTTGTCGAGGACGACGGGGCCGAGAGCGTGGAGGAGAGGACGGGGGAGAGGGAGGAGACGGCTGAGAGCGCGCCGCGGAGGGAGGCGAGCGCAACCGAGAGGATGTTCGCCGGGAGGAGGGGGACGGTGATGGACGACGCCAAGAGATGGGCCGTGGCGGCGTCGAGGTGCACGGCGGCCGACGCGAGGCAGGACGCCGGGTGCGGGGTGGTGCTGCAGATGGCGTGGACGGTGGCCAGAGGGGCAAAGGCGGTCTTGGAGGCCTGACCGTGGTGTTTCTGAGGGCGGCATTGGGCTGTGGTGGCAGTGGCGACGAGCACCACAAGGGTGGAGATGAGGAGAGCTGGCGAGAGAGCAGCCATGCCGGCCGGGAAGAGTGTGCGAGTATGTGGCAGTGAGCTAGAAATTGGTAGTCAGACACATATATAAGTTCTCATGGTTTGTGAGTTGTCCTTGCGAGAATGCTAACTCCAAGTCACGGAAAATTACAAATAGCCACATTTCAGTCGATTGAATTTTGAAGTTGGGCTATCGATTTTGGTCGAAGGAAGAAACAGCCAGAGGGGAGGAAGAAGTTTGCTGCGCAGGCTACCCCAATATCTATCTTAGGGTTTTTTTTTTGTGTGTGTGTGTTGGGAGGGGGGGGGGGGGGGGGGGGGGCTATGTTACATGGTACGGGGATACGGATACGGCGGAAAACGGCATTTCCTGAAAATAGATACAGTGAGTATATGTACAAATGCATAGATAAATCAGCACCAGAAAACATTTTTTTAGAGAATGAGAAAATTGACGTATATGAAGTAACCTGATCTTTTTCGTTCAGGTGATCTAAAGAAGTTGCTACCTTTTCATGTCCCAACTCGTTGAATGCAGTCCTTGTGTTCCTTGCAATCATCAACGGCGTTACTACCAGACCCAGTCCCAGAACGAGCAACAAAGGATTGACTGTTCGACCTACACACCACTCCCTAGATGCCCTTCGTTCTCCCCTAAATTTTAATCCATAGTCCTAAAAACAGAGATCTTGGAGCAATTTATTGAAGCTTACTTGCGTATAGACTCCGGATGGCGAGAATGGAGACGAGGTCTGAGGTGCCGGCGGCGGCGCCGAAAGGGAGTCTAGAGATGCACCGAAACGAGTCCTCGTGATTTGGCAACTGCAGGTGATGTCGAGTAGGCCTTCTGATGGGCTACAGATTGAGTGGTAACAGGCCTTAAGTATCCCTGGTGCATCCCAGCGTGTCCCGGACGTATTCTGATTTATTTTCTTTATTTTAATTCAAAATAATCTGATACATACGGATGCGCGTATCCCGCCCGTCGGCGTATCCCTATCCTGGTGCAGTATCCTGCCACCGATTCGGCACTTGTGTGCCGTATCCCTGCAACGTAGGGGGGTGGTGTGGGGATTCGTCGGAGAAAAAACTCAACGCGGGGGGGGGGGGGGGGGCCTAGAAGGATTGGCGGGGGCGGCGAAAGACCAGCGGGGAGGACGGGGCGACAAGCGCCGGTGGTCCGTGCTAGCGGCTTGGGGGGGGGGGGGGAGATTGGGTGGGGAAGAAGAGGTGGAAGATGATGTCCTGGACGTTGGATCTTGATCCGGCGGTTGAGATGAAATCGACTGACCACTTCAAATTTTTCAGTCGACTGATAAGTAGACACTCCCAGAAAAAATACCTGAAGTTTCTTCTAGTCTTTAGATCGAGTTAATTATACGTTGATACTTACCATAATTGAGGTAATCTCAACGAATTGGTACCACTTTTCAAAAAGGGTGTGGCTAGGTTTCAGTCGGCTGAGACTTAAGGAAGTTTCAATCAAGTCATATAACATGTAAGATTATTTTTTTTTACCTTTTTGCACATATTTTAATGTAAGATCCTACGAGTATAGCGTCGATTGAGACTTAGATTTAGCAAAAGTTAACCAAAAAAATTACAAATCCGTACCAAGTTTGGGGCTCACGGCTACAAATTGAGCTAAACTCTATATAGTAGACACTGAAACTGATCAATCCCCTTGCTTTGTATAGACACTGAAACTGACCAATACCCCCCTTGCTTTATATATTAATAACCATGCAAATAGTCCTTGTTTACGAAAAAAGGGCCACCGGGAAAACACGCTTGCCAGGTTTCCTTTTTCTAATTTTTGCACATTTCGTTTTTACATAGCTTTTATAATAATGTGAAATTATGTTTAGCGCATATCAAAAAATGTTCAGCATATCATATATTAAAAAAATGTTCATCACATCTTATATTAAAAAGTTCATTGTATATTTAAATAAGATTATTGTATATTAAAAAAAGTTCTATGTATATACAAAAATTGTCCATCGTATATTATACAATAATGTTCGGTGTGTATTTACAAAAAAAATCGCATACTATAAAGGTTCATTGTAAATTTTAAAAATGTTGACAATATTGAAAAAACTACACCGTTTATTACAAAAGCTATATAAAAAAGAAATATACGATGTGATGAACGTTTTTGTAATATAAGATACACTATTGTAATATATGATGAACATTTTACAATACGATGAGATGAGCATTTTTTCATTATACTATACATGGAACATTTTTGTAATATACGATGCAATGAACATTGCAAATAGATTAACATCTTAAAACAATTCGTATGCGGTGAACTTTTTGAATATCCGAAGAACATAATTGTGTATTATTACAAAACTTATATAAAAAAGAAATGTGCAAAAAAAAAGGAAAACCTGTAGAATACCCAAGATCTAAAAAAAGATAAAATAAATCTGAAACAAAAAACAAATAAAAATGGAATAGTCGAAAAAGGCCAGGACGTGTCTAAAGTAAGAGTATAAAAATAAATATGCCTCCACTTTAACACAAGCAAAGCATTGGCGTAGTGGTCACTGCGCGCCCTCTGTTTTCGGTCCGTGCTGGTTTTATTTCTCATACGACATGTCTATAGAGGGAGTATAAAAATATTTAGGCCTCTACTGTAGCGCAAGCGATACATTGGCTTGGTTGTCGGCACTCGCGCACCGCGTACAGTCGGCTTCGGTTCGAATCCTCGCGTGCGCCTTTTTAGGACCCCCTTTTCCGCAAACAAGGGATATTTGCATGATTAAGTTTGAATGAAGGTTTTTTTTGCGCAAAAGGACATGCATTCCCTAACTCTCGCTTTAAGCGAGCACAGGGGAAACCTGACCACCGATGGGCCGGCCCAGCAGCGCGGGAGGCTACGGCCTGTTTTTTTTTTCTGTTCCTGTTTTTTGCCTTTTCTCATAAACAAGGGATATTTGTGTGATTAAGTTTGAATCAAGGGGTTTTTTCGCAAAAGGACATGCCACGTAGGCCCCTAGCAGACGGGCACCCCTATTTCTTGCTTTAAGTGAGCACAGGAGAAGAAGCCTCACATCGGGAGGACCCCAGATGGGCCGGCCCAGCAGCGCGGAGGCTACGGCCTGTTTTTTTCTCTCTTTTCTATTCTTGTTTTTTGCTTTACTTTTGTACTTTTCTTTATACTCTTCTTTATATATACACACATACAAACAAAACATTCTTCGAAAACACATATGAAAAATGTGAACGAGTATTTGAAAAATGTCAAATAAGTATTAAAAATGTTGAACGAGTATTTAAAAAAATATTGAACAAGTATTTAAAAATGCTGCACAAGTATTTGAAAATATTGAATAAGTATTAAAAAATATTGAACGGGTATTTGAAATTCTTTGAATAAGTATTGAAATTTTCAACAAGTATTTTGAAAATTTTGAATAAGCGTTCGGACAATGTTGAACATGTATGCAAAAAAATGTTTTCAACATATATGAAAATGTAGTGTGAAAACGAAAACAAACATAAGAAAAAACAAAAATGGAGAAGAAAAAAACCAAACAAAAAATGGAGAGGGAACAGTGAAAACAAGGACTCATTTGGACTTAAGTTGCCTCATCCTACTATAATGTCACAACCCAAAGTCTGTTCTAGTGGTCAGCTGTCGTTGCAAGCTGGAGACCAAGGTTCAATTCCCTGGCGTGCTCTATTTTCTGTTCGCGTTTTTCCTTTTAATGTGCCTGATTAGTGTCGACCCTTCAGCGAGTGATCCTCTGCTCGCTCCCGTTTCTGTTCACGTTTTTCCTTTTAATGTGCATGTGCGTGAACGGGGCGGCCCGATTAGTGTCGACCCTTCAGCGAGTGATCCTCTTTCAGCTCGCTTAAGGCGAGAAAAAGCTCTCACGCTAGCAGTGGCGGAGCTAGCCAAAAATAATTGGGAGGGAGGGTGGACAAATGCTAACAAACATCTCCCTAAAAAAAATTCATCAAAAAATGATCCAAGGCTGGGGGGCCTCAACAGTCAGTTTCAGCGTCAATACGTGCTTATACAGAGTTTAGATCAATTTATAGACACATGGCCCGGACTTGATACTGACTTGTATTTTTTTTAAGTGGTGCCAATTCGTTAAGTGATCCTCTTTCAGCTCGCTCCCTGGTATTTTTGTTCGCGTTTTTCCTTTTAATGTGCATGTGCGTGAATGGGGCGGCCCGATTAGTGTCGACCCTTCAGCGAGTGATCCTCTTTCAGCTCGCTTAAGGTGAGAAAAAGCTCTCACGCTAGCAGTGGCGGAGCTAGCCAAAAATAATTGGGAGGGAGGGTGGACAAATGCTAACAAACATCTCCCTAAAAAAATTCATCAAAAAATGATCCAAGGCTGGGGGGCCTCACCAGTCAGTTTCAGCGTCAATACGTGCTTATACAGAGTTTAGATCAATTTATAGACACACAGCCCGGACTTGATACTGACTTGTATTTTTTTAAGTGGTGCCAATTTGTTAAGACTTTCTTAATTGTGTTATCAATGTGCAATTAACTCTGTTTGGTTGGTTACTAGGGAATCTATCCCCTACAGTGTGTTTGGCAGCTTGAGGGATTGGGAATGAGTTTATGATGGGGAGTTTGTGAAGGGATTAGACTTGGAAGTATACTATTAGTCCTAATCCCATGTTTTGTGTGTGGCGGGAATTCAAAAGGGGGTTATTTTCTTTTGTTTGGTTCACGGGTAATGAGTGCTGCGCCCGTGGGATTTCCCTCCTTCCGTCTGCCACCCCAACAGTGGGATGTGTTGAGATCCCCGGTGCTTTGGCCCTGGCTTGTAGATAGGTTAGGTTTAGTTTTTCGTGGCGGCGCGACTTTGATGGCGGCGGCGGCGCTTCCCAGTGAATAAATTTCCTCGACTTCCCTCACCTTTGCGATGCTCCCAATGGCGGCGCCGACGATTCGATGGCTCGTGTCCCTCGTTGCTCATCTAGATCAGCGAGGCTAGGTTTTCCAGGTTTGGGCTTACAGTTGCAGTTTCCTTCGGGGACGACGGCGACGACCTGCGTGAGAGGATAGATGTTCTGGTGTTGGGTTTGCGGATGGCGGCAGGCAGCTGATGTCTACTACACAACCTTCTTCTTGTAGACGTTGTTGGGCCTCCAAGTGCAGAGGTTTGTAGGACAGTAGCAAATTTCCCTCAAGTGGATGACCTAAGGTTTATCAATCCGTGGAAGGCGTAGGGTGAAGTGTTGGGAATCGTAGCATAATTTAAAATTTTCCTACGCTCACCAAGATGCATCTATGGAGTCTACTAGCAACGAGGGGAAGGGAGTGCATCTACATACCCTTGTAGATCGCGAGCGGAAGCGTTCCAATGAACGTGGATGACGGAGTCGTACTCGCCGTGATCCAAATCACCGATGACCGAGTGCCGAACGGACGGCACCTCCGCGTTCAACACACGTACGGTGCAGCGACGTCTCCTCCTTCTTGATCCAGCAAGGGGGAAGGAGAGGTTGATGGAGATCCAACAGCACGACGGCGTGGTGGTGGATGTAGCGGCTCTCCGGCAGGGCTTCGCAAGCTTCTGCGAGAGAGAGAGAGGTGTTGCAGGGGAGGAGGGAGGCGCCCAAGGCTTAGATATTGCTGCCCTCCCTTCCCCCCACTATATATAGGGCCAAGGGAGAGGGGGGGCGCAGCCTTGCCCCTTCCTCCAAGGAAGGGTGCGGCCAGGGGGGGAGTCCTTCCCCCCCAAGGCACCTCGGAGGTGCCTTCCCCCTTTAGGACTCTCCCTTTTTTCTTATCTCTTGCGCATGGGCCTCTTGGGGCTGGTGCCCTTGGCCCATATAGGCCAAGGCGCACCCCTTACAGCCCATGTGGCCCCCCAGGGCTGGTGGACCCCCGGACCCCTTTCGGCACTCCCGGTACAATACCGATAAAGTGCGAAACTTTTCCGGCGACCAAAATAAGACTTCCCATATATAAATCTTTACCTCCGGACCATTCCAGAACTCCTCGTGACGTCCGGGATCTCATCCAGGACTCCGAACAACTTTCGGGTTTCCGCATACATATATCTCTACAACCCTAGCGTCACCGGACCTTAAGTGTGTAGACCCTACGGGTTCGGGAGACATGCAGACATGACCGAGACGCCTCTCCGGTCAATAACCAACAGCGGGATCTGGATACCCATGTTGGCTCCCACATGCTCCACGATGATCTCATCGGATGAACCACGGTGTCGAGGATTCAATCAATCGGTATGCAATTCCCTTTGTCAATCGGTATGTTACTTGCCCGAGATTCGATCGTCGGTATCCCAATACCTTGTTCAATCTCGTTACCGGCAAGTCTCTTTACTCGTACCGCAATGCATGATCCCGTGACTAACGCCTTAGTCACATTGAGCTCATTATGATGATGCATTACCGAGTGGGCCCAGAGATACCTCTCCGTCACACGGAGTGACAAATCCCAGTCTCGATCCGTGCCAACCCAACAGACACTTTCGGAGATACCAGTAATGCACCTTTATAGTCACCCAGTTACGTTGTGACGTTTGGCACACCCAAAGCACTCCTACGGTATCCGGGAGTTGCACGATCTCATGGTCTAAGGAAAAGATACTTGACATTGGAAAAGCTCTAGCAAACGAAACTACACGATCTTTTATGCTATGCTTAAGTTGGGTCTTGTCCATCACATCATTCTCCTAATGATGTGATCCCGTTATCAATGACATCCAATGTCCATAGTCAGGAAACCATGACTATCTGTTGATCAACGAGCTAGTCAACTAGAGGCTTACTAGGGACAGGTTGTGGTCTATGTATTCACACATGTATTACGATTTCCGGACAATACAATTATAGCATGAATAATAGACAATTACCATGAACAAAGAAATATAATAATAACATTTATTATTGCCTCTAGGGCATATTTCCAACAGTCTCCCACTTGCACTAGAGTCAATAATCTAGTTCACATCACCATGTGATTTAACACTCACTGGTCACATCACCATGTGACCAACATCTAAAGAGTTTACTAGAGTCAACAATCTAGTTCACATCACTATGTGATTATCACTCAATGTGTTCTGGTTTGGTCATGTTATGCTTGTGAGAGAGGTTATTAGTCAACGGGTCTGAACCTTTCAGAACCATGTGCTTTACGAATATCTATGTCATCTTGTGGATGCTACCACGCGCTATTTGGAGCCATTTCAAATAATTTCTCTACTATACGAATCCGGTTTACTACTCAGAGTCATCCGGATTAGTGTCAAAGTTCGCATCGACGTAACCCTTTACGACGAACTCCTTTTCACCTCCATAATCGAGCAAATCCCTTAATCCACTAGGTACTAAGGATAAGTTCGACCGCTGTCATGAGATCCTTTCCCGGATCACCATTGTACCGTCTTGACCAACTCAAGGCACACTACATGTGCGGTACACAGCATAGCATACTATAGAGCCTATGTCTAAAGCATAGGGGACGACCTTCATCCTTTCTCTATCTTCCGCTGTGGTCAGGTCTTGAGTCTTACTCAATACTCACACCTTGTAACACAGCCAAGAACTCCTTCTTTGCTGATCTATTTTGAACTCTTTCAAAATTATGTCAAGGTGTGCTGTCTTTTGAAAGTATCATCAGGCGTCTTGATCTATCTCTATGGATCTTGATGCCCAATATGAAAGTAGCTTTATCCAGGTCTTCCTTTGAAAAACTCCTTTCAAACAACCCTTTATGCTTTCCAGAAATTTTACATCATTTCGGATCAACAATATGTCATTCACATATACTTATCAGAAATGTTGTAGCGCTCCCACTCACTTTATTGTAAATACAAGTTTCTAACAAACTTTGTATAAACCCAAAAACTTTGATCACCCCATCAAAGCGTATATTCTGACTCCGAGATGCTTGCCCCAATCCATGGAAGGATCACTGGAGCTAGCATACCTTTTAGCATCCTTAGGATCGACAAAACCTTTCTGATTGTATCACATACAACCTTTCCTCACGAAAACTGGTAAGGAAACTTGTTTTGACATCCATCTGCCAGATTTCATAAATGTAGCTAATGCTAACATGATTCCGACGGACCTAAGCATCGCTATGGATGAGAAAAACTCATCGTAGTCAACTCCTTGAACTTGTGAAAATACTCTTTGCCACAAGTCGAGCTTCATAGACGGTAACTTTACCGTCCATGTCCGTCTTCTTCTTAAAGATCCATTTATCTCAATGGCTTGCCGATCATCGGGCAAGTTCACCAAAGTCCATGCTTTGTTCTGATACATGGATTCTATCTCGGATTTCATGGCCTCGAGCCATTCGTCGGAATATGGGCCCACCATCGCTTCTCCATAGCTTGTAGGTTCATTGTTGTCTAGCAACATGACTTCCAATACAGGATCACGCATTACTCTGAAGTAGTGCGCATCCTCGTTGTCCTACGAGGTTTGGTAGTGACTTGATCCGAAGTTTCATGATCACCATCATAAGCTTCCACTTCAATTGGTGTAGGTGCCACAGGAACAACTTCCTGTGCCCTGCTACACACTAGTTGAAGCGACGGTTCAATAACCTTATAAAGTCTCCACCATCCTCCCACTCAATTCTTTCGAGAGAAACTTTTCCTCAAGAAAGGACTCGTTTCTAGAAGCAATTACTTTTGCTTCCAGATCTGAAATAGGAGGTATACCCAACTGTTTTTGGGTATTCTATGAAGATGCATTTATCCGCTTTGGGTTCGAGCTTATCACCTGAAACTTTTTCACATAAGCATCGCAGCCCCAAACTTTTAAGAAATGACAACTTAGGTTTCTATAAACGGTGTCGTCTCAACGGAATTGCATGGTGCCCCTTTTAAAGTGAATGCGGTTGTCTCTAATGCCTAACCCATAAACGATAGTGGTAATTTGATAAGAAACATCATGGTATGCACCATATCCAATAGGGTGCAGTTATGATGTTCGGACACACCATCACACTATGGTGTTCCAGGCGGTATTAATTGTGAAACACTTTCCACAATGTCTCAATTGTGTGCGAAACTCGTATCTCAGATACTCATCTCTATGATCATCTCACAGACATTTTATCCTCTTGTTACGACGATCTTCAACTTCACTCTGAAATTACTTGAACCTTTCAATAATTCAGACTAGTGTTTCATCAAGTAAATACACTCAGCATCTACTCAAATCATCTGTGAAGTAAGAACATAACGATATCCACTGCATGCCTCAGCACTCATTGGACTGCGTACATCAAAATGTATTACTTCCAATAAGTTGCTCTCTTGTTCCATCTTACTGAAAACGAGGACTTTCAGTCATCTTGCCCATGTGGTATGATTTGCATGTCTCAAGTGATTCATAATCAAGTGAGTCTAAATGATCCATCTGTATGGAGTTTCTTCATGCATATATACCAATAGACATGGTTCACATGTCTCAATCTTTTCAAAAATGAGTGAGTCCAAAGATCCATCCACATGGAGCTTCTTCATGCGTTCTATACCAATATGACTCAAGTGGCAGTGCCACAAGTATGTGGTACTATCATTACTATCTTATATCTTTTTGGCATGAACATGTGTATCACTACGATCGAGATTCATTTTAGGTGCAAGACCATTGAAGGTATTATTCAAATAAACAGAGTAACCATTATTCTCCTTAAATGAATAACCGTTTTGCGATAAACATAATCCAATCATGTTCAACGCAAACACCAAATCTCGATAGTAGAGGGAGCATGCGATGCTTGATCACATCAACCTTGGAAACACTTCCAACGCACATCGTCATCTCACTTTTAGCTAGTCTCCGTTTATTCCGCAGTTTTTATTTCGAGTTACTAACACTTAGCAACCGAACCAGTATCTAATACCCTGGTGCTGCTAGGAGTACTAGTAAAGTACACATTCATATAACGTATATCCAATATACTTCTGTCGACCTTGCCTGCCTTCTCATCTACCAAGTATCTAGGGTAGTACTGCTTCAGTGACCGTTCCTCTTATTACAGAAGCACTTAGTCTCGGGTTTGGGTTCAACCTTGGGATTCTTCACTAGAGCAGCAAACGACTTGTTGTTTCATGAAGTATCCCTTTTGCCCTTGCCCTTCTTAAACTATTGGTTTTACTAACCATCAACAATTGATGCTCCTTCTTGATTTCTACTCTCGCGGTGTCAAACATCGCGAATAGCTCAAGGATCATCATAATTATCCTTGATATGTTATAGTTCATCACGAAGCTCTACTAGCTTGGTGGCAGTGACTATGGAGAACTATCACTATCTCATCTGGGAGATTAACTCCCACTCGATTCAAGCGATTGTGGCACTCAGACAATCTGATGACACGCTCAACGATTGAGCTTTTCTCCCTTAGTTTGCAGGCTTAAGAAACTTGTCAGAGGTCTCATACTTCTTGACGTGGGCACTAGTCTGAAATCCCAATTTCAGTCTTCGGAACATCTCATATGTTCTGCGACGTTTCAAAAATGTCTCTCGTGCCACAATTCTAAACCGTTAGCATTACTCACTGAACTATCACGTAGTCATCAAAACGTGTATGTCAGATGTTTTGCAACATCTACAGACGACGCTGAGGTTCAGCATACCGAGCGGTGCATTAAGCACATAAGCCTTCTGTGCAGCAATGAGGACAATCCTCAGTTTGCGGACCCAGTCCGCATAATTGCTACTACCAACTTTCAACTAAATTTTCTCTAGGAACATATCTTAATCAGTAGAACTAAAGCGCAAGCTATGACATAATTTGCAAATACCTTTTTGACTATGTTCATGATAATGAAGTTCATCTGATTATGAACTCCCACTCAGATAGACATCCCTCTAGTCATCTAAGTGAAACATGATCCGAGTTCAACTAGGCCGTGTCCGATCATCACGTGAGACGGACTAGTCAAGATCGGTGAACATCTCCATGTTGATCGTATCTTCTATACGACTCATGCTCGACCTTTCGGTCCTCCGTGTTCCGAGGCCATGTCTGTACATGCTAGGATCGTCAAGTCAACCTAAGTGTATTGCGTGTGTTCCGAGGCCATGTCTGTACATGCTAGGCTCGTCAACACCCGTTGTATTCGAACGTAAGAATCTATCACACCCGATCATCACGTGGTGCTTCGAAACGACGAACCTTCGCAACGGTGCACAGTTAGGGTGAACACTTTCTTGAAATTATTATAAGGGATCATCCTACTTGCTACCGTCGTTCTAAGCAAATAAGATGCAAAAACATGATAAACATCACATGCAATCAAAAAGTGACATGATATGGCCAATATCATTATGCTCCTTTGATCTCCATCTTCGGGGCACCATGATCATCTTTGTCACCGGCATGACACCATGATCTCCATCATCATGATCTCCATCATTGTGTCTTCATGAAGTCGTCACGCCAACGATTACTTACACTTCTATGGCTAATGTGTTTAGCAACAAAGTAAAGTAATTTACATGGCGTTATTCAATGACACGCAGGTCATACAAAATAATAAAGACAACTCCTATGGCTCCTGCCGGTTGTCATTCTCATCGACATGCAAGTCGTGATTCCTATTACAAGAATATGATCAATCTCATACATCACATATATCATTCATCACATCTTCTGGCCATATCACATCACATAGCACTTGCTGCAAAAACAAGTTAGACGTCCTCTATTGTTGTTGCAAGTTTTTACGTGGTTTGTAGGTTTCTAGCAAGAACGTTTCTTACCTACGTATGACCACAACGTGATTTGCCAATTTCTATTTACCCTTCATAAGGACCCTTTTCATCGAATCCGTTCCGACTAAAGTAGGAGAGACAGACACCCGCTAGCCACCTTATGCAACTTGTGCATGTCAGCCGGTGGAACCTGAACATAATTGTGTATTATTACAAAACTTATATAAAAAAGAAATGTGCAAAAAAAAAGGAAAACCTGTAGAATACCCAAGATCTAAAAAAAGATAAAATAAATCTGAAACAAAAAACAAATAAAAATGGAATAGTCGAAAAAGGCCAGGACGTGTCTAAAGTAAGAGTATAAAAATAAATATGCCTCCACTTTAACACAAGCAAAGCATTGGCGTAGTGGTCACTGCGCGCCCTCTGTTTTCGGTCCGTGCTGGTTTTATTTCTCATACGACATGTCTATAGAGGGAGTATAAAAATATTTAGGCCTCTACTGTAGCGCAAGCGATACATTGGCTTGGTTGTCGGCACTCGCGCACCGCGTACAGTCGGCTTCGGTTCGAATCCTCGCGTGCGCCTTTTTAGGACCCCCTTTTCCGCAAACAAGGGATATTTGCATGATTAAGTTTGAATGAAGGTTTTTTTGCGCAAAAGGACATGCATTCCCTAACTCTCGCTTTAAGCGAGCACAGGGGAAACCTGACCACCGATGGGCCGGCCCAGCAGCGCGGGAGGCTACGGCCTGTTTTTTTTTTCTGTTCCTGTTTTTTGCCTTTTCTCATAAACAAGGGATATTTGTGTGATTAAGTTTGAATCAAGGGGTTTTTTCGCAAAAGGACATGCCACGTAGGCCCCTAGCAGACGGGCACCCCTATTTCTTGCTTTAAGTGAGCACAGGAGAAGAAGCCTCACATCGGGAGGACCCCAGATGGGCCGGCCCAGCAGCGCGGAGGCTACGGCCTGTTTTTTTCTCTCTTTTCTATTCTTGTTTTTTGCTTTACTTTTGTACTTTTCTTTATACTCTTCTTTATATATACACACATACAAACAAAACATTCTTCGAAAACACATATGAAAAATGTGAACGAGTATTTGAAAAATGTCAAATAAGTATTAAAAATGTTGAACGAGTATTTAAAAAAATATTGAACAAGTATTTAAAAATGCTGCACAAGTATTTGAAAATATTGAATAAGTATTAAAAAATATTGAACGGGTATTTGAAATTCTTTGAATAAGTATTGAAATTTTCAACAAGTATTTTGAAAATTTTGAATAAGCGTTCGGACAATGTTGAACATGTATGCAAAAAAATGTTTTCAACATATATGAAAATGTAGTGTGAAAACGAAAACAAACATAAGAAAAACAAAAATGGAGAAGAAAAAAACCAAACAAAAAATGGAGAGGGAACAGTGAAAACAAGGACTCATTTGGACTTAAGTTGCCTCATCCTACTATAATGTCACAACCCAAAGTCTGTTCTAGTGGTCAGCTGTCGTTGCAAGCTGGAGACCAAGGTTCAATTCCCTGGCGTGCTCTATTTTCTGTTCGCGTTTTTCCTTTTAATGTGCCTGATTAGTGTCGACCCTTCAGCGAGTGATCCTCTGCTCGCTCCCGTTTCTGTTCACGTTTTTCCTTTTAATGTGCATGTGCGTGAACGGGGCGGCCCGATTAGTGTCGACCCTTCAGCGAGTGATCCTCTTTCAGCTCGCTTAAGGCGAGAAAAAGCTCTCACGCTAGCAGTGGCGGAGCTAGCCAAAAATAATTGGGAGGGAGGGTGGACAAATGCTAACAAACATCTCCCTAAAAAAAATTCATCAAAAATGATCCAAGGCTGGGGGGCCTCAACAGTCAGTTTCAGCGTCAATACGTGCTTATACAGAGTTTAGATCAATTTATAGACACATGGCCCGGACTTGATACTGACTTGTATTTTTTTTAAGTGGTGCCAATTCGTTAAGTGATCCTCTTTCAGCTCGCTCCCTGGTATTTTTTGTTCGCGTTTTTCCTTTTAATGTGCATGTGCGTGAATGGGGCGGCCCGATTAGTGTCGACCCTTCAGCGAGTGATCCTCTTTCAGCTCGCTTAAGGTGAGAAAAAGCTCTCACGCTAGCAGTGGCGGAGCTAGCCAAAAATAATTGGGAGGGAGGGTGGACAAATGCTAACAAACATCTCCCTAAAAAAATTCATCAAAAAATGATCCAAGGCTGGGGGGGCCTCACCAGTCAGTTTCAGCGTCAATACGTGCTTATACAGAGTTTAGATCAATTTATAGACACACAGCCCGGACTTGATACTGACTTGTATTTTTTTAAGTGGTGCCAATTTGTTAAGACTTTCTTAATTGTGTTATCAATGTGCAATTAACTCTGTTTGGTTGGTTACTAGGGAATCTATCCCCTACAGTGTGTTTGGCAGCTTGAGGGATTGGGAATGAGTTTATGATGGGGAGTTTGTGAAGGGATTAGACTTGGAAGTATACTATTAGTCCTAATCCCATGTTTTGTGTGTGGCGGGAATTCAAAAGGGGGTTATTTTCTTTTGTTTGGTTCACGGGTAATGAGTGCTGCGCCCGTGGGATTTCCCTCCTTCCGTCTGCCACCCCAACAGTGGGATGTGTTGAGATCCCCGGTGCTTTGGCCCTGGCTTGTAGATAGGTTAGGTTTAGTTTTTCGTGGCGGCGCGACTTTGATGGCGGCGGCGGCGCTTCCCAGTGAATAAATTTCCTCGACTTCCCTCACCTTTGCGATGCTCCCAATGGCGGCGCCGACGATTCGATGGCTCGTGTCCCTCGTTGCTCATCTAGATCAGCGAGGCTAGGTTTTCCAGGTTTGGGCTTACAGTTGCAGTTTCCTTCGGGGACGACGGCGACGACCTGCGTGAGAGGATAGATGTTCTGGTGTTGGGTTTGCGGATGGCGGCAGGCAGCTGATGTCTACTACACAACCTTCTTCTTGTAGACGTTGTTGGGCCTCCAAGTGCAGAGGTTTGTAGGACAGTAGCAAATTTCCCTCAAGTGGATGACCTAAGGTTTATCAATCCGTGGAAGGCGTAGGGTGAAGTGTTGGGAATCGTAGCATAATTTAAAATTTTCCTACGCTCACCAAGATGCATCTATGGAGTCTACTAGCAACGAGGGGAAGGGAGTGCATCTACATACCCTTGTAGATCGCGAGCGGAAGCGTTCCAATGAACGTGGATGACGGAGTCGTACTCGCCGTGATCCAAATCACCGATGACCGAGTGCCGAACGGACGGCACCTCCGCGTTCAACACACGTACGGTGCAGCGACGTCTCCTCCTTCTTGATCCAGCAAGGGGGAAGGAGAGGTTGATGGAGATCCAACAGCACGACGGCGTGGTGGTGGATGTAGCGGCTCTCCGGCAGGGCTTCGCAAGCTTCTGCGAGAGAGAGAGAGGTGTTGCAGGGGAGGAGGGAGGCGCCCAAGGCTTAGATATTGCTGCCCTCCCTTCCCCCCACTATATATAGGGCCAAGGGAGAGGGGGGGCGCAGCCTTGCCCCTTCCTCCAAGGAAGGGTGCGGCCAGGGGGGGAGTCCTTCCCCCCCAAGGCACCTCGGAGGTGCCTTCCCCCTTTAGGACTCTCCCTTTTTTCTTATCTCTTGCGCATGGGCCTCTTGGGGCTGGTGCCCTTGGCCCATATAGGCCAAGGCGCACCCCTTACAGCCCATGTGGCCCCCCAGGGCTGGTGGACCCCCGGACCCCTTTCGGCACTCCCGGTACAATACCGATAAAGTGCGAAACTTTTCCGGCGACCAAAATAAGACTTCCCATATATAAATCTTTACCTCCGGACCATTCCAGAACTCCTCGTGACGTCCGGGATCTCATCCAGGACTCCGAACAACTTTCGGGTTTCCGCATACATATATCTCTACAACCCTAGCGTCACCGGACCTTAAGTGTGTAGACCCTACGGGTTCGGGAGACATGCAGACATGACCGAGACGCCTCTCCGGTCAATAACCAACAGCGGGATCTGGATACCCATGTTGGCTCCCACATGCTCCACGATGATCTCATCGGATGAACCACGGTGTCGAGGATTCAATCAATCGGTATGCAATTCCCTTTGTCAATCGGTATGTTACTTGCCCGAGATTCGATCGTCGGTATCCCAATACCTTGTTCAATCTCGTTACCGGCAAGTCTCTTTACTCGTACCGCAATGCATGATCCCGTGACTAACGCCTTAGTCACATTGAGCTCATTATGATGATGCATTACCGAGTGGGCCCAGAGATACCTCTCCGTCACACGGAGTGACAAATCCCAGTCTCGATCCGTGCCAACCCAACAGACACTTTCGGAGATACCAGTAATGCACCTTTATAGTCACCCAGTTACGTTGTGACGTTTGGCACACCCAAAGCACTCCTACGGTATCCGGGAGTTGCAAGATCTCATGGTCTAAGGAAAAGATACTTGACATTGGAAAAGCTCTAGCAAACGAAACTACACGATCTTTTATGCTATGCTTAAGTTGGGTCTTGTCCATCACATCATTCTCCTAATGATGTGATCCCGTTATCAATGACATCCAATGTCCATAGTCAGGAAACCATGACTATCTGTTGATCAACGAGCTAGTCAACTAGAGGCTTACTAGGGACAGGTTGTGGTCTATGTATTCACACATGTATTACGATTTCCGGACAATACAATTATAGCATGAATAATAGACAATTACCATGAACAAAGAAATATAATAATAACATTTATTATTGCCTCTAGGGCATATTTCCAACATGAAGATGGTCTCTCTCAAACAACCCTGCAACCAAATAACAAAGAGTCTCTTGTGTCCCCAACACACCCAATACAATGGTAAATTGTATAGGTGCACTAGTTCGGCGAAGAGATGGTGATACAAGTGCAATATGGATGGTAGATATAGGTTTTTGTAATCTGAAAAATATAAAAACAGCAAGGCAGCAAGCGATAAAAGTGAGCGTAAACGGTATTGCAATGCTTTGAAACAAGGCCTAGGGTTCATACTTTCACTAGTGCAAGTTCTCTCAACAATAATAACATAATTGGATCATATAACAATCCCTCAACATGCAACAAAGAGTCACTCCAAAGTCACTAATAGCGGAGAACAAACGAAGAGATTATTGTAGGGTACGAAACCACCTCAAAGTTATCCTTTCTGATCGATCTATTCAAGAGTCTGTAGTAAAATAACATGAAGCTATTCTTTCCATTCGATCTATCCTAGAGTTCGTACTAGAATAACACCTTAAGACACAAATCAACCAAAACCCTAATGTCACCACAAGTATCCGCGAGTATGATTATACGATATGCAAATCTCAGATTCATCTATTCAACCAACACAAAGAACTTCAAAGAGTGCCCCAAAGTTTCTACCGGAGAGTCAAGACGAAAACGTGTGCCAACCCCTATGCATAAGTTCACAAGGTCACATAACTCGCAAGTTGATCACCAAAATATACATCAAGTAGATCACGTGAATATCCCATTGTCACCACAGATAAGCACATGCAAGACATACATCAAGTGTTCTCAAATCCTTAAAGACTCAATCCGGTAAGATAACTTCAAAGGGAAAACTCAATCCATTACAAGAGAGTAGAGGGGGAGAATCATCATAAGATCCAATAGCAAAGCTCGCGGTACATCAAGATCGTGCCAAATCGAGAACACGAGAGAGAGAGAGAGAGATCAAACACATAGCTACTGGTACATACCCTCAGCCTCGAGGGTGAACTACTCCCTCCTCGTCATGGAGAGCGCCGGGATGATGAAGATGGCCACCGGTGAGGGATCCCCCCTCTGGTAGGGTGCCGGAACAGGGCCCCGATTGGTTTTTGGTGGCTACAGAGGCTTGCGGTGGCGGAACTCCCGATGTAGGTTATGTTCTGGAAGTTTGGGTATTGATACGTCTCCAACGTATCTATAATTTATGAAGTATTCATGCTATTATATTATCCATCTTAGATTTTTATATGCATTTATATGCTATTTTATAAGATTT
Source organism: Triticum aestivum (assembly GCF_018294505.1). NCBI lineage: Eukaryota > Viridiplantae > Streptophyta > Magnoliopsida > Poales > Poaceae > Triticum > Triticum aestivum. The sequence goes on along the minus strand of NC_057814.1, from coordinate 107,331,069 downwards.
TTGGGACTAACCTATTAGCCTAGAGCCCAGTGCCAGTTTCTGTTTTCTCCTTGTTTTTGAGTTTTGCAGAAAAGGAATACCAAACGGAGTCCAATTGACGAGCCAATTTTTGATAATTTTTTATGGACCAAAAGAAGACCTCGGAGTAAAAGAGTTGGGCCAGGAGAGTCCCGGGGTGCCCACGAGGGTGGGGGCGCACCCACCCCCCCAGGCGCGTGGGCCTGCCTCGTGGACACCTCGGGCACCTCCTTGACGTGAGACCGATGCCAAAAATTCCTATAAATACAGAAACCTCGGAAAATTAACCTAGATCGGGAGTTCCGCCGCCGCAAGCCTCTGTAGCCATGAGAAATCAATCTAGGCCCTCTCTGGCACCCTGCCGGAGGGGGCCATCGCCGGAGGCCATGGAGGAGGATCCCGGAGGGGCCATCATCACCATGAAGGCCAAGGACCAGAGGGGGAAAGCCATGGAGGAGGAAGCACAAGGGGGAGAACCTCTCCTCCGCTCTCTTGGTGGCACCGGAGTGCCATCGAGAGGGGAATCATCGCCGCGGTGATCGTCTTCATCAACATCACCATCATCATCATCATCCTCATCTCTTTTACGCGATCCACTCTCCCGCACCCCGCTGTAATCCCTACTTGAACATGGTGCTTTATGCCACATATTATGATCCAATGATGTGTTGCCATCCTATGATGTTTTGAGTAGATATCTTTTGTCTTTGGGTTGATTGATGATCTAGATTGGTATGAGTTGTATGTTTTACTTTGATGCTGTCCTATGGTGCCCTCCGTGTCGCGCAAGCGTGAGGGGTTCCCGCTGTAGGGTGTTGCAATACGTTCATGATTCGCTTATAGTGGGTTGGTGAGTGACTGAAACACAAACCCGAGTAAGTGGGGTTGTTGCGTATGGGAATAAAGAGGACTTGATGCTTTAATGCTATGGTTGGGTTTTACCTTAATGATCTTTAGTAGTTGCGGATGCTTGCTAGAGTTCCAATCATAAGTGCATATGATCCAAGTAGAGAAAGTATGTTAGCTTATGCCTCTCCCTCATATGAAACTGCAATAGTGATTACCGGTCTTGTTAACAATTGCTTAGGACAATTCCGCACACCGATCCACCATTATTCCACACTCGCTATTTATAATATTTAGTATTATATTCTAACTTTATGATAACAACACCTACTTTTATTTTTTAGCTCTTCGATACCATACGAAGTTATCCTCTTCATACCCACAACGTAGTTTTATTTCTCGTTTCTAGTTGGAAGCAAACGTTCGGTGCACGTAGAGTCGTATCAGTGGCAGATAGGGCTTGAGAGAATATTGATCTTACCTTTAGCTCCTTGTGGGTTCGACACTCCATACTTATCACTTCCACCTTTGGAAATTGCTACGATGATTCCCTGCACTTGGGGATTATCAGGTATATATAAGAGGTGTTATAGATACGTTGGAGATGTATCAGTAACCTACTTTGTACACAATATTCGACACAACTCTAACAGATTGGATAGTTCACCAAGTCGCCCTTTTATAACTTAGGGCAACTCTAACACGGTTCGTCAAGTTTGTGTAAACCAATCCGGATGTCTGAAACCCCATGAACCGGAACCATATATAGGGGAGATTTGCGTCCAGACCTCCTTCACGTCGGACTCTGACATGCCCGGTCCATCCAAAAAACCAATCAAGAGCCGTGCATTGGACATTCCCACCGCTTTCAAAGCCCGTCCTTTCCCACTGCTTCCGCCCGATCGCCCGCCGCCACCGCCCCACCGTTCGGCCGTGAGCCGCCGGCATGGAGCCGCCTTTTTTTTTACTTACTCATTTAAACGGTTAACTCAGCCACACGATAACGACAAGCTAAGCAAAGTCTGTGACGACCAGTGTGACGGAGCGGTACAGGGGTACAATCACCCACGACAGCGAAAGCGTGCCATGCCATGACGAAAAAAAGCTGGAAAGCTGTAAATTTAACTCCTCCCTTTTGACAGCACTCGAACCTCGAAAGCGGCCGTTAATTCCGAAAAAGCTGACAGAGAACCACGAGAGAGCGTGGACCTGAACGAAAGCCATCCAGAAAACGCGTGCGACCCAGCGGCCCGTCCGTCGTCCGTCCTGACCGGCCACGAGCACGAATCTCGAGGCAAATCGAGCACCATCGATAAGACACCCAGCTGATCTCCCCTCCCTCCTCTCTCTTTCTCCGCACGCTGCCGCTCCCGTTGGCCCCCCCCCCCCCTCTCTCTCTCCACCGGGGTACGCGGCCACCGATCCCCCACCCCCGCGCCGCCCGATTCGCCCCCAATCCCCAACCCGCGCCCCCAAACGCCCAATCCCCGAGCCCCCGCGCCCGATTAGCTGCGACGGGAGCGCGTCCGGCTCGATCCGCGGCGCCGGCTCGATCGAGCGGGGGGACGCGCGCGCGGGGGGTTGGATTCGGGCGAGCTAGGGGTTCGGACGGTGGCCGGCGCGGCCGCCTAGGGTTTACGCCATGGCCGACAAGGGCTGCCTCAAGCGCCTCCAGAAGGAGTACCACGCGCTCTGCAAGGTGAGCTCCCCCCTTCCCCTGCCTCGATTGGGTTCGATTCGGGTCGATTGGCGCGGTTCGCTTCGGTTTTGGGAGGGTCTCTGACGCGATTGGCCTGCCTGCAGGAGCCGGTGCCGCAGATCGTGGCGCGCCCGCTGCCCAACGACATATTGGAGTGGCGTAAGTAGCTTCCACTTATTGCGCATGTGTATTTACCGTAATTTGTTGTGATGAGAAACGCCTGGGGCTCGCAAAGGATGATTGCAATTGGCGGTTTGGTGTTTGTGTTAATCGTTGCTGGGCGTGGGTATGTTGTGGTAATGTATGAAGCTTTTGCATCGCGCTTGTGCTTCGTGGAGTTATGGGCATGATCACCTGTAGTATCGAAATTTAAGGTTTAAATTGTCGGGCTAATCTGTGTAATGTGTCTATGGCCACCTGTTGTATCTGTTGTATCTGTTGTCTTGTCTACAAATTCTTCTGCCGTTCTTGAGAATCCTGTAATGTCAATTAGGTTTGTGATTTTGGTAAGTTCGGGCTTCCCCTAGCCCCTGAAAGAAGTTCAGGCACATGCTGTAGAGATGCTAGGAAAAGCTTATTAGCTCCTGCGTGACATTAGCCAAAGTCGGGTGTTCTTGCGGGAAGTGGCCTGGAGGGTCTGTTATTAGCTTCCGAAAAATTCAGTGTGAAAAATCTGCATATAGAAGTTTGGATTTGTAGGCTTCTTTCCTAAAAGTGGTGGTTCTCACCTCCATGTGCCCAAAGCTTACTCATCCATCATTGTCATCTGTGTGCTTGTTTGGTAAAATGGCATGGACTTGGAGACGGAAGTGTCACACCAGTGGTCCACGATATATTTGGTGCTATTGGATATTTTTCAACAGTTATCGCATTAACTCATGCGGTTGTGGCATTGTCTCGCATCATTATGTTGCACTGCTTCATGGCCCATCCGTTTTAATTATCTAATTTTTCATCACCTTCAATCTGTTCACTATACATATTGTTCCCCACCAGATTTTGAATTGGTCTGGTTTGTACTTGTACAATGATGGCCAAGGTGTCCTGCCAGTCTTGTATTAAGCTGCATGATAGTTTGATACATATTGCAGGGTCTTGGTATTTTTAATTGTTATTTTGAAATGCAACGCTGCGCTTTTGGTAAATTGTTGAGTTGCTTATTCCGCTGTTGATGTTGAAGAGTGTATTTTAATTGCAGATCTGGTCATTTTAGGCATTAGGCAACTATGCCAAAAAAATAAAATTATGCATGTTAGATTTACTCAATAATTTTTCATTATGAAGTTTTAAACTTGTCTACTGGTGTAAATTTAGTTACTCTGATTTTAATGAATGGCACCTAAAAAGCACGGATCCGGACATGGAAACACGGCCACGGTGACATGAATACCAGGACATGGAATATGTCATTTTCCAAAAACAGCCATTCGGGGATACACGACTAAATATAAAGAATTAAAAAATAGGCCATGTAATATGAGGTCAGAATAGTGCCACATTTCCATTTGTTGCATCCCTTTTCAAGTGCTCAATGAGAAACAAAGGATATTTTGGATCTACAACACCAGGCTGCCCTTCACTCTCACCCATTGCCGATTGGCTACTGGCGGTGGGGCTCTCAGATGTCATGCTCCCTAACAGCAAGCAAACAACAACACCAGCATTCAAGTGAGCACAACATCATGCAGCTAATTTAAAACACAAGCAGCAATGGCATGGCCGCATGGGGAAGCAAGCAGCAGCATCTCAACAGCGAGTCACAAAGAGATGAAGAGGTTGAGGAGAGGCTGCTGGGCTTGGGGTTACCTGCTCGAGCGCGTGGCTGCTGCACTTGGGAAACGGCGGCGGTCGAGTCCAGGCGGCGGCGCGTTCGCTAGAGTCTGGAGCAGCTTGTTCCTTTTGTGTCGAGGGTGTGTGTGAGCCTGCAAAATAGGGTTTTATCGGGCTGAGGCTGTTATCGGGCCTTCCAATTCCCAGCGTATCCCAGCTGTGTCCTTCTTTTCAAAATTTGGAAATGAGGGGATATGCGTATCATGGCGTGTCACCGTGTCCCACCATACTAGGACGGCAAATCGGCTGAATCTGCTGTGTCCGTGCTTTGTAGAGTGACACACCTAGCCACATGAATGCTGTCATGCCAGATATTTTTACATTAACCTTTTCTGCAAGTCTAATCCTTGCTCGTCTTCCAATTTTACTCCCTACATTCCTACGAAGAAGGCGTAAATTTCTTTTTGCAAACCCCAAGGAAAGCTAGCACCAGAAATTTCTTTCCCAGCTTGCCTCTAATTAATTACTGCCTGCCGTCTTTGCCCACCATCACCATGGAAAATTCCAAGTCCCAATAATCCTGGCTAGCTTTGTATGTGCCCTTGGCCTATAGCGCATCATGCATGGCATTAAGAGCAGCCTGACATGCATGCTGTTTTCTCCCAGCCTGCATGTGGCAACCAATTCACACGTACAGCGCGAGATTAGAGGAGGAGAACCAGGGGTAATGTAGGAAGAAAAGCATTTGAATCACACCCTGCACCTTGTTTTCAGAAAAATCCAGAGAAAAAATATACTCCCTCTTCATAGGAACGGTGGGAGTATGTCATTTGCATTGTTGGCATGCTTGTTATCAGTGCTGTCTATATTTTCGCTCACTTTCAAGCTTGTCATCAGACTATTACTTACTTAATTTTGTCTTTTGGTTGCCAGATTTTGTACTTGAAGGAAGTGTAGCCACACCCTTTGAAGGTAAATATGATACATATTTGAAACTACTATCTTCTACGTACTATCCTAAGCCAGACAGTCTTTTTGCACTTGTTTAACAGTCTTTTTGCACTTGTTTTTTCCTCCTGAAGGTGGATATTACTATGGGAAGCTTAAATTTCCCTCTGATTACCCTTTTAAACCTCCAAGTATCAGGTACTGAAACATTACAGCATTGGTTGTGCCTTTTTCAACGACAATTCCTTGTTATTTGGATGTTTAAAAGGAAAACAATTAGATAAATATGTTAATATCGAATTAATAAATGGACTTTTCTTAGATTTCTACTTACAATTTGTCTTTCTTGTTCAGCATGACAACCCCCAGCGGCAGGTTTGCCCCTCACAAAAGGATATGCCTATCAATGAGTGATTGTAAGCACCATACTGGTATCAGATTTTTTTTTTTTACCTTTCTCCAATCGGATTGAAATAATTCTCATATTGCTTTGTTTTTGCAGTTCATCCAGAATCTTGGAATCCCATGTGGTCTGTAGCAAGGTACGCACATAATGATATACCTCGATGAGTGAGTGATACTAGTGTCTTCTCATTCCCAGGCCTGGAGTGTCTTCTCATTCCCAGGCCTGGGGAATATGTTTTCTCATTTGACACATTTTAAAATATTTTGTGGGTAACTAAACCAATCATGCTTTTCAGCTCCTAAGTTTGAACTTAGATGTATCCCCATAAGATGGTCTTCAGTTACTTGCCTTCAAATTAAATGCTCAACCGCAATTTTCTTATTCTGCATGAACATCCATGAATGATGCTTTTCTGGTTTGCTTGGAAGTCAACCGAACTTCTTATTGAACAAAACATTGAGAACTTGGAACTTGCAACAAATTAAAGTCTACCTTCACTTTTCCAATGATACAAGTGATCCGTCATTGTCAATCTGTGAATATATTTTGCTATATGGTATTCTTGTGCTTTTCTCTTCACCGGTCTGACATACGCCTTTGTGCTGCAGCATTCTAACAGGACTCCTCTCATTTATGGTAAGTTGTTGTTACTTTTTCATCATCTACGAGTTAGCAAAAGAACTTCAATTCAATTCTTAATTGTTGACATACATATTTTGGAGATGAACTGTCATTCAAGCCTAGCAATTTGTACTATGAATACTTACTAAACGCTACATTACTACTGCAAGTAATTCTTTTTAGTGTTTTTACGCAATCAATGTTGGTATTTCACTTGCAAGGATGCAGTACTGTTGGTTAATGTTTCAGTTCTTCTGATAATCTTAATTTTCATGCTAGTCACCTAAATCTAGTATTCTGGTGCTTAAAGTACAAAAGATATGCTTGTACAGCTTTTTGCTGTTTTTTTTATACCCTTAGAACCATCTGGTTTACCAAAGAACATAATTATTTCCAGCTTCTTGCCTTCTGATGTAAACTGTAAAATTGTTCTTGTATTTGTAGATGGATGATGCTCTTACAACTGGAAGCATCAGAAGTACAGATGGAGAGAAGAAGCGTTTAGCTAAGGCTTCTCTTGCTTACAACTGTGAGAGGTAAATACATTTATCTGCAAGATATGCTTAGTTCTTTTGGGTGTGACTGAGAAAAAGGTTAATCCTTCAGATGCAAGAACTATCTGAAGCTTTCACTCACTGTTCAGTAAATATGCTTCCATAATTAATATCTTGGTTTTTTGTTTTTAGGGGATCCTATCTCATTCAGTATTTCCCAAATGCAATGAACTCAGCATATCTAATTCACTTTTAGACGGCTGACATTTGTTGGCTTATTCTGAAATGCCATTTATTCTTGTGTCTTGTTTTGACTACGCCTTCTTCCACGAGATATTCCCTGTTCCAAACCATGAAGTTTACTCAAGTCTGTTCTTGTTCCACAGCAAAAATTGCCCGCACTTCAGGAAACTGTTTCCTGAGTATGTTGAGAAGTACAACCAACAACTAGAAAAGGAGCAAACTGGAGCGGAACCAGAGCCCCAGGAGAACCCTGCCCCAGCTCCTTCTCCTGCCGCTGTCCAGCAAGCGGCAGCAATGGTGAACAATATAGGAAGACCAGTGGCCGAGGTCCGCGGCGAAAAGAAGCTGAAGAAGCGAGTGCCCTTTTGGCTGATGGTGGTTATCGTCTCTGTTTTTGGCGCGGTGATGGCCTTGCCCCTGATGCAACTTTGACAGTAAAAAGTCGAATAAAGTGTGACAGTGGTGCCGTAATTTTGTATAGCTTTCTGTTGGTTTGTGCAACTCATTCTTCATCCGTGGACTACCACCTTGGAGACATGGTGATGAACTCTTGTGATGGTAAAACTGTAGAACCGTATTCTCACTCCCTTGACGAGAAACTCTACATGCTGCTTTATTTGAGCTTCTCGGTATTACCTTTTTTTTGTCTTTAGTTTTGAGCCGCGCAAATCCTAACATTGCTTACTTTGCTCGCTGATGTTTATCTTCAAGGTCTAGAAATGTATCAGAAGTAGAACACAATTAATTTCATGCTAGATTAAGAAGGGCTTGCTAATTGTGACTCATGTCTGCTAAACAATGCTCTTTCTGCTGGGGTATCTCTGGGTGATCCGTCCCTTTCCAAGTGGTGCCTCACAATTTTCTCCAAATTTGGCCCTCTGTATTACTTTTTTTTGGGAAACCCTCTTGTATTACTTGGCTAGCTGCTTATTTGGTGTTCAGTTGTTTGTGTTCACCTACAGCACTAGCAGGAGCTGCTGCTGTCACAGCTTTTCTGGAGAGCGATCTGTGTTGGAGTCTAATTCGCACACGTGATCACACGCCCAGGGATGCCCACTTCAATTACGATGACCTGAGGGACCTGAACTGAAAGTAGGTCTGCTTTCTCACATTTGCATATATACGATTCAAGCAAGCGAAACTCCTGTAATTCTAGGATTTTGAATGACAATCTATCCCTGCACATCCTTGTTTGCTTGATCGCCTTGGCTGCATGAGCGTGTGGAGCTATTTTGCACGCCGGGTAGGCCCCTGTTGACCCCGTACCCCAGCAGCGCCCTTTAGGTGTGCTATTCTGGCTTAATAGTGCTTGCGACATCACCTACTGGTGATGTTGTCTTAGTGCTATCAAGCCAAACTTACTCCCGCTTTTGGTCTCAGATATCGATCATGATAAACGTTGGTATCCTATTTGGTTGTCTCTTCGCGACACAAAGCCCTCCCTATTGAGAACATTGGGAATATGTTGTCGCCTCTATCCATCTATCTACACTAAGCCGGGGCAAAGAAGTTAGGGTCTTTTTTATTGCGAGAATAATTGCCATGCCGTATTCTGGGTGTGTGTTGTAACAAACTCTTCTCTCCTTATTTAATATACGAGGCAAATCTTTTGCCTCCGTTTCAAAAAAACACTAAGCGTGGTTGGAAAGAAAACTCGGTAGACCTCAAGGAGGATGAGTTTTTTTTTTAATAGTTTGAATTGCTTTTGAAGGAGGATGAGTTGAGGCTTAGCTAATTTGATGGTCCGTTTGTTTTTTGTTCACTGACAGCAGTAGCTGCTAGTGCCACGCTGATTTCAAAATTTACATATGCCAACATGTATACGGGCTCATTCGGTTTGAAGGAAATCTAAACGTAGGAATTTGGAGTAGTATAGGAATTTGGTAGGATGGCACTTGCCACCCTAAGGAATTGACTTGCCTCGTTCCTATGCGCAAAATGAGCTTTGAGTGGATGTGTAGTTTCCTCCAAAAGCATAAGAAATGAATAGTATTCCTACAAAACTCCTCTACACATTTCCTACAAACCGAATGCATATATAGGAAATTTTCCTCTGGAATCCTTGTTCCCATGTTTTTCCTATAAAAATCCTCCAAACCGAATGAGGCCTACACGATTTCAATATTTGAAAGGTGATTAAATATTTTAGTATGATATTACCCTCCCGCAAAAAAAAAAAGATTTCGAGATCCAACCAATTAAGCATCAAATGTTGATTTTTTTAATCATCCGGTCAATTAGTCAGCGTCATTATTCTTCATACATGCATGCGATACTAGTAGTTCCTACCGATACACTTTATTGGTGAGTTACATTCCACTCTGGATCTCACCTACTCCCTCCGTCACGGTATAGAAGGCGCGCTTGAAAATTCTCTGGGACCTAGGTGGTTATCTATTGGTTGTGAGATGGGCTAAAAAATAGCATTCACACTACGCATGCATATAGAAATAGTATATTAGAGTACTAAGTAGCTACTAGAAATAAATGCAATGCGCCCTAAACCTTGTCTATTGTGGAAATGAACGCAAATTTAACTGTGCCTTCTAAACTGTGACGGAGGGAGTACCACATTCGACTCTATGCTATATAGTCGTAATACTTTCTCCTACGCAATTACATATTGACCAAGAAATGCAATGCATGGCCTCTCTTGTATTGCTTGATCAGTTACAGGCACATATAGCAGACTTTGTCCACACCTGGAAATTGCATACGTGCAACAACACAAGTTGGGGTTACTTGAGAAATTGAGATACCGTGTAGGTGTAGCTGACGAGAAACCTGCAAAATTCTTTATTTGGGTTTCTTCATACCTTTTGATTATCTAGTGTCAGAACTTTTCAGAAAAAAAACCTTTTGTACATCTAGCCAATCTCACATTGGCACAAAGTTCGAATGAGTTCCAGTGTATTTTGCACAGAACACGCTATTCACCGAATCACCGGTAACTCTATGTATCTTGCTAGCACTAATTAACAATAAAATACCGTGGAAACTAAAGATTCTGCTAAAAGATAAACGTTTACTTTGGTATTCATTGCTGGTTTCTAACAATACATAATCTTTCTAACCAAAATTTTAATGGAAGTAAATGATGTTGTTTATGTTTAAAGATGAAACAATCAAACATCTCTTATTTGAATGTAAGTTGCTCGATTTGCATCATCGGCCATCCAGGTTGCTTCTAATTTGTGTCAGTGATGGGCTGTTATAATGGTAACTAGCTGCAGGGCAATTGATATGAAACATAGACCCAGCCCCAATCCTAGTTGGGTGGCAACATTAAGCTTGTCGATGTGGATATGTAGAAGTAATGTGATCTTTGGTGAAATGAAATTTCTTCTCCCCCACAAGTTATACCCATTTACACACTAAATCTGTACCTGGTCCTTGCTTTATTGGTAAGTGCACATGAAGCTGTTTACGACGCATGGACCTAGGTGGAAGGGGAAACCAAGGATGTGTTTATTCACCATGAATGGCGGTTTAGTAGCCAGTTCAATCCTCCATCACAATATGTTTTTTCTTTTCTTTTTAGGCTGATATTTTTCATCACACTTTTGTAAAAAGTAATACTCATCGGTGTGTGCATCTTGTTATGAGGTGGTTTGTGAACTCTATGGTGGTTGTGTTGCCTTGATATCATTTATTGAGTAAATAAAAAACTCCCTTATTAAAAACTTGTACTTATTCCTTCTCAAAAAAAACTTGTACTTATATATAGACGTATGCTTACGAATTAAGTTGGACCTTTGTAAATCCTACAACATTCGAGTAAATAATAACATTTACTCTCCTCCAACACAGAGTAAAAACATATTTAATTAATATATGCATGAAACAGATGAAATTTCAGTATTAACGATCTCTTTTTTTTTGCGGGAAAAACTTTCAATCTATTCATCTTCAATCATGGTAGTACAATGAACATTAGAAATAATAAAAATTACATCCAGATCCGTAGACCACCTAGCGATGACTACAAGCACTGAAGCGAGCTGATAGCCCCGCTGTCATCGCCCCTCCCTTGCCAGAGCCGGGCAAACGTTGTTGTAGTAGACAGTCCGGAAGTCGTCGTGCTAAGGCCCAATGGAACCAATGCACCAGAACATCAACCGCCGCAGATGAAGAGTGTAGATCAAAAGAATCCAACCTGAAGACACACGAACGAAGACGAACGACGAACAGATCCGAGCAAATCCATCAAAGACAGATCCGCCGGAGACGCACCTCCACATGCCCACCGATGATGCTAGATGCATCACCGGAACAGGGGCTAGGCAGGGAGACCTTTATTCCATCTTCAGGGAGCCGCCGCCGTCTCGCCTTCCTGAGCAGGACACAAACCCTAACAAAGCTCAAAAACAGATCTAAAAACCGAGCCCTCCCACCGGCAAGGGCCAAGATCCACTCCGCCTCCATGGCCCTAAGGCCACCGGAGACGGGACGGACCGGAACTGGCGCCGGAGGGAGGCAGAGAATAGTTTGTTTGGAGGCGGCGGCTGTAGCTAGGCGGAGCCGTATTAACGATCTCTAATATGCATTTTGACCATTTTTACGCATTAGCAAACTTTATGTAACTGGAAATATTTTTAGCCAGAAATCTAATGAACAGTTATCACCAAAACATCCTAGATATTTTTTCTTATGGGGTAAGTAATTTAATTTAATAATATCTAATCCACAATAAAAAAAATCATTTCAATTACCTCTCAGACTTGCATTTACTCCTTATGCTGCATCACCAACATATTTGCATCAAATAATAAAATACATTGTATGTAGCTAAGTACTATGCAAAACCAAGATATAATCTCAAACATGGTACTGCATATTTCATTTCTTATTTATATTGTACAAATCGTGGGATGTATGCATGAAACAACCGATCCATTTGCAAATAGATGGTTTTAGTATACAGTGACCGGTATCTTTTTTGATAAAGGGCTTTTTTATTATCTCGAAATGTAGCATCAAGCCGATACAGTGTCCGGTATCTACCATTGAGCATTATGTTTGTTCGAATATGATAGTGAAAAAAATGCGCGATTTATAATATGTTTTTTTAGAAATCTAACAATATCATTTCCACACAACCTTTTTATTTATTTTATTGTACATTAATATTGAAAGTTTAAAAAGTGTGACTGCCACTAGGGCAGTCACTAGTGGGCACATTACTCCGGTTTGTTCTAATCTCATTCCCCATGGTCTCACCCATCTCCAATATGCGGACGACACTATTATTCTGGTCGAGTTGAATGAGGCCTGCCTTGCCCACCTCAAATTTATTCTACTATGCTTCGAGGCTATGTCGGGGCTTAAGATTAACTTCGCCAAGAGCGAAGTAGTTGTGACTGGTGTGGACGAATCGGAAGCCGCGCGAGTGGCCCACCTTCTTAACTGTAAGCTAGGCTCCTATCCGTTCAAGTACTTGGGTTTGCCTATTTCCCCGGATGTGCTTCATGCCAAAGATTTTGCCCCGGTAGTCACAAAGGTGGGAAACAGGGTCCTTCCCTGGCGGGGTAGATATAATACGAATGCTGGTAAAGTGGCTCTAATTAATGCTTGCCTCTCCTCCCTCCCCATGTTCCTTATGGGCTTCTTTCTCTTGTCGGCTGGGATTCATGCTGGTTTTGACAAACACCATGGGGCATTTTACTGGAATGATGCGGACAATCGTCGCAAATATCGCTTCGTCAAATGGAAATTGATGTGCAAGCCCAAAAACCTTGGGGGGTTAGGAATTCTTAATACTTCCATCATGAATCAATGCTTGATGATTAAATGGTGGTGGAAGATTATGAGCGCTGAGGATCAACCCCTTTGGCTGTCGACCCTTAAGGCTAAATATTTCCCGTCCTCGAGCCCGATGTTTGCTCTGCCGCGTGGTGGCTCTCAGTTTTGGAAGTCTCTGGTCAAAGTTAGACCTGTTTTTCAATCTTTCGTTAAGTTTGTTGTTGGGGACAGGTCCTCGATTCGGTTTTGGCTTGATTGGTGGTGTGGAGATTCACCTCTCTCGGTGACCTTCCCTACCCTTTTTTCTTACTGCTCTGACCCTAATATTTCTATTGCGAAGCTTGCATCCCAGGGGTGGAACCTGGCCTTTCGCCGTTCTCTGTCGCCTGTAGAGTTTGAAGATTGGCAACGTCTTACTGCCCTCTTCCCTACGCTCTTGACGGTCAGGGATTCGGTGCTTTGGCCGCTTTCTGCCTCTGGGCGTTTTTCTGTTAAGTCTCTTTATTCTAAGCTCGTTGGTGGCTCGCCTACCAATCATTTTTCCCAAATTTGGAAGGCCCGTATTCCCCCTAAGATTAAAATCTTCTTGTGGCAAGCCTTTCGAGGCCGGTTGCCCTCGGCTGATCAGATTCGTAAGAGAAATGGGCCGGGCTCCCAGTTCGGTGCTCTTTGCGGTGATGTGGAAGACTCGTATCATATCTTTTTTCACTGTCACCTGGCTAAGCTCATTTGGAGTTGCGTGCGGGAATGGCTTCATGTTTCTTGGGCCCCTGCCTCCTTTGCCGAGTTGCGCAGCTTGGCTTCCAACCTCTCCGGTGTATCTAGGCGCATCTTTTGGGTGGGCTTGGGGGCTTTATGCTGGTCTCTGTGGACTACTAGGAACAAATTTACTATCGAGCACGTGTTTCCGGCTAAACCGGCTGACTGCTTATTTAAATCGTGTGCTCTCCTGCAGCAGTGGAAATCATTGACTAAGGTCGACGACCAAAAGACGCTCTCTATGCTGATCTACAAAATCCGGATGACGGCGTCTTAGTTATGCAGACAAGAGCAGGATGCTTGATTGCTTCTTTTGGGCCAGATGCTTTAGCTTTAGTCGGTTCTTTCTCTTCCGGCCTGCGTGCCGTGTACTGGCGTGGGAGCCATGTACCTGACTTTATCCTTCGTCGTCTTGCCCAGCGTTGGGGCTTGGGTGTGTTTGATACTTTTCTGTGATGCTGTTGCTACCTGCCTTATGGCTTTATTTATAAAGTCGGGCGTATGCCTTTGCTCTAAAAAAAAAGTGTGACTGCGTCCTTTCTTGTAAGTCATGTATTTGATGGGAGTGGTAATATAATTGTTTTACGTTTGTTCTGATTATGTTTCTTGCCATGTTGATTTCTAAATTTAGATCCAATTCAATACCCCCCCCTCCCCGCGGGTATTTACTTGTTATGTTTGTATGCATGATTTTTTTATTAACAGGCAAAGTACTCTGGAAAACCCAAATATGATATCAAACATAATCCATAGTATATATGGACATTTCTATTTATGTTGGGCAAAATTTACAATCATTGTGCTCATAAATTGGTGAGATATAAGCCTTATGTTGCTTGTAATATTGGTTTCCAAATTTATACTGAATTGTTATCACTGTAGTTAGAATTTTACATTTAAAAGCTGATTACATATTTTATTGTGTGTTTTCGAAGACCAGTAAAACAATTAATCAGTGCCTCTATTCTTCATGCATGTGAGCAAAATGGTACTAGTAACTCAAGAATAATCTTGAATCTCATGCATGTATAGCTTTTATTTGTAAGCTAGATTCCATATCACATCTCACCTACCACTTTCGACTCTACGCTATATATTGTGACAAAACGACCTTCCTCTTACACAACAAGACATCGAGTTAGGAATGAGACACTCGAAGTATCTTGTGTTGTTCGATCGATCCCACACATTTAATTATAGCTAGGAATGAGGTGCATCAAGAATACTTTGAGCACAGTAATGTAACCACCCATATGACCGCTAATGATTACCGGGATCAAAATCCCAATCGATTTGTCTGGGTGGTATTTGATCCTAGGACTAAGGTTATGCCAGTGCCAAAAAAAAATAAAAATTTGTAGGGTGCCCCTGGGCGAGACTGGCGAGCGATAAAGCTAATTCGTATGGGAGCTGGGCGCTACAAACACGCACCTCTCAAATCCTGCAGCGCCTCCAACAAAATTCAGGGTAACCTGGACGCAATGCTCGGCAAATAACGTTGCCGATTGTCTCACTAGGGAAGGGCGCGCGAATAAGCTGTGTAGGACGTGGCTTAGAGTGCCACCGGATTGCATCAGCTCTATACTGCTCAGAGATGTCTGAGACTTAAATAAAGGCGACAATTCCCAGCTAAAAATACAGATGTACTATGAGATATCCATGTCATCGGTACGCACCAAGATGTTTTCCTCGAATAAGCGTGTGGCATAGCTCGTGAACCACGGCGACTGGCTGGCGAACCCCACGGGGTACAGGGAGGCCAACGAGGCGTGCTGCGGCCACATGCTGCGGCCATACGTGAACTAGGCCAACTCCACCGCGCGACCTTAAACGGACGTCTGGTCTGCCCGGATTTTGTCTCTTTGGATAGGGCGATGGGGTCGTGTCCGCGTCTGTCCTGGGATGCGGTGGCTGTACGCCCAGCGCGCGGCCGCATCCGTTTGCCCCATCTTGTCCGCGTCCATATTAAAAAAAAAGAACAACGTTTCAAGTACCAACGGCCCTAGTTCAGGCCAGCGGCCTAGTTCACGCCACCGGCAACAGAGCCAGACATTGGCGGCCTCGATGTCGAGCTGCCTTTGCCGGGACGCCTCCTCCATGTCGATCTTCCTTCTCTTGGCCGCCTCCTCCATCTCAAGCTTCTTCCTTTGAAGCTCTAGGTATTGCTTCATTTGCTCGTCCTTGCTTTGCTGCTTCTTCTCGTCCCTCAAGTCCTTTTGAGACATCATGCCATGCAAAGTGTGATGCAAGGCCATGGATGAGGCATCACGTATGTCGTCCACCTTGGAGTTGGTCTTGCCCCTCGGCCTCTTCAACGCCTCGCCATCTCCACCTCCAGTGAACTTGGCCGTCTTCTTGCCTCTCTTTCTTTGAAGTTCACGGTATTGATCCTGAACTTGGAGCAATTGTTGATGATCGCCCAACAATGCGTAAGAGTGAACGACTTGTCATTGTGCCGGACCTTGAATGCTTTCAAAGATTGAAATGCCTACACCACATGATCAACAACAATTGAACATGGAAACATATACAAGGCCGAAGTCTCATGGCCGTAGTAAGGAAAGGACTAGGATGAGGAGAGCATACCATGTCCCCAACGCCAAGACCACTCACGGGCCGTGCTTCAACGCTCTCAAATGCGGTGCAATACTTGTTGCACTCTTGTTGGATGAACAACCACCTCTTTTGAATCGAGGTGATGCCACAGTTGCTTGTAATTTGGCAGGGCTCAAACATCTTCCTTTCATGGAATGTTTTATAGACTCTCGTCCAAAAACAAGGCCCTTTTGTTGCGCGCCGGTCCTCGGATCATGGCTAATCTCCATCCAACATTGGCAAATCAACTTGTCCTCATCTTGGGTATATGAACCTGTGCGAATGCTCTTCCTCCTCTTTTGTGCTTCCGCTCTTTGGGTAAGCTCGTCGATGAACAATGGCTCGCCACCAATATCAATGCCATTGCTTTCTTCTTCCTCACCATCACCTTCGCAATAGATGTCATCGTCTTCATGCCACGAGTCACCGTGGTCGTAGTCAGCACGGTCGACAGCCTCTTCATCGGCAACGAACATGGCGCGGCCATCCTGACTTTGGGTCTCGTCGGGGTCGTAGGCACGGCCCTGCCTACACTCGTAGATCACATCCTCCATGAACTGGTTGTAGAAGGGGTCGTCGATCGGTGGCGTTGGTGTTGGCATTCCGTCGAACAAGACGCGAGGGGACGACATGGTGCCCGTAAACGGTGGCCGTGCATGCTTTCTTTGCATCTCCACGGACGGCGGCCGGCCGCCGCTGCTGGACCCAGGCGTGACGTTGAGGTCGATGACGGCCGAGGGGCGCGGGGTGGACGACGCGATCACACCAACGTCCGGCGACCCCGAGAAACGGGTCTGGGCGTCGTGCCTTGGCGGGGGAAAGCCGGGCGACATGGGCGTGGTCCGCGACGTCGGCGACTGGCAGTGCAGCGGAGGCCGGGCGACCGACGAGCGTGTGCTCGCCGGGCCAACGGCCGCTGCAGGGAAACCGGCCGGACGGCACATGCCAAGCATGAGGAGGGCGTGCTCTTTGTTGACGATGTCCTCTTTCTCGTCGACCGCGGCCTTGCGCCGCGCGGCCTCCATCCCATCGCGCTCGGCGGCGAACTTGGCCGCGGCGGCATTGACCTTGACGACCGCCCTCCGGCTCCTTCTCTTCGCCGATCCCACGTCCAACTTGGCGATCTCCTCCGGCGTGCACTCCGACCGCGGCTTCCTTGGCGCCTTGGCCGCCTTCTTCTTCACCTTTGGGGGCGGGTCGACGGCCAGGCCGCCGGAATTCAGCTGGGCGTCGGCCATGGACGGGGAGGGAGGGGGCGGCGGGAGGGACGTGGGAGGGTTTGGGGGAAATGGTGCCAAATGGGGCGTGGGGTGGGTGGGGTGGTTGCTTTGTGCCACCGACAGGCGGGCCAGGGGAGGACAAGCGCGCGCGTCCCGCCTGTCCGTCCGTTTCACCCTAAAATCGGCGCAAATTTAGGCCGGGGATGGGTCGAAAGCGGACAGAAAACGGACAAAAGTCCGTTTGCGCCCGCGCACTGGGCCGCCTTGTTTATCCGTTTTACCCCAAACGGACAGGAGCGGACAGGATGGGGTCGCGCCGTAAAGTTCGCCTCAGCTGGGCTGGGCCTGGAGGAGGGCGCCATGGCAGAGGCGTTCGGTAGCGACGGAGACGACGTGGTCATTATTCTTGCGTCATCTCTTGACTACGCCTTCTGACATGAGAGAGAGAGATTCCCTGTTCCAAACCATGAGGTATAAATCGACACTGCTCTTGTTCCACGGCAAAAATTGCCCGCACTTCAGGAAATTATTTCCTGAATATGTGGAGAAGTACAACCAACAACAAGAAAAGGAGCACGGAACCAGAGCCCCAGCTCCTTCACCTGACACTGTCCAGGAAGCGGCAGCTACGGTGAGAGCAATTTTAATATGGTCGCTCTTGCCTTCTCTCTCTGCATGCGAAGTAAGAAGATAAAATTTGGAAATCCGTTTGTGCTCCTGCACTCGAAAAATATATTTTAATGTGTGAAACTATTCCAAACAAAAATTTGGCATATACATCTCGACATTATATGTGTGCACGTCAAGTTTTGAAGAAAACCGACATTTTTTATGGCTTGTGTAAAAAGACAAAAGAATGTCTTGTGAAAAGAAATTTTTAACACCAGATTTTGTTATTTTCACACGCGACATATAAGTTGTCGGTTTTTTACGAAATGACTTTGTGAGCATGTATAATATCGAGATGTATGCGTTAAGTTTTTGTTTGGAATTTTTTGTCATTTCTAAAATATGTTTAAAATGCATTTTAAAAACCAGGAGCGTGAGCTCTCATGTGCCAAAACGCCACTCTCAATAAAATTTACTCAGACCCACTACTTAATAAAATTAACGTCCCGGTCTCTCAGATCTATTATGTACTTTTATCTCTCGTGTGAAAAAGGGAGGTAAGAAAGACCATGTTAAAATTTGCCGGATTCGCAGCGAAAAGAAGCTGAAGAAGCGAGTGCCCTTTTGGCTGACGGTGGTTATCGTCTCTGTTTTTGGCGCGGTGATGGCCTTGCCCCTGATGCAACTTTGACAGTAAAAAGTCGAATAAAGTGTGACAGTGGTGCCGTAATTTTGTATAGCTTTCTGTTGGTTTGTGCAACTCAATTCTTCATCCGTGGACTGCCACCTTGGAGACATGGTGATGAACTCTTGTGATGGTAAAACTGTAGAACCTGTAGAACCGTATTCTCACTCCCTTGACGAGAAACTCTACAAGCTGCTTTATTTGAGCTTCTTGGAACTATGTTTTTTCTCGTCTTCTGTTTCGAGCCGCTCCAGTGTCCAGTTCCAGCATTGCTTACTTTGCCCGCTAATGTTTATCTTCAAGGTGTAGAAATGTATCAGAAGTAGAACACCCTTAATTTCGTGCTAGATTAAGAGGGGCTTGCAAATTGTGATCCGTGTCGATGCTAAACAATGCTCTTTCTGCTGGGTATCTCTGGGTGATCCGTCTCTTTCCAAGTGACGCTTCACAATTTTCTCCAAATCCGGTCGCCTTGTATTTCTTGGCTAGCTGCTTATTTGGTTGCTTGATTGTTTGTGTTCACCTACAGCACTAGCAGGAGCTGATGGTGTCACAGCTTTTCTGGAGAGCGAACTGTGTTGGAGTCTTCTTAGCACACGCCCCAGGGATGCCCACTTCAATTACGGTGACCTGAGAGCCAACCTCAGAACTGTTGAAGTGAACTGAACTGAAAGTCGGTCTGCTTTCTCACCTTTGCATCTATATTCAGATAACGATTCAATCCATGCTGACACGAAATTATGACAACTATTTTCTTTTGAATGATATAATCTATACTTGCACATCAGTGTTCGCTTGACCGTCTTGGCTACATGAGCGTGTGGAGCTGTTTTGGATGCCGGGTAGCCCCTGTTGGCCCCGTGCCCCAGTAGCGCCTTTTGGGTGCGCTATTATGGCTTAATAGTGCTTGCGACATCGCCTGGTGGTGATGTCATGTTACGTGCTTAGTGCTATCAAGGCAACCTCACTCCCGTTTATGGTCTTAGATGTCGATCACGATAAACATTTGTGTCCTATTTGGTTGTCTCTTCGCGACACAGAGCTCTCCCTATTGAGAACATTGGGAATATGTTGTCGCCTCTATCCATCTATCTACACTAAGAGTGGTTGGAAAGAAAACTCTGTAGACCTTAAGGAAGACGAGTTATTTGATGGCCCCGTCTGGTTTTGTTCACTGACAGTAGGAGCTGCTAGTGCCACGTTGATTTCTGAATGTACGTCTGACAAAATGCATACATGATTTTTTTTTTGAAACGGAGGCAAACGATTTGCCTCATCGATTGCCCAGTTAATTTACGGAAAACCGGACGAAAACCGATACAAACAAATCACATGTGGACTACTCACAGAGAATGCAACCTCATAAGTGCATGACCGACCCGACAATCATACCCAACACATAACGACCACCACCCCACACTGCTATATCGCAAAGAAACCCTCAACGAAGACCACAGGCACCACCAAATCCACGAAGACAAGTCAGGCCATAAGGACAACGCAAGAGACTGGTGACCAACCACCAAGCAACTACAGACGCCTTTTCTGTGGCGCTACTCTTCTTGCTCTTGCTCGTGAGAGCCTCCTCCATAATCTTCTTGCCAGATCCAGGGCTAGCCCTCTCCAAACGTGTGAGCAAGCTGTGAATCTCTAACTCGGAATCTCGTAGACCTTGTCACGCACAGAAACCTGGCTAACTGTCACGTGCGACTGGCTGACCGAAACGTCAGAACGTCCACTATCCACAAAGGCAAGCGGCTGGCTGGGCTCCAGAGGATCAGGCGTCAACATACCGACCGCATCAAAATCATCAGCCACAGGTACCACCGACACGATGGACTCAGGCATCTCCAGATGCTCACATGACAGAGGTGAATCATGTCTCTCATTGTCCACAACGATGAATGGCGGGCTTGCCGCCAACATCGGCAATGACGGCATCATGGGCATCACCAAACCCATCTCCTTTGGAAGCACCATCGACAAACACAGAGATGGTGCCTCAGATAGCTCCTGCAACGCAGTCATAATCTGCATCATTGGAGTGACGACCTCGACAATGTGCCTACCACAAGGAGAGAAACAACCATAGGGGTCTGCTTCACCCTCACCCTTGGAATCAACCTGGATCTCGGCCAATGGAGGCACATCTGGCATGATTGTGAGCCTGCACAGAACCGCCTCAACTCTCGCCAAAAAATTCTCAACTCTCATCAGGCAGTCTTGCAGCTTAGCTTGCTCCGCGAGGACAGACTGCAGCGACACCTTTAGCATGGTAGCATCCTTGGTAGGAGCAGGCACTTGGGAGGGTGATGGAGCAGCACGTCGGAGTGGCGTAGACTGGTGGCTGGTGCTCTTTGCACGACAGAAGCGAGCAGTGTGGCCGAAACGGAGTCAGCTTCTGCACCGAATTGGGTCCCTGCAAGAGTGGGCATGATGACCTTTGGAGAGGCACCGAAAACATCGATCCCTTAACCATGACGGAGGAGCCGGCCGGGCATTGGAAGCGGGCTGACGAAAGGCCTTGCTGACGAAAGGCCTTTGAAGATGGCAAACAACGGCGCTCGGTGACAAGGTGCCAGCCTTCCAATGTTTCCCCACGAGTTGTTGGCGCGCAACATATGGGATCAGCGGGCATCGTCTTCTCTCTGAAACATCCAAGCCAGTCCCCCCAACCAGGACGCACGGGAGAGGCCTATTTCAATATATTGAAGGGTGCTTAAATATTTTAGTGTCATGTTATGACATGTGTATCATATATACCCTTTTGCTAGTTTCCTTAAGTCTATGGACAGGGATTTCGAGATACCCACCGCCAAAAAAGGATTCTGTGATCCAACCAATTAAGCTTCAGATGTTGAGTTTTTTTAATCATCAGGTCAATTAGTCAGCGTCTTTATTCTTCATACATGTGATACTGGTAATTCCTCCTGGCACTCTTTATTGGGGAGCTACGTTCCACTCTGGATCTCACCTATCACCTTCGACTCTATGCTATATAGTTGCAATCCTTTTCTCCTGCGCATTTACAAATCGAGCAAGAAATGCGATGCCTGGCCTCTCTTGTGCCGCTTGATCAATCACACGCATATATAGCTAGGAATGAGAGGCGGCAAGAATATGTTGACCCCGATAGAACAGACCTTGACCACAACAAGATACTGGATACGTGCAAGAACACCAAGTCGGGTTACTCTAGGCCATGTTGCTACCCGTACTCCATCACACACATTGGGCACCATGTAGCTCCTTATCTCGGCTGTCCAACTACTCCCTCCGTCCGGAAATTCTTGTCAAAGAAATGGATGTATCTAGACGTATTTTAATTCTAGATACATCCATTTTTATCCATTTGTCCGACAAGTATTTCGGGATGGAGGGAGTACCTCTCAAGGACAGCAATAGTTTAGCTGACGAGAAACCCACGGAATGCTTTATGTGAGCTTCTTTGTACCTTTTGCTTGTCAAGATCATTTTTTATCTTAGCGACTAGTCATGGCCAACCTCATCAGTATGCCAACTAAATTATGATGAACTAGTTCTTGGGGGGGGGGGGGGGGGGGGGGGGGGGGGAGGGTCCACACCTGCATATTGATCTCTCAGTTGTTCAAAAGAAATTGAGCTGATTTATGTGGAAAACCGGGTCCCATAATACGTTTTTATGTCAAACCGGATCGAAAAACTTAACAACCCGAGGGGCAATACATCTTCTGGAGGCAAGAACACATAAAACACAAAAAGAAGTATAAGATTACAACACAACACATTCAAGACATCACTAGCAACAGAGGATGCTATTGTGCAGCACATCATGCTAGAGATAATAGAGAGGTAAACTTTGATTGTTATCAAATGGAAGCTCCACCAAGACAACACCGTAACCACTGGCGCAGGTAGACCACGGGAGGCCACAACAAGGAGCTGCACAATTATCAACCCCATGTCTTCCAACCTTCACGGGAAGGGCGGTCATAGCCCAGAATGGAGTAAAAAATACGACGGGAAAGGGCCTAGCTCGACGAGCATGCACAAAGGGGATACACAAGTTCACCACCCGGAAGATAGGTCTTTTCCCATGGGTTGGCATGAAAGAACGACGATGGTGACATGATCATAGAGAATGCCACTAATGAATTCATCAACACACAAGTGTGGCTATTGCCACAGGTGGAGTGTGTAGGAAGGGCACACAACAACAACGAAAGAGACGATAACATGGACTACCCAACGATGGCAACAGGAGATGTTGGAGAAAGCTCATAGAGAATGCAGAGATGTTCACCGATCGATGGGTAGGAGATGAAGACATCGCCACCAACATGTGAATTGTGTGAACGCCCCACCAATGTCGTTGTTGGGCGAGCCAACATGACATTTATCCCCATCACCACACCTACTGCAGATGAAGAGGAGGCCTGACGCGATGCTGTTGTGGGATGCGGCCCCCGCGAGTGTCATTGTGTCAACCAATAGCCCCTAGTGCAGATTTCTCTGGCCTTTGCACACCACCCACGCCACTGCACCTCGACTATCCGGACTTGGAGAAGCAAATCTGGTAGCCCAGGGGAAGGGGCACCCCGCACAAGTTCTGTCATCTTAATCTATATCTTTATGCATAAAGTACTGCCCTCTCTATAAAATGTAAGCTCAAGCTTCTCACCGAACGACCGTGTATGTCAGAACCTCTTACACAATAAATGTGTAAACCCATGATGAACCTCTTATCAAATGAAAGTCATCCTCTTAGTTCAGTGGAAACCTGAGGATTCACACTTCTTGGCCGGTTTGACGAAGGTGAAGCATGTTTCTTTCACTTTAGAACCTTCTCTATAAAAGATGGTTCACAAATAAGATTTTGGGATGATACATGACTTAGCAATACTCTCCTTCGGGATTAAGACCCAAGATTGTCCATATTGTATTAAATGAAAATGTCACAATTACGGAAGTCATTAGTACCTCTCTAGGAAAGATTATTTCAGATGGGACCTAATCAGGCCAAGGCTAGAAGCTATGCTCTTACATCTAGCCAATTTCACATTGGCACAAAGTTCAAATGGGTTCCACTGGGTTTTGCACAAGAACACGCTATTCACCATTAACTTTATGTATCTTGCGAGCACTAATTAACAATAGAATACTAAGGAAGCTAAAGATTTTGCTAGAAGTTAAACATTTACTTTGGTATCTGAATGTGATTACTAATAGTAAGAGATAATCTTTCCAACCAATTATTTTTAACGAAAGTAAATGATTTTCTTTTGTAAAGATGAAACAATCAAACAAATCTTATTTGGATGTAAGGGCATCTCCAACGTCGACTCTCAAACTGTCCGCATACGTCCGGACCGCATGGTCTAGACGTGTTGTGCCATCCAACCTGAGCCTGTATTAGTCCGCTCGGCGGTCTGGACGCATTTTTTTCCGCAAACAGGAGACAAACTAGGTGGAGGGCTTTGCAGGCGTCCAGACCGCTGCCACACCCATATCTGACCATCCTGGCCCACCAAAAAGTCTCCCCTCGCTTGCCTGCGTTCCCGCTCGGCCTCAGCTGCCCGCATTCGATCATGCTGCTATAGAGCGGCCGCTCCGCATTGACGCCGGCATAGAGCGGACGCGGCCTCTCATTGACGCCGACATTGAAGCGGCACGCCGGCCAAGAGCGTTGCCCGCTCCGCATCCCAGGTGTCCGCGTCTGTTCAATATCGGAGAGACGTTTACAATCATTGTGCTCATAGAGTTGTGAAATATATGTCTTATGTTGCTTGAACTATTGGTTTCCAAATTTATATTGAATTATTATTACTCTACGTATGAATTTTATATTTAAAAGGTGATTAAATATTCAGTGTGAGTTTTTGAATATCACTAAACGAATTAATCGGTGCCTCTATTCTTTATGATGGGAGCAAAATGATACTGGTCTACCTCAGCAATAATCTCAAATCACATGTGTATAGCTGTATTCGTAAGTTGCACTCCATATTACATCTCACCTACCACATTGGACTCTGTGCTATATATTGTGGCACAACCTTCCTCTTACACAACTAGACATCAAGTTAGGAATGAAACACACAAAGTACCTTGTACTGCTCGATCAATTCCGCACATGTATACCTAGGAATGAGGTGCATCAGGAATACTTTGAGCACGATAAAGTAATCACCGATGTGACCACTAATGACCGCAGGGATCGAAATCCTCATCTATTTGTCAGCATGGCATTCCAGCCCAGGACTAAGGATTAGGGCACTGCCAAAAAATTTGTCGTGTGCCGCTTGATGACACCGGCGTACTATGAAGCTGGTTCATATGAGAGCCGGGAAGTCATTCAAAACTTGATCGAAGAACCAGCGTTGCTAATGGAGAAAGATTGGAGTGAAGTTTAGTATGCTTTCTAAGATCAGAGGAGGAAAAGAATGAAGGTGTGGGCGGGAAGGAGGAGCGGCGCCTTCGTGGAGCCAAACCGAAGGAAGAGCAAAAGGGCGAGGCCACACCCGGCTTCGAATAGGAGGGGGGCTTAGCTCTGGATCCCGCCTGCTTGCAGAAATGAATGGATCAGAAAGGGGGCTGGGTTCTATTTTCAGGCCGGGCAGGAGGTGAAGGCCAGAAGAAGAAGAGAAGTGCGCAGGTGCAGGTCTATGAATAGGGAACGTTGCACTACTATCTACAGGACCCAAATTGTCAACAGGCTCCCCAAGAACGTTGAAAATTCGTCCGAGAGTAGCTCCACCGACCGGAACACTGAGAGGAGCTCCCGTGTCAATGAGACGGCTAACTCCCAACTCCCGATACATTCTTTAGAGTCGACCAAAGAACTCGTTGGTTTGGGGGCGGGACACTGCGAGGTGGGTAGTTTATCTGGGGCGGATGCCTCCTAAAGAGTAACGGAGGTGTGCGAAGGTAGGCTCAAGCATTGATTCTGCTCGTGAGCGTAATGGTATAAGCCTGCCTGACTGTGCTTGTTTGCTATTCTTCCAGTTCCTGTTACGAGACGACCTCGGCTCAAGCTGACCCCACACCGAAAGTCGTCAAGCAGTCTTGGGCTCCATCAATCAGTGAGGAGGAAACCAAAACCTGTTGGAGTTCCCCGCCATCACCTCGCCTAGATCCGGGGGTTCATACCCTCCTGTAGCAGAGATGTAAGTCGCAAAGGCGGATAGAGCAGATGGTCCAACTACATAACTTCTTATTTTCCATTACTTCCATGGTCGTGCCCCGTGGCACGGCAGCACCCGTACTATTGTGCCTCTGCCATTCTATGAGTCACTTCCTTTTTGCGTATGGCACCCCCACTCCCTTTGGCAGCATCTACTAATTCGGAACTTAATTTATCAGAGGTTGAATCGATCATCAGAAGAAGAATTAGGCCAAAAATTAGGATACATTCTGGGAAAGTGAAACTTCCATTGAAGAGAAGCAGTAAGAGAAATTCATCATGGTAATTATTAGTCGAAAACCACAACAACCACGGTAGTAGTTGCGGAACTACTGGGCCAAGAGAGGACAACCTGTTGTTCCTGCTCCTCCTTCTTCGCTTCGGGGCGTTGGAGTTCAACAAAGCTCCAAGAAAAATCATGGAGAGGAATCTTGGCTGCAACAACTTTTTTGGGTGAACCAGCAGGTCAGGACTCGCACACTAGTAGAAAAAGGGCCATTTGTCCCGGTTCATAAGGCCCATCTGTCCCAGTTGGGGAACCGGGACTAAAGGGTCGTTACTAATGCCCTGGGCCTTTAGTCCCGGTTCTTATACAAACCGGGACATATGGGCCTCCACGTGGCCGGTGCTGCGAGCCCAGGCAGGAGGACCTTTGGTCCCGGTTGGTGGCACCAACCGGGACCAATAGGCATCCACGCGTCAGCTGTTCAGGGGCTAGGGTTTTTGTTTTTTTCCGAAGGGGGGGGGGGGTGGATTTGGGGGTTTTGTATGGTTAATTAAGGTGTTTCATATATTGTGTTAGGTAGCTAATTAATTAATAGAGAGAAGTGTCCTCTCTTATCTCCGTGCTTGGTCGACGCTACGTACTATATGTATAGAGAGGCCCTCGACACGCTAGCTAGTAAGAAAATGAAGGAAATCATTAAGTACATAAGTTCGTCATGCATACCGAGAGAAGTGATCGACCTCTCCTTCTCCGAGAGATTGGTCGAACAACAAGTTTTCGTATTATCTATCCGACGCTACTGGCTACATACATATACAATATGTAAGATCTCTTACAATCCCCTAGCATTTTAACTCAAGTTCCACATGGTATTCTCCGGCTTTATTGATGACGTGGTCAAGAAAGAATCCCGCCAATTCCTCTTGAATTGCTTTTATGCGATCTTGTGGTAGGAGTTCATTCCGCATCTGCCACGTCTAATTTGAAGAAGGGGGTTAATACATATATATGAATGAAACTCAACAGAAATGATGGTGTAATAAAATGAAATTGTGAATATTATTGCTTACGCACTTCATATTGTCTTTTAGAGTAGCCCCGCTTATCTTTGCAAGTCGCGTTGTAGATGAACTCGCACACGTAGTATCCACAGTAATCATTCCCTTGTTCCTGCCACAAGCACTTTATGAGAAATAGAGGTCAATCAAACTGATAATGAAGCATTATAAATGGCATTGATGAAAGTAGCTAGAATCAACGGCATATGTGTGCAACTAGCTAGCTAGTAGTACTTACTTTCGGGTATGTATATCGCAGCTCCTTCGGCAGTCCCGGAGCTTCTGCGGTGAACTGTTTCCAAACCCTGCAAGACAAAGAAAATAATTATTACTTGAGATATCACGAAATGAACAAAAAAGTTGCCGATATGGTGCCATAATGATCGATTGAACTTACTTGTTGAGAATTTTAGTCATGTCCGCATAGGTCCCGGGATCTTTTCGTCTCGAGTCTAAGACGGTTACTAGTCCCCGCTCAAGCTTAATCTCCAGGAGAATATAGTGGAAGCTGCGCACGCATGCATAACTCATCAATTACATTACTATAACCTCGCTCGAGTAATAAGGGAAACCGAATATGCACACGACAGTAACACTCACTCGAAGTTGTAAGGAAAGAGTATTAAATCTTTGTTTTGATTTATTATCAATGATTTGAGCAAGTTGGCCTTGGCATCTTTGGCGCTCTTTTTAAGCTGAAATTCATCTATGAGATTTGTGTTAATGAACCCAATATCATACATTTCTGCTTTTCTGCACTCGACGATCTTCAATCTGCATAATATAGTGAGGATAATTATAAATACATGCAATGAAAGAGCTGAGCTATATATAGAGACTTAATGACATAAGTAGTACTTACAGACAGTAGCAAGTGACTGTTAATTTATCGAGGGCCTTTTGATTGAAGAACTGGAAGAACTCCTCAAATGGAACACACAACAGATCAATTCCAACGAGGTCGTGCTCCTCTTTAACTCTCAGATACAAAGTATTCGCCCCCCAGACTCTCTGCAGGTTTTCATGTACCAATCATGGAATCTTCGCATCATCGTTGTTAGAGATTTTTCATCTTTGACGAGAGGCTTCCCGTACTCGTAACTGTGTTCGTCCACCTCCAAGAAATCATAATGTACATCGTCGGGCATGTAATCTCCAAGATTGTTATAACCGGGCACCATCCCCGGAGCATTAGCGACGATGTCGCTAGACACATTGAGCGGGGGGCACGATTGGTTCGCTTGTTCGCCGAGCTGGGCAATTTTTTCCCAGCTGCTCGTCGTTCTTTTAACCTTTGATCACTGACAGTACTTCCCGACCGCTCCGCTTCGAGATATACCTTTTCAGTAACACGCTCATAGTTGGTTTTCGGCAGAGACTTTGGTGGTTTCCTCAAGGCATCGATAGTGCGCTTTGCTTTCACCGGATCTACCTTCTCCTCCGGAGGTGGATGTCTCTCTGCTTTCGCCCCTTCAAAGAAGTCCTTCACTTCTTTTTGCACGATCTTCTTGTTTTCTTCCACGGTCATCTCGTACGGTAACTTCTCTAGAGGCTTGAGAGGTGGACCGTATCTGTATTGCCTCCCGCCTCTGGCTGTACTGCTAGACGCCGGAGCAGACGGAGCGGCTGCGGCTGTCTTATTTCGTGCTTGCTTACGAGGCGGAGGAGAAGGACTACGACGCGCCGGAGCAGCCGGGGCGGCAGCGGGTCTCTTTCGCCCTTGCTGGCGAGGTGGAGGAGGAGGCTGGTGGCTGCTCGGGCGCGCCGGCGCGGGCGGAGAAGGAGGCAGAGTGCCGCCACACGCTGGAGAAGGAGGCTGAGTGCCCTGATCGTCACTCGCCGGAGGAGGAGGCGGTGGAGGAGGCAGAGTGCCCTGACTCGCCGGAGGAGGCGGAGGCATCCAGTTTGGAAGGTTGATGAGCTCCTTCCGCCATAGGCATGGAGTCTTCAGACAAGAACCCAGCCGAGTCTCCCCGTCACCCGTAGGGTGGTTGTAACGCCCACGATGCGGCTATATCTCCCACGTGTCGAGGCACGACTTAGAGGCATAACTGCATTGTGGTTTTGTCGCAAGAAGGGTCATCTTCACACAATCCCATGTAGTGAACAAGAATGGGATAACAAGAGTTGGCTTACAATCGCCACTTCACACAATACATAAATTAATTCATACATCATCCAAAATCCACACATAGACCGACTACGGTCAAATCCAAATGAAAATAAGATAACCCCAAATGCTAGATCCCCGATCGTCCCAACTGGGCTCCACTACTGATCATCAGGAAAAGAAACATAGTAATGACCACGTTCCTCGTCGAACTCCCACTTGAGCTCGGTTGCGTCATCTGCACTGGCATCGTCGGCACCTGCAACTGTTTTGGTAGAATCTGTGAGTCACGAGGACTCAGCAATCTCACACCCGCGAGATCAAGACTATTTAAGCTTATAGGAAAGGATGGTGTAATGAGGTGGAGCTGCAGCAGACACTAAGCATATATGGTGGCTAACATACGCAAAAGAGAGCGAGAAGAGAAGCAACGCGACGGTCACGAAGCTAGAAGTGATCAAGAAGTGATCCTGAAACTACTTACGTTCATGCATAACTCAAACCGTGTTCACTTCCCGGACTCCGCCGAGAAGAGACCATCACGGCTACACACACGGTTGATGTATTTTACTTGGGTCAAGTGACAAGCTCTCTACAACCGGACATTAACAAATTCCCATCTGCCTCATAACCGCGGGCATGGCTTTCGAAAGATAATACCCTGCAGGGGTGTCCCAACTTAGCCCATTATAAGCTCTCACGGTCAACGAAGGATAAACCTTCTCCCAGGAAGACCCGATCAGTCTCGGAATCCCGGTTTACAAGACATTTCGACAATGGTAAAACAAGACCAGCAAAGCCGCCCGAATGTGCCGACAAATCCCGATAGGAGCTGCACATATCTCGTTCTCAGAGCACATCGGATGAGCAGTCCGTACAACTAAAACCAGGCCTCAAGTTTCCCCGAGGTGGCGCTGCAAAGGGCTCTAGTTTGGACCAGCACTCAGAGGAACACTGGCCCGGGGGTTTAAATAAAGATGACCCTCGGGCTCGCGAAAACCCAAGGGAAAAGGCTTAGGTGGCAAATGGTAAAACCAAGGTTGGGCCTTGCTGGAGGAGTTTTATTCAAGGCGAACTGTCAAGGGGGTCCCATAAATCACCCAACCGCGTAAGGAACGCAAACTCAAGGAACATAATACCGGTATGACGGAAACTAGGGCGGCAAGAGTGGAACAAAACACCAGGCATAAGGCCGAGCCTTCCACCCTTTACCAAATATATAGATGCATTAATTAAATAAGAGATATTGTGATATTCCAAAAAATCCATGTTCCAACATGGGACCAACTTCAAACTTCACCTGCAACTAGCAACGCTATAAGAAGGGCTGAGCAAAAGCGGTAACTTAGCCAAACAACGGTTTGCTAGGAAAGGATGGTTAGAGGCTTGACATGGCAATATGGGAGGCATGATATAGCAAGTGGTAGGTAGTGCAGCATAGCAATAGAGCGAACAACTAGCAAAGTAAAGATAGAAGTGATTTCGAGGGTATGGTCATCTTGCCTGCAAGGTTCTCAGAGTTGTCGAAAACTTGATCCTCGTAAGCGTACTCAACAGGTTCCTCGTTCACGAACTCGTCTCCCGGCTCTACCCACAGCAAGAACACACGCAAAAGAACCACAATCAATCACGGGAAATGCACAAGCAACATGATGCAAAACATGTAAGATATGCGAGATGTGATATGCGATGCATATGCGTGCTCAGGAAGAAAAATGATGAACAAGGCAGTAACTTGGCAAACTAAGTATGTCACTGAAAAAATGAGATGATTTCGGACGAAATCGAGATAAAGATCACCGGAAACGGATGCACGGTTTGCAAATGGCAAGCAAAACAAGAACGACACGATTCTGTGATTAACAGCATGATAGCACTTAGAATACATCAAGTAACTATGCTACCGCACCCCAACATAGCAACAAAGCATATGGCAGTAATATAAAGGAGATGCTTGACAAAAGATGAACACTGAGCTACGGCTAGATCACAACATAACAGGTTCAAACAAGCATGGCAAAAGTGCAAAAGATATCAGTTCACAGACTTAGTGAAATTACTGGACATGGCTAAAACAGCATCAGGTAGCAATGTTCAGAGCAAGAAACCAACATGCTACACAAACTTAACATAGCAAAACAAGGCATGGCATGAATCTACTAAAAGCATAGAACAAAAGTCCCTTACTGACTATGAGCCAAGAAGGATCAGAGGATATGATGGCACCCATGTAAACATAGCAAGTTTCGTTAACAGGTTTCAGACTTAGCAGAAAACAGAGAATGACAGTAACAAAAATTATGAGGGCATCTCGGTGAGCTTGATTCACTCACCACAAAGCAATGCATGACAAAAAAAGTATACCTAAAGCAAGATGGCATGTTTATGAAGCTAATCATGGCAAGAGAAAATACATAGCATGTATGGATCAACTACAACAACCTTGGCAAAATTGAATATCATGTTAACAATCTGCCAGGAATATTTTATAGCAAAAGTAGAGCAAGATTAAGACATGCTATGGCACTCCATAATTGCAAAACAGGGCATGGATGGATAGAGCAAAACTATATCTACAAAACATCCTTACTGAACATTACCAAAAGGAGCATGGATCTCTCTGTAACCACATGGATACATAGCAACAAAATAACAGCAGTCACAGACTTAGCAAAATTCGAAGTCCCTGAAAACAGAAACATCACGAAGCCTAGTTTGCATGCTTGTGCTAGTCACCACATAGATCACAAAAATACATGGCATACACCTCTGTAGATATGGCATGGCATAGATAAAAACACATGTAGAGCTCTTACTAATAAGATGCACACATCAATTGCAACAAAAAATACAAAACACCAAGTTCTGATAAGTAACAGCAGTTAACAGCATATAGCACTCTTGCACCAGAGATTTGGGCATGAAGATGGACTCAAACGAGCATGGCATAATGGAACAAAATGAGGAGCATCTCGAGGCGAACATTTCGATATATTACACGCACGAAACGGAGTAGTATGCAGAGAGTTATGATGCAACGAACAGGAGCATATAATTTAAAAATCCACGGGACTTGGAGAATTTCGGGGGGGGGAGAAAAAGTCAACCGTCTCAGATCGGATCGGGCGCGGTCGAGGCTCGCCGGGGCTTCTCGCCGGAGCATAGGCGACGGCCGGCGTGGAGAGGAGGGAGACGGCGAGGGAGAGGAGCGGCCGGAGGCGGGGCTCGGCGGAGGAGCTCAGGGCGCGGCCACGGGCTCCCGTGGCGACGGGCGGCGGCGAGGGCAGCGGGGCGAGGCGGCGGCGTGGTCGCTGAAGTAGCACGGCGGCCGGCAGAGGCGGGCGGAGGACGGCAGCGGCGCGCGGGCGCGCTGGAGGAGGAGGCGCGCGCGGGGCGGTGGCGGCTCGGGCTCCGCGGGCCCGCCACGTGGTGCCCTCTAGTAGGCTGCGGGCGGCGGCGGCGATGTGTCCAGTGGCGGCGGACGCGTCCGATGGCGGCGGGGGCGATTTGATCTAGGGTTTGATCCGAATCTTCAGAGGGGGAGGTGTTTTTATAGGTAGAGGGATCTAGGAGACTCCAAATGGAGTGCGGTTTTCGCCCACACGATCGTGATCGAACGACCGAGAGCATGGAGGGGACTTAGAGGGGTTTTGGGCTGTTTTGGAGGGGGTTTTGCTGCAACAGACAAAAGGACTTTGCGGTTACCCGGTTAACCGTTGGAGCATCAAACGACCTCCAAATGGAACGAAACTTGACAGGGTGGTCTACCGGTGGTATACCAAGGCCACTTGACAAACCTCGGTCCATTCTAAGAACGTTTAACACCCGCTCACAAAAAGAAACAAGAGGGGTGCGCCGGTGCATGTGGGAGTGCCGGATTGCAAAACGGACAACGGGGAAAATGCTCGGATGCATGAGACGAACACGTATGCCAATGAGATGCACATGATGGCATGATATGAGATGCATGACGTGAACAAAATGCAAAACGAAAAACAAAACCCAACCACGAAGGGAATATCATAACACGTAGCCGAAGATGGCAAGAGTTGGAGTTATAAATATGGAAAGTCACATCCGGGGCGTTACAGTGGTCAAGCTGGAGGTCCTCAAATCCTTCTGTGATTTCATCCACCATCACCCTAGCATATCCTTCTGGAATCGGCCGACAGTGAAAAGTTGCGCCAGGTTCAGGAGGTGCAACAGAGCCAACAGTCGCCTTGACTTTCAATTCCATCCACTTCGTCATAAGGTGGCAATGCTGAGACTCCGTGATAGCATCTACGGGGTAGCTAGCAGGAGCCGTGAAGACAGGCTCCTGAAGCAGCTCCGTGGAAGCCACACTGCTTCTTCGCTGAGATGGCGGGGTAGCTTCGGGTGTAGCTTCGGCAGGTCGCGTGCTGCGAACTACCTCTCGTTCCTATAGCGCTTGTACCCTTGCGTGCAGCGCATGTAGTTGGGTCAACTCCTTTTTCTTCTTCATCTCCCGGCGTTTGTAACTGCCTGCGTCGGGAAATCCATCCTTCCACGAAAGGGAGCCTGGCGTGCCTCGTGTCCGTCCGGGGTGCTCAGGATTCCCGAGGGCCTCTATGAGCTCGTCGTTCTCTCTGTCCGAAACGAACGTCCCTTGCTGCGCCTTTTCGATATACTCCTGAAGCTTCTCGATGGGTGTGTTCAGCTGCTCGTTGGTCCAAACGCACTTCCCTGTTACAAGGTCCAATTTTCCCCCAACCCCGAAGAACCAAGTCCTGCAACGGTCTGGCCAGCGTCGCGTCTCTGGTTTGATCCCTTTATCAATGAGGTCATTCTCAGCCTTGTCCCACAACGGCCGGGCTTTCAGGTAGCCACCTGACCCCGTGCGATGGTGATGCTTCTTCTTTGCAGCATTTTTCTTGTTTGTCGCTGACATCTTCGCTGCTCTCTCAGATTTCTTTTTGGTGACAAATGCGGGCCACTGATCTTTGATCTTCTCAAATCGGCCGATGAATTCTGGAGTCTTGTCTTGGTCGAGAAACGATGATTTCAGCTCATTCTTCCACCTCCTGAATAGCTCAGCCATCTTCTTAAGAGCATAATCCTTGATCATTGACTTTTTAACTGGATTCTCCGGATCCTCCTCTGGCAGGAAGGTGAAATTTTCCTGCAGCGCGGTCCAAAGATCAGCTTTCTGCCTATCGCTGACATAAGACACCTGAGAGTCTTTGTCCTTAGGCTTCAACCATTGCTCGATGCTGATCGAGATCATGTCCCTAACTAGAACCCCGCACTGAGCATTAAATTTTTGCTTGGTCCAGAGGGGTTCAATCGGTTGGCCAGCGCGATCAATTTCGATGATCGTGTACCTTTCATCGGCGCACAACTTTCTCTTCGGGCCTCGTCTCGTTACCAAAGTGTTGCTCGATCCGGAGGGCTAGAAAAGAAGAAAAAGAAGAGAGTTAATATGTGTACATACCAAAAACAATTAATGCATCAATTAGCCATAGTCAGCACATGCTTAATTAATTAATATATATACCTGGCCGGACTCCGTTCGGTCACTGGAGCCGTCATCACGGTGTCCTTCCCCCTCCATTCGGTCACCGGAGCTGTCATCACGGTGTCCTTCCTCCTCCATTGTTTGATCATCGTCGTAGCCTGCTTCTTCATCCTGTCTTTCCAGACCATCGGTGCATATGTCGTTGAGAAACGACAAGACGGCATCACTTCCGTGTGCGATTATCTCCCCCAACACCGCTTCTTTTGCTTCGTCTCGGGGGTGCGGATCCATAGTTTCTGCAAATATTTACAACATGGCAATTATTATTCAAACATGACTGATGGATATATTAGTGGCAAACGTTGAACTAGCTAGCTAAGCACAATAAGGAATCATATTAGTGGCCTGGCCACGATGCTTCTCTAGGGTTTGGGGTGGCCTCGGCAACACTTCAAGGGTTTGGGGGTGGCCTCAACAACGCTTCAAGGGTTCGGGGTGGCCTCGACGACAATGCTCTTTTAACTTGGTAAATTTGGGTGGCCTCAAGAGAGTTGTCGATCGGGTAGGGGCGCGGCGGGAGGGGGTAGGAGACCGACATTGTTTTTTTCTAGGGTTTGGGTGTCCTCGAGAGTTTTGGTCGAGCGAGAGGGCCGGGGGGGGGGTGCTCCGGACGTCCCCCCTCACTTTAACAAAGAACTACCTTCAAAAAAGACTTGCTTCGCCGCGGGTCCTTCTTCATTTTTTCCTTTGTTTTTTCTTATATGTTTGTTTTCGTTTTCATTCTGCATTTTCGTACATATGAAAAAAATAAATTTTCTATACAAAAGTGCACAATTTTTATGAACAAATTACAACATCTAAATTAACTATACATCTAAATAAATATAACTATACATCTGCAATTTTCCTAATCTTAAAACTAAACTAAACATAAACTAAAATAATCTAAAAACATGTAAAAACATCTAAAAATAGCATCTAAAAACATCTAAAAAACATCTAAAAATCTAATAGCTAGCACCCGGCAGGGGCGGAGGGGCACGACGGAGGGGCTGGAGCCTGCGCCGGCGCCGGCGGGGCAGGGCAGGGGCGCGGGAGCAGGCTGGTGCTCCCAGGGGCGGCGGGGCACGGTGGGCGGCGCGTCGGGGCCGGCAGGGGCGCGAGGGTCGACACCGTCGTCGGGGCAGAGGGCGTCAGCGGCGGCGGTGGCGACGTTGAGCAGCCTGACGGCGTCGGTGGCAGCGGCGACGGCGACGTCGAGCAGCCTGACGGCGTCGGTGGCGGTGGCGACCGCAAGGTGGAGCAGGGGCGTCGGGCGGCGACGGCGAGGAGGAGCAGGGGCGTCGGGGGAAGAAGTGATGGATTTGGTCGAAACTGCTAAGTGTTTTCTTATATACCTAGGGCATTGGTCCCGGTTCGTGACAGCAACCGGGACAAATGCGACCTTTAGTCCCGGTTGGTGCCAACAACCGGGACCAAAGGCCTCTTTTCAGCAGCCCAGAGGGCGGGAAGCGGCGGCCTTTGGTCCCGGTTGGTGGCACCAACCAGGACTAAAGGGGTGGCATTGGTCCCGGTTGGTGCCACGAACCGGTACCAATGCAGCCCTTTAGTACCAGTTGGTGCCACCAACCGGGACCAAAGGCCTTGTGCTGCTGCGCCCGCGTCGAAAGTTTAGTCCCACCTCGCTAGTTGAGTGGGGCGCGCAGTGGTTTATAAGCCCCACTGCCGCACCCCTCTCGAGCTCCTCTCCATTGCAGGCTTACGGGCCTAATTGTGACTGCTATGCCTGATTGGCCTACTGGGCCTTATGCGGGCCTGAATCCTGGCCCATGGATGGGTTTCTAGTCGTATTCAGGCCATGGTGGCCCAGTAGGTGGCAATTTTTTTATTTTTTCCCATTTTTTTGTTTTTGTTTTTTGCTTTATTTTTTTGCTTTGTTTCTACTTACAACAAAATACTTATTTATTTTATTTTATTTTGTTTCTAATTACTTATTTATTTTATTTTATGATAATTCTTTTTGCTATTAAAGTTTCTAACAAACAAATTTCTTTATAAAAATTATTTTTGCTTTTAATGATTTTGAACAGAAAATATTTTGATAATTTTAGTTGCATCAATTTTATATAATTTTAGTTTCATAAATTTTAGAGGTTGCTTATAATGTTACGAAACGGACAATCTCTTTCGAAGTATCAGGGTTTCATACGGAACTCGTCTGTTACAAAAGGATTTCATTTTTTTGAACTTATTTGAACTCCATAGTTTTTTCTATGTTCAAAATGCACCATTCAAAGCCACATCATCAATTTTCAACCCTTTCTGACTTCATCTGTTATTTTTCATGCATTTACTGATTTTTTTTTAGCTATAAGACCCTGAAATTGAAAAGCACTACAAATGAACTCTGAAAAGGTTGAAAGTTGGCATGGTATCATCATTTCACCCACATAGCATGTGCAAAAAAGTAGATAGGCTTACGGCAAAAACTGTATGCACTTCGTGTACAAAACGCACAATCTCTTTCGAAGTATCAGGGTTTCATACGGAAACTCGTCTGTTACAAAAGGATTTCATTTTTTTGAACTTATTTGAACTCCATACGTTTTCTGTGTTCAAAATGCACCATTCAAAGCCACATCATCAATTTTCAACCCTTTCTGACTTCATTTGTTTTTTTCATGCATTTACTGATTTTTTCAGCTATAAGACACTGAAATTGAAAAGCACTACAAATGAACTCTGAAAAGGTTAAAAATTGGCATGGTATCATCATTTCACCCACATAGCATGTGCAAGAAAGTAGAGAGGCTTACGGCAAAAACTGGATGCACTTCGTGTACAAAACGGACAATCTCTTTCGAAGTATCAGAGTTTCATACGGAAACTCGTCTGTTACAAAGGGATTTCATTTTTTTGAACTTATTTGAACTCCATACTTTTTCTGTGTTCCAAATGCACTATTCAAAGCCACATCATCAATTTTCAACCCTTTCTGACTTCATTTGTTATTTTTCATGCATTTACTGATTTTTTCAGCTATAAGACCCTGAAATTGAAAAGCACTACAAATGAACATGGATAGATAAGTGACCAAATTAATAGTAGTTCATCATCACATTAAAACCAAAGTACATACATAGTTCAAATTGAACAACATATAGCTCTCCAAAGCATCTAGTTAAACCATACATTGAAACTATATAAAACCTTTCAATGCAACAACAAATGCGATCATAATCACAACTAAGGTAACAATTGATCCAACAGCATAATGATACCAAGCCTCGGTATGAATGACATATTTTCTAATCTTTCTAATCTTCAACCGCATTGCATCCATCTTGATCTTGTGATCATCGACGACATCCGCAACATGCAACTCCAATATCATCTTCTCCTCCTTAATTTTTTTATTTTTTCCTTCAAGTAATTGTTTTCTTCTTCGACTAAATTTAACCTCTCGACAATAGGGTCGGTTGGAATTTCCGGTTCAACCACCTCCTACATAAATAAAATCTATGTCACGTTGGTCGGCATAATTGTCATAAACAATAAATGAACCAAATAGTTATAAAAAGATAATATATACCACATCCGAATCATAGACAGGACGAGGGCCGACGGGGCGGATACCAGAACCATCGCACTATATAATAACAAGGAATAATAAAAGTAAGAAAATTAGACAAGTATCTATCTCAAGTAAGAATTTTTTTCTTTCAGAAAGAAGATAAGAACAAGAGGCTCACCACGGTGGTGCCGGCGACGAGATCGGCGCGGGCGATCGACGGCGGTGAAGACGGGGACAAGACGTGACGGACCGCTAAACCTAGAAAAATCTCGGAGAAAATGGAGTTTGGAGGTCGAGTTTCGAGAGAAGAAATATTAACTAGTGTGGCTCGGACATTTTATCGAACACCTCATGTGCATAGGAGGTGAGCTAGAGCACCCAAATGCCCTCCCCTCACCGGCCAGCAAAAAACAGAGCAGTGTGGAGTGCTCTGCTCGCCGGTGATGGGCTATATATAGGCAAACCATTTGTCCCGGATCGTAGCTGGAACCGGGACCAATGGTTATGGGCCAGGAGCGAGGCCTATTGGTCCCGGTTCATGCCTAGAACCGGGACAAATGGGTCCAGACGAACCGGGACCAAAGCCTGCGAGGCCCCGGCCGGCCACCTGGGCTCACGAACCGGGACGAATGCACCCGTTGGTCCCGGTTTGTATAAGAACCGGGACTAATGGGCTGGCCAGGCCCGAACGAAAGCCCCTTTTTCTACTAGTGGCAGCAGACATGTTTATTTTAAGATCTTTTCCTGCCCTACCATTTGTGCTCGGTATGTCACGTGCAGAAATCTCCGGGTTATCTGTGTGTTCTAGGTGATGTTTGGTCTGTTGTTTCTGAGTTTTCATCGATGGTCATGTTGTTTTGTGTTCATTGATAGCATGAGGAGAAATGCCACGCTGCACACACACGGTGGCCGCTGGTCCTTGCTATCAACGAACAGGACGTCCAAGTTGATACGTATAGGAGCGTGTCAGTAGCATTTAGCAGATGGGCCATAGCAGGAGATGGTTAACTGCACTATAAAATACTCCCACCGTCTCATAATGTAAGTCTTTTATTGACACTAGTGTAGTACCAAAAAAATGTCTTACATTATGGAACGGAGCGAGTACATTCTAATTATCTATGCCTCGTGTTCTCTTGGTTGAAGATTTCCGTTCTTTCACAAACCAAAATCTTCTGGTGGTGGTGCTGCATCACTCAGAACCAAGGCAGAGGAGGACTGCCCAGCTGGATCTGGATTAGCCACAGTTCTAGATTAATTAGCCACATGTTCTGTAACCTGGACCTTGAAAGTGACAATAATAGTTGTTGAAAATTTTGCTACTTGGTGTCACGGTGAAGATGTACTTCTTAACCAGAAGGTCTGATATTTCGTGTGGTGTGTCTTCATTCCGTCCTCTTGTTTCTTCAAGCAGATAATCAGTCTCCTTTCCGGTTATGATGTTGCCTTGTCCAAACAATGTGAATTCTGCGAACATAGCATTCTTTTCATTGTTCATATAGGCATCTATTCCATGTAGTGTATTCTCTATGTGTATATAAACAACTACAAATTTTACAGTAGTTGGCATTTTTTGGAGCCGTTCGTTTGTCTCGATCTAACGGCGCATACATACGTAGTACTAGAAAGTATGCGGATGAAAGTACTCGAAAGTACTAATGACAGGGTGGGGACGTCTTTTAATCTAGGGGCATTTTAGTCCTAGAAAATATATGACAAGGTGGGGTCCTCTCGTCCAATGCAAAACCGCCACCCCTCTCGTCCAATGCAAGGCCGCCGCCGTGGTCCTTCCCCTCTTCCATCACCATTACAACCGCGGCCATCTCCTGGCCTTCTCCTCCTTCTCGTGGCCGCAACTTTGCTCTTCTCATGTTTCACATCCACCCCCTCTTCCATCCACGCAAGATCCTCGATGGAGCAGCAGATCGAGCACATCGGCGGCGGCGAGAACCCGACTTCGTGGAGTCGCCGGCGGCGAGAACGCCGACTTCATGGAGATCGCCGGCGGCGACCAGGTCAAGATGGTCAGGTTCACGGAGATCTGTTCTTGGTTTCACAACATATTGCAGATGAACTGGACGGCAATGGCCACTTTGAAGCAAATGACGAGGAGGGAGAGGGCAAAGCTTTCCCCCCCACCCGCACAACCGATGCATAAGGTCGAGATCCTCCTCTGGGCGATGGAGCAGGCCGATTCGTCCAGCCCGTGGACCAGGCGGAGGTGGTGGGCGTTCAGATCCAGGGTAGAGCATCCACTGGATCAGGAACCCACGGTGCACGAGGTGCCGTTGCAGATTGTGGAGCCTCCAACCAAGTCGAAGATGACTCCGAAGCACAAGAGGATGAGGACAGTGGTCGCGACATCGCTTCCCCGCCGTTCTCCACGCTTCCCTCGCCGCTCTCCTCGTTTGAACGGTGGCCGTAGCTATGTTTAGGGTAAGATTGTTGAATTTCATTCATCATTACTTGCCACTTGCTTAATTTGATTCTCTGCAATATGTTCTTGCTACCTGTGTACTTGAATCCGTAGCCTCTGGATGGCAGCTTAGTTTGATCGACGAGGCTGGAATGAGTCTAGGCATATAGCATTGCTATCTTTACTTGCTATGTTTTGATGTGCTGGAGTGGTATCCATGATAGGAAATTTTGTCTGTCACCTCAAGAGTTATGTTCAAATTACATGATGCAATCTGTGTAAATTGAACTTGCAATATTTTGGCTGCAAGAAGTGCCTCCAGACAACTTCAGTACACAGTTTTAGAGTGATAGACTCTGGGTTGACACTGAAATATTTCAATACTGCAAGTTCAGTAAATAGTTGTAATCATTGAAATATTTCAGTACTGACCGGTTCACACTGAAATATTTGAGTAGTGCAATTGCAGTACACACGGGTACACACTGAAATATTTCAGTAGTGCAATGCAATTACAGTACACATGGGTAGACACTGAAATGTTTCAGTACTGCAGTTTCAGTACACGTACACAACCCCTGAAATATTTCAGTACTGCAGTTTCGGTACACGCACGCAACCTCTGAAATATTTCGGTGTAGCAGTTTCAGTAAACGCGCGTAGCCACTGTAATATTTCTGGGGTGCTATTTCAGTACAAGCACGTAGCCGCTAAAATATTTCGGTGGTGCACTTTCAGTACACGCACGTACCCACTGAAATATTTCAGTGGTTCACTTTCAGTACACGCACGTACCAACTGAAATATTTTAGCGGTGCTGTTTCAGTACACGCATGTAAC
Source organism: Triticum aestivum (assembly GCF_018294505.1). Lineage (NCBI taxonomy): Eukaryota > Viridiplantae > Streptophyta > Magnoliopsida > Poales > Poaceae > Triticum > Triticum aestivum. The sequence continues at coordinate 107,289,552 of NC_057814.1, read as the reverse complement.
AATTGAAATATTTCAGTGGTGCTGTTTCAGTACACACACGTAGCCACTGAAATATTTCAGTAATGCACTTTCAGTAGAGAGATATAGACACTGAAATATTTCAGTAGTGCCCTGTCGGTGATCTTGCATCAAAATATTTAGGGCTTCCTAATGATTCAACAAAAAAATAGACATAAGCAGTGAAATAATTTTAGTAGGGATGTTGGCTTACTCATGTTGTCGTGCTGTACAACCTTTTGCTTCACTTCCTGTAAGTGCTTCTTGCATGTGCTATGGCCTACATGCTGTTTACTCTCATCACAGCAGTGATTTTGCATCTTGCAAAGGTCTTATTAATTCAACATTGACTTCTATGAACTTTGTATTCAAATTCGTATTCTCCTACAGTTGTTGTGACAGATTTCCTTGCATCTTCAAATTACCGTACTGTCATTTTTCCAATACCAACTGTATTCAATCTGAAACTTTCAGTTACTTATATGCTACAGGTGGAATCATGGATAGGTTGCTGAAGATGCTGCACCTCACAATAAAAGTCCCTTGCTCAACCTCAACATCAGAAGATGTTTTGCATTTCTAGTTGTTTCAGTATTTCATGTGATGTATTTGAATACCAGAAGTTGTTATGCATTACAAGTTCAATCTGATAATCGTAGTACCTGCAGTCTGTGTGTTATCTGTTTTGTATGTGTGGGATCCAAATCTAAGATGGTTCTGATTCCTGTTTTCATGGCCTTGATGCTAAGTTAAGTACATGCTGGTCAGAGTGATCGGAGGGAAGGGTGGCGCTGGTGGGAAATATTTTAGGGTTTTACCATCGTGATAACCCTAGAAAATTAATAAAAACGTCGAAATCAATGGAACTAGTCATGGATGCTTCTCATGTTGGTACAATGGTGAAGAAAGAATATAGGTCCATTTGAAACAAGTCGAGAAAAACCCGTCCTTCCACACGGACCCTTACCTCCTACCCGAAGGGCCGCCGGTGAAGGAGGTGAATTTTTGGCCATGTTAAGAATAATTTTTCCTTGTTGTGGGCATGGCCACCCTAGTGGATTGACAACGTGCACTTCTCGCGTCACCTCCGAGAAGTATTTTAAGCATTTAATCGTATTAAAAAATCCATACAAAAGCCGACAACCTTACCAAACTAGTCATGCTTCCTTCTCATGTTGATACAAAGAAGTAGAAATTTTTTGGGTCCATTTACATCATGTCCGGCAAGTTTGTTTGTACGTGTTCTCCGTGTGTGTGAATGACATGTGGGATCCACATGTAAAAACCCCATAGGCAAAAAAGAGGCCAACCAAACTGCCCGACGGAGTTTCGAATCAAGGGCATTAGTATGTGATCGGGTGGGTGTTACCGCTGGGCTGATGATGCATTTTAATACAAATTACGTGCCCTCAGATTTAAGAAATTCATTTAACAATGCCCCCTTGAGGTATAGACCGATGTTTTGATCATTCAGTCTAGAGGGCAGTATAAATTCAAAAAAATATAAAACCTGGGAAACCTAGCTTTGTTTGTGCAAGAGATCATGTGTGCCAAAATTTGGATGATTTGGAGGTGGTCGGAAAAATCACCGCATTCCGGAGGGGGCCATTTAAGCCATTTTTCGTACAAAGGTGATTTTTTTCCACCACCTCCAAATCACCCACATTTTCTTTTACACGATGACCCACATGTGCCAAACATGTCTATCAAAGAAAATTTGGAAAAAATATATTTTACAATGCCCCCTTGAGGTATATACCAATGTTTTGATCAGTCAGTCTTGAGGGCAGTATAAATTCAAAAAAATTCAAAAAAATATAAAACCTTGGAAACCTAGCTTTGTTTGTGCAAGAGATCATGTGTGCCAAAATTTGGGTGATTTGGAGGTGGTCGAAAAAATCACCGCATTCCCGAGGGACCATTTGGTCTAACTTAAGCCATTTCCAAATTTTCTTTCATAGACATGTTTGGCACATGTGGGTCACCATGTAAAAGAAAATTTGGGTGATTTGGAGGTGGTCTAACTTAAGACAGTTTTTGAACAAATGTGATTTTTTTCCACCACCTCCAAAACACCCAAATTTTCTTTTACACGGTGACCCACATGTGCCAAACATGTCTATGAAAGAAAATTTGGAAAAAAATATATTTTACAATGCCCCCTTGAGGTATAGACCGATGTTTTGATCAGTGAGTCTAGAGGGCAGTATAAATTCAAAAAAATTTAAAAAATATATAAAACCTTGGAAACCTAGCTTTTTTGTGCAAGATATCATGTGTGGCAAAATTTGGGTGATTTCGAGGTGGTCGAAAAAGTCACCGCATTCCGGAGGAACCATTTGGTCTAACTTAAGCCTGTTTTTGAACAAAGGTGATTTTTTCCACCACCTCCAAATCACCCAAATTTTATTTTACATGGTGACCCACATGTGCCAAACATGGTTATCAAAGAAAATTTGGAAAAAATATATTTTACAATGCCCCCTAGAGGTATAGACCGATGTTTTGATCAGTCAGTCTAGAGGGCAGTATAAATTCAAAAAAATTCAAAAAAATATAAAGCTTGGAGGAGTTGAAAAAAAATCACCTTTACTCGTGCCCGGACTTAACATTTTTAGTCCCACCTCGCACCCCGAGCAAGTCCTACACCTGCTTAAATACCTCCATCTATTTGATTATTACAAGCGTTGGTCTTCCTTGCACTCTACGTGGAGGATATGTAGGATGAGTATGATTCATCATCTGTATTCATCCTGTATATTCTTTAATTGGAGAGCATGGATGACTAATGTATTTTTCGGATTTATCGGCTTTTATTTTGTTTTCGGGAGCGAAATATAATTCCTTCATTACATCTATTTCCAAATTTTATCGTGCAACATAAACAAGCTACACGCTGGCCACGAAGAAACCATGATTTTTGAGGTTGCACTTCAAAACTCACATATAAAATGCAAAAAAAAATATCCCAAACTCAGACTGTTACAAGGGAGTGGACAACCAAATAGCTGAGTCATACAATATGAGGAAGTCACTAACTGACAGAATGAAGTATTTTAGAGAAAAGGTCACACGATACTAGACATAGACAACAATGCACACGCCAACATCAGGTTGATCGTCGACGTACTTGCTGTCCGACCGTGCGCACAATATTATAGCTATCATAGTTCTGCTTTGAGATCCTGCACATAAGGATATTATTAATGCCATGGAATATATTTGGAAACATTAAAACATTAAATTACGGCATATTAGGTACCTCTGTCAATTTGGCGCACGTACGTCGATTGTGACCATCTGCCTCATGACAACAGCTACATCTACCCTTTGTTCTTGTTTTCTTCATCTTTGCATGTAGCCTTTTCTTCGGAGCACCTCGGCCTGGCACATGCACGGGATCCAGAACCTTTTCGAAACCTTCACCATCAAGGTTAGCCGATTGTGGCATCAACGGGCCAAACCTAATGCTGTTACCCTGAGCATTAGTTGATCCCTTGCTATCAGCTTGTTCACTTGTTGATCCCTTGCAAACATCTTATCCTTCCAAAACCCTTTTTAGATGCTGAAATGCCTCATCAGAGTGGTATGCCTTGAAACATGCTGCGTGACTAAAATTCCTTAGCTTACGGTACCTTTGTAGGGTTGTAGAGTATGCATACATCTCGCTCTTTCTGGTCGGTGTGAATGCACATTTTGCACTCTATCCACCTAGTGGGAACACAACACCTGGGCGGTGTTTCTTCTTGTAAAATTCCCAATATGTAAAATATGTGGAAACATGGTGTGCCTGCGCATTCCAATTTGCGGCAAGAACAACTGATACTGCGAAGCAGACCTTCCTTCGACTCCATGCGCACTTCAATCTTTTTATCCATTCTTTCCTTCTTAGACACAACGTATGTGGTAACCTCTGCTGCATCAAGTACCTCTCTGATCTCACATTTTTTTTACAGCATCTATGCTCCATAAGACCAACTTAAACATAGCAGGAGTGAAAACTTTCACGGCGTGTTTCTCAATAACTGAAGCATTTTCCTCTGTTAACAGAATGGACTGCAAGGCCTCGACGTCTTGGAGAGCCTCGTTCAAGCGCCGCGACGCAAGGCAACGCTCATAGTGCTCTAGCATTTGAAACAACGTCATCTTAGCCTCAAGATGCGTATGTAGCACCGAGTTTAAACTCTCACTCCGCTGATTGCTGCTCAATCCTAGGGAACAACGGCCCTCAAGATATGGAGCACACCACCGTTTTCTCATCTTATACATCTGATGCAGCCAGGAGTCCTCACTTGTTACTTTATGCCGTTGTAAGAAGTGTAACCATTTTCTCTCATGCTCTTCAATGGAAGATGTAGCATATATGAAAGATCTGAATTCCTCCTTTACCGCGTCATCATGCAGATGGCGTACAATGTTCTGTTGAATGTGCAGTATACAGAGCCTATGGTTTGAGTCAGGCCACACCACCCTGATTGCTCTCTGCATTGCAAGGTCCCCATCCGTGATCATAGATATAGGATGCTTCCGTCCCATAGCATCAGAAAAGGTATGTAACATCCACTCGTATGCCTGGCTTGTTTCATGTGAAGTGATACCACATGCAAAAATAACGGTGTTGCGGTGGTGATTCAACCCGACAAACGACACAAATGGCAGATTGTACTTATTGGTTCTGTATGTGCTATAAAAAACAATAACGTCTCCAAAAGCCTCGTAGTCAAGTCGGATTGACTATCAAACCAGAATAGTCCCTTCAGATGGCCAGCTTCATCAACCAAGTACCTGAAGAAAAAATCTGAATCTTGCTCTTGCCTCGCCGCCATGTGATTGATCACCGTTTGAGCATCCCCGGAAGAAATTGTTTCCTGCTTGTTAGCATGGCAGAAATTGTAAATATCCCTCATAATGCATCCAACCTCATCATATCCACCGTATTGCATGCACATAATATCCATAATATGGTGTTTTCTGATCCCAGATTTTTCCATGTCTGCAATGTCCGCTTTCTGCTCATCACTAATTCTTCTGTGTGAATGCAAAAGACACGACAGATCCCGTGGGGCTAGAGGATGGTTGTGTTCATCGATAAAATCCTTGACAAACCACTGACATGTTTCCTCCTGTCTTGCAATCACCAATTTAGCTTTACACCCTACACGAGTTATACTCCGTGGCCTCCTCTTTCTATCTTCCATCTTCCTCTTCATGTGCTTCTCTTCACGAACCCCTTCACGACTACACACAAATTTCCTTAAAATTATATGGCAGTTGGATCCATCCCACTCGACATAGCTTCTCCGGACACTAAAACCGAGGGGCCAAGATATCTCCCGCAGGCATTGATATCTCCTACTGCATCAAGAAAAACAAGCCTACTTTCAGAACAAGCATTGATATCTCCCGGCGGCCTAACCGAGGGGCCAACCGCAGAGTATAGATCCATCTACGAGGAAGTTGGAGTTCCCGCCAAGAGTCACTACCAACGGGCCAATCAAACGGGGAGGAGTTGAGATTCAGGCGATTCATACCTTAGTATGCAAGGCCGGAAGCGATGTGATCGGCGGGGGCGAGTTCCTATTGCGCCGCCACCGTCGCCGCCGACACTGCCGCCGCAGATGTCGCGCCTTAATCTTCTTCCTGCCACCGAGCACGTCGTTTATAGTGAAGGGGACGAGGTGGAGGACGAGGACGACACCGACGACGTTGTTGGTACCTCTCGCCGGGCTCGTTGGACAGAAGGAAGAGGACGAGAACGAGGACTTGACGAGAACTGGATCTAGACGTCGTGGACGTGATCGGTTGAAAACATAATATTTTTACCCTGGACCATTATGCCCTTCTCTGATTAAAATAATTAGGTTAATTCATTTTTAATCCTCCACCAGATCGGACGGCTAATAAAATTCGAAGGGGTAAGTACTCGAAAGTACTCCCAGTACTGCCCCAATCACCGTAAAGGAGCTCATAAACAACTGTCTTACTAATATGGTTGAATACTTGCTTAATGGCGGATAGAGGGAAATAAGAGACATGGTGAGCAAAACTTTTTATTTGGTGGATGCAGAATGGATATGTGCTGATAGTGAATATTTACCATTAAACTCATCCATGAACATGCTAACAAATGGAATCATAACGGGCTTATCATTGGACCATCGTTGTAATCTGTCTGCATCAAGAGCATCCGCAAATTTTCCCCAGAGCATCACAACTGTGGATGTTCCGAAAATAAATGCGGTTGATTTGTTTGAGAGACGATGTAAAATAAGGAAAGTATATGGGGGGCACGTACTGTCCATCTGCGATGTGAACTTGTCGCCAATGTAAAATAAGGCTCATTAACCATTGATTTAGTGATTCTTCTCATCACCAAACTCTGTGATATGAGCATTTTTTAAAAAAAGTCAGCAAGCAACTTTATGACGTACTGAACTGAAAATACTAATATAGAATACCACTGTGTTAGTACCAGTATCATGATATCATTACCAATGATGCAAAGACCAGTTAAGACTACTCCAATGACCATCGCAAAAAAAAGGCTACTCCAGTGAGGTCACCATAACCAAAATGTAGCATAAGAAGTTCTGTAGTACTATCACTTAATTTATTTTTGTTCTCTCTGGAAGTTTTGTAATAGGAGATTTATATCAGAAATTTGATACGGCTCGTACGACCATATGCTCATATTATCCAAACTGATGGCATGTCTAGGGATTTTAAATAACTTAACAGTCTGTAAAGAAAAATAAAGTAAATCTAAACCTAAATTTTCTACTGGTTGTTTGAATAATTTTCCTCAATGAACAGCAATATTGCCATGCGTACACTTTTTTCTACAGCGTACTATTTCTTTTAAGAAAAATAAGAAATGTTTTCGTGCATGCATTCAACAGTATGAATGTGAGGAGCAAATTGCTAATACAGGCTGCTAGCCTGTACGTTCACACTTTAGATTCTTCAAGTCTATACGGGAGTACTTTTTTTTAGGGGAGTCTATACGGGAGTACTACCTTGTCTAACAGTAATAATCTTAAATCTCATGTGATGTATAGCTTTATTCGTAAGTTGCATTCAATATTACATCTCACCTACACACTTTCGCTCTACCCTATATATTGTGACACAACCTTCCTCTTACACAACAAGACATCGAGTAGGAATGAGACACACGAACTACCATGGCTTCATTAATTTGAAGTCGGACATGATGCCTTTTCTCTAAAAAATAACTACCTTGTGCTGCTCGGTCAATTCGACACATGTATAGCTAGGAATGAGGTGCACCAGGAATACTTTGAGCATGATAAGATAATCACCGATGTGATCACTAATGATCACCGGGATCAAAATCCCCGTCGATTTGTCAGTGTGCCATTCGATCCGAGGACTAGGGACTAGGCCACAACCGAAAAATTTGTTTCGTGCCGCCAGTTGAAACTGGTGAACGATCAAGCTGATTCGTATGCGAACTAGACGTTATTAAGGAACACAGCTCCTCCAACGAAAATCATGGAGGGGAATCTTGGCTGCAACGACTTTGCTGGAGCATGTAAAAACCATCCTGCTTGTCGCAACAAATACATTTCTTGGGCGAACAAGCTGGATATTATTGCCGCAACCAACTTATTTGGCAGGTAAAAATACATCTTTTCCTTGGTGCAGTGTGATTAAAAAACATTTCCTGCTCTGCCATGTCTGCTGGGTGTATATGTCACGTGCAGAAATCTCCGGCTGATCTCTGTGTGTCTTTCTAGGTGATGTTTGGTCTGTTCTTTCTGAATGACTTGGCGACCTTACGCTAGCTTCTTTGTGGTGACCAATTGCTCGGGTCTAGTACGATGATTTGAGTCGGTGATCTCACGCTACTTGTGCTTGCAGAAGCTTAATGACCTCCAGATGTGCTGCTGTGGCCAAACAATAGTTGCAGCATTGCCTCGTGGTGTAGGCATGCTATGTGCTTGGTGATACCAGGCGGTCCCATCCCCTTGTTAGCCTTGAATGTTGCTCACGATAAACACTTGTAGCCTTTTTGGTTGCCTCGCCCCCAAAGCCCTCCCAATTAAGAACAATCAACATATTTCTGTCGCCTCATGTATCCACACTAGGCCGCTCAATCGTGATAAACTGCCTTGCCTATTGCCTCAGCTTTGCCATGCACTTGGAAGCACCACCAATGAAGATGCATGTGCTACTTGGTTGATCCTGCTGGTAGTCATAATGTTTTCTCATAAATGAACCCATGCAATTGCTAATGGATGACATCAGTGGATTGTTACTAGTTTTAGACCAATGAGAGCCTTCAAGAGGACCAAACTGAAATTATACTCCATAGCCCAAAGATAACAGGTAAAACAAACTGATGGATGACACTTCCACTCTTACTTACTTCATGACTTCCTTTGAGCTAGATAAATGGGCGATCAAGAAGATTGACAAACTTAGAAGAAAATTCCTTTGGAATATTGAGGATGAGGCGTATGGTGAAAAATGTTGGTCAATTGGAAACGGATTTGTGCGCCAAAGTCCAGGGGTGGGCTAGGAATCAAGGATATCACAGCTTACAACCATGCTTTGCATCTACGGTGGCCCTGGCTCGAGTGAGACACCACTGGCAGACCATGGAACAAAAAGTACCTATTGATTCGGTGGACAGACAACTCTTCGCTGCTTGCACTAATGTGACGATAGGTGACGGGAGAGCGATGTTTTGGCATGATAGATGGTTGCAGGGGAGCGCTCCTAAGGATATTGCCCTATCCCTTTTTCTGCTAGTTTGGGGGAAGAATTTGTCAGTTGCTGATGCGCTGCATGATGGCAGATGGTTGTGTTTTTTACATACACAAGATTAGCACTGAGGCTGATCTGGACCGGTACATTCAGCTTTGAAGGGCCACTCGGGGACTTCAGCTCATTGATACTCTTGATGCTATTATGTGGCTGCCTGACTTCCCTTGCCGCACTTCTACAGCGTTTAGAAGATCAAGGTTGATCCCAAAATCCAATTCTTCATCTGGATTCTGCTACAAAACAGGATATGGATTGCTGGCCGCTTGCTGGCTAGGAACTGGCCGAGTATATTGACAAATGTTGCCTTTTTGACCAGGAGGAGTGTGCGAGCCACTTAATCCTCTCTTGCGCGTATAGCAAATAGATCTGGTATTCCTTCAGGGCCTCCTATACTGGAGTTGTGGATGCTGCTCTCGGTGGCATCACAATTCTTCAATGGTGGTCTAAGTCTTCCCTTTGAACGACCACATCAGACGGAACCAAAGGATCTACAGTCACAGCCTATATCGCTTGGAACATTTGGAATGAGCGAATCGGGAGAGTTTTCCAACAAAAAACTGCCCCGGTGACAACTGTCAATACTATCACCAGAGAAGATATCATCAGAGAAAAAAGCGGGATAGTAGTCGTGTTTTTCTCTCTTTCGGCTTGTTCCGCCCTGGTGCAAACTGTAAGTGACTTCCCTTCCTCCTAGGCTGTTCTAGCCACAGTCACCTTGTGCAGTATTCCCCTTTCTTAATGCAAAGGCAGAACACCTGCTGTTTTCGGTCAAAAAAACTCATGCCTTAATTCTCTCTATAATATATTTGAGTAGTTGATGGACTTTCTGTAGGTTGTAGCAGACGAAAAGGCATTGTGGTCCAAAATGACGATGTTGTGAGCTAAGAGGTTAAAGTGAGCTGTGTGTATTAACTTGGGCACTACCCAGAAGATCAGTAGAGTTCTTCCTTTTTAAAAGGAGGTTGTGGCGTCAATTAGTACATGAATTTCTCACGTAAAATTTATAAACATCATATAATATCAAGTTTTCGACAGGCCGGCAATGTCAAATAACCTCATAACTTGTCACGATCACTGGCACTGCACATTCATGCACCCCATCACACAAACCAAACAATGGAACGGGTGGATGAAGAACAACCAAGCAATCACACTTACACTCCTTATTATAAGGAAAATGTTATACTCTTGCAGCTTGAAAAAGGGCAACCCGGTGCATGTAGCTCCGGCTTGTGCAGGGTCCGGGGAAGGGTCCGACCACTTTGGGTCTATTGTACGCAGCCTTTTCCTACATTTCCGCAAGAGGCTGTTTCCAGGACTTGAACCCATGACCTCATGGTCACAAGGGAGCAGCTTTATCACTGCGCCAAGGCTCCCCTTCATACTCTTGCAGCTTCATGTAGAAAGAAAGTGTGTTTGCATGATGAAAGCATCTGTAATGTAAAAACAAGATCTCTGAAACTACAATCCCATCCGCGGGCTAGCTGGCTAGGCTACCTTTTCGTATAGGAGACCAACACTACAGATGGAGGTCCTAGTCCAACCAAGTGAAAACTGTTAAACTAGCATACGGCATACCTCCATGAAGTGCTACTCTAGTAAAGTTGTACTAAAGCCGGGTCAATTAATTTGGATTGGAGGTAGTAAAGTTATGAACTGGCAATGGTTTCTGAAAACTCTGCCATAGATGCCTCAACTGAAAGAGAGCTGATTGTCCACCTAATATCTCCAATTGTTTTGAAGCCTACCGTATATCATCTCTATAGAACTGCTAGTGCAAAAAAGTGCTTGTCGAACAATAGTCAGCATAAAAGGCAAAGCTCATATGCGTCAGAGGAAAGTGGCCTTCACCTTGGTGAAATCCAAGGAAATGTTGCCTTGCTCGGTGCCCCATTTGCCGGGCGATGGTTTCAGCAGAGCAGGAATCCCCCTTTCATCTCCTTCTCTTCCTGCCTGGAAGCTCTCCTGTTTGCTTCTCACAGGTAGAAGATGGACACTGTCAGTTGTTCTTGCAAATTTGTCTAGTAGTTGATGTTTGCAAGGTGTCCTAAATTACCTGATAGAATAGCACTCTCTGCAGCAGCACACGGATGTCTTCATTGGTGAATTATCAATTTCAGATACTTCACACGACCAGATACCACACCACCTGAGCTTGAAAGAAACCTGCTAGTATGGTGTCTTCATTTGCACTGCAAGCACACAAATGGGGATATGGAAGATAACACAACACAATTAACATATCAATTGCACTGCAAGCACCAGAGGTTAGGCAGACATTGAGTTAGTAGTGTGATGATAGTCCTAAAACTGAATGCAGTAACAACCAAATGTACAGAGAGCAGAATACAAAGTCTATCGCTTCTTCACCTTCAGCTACCTAGCTAACCCAGACATAATTCTAAATCACTTTGAACAGAGCCAAAAGCCCATATGCGTTCATCAAATCACTGTACAAACACTGGGGAAAAGGTGCAGAAACACTAAACGGCAGTCAGCAAACAAAATAACAATACACACAGGTAAAACCACAAAATCCACGGACATTGCATCATGCATTGTTCAGCCCCATCACTGCTGAACCGTGCTACATTTTACAGGTGCACCATTGAAAATCGACAAAGCAGGCAAGCAGCAAACTGAGGCATTGGAGGACAAACATAGCTTCAGATGATAACTGAACTTTCCATACTAGCAATTGATGTATATAAATTTAAATATCACATCATACATCATGTTACTCTTTAAAACATTTAACACACCCACACGGATTGGCCACTTGAAGTACCTGGCGCTTAAGCAAGAAATCAAACTCAAAATATAACTTTACTTAAAAAAATCCAAATACTACGACAAAACAGTAATTCTGGTCTCCGTATACGTTTTTTTACTCGTCCATGCCTCAAGCACTTTTCATCCTTCAAATAGCTCTGTCAGCAACTCCTCCAAACATTCTGGACTGCTGTTTCCGTCAATAACATATTTCTGTTGCTCTGGATGCTCCTCCAGGTAGTTGCGGTAAGCTGAAACGATCCTCTTGGTGATGATTTTTCGCAGCGTGCATCGGAGCTGAGGGTCTGGGACCTTCCAGAATCGTTGAGCCTGGTACGTTTTGTGAAACGCTGACTGGAATTTAGCTACTGAAGAGGTGTTGTCCCACTTCCAACAGCAGAGCAGTGTGGTACCAAAAATGGATTTCGGTTTGCAGTATAGGCTGGACACCGCATTTCCCCAAGAAACATCGAGATGACAATCCATGTACTTTTCACATTCAGGTGATGGCCCAGACACCACTTGCGCTACGAAATAGGAATTGTTGAGCAGGAACAGGTACCTGAGGCGTGGATCGAAGAACAGTTCCGATTTTCTCAGAAGTAGATCCTTCAGATAATCCATCGTGTCATCTATCAACCCATCAAGATACACGGGGTCATGGCTCAGTGCAGTGTTATGTGTGGATGCGCGTGCTTTCTTCATCGACACGATGTAATCCACCATGCACCGGGTATTCCGGTGAACATCGCCTCCTCCTCTCGGGAGCTCAATAGCCCACGAGTCGTCGTCCTCCATGAGTGTCCTCACCTCCTCCATTGTGCTGGATATGGCCTCGCTTAGCATGTTTCCTCGTATCTCCAACAAGCCGTCTATCTCGTTGAAAATGCTGTGTGCTTCTGGTGAGCCCACGAGCGTCGTAAAGTAGTATGATGCACGGGAGACACAGGCATACATGTCTAGCATGGCCTGTAACTTGCCCTCCTTGAGAACTGGGATGACGGCGTCCACAAAGACAAGCATCGCCGAGATGCTCGCTTTGCCAAACCGTGCGACCGTCGGCATGTCCTGGACGGTGAAGGCCACCTTTTCTATGCTGACAAGAATTATGATGAAAGCTAGAATCCACCTCCCGACCAATTCTTGAAGCCACGATGCCGACTTGTATGGGAGCTGGACCTGGAAAAGGAACTGGAGCTGCCGCCGTGGGCCATGGCCCTCGCGTACTTGGAGAACCCATTCCACGTCGAGCTCGAATAGCCACTTCTCTAGCTCACGGCTCGGGTCGCCGCCGGATTCGAATGCTTGGACCATGCGCTCGATGTACCCATCGCTGAACATCCGGTGAGTGATCACCGTGAGCTCGTTCGCTCCGAAATCAGTTGTGGCATCGGAGGCTGAACGAGAGGAGATGCCGGAGTTGGACAGGTAGGAACTTGAGGCAGTGGAGTTTCCTGATGACCCACTATGGCCAGACTGGGAGTAGGGAGACGGTCTTACGAGCCCACCAGAGACACCAACGCTCCGGATCAAATCGCGGTACGAGCCGCGCGGCGGGGACGGAACCGTGAAGCTGGTCGTGCTCAACTCCGGCACAGCAGCAAGACGCTCCGCCATGCTGCTAACTAGTACTATGTGGATGAACGCCCTTGATCGAGCTCGATGATACTGACAAGGGAGAAAACTGGGAGAAGTGCAGGGCCGGGAGTCAGGGACACCGGAGTCAACTCTGAATTACCTGCCAAAGCACAAGGTGTTTGCAGAACCCGGGTGGCGTGTCAACACGAACTACCAGGCTACCACACACAGAGCTGTCAAATGCTTCGCAGTTTCCAGGAAATAATCCGATGAATGACCATTGACAATGGGAAATATGCTTGACCAAAGACCACACCCGTTTTGCAACCAAAAATATTCAAAAAAAAAAAAAAAACGAGATAGCGTTTACGATTCAGCACGAGGACAGGCAAGATTGGTCTTTCGAAATAATAAATGAGGTATACTGGACGGTTTTGAATCATTTGACCATTTTTCTCCCTATGACAGACATGTCAATCTCTGTCGGAGAAAATATAAATTTGCGCCCGAAGAGAAGAGGCCCATTGGCATTATGTCCCCTTCCTCGAGCTTCGACAGTGACTAATTTAGCTTGCATACTGCGTGTTCTATAGACATGGCATGTTTTCTTTGGATATAAGTAATTTTACTAAAGCATTCTGCAGATACCATACCCAGGGCCCATATCAATGCAGAGCTAGTAAAGTTCTCTCGCAAAAAAAAGGTAGTAAAGTTATGAACAAGCAATCGTTTCTGAAAACTCCCACAGTGCCTAAACTGAAAGAGAGCTGATTGTCCACCTAATATCTTGAAAAAAATTTAAGCGTATTGTATGCTAGTGCAAAGTAGTGCTTGTCGCACAACAGTCAGTATAAAAGGCAAAGCTCATATGTATCAGAGAGAAGTGGCCTCCACCTTTGTGAAATCCGAGGAAATATTCCCCTGCTCGGTGCCGCATTTGCCCAGCGATGGTTTCAACAGAGCAGGAATCCCCCTTTCATCTCCTTCTCTTCCTGCCTGGAAGCTCCTGTTATTTGCTTCTCTCAGGTAGAAGATGGAAATTGTCAGTTGTGTTAACGTAAATATCTTGTGCCTTGTTTAACCGGCATATGATCAAGTAGCGATCACACCCGTGATATTAGGGATTGTAAAATCTGTTAGATTGATCCCATGTGATCTTGACTTGATTCTCAAGTTGTAAGCATGTACTAGTATATATGAAAGGTAAAGCCCAAGGGGCATAGTACGGCTCCAAAACATCTCTCCATTATCTTTTGACTTGGTAATCAGAGCTTCGATCTTTCTAGTCTTCCAACAATGACCGGCACATCCTCCGCCCTCACCACCAGCACCATCGGCGCCCTCATCAACAGCACCGCCGGCGCCCTCACTTCCGCCGCTGCCGGCTCTATCGCTTCCGCCCCAACCATCTCCATGCCGTCGCTTGCTGGACTCATCACTGTCCGGCTCACCCGCGCGAATTTCCACTTATGGAAAGCGCAGGTCGTCCCCAACCTCTCCGGTGCAGGTCTCTTCGGTTACCTCGACGGCTCCTTTCCCCGGCCGCCGCAGACAGTCATCGAAGGCACTGGTGATGCGGCACATCAGGTGCCCAACCCGGCGTACACAGTCTGGTGGATGGCCGATCAGGCTGTTCTTGGCGCCCTCCTGTCCTCCATGACCGAGGAAGTCCTCGGTCAGATGACGCGCGTGACCTCCTCGGCCGCCGCATGGACTGCCCTCTGCGCCATGTTCGCTGCGCAGAATAGGGCTGCTGTTCATCAGCTTCGCACGCAACTGAACCAGACCAAGAAAACGGACATGTCCGTGTCTGAGTACTTCCACAAGATGACGGGCTACGCCGACGCCATGGCTGCTGTCGGCGACCCCCTGACCGATGAACAGATCATTGGCCACATCCAGGGTGGCTTGGGTCAGGAGTACGACCCCCTGGTGGCTTCGCTCACCATCTTCGACGGAGCAATCAGCCTCACCAACTTCTACGCGCATCTCCTCAGCTTCGAGGCCCGTCAGGAGCAGCACGCCGCAGCTGGTGGCGATTTTTCGTCCTCCGTCAACAACGTCGTTCGCCATGGAGGTGGCTCGTCTTCTCGTAATGGCAACCGCAACGGAGGTGGAGCTTATGGCAGCCGCAATGGCGGCCAGAACCATGGCAGCCAGCAGCATGGCGGCCAGAACGGCCAGCACCATGGCGGTCGTGGCGACAATGGAAACCGCAACGGCGGCGGCGGCGGCAACCGTCGTCCTAAGTGCCAAATCTGCCGTATTTTTGGGCACTCCGCCCTTCAGTGTCGCCAACGCTACAACCACGCTTATCAGGCGGATGAGTACCATGGCGGTAACATGGTGACGCACGGCCACGTCGACAACCACTGGCTACTGGACACCGGTGCCACCGACCATCTCACCAACGACCTTGATCGTCTAACGACGCATGAGCGCTACAGTGGGAAGGACCAAGTGCATGTTGCAAACGGTGCAGGTTTGAAAATTTCTCATATTGGTCATACTCAACTTTCTGGCTCACGTGATCCCATTGTCCTTAAAAATGTTTTAATTGTCCCACAAATTCAGAACCATCTCCTCTCTGTTTATCGTCTTGTTTCGGACAATCGAGTTTTTGTGGAATTTCATCGTTTTTTCTTTTGTGTGAAGGACAAACTCACGAGGAAGGTGCTTCTTCTCGGTAGAAGCCGCAATGGCCTCTACCCTATACCGTTTCGTCGGTCATCGTCATCATCGCATCAAGCTTTTTCCAGCATTCGTTCTTCTTCAAGCCACTGGCACCATCGTTTGGGTCACCCATCAAATAATGTAGTTGAGTCTGTCGTTCGGTCAAATAAACTCTCTTGTTCGTCGAATAATGAGACTTTTGTTTGTGACGCGTGTCAACGCGCCAAAAGCCATCAATTGCCATATCATAATTCATCACGTATTTCGACAACACCTCTTGAGCTTGTGCATACCGATGTGTGGGGGCCTGCCCTTGCTTCATCTGGCGGGTTTAAATATTATGTTAGTTTTGTGGATGATTTCAGCCGCTTCACATGGATTTACCTTCTTAAACGTAAATCGGATGTCGAACAAGTTTTCTATAATTTTCAATCTCATGTCGAACGTCTTCTCAATACAAAAATCCATGCGATCCAATCTGATTGGGGTGGTGAATACCACCGCTTGCATAAATTTTTTCAACGTGTTGGTATTTCCCATCGTGTGTCTTGTCCTCACACCTCACAACAGAATGGTATAGCCGAGCGCAAGCATCGTCATTTGGTTGAGACTGGGCTTGCCCTCCTCGCTCATTCCTCCCTTCCACTTCGCTACTGGGATGAAGCATTCCTTACCGCATGTTATCTTATTAATCGCATGCCTAGTATGACCCTCCACAACATCACACCCATGCAGCGCCTCCTCAATGTCACTCCCGACTATTCGTTCCTTCACATTTTTGGATGCGCATGTTGGCCTAGTCTTCGCAAATACAACTCTCGTAAACTTGAGTTTCGATCCAAGATGTGTGTTTTTCTTGGTTATAGTACCTTCCACAAAGGATACAAGTGCCTAGATAGAACCACCGGTCGGATCTACATCTCCCGTGATGTTGTGTTCGATGAGAATATTTTTCCATTCGCCACCGGTGTTCGTCCTGATTTGTCCCCTTTAAATCTACCAGTGCCGTTTCCAGCCACGGAGCCAGTAGTTCAGGATGCTAATATGCGAAATTATAATCTGTCACTTTTGTTTCCTGAACTTTGTCCTGCAGAAACAGACACGAGGCGACCAGCAGCCACGATCGACATCCATCGATCGAACTACATGCATGGCTCGTCGCCATGCAGCCAACCGGTCGGCGCCACGCGCCTGTTGCTGGACTCACCTGCGTCTTCACCGAGTGGGCCGGACTCGGCCCAGCCGAGCGAACCGCCGTCGCCAGCTTCGTCTATGCTCGGGACGCCCGAGCGAGCTGTACCAGCGTCTGATGCATCTGCTGGCCGTGCACTTGTGCACACAGCCGAGACGCCTGCTGCACCAGGCTCCCCAGCTGGCGTCTCTCCGGCGCTGCAAGCCGCTCCTTCATCACCATCGGTTTCTCGGGCACTGCCGGCGGCTCCTCCAGCGGAGGGTGCACGCACACGTCTCCAGAATAACATTGTTTGTCCGAAGATTCCCAAGGACGGCACTGTTCGGTACAATCCATATCGTCGCGGTTTCGGTGCGGTCGTCATGTCTGCACCTTCCACCCATAGGCAGGCCCTTGCTGATCCTGCTTGGAAGACGGCCATGCAGGAGGAATTTTCTGCCCTACAGCGCACAGCGACGTGGTCTCTTGTCCCGCGTCCTTCCGGCACCAACATTGTTAGCTGTAAGTGGATTTTCAAAGTCAAGCAACATCCTGATGGTTCCCTTGACAAATATAAGGCTCGTCTGGTTGCTCGTGGATTTACTCAACAGTATGGCATTGATTATCTTGATACTTTTAGCCCAGTCGTAAAACCAACAACCGTTCGCCTAGTGCTTTCTCTTGCTGTTTCACGGGGCTGGTGTCTTCGACAAATTGATGTTAGCAATGCTTTTCTTCATGGACTACTTGATGAGGACGTTTATATGCAGCAGCCGCCCGGTTTTGAGGATCCTAGCTACCCTCGCCATGTGTGCAAGCTTCGGAAGTCTATCTATGGTTTGAAACAGTCACCACGAGCTTGGTATTCTCGCCTTAGTGACCGGCTGCAACAGCTCGGTTTTCACTCATCTAAGGCTGACACTTCACTATTCATCTTCCAGCATGATTCTGTGGTTATTTACATGCTTGTTTATGTTGACGATATTGTCATTGCTGGCTCCTGTTCTCAAGCGGTGGACCGTCTGCTTCGCACCCTCTCTCGGTCCTTTCCTATCAAGGATCTTGGTCGTTTGGGTTACTTTCTTGGGGTTGAAGCCACCTACAACTCAGGGGGAATGGTGCTCTCGCAGCGCAAGTACGCTGATGATCTTCTTCACCGAGCACATATGGAGAATTGCAAGGCGGTTTCCACACCCATGTCAGTTACAGATAAGCTGGCAGCAGATCTTGGCACTCCTCTTACTAATGATGATGCTTTTAGTTACCGCAGTATGGTTGGAGGTTTGCAGTATCTTACGCTCACTCGGCCTGATATTTCTTTTGCTTAAACAAAGTCTGTCAATATTTGTCCAAACCTACTGATGTGCATTGGGAGGCTGTCAAGCGCATATTGAGATACATCAAGGGTACTATAGCCACAGGACTTCAGATTCGTCGATCAAGTTCCACACTTTTGAGTGTCTTCACTGATGCTGATTGGGCAGGTTGTGCCGATGATAGACGCTCTACGGGAGGTTTTGTGGTCTTTCTTGGATCTAACCTGATATCATGGAGCGCTCGGAAGCAACCAACAGTATCACGTTCAAGTACCGAGGCAGAATATAAGGCTCTTGCAAATGGTGCAGCTGAAGTGGCTTGGGTACAGTCTGTACTTAGAGAATTGGGCGTCCATCAGTCTCGTCCACCAATCCTATGGTGTGATAATTTGGGTGCCACATACCTCACTGCAAATCCAGTATTCCATGCTAGGACGAAGCACATAGAGGTGGATTTTCACTTTGTTAGAGAAAAGGTAGCACAAGGAGCACTGGATGTCCGGTTTGTGTCCTCTGGTGATCAAGTGGCGGATGCTTTCACTAAACCTGCGACAAAGGTCATGTTGGACAAATTACGACGCAATCTCAACCTTGTGGCTGGTTGAGATTGAGGGGGAATGTTAACGTAAATATCTTGTGCCTTGTTTAACCGGCATATGATCAAGTAGCGATCACACCCGTGATATTAGGGATTGTAAAATCTGTTAGATTGATCCCATGTGATCTTGACTTGATTCTCAAGTTGTAATCATGTACTAGTATATATGAAAGGCAAAGCCCAAGGGGCATAGTACGGCTCCAAAACATCTCTCCATTATCTTTTGACTAGTTGGTCTTGCAAATTGTCTAGTACTCCCTCCGTAAAGAAATATAATAGCGTTTAGATCACTAAAAATACGTTTATCTAAACGCTCTACGTTTATCTAAACACTATTATATTTCTTTACGGATGGAGTACTTGTTGTTTGCAAGGTGTCCTAAATTACCTGCTAGAATACCACTCTCTGCAGCCGCACACAGATGTCTTCTTCAATGAATCATGAATTTCAGATGTTTCACATGAACCACACCACCTGAGCTTGAAAGAAACCTGACAGTATGGTGTCTTCATTTGCATATGGAAGATAACACAACACAATTGGCATATCAATTGCACTGCAAGCACCAAAGGTTAGGTAGATATTGAGTCAGTGGTGTGATGATTATCCTAAAACTGAATGCAGTAACGACGAAATGTACAGAGAACAGAATTCAAAATATGTCGCTACTTCACCTTCAGCTAGCCAGAGCTCTGAGATGTCGAGAAACAATATGCTCTGAGATGGAGTCTTCTGGTCTACCCTATCACTCTCCGTTCACCATGATCTATTTTTTTAACATCTTTGAAATGACCCAAATTTGAGTCCCAAATAAAGAAGTGGATCAATCGTAGAAGGCGCACACACACGCACGTTTTGAGGGCGATCGAACAACACCATGCACTGCACTGCACGCACCGATGTTCATGTTCGCGAAGCAAGGGCTCTCGCCGACCGACATGACGGCGCTGTCCGGCGCGCCCATACCATCGTACGTATGTACAGTTATTCCGGTTTCGGATTGGAGTCGGACTCCGTTTTCGTCTCCCCTCCCAAACCCCCATCCATAAATTGCAGCGAGAGCTCACGAACTAATCGCCAAACCAGAAGGGACAGAAAAGAAAAGAAAAAGGAGAGAGAGACACACACGATCGAGTCCCAAATTCCCAAACCCGCGAGCTCCCGGCCGCTGCTTCGTCCTCGCGTCGATCCATCCACCGGCGACGTCTTGGGTCTGCCGGTCGGTATCGCCGTGATGAATCCGGAGATGCTGCGGGTGGCGGAGGAGCAGATGCGACGCATACCCGCCGACGACCTCGCCAGGATGCAGCGGCAGCTCATGTCCAGCCCGGACCTGCTGAAGCTCGCAACCGAGAGCATGAAGAACATGATGGCTGACGACTTCAAGCGAGCCGCCGAGCACCTGAACCACGCAAGGCCAGCGGAGACGCTCGAGGTGACCGAGAAAATCGCCAAGGCCAAGCCCGAGGAGCTCGCCGCCATGAAGGCGCAAGCCGACGCTCAGACGGCGTCCGCGATATCCGCCGCCAAGATGCTGAAGCGGCAGGGGAACCAGTTCCATGGCCTCCAAGTACAAGCTCGCCAGGGATATAGCGTGAAGAGCAGCGTGCTGTCGGCGGCCGGGCGCGCTCTGCAGCTGCCACTACCAGAATAACCTTGTATGCCTACGGCCTTAACTATGCCGACGGCTGCCGTAGGCATAAATGGAGCTATGCCGACGGCCCATCTATGCCTACGGCAGCCGTAGGCATAGTAAGGCCGTCGGCATACATCGATCTATGCCTACGGCAGCCGTAGGCATAGATAGGCCGTCGGCATAGAGGTGGCCCTAGTCGCCCGAGGACAGACGGCGGGTTGACGCCGTCAAATCTATGCCGATGGCCCTAACGGCGGTCGTTGGCATAAATATTTTTTTTTTTTACTAGGAGCTGCCACGTGGCAGAGCTATGCCGACGGCAAAGCCGTAGGCATAGTTTTCCATCTATGCCTACGGCAAGACCGTAGGCATAGCCCTGCCACGTGGCGCCTCCTGGTAGCCCCGACAACTATGCCTACGGTATGGCCGTAGGCATAGATATCATCAGTTTTTTATTTTAAATTATTATTATTTTTTAAAAGTTAAAATTTGAATAATTTAAATCTAACTTTTCTAAAAAGTTAAACATACACAAATTATACGTCGACTCGGGGTAGAATTTTCCATAGATTATGAATATCCAGTTTGTTTTTGTTTTTGAGTATGTTAGAAATGTGACCTCGTGTACTTTTGCATATAGGTCCTTGTACTTTGTTAAAAGCATAAGTAATTGATGCTTGGATCAATTTTGACAAATTTTATATGTTTTTTTTATCAGAATGGGCTGACCTATAACAACCAGGTGAAAACATCCGTTGGTCAAATCCCGTCCGGCGAAAGTCAAAGGCGTAGATCTCCGAGTCAACTGGTCCAGGGTTACGCCGGTCGGGGCCTTTCGGGGGTAGCAATGCCACCAGAGCATTGCCCCGGGTCCTCATACACGTCTTAAGGTGTGGTGGCATGTATGAAGAGGCAATACGCGGCTCCGGTGTGAGCCCCCCCCCCCCCCCGAACGGATGGCAATGAAATCGAAGTAATCCCTCTGCGGTTTTGGCGTTGCATGAAATATTTCTAAATACTCAGAGTGTGATCAATTCATGAAATTTTTACACAGTGTAGGCACATGTGATATAATAGGTGTGGCAATTTCTTATATTTTTTAAAGATGCAAGAGTATGTGAAAAAAAATCCCCCACTACGGATTGTTCTTCGCGTGTCTATGAGTGTGGTCAGGGGCCTTCGGGGGCTAGCTATGCCACAAATCTTGCATTGGATCCTCTTACATGTCTAGAAGTGTGGTGTCGGGTGCAAACACCCGTCATGCAGCTCTGGAGTGTGACCCCCTTCACGGAAGGCGCTACCGTCGGCACTTGGAGGGGGGAAACGGCCGCGCCGGGTCGACACGAGGGGGATCCGATGGTGGGTTGGGCCCAGACCTTGTTCTGAAATGTTCCTATGGGCTGATCTATCACAACCAGGTGGAAAAGTCCGTTTATCAAAGGGCGTCCAGTGAAAGTCAAAGGCCTAGATCTCTGGGTCAACGGGGCTAGGGTAAGGCCGGTTGGGGGCCTTCGGGGGTAGCAATGCCACCAAAACTTGCATTGTGTCTTAATATATGTATACAAGCGTGATGGAGGGTTGAAATAGCCAACGGATTAACGGGCAGCACACTTCCTTCACAAAACCGGACACGTTCTCTCTCGATAACTAGATACTACCTTGGAGATGGTGTAGTTTACAAGCGGTCTCTGGTCAGGCTTCTGTGAAACATGCTCAAACTTTTACCACACCCTACAAGGGCCATATGACTACACCATGCCAGGTCCCGAGGATTTCCGGCATCATATGATTTCCCGTGGATTTTAACGGCTAGATCCGGCATGCTGCCGAGGTACATTCACCCTACGGTGGTGGGACCTGCCCCTCCTTTTGTTGCACTAGGCCTACACATACTGCAAAGACATCATATATGATTTGACAAACCACTTCTGGACATCATTTTAGGTGGCTGCCGTGCAGATCTGCAATTTCTCGCGTTTAAACCCTACGGATGCAGTAAATGTGTCAAATATTGCAGGCGGGCCCGAAAAATGCCATGTACTGGCACGTGTCATCCAATGGCCCCCTTTGAGAGCACGAGAAGTTTCGAGGTCAATGGAGCAACGGGCAACGCACTTCCTTCACAAACCAGACACGTTCTCTCTCGATAGCTAGATACTACCTCCGAGATGGTGCAGTTTCAAGCGACCTCCGGTCAGGCTTCTGCGAAACGTGCTAAAACTTTCACCATACCCTACAAGGGCCATACGATGACACCGTGCCAGGTCCCGAGGATTTCCGGCATCGTATGATTTTTGGTCGATTTTAACAGCTGGATCCGGCATGCCGCGGAGGTACATTCGCCTCCCGGTGGTGGGGCATGTGTTGGGGATCGTAGCAGAATTTTAAAATTTTCCTACGCTCACCAAGATCCATCTATGGAGTATACTAGCAACGAGGGGAAAGGAGTGCATCTACATACCCTTGTAGATCGCGAGCGGAAGCGTTCCAATGAACGTGGATGACGGAGTCGTACTCGCCGTGATTCAAATCACCGATGACCGAGTGCCGAACGGACGGCACCTCCGCGTTCAACACACGTACGGTGCAGCGACGTCTCCTCCTTCTTGATCCAGCAAGGGGGAAGGAGAGGTTGATGGAGATCCAGTAGCACGACGGCGTGGTGGTGGATGTAGCGGGTCTCGGCAGGGCTTCGCCGAGCTTCTGCGAGAGGGAGAGGTGTAGCAGGGGAGGAGGGAGGCGCCCAAGGCTGTAATGTTACTGCCCTCCCTCCCCCCTTTATATAGGCCCCCTGGGAGGGGGGGCGCCGGCCAGGAGCCCATCTGGATGGGGGGCGGCGGCCAGGGGGGATACTTGCCCCCCAAGGCAAGTGGGGCGCCCCCCCACCCTAGGGTTTCTAACCCTAGGCGCAGGGGGAGGCCCATGGGGGCGCCCCAGCCCACTAAGGGCTGGTTGCCCTCCCACTTCAGCCCATGGGGCCCTCCGGGATAGGTGGCCCCACCCGGTGGACCCCCGGGACCCTTCCGGTGGTCCCGGTACAATACCGATAACCCCCGAAACTTTCCCGGTGGCCGAAACTTGACTTCCTATATATAATTCTTCACCTCCGGACCATTCCAGAACTCCTCGTGACGTCCGGGATCTCATCCGGGACTCCGAACAACTTTTGGGTTTCCGCATACTCATATCTCTACAACCCTAGCGTCACCGAACCTTAAGTGTGTAGACCCTACGGGTTCGGGAGACATGCAGACATGACCGAGACGCCTCTCCGGTCAATAACCAACAGCGGGATCTGGATACCCATGTTGGCTCCCACATGTTCCACGATGATCTCATCGGATGAACCACGATGTCGAGGATTCAATCAATCCCGTATGCAATTCCCTTTGTCAATCGGTATGTTACTTGCCCGAGATTCGATCATCGGTATCCCAATACCTTGTTCAATCTCGTTACCGGCAAGTCTCTTTACTCGTACCGTAATGCATGATCCCGAGACTAACTCCTTAGTCACATTGAGCTCATTATGATGATGCATTACCGAGTGGGCCCAAAGATACCTCTCCGTCACACGGAGTGACAAATCCCAGTCTCGATCCGTGCCAACCCAACAGACACTTTCAGAGATACCCGTAGTGTACCTTTATAGTCACCCAGTTACGTTGTGACGTTTGGTGCACCCAAAGCACTCCTACGGTATCCGGGAGTTGCACGATCTCATGGTCTAAGGAAAAGATACTTGACATTGGAAAAGCTCTAGCAAACGAAACTACACGATCTTTTATGCTATGCTTAGGATTGGGTCTTGTCCATCACATCATTCTCCTAATGATGTGATCCCGTTATCAATGACATCCAATGTCCATAGTCAGGAAACCATGACTATCTGTTGATCAACGAGCTAGTCAACTAGAGGCTTACTAGGGACACGTTGTGGTCTATGTATTCACACATGTATTACGATTTCCGGATAACACAATTATAGCATGAACAATAGACAATTACCATGAACAAAGAAATATAATAATAACCATTTATTATTGCCTCTAGGGCATATTTCCAACAGCATGCCCCTCCTTGGGTTGCACTAGGCCTACACATACCGCAAAGACATCATATATGATTTGACAAACCACTTCTGGACATCATTTCAGGTGGCCGCCGTGCAGATATGCAATTCCCGCATTGAAACCCTACGGATGCAGTAAATGTCTCAAATATTGCAGACGGGCCCGAAAATTGCCATGTACTGACACGTGTCATGCAATTGCCCCCTTTGAGAGCACGAGCAGTTTCGAGGTCAATGGAGCAAGGGGCAACACACTTCCTTCATAAACTGGACGTGTTCTCTCTCGATAGCCAGATACTACCTCGGAGATGGTGCAGTTTACAAGCGACCTCCGGTCAGACTTCTACGAAACGCGCTAAAACTTTCATAACAGCCTACAAGGTCCATATGACGACACCATGCCAGGTCCCGAGGATTTCCGGCATCGTATGACTTTTGGTCGATTTTAACAGCTAGATCCGGAAGCCGCCGAGGTACATTCGCCCCCCGGTGGTGGGCCTGTCCCTCCTTTGGTGTCGTCGTTCAATGGTGAGGGACGTCGCACGTGTCATCGTCGACGGTGACGGGGAAAGCCGAAGAGATGTTCCGTGCGACTGTGCGTAGGTCCCCGTCCGGACTCATAGTCATCATACCGAACGCACCATTCCCCGATCCATTCCCTCCCCACCTCACCAGACCATCTCCTCTTCGCCGCCCTCCTCTCCCCTCACGGATCATCGACGGTCGGTGCAAGAGGGTAGAAAAAATTAGAAGAAAAACAAAAGGGAAAACACAATTGTATGAGCTTCGTTTCTATTGGTGGAAACTTTGTGCCACGGATCGATGACGTGGCACATATCCATCCATCTATCCATCTAGCTATCCACCCCACGACCATCCATCCATCCATCTAGAGAAAAGGAGAAAAAAAAAAGAAAAAGAAAAAAGAGCCCACCCAACCCCTACCTCGCTCTCTCCGCACGAACCTCTGTCTCTCGCGACTCCTCTCTCCCCCACGAGCCTCTCTCCCTCGCCGCCGCCACCACCCACGCCGCCCAGTTCCGGCGAGCTCCGGCGGCGCGCAGCACGCCCCCGAGCTCCCCTAGGTCCGCTCCACCTCCCCCTCCGTCCAGAATCGGCGCTCCCGCCCTCCACTGTCCCCGTGGCTAGCTAGGGTTTCGGCCGCCACCCCCAACATCGCCAGGATCAGCCACATCCGGCGACGGCGAGGCCAGAGCTCGACGAATCCATTACCGGTGTGTTGCAGGTACGTCCTTCCCCTCTTTCCTCGCCCAGATCCACCCTCCCCACCTCACCTTCTCCTTTCCTTCCCTTGCTGCAGGTCACCTTGGCGCGGTCTGGACGACGACGACGGCAGGAGGGCGTCGTCCTTCCTACTGGCGCACCTAGCTGGCGGCCCTGTCCTGCTCGAGGAGGCGGGCTGTCTAGCTCAAGCACGGCCACGACGACCCACCTCGGCAGGTAGCACCTCCATCTCCTCCGCCTCCTTCCTCTGCTCACTACTGCTGCTGCTAAGTAGAGGAATATGTGATGCAAATCCTCTTGTGTGAAGGAATTCTAGAGGGATTTGTATGAACAAGTCCTTTATTTATTTATTTGTCTAGTTAGTACCAAAAAGAGAGAGAAGATGAGTTTAGAATCCTGGTTCTTTAGTTAGATAGTACCAATAGGGATTGGTTAATTTTGCTGCTACAACTCGAACGGAGATGATGAGCGAGGTGGAGTAGAAGGTGATGAAAGTCGACGCAACGCTGAGCCAAACCCACTCCTTGCCGACGCAACCTAGCTGTGGTTCTCTTAAGTCACGAAGCTAGATATATCCTTCACCGGTAGCTAGTTTGATCTATCCTGATGGACAAGCTAACATACATAGCAGTAGTTGCTTTTTTTATCATTCCCCCACCGGCCAGAGCACAACGTACACAGAGAGAGAGAGCAAATCTCTAGTTAGCTTTTTTTTAGTTTGTCCTCTAATTAGCAGAAACTACTCATTCTTACTCCCCGCAGGTGGCTGGCAGTATCATCCTTGATCTATATTTTTTGGATGGTTAGTCAAAGAGCATGTGATTAATAAATTAGAGGAAGTGCAGGTTACTTTGTTGTTTCCCCTGGATCTGTTCTCACGAACATGCATATGCATCACACTAATCTGCTTCATAATTATTGAATCCAAGCATGTAAGTCGCTATAGCATTTGCACATCAATCCAGATATGTTTCATTACTCCAGTTTCTACCTTTAGTTTTATATATGGGCTAGCTACTACACAATTTAATTACTCTGCATATTTTGTATTACCTGAACATGGATAAATTGCATGTAAAATTTTGGTTCCCATAGATCTCTCGGTTGAGTCAAGGACTCTAGGTAGCAATTTTTTCTATCTCAATTTCATTTGCTATAGTCAGTTATTATTTCGCATTAATATGTTCAGATTCCCAGGTATGATTAATTGATCATATGTACCTTTGGATCTTCCAAAACAATCAACATTTTATCTGCGCTATTTTCTTTCACATTTGCCATTTTGTTCATATCTGTAGATCTATTTATATATATTCTTTTTTTGTTTCTGCCAACCCACATATGCATTAATTTGAATGAACTTAAATTTGATCCTTTATTTGGTATTACCTACATAAAATTGATTATCCATCTCTTCTTTGATGCACAGGTAGGTACCGCTGATGTACTGGAGCCTTGATCTTAATTTTTCTTCATTGGTAATAATATCATCTCTCAAGAAGTCCTTTACAGATATATGTAGTACAGCGGGTCATTATTTATTTGTTGCTGTGATGTCGAGCTCTGTTTTCTTTATTATGACAAGTTGCAAAATTAGGAGTGGGAAGTAAACTTTTGTTAACTTGTTGGCTGAACCAATGGAACTACTGTTATTTTTGATTTGTTGCTCAACTAGTGCTGCAATGATGGAACCGATGATTGTGCATGATGCATCCATCCATTCTATCGGAGTGGCTGTGCTTTTTTTCTTCTTGTGCTAAGATTGATAGCATCACATATCCTATTATTTTGTTTCTCCAGTAGAGCCTTGTGAGTTGATGTGTCTGCCACCGTCCTCGAATGGTTGTGCAATAATAATGGTCCTAGCTAATTACTAGTATGTGCTGTTGCTAAAACAACTTGCTCCTCGATTAGCAACAACAACAACCACGCTTTGGTTCCCCAAAATTCAGATGGCACTTGCATCTCTACACACACACACATATGAATATGCACCTCGGTTTGGTTCAGTTTGCATGTTTACATTTGCTTTAACTTTGACTGAAACTATCTTGGTGGCACTTGCATCAATGGTGTGTTCTGCCCTTGTAGATGTCCTTGGAGAAGATGGCCATTGGAGTGTAGGGGAGGAACAACCTTGTCTTGCTCGAGGAGGAGGACCACCCGATCTCGACGACGGCACGGCAACAGGTAGCACTCGCCTCCCTCCCATGGTGAAGGTCTGATCCGCCTGTTTAGATGGTCTGCTCTTGTCTTATGCATGTGAGGGGAGAAGAAAGCCATTGGACTGAATTATATTTGCATGTGAGGGGAGCGGTCCTTTTGGTAGATGCAGAGTATAGATTCACAAAATTCACCACATGAGCGTACTACCTATATCCAAATTCTGGATACCACTTGCATCTTTTGTATGTACACATGAAAAAGCATGACGGTTTGCTTCAGTTTGTATGTGTCCAATTGTTTTTTTACTTTGACTGAAACTATCTATCTTGGTGGCACTTGCATCTCCTGTATATACATATGAATCAGCACCACACTTCTCTTCAGTTTGTATGTGTCAATATTTTTGGTTGAACTTTGACTGAAACCAACTGGATGGCACCTCAATCTGTACATGCACATGAATCAACACCACCTTCGTTTAGTTTTCTATGTGTCCATTTGTTTTTACTTTGACTAAAACCAACTCAATGACACTTGCATCTTCTGTATATACATATGAATCAGCAGCACCACACTCTGGTTCAGTTTATATGCATCAATTTTTTGGTTTTACTTTGACTGAAAATTTATATGAGTAAGTATCATCAGTCACAATCAGAGACCAATTTCTTTCTCTTTGGAGCTCAATTTCTTTCTCTTTGGAGCTTGCCTTGAACAACTCATGCTTGATAGATACAACCAAAACTGGAGCGTCTTCATGAAAGGCAATACTTTTCTGCCTTTTTAGTTGGATGCCCCTGTTCTAGGCGGGTTTCTTTTGGTAAATTCAGTGTGTAGATTACATATTCATCCTCATATGTAGGATCTTCGGTTTGTTATACTGACTGTATGCCACCTCCATCGTTGCAGCCTTGTCTCCCCCACCACCGCCCCTCGACCTCCTCTCATGCTGCTGTGGAGTCTTAGAATGGGAATGTTATGTACATAAAAAATATTCTATGGTCTGTGTTTGCAAATCCATGGTTGTTGAATCATGTCTGTATAAGCATTTGTAAATAGCTAGCCTTTTTGGCTAATCTTTTTTTTTGGTTCTGGTGAGCAAGTATGGCGACGGCAATGCCGTAGGCATAGATGGCTCTCGTGATACCAGCAGCTGCCATGTGGCGTGTATGCCTACGGCAAAGCCGTCGGCATAGTTTTGCATCAGCCGTCGGCATAGCCCTGCACCAGGAGCTACTAGAGTGCGCCACGTGGCAGGGCTATGCCTACGGCTATGCCATAGGCATAGGTTTGAAGCTATGCCTACGGCTAAGCCGTCGGCATATCCCTGCCACGTGGCGTCTCTTGTATGGGCAGCACTTGACGGTGGCAACGGCAATCACCGTTAGGCGCGGAGTGTTGCAGACGGCCAGGGCCGTCGGCATAGATGTACGGACGCCGTCGGCATAGGCATCTATACCGACGGCCTTCCTATGCCGACGGGGACCTGGGGTATGCTGACGCATATGTTGCCGACGGCCCTATGCCGATGAGGGCCGTCGGCATAGACTTATGCCGACGGGTATCAGGGCTATGCCGACGGCCTGGGCCATCGGCCTAGGGGCTCAGTGTGGTAGTGTGCAGTGCAGCGTTAATCTGATGGCTTGTTACCTGAAACTAGGCGAGTTCGAGGAGTGCGTCAATGAAGGCTCGGAGATTTTGAGCTATGACTCGGGCACTGCCAAGGCGTACTACCGAAGGGGTCAGGCGTACAAAGCGCTGGGAAACCTCCAGGCTGCTGTTGCTGACCTGAGTAAAGCCCATGAGATGTCTCTGGAGGACGAAACTGTCGCTCAAGTTCTGAGAGAGGCGCAAGAAATACTTGAAACCCAAGGGGGAGCAGCAAACCTGCCAAAGGGAGTTGTCACTGAAGAAGTTGTAGAAGAAGATATTAGTTTTCATCTGTCTACTACTACTACTACTACTACTACTACTACTACTACTGAGTATACTGCTTCACAACCACATGACGGAGCACGAAACTCAGTACAATCTGACTCTTTAGAAAGCTTGGTAAATATGTCTCAGGTTGCTTCTTCATCAAGCGGAACAATCCCTGTTGCTCCAGATTTTGGTTCCAGTATGCCAGGAATTTCACCGGCTGGCATGGTTGGTATGACGGACCCTGCTATGTGGGAGATGTTTACATCTGGAGAACATGAGTCCCGATGAGATGGCAAACATGAGTGGGCTGCTCGGCATCAACTTGTCCAAGGAGGATGCTGCCAATGCTCAACAGGCTATGTCTTCATTCTCTTCACGAGATTTAGAGAGAATGATGAAATGGATCAGCAGAGCGCAGCGAGGAGTCGAAGCAGCAAAGAAGACGAAGGACTGGCTCCTAGGTACAAAAGGCTTCATCTTTGCTATTGTCATGCTGATCTTGGCGTTCATCCTCCATCGGCTTGGATTCATCGGGTAGGCGATGGCCTAAACATCCGAGGATCTGCAGCAATATATATTGTGTTCTTTTCCTGGGCCAAAAGCTATAGTTGGCGGATGACAACAATGTGGAGGCAATAGTTGAACCTGGGCTTTTCTTGTACCATTGTTTATTTCTTCCATCATATGTGTTTATAAATTGTAATGTAACAGATTAGAAGTAACTGGCCGAGTGTTTTGAAAACTAGCAATTGTGCGTGGATCGATTCTATTCCCTTTTGTAAAATGTTCTGTTTTTAGGATAAGAATAAAGTTAGGGTGCAACAATCTAAAGATATTTGACACCGGTACCAATATTTTTCTCTTTACTATGCTTAAATGTTAGGGTACACCAATAATTCTTCCCTTCATGTTGATTTTAGATATCTGAATCCGTTACCAGCCTTGTAGTCCTCGTGGTACTCTCTTGTGCGTATCTCTAGTTTCCTACCTTTTTGTGAACTCTTGTCGAAATAATTTAATATTTTTTCATGGTAGAGTGGCAGAGTGGCTTAACCATAGCCCCTCGTGTCTTAAGGAACATGTGTCTCTTGATTGTAACACTACAAACTTCGACTAAACTCCTACTACCCAGCAAAAGAGAAAAACTTGAAGTAAAGAACCAACGGATCCTCCACTTTGCATTTAGGTCAGTGCTCCTACTCCACCTTAAGCGAAGAATGGTACATGGGCCGGGCCATAAAGGTTTCCCTGTTCCTTTTCCATTTAATATATTGTAGGAGAAATGTGTGAAAGGTGATTTGAACAATACTAATTCATGTATTTTTTTTAAGTGTTAAAAATGTTCACATATTTGTAAAAATCCCATACGTTTTAAAAGCATATTTTTTGTTTAAAAAACATAGTGTTTTAGAAAGTGTTGATGTATTTTCAGGAAATGTTTGTGTATTTAAAATTTATTGTTTTAAGAAATTCTATGATTTTTAAAAAAGATCCTTGCATGACTAATCTTGTTTTTGTTCATACACTTTTCAGAAAATATTTGGGTATTTTTCCGTTTCTATTCATTCTGCATATTAGCTTGGATTCATCTGTAGGTGAATCTAAACATCCATGATGCCCAATCACGACGTTCATCCAAGAATCAGCAACAAATAACTACCTTTTTTGTTGTTGCGAAATGCAACAGATAACCACTATTCCTATGCCTGGCACCGCCTATTTGGGGAGCTCCTAGTCAGTGCTTCAAGCATCGTTTAGAAGCCAGCGCTCGTGCGCATGCTAGTGGGCCGCGGCTAAATATTGTGCCTGCTTGCAAGTTTCGCACGCTTGTTTGCGTCGGCCGTTAGGTCATGAATTTGTAAAAAAGTTCATCAGTTTGAAAAAGAGTTCACAAATATGGAAATTGTTCACGAGTTAATTTTGAAAATTTCATGAATTTGGAGAAAGTTCGTGACTTTGAAATTTTTTGGGATTCAAATTTCAAGAAGATCATGTATTTGGAAAAGTTTATTGGTTTGAAAAAGTTCACAAGTTTAGAAATGTTACGAATCTAAAAATTGTTCACGAGTTAAAATGTTAAAAAAGTCATAATTTTGAAAACAGTTCACAACTTTGGAAAATGTCACAAATTTCGAAAAACAATGTTTCATGAATTTTTAAAAAGTTTACCAATACAAAAGAAAGTTTGTGAAAAATAAAAAGGAAAAATAAGCCGAAAAAGGAAATGGAAAGAGAAAACCGTGGAAAAATTGTGCATGAAAAAAACTAAAGGAAAATCACCCAGAAAACCTTCCAGAGCCAGAACCAAAAATGTACACAACTAGTAGATGAAGAAGTAGAACCATGCACAACAAGAAAGTTGCCAGAGGCGGTTGCTGCGGTTGGAAATAAACCAATTCGTTTCAAGTTCAAATCCTATTCCATAATATTTTTCTAAGCTTTTAGAAAATAAAACGAAAAATCTAGATGGGCCGAGCTCGGGATGGAGTTGGCGTACCTACTCCTCAAACGTACCTATACCTTTGTCAAAGGTCTAAATTGCTCTTTATGTGTTTTGTGAGGGGGTGTACCAAAGCAAGGCTCATGTTCATGTATTGAGATGTTGAAAGAGAACCAACATCTTCAGAAAATGACCTCTTGCCGGTTGAGCATAATTCTGCTTCCCACACCGGATGAAGAAGGATGTCAGTTCTTAGGTTTTTTTCGAAAAGAAGGATTACCCCGGGCCTTTGTATCGAGCGATGCACACAACCATCTTTACTAATAGAGTAAAATCCAGCAGCCGAACAATGTCAACCCGGAAATAAAACGAAAAGAAAACCCGAGGCCGCATGCCTCGCGACAGTAACTTCACCAGATAGCCACTAACCCTATGTTACAAGCAGTGGCGGAGCCAGGGGCGAGCAGGGCCTGCCCCCCCCCCCCCCTACTGTAATACCTAGGTGTATTTAGCGATAGAACTTGATTAATGGACGTACTTGGCCCCCCTTAGGTTAGTCATAGTGGGAGTAACTTAGGTAGTAACATAACACATCCCAAGACAAATTTGCTTATGTGGCATGAAGTTAATGAGGAGAGAGATGCTTGTGGTAACATAAGGCTGGTCGTAATGGGAGTATCATAGGTAGTATCATGCATGCCAACTAGGCAAATTTGATGAGGTGGCATAGAATTAAATGAAGAAAGAGAGGGTTGAGTATCATATCATGATACCGTATCATATTAAATGTTGTGCTACTATGTGTCATGCATGCTAATAAATGAAGTCATCTATGATACTCCCTCCGTCTCGGTTTATAGGGCGTGTACATAGTTCTAGGTCATCCATTTGACTAACTAAACATGAGTTATATGTCACAAAAAGTATATCATTGGATTCTTAAGCGGATGTAGTTTCTAAATATATATTTTTCATCACATATAATACATATATAGCTAGTTAAATTCTTAACCTAGAACAACGTGTATGCCCTGTAAACCGAGACGGAGGAAGTACTAACATATGATACTATCATACACTAGTATCATATGCATGATACTAGTATATGATACTTGCCATTACAATCAGCCTAATATGTTTATGTAACAAAACACACCCCGAGGTAAAATGAATCTATGTATCAATTA
This sequence comes from Triticum aestivum, assembly GCF_018294505.1. Classification (NCBI taxonomy): domain Eukaryota; kingdom Viridiplantae; phylum Streptophyta; class Magnoliopsida; order Poales; family Poaceae; genus Triticum; species Triticum aestivum. The sequence goes on along the minus strand of NC_057814.1, from coordinate 107,255,984 downwards.
ATAAAGGCTTGCATGTTACCATTCATATGTTACTACTCATTATCAAGATAGTAACATAGACCAGCCTTAATAACTCAAACATACAGTAAAAATCTGCAGAAAGGGTAAAGGCCCATAATAAAGCCCAATATGGTCACGACGTCCGCTCCTCTCCTAGTTGCCCCGCCACTTAAAAAAAAGTACTAGTTGTCCCTGGCGATCCCTAAAAAAAAGAAAACTAGTAGCCACTGGCGTTATTTATACCCTAAAAAAATGATTAGCCCCTGAAGTGATTTGAGGCGAAGCGCCTGGCGGCTGCGGCTGCCTCCTGCCCTCCCTGGCCATGATCAGATTTGAGTCCGATTAAATCAACCGGCACTTCCCGCAAAAAAAATAAAATCAACCGGCACTGGCTCCGCGATGAACAATCTTGCAGACTACTCCCGCCAGTTCTCCAGCGGCCCAGTCAACTATCAAGGTTAGCATCACTAATACTGTCTGCTAATCTTTCTCGACCCTCATCTATGCGCGTCGAAATTCTATATCCAGTTTTACTTATTTTAATGGTGATTTGCAACGGTAGTTCATTTGAAATTTCTTTTGATAGTTTGATCTGCTAAGTGGTTATGAAAAGTATTCGCAAAACTGAAAAAGGGTTATGGAAAGAAAAGCACCGTCAAACATCACAATGATTAGTTTAAGTTTTAAGCATGTTGTATTGAGTTCCCAACCTAATGATATATTGTTAACGGGGCTAATGTGCAAGTTGACATCCCGATTCAAATGGACGATGACTTGTTCAGAATTGCAAGATAATCTAAATTGAAAAGGGAAATATTTAGAAATTAGGTTATCTTCTGATGATTTTTTTAATAATTTTGATTTTATTGGCAATTGCAGGAGAAATTGAAAAGGGAAATATTTACATGTTTTTTCGCACATAACTTTTTTAGTTTATGAACTTTGCTTGCCCCCCCCCCCCCACTCCCAAATTGTGGCTCCGCCCCTGGTTACAAGACGGCATCAGAAATGAAAAATATACAACTCCTAGACTACGCCTTCAAAAAGAAATCGCCGCATGTGCCCAGATGACGCCGAGTCTAACACAGGTTGAACTCTAGATTCTCATCCCTGGAGTGAAGCTTCAATCCACCACCTTCAGCAAGGTCACGACGCATGCGCGTGTCGACATAGTTTGATCAGAGATCTTGTGTTTCCACCGGAGTGCATAAACTCGTTGTTGAAGTCGTATGTACCATCATCCCTTATCTGACTACCGATACCTCGATATCTGGATACCTCTGAACAAGACATCGGAAGACAAAAGACGTCCCATACTGCATGCCTCCCGGTATTGTCGCGCCACCTCCGATCCAACAGCAACAGGCTAAACATAACACCTCCGTCGGAGCCACCGTGTAACACCAGCTGGTAGCAGACATGACTTGATGTCTTCGCATAAGACATTGTGCCTAACATCCGCAAGTGGCGCATCCACCAGTGGCTTCACCTGCCGGCGACTGGCATTGCTCGACCTCCCTGGAAGAGGTCCAAGTGTCACATGTCGAGCCGCATCGAACCCGATCTGTTGATGGAGAAGACGTCTCATACCGCCGCCAGCCTCAGAAAGGTCGTCACCGTCTCGAGATCCAGACTACGAGTCACTCACACGACTCTGGAGTCTGCCGCCGTCGAAGAAGAGGGGCCGCCACCCCAATTCCGGGCGCTACAGCGAGCACCCACCGCTGCGTTAGCCGCTGTCATGGCGATACAACGACAACCGCTGCCGCGACCGTCAGATCTGGGCACTATATGTCCCGAACCCCTCACGTGCTGCGCCATGGTCAGTCGCGCTCCACCTGCCGTCGCGCCGACGTGCAGGCCACCACTAGATCAGCCGCCCTGGTATCCGCCGTTTTAGACAGTTGCAGATCTGAACTGGAACAACACGTGAGCACCACACATACACACTGATCCGAGATCCGTCAGCCGCCCGAGCGCCGCTGCAGCTAGCGTCGGCTGCGCCTGCGTGACGCCCGCCGTTGCGAAGCCGCCGCCACACATCCTTCCGCACCCACGCTCGCCGTGCCTAGATCGGGCCCGCCGCCCCGCCGAACCGCCATGGCTCCCCTGCCACTGGCGAGCACCTCGCGCCAGGCCGCAGGAGCGCCACCGCGCCGGAGACCAAGGCCACCGGCCGCCACCTGCCGACGCGCGCGTTCCCCAAGTCGCAGCGTCCACTGCGCGGAGAGACCCGCCGTCGTCTGCTCCACGCGAGCTTCGCCCGCGGGAGACGCTGGCGACGGCAAGGGGGAGGAGTAAGTGGAGGCTCCTGGTGCCGCCGGACGTTGGGCCGCTGCCCGTGTCGCCCCTGGGGACGGAGCGACACGGTCCGATCCAAAATTTTCCTGCCAGCTCTCAGGGGCTACCGACGAGAGAAGTTTCTGCTCAACCTCTTGCATTCCTGTTATGAACCTTGGCCACTGGTGGCGGATGTGAGTGACTGATTGACTAGCACCAGTTTTCCACAAGGGTTATGAGTTGTCTTAATCACAGCATAACCCCATGCCATCCTCAGCACATTCTAAAGCGTGTCCCATGTTATCATCTATTTAAACCTGAGCATCAGAAGATCTGCAAAGGCATGTTGTAGTATGTGTAAGAACATCGGAGAACATACCAACACCGCAAAAAAAACATTGGAGAACATGTTGCAAGTGTTTAAAATGAGATAGTAAACGGCAATTTTAAAAGTCGCCATTTTTAAGTGTTGTAAGCCTAGTCAGATTGCATGTACACATTCCTAAATTAACTGAAAATACTAGAATAATGTTTCTCTAACAATTTTGCCTGGAAATTTCGGTTTCGGCCCGGATTGACCTTATAAAGCAAAACCATACTGCTGCATAATTACATACATATTACTTTTCTGATTTTTTTCTAGAATACGCATAAGCATGCGTATCATTGCATTAGAGAAGAAGTGGCAAAGAAGCCTGGTATCAGGCCTTTCGACCATTACAACCCTAATCATGGGGATTAGCACCCACACACCCCACGCGTACTAGATACATGCATCACCTAGATCAACCCCAAGCCTATATCAATGAGGCAATTGACAGTGCTATCAAGCCGTGTCACAACCAACACTGTTGACCGCTACAACATGACCAAGATCCGAGGGCAACACAAACCAACGTACCCGCACCCATTTGCGCCAAGAGGAAGTCGGCGGGTGGATGGCAAGCCTAGGCAGACCTAGAGAAGGCGTCGCAAGAGAGCGCCGGCGATTTTGTTCATTGCGCCTTAGAGGCTCATGCCCAGAGCAGTTGCTGACACCGACTTGAGCAATACCATCGGGACTCCTCGAGCAACAAGACGATGCCTCCAAGGAGGAAACAACACCGTGACGCCACCTTCACCCTGTCCAGAGGTCGGACCAAGGGAATCGGATCGGGGCCTAGACAACACCTCCAAGGAGGGAATGGCGCCCGTGGGCATCGCCGTTATCAGCCTCGGAACCCCGAAGCAGGGATTTCTCCCAACCCCAGACCACGAATCTCAAAGTCCATTGGAGCTTCTAGAACAAGCTGACCACCCCAGCGGGATGAGAGCGCATCTTGTAGCACAGTATCCACCATCGCCACATGAACCAGATCAAGCAAAGGGCGACACAGCCCTGCCCATATCAATCCCGCAACCACAACACCACCTCCACCGCGCCCACCGGACGCCACCACCTCCATTGCGCCCACCGGACACCACCACCACCACCGACGTGCCAGACGTCATGGAGGAGACGAAGCACGGGACGGATCCTCGGCCACCGCATCGCGCCGCCACGCCCGACCATGCCGGCCGCCAGACAGGGCCGACCAGATCTGGGCCATGCCCAGACCCACCATGCTCCCGCACGTCCGGCCTTCCCCAACCACGCCGATGGAGAGATCCACCATCGGCCAGGCCGCCGACCGGCGCCCAAGCCACCACCACCCGCAGCAAATGGATATGGGCAAGCCACCACCACCCGCAGCAAATGGATATGGGCAGAGAGAACCCCAGATGCGCCGCCATCGGATTCCACGGTCGGCCCCACGTTGCCCTCGCAGCCGTGAAGGCACAGCCCCGTCGAGATCCCCTGGGGCCGCCGCCCCAGCGCCCAAACTCCACGCGCGCGCCGTCCAGCCACAGTGAGCAAGACCACGCCGCCCTGCCTCCAGCATGCACAACATGCACAAGGCCGCACCGCGCTGCGCACGCGCCCTGCATCTGCGCCGTCGGGCGCCTCCTCGACCCAGATGAGTAGCCCTGCACAACTCCTGCTCCAGGCTCGAGGGAAGAAAAAGGCTCGTCGCCACCGACGCCTTGCGTGCTTTGTCCGGCGGTGCTTACCGGCGGCAGGGGGAAAGGGGTGGCGGGGTTGGGCTGCCTGCGGCGGCTAGGATTGCAACTATTTAAAATGAGATAGTAAACGACAATTTTAAGTCACTATTCTTTAATGTGTTGTAAGCCTCGTCGGATTGCATGTACACACTCCTAAACTAACTGGAAACACTATAATAACACAATCTTGCCTGGAAATTTCGGATTTTGGCTTGGATTGACCATGCCAAGCAAAACCGTACTGCTACATAATTACATATTACTTTTCCAATTTATGTGTTCCAAGATTCAAAATCATAGCGCTTGTAGTATTGTGAAATATATACATAATTTTCTTATAGATGCCTGCATTATATTGTTTGTTATGTCAATTTCTAAAGTTTAAATCTGATTAAATATTAACTTATATTTGTATATTTAAAGGATGATTAAATATTCTATTGCAGTTAAGAGGTGTGCATTGCAAATGTCCCAGATGCTAGTTTCGTAAGTAGTGGGCCAGGATTTGCAAAATCTAACCATTAAGTTCCTAAATGTCGAGCTTTTGACTATCAGTAAGCCAATGAGAACATTTATTCTTCATGCATGTGAGAATAATGGTACTGGTAACTTCGTGGGATAAACTCAAATCTTTACAAGATATAAGTCACCTTACGAAAACTAAATAATCTCAAAATACTTGGGCGCGGTGCATTAACTCGCACCTCGTTTCTTGTTTCTTGACATAAATAAAATAATCAACCAATAAAACATGTGGTACGTGTATGTTTTTAATGACTTGAGACTACCAAACACGACATGCAGTGGTCAGTTCATTGCATGTTATGCTATTAATTAGCAAATAAACATTAAGTTGTCTCGTGTTGTCAACATGGTCAACAAACAAGAGGAATCGACAGAGGACTGTACGTGGAGAGGATGACAGTAGGGGCCCACCATGTCCATGGCTAGACGCAAGGAAGTTCCTCATTTTTTGTTATATATACTCCATTGTCAGCGTATGCAAAAAAAATGCTTCCTACTAGTGGTTTCCTGACATCTGGGACCCACGACATTGTCAGCGTATATTTTTTTTGAAACGAAGGCTCGCAAAGAGCCCGGCTTTGAATTAACAAAGTCATCAACCGGCCAGGATTACAAACTCTGGATTACAACCTCGATGAAGCCAACAACCGGCCGAGGTTACAACCCAACTTACACGCGACAGAAACTGATACAATGGGGACGAAACTGGAAAGCAAATCCTATCTAGCCGAGAACAAGCTGCCACAACAACTTGCAAGAGGCAACACACTCCACACTAGGATCAAAGAAGCAGGCCTAAACAAACATAGCAGACCACACCGACCGTCAAGGAAGGACCTTGCTCGAGAAGCACTTCGGGGAGGGAAACAAACATCTTCCTTCTCTGGCACCGAAGGGGGTCCCTACCCCCTCGCCATGGCTCGTGGCGCCGTCCCGTCGGGATTCAGAGAAAGCTCACCCGAGAGCTGGAAAATGTCGTCCTCGCTTCGCTAGGTCACCACCGGGCGACCACCTCAATTTGGGCAGTGTTTGCCGATTGCACCGCCACCAGAATACGCCCGACTAGTTGGAGAAGATTGCTTCAAGTCGTCGAACACCGAAAGGGAGGCAGCACACCCCCACCCCGCACCTGCAGACCCCCCCATCCAAACCCAATGTCCCTGGCGCCGCCTCCAGGAAGGTTACGGTGCATGGGGCGCCGCCGACGCCCGATCCGCATCGGATCTTGGGCTTTCACCCCGACATGGGTCGGAGTGGAGAGATGGTGTCCTCAGCAGCGCCCCAAGGAGGAAAGCGGCGCCAAAAGGCGGCGTCGCCGCTGCCGGCCAGCCAAGGCGGCTAAGGTTTTCCTCGGACCCCGATCTGCTCCACCAGAACACACCGGAGGTGGATCCGGCAAGATCCACAGCCGAACTGGGGACTGGGAGGGGAAGCATGGAGGGGAGGGGGCAATACCTTCAGATCTGGCACGGGAAGCTCCGCGCCGCGCTCGACCACTATCTGCGGATCGTCGTCCTTACGGCCGAGCCCTCAGGCCAGCCGTCCACCTGTGCACGCCGCCGGTCGCTCGACGGCGCTGCCACGCCAGCAGGGGCCGCCGCCGCTGGATCCGAGGGCCTCCGCGAAGAGGAGCACCGAAGACCCCGCCGCCACCTTCCCCGGCGCCCGCGAGGGCTTGCCCGTGGGTCATCTCCGGTGGCGGCGAGGGGGGAGCGGGGGGAGGGGGTGGCGGCGGGGGCTAACCCTAGTCGCCCCCTAATCGCCCTAGGGGCGACGCGAGGGCCGGGGTGGGGGGAAGAGTCTTTGTCAGCGTATATAGTCAATAGACAAGAGAACAACACAAGATTGGCTGACACCTGGGATATAGCTGCTCGAACAGTATCTTTTTTGTTATTGTTGAGACAGAGCAGGGTTTCAACTGGGTTGTGCCCCGTCTAGCCCAGGCTTATATTTTATGTTCACCACATGACCATCCCAGCTATTTTTTTGTGTGAAAATGAGCCCAGTTTATTTTTTCTGAAGAATACCCAATCCAGGCCTACTTATTTTTCTATGCCCTGATGGGCTGCAACTCTTTCAAGACGCGTGCAAATCTCGAAAGTAATATGAAATGGGCTGTAAATATAAAAAACAGATGACAAATTGGCAATTACTTTATAATTTCTGAATTTTTTCACATTTTGAGATTCCAATTTCACTGGGCTTTAACCTAATTTAAATATATCTTCAAAGTACTTTAAATCTGGCTCGACATTTCATTATTAAAAATAGTTTGGAACCCACAGAAATATGCGAAATTTCATTTAAATTTTTAACCCTGGCCCTGGCCAACAAAAAAAACGGACTGCAATAAATGGCATAAGAAGGGGCAATGAGCTATATATAAATTACTAAAAAATAGGGAATGGTCTGACTTGTGGGCCTATTAAGTTGACGCGGATGCAAGATTTTTTTACTTATTATATACAACAACAAACGATTCTAGTAGACGTAACCGTTGGATGTCAATCCAACGACCGTCGTGTTTCTTCAATCTCTGATCTTCTTGCTCCAGCCGCCAAATCCAGCGCCGGCGGGACCGCCTGCTCCCGCCTCCCGTGGCCGGCTGTGCTGCCGCGCAGGCCTCACCACCCCCTACTACTCCCACCGCTGGCCAGGCCATCCCTCTACTCACCCACATCCCTCCACTGCTGTGGCTTCGCCTCCTCCGGGTCATTCCCTTCCCAGGTCTTGGAGTCATCCATCGCGCTGGTGTTCTCGGCACGGCATGGTCAACATTGTCAACAAACGACAACATCAGAAGAGGGATGTACATGGAGAGGCTGACAGTTGGGACCCGCATGGTCCATGGCCGCACGCAAGCAAGTACCTCCTTATTACGCCAAAAAGAATGAATACTACTGCTGATAGCTCGGACCCACCAGCTATATCTTCGCATGCAAGGAAGTGCCTCCTTATTACGCACAAAAAATGAATACTCCCCCTGCTATCTGGGACCCACCGTAGTGGGAGGCTGATTTGTGGGCCTACTAAGTTGACGCGGATGGAGGGCTTTGTCAACTTAGTCAATATGAACGATTCTAGATCCAGTGACCGTACGATGTCCATCCAACGGCCGTAGTGCCTCTTCAACCTCTGGTCTTCTTGCTCCAGCCGCCCAAACAAGCGTCGGCCGTGCCGCCTGCTCCTACCTCCCGTGTCCGGCTGTGCTGCCTCCGCTGGCCATGCCATCCCTCTATACTCACCCACACCTCCTGTTATTCTGCGGCGACGACAGCCTCACACCGCAGCCGAAGCAGTAAACCCACGTACTCCCCTCCGCGTGCCACTGCCGCGTCTTCCCCGGCTCCGCGTCGTCCACCGCCCTGGTGCTCTCGGTGCGGCGTGGTCAATGTGGTCAAGGAACGACTTCCATCGGAAGAGTACTATACGTGGAGAGGCTGATAGCTGGGTCCACGGCCGCAGCAAGGAAGTGCCTCCCTATTACGCGCAAAATAATTATTCCTCCACCTGACAGCAGGGACCCATCGGACGGGCCACCGTATTTCACAAAAAAAACGTTTCCGCCCTGACTGCTGGGACCCACCAGCTACATCTTCGCACGCAAGGAAGTGCGTCCATATTATGGGCAAAAAAATAATGATTTGCCCCCCTGACTGCTGGGACCCACCAGCTACATCTTCACACGCAAGGAAGTGCCTGACAGTCGGGACCCACCTGGTCGAAGCGTACGTAGCGTTGTCATTCAGGTCGCGAATGTGTACGTGCATACGATCGGTCTGTCTGCAGGCTACAGCGATGAACCGTGGCCGAGTAAGGAAGGGCACGTGTCGTAGTAGAGGCGCGCACGTAGCATGTACACGTACGTACAACGGCCAGGGTGCAAGAAAGTAAATACGGCCACGTACGTACATACGGGCGGGGTCTCGAACGCCTACTCGCGCTTACATATGGCCAGGGCTCGTGTACATGGCTGGGTCGGAACGGAGAAACTGCATCGTCGTCGTGTTCATGGGGAGGCAACGGAATGCGTCGTGTTCATCAGGAGGCAACGGAACGCGTGCTATTCATCGGGAGCCAGCCGGCTTGGACGGAACAGTCGATGGAAATGAGGCCTGGCGTACTGCAGAACGGAGGAAACGGCCTTGTGTTTGACCGGCCACGGTCGAAACGGGATCCTGTTCATCGAGAGTGGTTTGGCGTACCGCAAAACGGAGGAAACAAACCTCATACGGTAGAAACGGGGTCCTGTTGATCGGGAGGGATGTGGTGTACCGCAAAACGGAGGAAACGGACTTGTGTTGGAGCTCTACGGTCGAAACGGGGTACTGTTCATCGGGAGGGGTGTGGCGTACCGCAAAACGGGTCTCCACGGGATACTGTTCATCTCCACCGTCGACCTCCTCCAGCCTCCACGGGCTTCTGTTCATCCACCGTCGACCTCCTCCAGCCTCCACCTGCGACTGTTCATCCACGGGCTCCTGTTCATCCAGCCTCCACCGCACGCTCCTCCACCGGCTACGGTTCAACTAGCCCTCTCCACGGGGTCCTGTTCAACCACCCCTCCACGGGCTACTGTTCATCCAGCCCTCCACCAGCTACTGTTCAACCAGCCCTCCACGGGGTCGTCCTATTCATCCAGCCCTCCATGGGGTCTTGTTCATCCACCCCCAACCGGCTCGATCGGGGTCCTGTTCATCCAGCGGGAACGGCCTCTACTACCACGGGGTCCTGATCCAACCCCCACCGGGAACTGTTCATCCAACCCCCCCCCCCAACAACGCTCACTGTTCATCCAGAGGCAGCATCGATCGGCTTCAGTTAGCAGAAGTAGCGAAGGAATCACTCGGGTTCAGTTAACAACAAGGGATCGATCAATCGCTCGGGTTCAGTAACGCGTAGCCTGCAGTGCAATCGCTCGGGTTCAGTTAGAGCCCAACGCCTCGCTCGGGTTCAGTTAGAGCGCAACGCCTCGCACACACGCGCGTACGTACGAGAGAAACGTGCATCGCTCGGCCCCCGACCACCCACCGTAATCGGGAACTCCCCCGATACTTTCCTCGCCCTCGCTTCTACCACAGTTTTTTCCGTCATGGACGTCCCAAAGAATGTCATGCAGCTGTGTCTCCGGCCCGCCGAGGACGAAAAACCCATTTTCTGTCATGATTTTTTGTCATAGAAGTAGGAGCCCACCACATCTATGATGATACCGGGTTTTGTCACAATTATCGTCATAGAAGTGTCATAAGCGTGACAGAAAAAAATTCATTCGGCCCAAAATGTCACGGACGTGTCTTTTTTTGTAGTGGTGGGCGCCCAACGAAATGGCAAGATCATCCGCGCTCGTCCGCCAGCAAGAGGCAGATCGGTACGTCAAGCGCTGCGAGGCGGAGGAGGCGGAGTACTGCCTCCGTGCTGGGAAGACGCCACGCATAAGGAGGGATTATTAGTTTTAGTATTGTTCGTTTTCAATTTATGCATTGTACCTAGTAGTTAAGTATCATCATGTATATGTGATGAGATTATATATATATTCTGTGATGAACTAATGAACAATATATATTATGAATTTCATTTTCTATCTGTTTTTGTATACTAATTTGAATCTAGCTGTATCCACATATACAGAATAGAAAGCGTATATACACACATTGAAACAGAACATAACAGAACGGAAAACAGAGTACACGCATTGAAACAGAGCAATAAACAGAGCAATATTATGATTGCTGTGAATACATAGCTATCCACGTCGAAACGACTCAACAAAATAAAACGTGTCCATGAGACCATGACCAGCAACCCTTGCCTACGGTAGCTCTTGGCTCTACCTGAACTCGTGCAGGCGTTCGTCCAAGCGGTCGACACGCTCGCGGTACATCAGGAGCGCGATCTCGAGCTCCAAGTTGGTTATTTCATCGGAGATCACCAGCTCGAGGATGCGACGGCCATGTTCCTCTACTACGCCCAGGTGGACACCTGGGCCAAGGAGGCGGTCGAGCCTACCGACCAGTGCGTTGGCATCGAGCGGGCCGCGGACAAGGCGAACGGCGCGACCAATGCGAACGGCGCAGTGGGCATCTGGTGCAAGTACGGCGCGGCCGGCCTCTGGTGCATGTATGGCGCAGAGGGCCTCTGCCCACTCCTGGCGAGGAATGGGGGTACTGACGGGACGTGTACCCAGCTGTGACACCGTGTCGACAGCAGGCAAGCACCGATGGATCCGCTCTTGCTGTGCAGCGCGCCGCGCCTCTCACTCTGCGGCGCTCCAACGGTCTCGCCGTGCGGCGAACCGCAGCCTATCGGCGCGGACGCGCCATCAATCATGTTGTGCGGCGAGCTGCAGCCTGTCGGCGCTGACATGCCTATCTTGATCCGTGGCACTGAAGCGCCATGCGCCAAGGGTCTGCTCAACCTTGGTGATGACGCGCATCACGATGTTTGTCGGGGGTTTGGTGCGACATATGCCACAGCATGGCTTATCATGGTGGGGGCTAGTAAGACGTCGCCGGTGCCAGGAAACGGGATAAGGCGAAGACATGCACGCAGGCGAATCTTACCCAGGTTCGGGGCTCTACATGGAGATAGCACCCCTAGTCCTGATCTGCGGGGTCTCCGCATGATCACTCAAGCAATAGTGGTGGCTACAAGCTTGCTCCTTGAGCTGTTTCTCTAGAGGGAGAAGTAGAGCAAGTCTATCCCTAGCTTCGTCTCTCTATATGGGTGTGTGTGTGTGCAAGAGGCTGAACCCTTTGCATGGGTGCTCTGGGGGGTTTATATAGGCCTACCCCTCAGGGGTACAATGGTAATACGACCGGGCGTGGGCCCAGGCCGTCAGTGTCCCTGGCCGCCGGCTTCTCCGCTGGCTGGTGGGGCCCGCCGCCTGTCCGGTACTTGGCCAACAGGCCGTAGCCGCCGCTTGCGGGTTGTGCCCGCTGCTTGGTACTGTAGCGATGCGGCTAATGACGCGTGCTTTGTCAGGGGAGGCATGGCTACAGTGCCGCCGCCTGGCTGGCGTTCACTGTAGCCACTCCCCGTATCTTCTGGTTGATGGCGCACGGATCCCCAAGGGGGGAAGGGCCGCCTGGTCATCTGCCGGCTCCTTTGAGCCAGCTAGCCAGGCACGGCCGCCTTCTGGTCTTCTTGCTATCAAATGGGGCCCGCCGTCTGTGGGCCGTACCGACAACCCGTCGTGGGAGCATGGTTCCCTCTGACAAGGATGACGTCAGGGTCAGCGTGGCAACAGTGCTGTGCCGAACGGAGGATCCCCGTGTGATATGGCGCACTATGGCCACGCTAGGCCCTAGGCTAGGGGGTGGCGTGCTGTAGCCATGCCCCGTCTCATCGTATTGATGAAGGTGGAGACTTTGAGAGCGCATGGGACCGCCTTCTGGGAGACGGCCTCTCCAGAAGCTGCCCGCCAGGAGTCGGTCCGCTCCAGAGCCGCCTTCTGGGCCCTGCCGTCTTCTAACAGCCGGTCATGTGGACCAGCCGGAGTGAGAAGTCGGCGCTTCGATCTTGGATTCTTGAGGGGCGCAGCCAGCCCCGATGTCTTGAAATGCCATGGGGAGCCGACGGGGCTACCCGTGGCTAATTACTCTGATAGTAGTCCCCGAAGCTGGTGGGGCGCCGCGGCTGAAAGAGGCATGGGGCCTTAGCCGCTTCCTACTATGAGTGCTCTGTTGATCTTGTTTCATCCGTCTTCTGGAGATCTGACTGCCAGAAGTCGGGCACGACCTGGCGGCTGCCTGGTGGTTTTTGAAGTATCGAGGCGGGAACCGAGCGAAGCGTTAGCCCAGCCCTAGGCTAGCCGCCAGCTATTCGCGCGCCACGTGGCGCCAGAAGGCCAGGCGTCCTGCCAGCCCACGCGCGCGATGGGACGTGGCCGCAGGCCAGGGCTCACCACTACCGAGCCTCGGCCGTGCGCGTATCCGCTGTAGCCGAGGCGGACGGTTGCGCTTCCGGCGTGCATTTACCCCATGCCTTTTACTGCGCGGTTAGTGCGGGGACGTGGGGTTGCGGGCGTAGTTAATCCACGAACCCCCACGCCCCGCCCCCTCAGCTTCGCAGCCCGGGGCTACAAATAGGGAGAGGAGGGGGCGGCACTAGCACGCGCGCCCATCTCTTCCTTCACCTTGCTCTTCTTCTTCTTCTTCTCCGCCGCCACCGCACTCCCGCAATCTTGCCGGAGCTCTGCCGCGGTTCTCCACAGTCAAGCTTTTCTCCCCGCGGCGCTGCTGCTCCGCCATCGCGGATTCATTCCTCCTCCGCCGCGTCGCGCCTCCATCGAGCTCCTAGCACCCATGGCGTGCGACAAGGCAAAATCCGGCGCCTGGGACGGCTCCAACGTCCAGCAGAACCACCTTGACTTGTTGCGCGACACGAGGCGGCTGCCCAGCGCGAGCCACGTTGAGATGCGCGTCCCGTCGGTGAAAGAAATCACACCGGCGCCGAGGGACGGCGAGCGCGTCGTGTTTCGGACGCACTTCCTCCGCGGCTTCGGCTTGCAAATCAGCGGCTTTCTCCGCTCTTTCCTCCAGTCCTACAACCTCCAGCCGCACCACCTCACGCCTAACACGGTGGTACTGCTATCGGCCGTCGTCACGATGTGCGAAGTCTACCTCAGGATTCTCCCCACACTTGAGCTGTGGAGGGAGTGCTTCTACGCCAAGCTCGGCGTCGCCGCCAAGGACAAGGCGGCCAAGTGCGGCGCCTTCGTCGCGGTGCGGCGCCCAGGAGCCGGCAACCGCTTTCCGCCCATCACTCTGATCCAGTCTGTCAAGTTGTGGTAGAAGTCATACTTCTACGTGAAGAACGTCGACCCGGCGGTGGACTTCATCAACCCGCCGCCCTACGAAGCCGGCCCGCCAACTGAGCCGCGCTCCAGCTGGACGTACAAGCCGAAGCACCTGTCGGCCGCGGCCACCACCGCCGTCGCCAGGCTCGAGGAGATGACGGATCTGGAGGGCCTTCAGGCGTCCGACTTGCTGACGGCCTTTGTGACGCGCCGGGTTCTCCCCCTCTAGGGCCGGCCTCACATGATTTGTCAGATGAGTGGGCACCGGGACCCGTGCCGGCTGTCCACCCGCGAGATACCGGTCGCGGAGGTGGCCCATATGGTGAACGAGATCGCGAACCTCAAGCTCGTGACGGACTGGCGGTTCGGCAAGCCGCCATACTCCCGCTCCAATCCGCCTCCTGCCGTAAGTTCCCGATTCTTCTCTCTTTTTTGGTCTTCAATTCTTCTGCCGAGTTCTGGCTTGCCGACTAACCAGCGGACACATCACAGCTCCTTCCGGCCGAGCAGTCGGCCGACGCTCTGGCGCAGGGCCAGGTCTTCCTGCCGGACCGGGCTGTGAGTGATGCGGACGACCCCGACTTGGGGGCGGCCGCCCTTGAAGACGACGCCACAGGTGGTGGCGATGGGGCAGGCGGCTCCGGTGGAGGAGGCGGCCTCGAGGCGTGGTCGGATGACGACGAAGAGGAGGCCGGGTGGCACCGCCAACCGGCCGGCAACAGGGCGAAGGCGAGCCCCTCAGCGGCGCCATACGCACCAGGCGGCGCGCCGAAGGGCCGAGCCGGCACGCAACTGCACGGCGGCCGGCCAAAGAAACCAAAGGCCTCGGCTGCCGCGACCAGGCGGGAAGAGGCTGCCGCGAAGGCAGCCCGATTCCAGCGGGCTCCCATGCAGCCGCCAACGGTGCATGCGTGAGTACTTATTCTTTTCTACATTCGCCTTCTGTCTTTCTTGCACTTCTTTTGCAAGCTTCTTCTGATTCTTTTTTTATCTTGCATGAGCAGAGCCCCGCTCTCTCTTGAGCGGTCAACCTCTGCCTCCATCGTCAGAGGGCCAGAGGGATCCACGAACACCCGCGATGTGGACCCGGCGCCAAGCTCCAGGCGGCGACGGAGCGGAACGCGCGGGAAGCGCGCGAGGAGAAGGAGAGGGCGGAGCAGGCGAAGGCGGATGTGGCCAGGGCGGCGCAGGAGGAGGCGGACGCAGCGGCTAGGGCCCTGGCCGATGCCTCGGCGAAGGCCCAGGCGGAGAAGGCGGCCCAGGCCCAGGCGGACGCGGCCGTCGGGGTGCAAGTGGGAGCGGCCATAAGTGGCCAGGCTCCGCTGCTGATCATTCCGCTGCGCTCCATGCCGCCAGCGACAGGGGTTTGGGCGCCGACCGAAGGAGCCGGCCATGACCAGCCGGTCATGTAGAGGGAGGGGGGAGACACCATCATCCCACGGCCGCAGGCGCCCCAGCAGGCACCGGCTACCGAGGCCCAGGGCAGTCGTCCTAACGCGCCGCCGTCACCTCAAGGCGGTGGCGAGCTGGTGGTGGGGGAGCCTGTCGGCGTTCGTACCCCAACACGCCGGCGCGCGGCGAAGGCGACCTCGGCTCCGCGGCCCCAAGAGATTGGAGCCTCGAGCTTGTCGGATCCTAACGCCGAGGCCACCAGCATCGCACCGATGGAATGGGTGCACGGGGGCGGAACGAGCACCGTGATCAAGGCGGCGCAGGACGTCCAAGCCGACTTCAGGGTTGAAGCCGCCGCCCTTCAGAAATGCATGAAGGCGTTCGTGAAGACGCGTGCCGCCGTCCGGGTACGCATTTGCTTCTTGCTTTTAGAACCCTCGGTGGGGGCGCGTCAGCGCGCCCACTGGGTGTAGTCCCTGAGTTCCGGGCCGGCTGCTGAGCAGGCGGTCTGGAACTTCATAGCGGGTTCTGAGCTGTGACTCACTTTTCTTTCTGTTGCTCCATTGCAGGACGACCACAATGTCCGCACGGCCACCTTCAACGCCCAGATCAAGGAGCTGGACAAGCAGACCGCAGACCTGGTTGAGAGCCAGAGTAAGCACTCCATCCTCTTTCTTCTCGCGGGGGCGCGGCAGCGCACCCGCTGGGTGTAGTCCCCGATTCGGCCGACTGCTGAGAAGTCGGGCCGGATCTTCCAGCAACCACCTTTTCTTGCTTATTTGTTGAATTGCTCAATCCATCGCGGGGGTGCGTCAGCGCACCCGCGGGGTGTAGTCCCCGAGATTCGGCTCGACTGCTGAGCAGTCGGGCCGGATCTTTCCGGCGTCTATTTGTCTTTGTTGATTATTGACTGTCTTTTCTTCTTGTCTTTGCAGGCGTCAATGCCACGTTGCAGCAGCAGCTCGGCGAGGCTCAGACCACGCTGCGCACCAAGGAGGCGGCGTGCCTCAAGGCGGAGCAGGAGCGCGACCGCCTGGCCAAGCAGCTGGCTGACCAGGCGGACAGCCATAAGAGGGAGCTGCAGAAGCTCAAGGATGCGGAGGAGGCCCTCCAGGCCGAGTTCGAGACTCAGCGCTCGGCCTGGGTCGATACTGAAAAAGCCCTGGAGGCCGGCTATGGCCAGATTGAGGATCTGCTAGATGGTAGGTTGCTCTTTTCTTGTTCTGCCTGCTGGCTCATCCTGTACGTCGGCCTCTGACTTCTTATTTTTTTCTTCTTTCTTTGAACAGAGTATTTCCCCGGCTACTCTGTTGCCGCCACTCAGACCGTCGAGGCCCTTCGCGATGAGCGGAGGCAGGCTGGCGCGACGATTGCGCCCAACGCTCCTCGAACTCTTGCCGAACAGATGGTCGCCATCGAAGCACGTCTCCAGCCGGCGCATCGGGCTTTCTGCCGTCTTCAGCGCGCTGGGGCTCAAGTCGTCTCTACCCTCTGGCCGGGCACTCCTATCCTGTGCACCGCCAGCCAGACCTCCGACTGGTTGGAGGTAGCCATCGGCCACATCGAGGCGTGGAAGGGCTCCTCCGCTCGGGCGGGTGCGCGCCGAGCTTTGGAGTTTGTCAAGGGGTGGTACCCTAGGCTGAGCTTGGACCAGCTCGTCACTCTTCGTGCCGAAGCCGGCGCTGAGCTGGAGGCGGTGGCACCTCAGCTTCGTCATCGTACAGCGGTGATCGCCGAGTACGCGGACACGAGCGTCTTCCTCCCTGAGCTGGACGATGCTGGCGCCGAGCTGCCACCCAAATGGTTCGGGCTGAACCCAGAGGGCGGCGAGGACTCCGTGGAGGAGATCGCCTCCAGTGATGAAGGCGAGGAGGAGGAAGGTGAGGACGAGGATGAGGACGACGAAGGCGATGCGTCGGACGGTGAAGACGACGGCCAGCCTCAGCCTGACCAAGTGTCGACCAACGATCGCAACGCCGGGGAGCCGACTGCTACCGACGCGGTCAGGCCGAGACCCACCAGGCAGCCGCTCCACCACCCGGAGCCTCTACCTCCGCCGACCCCTCTGATCCGGCTGCTGCTCCTCTGGCCTAGGCGGCCAAGTTATCTTTCTTTCCCTGTTTTGTAAATCTCAAACAAAATTTGTTAAGTTCGCGCAATTCCACCCGCTGGGGGTGTATTCAAACTCTGTTGAATGCTGGTCAAGGGCCGTTTGGCTGTAAAAAGCGATCTTTTGCCGATTTCCAACTTGTCTTACTTCTCTACTCTTTTAGCTATTTTCCTTTGCCGCCTTCCCTTGGCCGCCGTCTTGCCAGCCAGACAGCCACTCTATGGTTTGTGGCTGGGTCAAGTACTTGGCCGTTTGGGAAGGGCAAGTACTTTAGCCGTTTGGTAGAGTGTAGTAATTTAAGGTAGAAACCGGCTGGCCGGCTGCTCAGCAGCCGGTCGGTGGGGGAGGAGCCGACTTGGCTTATGCAAATGCTTTAGTCCTTAGCCATTTTTCGTGTAGGCGCCGTTTGCTGCCTTCGTCTCTTGTCGGCCGAACAGCCGCTCTGCGAGCTGCGGCTTGTGACAAGAGAGGGCTTAGGCGCCAGCACACTACTTGTCCGACTGTAGGTAGCATTGGCATAGTACAAGGCGGCAAGCCCCCGGGCCGACTGGTCGAACCCAGTGCAAGGCATAATAATGAAATAGGACATTCATAGGCATAGAAATTATCATATAAATAAAGAGGGTAGTCCCCGAGTGCTCCTCGAGGGACCCGATGTCTTTGCGCTTAATACAAAAGATAGCGTGGTACATACGACATTCAACTGTAAAATCTTCGGAGGAGATTGGCGTTCCATGGGCGCTCCGACTCCTTGCCTGAATCGTCTCTCTTGCATGCTCTCGGCTTCTGTGCGTCGATGAGGTAGTAGGAATCGTTGCCCAACGCCTTGCTGATGATGAAGGGGCCTTCCCAAGGTGCCGAGAGCTTGTGCTTGCCGGCTGTTCGCTGGATCAGCCGGAGCACAAGGTCTCCCTCTTGGAAGGATCGTGGCCTGACCTTCTGGCTGTGGTAGCGGCGCAGACTCTGCTGGTAGATGGCGAACCGACTGAGTGCCAACAGCCGGCTTTCTTCTAGCAGATCTACGCCGTCTTCTCGCGCTTCCTTCGCCTCCGCCTCGGTGTACATGGTGACGCGAGGTGAGTCGGACTCGATGTCAGTTGGGATGACAGCCTCAGTTCCGTACACGAGGAAGAATGGAGTGAATCCGGTTGACTTGTTCGGAGTGGTGCGGAGGCTCCAAAGGACGGCTGGCAGCTCGTCGATCCAGCAGCCGGCCGACCGCTCCAGAGGCTCGATCAGTCGGGGCTTGTTGCCGGAGAGGATATGGTTGTTTGCTCGCTCAACTTGGCCGTTTGACTGCGGATGGGAAACGGACGCTAAGTCCAGTCGGATGCCCTGCGTCGCGCAGAAATGAGCCAAGGCTCCTTTGGCAAAATTCGTGCCATTGTCGGTGATGATGCTGTGCGGTACTCTGTACCGAGTGGTGATGTCCGCGATGAAAGTCACAGCAGTCGGCCCATTGAACTTCTTGATTGGCTTTGCTTCAATACTTTTGGTGAACTTGTCCACGGCGACGAGCAGATGGGTCATGCCGCTGCGTGTTGTCTTGAATGGTCCCACCATATCCAACCCCCAGACGGCAAAGGGCCGTGCCAGGGGATGGTTTTAAGCGCAGAAGCCGGTAGGTATTGCTGGGAACTGAACTTTTGACACCCCTTACAATGCCTGACTAGCTCCTTTGCATCTTCCAAGGCACTCGGCCAGAAGAAACCATGGCGAAAGGCTTTGGCCACGAGCGATCTAGAGGCCGTGTGGAGGCCGCACTCACCTTGGTGGATATCTTTGAGGATTGCTTGGCCTATCTCTGCTTCTACGCAACGCTGGAAGACTCCAGTCACACTGCGTCTAATGAGTTCTCGATTTACTATCGTGTAAGCTCCTGCTCGGCGCTGCACCTGCCGAGCCGAGATCTCATCATCCGGCAGCTCTCTACTCACTAGAAACTTGAGGATGGGCTCCGCCCATGATGGTGCTTGAATTTATTCTATCGCCACTACGGTCACTTGTACAAGGGCGGTTGGGTTGGGAGGCGGCGGGTTGGAATTGATTGCCACTTGATGTGTCTCCGAAGTCCCTAGGCCGACTGCTGCAGCCCCCGGGCCGGGTGGCGGAGTCCCCAGGCCGGGTGCGAGTGCTGCAGTCCCCAAGCCGCTTGGTGAAGTCCCCGGGCCGACAGCCGCTGTCCCCGGGCCGACAGCCGCTGTCCCCGGGCCGGGTTGAGAAGTCCCCGGGCTGGGTGCGACTGCCACAGTCCCTGCGCCGCCTGCTGAAGTCCCCGATCCGGTTGCCGCAGCCCTCGTGTCGGATCCGACTGCTTCAGGAGGAGCCGGCACGAAGATGGACTCAGATTCTGGAGAAGGCTTGATCGACGGCTTGAGGAGGCGTTGAAGGGAGACACTGGCTGGTACTGCTTGCCGGGTGGAGCCGATCCGTGCCAGGGCATCTGCTTGCTCATTGTCGGCTCTTGGCACGTGAAGGAACTCGCATCCATCAAAGTATCCACTGAGTTGCTGGACAAGGAAGCGGTAGCTTGCCATATTTACATCCTTGGCGTCCCAGTCACCGGAAGACTACTCGACCACCAAGTCGGAGTCGTCGTAGCACAGGATCCGGCGGATGCCGATCTCTTTGGTCAACCGGAGGCCGTGTATTAGTGCTTCGTACTCGGCCACATTGTTGGAGGCGGCAAAGTGGATTTGCAATGTGTACTTGAGCTTGTCGCCTTTGGGAGAGGTGAGGACTATGCCGGCTCCCAAGCCGGTGCGCATCTTTGAGCCATCAAAGTGCTTCCGCCAATGAGTGGAGTCCGGAGCTAGCGGTAGGTACTGGGTCTCGGCCCAGTCGACGAGGAAGTCAGCCGGTGCTTGGGACTTGATGGCGGTGCGGGGCTGGTAGAAGATGGTGTAGGGGCCAAGTCGATGGCCCACTTGGCCACCCGGCCAGATGCATCTCTGTTGCCAATGATCTCTGCAAGTGGTGCGGTGTAGACAACCGTGATTGGGTGCTCTTGAAAGTACGGCTTCAACTTCTTGGCGGCAAAGTGCACGCCGTAGCACCTCTTCTGGTAATAGGGGTAGTTCTGCTTTGAGGTTGACAACACCTCACTCAAATAGTACACAGGCCTCTGGACCGGCTGTGCCTTGTCGTCCTCTGGGCGCTCCACTACTATGACTGTGCTGACCACCCGGCTGGTGGCAGCAATGTAGAGGTACATGGGCTCTTTAGAAGCCGGAGCCGCCAGGACAGGCGCCGTGGTCAACATCTTTTTCAGCTAGAGAAAAGCTTCATCCGTCTTGTCATTCCACTCGAAATGAGTGGTCTTCTTCATGAGCTGGTACATGGGAAGGGCCTTCTCGCCTAGTTGACTAAGGAACCGGCTGATGGATGCCAAGCAGCTGGTGAACTTTTGGACGTCACGCAGTCGGGTGGGCCTCTACATCCTCTTGATGGCCTTGATCTTCACAGGGTTGCACTCGATGCCGCGTTCTGAGACCAGGAAGCCAAGGAGCTGGCCGGCTGGTACTCTGAATATGCACTTCTCTAGGTTGAGCTTGATCTGAAACCGGGGCAGATTTTCAAAAGTTTCCTTGAGGTCTTCCAAGAGTGTGTTGCGCTTCTCCGTCTTCACCACAATGTCGTCTACATAGACGTGGGCATTTCTGCCGAGTTGATTGAGGAGACACTTCTGCATGCAACGCTGGAACGTGGCACCGGCATTCCTCAAGCCGAATGTCATGGTCAGGTAGCAAAAGGCTCCAAATGGTGTGATGAAGGCGGTCTTCAAGCGGTCTGTCGGGTTCAGCTTGATCTGGTGGTAACCTGAGTAGGCATCCAAAAAACTCAACAGCTCGCATCCGGCTGTGGAGTCTATCACTTGGTCTATTCGTGGCAAGGCAAATGGATCCTTGGGGCGGGCTTTGTTGAGACTGGTGTAATCGATGCACATGCGCGGCACTCTCGACGAGCTGCACGCGGCGTGCCTCCAGTGTCTCGGCGTTGGCATCATCTGCGATGGGTGCAGACAGGTCTCGTAGCTCTGCCTCGAGCGGGTCTTGGGCGCCGTCGCCAGAGGCTCCGTCGTGGCTGATGACGAGCACCTCCGTGACGATGCTGCCGCTGCTGTCGGCGCGAGGGAGAGGGTCGTCGAAGACCACCACGTTGGTGGGGAAGGCATCTAGAGATGTCGTGTCGGAGTCGACATGCATCGGGTCGGTGGAGCCGATCGACTCGAAGTTAGAAGCGGGCTCATTGGTGACATCGAGCTTGCCGAGGAGGTCGACGAGGCAGCTCTCGGTGCTGGTTGCACCCGCGCCTGGCGCGGGCTCATCGGAGAGGCGGATCTCGCCAACTAGGTCGGCGAGGCCAGGTGCTTCACAGGCGAGCTCTGCGTCAGGCAGCCGTCGGCGCTGACGCCGTCGGGCGTGCCGGGCTGGCTTCGCTTACCAGGGAGGAAGAGGCTTCCCGTCCAGAATAGATCTTCGGATGATGGTGCACCTAGCCCCACGGTGGGCGCCAAATGTCGGGGGCTTGGTGTGACATATGCCAAAGGATGGCTTATCATGGTGGGGGCTAGTAAGATGTCGCCGGTGCCAGGAAACGGGATAAGGCAAAGACATGTACGCCGGCGAATCTTACCCAGGTTCGGGGCTCTCCATGGAGATAACACCCCTAGTCCTGCTCTGCGGGGTCTCCGCATGATCACTCAAGCAACAGTGGTGGCTACAAGCTTGCTCCTTGAGCTGTTTCTCTAGAGGGAGAAGTAGAGCAAGTCTAGCCCTAGCTTCTTCTCTCTATATGGGTGTGTGTGTGTGTGCAAGAGGCTGAACCCTTTGCATGGGTGCTCTGGGGGGTTTATATAGGCCTACCCCTCAGGGGTACAATGGTAATCCGGCCAGGCGTGGGCCCAGGCCGTCAGTGCCCATGGCCGCCGGCTTCTCCGCTGGCTGGTGGGGCCCGCCGCTTGTCCGGTACTTGGCCGACAGGCCGTACCCGCCGCTTGCGGGTTGTGCCGGCTGCTTGGTACTGTAGCAATGCGGCTAATGACGCGTGCTTTGTCGGGTGAGGCATGGCTACAATGTCGCCGCCTGGCGGGCGTTCACTGTAGCCACTACCTGTATCTTCTGGTTGATGGCGCATGGATCCCCAAGGGGGGAAGGGCCGCCTGGTCATCTGCCGGCTCCTCTGAGCCGGCTGGCCAGGCACGGCCGCCTTCTGGTCTTCTTGCTATCAAATGGGGCCCGCCGTCTGCGGGCTGTACCGTACAACCCGTCATGGGAGCATGGCTCCCTCTGACAGGGATGACGTCAGGGTCAGCATGGCAACAGTGCTGCGCCGAATGGAGGATCCCCGTGTGATATGGTGCACTGTGGCCACACTAGGCCCTAGGCTAAGGGGGTGGCGTGCTGTAGCCATGCCCCGTCTCGTCGTATTGATGAAGGTGCAGACTTTGAGAGCGCTTGGGGCCGCCTGCTGGGAGCCGGCCTCTCTAGAAGCCGCCCGCCAGGAGTCGGTCCGCTCCAGAGCCGCCTTCTAGGCCCTGCCACCTTCTAACAGCCGGCCGCGTGGACCAGCCGGCAGTGAGAAGGCGGTGCTTCGATCTTGGATTCTTGAGGGGCGCAGCCAGCCCCGATGTCTTGAAACGCCATGGGGAGCCGACGGGGCTACCCGTGGCTAATTACTCCGACAGCGTTGTCCATCGCGTTGCCGGGAGTGCCTCGGCCTCGACGGGCCGTGGTGCCTGCTCATTTTCCTTGTCGACGAGGTTGATGGCAGAGGTGGTGCTTTGGTGGGTTGGCATGCTTGGAAAAGGTGGATGTGCTACAGGCTACGCTTGTTGCCTCCATGCGTCGCGCCCCGCCTAGGTTTATGCGCAATATCGCTGGGTGGCGGGAAACCGGTGAGGAAATGGCGGGAAATGGTGGCGTGTTCATAAAATGCCATCAATTAATGGAAACTTAGCATAGAAGGAACATCGAGCTAGCACAAGAAGTAGATGATAATCAGATGATCGTTTATCCTAGTTAATTATGCATGTAATAGTTTACTTTGGTGCGTGGAAATGTCATGTGTGTATTAGCCACCTATGTAATTGGATGTTTGCCGCGTATTACACACATCTTGTTTATGTAGAACGTTTCTGTTCTCTTGGCTCAACACAAACATTTTATCGGAATAACTGTATGCCCTCCATTGCACACACCTTGATCTGGTTGAACCGTTTCTATTGCGTTGTCTAACGAAAACAGTTCATCCGAGTGAACCATATGCCGTATATCGCACACACCTTGATCTGGCTGACCGTTTCTTTTGTGTTGCCTAATCACAAACAGTTCATCCGAGTGAACCGTATGCTGTATATCGCACAGACCTTCATCTGGCTGCCTGTTTCTTTTGTTCCTCCTCATCGCAACCAGTTCATTGAACTGAACCGTATGCCCTGCATCGCACACACAACTAAAATCAGAACCGTGTTTGATGCATCCGTGATCACAAACGTTTTGCACCTTTTTTGACTTTTTTTACACCGCCGTTCGCGATTATTGCATCGCACACAGTTTCGTCGATGGGTCTCTCATCGTAGTGTCGCGTTAGCACCATCCTGCAGTAGTGACCCCTTTAATGCGTCGAGTTGCAAGTATTTGTTATTTGTGTGCAGGTACCGTTTATGTAGTGTTGTGTGGTTCTCCTACTGGTTCGATAACCTTGGACTCATCACTGAGGGAAATACCTTACCGTTGATGCGCTGCATCCTCCCTTATTCCTTAGGGAAACACCGACGCATCTCAAGCGGCATCGCCCGCCGCACCGTCGCCATCACAGACGAGGTAAAGGGCTGACAGGTTCATGTGTTGAGTGTGAAGATAGAGGGTTGACGAGGTGCTTCTCGCCTGCAAGACATGATTTTCTCCTCTAATTTGGAGAGATGTCTTTGGGGCCTTCCGAGTTATCAGATTAGGAAGCGCATGGCCACGTGACTAAGGTTAAGCACTAACGTATCTAGGAACATGTAGCACGAGTTCGAGAAAAGAGATCGAGCTATGCAACAAGTATGGAAAGTACATGCCTTGAGCTTGGCAATGACCATGCAGAAAATGAATGATACACATGACACATTGTGAGGTTTGTTGAATTGACTTCGCGAGTACTAGGGAGTTTGAATGTCCTACACGAGAGGGTACCGTATCTTGTACGAATAAGAGTACTCATGGTCAGACAGTGTACTCATGATGTGGGAAGCGGGATTAGCACCTAGAGGCTGCATAATGCTAGCTTGATAAGTAGTGGGCTTGGATTTGCAAATCTAGCCATTAAGTTCCTAAATGTCAATTTTCGATGATCAGTAAGCCAATCAGTACATCTAGTGAGTTGCATTCCATACTGCATCTCACCTACCACCTTTGACTCTATGCCATATATTGTCACAACATATTTATCCGGCACAACTACGCATTGAGCTAAGAATGACATATGTGGTATCTCTTATGTTGCTCAATCATGTAGATGGACACATAGCTAGGATTGAGTGGTCTGAGGAATATTTCGAGCCATGTATTGTGGCCCACGTTGACACCAACAAACTACATATTTGCTAGGAAAGCAATCACTTTGATTTATTTGTGTTTTTCGTGGTGTGGCACGGTTCAGTGGGCAACCACACTGCATTGAGTAGCATTTCTGTTTGTGCACCACACTGTATATCTTTGAGCATCTGCCAGAACAAACCTTGTCCAAGTTGTATAGCATGAGTTGGTGGTTTTTCTTGCTTGGATGATGGTTGTTAGAAATTCAGCGCCAAGAGTGAGTTTGCCATTAGTTTGTCGTCTTTGAGGTTTTGACCTCTTTAGTTCTGCATTGTGTAGTGGTCACGTATAAAAGCAAACGATATTTGAGTTATATTTTTTGATCAATTAGACAGTAGGAAAAACTCCTACTGCATCTTGTATTACTGCAACAAAGTGGAGTTACATGTCATACAAGTGAAAGCCACCCTCGAGGTGAGGGTGAAAATGGGGGTGGGGGTGGGTTGTTAGAGCTACGGGTATACAATAGAGTTTACAAGTGTTGTGATGAGCGGTTTTTTCTTGTCCCCAGCCCTATAGGTGAGGTTGCCTAGGTCTTCTTTGAGCCTTCTTTTCCAGGATGTGATCGTGGGAGGCACTCCTCTGAACAGTTTGTTGTTATGTTCTTTCCATATCCCCTACGATGCTGTTAGAAATGTGTCCATGAACAAGCCACTGTCATGTTTGTGTTTTGCAACCTCCAATAGTTTCAGATGATCCCCATGAGTAGACCATGAGATTCTCAGTATCCTCCAGCATGCCTTGGAGAACTCGCAGTGGAAGAACAGGTGCTCCACCGTTTCTTCTGCCCGATTATTACACAAGAGACATGTGAAGTTGGTCCCTATATTATAATTTCTCCTTTTGAGCATGTTTCTTGTGTTCAGCCTTTCTGAGAGAAGGAACCAGCCAAAGACCTTTAATTTGGGTGTATTGACAGACTTCCACAACCAGTTGTACCCTTGATGGGCTCGAACTTCTCTGAAGTAGAAAGCATAGTGGTCCTTGGTTTTGAATTCAGTCTTCCCCCATACATAGGACCAAACATCAAGGTCGCCGTTTGTTAGGCTAACATCCCTAGTTGCTCTTTGCATCTCCCGTACCTCCTCATGTGCTTCAATCAATAGCGGTAGTTGGAATGCCATACTCAGGTCTGTGATCTGCAAGAACTGCCGCGTTGAAATATCTTCTTTTGTTGTTATATGAGTAGGCTCGAGGGTAGGTTTCAGAGAGGATAGATTGATTCCAGCAGTCCTTCCAGAAGAGGGTCGTGTCGCCGTTACCAATTTGTACAGTGGTAATACCTCGAAAAACGGGGCTAAGTTGCATGACTTCATGCCACCAAAAGGAACCGCAGGGGTCCAATGCATGTGGGATATTGGTTCCATAGTACGTGTCCCAGAACATTTGCACCAAAGGAACGTCTTGCTGGTTGTAAAACTTGTGTAAGAACTTCATCAACATGGCATCATTTTGTACACGCAGATCGATCACACCCAGTCCTCCATGTTTATTGGGGCGGCAGATTCTGCCCCACGTGACCAGAGAGTTGCATTTAATCCCCTCATCAGTTTTTTCTCCAAAGACACGTGCGTCTGATTTTGTCTATCTGCTCAATAATTTTGGGATGTAGTCTGATTGTGCCCATTGTGAAGATGACCAGTGACGTGACGATTGAATTGATCAGGGCTATCTTGCCAGCATGAGACATGAGTAGCATTGTCGCCGACACTTTGCATTCTGCTTTGCACACCATAGGTGTGATGTCTACTACACAACCTTTTTCTTGTAGACGTTGTTGGGCCTCCAAGTGCAGAGGTTTGTAGGACAGTAGCAAATTTCCCTCAAGTGGATGACCTAAGGTTTATCAATCCGTGGGAGGCGTAGGATGAAGATGGTCTCTCTCAAACAACCCTGCAACCAAATAACAAAGAGTCTCTTGTGTCCCCAACACACCCAATACAATGGTAAATTGTATAGGTGCACTAGTTCGGCGAAGAGATAATGATACAAGTGCAATATGGATGGTAGATATAGGTTTTTGTAATCCGAAAATATAAAAACAGCAAGGTAACTAATGATAAAAGTGAGCTTAAACGGTATTGCAATGCTAGAAAACAAGGCCTAGGGTTCATACTTTCACTAGTGCAAGTTCTCTCAACAATAATAACATAATTGGATCATATAACTATCCCTCAACATGCAACAAAGAGTCACTCCAAAGTCACTAATAGCGGAGAACAAACGAAGAGATTATGGTAGGGTACGGAACCACCTCAAAGTTATTCTTTCCAATCAATCCGTTGGGCTATTCCTATAAGTGTCACAAACAGCCCTAGAGTTCGTACTAGAATAACACCTTAAGACACAAATCAACCAAAACCCTAATGTCACCTAGATACTCCAATGTCACCTCAAGTACCCGTGGGTATGATTATACGATATGCATCACACAATCTCAGATTCATCTATTCAACCAACACATAGAACCTCAAAGAGTGCCCCAAAGTTTCTATCGGAGAATCAAGAAAAAAAACGTGTGCCAACCCCTATGCATAGGTTCATGGGCGGAACCCTCAAGTTGATCACCAAAACATACATCAAGTGAATCACGTGATATCCCATTGTCACCACAGATATGCACGGCAAGACATACATCAAGTGTTCTCAAATCATTAAAGACTCAATCCGATAAGATTACTTCAAAGGGAAAACTCAATCCATTACAAGAGAGTAGAGGGGGAGAAGCAACATAAGATCCAACTATAATAGCAAAGCTCACGATACATCAAGATCGTGCCAAGTCAAGAACACGAGAGAGAGATCAAACACACAGCTACTAGTACATACCCTCATCCCCGAGGGTGAACTACTCCCTCCTCGTCATGGAGAGCGTCGGGATGATGAAGATGGCCACCGGTGAGGGTTCCCCCCTCCGGCAGGGTGCCAGAACAGGGTCCCGATTGGTTTTTGGTGGCTACAGAGGCTTGCGGCGGCGGAACTCCCGATCTATTATGTTCCCCGATCGTTTTAGGGTATATGGATATATATATAGGCGGAAGAAGTACGTCAGGGGAGCCACGAGGGGCCCACGAGGGTGGAGGGCGCACCCAGGGGGGTGGGCGCGCCCCCCTGCCTCGTGCCTTCCTCGTTGATCCTCTGACGTGCACTCTAAGTCTCCCGGATTGCTTTCTTTCCAAAAATAACTTTCCCGAAGGTTTCATTCCGTTTGGACTCCGTTTGATATTCCTTTTCTTCGAAACACTGAAACAAGGGAAAAAAACAGGAACTGACACTGGGCTCTGGGTCAATAGGTTAGTCCCAAAAATAATATAAAAGTGCATAATAAAGCCCATAAACATCCAAGATGGATAATATAATAGCATGAATACTTCATAAATTATAGATACGTTGGAGACGTATCAGCATCCCCAAGCTTAATTCCTGCTCGTCCTCGAGTAGGTAAATGAAAAAAGAAATAATTTATGAAGTGTGAATGCTAGTAGGTGCATAAGTTTGATCAATGATAATTTCAATCACCTTTTCTAGCATCATTATATGTCATAACAGTAGTTCAACTCATAGAACTTTTCATGATCAAGTAACAAACTATTCACATGTTAAAGTATAGATCATAAACTTTCTTGAAAACTAACAAACCGTGTTATTAGTCATCAAACAATTACAATTCATCTTATTTTCAGGAAGAGTCTATGTCAGAGCTTTGATTTAGCAAACTCCACATACTCAACTATCATTTAGTCTTTCATGATTGCTACCACTCAAAGCATATTTTTAGAACAAATAGTATTCATCGAACACAGAGAAAGATAGGGGCTTAATGTTTCGCCTCCCAGCGTTTTACCTCAAGGGCAATGTCAACAGTAACAATTCATGATCAAATATATTTGAATGGCCATATATGCTTAGATCTTTCCATCATATGATGCTTGCCAACTAAAGAGTAGGTTGGAATGAGAAGGAATACTACTGACTCTTGCATAAAAGTAAAAGATAGGCCCTTCGCAGAGGGAAGCAGGGATTTGCAGAGGTGCCAGAGCTCGAAGCAAAAACAGAGATGAAAATAATTTTGAGAGGTATGCTTTCATTGTCAACATAACGACCAAGAGTTCCCAATATCTTCCATACTACATACATTATAGGCGGTTCCCAAACAGAAAGGTAAAGATTTTTACTCCCCCTCCACCAACAATCATTAATCCATGGCTTGCCCGAAACAACGGGTGCCTCCAACTAACATCAATCCCGGGGAAGTTTTGTTTGCAATTATTTTTGATTTGATTTTGATCTTTTGATCATGGGACTGGGCATCCCAGTTACCAGCCATTTTCTCGTGAATGATGAGCCGAGTCCACTCATCGTGAGAATAACCCACCTAGCATGGAAGATACTGCTAGCCCCTAGTCGCTACATGAGCGATTCGGGCATACAAAACAGATTATTATTTGAAGGTTTAGAGTTTGGCACATGCAAATTTACTTGGAACGGCAAGTAAATACCGCATATAGGTAGATATGGTGGACACTCATGGAAGAAACTTGGTTCAAGGATTTTGGATGCACAAGCAGTATTCCCGCTTAGTACAGATATTTTGGCTAGCAAAGGATTCTAAATAGCAAGCACCACATGTTAGAGGATCCATAACAATATAACTTCTATACAAATATACCCAAGCATAACTCATTATGTTGTCTTCCTTGTCCAACTTCAACTAATTTGCTCAGGTTTGAAAATAATTAATGGGGCTCACAATCATAGAAGATGTCCAAGATAGTATATTTATATGTGAAATCTCTCTTCCTTCAATATTCTTTCATGAATTGTTCAAGTGACCAATACAATGTTTGCTAACCTTCAATAAATTTACCACCTCTACTTCTTATATGTGAAGGCATTACTCCCCATGGGAAAGGCATATGAAACATATATAATTTCAGATTTATGACATTCAAATCATTCAACCATTTACTCATAGGATATAAGTGAAGCACACGAGTAAATGACAAACTACTCCAAAAAGATATAAGTGAAGATCAATGAGTAGTTAAATAATTATGTAGCTATGTGAAGACTCTCTCTCATTTAAGAATTTCAGATCTTGGGATATTATTCAAACAGCAAGCAAAACAAAATAAAACGACATTTCAAGGATAGCACTCATCATGTGAAGAAGCAAAAACTTAGGCTCAACCGATACTAACCGATAATTGTTGAAGAAGAAAGGTGGGATGCCTACCGGGGCATCCCCAAGCTTAGATGCTTGAGACTTCTTGAAATATTATCTTGGGGTGCCTTGGGCATCCCCAAGCTTGAGCTTTTGTGTCTCCTTAATTCCTCTCATATCACGGTTTCCTAAATCTCGAAAGCTTCATCCACACCAAACTCAACAAGAACTCGTGAGATAAGTTAGTATAAACCAATGCAAAAACCTTATCATTTTCTACTGTAGAAAATCACTAAAATTATTATTCAACATTGCATACTAAATGCCTCTGCATATTTAATACTCCTATCCTCAAATAGAATCATTAAACAAGCAAACATATGCAAACAATGCAAACATAACAGCAATCTGCCAAAACAGTACAGTCTGTAAAGAATGCAAGATTCATCATACTTCCCTAACTCCAAACATTATGAAAGAAAATTCCCACTAGTAAATTTATCAGAGCTTATTATTCAAAAGGTTTCAACATTTTATCACATTCTGACTTTTCTAGGGAATTTTTGCAACAGCGGTAAACTTTCTGTTTTGAAACAGCAACATGTATACTTGCAAAATAAGCATGGTAAAAGCTATCCTTGACATTTTTATTGAAACTAGAGATGCAAAACATTATTCTAAATGACAGAAAGCAAATACTAACAAAAGGAAATGACGCTCCAAGCAAAACACATATCATGTGGTGAATAAAAATATAGCTCCAAGTAAAGTTACCGATGAACGAAGACGAAAGAGGGGATGCCATCCGGGGCATCCCCAAGCTTAGGCTCTTGGTTGTCCTTGAATATTACCTTGGGGTGCCTTGGGCATCCCCAGGCTTTCGGCTCTTGCCACTCCTTATTCCATAGCCCATCGAATCTTTACCCGAAACTTGAAAACTTCACAACACAAAACTTAACAGAAATCTCGTGAGCTCCGTTAGCGAAAGAAAACAAAACACCACTTCAAGGTACTGTAATGAAGTCATTCTTTATTTGTATTGGTGTTAAACCTACTGTATTCCAACTTCTCTATGGTTTATAAACTATTTTACTAGACATAGATTCATCAAAAAAAGCAAACAACACGCGAAAAACAGAATCTGTCAAAAACAGGACAGTCTGTAGTAATATGTAACTAACGCAAACTTCTGGAACTCAGAAAAATCTACCAAAATAGGAAGACCTAGATAATTTGTTTATTGATCTGCTGCAATTGGAATCAGTATTTTATCACGTTCTGGTGATTTTAAACAATTGTTTTCGTGAACAGAAAGTTTCTGTCTTTTTCAGCAAGATCAAATAATTATCATCCAAGAAGATCCTATAGGTCTTACTTGGCACAAACACTAATTAAAACATAAAACCACATCTAAACAGAAGCTAGATGGATTATTTATTACTAAACAGAACCAAAAAGAAAGAACAAAAATAAAAATTGGGTTGCCTCCCAACAAGCGCTAACGTTTAACGCCCCTAGCTAGGGATGATGATTTCAATGATGCTCGCATAAAAGATAAGAATTAAAACATAAAGAGAGCATCATGAAGAATATGAATAGCACATTTAATTCTAACCCACTTCCTATGCATAGGGATTTTGTGGGCAAACAATTTATGGGAACAATAATCAACTAGCATAGGAAGGTAAAACAAGCATAACTTCAAGATTTTAAGCACATATAGAGGAAACTTGACATTATTGCAATATGTAGAAGCATATGATCCTCTCTCATAATAATTTTCAGTAGCATCATGAATGAATTCAACAATATAACCAGCACCTAAAGCATTCTTTTCATGATGCATAAGCATAGAATTTTTATTACTCTCCACATAATCAAATCTATTCTCATCAATAGTAGTGGGAGCAAACTCAACAAAATAACTATCATGTGATTGCAAATTAAGATCAAGATGACAAGTTTCATGGTTATCATTATTCTTTAAAGCATACGTGTCATCACAATAATCATCATAGATAGGAGGCATGCTTTCATCATAGTAAATTTGCTCATCAAAACTTGGGGGACAAAAAATTTCATCTTCATCAAACATAGCATCCCCAAGCTTGTGGCTTTGCATATCATTAGCATCATGGGTATTCAAAGAATTCATACTAACAACATTGCAATCATGCTCATCATTCACATATTTTATGCCAAGTATTCTATGTAATTCTTCTTCTAGTAGTTGAGCACAATTTTCCTTCCCATCATTTTCACGAAAGACATTAAAAAGATGAAGCATATGAGGCACCCTTAATTCCATTTTTTTGTAGTTTTCTTTTATAAACTGAACTAGTGATAAAACAAGAAACTAAAAGATTCGATTGCAAGATCTAAAGATATACCTTCAATCACTCACCTCCCCGGCAACGGCGCCAGAAACTGCTTGATGTCTACTACACAACCTTTTTCTTGTAGACGTTGTTGGGCCTCCAAGTGCAGAGGTTTGTAGGATAGTAGAAAATTTCCCTCAAGTGGATGACCTAAGGTTTATCAATCCGTGGGAGGCGTAGGATGAAGATGGTCTCTCTCAAACAACCCTGCAACCAAATAACAAAGAGTCTCTTGTGTCCCCAACACACCCAATACAATGGTAAATTGTATAGGTGCACTAGTTCGGCGAAGAGATGATGATACAAGTGCAATATGGATGGTAGATATAGGTTTTTGTAATCTGAAAATATAAAAACAGCAAGGTAACTAATGATAAAAGTGAGCTTAAACGGTATTGCAATGGTAGGAAACAAGGCCTAGGGTTCATACTTTCACTAGTGCAAGTTCTCTTAACAATAATAACATAATTGGATCATATAACTATCCCTCAACATGCAACAAAGAGTCACTCCAAAGTCACTAATAGCGGAGAACAAATGAAGAGATTATGGTAGGGTACGAAACCACCTCAAAGTTATTCTTTCCAATCAATCCGTTGGGCTATTCCATAAGTGTCACAAACAGCCCTAGAGTTCGTACTAGAATAACACCTTAAGCCACAAATCAACCAAAACCCTAATGTCACCTAGATACTCTAATGTCACCTCAAGTATCCATGGGTATGATTATACGATATGCATCACACAATCTCAGATTCATCTATTCAACCAACACATAGAACCTCAAAGAGTGCCCCAAAGTTTCTACCGGAGAATCAAGACGAAAACGTGTGCCCACCCCTATGCATAGGTTCATGGGCGGAACCCACAAGTTGATCACCAAAACATACATCAAGTGAATCACGTGATATCCCATTGTCACCACAGATATGCACGGCAAGACATACATCAAGTGTTCTCAAATCATTAAAGACTCAATCCGATAAGATTACTTCAAAGGGAAAACTCAATCCATTACAAGAGAGTAGAGGGGGACAACCAACATAAGATCCAACTATAATAGCAAAGCTCGCGATACATCAAGATCGTGCCAAATCAAGAACACGAGAGAGAGATCAAACACATAGCTACTAGTACATACCCTCAGCCCCGAGGGTGAACTACTCCCTCCTCGTCATGGAGAGCGCCGGGATGATGAAGATGGCCACCGGTGAGGGTTCCCCCCTCCGGCAGGGTGCTAGAACAGGGTCCCGATTGGTTTTTGGTGGCTACAGAGGCTTGCGGCGGCGGAACTACCGATCTATTCTGTTCCCCGATCGTTTTAGGGTATATGGATATATATAGGCGGAAGAAGTACGTCAGGGGATGGCGCGCCCAGGGGGCGTGGGCGCGCCCCCCTACCTCGTGCCTTCCTCGTTGATCCTCTGACGTGCACTCCAAGTCTCCCGGATTGCTTTCTTTCCAAAAATAACTTTCCCGAAGGTTTCATTCCGTTTGGACTCCGTTTGATATTCCTTTTCTTCGAAACACTGAAACAAGGGAAAAAACAGGAACTGGCACTGGGCTCTGGGTCAATAGGTTAGTCCCAAAAATAATATAAAAGTGCATAATAAAGCCCATAAACATCCAAGATGGATAATATAATAGCATGAATAATTCATAAATTATATATACGTTGGAGACGTATCAAGGTGCGAGATCATGCACTGTTGGCTTTGTGGTTCCCAAGAGCAGACCTAGATATGTGAAAGGCATAGTTGCCACAGAACAACCAAAGATTGATGCAATGTTTTGGCATAGATCAGGCGCACCGTTGATCGGCACTAGCGTAGACTTTTGAAAGTTGATGCGGAGGCCAATAGATGTAGCATAATCAGTGAGGAAGTTCTTCATTGTTTGGGCTTGAACAGGGTAGGCCGGCATTATAATTAACGTGTCATCAGCATACTATATTACAGGAAAGTCCCCTTAGTTGGCATCATCCAGTGGATGTTTGAGGAGCTGTTTTCTCACAGTATCATTGATAACAGCCTGAAGCAGTTCGGCAGCAAGGACGAAAATTAGGGGTGATAGCGGGTCCCCTTGTATTACACCACATTTGCACGGAAATTTTCGTCCAGGGACTCCATTAAGCAGGACTGATGACTTGCCAGAGCCAAAGATGCATCTAATCCATTTGATCCATTTGGAGTTGAAGCCCATGTGTTGCATGACGGTTATCATGGCTTCATGGTCGATAGTGTCAAATGCCTTGGCAAAGTCTAGTTTGAGGAGAACTATATCTCTTTTGGAGGCCTGGCATTGATGAATAAATTCGAAAGCCCACACGAGGCAATCATGAATTTATCTCCCCTTGATAAACCCATATTGATTGCGGTGCACTAATCTGGTAATGACTTTCTGAAGACGGTTAGCCAGTAATTTGGTTATTATCTTCAGACATCAATTGAGTAGTGTAATTGGGCGGTAGTTGTTGACTGTTTCTGGGGAGTTTGTTTTGGGGATCAGAGTGATATGCCCACAGTTCAAGCTCTCAGTATTGATAGAACCATCATGGAATTTTGAGTGCAGGCGATAGAAGTCTGTTCTGATAATTGGCCAACATGCTTTAAGGAAGGCGCCGTTAAAACCGTCTGGGCCAGGTGCCTTGTCAGGTGGCATTTCCTGTACCACTTTGTCAATTTCAACATTGGTAAACGGTGCGGTGAGTTGGTCCAAGTCAGTATCCTTGTCGATAAGGCTCTCTAGATCAAACTTCATTTCATGTGGGGTTGGTTTGCCCAATCTATCTTTGAAAGCGTTAAAAAGTATGGATTCTTTCCCACTGTGATCATCGACCATAGTACCATCTGATGTTTTATGATTAGCAAGATAGTTTTTCCTGTATCTCTCTGTAGCAACTGCCTGGAAAAACTTCATATTTTCATCGCCAAATTTGATCCAATGAATCGTGCAGCACTTCTTCCAGTATTCCT
This sequence comes from Triticum aestivum, assembly GCF_018294505.1. Lineage (NCBI taxonomy): Eukaryota > Viridiplantae > Streptophyta > Magnoliopsida > Poales > Poaceae > Triticum > Triticum aestivum. The sequence goes on along the minus strand of NC_057814.1, from coordinate 107,220,701 downwards.
ATTGATAGGAATAAAAAAGTCTCAGGATGTGTTTCTTTAAAATTGTTCTGAAATTGGCCTCTGGTGTGGTCAGAGTTCTTTTTTCTTCAAGAGTGTCCAATTGAAGGAGAGCTTTGTTGGTATTTTCAATGGGCACTGTCAAACAGGATATGTTTTTGCTCCATTTACTTAAAGCATATCTGACCGCCTTAAGTTTTTGACACAGGATAGATGCTGCATTGGTGTGTTTTCCAAACTTGATGGGTTTAGCCCATGCCGTTGAGACTACATTCATAAACCCAGGATGAGCAATCCAATACTGTTCGAATCAAAACAGTTTACTTTTAGGAATATTGGTTTGGATGATGACATTGCAAGGCACATGGTCAGATATAGGGCGGCCCAGGGGTTTAAGCATCGTGTTGGGATAATTGTGTGTCCAGATGATCATGGTAAAGAACCAATCTAGCTGCTCTAGAAGGGGATCCTGCTGCATGTTGCTCCAGGTGTACGATCGGCCTTTAATAGGTAATTCAATTAATTCCTGGTCGCGGATGAAATCATTGAAAGTGAACATGTCTTTAACGTTACCCCCAGGTTTGTTACGATGGTCTGGCGACCTAATGTAGTTAAAATCCCCTAGAAGCAACCAATCCTCATCTGAAGGAAGAATGAGATCAAATAACCATTTGGTGTAATTTTCTCTATAATCTCCTTGACAAGGCCCATAAATATTAATTAAGCCCCATTTTTGCGACGATTGTTTAGAGGTGAACTGAATGCCTAGCGCAAATGATTCAGAAAATAAAACATCGCCCGAGAAGATGGAACTATTCCAAATCATGACAATCCCCCCAGAAGCCCCTTGCGAAGGTACATATGCAAAATTATAAAAGCGTCATGGGCAAATGGATTTGAGAATAGCAATATCAAAAGAGGGCATTTTTGTCTCTTGCAAGCATATAATAGCATAGCCGCTAGACGCAATTGCATTTGACAGGGCAAGTTGTTTGTCTGAGGCATTAAGCCCTCGCACGTTCCAACAGAGAACATTCCAAGTGTTCAAAAGCACCATTATTAACTAAGATCGAAAGCAAGGAGAATTAAGGAGAAGCAGTCGACGCCCCTCCCCTGTCCTGGTTAAGAGCATCAACTGTGAGTTCTTCTGTAGGTACTACACAAAGCTGGACTCCAATTGCCTGCATCACAGAAATAGTGGTCGGGGGAGGTATGGCAGAAGCATCTTCAGTGTTGTCAGTCACAATGCGAGGAGCAGCAATTGTAGTAATATCATCATTGTTGTTGGAAGCATTGGCTTTCAGAGCAGAAGGAATGACTCTATCTTTGACCCTGGATTTAACAGCCCTGCTATCAGTGGGCTGAGAGATTTTAAAGCCATCATACCTATTGGATCTAGTGCTGCGGCACAGGTTGGAGGTGTTAATATGAGCTTTTTCTTTGCGTCTCCCTTATCCACGAGAAGAAGCCGGTGCCAGGGGAGAAGAGGAGCTGCCAGTATGAAGATTGACAAGTGCATATGGGTCAGCATGTCCTTCAATAGCCAGCAAAGGTGCCGCGGGTGCAGTTATCATGGAGACATCTCTGGTGTTGAGTGAGGGAGAGATGGTGCTATCATGCAGGGTGGATACAGGGGCAGGCATTTCATTCACTGCAATCAGTTCAATATTCATGCTTGGTTGTGTCAATGTCCATTTCAGAGAGTTCTTCTATGACAACAGAAGATCTGACAGTTGTGCCTGTGTTGGAAACCTGATCAAACTGAAGACCTGAAGCACTCTGTGATATAAGCACGTGGACTTGGAGATGCTCATGCCTCATACCATATCCACCATTACAAGGAAAAATTGAGGCAACCATTGGTTGAATAGCATTGAAGATGAAGTTGTTAAGTTGCTGGCGTGGAATTGGGTCTGTGAGAAGCAGGTTCATAATTTGCTCACCTTGGGCAGTCAATCCAAAATGCAATCCCTGTTCATGTAATCCAACAGTGAGGGAGATCTCTTCTACCACAGGCTGCTGATTGTGAACCACAGGCATCAGAGCATCTGGCATCATGATCTGCATAGCAGAGTCATCCGAGCTAGTTTCTTCAGAGACAGTTACAGAATCATTCCATGCATCAGCAGCATTATCAATCACATTGTTCTCTGGTGTAATACCATGCTGCACGGTGAGTCCTTGAGTTGCCAGCCAGGCTTGGAAGTTCATCAGGTGCAGGGTGCTACCTCTTGAGCACTGCGTTGGTTTTCCCTTGAAGAGGAAAGGGTGATGCAGCAAAGTAGCGTAAGTATTTCCCTCAGTTTTTGAGAACCAAGGTATCAATCCAGTAGGAGGCTATGCGCGAGTCCCTCGCACCTACACAAAACAACGCGATAAGGGGTTGTAAATCCCTACACGGTCACTTACGAGAGTGAGATCTGATAGATATGATAGGATAATATTTTTGGTATTTTTGTGATAAAGATGCAAAGTAAAATAAAAGCAAAATAAAAAAACAAGGGAAAAACTAAGTATTGGAAGATTAATATGATGAAGATAGACCCGGGGGCCATAGGTTTCACTAGTGGCTTCTCTCGAGAGCATTAGTATTTTACGATGGGTGAACAAATTACTATTGAGCAATTGACAGAATTGAGCATAGTTATGAGAATATCTAGGTATGATCATGTATATAGGCATCACATCCGAGACAAGTAGACCGACTCCTGCCTGCATCTACTACTATTACTCCACTCATCGACCGCTATCCAGCATGCATCTAGAGTATTAAGTTCATAAAAACAGAGTAATGCCTTAAGCAAGATGACATGATGTAGAGGGATAAATTCATGCAATATGATAAAAACCCCATCTTGTTATCCTCGATGGCAACAATAAAATACGTGCCTTGCTGCCCCTACTGTCACTGGGAAAGAACACCACAAGATTGAACCCAAAGCTAAGCAATTCTCCCATTGCAAGAAAGATCAATCTAGTAGGCCAAACCAAACTGATAATTCGAAGAGACTTGCAAAGATAACCAATCATACATAAAAGAATTCAAAGAAGATTCAAGTATTGTTCATAGATAAACTTGATCATAAACCCACAATTCATCGGTCTCAACGAACACACCGCAAAAGAAGATTACATCGAATAGATCTCCACGAGAGAGGGGGAGAACATTGTATTGAGATCCAAAAAGAGAGAAGAAGCCATCTAGCTAACAACTATGGACCCGAAGGTCTGAGGTAAACTACTCACACTTCATCGGAGGGGCTATGGTGATGATGTAGAAGCCCTCCGTGATCGATGCCCCCTCCGGCGGAGCTCCGGAATAGGCCCCAAGATGGGATCTCATGGGTACAGAAGGTTGCGGCGGTGGAAATTAGGTTTTTGGCTCCGTATCTGATCGTTTGGGGGTACGTAGGTATATATAGGAGGAAGGAGTACGTCGGTGGAGCAACAGGGGGCCCACGAGGGTGGAGGGCGCGCCCAGGGGGGTAGGCGCGCCCCCCTACCTCGTGGCCTCCTCCTTTATTTCTTGACGTAGGGTCCAAGTCTCCTGGATCTTGTACGTTCTGAAAATCACGTTCCCGAAGGTTTCATTTCGTTTGGACTTCGTTTGATATTCCTTTTCTGCGAAACTCTGAAATAGGCAAAAACAGCAACTCTGGGCTGGGCCTCCGGTTAATAGGTTAGTCCCAAAAATAATATAAAAGTGAATAATAAAGCCCAATATGTCCAAAACAGTAGATAATATAGCATGGAGCAATCAAAAATTATAGATACGTTGGAGACGTATCAAGCATCCCCAAGCTTAATTCCTGCTCGTCCTCGAGTAGGTAAATGATAAAAACAGAATTTTTGATGCGGAGTGCTACTTGGCATAATTTCAATGTAATTCTTCTTAATTGTGGTATGAATATTCAGATCCGAAAGATTCAAGACAAAAGTTTAATATTGACATCAAAATAATAATACTTCAAGCATACTAACAAAGCAATTATGTCTTCTCGAAATAACATGGCCAAAGAAAGTTATCCCTAGAAAATATATAGTCTGGCTATGCTCTATCTTCACCACACAAAGTATTTAAATCATGCACAACCCCAATGAAAAGCCAAGCAATTGTTTCATACTTTTGACATTCTCAAACTTTTTCAATCTTCACGCAATACATGAGCGTGAGCCATGGACATAGCACTATATGTGGAATAGAATGGTGGTTGTGGAGAAGATAAAAAGGGAGAAGATAGTCTCACATCAACTAGGCGTATCAACGGGCTATGGAGATGCCCATCAATAGATATCAATGTGAGTGAGTAGGGATTGCCATGCAACGGATGCACTAGAGCTATAAGTATATGAAAGCTCAACAAAAGAAACTAAGTGGGTGTGCATCCAACTCGCTTGCTCACGAAGACCTAGGGCATTTTGAGGAAGCCCATCATTGGAATATACAAGCCAAGTTCTATAATGAAAAATTCCCACTAGTATATGAACGTGACAAAATGAGAGACTCTCTATCATGAAGATCATGGTGCTACTTTGAAGCACAAGTGTGGTAAAAGGATAGTAACATTGTCCCTTCTCTCTTTTTCTCTCATTTTTTTATTTGGGCCTTTTCTCTTTTTTATGGCCTCTTTTTTTTTCGTCCGGAGTCTCATCCCGACTTGTGGGGGAATCATAGTCTCCATCATCCTTTTCCTCACTTGGGACAATGCTCTAAAAATGAAGATCATCACACTTTTATTTTCTTACAACTCAACAATTACAACTCGATACTTAGAACAAAATATGACTCTATATGAATGCCTCCGGCGGTGTACCGGGATAAGCAATGAATCAAGAGTGACATGTATGAAAGAATTATGAACGGTGGCTTTGCCACAAATACGATGTCAACTACATGATCATGCAAAGCAATATGACAATGATGGAGCGTGTCATAATAAACGGAACGGTGGAAAGTTGCATGGCAATATATCTCGGAATGGCTATGGAAATGCCATGATAGGTAGGTATGGTGGCTGTTTTGAGGAAGGTTTATGGTGGGTGAATGATACCGCCGAAAAGTGCGCGGTATTAGAGAGGCTAGCAATGGTGGAAGGAAGAAGAGTGCGTATAATCCATGGACTCAACATTAGTCATAAAGAACTGATATACTTATTGCAAAAATCTACAAGTTATCAAAGCAAAGTATTACGCACATGATCCTAGGGGGATAGATTGGTAGGAAAAGACCATCGCTCGTCCCCGACTGCCACTCATAAGGAAGACAATCAATAAATAAATTATGCTCCGACTTCATCGCATAACGGTTCATCATATGTGCATGCTACGGGAATCACAAACTTTAACACAAGTATCTCTCAAATTCACAACTACTCAACTAGCATGACTCTAATATCACCATCTTTATATCTCAAAACAATTATCAAGCATCAAACTTCTCATAGTATTCAACACACTCATAAGAATTTTTACTATTCCTGAATACCTAGCATATTAGGATTATTTAAGCAAATTAACATGCTATTTAAGACTCTCAAAATAATCTAAGTGAAGCATGAGAGATCAATAGTTTCTATAAAACAAATCCACCACCGTGCTCTAAAAGATATAAGTGAAGCACTAGGGCAAAACTATATAACTCAAAAGATATAAGCGAAGCACAAAGAGTATTCTAACAAATTCCAAATCATGTATGGCTCTCTCAAAAGGTGTGTAAAGCAAGGATGATTGTGGTAAACTAAAAAGCAAAGACTCAAATCATACAAGACGCTCCATGCAAAACACATATCATGTGGTGAATAAAAATATAGCTCCAAGTAAAGTTACCGATGGAAGTAGATGAAAGAGGGGATGCCTTCCGGGGCATCCCCAAGCTTTGGCTTTTTGGTGTCCTTAGATTATCTTGGGGGTGCCATGGGCATCCCCAATCTTAGGCTCTTGCCACTCCTTGTTCCATAATCCATCTAATCTTTCACCCAAAACTTGAAAACTTCACAACACAAAACTCAACAGAAAATCTCGTGAGCTCCGTTACCGAAAGAAAACAAAAGACCACTTCAAGGTACTGTAATTAACTCATTCTTTATTTATATTGGTGTTAAACCTACTGTATTCCAACCTCTCTATGGTTTATAAACTCTTTTACTAGCCATAGATTCATCAAAATAAGCAAACAACACACGAAAAACAGAATCTGTCAAAAACAGAATAGTCTGTAGTAATCTGTAACTAACGCAAACTTCTGGAACTCGAAAATATCAGCCAAAATAGGAAGACCTAGACAATTCTTTTATTGATCAGAAGAAATTGGAATCATTATTTTATCACATTCTGATGATTTTTAACAATTGTTTTCGTGAACAGAAAGTTTCTGGAAATTACAGCAAGATCAAATAACTATCATCCAAGAAGATCCTATAGGTTTAACTTGGCACAAACACTAATTTAAACATAAAAACACATCTAACCAGAGGCTAGAACAAATATTTATTCCTAAACAGAAGCAAAAAAGCAAAAAACTAAAAATAAAATTGGGTTGCCTCCCAACAAGCGCTATCGTTTAACGCCCCTAGCTAGGCATAAAAGCAAGGATAGATCTAGGTATTGCCATCTTTGGTAGGCAATCCATAAGTGGCTCTCATAATAGATTCATATGGTAATTTTATTTTCTTCCTAGGGAAGTGTTCCATGCCTTTCTTTAATGGAAATTGGAATCTAATATTCCCTTCCTTCATATAAATAATTGCACCAATCGTTCTAAGGAAAGGTCTACCAAGAATAATAGGACATGAAGGATTGCAATCTATAGCGAGAACAATAAAATCTACAGGCACATAGTTCCTTTTCGCAACAATAAGAACATCATTAATTCTTCCCATAGGTTTCTTAATAGTGGAATCCGCAAGGTGCAAGTTTAGAGAGCAATCATCAAAATCACGGAAATCTAGCAAATCGCACAAAGTTTTGGGGATAGTGGAAACACTAGCACCCAAATCACATAAAGCATAGAACTCATGATCCTTAATCTTAATTTTAATAGTAGGTTCCCACTCATCATAAAGATTTCTAGGGATAGAAACTTCCAAATCAAGTTTTTCTTCATAAGATTGGATCAAGGCATCAACGATATGTTTGGTAAAAGCTTTATTTTGACTATAAGCTGAAGGAAATATGCCCTAGAGGCACTAATAAAGTTATTATTTATTTCCTTATATCATGATAAATGTTTATTATTCATGCTAGCATTGTATTAACTGGAAACTTGATACATGTGTGAATACATAGACAAACAGAGTGTCACTAGTATGCCTCTACTTGACTAGCTCGTTGATCAAAGATGGTTATGTTTCCTAGCCATAGACATGAGTTGTCATTTGATTAACGGGATCACATAATTAGGAGAATGATGTGATTGACTTGACCCATTCCGTTAGCTTAGCACTCGATCGTTTAGTATGTTGCTATTGCTTTCTTCATGACTTATACATGTTCCTATGACTATGAGATTATGCAACTCCCGTTTACCGGAGAAACACTTTGTGTGCTACCAAACGTCACAACGTAACTGGGTTATTATAAAGGTGCTCTACACGTGTCTCCAAAGGTACTTGTTGGGTTGGCGTATTTCGGGATTAGGATTTGTCACTCCGATTGTCGGAGAGGTATCTCTGGGCCCACTCAGTAATACACATCACTATAAGCCTTGCAAGCATTGTGACTAATGAGTTAGTTGCGGGATGATGTATTACGGAACGAGTAAAGAGACTTGCTGGTAACGAGATTGAACTAGGTATCGAGATACCGACGATCGAATCTCGGGCAAGTAACATACCGATGACAAAGGGAACAACGTATGTGGTTATGCGGTCTGACCGATAAAGATCTTCGTAGAATATGTGGGAGCCAATATGAGCATCCAGGTTCCGCTATTGGTTATTGACCGGAGAGGTGTCTCGGTCATGTCTACATAGTTCTCGAACCCGTAGGGTCCGCACGCTTAACGTTACGATGACGGTTATATTATGAGTTTATGTGTTTTGATGTACCGAAGGAGTTCGGAGTCCCGGATGAGATCGGGGACATGACGAGGAGTCTCGAAATGGCCGAGACGTAAAGATCGATATATTGGACGACTATATTCGGACTTCAGAAAGGTTCCGAGTGATTCGGGTATTTTTCGGAGTACCGGAGAGTTACGGGAATTCGTATTGGGCCTTAATGGGCCATACGGGAAAGGAGAGAAAGACCCCAAAGGGTGGCCGCACCCCTCCCCATGGACTAGTCTGAATTGGACTAGGGAGGGGGCGCTCCCTTCCCTCTTTCTCCTTCTCCCTTCCCTTCTCCTATTCCAACCAGGAAAGGAGGAGTCCTACTCCCGGTGGGAGTAGGACTCCCCCCTTCGCGCGCCCTCCTCCTTGGCCAGCGGCCTTCCCCTTGCTCCTTTATATACGGGGGCAGGGGGGCACCCCATAGACACACAATTGATCATTGATCTCTTAGCCGTGTGCGGTGCCCCCCTCCACCATATTACACCTCGACAATATCGTAGCGGTGCTTAGGCGAAGCCCTGCGTCGGTAGAACATCATCATCGTCACCACGCCGTCGTGCTCACGAAACTCTCCCTCAACACTCGGCTGGATCGGAGTTCGAGGGACGTCATCGAGCTAAACGTGTGCTGAACTCGGAGGTGCCGTGCGTTCGGTACTTGATCGGTCGGATCGTGAAGACGTATGACTACATCAACCGCGTTGTGTTAACGCTTCCGCTTTCGGTCTACGAGGGTACGTGGACAACACTCTCCCCTCTCGTTGCTATGCATCACCATGCTCTTGCGTGTGCGTAGAATTTTTTTTGAAATTACTACGTTCCCCAACAGTGGCATCCGAGCCTGGTTTTATGCGTTGATGTTATGCACGAGTAGAACACAAGTGACTTGTGGGCGATATAAGTCATACTGCTTACCAGCATGTCATACTTTGGTTCAGCGGTATTGTGAGATGAAGCGGCCCGGACCGACATTACACGTACGCTTACGCGAGACTGGTTTCACCGTTGCGAGCACTCGTTGCTTAAAGGTGACTGGCAGGTGTCTGTCTCTCTCACTTTAGTTGAACCGAGTGTGGCTACGCCCGGTCCTTGCGAAGGCTAAAACAGCACCAACTTGACAAACTATCGTTGTGGTTTTCATGCGTAGGTAAGAACGGTTCTTGCTAAGCCCGTAGCAGCCACGTAAAACTTGCAACAACAAAGTAGAGGACGTCTAACTTGTTTTTGCAGGGCATGTTGTGATGTGATATGGTCAAGACATGGTGCTATATTTTATTATATGAGATGATCATGTTTTGTAACCGAGTTATCGGCAACTGGCAGGAGCCATATGGTTGTCGCTTTATTGTATGAAATGCAATCGCCATGTAATTGTTTTACTTTATCACTAAGCGGTAGCGATAGTCGTAAAAGCAATAGTTGGCGAGACGACAACGATGCTACGATGGAGATCAAGGTGTCGCGCCGGTGACGATGGTGATCATGACGGTGCTTCGGAGATGTAGATCACAAGCACAAGATGATGATGGCCATATCATATCACTTATATTGATTGCATGTGATGTTTATCTTTTATGCATCTTATCTTGCTTTGATTGACGGTAGCATTATAAGATGATCTCTCACTAAAATTTCAAGATAAAAGTGTTCTCCCTGAGTATGCACCGTTGCGAAAGTTCTTCGTGCTGAGACACCACGTGATGATCGAGTGTGATAGGCTCTACGTTCAAATACAACGGGTGCAAAACAGTTGCACACGCGGAATACTCAGGTTAAACTTGATGAGCCTAGCATATGCGGATATGGCCTCGGAACACGGAGACCGAAAGGTCGGGCGTGAATCATATAGTAGATATGATCAACATAGTGATGTTCAGCATTGAAACTACTCCATCTCACGTGATGATCGGACATGGTTTAGTTGATATGGATCACGTGATCACTTAGAGGATTAGAGGGATGTCTATCTAAGTGGGAGTTCTTAAGTAATATGATTAATTGAACTTAAATTTATCATGACTTAGTCCTGATAGTGTTTTTGCAAATTATGTTGTAGATCAATAGCTCGCGTTGTTGCTTCGCTGTGTTTATTTTTGATATGTTCCTAGAGAAAATTATGTTGAAAGATGTTAGTAGCAAAGATGCGGATTGGATCCGTGATCTGAGGATTATCCTCATTGCTGCACAGAAGAATTATGTCCTTGATGCACCGCTAGGTGACAGACCTATTGCAGGAGCAGATGCAGACGTTATGAATGTTTGGCTAGCTCAATATGATGACTACTTGATAGTTTAGTGCACCATGCTTAACGGCTTAGAATCGGGACTTCAAAGACATTTTGAACGTCATGGACCATATGAGATGTTCCAGGAGTTGAAGTTAATATTTCAAGCAAATACCCGAGTTGAGAGATATGAAGTCTCCAACAAGTTCTATAGCTAAAAGATGGAGGAGAATAGCTCAAGCAGTGAGCATGTGCTCAGATTGTCTGGGTACTACAATCGCTTGAATCAAGTGGGAGTTAATCTTCCAGATAAAATAGTGATTGACAGAATTCTCTAGTCACCATCACCAAGTTGGTAGAACTTCGTGATGAACTATAGTATGCAAGGGATGACGAAAGTAATTCCTGAGCTCTTCGTGATGCTGAAATCGACGAAGGTAGAAATCAAGAAAAACATCAAGTGTTGATGGTTGACGAGACCACTAGTTTCAAGAAAAGGGCAAAGGGAAGAAGGGGAACTTCAAGAAGAACGGCAAGCAAGTTGCTGCTCAAGTGAAGAAGCCTAAGTCTGGTCCTAAGCCTGAGACTAAGTGCTTCTACTGCAAAGGGACTGGTCACTGGAAGCGGAACTACCCCAACTATTTGGTGGATAAGAAGGATGGCAAAGTGAACAAAGGTATATTGGATATACATGTTATTGATGTGTACTTTACTAGTGTTTATAGAAACCCCTCGGTATTTGATACTGGTTCAGTTGCTAAGAGTAGTAACTCGAAACGGGAGTTGCAGAATAAACAGAGACTAGTAAAAGGCGAGGTGACGATGTGTGTTGGAAGTAGTTCCAAGATTGATATGATCATCATCGCACACTCCCTATACTTTCGGGATTAGTGTTGAAACTAAATAAGTGTTATTTGGTGTTTGCGTTGAGCATGAATATGATTTGATCATGTTTGTTGCAATACGGTTATTCATTTAAATTAGAGAATAATTGTTGTTCTGTTTACATGAATAAAACCTTCTATGGTCATACACCCAATAAAATGGTTTGTTGGATCTCGATCGTAGTGATACACATATTCATAATAATGAAGCCAAAAGATGCAAAGTTAATAATGATAGTGCAACTTATTTGTGGCACTGCCGTTTAGGTCATATTGGTGTAAAGCGCATGTAGAAACTCCATACTGATGGGATTTTGGAATCACTTGATTATGAATCACTTGATGCTTGCGAACCGTGCCTCATGGGCAAGATGACTAAAACGCCGTTCTCCGGAACTATGGAAAGAGCAACAGATTTTTTGGAAATCATACATACAGATGTATGTGGTCCGATGAATATTGAGGCTCGTAGCAGGTATCATTATTTTCTGACCTTCACAGATGATTTGAGCAGATATGGGTATACCTACTTAATGAAACAGAAGTCTGAAACATTTGAAAAGTTCATATAATTTCAGAGTGAAGCGGAAAATCATCGTAACAAGAAAAAATAAAGTTTCTATGATCTGATCGTGGAGAAGAGTATTTGAGTTACGAGTTTGGCCTTCAGTTAAAACAATGTGAAATAGTTTCACTACTCACGCCACCTGGAACACCACGGTGTAATGGTGTGTCCGAACATCGTAACCGTACTTTATTAGATATGGTGCGATATATGATGTCTCTTACCGATCTACCACTATCGTTTTGGGGTTATGCATTAGAGACAGCTGCATTCACGTTAAATAGGGTACCATCTAAATCCGTTGAGACGACATCTTATGAAGTGGTTTGGCAAGAAACCAAAGTTGTCGTTTCTTAAAGTTTGGGGTTGCGATGCTTACGTGAAAAAAAAATTCATCCTGATAAGCTCAAACCCAAATCGGAGAAATGTGTCTTCATAGGATACCCAAAGGAGACAGTTGGGTACACCTTCTATCACAGATCCGAAGGCAAGACATTCGTTGCTAAGTATGGATCATTTCTAGAGAAGGAGTTTCTCTCGAAAGAAGTGAGTGGGAGGAAAGTAGAACTTGATGAGGTAATTGTACCTGCTCCCTTATTGGAAAGTAGTTCATCGCAGAAACCAGTTTCTGTGACGCCTATACCAATTAGTGAGGAAGTTAATGATGATGACCATGGAACTTCAGATCAAGTTATTACTGAACCTCGTAGGTCAACCAGAGTAAGATCCGCACCAGAGTGGTACGGTAATCCTGTTCTAGAGGTTATGTTACTAGACCATGACGAACCTACGAACTATGAAGAAGCGATGGTGAGCCCAGATTCCGCAAAATGGCTTGAGGCCATGAAATCTGAGATGAGATCCATGTATGAGAAGAAAGTATGGACTTTGATTAACTTGCCCAATGATCGGCGAGCCATTGAGATTAAATGGATCTTCAAGAGGAAGACGGACGCTGATAGTAGTGTTACTATCTACAAAGCTAGAATTGTCGCAAAAGGTTTTCGACAAGTTTAAGGTGTTGACTACGATGAGAGTTTCTCACTCGTATCTATGCTTAAGTCTGTCCAAATCATGTTAGCAATTGCCGCATTTTATGAAATCTGGCAAATGGATAAACAAAACTGCATTCCTTAATGGATTTATTAAAGAAGAGTTGTATATGATGCAACCAGAAGGTTTTGTCAATCCTAAAGATGCTAACAAAATATGCAAGCTCCAGCGATCCATCTATGGACTGGTGCAAGTATCTCGGAGTTGGAATATACACTTTGATAAGTTGATCAAAGGATATAGTTTTATACAGACTTGCGGTGAAGCCTGTATTTACAAGAAAGTGAGTGGGAGCACTACAACATTTCTGATAAGTATATGTGAATGACATATTGTTGATCGGAAATAATGTAGAATTATTCTGCAAAGCATAAAGGAGTGTTTGAAAGGAGTTTTTCAAAGAAAGACCTCGGTGAAGCTGCTTACATATTGAGCATCAAGATCTATAGAGATAGATCAAGACCTAGACAATTTTTTTATTGATCAGCAGCAATTGGAATCAGTATTTTATCACATTCTGGTGTTTTTTAACAATTGTTTTCGTGAACAGAAAGTTTCTGGAAATTACAGCAAGATCAAATAACTATCATCCAAGAAGATCCTATAGGTTTAACTTGGCACAAACACTAATTTAAACATAAAAACACATCTAACCAGAGGCTAGAACAAATATTTATTCCTAAACAGAAGCAAAAAAGCAAAAAACTAAAAATAAAATTGGGTTGCCTTCCAACAAGCGCTATCGTTTAACGCCCCTAGCTAGGCATAAAAGCAAGGATAGATCTAGGTATTGCCATCTTTGGTAGGCAATCCATAAGTGGCTCTCATAATAGATTCATATGGTAATTTTATTTTCTTCCTAGGAAAGTGTTCCATGCCTTTCTTTAATGGAAATTGGAATCTAATATTCCCTTCCTTCATATAAATAATTGCACCAATCGTTCTAAGGAAAGGTCTACCAAGAATAATAGGACATGAAGGATTGCAATCTATAGCGAGAACAATAAAATCTACACGCACATAGTTCCTTCTTGCAACAATAAGAACATCATTAATTCTTCCCATAGGTTTCTTAATAGTAGAATCCTCAAGGTGCAAGTTTAGAGAGCAATCATCAAAATCACGGAAATCTAGCAAATCGCACAAAGTTTTGGGGATAGTGGAAACACTAGCACCCAAATCACATAAAGCATAGAACTCATGATCCTTAATCTTAATTTTAATAGTAGGTTCCCACTCATCATAAAGTTTTCTAGGGATAGAAACTTCCAACTCAAGTTTTTCTTCATAAGATTGCATCAAGGCATCAACGATATGTTTGGTAAAAGCTTTATTTTGACTATAAGCTGAAGGAAATATGCCCTAGAGGCAATAATAAAGTTATTATTTATTTCCTTATATCATGATAAATGTTTATTATTCATGCTAGCATTGTATTAACTGGAAACTTGATACATGTGTGAATACATAGACAAACAGAGTGTCACTAGTATGCCTCTACTTGACTAGCTCGTTGATCAAAGATGGTTATGTTTCCTAGCCATAGACATGAGTTGTCATTTTATTAACGGGATCACATCATTAGGAGAATGATGTGATTGACTTGACCCATTCCGTTAGCTTAGCACTCGATCGTTTAGTATGTTGCTATTGCTTTCTTCATGACTTATACGTGTTCCTATGACTATGAGATTATGCAACTCCCGCTTACCGGAGGAACAATTTGTGTGCTACCAAACGTCACAACGTAACTGGGTGATTATAAAGGTGCTCTACTGGTGTCTCCAAAGGTAATTGTTGGGTTGGCGTATTTCGAGATTAGGATTTGTCACTCCGATTGTCGGAGAGGTATCTCTGGGCCCACTCAGTAATACACATCACTATAAGCCTTGCAAGCACTATGACTAATGAGTTAGTTGTGGGATGATGTATTACGGAACGAGTAAAGAGACTTGCCAGTAATGAGATTGAACTAGGTATCGAGATACCGACGATCGAATCTCGGGCAAGTAACATACCGATGACAAAGGGAACAACGTATGTGGTTATGCGGTCTGACCGATAAAGATCTTCGTAGAATATGTGGGAGCCAATATGAGCATCCAGGTTCCGCTATTGGTTATTGACAGGAGAGGTGTCTCGGTCATGTCTACATAGTTCTTGAACCCGTAGGGTCCGCACGCTTAACGTTACGATGACGGTTATATTATGAGTTTATGTGTTTTGATGTACCGAAGGAGTTCGGAGTCCCGGATGAGATCGGGGACATGACGAGGAGTCTCGAAATGGTCGATATGTAAAGATCGATATATTGGACGACTATATTCGGACTTCCGAAAGGTTCCGAGTGATTCGGGTATTTTTCGGAGTACCGAAGAGTTACGGGAATTCGTATTGGGCCTTAATGGGCCATACGGGAAAGGAGAGAAAGACCCCAAAGGGTGGCCGCACCCCTCCCCATGGACTAGTCCGAATTGGACTAGGGAGGGGGGCGCTCCCTTCCCTCTTTCTCCTTTTCCCTTCCCTTCTCCTATTCCAACAAGGAAAGGAGGAGTCCTACTCCCGGTGGGAGTAGGACTCCCCCCTTGGCGCGCCCTCCTCCTTGGCCGGCGGCCTTCCCCTTGCTCCTTTATATACGGGGGTAGGGGGGCACCCCATAGACACACAATTGATCATTGATCTCTTAGCCGTGTGCGGTGCCCCCCTCCACCATATTACACCTCGACAATATCATAGCGTTGCTTAGGCGAAGCCCTGCGTCGGTAGAACATCATCATCGTCACCACGCCGTCATGCTGACGAAACTCGCCCTCAACACTCGGCTGGATCGGAGTTCGAGGGATGTCATCGAGCTGAACGTGTGCTGAACTCGGAGGTGCCGTGCGTTCGGTACTTGATCGGTCGGATCGTGAAGACGTACGACTACATCAACCGCGTTGTGTTAACGCTTCCGCTTTCGGTCTACGAGGGTACGTGGACAACACTCTCCCCTCTCGTTGCTATGCATCACCATGATCTTGCGTGTGCGTAGAATTTTTTTGAAATTACTACGTTCCCCAACATAACCATGAGGAGAATTTGGCACGGATTGGAACAAGGAAATACAATCTATCAAAGAGCAATTATCATAATTAAATTCCTTGAAATCCAAAATAGTGGGTTTATTATCATCTAGGGTTTTGATTTCTTCAATCCCACTTTTATCAATTTTAGCATCAAGATTTAAAAACTCCGAATTTTTGGAACGCCTTCTAGGTAAAGGTGGATCATATTCAGTCTCATCTTTATCAAGATTCATATTGCAAAACAAGGATTTAATAGGAGACACATCAATAACTTTTAGATCTTCATCTTTATTTTCATAGAAATCCGGTTTAGCGGCCATCTTATTAACTAAGGTAGCCTGCTTATCCGATATTTCAGCAGTCAACTTCTCAAGGCGAGCAATTTGGGATCTTAAACCATCAAATTCTTTAGACATATCATCGAGCTCTTTATTCATATAGCTCATAAAACTTTTTTGTTCCTTAAGCTCGTTTCTGAAGAAATTATTATGCTCAAATTGCTAAACCATAAAACTCCTGACGTTGCTTTCGATCTCTTCTAACCTTTTAAGGTGAAGATCACCAAATCTAGGTAGAGCCATCGCGACAAACAAGAAATCCAACACATGAGCAAACAAAAAGCAAGCGAAAAAAAAGGCAAACGGAAAAGAGAGGGCGAATAAAACGGCAAGGGTGAAGTGGGGGAGAGGAAAACGAGAGGAAAATGGCAAATAATGTAATGCGGGAGATAAGGGTTTGTGATGGGTACTTGGTATGTTGACTTTTGCATAGACCTCCCCGGCAACGGCACCAGAAATCCTTCTTGCTACCACTTGAGCACTGTGTTGGTTTTCCCTTGAAGAGGAAAGGGTGATGCAGCAAAGTAGCGTAAGTATCTCCCTCAGTTTTTGAGAACCAAGGTATCAATCCAGTAGGAGGCTACGCGCGAGTCCCTCGCACCTACACAAAACAAATAAATCCTCGCAACCAACGCGATAAGGGGTTGTCAATCCCTACACGGTCACTTACGAGAGTGAGATCTGATAGATATGATAGGATAATATTTTTGGTATTTTTGTGATAAAGATGCAAAGTAAAATAAAAGAAAAATAAAAAAACAAGGGAAATAACTAAGTATTGGAAGATTAATATGATGAAGATAGACCCGGGGGCCATAGGTTTCACTAGTGGCTTCTCTTGAGAGCATAAGTATTTTACAATGGGTGAACAAATTACTGTTGAGCAATTGACAGAATTGAGCATACTTATGAGAATATCTAGGTATGATCATGTATATAGGCATCACGTCCGAGACAAGTAGACCGACTCCTACCTGCATCTACTACTATTACTCCACTCATCGACCGCTATCCAGCATGCATCTAGAGTATTAAGTTCATAAAAACAGAGTAATGCCTTAAGCAAGATGACATGATGTAGAGGGATAAATTCATGCAATATGATAAAAAAAAACCATCTTGTTATCCTCGATGGCAACAATAAAATACGTGCCTTGTTGCCCCTACTGTCACTGAGAAAGAACACCGCAAGATTGAACCCAAAGCTAAGCACTTCTCCCATTGCAAGAAAGATCAATCTAGTAGGCCAAACCAAACTGATAATTCGAAGAGACTTGCAAAGATAACCAATCATACATAAAAGAATTCAAAGAAGATTCAAGTATTGTTCATAGATAAACTTGATCATAAACCCACAATTCATCGGTCTCAACGAACACACCGCAAAAGAAGATTACATCGAATAGATCTCCACGAGAGAGGGGGAGAACATTGTATTGAGATCCAAAAAGAGAGAAGAAGCCATCTAGCTAACAACTATGGACCCGAAGGTCTGAGGTAAACTACTCACACTTCATCGGAGGGGCTATGGTGATGATGTAGAAGCCCTCCGTGATCGATGCCCCCTCCGGCGGAGCTCCGGAATAGGCCCCAAGATGGGATCTCATGGGTACAGAAGGTTGCGGCGGTGAAATTAGGTTTTTGGCTCCGTATCTGATCGTTTGGGGGTACGTAGGTATATATAGGAGGAAGGAGTACGTCGGTGGAGCAACAGGGGGCCCACGAGGGTGGAGGGCACGCCCAGGGGGGTAGGCACGCCCTCCTACCTCGTGGCCTCCTCCTTTATTTCTTGACGTAGGGTCCAAGTCTCCTGGATCTTGTTCGTTCTGAAAATCATGTTCCCGAAGGTTTCATTCCGTTTGGAGTCCGTTTGATATTCCTTTTCTGCGAAACTCTGAAATAGGCCAAAAAACAGCAATTCTGGGCTGGGCCTCCGGTTAATAGGTTAGTCCCAAAAATAATATAAAAGTGAATAATAAAGCCCAATAATGTCCAAAACAGTAGATAATATAGCATGGAGCAATCAAAAATTATAGATACGTTGGAGACGTATCACAGGGGGAGCGGAGGGGGAGGCGGCGCAGGCCAAGCGCCCCACCCATCTTCAACCTGAACCTCCTCGTCCATGGGCTGATTTGCCGGGGCAGCATTGAAGGAAATATGCCCTAGAGGCAATAATAAAGTTATTATTTATTTCCTTATATCATGATAAATGTTTATTATTCATGCTAGAATTGTATTAACTGGAAACTTGATACATGTGTGAATAAATAGACAAACAGAGTGTCACTAGTATGCCTCTACTTGACTAGCTCGTTGATCAAAGATGGTTATGTTTCCTAGCCATAGACATGAGTTGTCATTTGATTAACGGGATCACATCATTAGGAGAATGATGTGATTGACTTGACCCATTCCGTTAGCTTAGCACTCGATCGTTTAGTATGTTGCTATTGCTTTCTTCATGACTTATACATGTTCCTATGACTATGAGATTATGCAACTCCCGTTTACCGGAGGAACACTTTGTGTGCTTCCAAACGTCACAACATAACTGGGTGATTATAAAGGTGCTCTACAGGTGCTTCCAAAGGTACTTGTTGGATTGGCGTATTTCGAGATTAGGATTTGTCACTCCGATTGTCGGAGAGGTATCTCTGGGCCCTCTCGGTAATACACATCACTTAAGCCTTGCAAGCATTGCAACTAATGAGTTTGTTGCGAGATGATGTATTACGGAACGAGTAAAGAGACTTGCCGGTAACGAGATTGAACTAGGTATCGAGATACCGACGATCGAATCTCGGGCAAGTAACATACCGATGACAAAGGGAACAACGTATGTGGTTATGCGGTCTGACCGATAAAGATCTTCGTAGAATATGTGGGAGCCAATATGAGCATCCAGGTTCCGCTATTGGTTATTGACCGGAGAGGTGTCTCGGTCATGTCTACATAGTTCTCGAACCCGTAGGGTCCGCACGCTTAACGTTACGATGACGGTTATATTATGAGTTTATGTGTTTTGATGTACCGAAGGAGTTCGGACTGCTGGATGAGATCGGGGACATGACGAGGAGTCTCGAAATGGCCGAGACGTAAAGATCGATATATTGGACGACTATATTCGGACTTCGGAAAGGTTCCGAGTGATTCGGGTATTTTTCGGAGTACCGGAGAGTTACGGGAATTCGTATTGGGCCTTAATGGGCCATACGGGAAAGGAGAGAAAGGCCCCAAAGGGAGGCCGCACCCCTCCCCATGGACTAGTCCGAATTGGACTAGGGAGGGGGGGCGCCCCCTTCCTTCTTTCTCCTTCTCCCTTCCCTTCTCCTATTCCAACAAGGAAAGGAGGAGTCCTACTCCCGGTGGGTGTAGGAAGAAAGGAGGAGTCCTACTCCCGGTGGGAATAGCACTCCCCCCTTGGCGCGCCCTCCTCCTAGGCCGCCGGCCTCCCCCCTTGCTCCTTTATATACGGGGGCAGGGGGCACCCCATAGACACACAATTGATCATTGATCTCTTAGCCGTGTGCGGTGCCTCCCTCCACCATATTACACCTCGATAATATCGTAGCGGTGCTTAGGCGAAGCCCTGCGTCGGTAGAACATCATCATAGTCACCACGCCGTCGTGCTGACGAAACTCTCCCTCAACACTCGGCTGGACCGGAGTTCGAGGGAGATCATCGAGCTGAGCGTGTGCTGAACTCGGAGGTGCCGTGCGTTCGGTACTTGATCGGTCGGATCGTGAAGACGTACGACTACATCAACCGCGTTGTGTTAACGCTTCCGCTTTCGGTCTACGAGGGTACGTGGACAACACTCTCCCCTCTCGTTGCTATGCATCACCATGATCTTGCGTGTGCATAGGAATTTTTTTGAAATTACTACGTTCCCCAACAGTGGCATCCGAGCCTGGTTTTATGCGTTGATGTTATATGCACGAGTAGAAGACAAGTGAGTTGTGGGCGATATAAGTCATACTGCTTACCAGCATGTCATATTTTCGTTCGGCGGTATTGTGAGATGAAGCGGCCCGGACCGACATTACGCGTACGCTTACGCGAGACTGGTTTCACCGTTGCGAGCACTCGTTGCTTAAAGGTGACTGGCGGGTGTCTGTCTCTCTCACTTTAGTTGAACCGAGTGTGGCTACGCCCGGTCCTTGTGAAGGTTAAAACAGCACCAACTTGACAAACTATCGTTGTGGTTTAGATGCGTAGGTAAGAACGGTTCTTGCTCAGCCCGTAGCAGCCACGTAAAACTTGCAACAACAAAGTAGAGGACGTCTAACTTGTTTTTGCAGGGCATGTTGTGATGTGATATGGTCAAGACATGATGCTATATTTTATTGTATGAGATGATCATGTTTTGTAACCAAGTTATCGGCAACTGGCAGGAGCCATATGGTTGTCGCTTTATTGTATGCAATGCAATCGCCATGTAATTGTTTTACTTTATCACTAAGCGGTAGCAATAGTCGTAAAAGCAATAGTTGGCGAGACGACAACGATACTACGATGGAGATCAGGGTGTCGCGCCGGTGACGATGGTGATCATGACGGTGCTTCGGAGATGGAGATCACAAGCACAAGATGATGATGGCCATATCATATCACTGATATTGATTGCATGTGATGTTTATCTTTTATGCATCTTATCTTGCTTTGATTGACGGTAGCATTATAAGATGATCTCTCACTAAAATTTCAAGATAAAAGTGTTCTCCCTGAGTATGCACCGTTGTGAAAGTTCTTCGTGCTGAGACACCACGTGATGATCGGGTGTGATAGGCTCTACGTTCAAATACAACGGGTGCAAAACAGTTGCACACGCGGAATACTCAGGTTAAACTTGACGAGCCTAGCATATGCAGATATGGCCTCGGAACACGGAGACCGAAAGGTCGAGCGTGAATCATATAGTAGATGAACATAATGCATGATAGGCTCTACGCTCTTGATGAAGGAAATATGCCCTAGAGGCAATAATAAAGTTATTACTTATTTCCTTATTTTATGATAAATATTTATTATTCATGCTAGAATTGTATTAACTGGAAACATAATGCATGTGTGAGTACATAGACAAACAGAGTGTCACTAGTATGCCTCTACTTGACTAGCTCGTTGATCAAACATGGTTATGTTTCCTAGCCATAGACATGAGTTGTCATTTGATTAACTGGGTCACATCATTAGGAGAATGATGTGATTGACTTGACCCATTCCGTTAGCTTAGCACTCGATCGTTTAGTATGTTGCTATTGCTTTCTTCATGACTTATACATGTTCCTATGACTATGAGATTATGCAACTCCCGTTTACCGGAGGAACACTTTATGTGCTACCAAACGTCACAACGTAACTGGGTGATTATAAAGGTGCTCTACAGGTGTCTCCAAAGGTACTTGTTGGGTTGGCATATTTCGAGATTAGGATTTGTCACTCCGATTGTCGGAGAGGTATATCTGGGCCCACTCGGTAATGCACATCACTATAAGCCTTACAAGCATTGCAACTAATGAGTTAGTTGCGGGATGATGTATTACGGAACAAGTAAAGAGACTTACCGGTAACGAGATTGAACTAGGTATTGAGATACCGACGATCGAATCTCGGGCAAGTAACATACCGATGACAAAGGGAACAACGTATGTTGTTATGCGGTTTGACAGATAAAGATCTTCGTAGAGTATGTAGGAGCCAATATGAGCATCCAGGTTCCTCTATTGGTTATTGACCGGAGACGTGTCTTGGTCATGTCTACATAGTTCTCGAACCCGTAGGGTCCGCACGCTTAAAGTTCGATGACGATTTGTATTATGAGTTATGTGATTTGATGTACCGAAGGTAGTTTGGAGTCCCGGATGAGATCGGGGACATGACGAGGAGTCTCGAAATGGTCGAGACGTAAAGATCGATATATTGGACGACTATATTCGGACATCGGAAAGGTTCCGAGTGATTCGGGTATTTTTGGAGTACCGGGGAGTTACCGGAATTCACCGGGAGAAGTATTGGGCCTTATTGGGCCATACGGGAATAGAGGAGAGAGGCCGAAAGGAAGGAGGTGCCCCCCCTCTGGTCCGAATTGGACAAGGGGTGCAGCCCCCTTTTCCTTCTCCCTCTCCCCCTCTTTCCTTCTCTCCTACTCCGGAAAGGAAAGGGGAATCCTACTAGGACTTGGGAGTCCTAGTAGGACTCCCCACACTTGGCGCGCCCCCTCTAGCGCCGGCCTCTCCCTTGCTCCTTTATATACGGGGGCAGGGGGCACCCCATAGACACAACAATTGATCGCTTGATCTTTTAGCCGTGTGCGGTGCCCCCCCCCCCCACCATAGTCCACCTCGATAATACTGTAGCGGTGCTTAGGCGAAGCCCTGCGTCGGTAGAACATCATCATCGTCACCACGCCGTCGTGCTGACAAAACTCTCCCTCAACACTCGGCTGGATCGGAGTTCGAGGGACGTCATCGGGCTAAACGTGTGCTGAACTCGGAGGTGCCGTGCGTTCGGTACTTGATCGATCGGATCGTGAAGACGTACGACTACATCAACCGCGTTGTGCTAACGCTTCCGCTTTAGGTCTACGAGGGTACATGGACAACACTCACCCCTCTCGTTGCTATGCATCACCATGATGTTGCGTGTGCATAGAATTTTTTTTGAAATTACTACGTTCCCCAACAGTGGCATCCAAGCCAGGTTTTATGCGTAGATGTCATATGCACGAGTAGAACACAAGTGAGTTGTGGGCGATATAAGTCATACTTCTTACCAGCATGTCATACTTGGTTCGGCGTTATTGTTGGATGAAGCGGCCCGGACCGACATTACGCGTACGCTTACGCGAGACTGGTTCTACCGACGTGCTTTGCACACAGGTGGCTGGTGGGTGTCAGTTTCTCCAACTTTAGTTGAACCGAGTGTGGCTACGCCCGGTCCTTGCGAAGGTTAAAACAGCACCAACTTGACAAACTATCGTTGTGGTTTTGATGCGTAGGTAAGAACGGTTCTTGCTCAGCCCGTAGTAGCCACGTAAAACTTGCAACAATAAAGTAGAGGACGTCTAACTTGTTTTTGCAGGGCATGTTGTGATGTGATATGGTCAAGGCATGATGCTATATTTTATTGTATGAGATGATCATGTTTTGTAACCGAGTTATCGGCAACTGGCAGGAGCCATATGGTTGTCGCTTTATTGTATGCAATGCAAACGCCATGTAATGCTTTACTTTATCACTAAGCGGTAGCGATAGTCGTAGAAGCATAAGTTGCCGAGACGACAACGATGCTACGATGGAGATCAAGGTGTCGCGCCGGTGACGATGGTGATCATGACGGTGCTTCGGAGATGGAGATCACAAGCACAAGATGATGATGGCCATATCATATCACTTATATTGATTGCATGTGATGTTTATCTTTTATACATCTTATCTTGCTTTGATTGACGGTTGCATTATAAGATGTTCTCTCACTAAATTATCAAGGTATAAGTGCTCCCCTGAGTATGCACCGTTGCGAAAGTTCTTCGTGCTGAGACACCACGTGATGATCGGGTGTGATAGGCTCTACGTTCAAATAGAACGGGTGCAAAACAGTTGCACACGCAGAATACTCAGGTTAAACTTGACGAGCCTAGCATATGCAGATATGGCGTCGGAACACGGAGACTGAAAGGTCGAGCGTGAATCATATAGTAGATATGATCAACATAGTGATGTTCACCATTGAAACTACTCCATCTCACGTGATGATCGGACATGGCTTAGTTGATATGGATCACGTGATCACTTAGAAGATTAGAGGGATGTCTATCTAAGTGGGAGTTCTTAAGTAATATGATTAATTGAACTTAAATTTATCATGAACTTAGTCCTGGTAGTATTAGCATATCTATGTTGTAGATGAATAGCTCGCGTTTTGCTCCCCTGTTTTATTTTGATATGTTCCTAGAGAAAACTAAGTTGAAAGATGTTGGTAGCAATGATGCGGACTTGATCCGTGATCTGAGGATTAACCTCATTGCTGCACAGAAGTATTATGTCCTTGATGCACTGCTAGGTGACAGACCTATTGCAGGAGCAGATGCAGACGTTATGAATGTTTGACAAAAGCTCGGTATGATGAATACTTGATAGTTTAGTGCACCATGCTTTACGGCTTAGAACCGGGACTTCAAAAATGTTTTGAACGCCACAGAGCATATAAGATGTTCTAAGAGTTGAAATTGGTATTTCATACTCATGCTTGTGTCGCGAGGTATGAGACCTCTGACAGTACTTTGCCTACAAGATGGAGGAGAATTGCTCAGCTAGTGAGCATGTGCTCAGAATGTCTGAGTACTACAATCACTTGAATCAAGTGGGAGTTAATCTTCCAGATAAGATAGTGATTGACAGAGTTCTTTAGTCACTATCACCAAGTTACTAGAACTTCGTGATGAACTATAATATGCAAGGGATAATGGAAATGATTCCCAAGCTCTTCGTGATACTGAAATCGACGAAGGTAGAAATCAAGAAAAACATCAAGTGTTGATGGTTGACAAGACCACTAGTTTCAAGAAAAGGGCAAAGGGAAGAAGGGGAACTTCAAGAAGAATGGCAAGCGAGTTGCTGCTCAAATGAAGAAGCCCAAGTCTGGACCTAAGCCTGAGACTGAGTGCTTCTACTGCAAAGGAACTGGTCACTGGAAGTGGAACTGCCCCAAGTATTTGGCGGATAAGAAGGATGGCAAAGTGAACAAAGGTATATTTGATATACATGTTATTGATGTGTACTTTACTAGTGTTTATAGCAACCCCTCAGTATTTGATACTAGTTCAGTTGCTAAGATTAGTAACTCGAAACGGGAGTTGCAGAATAAACAGAGACTAGTTAAGGGTGAAGTGATGATGTGTGTTGGAAGTGGTTCCAAGATTGATATGATCATCATCGCAAACTCCCTATACTTTCGAGATTAGTATTGAACCTAAATAAGTGTTATTTGGTGTTTGCGTTGAGCATGAATATGATTTGATCATGTTTATTGCAATACGGTTGTTCATTTAAGTTAGAGAACAATTGTTGTTCTGTTTACATGAATAAAACCTTCTATGGTCATACACACCAACGAAAATGGTTTGTTGGATCTCGATCGTAGTGATACACATATTCATAATATTGAAGCCAAAAGATGCAAAGTTAATAATGATAGTGCAACTTATTTGTGGCACTGCCGTTTAGGTCATATTGGTGTAAAGCGCATGAAGAAACTCCATGCTGATGGGATTTTGGAATCACTTGATTATGAATCACTTGATGCTTGCGAACCATGCCTTATGGGCAAGATGACTAAAACTCCGTTCTCCAGAACAATGGAGCAAGCAACTGGCTTATTGGAAATAATACATACTGATGTATGCGATCCGATGAGTGTGGAGGCTCGCGGCGGGTATCGTTATTTTCTGACCTTCACAGATGATTTGAGCAGATATGGGTATATCTACTTGATGAAACATAAGTCTGAAACATTTGAAAAGTTCAAAGAATTTCAGAGTGAAGTGGAAAATCATCGTGACAAGAAAATAAAGTTTCTACGATCTGATCGCGGAGACAAATATTTGAGTTACGAGTTTGGTCTTCAATTAAAACAATGTGGAATAGTTTCACAAATTCGTGCCACCTAGAACACCACAGCATAATGGTGTGTCCGAACGGCATAACCGTACTTTATTGGATATAGTGCAATCTATGATGTCTCTTACCGATTTACCACTATCGTTCTGGGGTTATGCATTAGAGACAACTGCATTCACATTAAATAGGGCACCGTCTAATCCGTTGAGACGACACCGTATGAACTATGGTTTGGCAAGAAACCTAAGCTGTCGTTTCTTAAAGTTTGGGGTTGCGATGCTTATGTGAAAAAGTTTCATCCTGATAAGCTCAAACCCAAATCGGAAAAGTGCGTCTTCATAGGATACCCAAAAGTTACTGTTGGGTACACCTTCTATCACAGATCCGAAGGCAAGATATTCGTTGCTAAGAATGGATCCTTTCTAGAGAAGGAGTTTCTCTCGAAAGAAGTGAGTGGGAGGAAAGTAGAACTTGATGAGGTAACTGTACCTGCTCCCTTATTGGAAAGTAGTTCATCACAGAAATCTGTTCCTGTGACTCCTACACCAATTAGTGAGGAAGCTAATGATGATGATCATGTAACTTCAGATCAAGTTACTACCGAACCTCGTAGGTCAACCAGAGTACGATCCGCACCAGAGTGGTATGGTAATCCTGTTCTGGAAGTCATGTTACTAGACCATGATGAACCTACGAACTATGAGGAAGCGATGATGAGCCCAGATTCCGCAAAATGGTTTGAGGCCATGAAATCTGAGATGGGATCCATGTATGAGAACAAAGTATGGACTTTGATTGACTTGCCCAATGATCGGCAAGCCATTGAGATTAAATGGATCTTCAAGAGGAAGACGGACACTTATAGTAGTGTTACTATCTACAAAGCTAGAATTGTCGCAAAAGGTTTTCGACAAGTTCAAGGTGTTGACTACGATGAGAGTTTCTCACTCGTATCTATGCTTAAGTCTGTCCGAATCATGTTAGCAATTGCCGCATTTTATGAAATCTGGCAAATGGATAAACAAAACTGCATTCCTTAATGGATTTATTAAAGAAGAGTTGTATATGATGCAACCAGAAGGTTTTGTCGATCCTAAAGGTGTTAACAAAATGTGCAAGCTCCAGCGATCCATCTATGGACTGGTGCAAGCATCTCGGAGTTGGAATATGCGCTTTGATGAGTTGATCAAAGCATATAGTTTTATACAGACTTGCGGTGAAGCCTGTATTTACAAGAAAGTGAGTGGGAGTACTACAACATTTCTGATAAGTATATGTGAATGACATATTGTTGATCGGAAATAATGTAGAATTATTCTGCAAAGCATAAAGGAGTGTTTGAAAGGAGTTTTTCAAAGAAAGACCTCGGTGAAGCTGCTTACATATTGAGCATCAAGATCTATAGAGATAGATCAAAACGCTTGATAAGTTTTCTCAATGAGTACATACCTTGACAAGATTTTGAAGTAGTTCAAAATGGAATAGTCAAAGAAAGAGTTCTTGCTTGTGTTACAAGGTGTGAAATTGAGTAAGACTCAAAACCCGACCACGGTAGAAGATAGAAAGAGAATGAAAGTCATTCCCTATGCCTCAGCCATAGGTTCTACAAAGTATGCCATGCTGTGTACCAGATCTATTGTATACCCTACCACTAAGTTTGGCAAGGGAGTACAATAGTGATCTAGGAGTAGATCACTGGACAACGGTCAAAATTATCCTTAGTGGAATAAAGATATGTTTCTCGATTATGGAGGTGACAAAAGGTTCATCGTAAAGGGTTACGTCGATGCAAGTTTTTGACACTGATCCAGATGACTCTAAGTCTCAATCTGGATACATATTGAAAGTGGGAGCTATTAGCTAGAGTAGCTCCGTGCAGAGCATTGTAGACATAGAATTTGCAAAATACTTACGGGTCTGAATGTGACAGACCCGTTGACTAAAATTATCTCACAAGCAAAACATGATCACACCTTAGTACTCTTTGGGTGTTAATCACATAGCGATGTGAACTAGATTATTGACTCTAGTAAACCCTTTGGGTGTTGGTCACATGATGATGTGAACCATGGGTGTTAATCACATGGTGATGTGAATTATTGGTGTTAAATCACATGGCGATGTGAACTAGATTATTGACTCTGCTGCAAGTGGGAGACTGAAGGAAATATGCCCTAGAGGCAATAATAAAGTTATTATTTATTTCCTTATTTCATGATAAATGTTTATTATTCATGCTAGAATTGTATTAACCGGAAACATAATACATGTGTGAGTACATAGACAAACAGAGTGTCACTAGTATGCCTCTACTTGACTAGCTCGTTGATCAAACATGGTTATGTTTCCTAGCCATAGGCATGAGTTGTCATTTGATTAACGGGGTCACATCATTAGGAGAATGATGTGATTGACTTGACCCATTCCATTAGCTTAGCACTCGATCGTTTAGTATGTTGCTATTGCTTTCTTCATGACTTATACATGTTCCTATGACTATGAGATTATGCAACTCCCGTTTACCGGAGGAACACTTTGTGTGCTACCAAACGTCACAACGTAACTGGGTGATTATAAAGGTGATCGACAGGTGGCTCCAAAGGTACTTGTTGGGTTGACGTATTTCGAGATTAGTATTTGTCACTCCGATTGTCGGAGAGATATATCCGGGCCCACTCGGTAATGCACATCACTATAAGCCTTGCAAGCATTGCAACTAATGAGTTAGTTGCGGGATGATGTATTACGGAACGAGTAAAGAGACTTGCCGGTAATTAGATTGAACTAGATATTGAGATACCGACGATCGAATCTCGGGCTAGTAACATACCGATGACAAAGGGAAGAACGTATGTTGTTATGCGGTTTGACAGATAAAGATCTTCGTAGAGTATGTAGGAGCCAATATGAGCATCCAGGTTCCGCTATTGGTTATTGACCAGAGACGTGTCTTGGTCATGTCTACATAGTTCTCGAACCCGTAGGGTCTGCACGCTTAAAGTTCGATGACGATTTGTATTATGAGTTATATGATTTGATGTACCGAAGGTAGTCCGGAGTCCCGAATGAGATCGGGGACATGACGAGGAGTCTCGAAATGGTCGAGACATAAAGATCGATATATTGGACGACTATATTCGGACATCGGAAAGGTTCCGAGTGATTCGGGTATTTTCGGAGTACCGGGGAGTTACGGGAATTCACCGGGAGAAGTATTGGGCCTTATTGGGCCATACGGGAATAGAGGAGAGAGGCCAAAAGGAAGGAGGCACCCCCCCCTCTGGTCCGAATTGGACAAGGGGTGCAGCCCCCTTTTCCTTCTCCTTCTCCCCCTCTTTCCTTCTCTCCTACTCCGGAAAGGAAAGGGGAATCCTACTAGGACTTGGGAGTCCTAGTAGGACTCCCCACACTTGGCGCGCCCCCTCTAGGGCCGGCCTCTCCCTTGCTCCTTTATATACGGGAGCAGGGGGCACCCCATAGACACAACAATTGATCGCTTGATCTTTTAGCCGTGTGCGGTGCCCCCCTCCACCATAGTCCACCTCGATAATACTGTAGCGGTGCATAGGCGAAGCCCTGCGTCGGTAGAACATCATCATCGTCACCACGCCGTCGTGCTGACGAAACTCTCCCTCAACACTCGGCTGGATCGGAGTTCGAGGGACGTCATCGGGCTGAACGTCTGCTGAACTCGGAGGTGCCGTGCGTTCGGTACTTGATCGGTCGGATCGTGATGACGTACGACTACATCAACCGCGTTGTGCTAACGCTTCCGCTTTCGGTCTACGAGGGTACGTGGACAACACTATCCTCTCTCGTTGCTATGGATCACCATGATCTTGCGTGTGGGTAGGAATTTTTTTGAAATTACTACGTTCCCCAACACTTGATTCATTGCATATCCTGATACACCGCCGGAGGCATTCACATAGAGTCATATTTTGTTTTAAGTATCGAGTTGTAATTCTTGAGTTGTAAGTAAATAGAAGTGTGATGATTTTCATTATTAGAGCATTGTCCCATGTGAGGAAAGGATGATGGAGACGATGATTCCCCCACAAGTCGGGATGAGACTCCGGACGAAAAATAAAAAAACACAAAAAAGAGGCCAAATAAGCCCAAATGAAAAAAAAGAAAAAATGAGAGAAAAAGAGAGAAGGGACAATGTTACTATTCTTTTTCCACACTTGTGCTTCAAAATAGCACCATGATCTTTATGATAGAGAGTTTTTTACTTTGTCACTTTCATATACTAGTGGGAATTTTTCATTATAGAACTTGGCTTGTATATTCCAATGATGGGCTTCCTCAAAATTCCCTAGGTCTTCATGAGCAAGCAAGTTGGATGCACACCCACTTAGTTTCTTTTTGATGAGATTTCATACATCTATAGCTCTAGTGCATCCGTTGCATGGCAATCCCTACTCCTCGCATCGACATCAATTGATGGGCATCTCCATAGCCCGTTGATTAGTCGCGTCAATGTGAGACTTTCTCCTTTTTTGTCTTCTCACATAACCCCTATCATCATACTCTATTCCACCCATAGTGCTATGTCCATGGCTTGCGCTCATGTATTGCGTGAGGGTTGAAAAGGCTTAAGCACGTTAAAAGTATGAACCAATTGCTCGGCTTGTCATCGGGGTTGTGCATGATGGGAGCATTTTGTGTGACGAAAATGAAGCATGGCCAGACTATATGATTTTTTAGGGATAAGCTTTCTTTGGCTATGTTATATTGATAAGACATAATTGCTTGGTTAGCATGCTTGAAGTATTACTATTTTTATGTCAATAATAAAACTTTGTCTAGAATCTTTTGGATCTAAACATTCATGCCACAATAAAGAGAATTACATTGAAAATTATGTTAGGTAGCATTCCACATCAAAAATTCTGTTTTTATCATTTACCTACTCGAGGACGAGCAGGAATTAAGCTTGGGGATGCTTGATACGTCTCCAACGTATCTATAATTTTTTATTGTTCCATGCTATTATATTATCTGTTTTGGATGTTTAATGGGCTTTAATATGCTCTTTTATATTATTTTTGGGACTAACCTATTAACCGAAGGCCCAGTGCAATTGTTATTTTTTTTTGCCTATTTCACTGTTTCGCAGAAAAGGAATATCAAACGGAATCCAAACGGAATGAAACCTTCGCGAGGATCATTTTTGGAACAAACGCAATCCAGGAGACTTGGAGTGGAAGTCAAGGAGCAGCGAGGAAACCACGAGGCAGGAGGGCGCGCCCCCACCCTACCTACTTCTTTCGCCTATATATACTCTTATACCCTAAAACATCCAGGAGAGCCACGAAACAATTTTTCCACCGCCGCAACCTTCTGTACCCGTGAGATCCCATCTTGGGGCCTTTTCCGGCGGCCCGCCGGAGTGGGAATAGATCACGGAGGCCTTCTACATCAACACCATAGCCTCTCCGATGATGTGTGAGTAGTTTACCACAGACCTTCGGGTCGATAGTTATTAGCTAGATGGCTTCTTCTCTCTCTTTGGATCTCAATACAAAGTTCTCCTCGATCTTCTTGGAGATCCATTCGATGTAACTCTTTTGCGGTGTGTTTGCCGAGATCCGATGAATTGTGGGTTTATGAACTTGATTATCTATGAATAATATTTGATTCTTCTCTGAATTCTTATATGCATGATTTGATATCTTTGCAAGTCTCTTCGAATTATCGGTTTAGTTTGGCCTACTAGATTGATCTTTCTTGCAATGGGAGAAGTGCTTAGCTTTAGGTTCAATCTTGCAGTGCTCGATCCCAGTGACATAAAGGGAACCGACACGTATTGTATTGTTGCCATCGAGGATAAAAAGATGGGGTTTATATCATATTGCTTGAGTTTATCCCTCTACATCATGTCATCTTGCTTAAAGCGTTACTTCATTCTTATGAACTTAATACTCTAGATGCATGCTGGATAGCGGTCGATGTGTGGAGTAATAGTAGTGGATGCAAAATCGTTTCGGTCTACTTGACACGGACGTGATGCCTATATTCATGATCATTGCCTTAGATATCATCATAACTATGCGCTTTTCTATCAATTGCTCGGTAGTAATTTGTTCACCGACCGTAATATATGCTATCTTGAGAGAAGCCACTAGTGAAACCTATGGCCCCCGGGTCTATTTTACATCATATTAGTTTCCCGTCAACTAGCTATTTTTGTCGCCGTTTATTTTGCAATCTTTATTTTCCAATCTATACAACAAAAATACCAAAAATATTTATCTTATTATCTTTATCAGATCTCACTTTTGCAAGTGGCCATGAAGGGATTAACAACCCCTTTATCGCGTTGGTTGCAAGGTTCTTAATTGTTTGTGCAGGTACTAGGCGATTTGCATGTAGTCTCCTACTGGATTGATACCTTGGTTCTCAAAAACTGATGGAAATACTTACGCTACTTTGCTGCATCACCCTTTCCTCTTCAAGGGAAAACTAACGCATGCTCAAGAGGTAGAAATGATCACTAGATTCCGTCGTGAAAAGTTGAGATTCATGGAGCAGACCTTATATGATGTTGCGGATGACGGCCCGTCGATGAAGCGGCACATAGTGGCTGGCCTCTGCAATTGCCAAGAAATCGTGGTTGGGGGGGGGGGGGAACCGGATGCACCACCATGCCGCTACGAACCACTCGATCCGTCGGCCCAGGTTCGACGATGAAGCCCGGGGGGAGGAACGGGCAAGGCTGAAGGAGGAAGAAGGTGGCAAGTGCTGGATTGGTTTGTCCGGCAGTGTGGTAGTCGTTTGGGTAATCGATGCGGAAGGCGGAACGTGAGGGGCAGAAGTGGAAATTTTGGATTTGAGGACCTGGCGCCATCTTTTCTTCCATCTTAATTGCTGGCAGGATCGCTCCGCGTGTCCATAGTTGCCACAAGAGGTGCATCTAATCACCGGTTTTTGCCTAAGGATTAGATTATGTGCGTTATTCAGTGCAGAAAATCCTGTGGGATTAAAATGGCTTCCATCATGACAGCGCTTTCCTTTTGACGGGCAAGTATCAGCTTTATGAGCAGGAGCCGAGCAATTAAGGCAAATAAGCCGTGCTTGGCAAGCGATTTTTTTTGTGCCCCCATTGCAGACATTTAGCACACAAATTTGGCCAGTTGATTTCCAAAGAATAAATCTCATCCTCCGTGTATTGCGCTTGAGCCAAGTCTGTAGCATGTTTGACCTCTAATTGAGGTGGCCACGCCGAGTGTGGAGGTGCATACGAATACGCAGATTTTAGGAAGCATTGCGGTGGTGTAGGATAGTGGGCATTAAGTATGCATTTGAATTGCCCCAAAACGAGATATTCCGACGGTAATAGAGCCTCCTATTTTGCCCGTGACAAATACCTGTCCATGAGTTTAATGTGCATTGAAGGCTCCCTCAATTGTGCGGTATCTGTCGGAATTGGCTCGGTAGGATGAACAAGATCCATAATCATATGATCAGACAAAACGGAATTCCTCGATACATTCTTGCTGATTAAAGGATTCATAGAAGAAGAAGCTTCGGCCGCATTTTTGTCAGAGAATTCCATGCAGGCCATTGGAACCAGACTAGGCATTCGTGGTGCATCATGCTGCTTGTTAGCATTATTTTTCAAGAAGTCCAAAGATGAACGAACTGCCACAGAATGATGCCTAGATAAACCCACAAGCTCTTCATCTGCATGCCAATGAGATTCATAGAGGGGAGCTGTGGCAAAACGTCCTTTGTAAAGATGAAAATGACAAACAAAATCTGGCCAAACTCGATCTTTCAGTCCATATATGAAATGTACCACTTTATTGTTAGCCACAGAGAACCGAAATGAACGAGAAGTAATTCGAGAAACTTTGAAACCCTCACTGATTCCACCAATGCAACATTGCAGAGCAAGACCCACAGATTCCACCGAAAGAGGGAAGGAAGCTGAGGAGAAAGAGACCACCAAAAAGAATTCCTTGGCATCTCGAGATGGGGAGAAATGAACCGTGGATCCAAACCTTCGTCTCACCTGATTTGCTAGGGCAATGCCCGGGGCAAAATCCGAATGTAGGAGTCCATCCATGGTGATCAAGATGATAGATCACCATTGTTGCTGTGGGTGGAGGAGGGTGGAGGTGGGAAGAGAGGAGAGGCCATCCTGTGCGTTGTTCGACCTATTTGAGTTATATAACCATTGTCTTTGTTTATTGATCAGGTAAGTCATACCCGTTGATGATTGCTAGTAGGTACACATGATAGAGAATGGATGAGGTTAATGAGTTATTTTAAATTTTATTAACAATGAGACATAGTGGCAAACTACTTGTTTAATATGATTTCCTATGAGCCTTCAAGAAACCCAAGCATAAATTATAGTCCACGATCCGAAGAAAACAAGTAAAATAAAATAAAATATTATTCCCATGTTTAAGTAAACTTAAGGATGAGCTCGTAATTTAATTATCGCAGACATCTTTCAATTATCACTGCCATCTTTTGAGATATGATGACTTTCCAAGGGCTGTAAGAGTAGAAAAGGCATAGTGGTCCATAGTGTGCTGCTGCGCGTTTGGAGAATATGAGGCTGGTCATAGTGGGAGTGACTTATCTAGTAATATAGTGCATTTCAAGACAAGTTTACTTATGTGGCATGTAGTTAATGAGGAGAGATGTGTTTAGAGTAACATAATGCAACCCAAAGCAAAATGAGTCTACAATCTAATAAATGCAATCATCTATGATACTAATTCTATGTTACTTTACACTATGAAGATAGTAACATAGACTAGTGTCATCTATGATACTACTTCTATGTTACTTATGCATGACAGTAGTTTAAGTTAGATCATGGTTAATAGTATGGCCAACTGCTGGCTATATGATGTTGCCATGTCATATATAGCCACCAATTATACTCACTCATACAACAAGGATAGCTATAAGGTTGGCCTTCTCTTGATCACTTCCTTCATATTTACTGTATCTGCCTAGAAGTACACATATAGTTAGGCTCTTACATGAGAGCACACTTCCATCATTTTTCAATGTTTTTCTCTTCCATGCAGTCAAAAATGCCATGTAGGCGGGCTATAGTCCCCGCTATGACTAGCCTGATATGACATGAACCGTGTATATTAACTTTAGGTACTGCCCTGCATACCAAAAAAGTTCTTGGGCGCATTTAATTCATATGTAGTGATTGCTCTCTTGATTCTAAAAGAATTTCATGGCATTTTTGGGTGATTTGGATAATTAATAAAAAAAATCTACGTTGATCATTTGATTAGGATGATTGGAATCATTAGTTAAAAAATTCTGATTCATTTCTGCTCCATTTTGAAGGAAAAAATATTCCACTACAACATCTTGATACAATTTATTTTTTCATGTGTTATCAATCAATATTAGATTGAAATTATGAATCCTATAGAATTCAAGTTGGCATTAGCACTCCAATCATGTATTTTTGTTTTCCTATTTTGGTGTTTTGGGAATCCTACTAGTAAGAATGTCGGCTGACTAAATCACTTGTGAGTAGCACTGTCACTGGTGGCACAACCTTTATGTATGCACATTCCTACAACCCCATAATTCACACAAACCAAACATTGAAACTGTTGGATGAAGCACGACCAAGCACACTTGGCACTCCTTACTGCCAGTATTTTTTAGGGAATGCCTTCATGGCTAGCCTTATTTTATTTTAGATAATGATACCTCGTCAATAAGAAAAACTACTATGGAGGCGGGGAGGTTCTCCATCCACAACATAGGAGGATCAACCCTAGCATGACTAGCTAAAACCACACGATTAGAATCCGATGCACAATGCTCAAACGTAATACTACTAAAATCTCGGCTAATATCGAAACAATCGTCTCTAGTTTACTTGCAGTGTGATGCAAAATGTTTAGAAATTAGTGAGTTTGGATGATAAACCAGATAAGCATCTCTAGTCTTCAAAGACAAGCTATCTTCTCTGACGCAAAATACTAGGCTACCTTCCCTCAGATGGACCGAAGGTCCAACTAGCCAACTAAAAATTACAAGTCCAGGACTCACCTGCCCGCTTGTCATTTTTCTCTTTTCTTTTTTGACATTACCTGGCCCCCTTGACCTTATGTCGTGTGTATGTTAAGTGTACGGTTTGTATTCTTGCAAGTATTCGGGCATAGCAGTTTTAGCTCCATCATAGGTCTTCACCCCCAAAAAATGCTTCATTTGTAAAACAGAGGTATTCAAAAACAGATTTGCCGAACAAATCAACCATTTGAGCACAATTAATACACAACTGTAGCCACAAGTCAGGACTCAGGGCATACGATCGATCCAATTCATAAGATCATGTGCATCATAACATTTGATATTAACTATTTGATTCAACAAATGCATATAACAGTGGCAGTATATACACCACAGAAGCTAACATGCTGATAAAGAATATATCTTCGACGTGTGACTGTGTGTGCAGATCTTGAATCATCTCAGGGCATACTAGACTGAGTTTGGTTGCCTTCCAGGCCTACACCCAGCATATTGCAGTGAGGCGATGTTCAATCATCATTCTCTCTCGAACAAAGATATGGAGTATTCTGCTTTACCCTTGACATGATCATGTATTGAGATGTTGAAAGGGTACCAATGACCTCCTTCATAAAGCGAGCTCCTCTGCTTGAGCATAATTCTACTTGTCACACTGGAGAAGAATGTCAGCTCTCAGGTGCTACCCATGAGAGAAGTTTCTGCTCAACCTCTTGCATTCCGAACCTTCACCACCAACGGATATGGTTGAATAGCTCCAGTTTTGCACAAGGGTTATGAGTTATCGTAATCAAATAGCAGAACCCTCATGCCATCCTCAGCGCATTCTAAAGTGTATCTCATGTTATCATCTATTTAAACCTGAGAACCAAAAGATCTGCAAAGGCATCCTGTAGTATGTGTAAGAACATCGGAGAACATGTTGTAACTATTTAATATGAGATACTAAACGACAATTTTAAAAGTCGCTATTCTTTAACGTGCTGTAAGCCTAGTCAGATCTCTCCTAAAATAACTGGAAATACTAGAATAATGTTCCTCTAACAATTTTGCCATCAAATCTTGGATTTTGGCCGGGATTGGCCTTGCAAAGAAAAATCGTATTGCTACGTAATTACATATTACTTTTCTGATTTATGTGGTGCAAAATTCACAGTAGCCGTGCTTGTAATACTGTAAATTATATGCATATTTTTTTATAGATGTCCGCATTATGTTGCTTGTTATGTTGATTTGTAAATTAGTTCTGATTAAATATTGCCGTATATTTATATTTTAGATGATGATTAAATATTCTATTGAGGTTACAAAATGTCTGCATTGCAAATGCCCCTACTTTCTTAAGTATTCCCTCCATTACATAATATAAGTGTTGTGGTTTTAGTTCAAAATTGAACTAAACCCACGACAATTATTATGGAACGGAGGGAGTGGAGGGCTAAGATTTGCAAATCTGACCATTAAGTTCCTATATATCTGTTTTCAGTGATTAGTAAGCCAATCAGGACATCTATTCTCCATGCATGTCAGAATAATGGTACTAGTAACTTTGTGGGATAACTCAAATCTTTACTAGTAGTGGTTTCATTCCATATTGCATCTCACCTACCACCTTCGACTCTACGCTATATATTGTCACAAAACATTTGTCCGGCACAACTACACATGGAGCTAAGAATGAGATACATTATATCTCTTATGTTGATCAGTCAAATACAAGGACACATAGCTAGGAATGAGAGGTATCGGGCATGGAAGCAGCGATATGGCTCGTACTACCATATAGTATCATTATCTTGCCCGTTGGATGAACGCGATAGGTAGTTGGTTGGGCATTCAATGACTTATGAGCGATCGTTGGAAATGGGGGCATTTACCCTTCGGCTGTATGACGAAGAGGTATGGAGGGAGGGTACGGGTATGAATACCCGTAGGAATCCTTGGTGGGGGCCGCTCGCAGGCCACGGACCAGACGGGGGGGCAGCAACTGCCAATTCTAGACAGTCAGTGGTCTTTTTTCTAGACAAAACAGTCAGTGGTGTTGGCTTAGTATGTATCAAGTGGTCAATGATGCATTGTGGCGTGTATACATGTCATAGGGCCGTAGGCATGCACTGGGATTTGCTAGGAATAAGCATATCACCATTTCGTTTGTACTTGTTGTCTAGATGTTGTCAGTCGCTAGTTACCACAGGGTTAGAGTTGGTAGTAATCCACTTGAATGAGCACCATAACCTAGCAGGATGGGGGCACTATAAAAGACCATAAGAGGCTTTCCACAGCCCTCAAAATGAAGTGATTACCTGTTCGGCAACACTCCACTCCTCCAAATTCTTAACTCTGCTCCTCACTCCTCAACTCTTAACTCCGGTAGCTCATTTCAGAATCTGAAGATATGTTCGGCTGCCAACTCCAACTCCTGAAAACAAGTTTCAGAAAATAATGTACATCCATCACCGGCTGGGATAGGTGCTACGGGTTGGGTAGAAAAAATAAAGGGGTGCTGAACTGCTGATGTGATGTCCTCAGCTTGCCGGATATATGGAAGGACGAGGACGGCCAGCGGCGTTTGTGCTCGGTGAAGAGACGGAGTGCAGGGCCTTGGTGAAGAATTGGATGGAGGGAGGCGCTGGGAAGCGGGATGTGGAGGAGGATGAGGACGGCCGGCAGCATCAGTGACGTCCGTGTAGGGGCTCGGTGATGGCTGGCGGCGTTGAAGCACGACCAGAGTGAGGGCGGCGGGGCTGGTAGGGCGGGCGGTACAGCGGGAGGCGGAGATGCACGGCTGGGTGAGGTCGGGGACGAGACATATGCGGGGGAACGTGTGGTGCAGCACTGGCGAGTGGCGCGTCGGGGCGGCGACGATGCGCGTGCGGCGGCGGCTAGGCTTGGAGGCGAGGGGAATTGGGGCTGGGCAAGACGCTCTTTTCTTCAAGGCTGTTTCTTACGCGGAGCCAAGGCAGAGTTCGTGGAGCATCACTTTTGCTACGTCGGGAAAATCTACTATGTGCCGCTCCACTCCCAGATTAGAGACTCACGGAGTTGAGGTGTTCGGTGCCGCTCCCGAAGCGGAGTTGCGGAGCGGAGGGCCGCCGAACAGTTGTGTATCGCATTCGACTCACTCACAGAGCTGTATTTTTGCCAAGCGGAATATATTAAGAAAACAGATTTGCTATTTCACATCTAGATATAAAATAGCTATCTCATATCTAATCTTAGAACCGTTGGATCTTGTCTCTTAATATTCGCGCAAACGTAGGTGTGTGGCTGGCGCGCGCACTCGCGGCGTGTTGTCTGGCTCGTGTCTAGGTGCGTTGTCTCGCGGCGCGTTGCCTGTGTCCAGGTGCTAGTGGGGGTCGGGGCGTCGGGCCCTTGGTTGTTTTTTTTGGGCCTCTGCCTTTCGCATTACTGAGTAGCTGTTTTGTGATTGTCCGCGTCAGCTAGCTATGCCTTTTCTTTGCCGGACGTTTAGCCATATGAGCTGTCCCTTTGTTTGTTATACGTGTCCATGTTTTCTTGTTTTTCTCCTCTAGTCTACGCACCCTACTAAAAACGCACAAGCCAAGCCTCCTCTTTGTCTCTGCAGTTTTCTTTTCTATTTATTAATTTTAAATTTATGAACTTTATTTACTTCAGATTTATTTTTTTCGTGTCCCTTTTTTTTCTGAAAATGTCTATGTTAATTGTATGTCTGTTACCAAAGATGTTTAATTTCTGTTTTTTTTTTGTCTTAGTTGTAAGTTCATCCTCAACTCATAGCTAAGCCTAATTTTTTGTCCTAGTTGCATTGACTTGTAACTAGGTCCGAAGTTTCTTTTTGTCTCAGTTGTAAGTCCAATATTAACTCGCATCTGGGCTTGATCTAGGGCTAAATCCTATTTTTTTTGTCTTTAGTTGTAAAGTCATCCTTGACTTTTTTTCTGTCTCACTTGCAAGTTCACCCTTGATTTGCAAATGGGTTTGGCCATTTTTTTGCCTCATCTGCAAGTCCATCATCTATGCAACCAACCAATCTAATCCTTTTCATGTTTTAACACTCAGAATTGGTGAGTCGCATCTAGATGTAATATAGTTATCTCACATCTAATTCATCCACCGTTGGACTGTTTGTCTTTAAAATTCACGCACTTTTAATCGGTTGTGTTACCTCGCGTCATGTTGTCCCTCATCGATTGTCTTGCATCGCAGTGTCGCACACGTCGAGCTGTTCTACATTGCCGGGCCATATTTAGAATTTGAAGAGTCTAGCATCGTCTAGCGTCACTGTTTTTTGTTCACCCAGTCATGCATTAGTGTTGCTTGTCCGTCCCCTTTTTTTTCTTCGAGCCTAGGTCATACATGCTTCTTCTTTTTATCGTGGGCTATGTCAAACCTTCCTTTCTTAAATGTTTGTTGTTTTCCTATTTTTCTCCCGCTAGATACTCCTCTATTCTCATCTTTTTTCATCAATGAATATGTCCATTTTTACACGCAACTCAACCAGTTACATATCTTTTTTTACGGAAACTCAACTAACTAAGTTGCATGTCTATCCTCGACATACAACTCACACGACCCAGTTGCATGTCCATCTT
The DNA here is from genome assembly GCF_018294505.1 of Triticum aestivum. Lineage (NCBI taxonomy): Eukaryota > Viridiplantae > Streptophyta > Magnoliopsida > Poales > Poaceae > Triticum > Triticum aestivum. The sequence goes on along the minus strand of NC_057814.1, from coordinate 107,180,297 downwards.
GACTTGAAACTCAACAGACGTTGACTAAATTTGTTTTTCCTTTTTACATTTTTTTAATTCATGATTTTTATTCTTTATGTTTTTTTTCAAAAATAAAATTCTCCATTTCCGTTTCTTTTTCTGTTTTAAAAATTTATGATTTTCTAAAACAAATTTAGCAATGTCTCATCTAAGTTTCTCACCTTCCAACATGTTTTCTTTAAATGTTGTTAAGCCTTGATCACGAGTCATCTTGTCACGTGCGTCCCTTGTCTCGCCGTACGTCTTGTACCCACTTGTCACCTTGTTCGCACATGCGTCTTTTGTTGGGCAGTTTCCATGACGGGATCTAAGGGCCTCATTTCTTTCTGTCCTGTGTGGTATAGGTTGAAGACACGAGTTGGGGGTTCAACCTTTGTCCTCTCGATGAAGAAGATGGCAGTCAGTGATGATGGGCTTAGTGACCTAGGAACCATTTTGTCTCTTTTTTCCCCTATTTTCATCTAGTGATTTCGTGATTGTGTGATTTTTGTGATTTTTGTGATTTTCATTGAGTGATGTTGTTTACCTTAGTTGAAACTCTATCTCTAACATGCAATTCAGCCGCCCTTTGTGTCCCAATTGCAAGTACATCCCTCGATTCACAACTGGGCCTGATTCATTAATTGTCCTAGTTGCAAGCGCACCCTCTCGACATGCAACAGGGGGTCTGACCCTTTTTGTCCCAGTTGTAACTCCACCCAACATGTAACTGTGGGCCCGCTTTTTTGTTGTTGTCCAAGTTGCAACTCCACCCTCGACATGCAATAGGGCTCACTTTTTTTCCTAATTGCAAGTCCACCCTAGATATGCAAGTGGAGGGTGACCCACTTTTGTCTCCAATTGCGACTGCACCCCCGACATGCAATTATGGGGCCACTATTTTTGTCCTAGTTGCAAGTCCACCCTCGACATGCAACTTTGGGAGGGGGAAAACATTTCTATCCCAGTTGCAACTCCACTCCCGGCATGCTATTGTGCACGTCTTTTCGTAGTTGCAAGTCCATCATCAATATCTAACCAGGGACGAGGGAGAGCCCGACCCTTTTGTGCCAGTTGCAAGTCCATCCTCGTAGTTGCAAGTCCATCGACACGCAACTAGCGACAGCGACTCATTTTTGTCCCCACTTGCAACTCCACACCTAACATGAAATTGAGGGGGCGTCTTTTTTTCTCAGCTGCAAGTCCACCATCTACTCGCAACCGGTATCATAGTTTTTTGTAATTTTTCAGTTGCAAGTCCACCATTGACTCGCAACTAGGCCCGTAGTTTGTTTCATCTAGTTGCAAGCTCACCATTGACTCGCAACTGGGTCTATGGTTTGTTTTTCATTCCACTTGTAAGCCCACCCTTAATTCGCAACTAGGCTCATACTTTGTTGTCGTACCAGTTGCATGTCCACCCTCGACTTGCAACTCGTATCATAGTGTTATAATTGTCCTAGTTACAAGTCCACCCACGACTCGCAACTAGGCCATAGTTTGTTTTATCCTAGTTACAAGCTCACATTTGACTCACAACTAGGCATGTGTTTTGTCTTTCATCCCAGTTGCAAGTCCACCTTAGACTCGCAACTGGGACTGTAGTTTGTTTCATCCCAGTTGCAAGTTGACCCTTGACTCGCAACTGGGCATGTAGTTTCATAATTTTCCCAGTTACAAGTCCACAATCGACTCGCAATTGGGCTCATAGTTCTCCCAGTTGATGTCCCAGTTGCAAGTCCACCCTTGACTCGCAACTGGGACCATAGTTTTGTGGCTGTCCCAGTTGCAAGTTCACCCTCGACTCGCAGCTGGACATGTTTTTTTGTTTTTTTGTCTCTGTTGCAAGTCCACCTTCGACTCACAACTGAACTCATAGTTTTTGTTCTCCTAGTTACAACTCGGGGGGTGTTGTTTTGGTTTTCACCCCAGTTGCCAGTCCACCCCCGACTTGCAACTCGAGGTATGTAGTTTGTAATCGCCCCAGTTGCAAGTCAACCATGTACTCGCAACTCGGGGATATAGTTTTGTAGTTGCCCTAGTCGCACGTCCACCCTCGACTCATAACTCGGGGGTGTAGTTTTGTAGTTTCCCTAGTTGCAAATCTAGCCCTCGACTCGCAACTCGAGGGGTGTTTTGTTTTTTATTCTTGTTTCATGGTAGTTGCAATTAGACCCTTGACCTGCAACTAGGAATTTCTGTCTGCCCAATTGCAAGTCCACCCTCGACTCGCAACTCGGGGGTGTAGTTTTTATAGTTCCCCTAGTTGCAAGTCTACCTTCGACTTGCAACTCGAGGGGTGTTGTCTTTTGTTTTGTTTCATGGTAGTTGCAATCAGACCCTCGATCTGCAACTATGTGTTCCTGTCGGCCCAGTTGCAAGTCCACCCTCGACTCGCAAATCGGGGGTGTAGTTTTTATAGTTGCCCTAGTTGCAAGTCCACCCTCGACTCGCAACTCGAGGAGTGTTGTCTTTTCTTTTTGTTTCATGGTAGTTGAAGTTAGACCATCGACCTGGAACTAGGGGTTTCTATCGGCCCAGTTGCAAGTCCACACTCGACTCGCAACTCGAGGGGTGTCGTTTTGGTTATTACCCCGGTTGCAAGTCCACTCGGACTTGCAACTCGAGGGATGTATTTTTGTATTGCCCCAGTTGCAAGTCAACGATGTACTCGCAAGTCAGGGATGTAGTTTTGTAGTTGCCCTAGTTGCAAGTCCACCATCGACTCGCAACTCGAGGGGTGTTCTCTTTTTCTCCTTGTTTTATGCAGTTGAAATTAGACCCTCGACCTGCAATTAGGGGTTTCTGTTGGCACAGTTGCAAGTTCATCCTCGACTCGCAACTCGGAGGAGTGGTGTTATTTGTTTTCAAGTTGCAAGTCAACCATGTACTCACAACTCGGGGATGTAGTTTACTAATTGGCCCAGTTGCAAGTCCACCACCGACTTGCAACTCGAGGGATGTAGTTTGTAATGACCCAGTTGCAAGTCCATCACCGACTCGCAACTCGAGGGATGTAGTTTGTAATCGCCCCAGTTGCAAGTCCACCGTCGACTCGCAACTCGGGGGTGTTATTTTGGTTTTCACCCCAGTTGCAAGTCCACCGCCGACTCGCAACTCGAGGGATGTAGTTTGTAATCACCCAGTTGCAAGTCCACCACCGACTCGCAACTCGAGGGATGTAGTTTGTAATCGCCCCAGTTGCAAGTCCACCGTCGACTCGCAACTCGGGGGTGTTATTTTGGTTTTCACCCCAGTTGCAAGTCCACCCACCACTTGCAACTCGAGGGATGTAGTTTGTAATCGCCCCAGTTGCAAGTTAACCATGTACTCGCAACTCGGAGATATAGTTTTGTAGTTCCCTAGTTGCAAGTCCACCCTCGACTCATAACTCGGGGGTGTAGTTTTGTAGTTTCCCTAGTTGCAAGTCCACCCCTCAACTCGCAACTCGAGGGTGTTTTGTTTTTTATTCTTGTTTCATGGTAGTTGCAATTAGACCTGCAACTAGGGATTTTTGTCGGCCCAGTTGCAAGTCCACCCTCGACTCGCAACTCGGGGGTGTAGTTTTTATAGTTTCCCTAGATGCAAGTCCACCCTCGACTTGCAACTCGAGGGGTGTTGTCTTTTTTTTGTTTCATGGTAGTTGCAATTAGACCCTCGATCTACAACTAGGTGTTTCTGTCGGCCCAGTTGCAAGTCCACCCTCGACTCGTAACTCGGGGGTGTAGTATTTATAGTTTCCCTAATTACAAGTCCACCCTCGACTCAATACTCGAGGAGTGCTGTCTTTTGTTTTTGTTACATGGTAGTTACAATTAGACCATCAACCCGGAACTAGTTGTTTCTCTCAGCCCGGTTGCAAGTCCAACCTCGACTCGCAACTCAGATGAGGCGTGTTGTTTGTTTCCAAGTTGCAAGTCAATCATGTACTCGCAACTCGGGGATGTAGTTTACTAATTGGTCCAGTTACAAGTCCACCGCCGACTCGCAACTCGAGGGATGTAGTTTGTAATCACCCAGTTGCAAGTCCACCACCGACTCGCAACTCGAGGGATGTAGTTTGTAATCGCCCCAGTTGCAAGTCCACCGTCGACTCGCAACTCGGGGGTGTTATTTTGGTTTTCACCCCAGTTGCAAGTCCACCCACCACTTGCAACTCGAGGGATGTAGTTTGTAATCGCCCCAGTTGCAAGTTAACCATGTACTCGCAACTCGGAGATATAGTTTTGTAGTTCCCTAGTTGCAAGTCCACCCTCGACTCATAACTCGGGGGTGTAGTTTTGTAGTTTCCCTAGTTGCAAGTCCACCCCTCAACTCGCAACTCGAGGGTGTTTTGTTTTTTTATTCTTGTTTCATGGTAGTTGCAATTAGACCTGCAACTAGGGATTTTTGTCGGCCCAGTTGCAAGTCCACCCTCGACTCGCAACTCGGGGGGTGTAGTTTTTATAGTTTCCCTAGATGCAAGTCCACCCTCGACTTGCAACTCGAGGGGTGTTGTCTTTTGTTTTTGTTTCATGGTCGTTGCAATTAGACCCTCGATCTACAACTAGGTGTTTCTGTCGGCCCAGTTTGTCCACGTACCCTCGTAGACCGAAAGCGGAAGCGTTAGCACAACGCGGTTGATGTAGTCGTACGTCTTCACGATCCGACCGATCAAGTACCGAACGTACGGCACCTCCGAGTTCAGCACACGTTCAGCTCGATGACGTCCCTCGAACTCCGATCCAGTCGAGCTTTGAGGGAGAGTTCCGTCAGCAGGACGGCGTGGCGACGATGATGATGTTCTACCGACGCAGGGCTTCGCCTAAGCACCGCTATGATATTATCGAGGTGGATTATGGTGGAGGGGGGCACCGCACACGGCTAAGAGATCAAGAGATCAATTGATGTGTCTATGGGGTGCCCCCTTGCCCCGTATATAAAGGATCAAAGGGGGGAGGTGCGGCCAGCCTTGGGGCGCGCCAGGAGGAGTCCTACTCCCACCGGGAGTAGGACTCCCCCCTTTTCCTAGTTGGATTAGGACTTGGGAGGGGGGAAAGAGGAGAGGGAGAAGAAGGAAGGGGAGCGCCGCCCCCTTCTCCTTGTCCTATTTGTACTAGGGGGGAGGGGCGCGCGGCCCAGCCCTAGCCGCCTCTCCTCTCTTCCACCTAGGCCCACTAAGGCCCATTATGTTGCCGGGGGGTTCCGGTAACCTCCCGATACTCCGGTAAAATCCCGATTTCACCCGGAACACTTCCGATATCCAAACATAGGCTTCCAATATATCAATCTTTATGTCTCGACCATTTCGAGACTCCTCGTCATGTCCGTGATCACATCCGGGACTCTGTACAACCTTCGGTACATCAAAACATATAAACTCATAATATAATTGTCATCGAAACGTTAAGCGTGCGGACCCTACGGGTTCGAGAACTATGTAGACATGACCGAGACACGTCTCCGGTCAATAACCAATAGCGGAACCTGGATGCTCATATTGGCTCCCACATATTCTACGAAGATCTTTATCGGTCAGACCGCATAACAACATACGTTGTTCCCTTTGTCATCGGTATTTTACTTGCCCGAGATTCGATCGTCGGTATCTCAATACCTAGTTCAATCTCGTTACCGGCAAGTCTCTTTACTCGTTCCGTAATACATCATCTCGCAGCAAACTCATTAGTTGCAATGCTTGCAAGGCTTAAGTGATGCGCATTACCGAGTGATGCTTGTCTATGTATTCACACAAGTATTATGTTTCCGGTTAATACAATTCTAGCATGAATAATAAACATTTATCATGATATAAGGAAATAAATAATAACTTTATTATTGCCTCTAGGGCATATTTCCTTCAGTCTCCCACTTGCACTAGAGTCAATAATCTAGTTCACATCGCCATGTGATTTAACATCAATAGTTCACATCACCATGTGATTAACACCCATAGTTCACATCGTCATGTGACCAACACCCAAAGGGTTTACTAGAGTCAATAATCTAGTTCACATCGCTATGTGATTAACACCCAAAGAGTACTAAGGTGTGATCATGTTTTGCTTGTGAGATAATTTTAGTCAACGGGTCTGTCGCATTCAGATCCATAAGTATTTTGCAAATTTCTATGTCTACAATGCTCTGCACGGAGCTACTCTAGCTAATTGCTCCCACTTTCAATATGTATCTAGACCGAGACTTAGAGTGATCTAGATTAGTGTCAAAACTTGCGTCAACGTAACCCTTTACGACGAACCTTTTGTCACTTCCATAATCGAGAAACATATCCTTATTCCACTAAGGATAATTTTGACCGTTGTACAGTGATCTACTCCTAGATCACTATTGTACTCCCTTGCCAAAATCAGTGTAGGGTATACAATAGATCTGGTACACAGCATGGCATACTTTATAAAACCCATGGCCGAGGCATAGGGAATGACTTTCATTCTCTTTCTATCTTCTGTCGTGGTCGGGCTTTGAGTCTTACTCAATTTCACACCTTGTAACACAGGCAAGAAACTCTTTCCTTGACTGTTCCATTTTGAACTACTTCAAAATCTTGTCAAGGTATGTACTCATTGAAAAACTTACCAAGCGTCTTGATCTATCTCTATAGATCTTGATGCTCAATATGTAAGCAGCTTCACCGAGGTCTTTCTTTGAAAAACTCCTTTCAAACACTCCTTTATGCTTTGCAGAATAATTCTACATTATTTCCGATCAACAATATGTCATTCACATATACTTATTAGAAATGTTGTAGTGCTCCCACTCACTTTCTTGTAAATACAGGCTTCACCGCAAGTCTGTATAAAACTATATCCTTTGATCAACTTATCAAAGCATATATTCCAACTCCGAGATGCTTGCACCAGTCCATAGATGGATCGCTGGAGCTTGCATATTTTGTTAGCACCTTTAGGATTGACAAAACCTTCTGATTGCATCATATACAACTCTTCTTTAATAAATCCATTAAGGAATGCAGTTTTGTTTATCCATTTGCCAGATTTCATAAAATGCGGCAATTGCTAACATGATTCGGACAGACTTAAGCATAGATACGAGTGAGAAACTCTCATCGTAGTCAACACCTTAAACTTGTCGAAAACCTTTTGCGACAATTCTAGCTTTGTAGATAGTAACACTACTATCAGCGTCCGTCTTCCTCTTGAAGATCCATTTAATCTCAATGGCTCGTCGATCATTGGGCAAGTCAATCAAAGTCCATACTTTCTTCTCATACATGGATCTCATCTCAGATTTCATGGCCTCAAGCCATTTTGCGGAATCTGGGCTCACCATCGCTTATTCATAGTTCGTAGGTTCGTCATGGTCTAGTAACATAACCTCCAGAACAGGATTACCGTACCACTCTGGTGCGGATCTTACTCTGGTTGACCTACGAGGTTCAGTAATAACTTGATCTGAAGTTCCATGATCATCATCATTAACTTCCTCACTAATTGGTATAGGCGTCACAGAAACTGGTTTCTGCGATGAACTACTTTCCAATAAGGGAGCGGGTACAATTACCTCATCAAGTTCTACTTTCCTCCCACTCACTTCTTTCGAGAGAAACTCCTTCTCTAGAAAGGATCCATTCTTAGCAACGAATGTCTTGCCTTCGGATCTGTGATAGAAGGTGTACCCAACTGTCTCCTTTGGGTATCCTATGAAGACACATTTCTCCGATTTGGGTTTGAGCTTATCAGGATGAAACTTTTTCACATAAGCATCGCAACCCCAAACTTTAAGTAATGACAACTTTGGTTTCTTGCCAAACCACAGTTCATAAGATGTCGTCTCAACGGATTTAGATGGTACCCTATTTAACGTGAATGCAGCTGTCTCTAATGCATACCCCAAAACGATAGTGGTAGATCGGCAAGACACATCATATATCGCACCATATCTAATAAAGTACGGTTACGATGTTCGGACACACCATTACACTGTGGTGTTCCAGGTGGCGTGAGTAGTGAAACTATTTCACATTGTTTTAACTGAAGGCCAAACTCATAACTCAAATACTCTTCTCCACGATCAGATCATAGAAACTTTATTTTCTTGTTACGATGATTTTCCACTTCACTCTGAAATTATATGAACTTTTCAAATGTTTCAGACTTCTGTTTCATTAAGTAGATATACCCATATCTGCTCAAATCATCTGTGAAAGTCAGAAAATAATGATACCTGTGTTGGGGAACGTAGTAATTTCAAAAAAATTCCTACGCACACGCAAGATCATGGTGATGCATAGCAACGAGAGGGGGGAGTGTTGTCCACGTACCCTCGTAGACCGACAGCGGAAGCGTTATAACAACGCGGTTGATGTAGTCGTACGTCTTCACGATCCGACCGATCAAGTACCGAACGTACGGCACCTCCGAGTTCAGCACACGTTCAGCTCGATGACGTCCCTCGAACTCCGATCCAGCCGAGTGTTGAGGGAGAGTTTCGTCAACACGACGGCATGGTGACGATGATGATGTTCCACCGACACAGGGCTTCGCCTAAGCTCCGCAACGGTATTATCGAGGTGTAATATGGTGGAGGGGGGCACCGCACATGGCTAAAATATCGTATATCAAGTGTGTTTAGAGGTGCCCCCTACCCCCGTATATAAAGGAGCAAGGGGGAGGTCGGTTGCCCTAGGCGCGCCAAGGAGAGGGGGCAGTCCTCCTCCTAGTAGGAGTAGGACTCCCCTTTCCTAGTCCAACTAGGAAAACGGGGGGGAGGAAAGAGAGGGAGAGAGAGAGGGAAAGGGGGCTGCGCCCCCCTCTCCTAGTCCAACTAGGATTCCTCCTGGGGGGGCGCGCCACCTCCTGGCTGCTGCCCTCTCTCTCCCCTCTAGGCCCACTAAGGCCCAATACTTCCCAGGGGGGTTCCGGTAACCCTCCGGCACTCCGGTTAAATCCGAAACTTCTCCGGAACACTTCCGGTGTCCGAATATAGTCGTCCAATATATCAATCTTTATGTCTCGACCATTTCGAGACTCCTCGTCATGTCCGTGATCACATCTGGGACTCTGAACAACCTTCGGTACATCAAAACATATAAACTCATAATATAACTGTCATCGTAACTTTAAGCGTGCGGACCCTACGGGTTCGAGAACTATGTAGACATGACTGACACACCTCTCCGGTCAATAACCAATAGCGGAATCTGGATGCTCATATTGGTTCCTACATATTCTACGAAGATCTTTATCGGTCAGACCGCATAACAACATACGTTGTTCCCTTTGTCATCAGTATGTTACTTGCCCGAGATTCGATCGTCGGTATCTCGATACCTAGTTCAATCTCGTTACCGGCAAGTCTCTTTACTCGTTCCGTAATACACCATCCCGCAAGTAACTCATTAGTCACAATGCTTGCAAGGCTTATAGTGATGTGCATTACTGAGTGGGCCCAGAGATACCTCTCCGACAATCGGAGTGACAAATCCTAATCTCGAAATACGCCAACCCAACAAGTACCTTTGGAGACACCTGTAGAGCACCTTTATAATCACCCATTTACGTTGTGACGTTTGGTAGCACACAAAGTGTTCCTCCGGTAAACGGGAGTTGCATAATCTCATAGTCATAGGAACATGTATAAGTCATGAAGAAAGCAATAGCAACATACTAAACGATCGGGTGCTAAGCTAACGGAATGGGTCAAGTCAATCACGTCATTCTCCTAATGAGGTGATCCCGTTAATCAAATGACAACTCATGTCTATGGCTAGGAAACATAACCATGTTTGATTAACGAGCTAGTCAAGTAGAGGCATACTAGTGACACTCTGTTTGTCTATGTATTCACACATGTATCAAGTTTCCAGTTAATACAATTCTAGCATGAATAATAAACATTTATCATGATATAAGGAAATAAATAATACTTTATTATTGCCTCTAGGGCATATTTCCTTCAGTCTCCCACTTGCACTAGAGTCAATAATCTAGATTACACAGTAATGATTCTCACACCCATGGAGTCTTGGTGCTGATCATGTTTTGCTCGTGGAAGAGGCTTAGTCAATGGGTCTGCAACATTCAGATCCGTATGTATCTTGCAAATTTCTATGTCTCCCACCTGGACTAAATCCCGGATGGAATTGAAGCGTCTTTTGATGTGCTTGGTTCTCTTGTGAAATCTGGATTCCTTTGCTAAGGCAATTGCACCAGTATTGTCACAAAAGATTTTCATTGGTCCCGATGCACTAGGTATGACACCTAGATCAGATATGAACTCCTTCATCCAGACTCCTTCATTCGCTGCTTCCGAAGCAGCTATGTATTCCGCTTCACACATAGATCCCGCCACGACACTTTGCCTAGAACTGCACCAACTGACAGCTCCACCGTTCAATGTAAACACGTATCCGGTTTGCGATTTAGAATCGTCCGGATCAGTGTCAAAGCTTGCATCAACGTAACCACTTACGATGAGCTCTTTGTCACCTCCATAAACGAGAAACATATCCTTAGTCCTTTTCAGGTATTTCAGGATGTTCTTGACCGCTGTCCAGTGATCCACTCCTGGATTACTTTGGTACCTCCCTGCTAAACTTATAGCAAGGCACACATCAGGTCTGGTACACAGCATTGCATACATGATAGAGCCTATGGCTGAAGCATAGGGAACATCTTTCATCTTCTCTCTATCTTCTGCAGTGGTCGGGCATTGAGTCTTGCTCAATCTCACACCTTGTAGCACAGGCAAGAACCCTTTCTTTGCTTGATCCATTTTGAACTTCTTCAAAACTTTGTCAAGGTATGTGCTTTGTGAAAGTCCAATTAAGCGTCTTGATCTATCTCTATAGATCTTAATGCCTAATATATATGCAGCTTCACCGGGGTCTTTCATTGAAAAACTCTTATTCAAGTATCCCTTTATGCTATCCAGAAATTCTATATCATTTCCAGTCAGCAATATGTCATCCACATATAATATCAGAAATGCTATCGAGCTCCCACTCACTTTCTTGTAAATACAGGCTTCTCCAAAAGTCTGTATAAAACCAAATGCTTTGATCACACTATCAAAGCGTTTATTCCAACTCCGAGAGGCTTGCACCAGTCCATAAATGGATCGCTGGAGCTTGCACACTTTGTTAGTTCCCTTTGGATCGACAAAACCTTCCGGTTGCATCATATACAACTCTTCTTCCAGAAATCCATTCAGGAATGCAGTTTTGACATCCATTTGCCAAATTTCATAATCATAAAATGCAGCAATAGCTAACATGATTCGGACAGACTTAAGCATCGCTACGGGTGAGAAGGTCTCATCGTAGGTAATCCCTTGAACTTGTCGAAAACCTTTCGCAACAAGTCGAGCTTTATAGACAGTAATATTACCATCAGCGTCAGTCTTCTTCTTGAAGATCCATTTATTTTCAATGGCTTGCCGACCATTGGGCAAGTCAACCAAAGTCCATACTTTGTTCTCATACATGGATCCCATCTCGGATTTCATGGCTTCAAGCCATTTTGCGGAATCTGGGCTCACCATCGCTTCTTCATAGTTCGTAGGTTCATCATGGTCTAGTAACATGACCTCCAGAACAGTATTACCGTACCACTCTGGTGCGGATCTTGATCTAGTTGACCTACGAGGTTCAGTAATAACTTGATCTGAAATTTCATGATCATTATCATTAACTTCCTCACTAATTGGTGTAGGTGTCGCAGAAACTGATTTCTGCGATGATCTACTTTCCAATAAGGGAGCAGGTACAGTTACCTCATCAAGTTCTACTTTCCTCCCACTCACATCTTTCGAGAGAAACTCCTTCTCTAGAAAGGATCCATTCCTAGCAACGAATATCTTGCCTTTGGATCTGTGATAGAAGGTGTACCCAGCAGTCTCTCTTTTGGGTATCCTATGAAGACACATTTCTCCGATTTAGGTTCGAGCTTATCAGGTTGAAGTTTCTTCACATAAGCATCGCAACCCCAAACTTTAAGATACGACAACTTTGGTTTCTTACCAAACCATAGTTCATAAGGCATCGTCTCAACGGATTTTGATGGTGTCCTATTTAGAGTGAATGCAGCCGTCTCTAAAGCATAACCCCAAAATGATAGCGGTAAATCAGTAAGAGACATCATAGATCGTACCATATCTAATAAAGTACGATTACGACGTTCGGACACACCATTACGCTGTGGTGTTCCGGGTGGCGTGAGTTGCAAAACTATTCCGCATTGTTACTCGTAACTCAAATATTCTCCTCCACGATCAGATCGTAGGAATTTTATTTTCTTGTTACGATGATTTTCAACTTCACTCTGAAATTCTTTGAACTTTTCAAATGTTTCAGACTTATGTTTCATTAAGTAGATATACCCATATCTGCTCAAATCACCTGTGAAGGTGAGAAAATAACGATATCCGCCACGAGCCTCAATATTCATCGGACCACATACATCTGTATGTATGATTTCCAACAAATCTGTTGCTCTCTCCATAGTTCCGGAGAACGGTGTTTTTGTCATCTTGCCCATGAGGCACGGTTCGCAAGTACCAAGTGATTCATAATCAAGTGATTCCAAAAGTCCATCAGTATGGAGTTTCTTCATGCGCTTTACACCGATATGAGCTAAACGGCAGTGCCACAAATAAGTTGCACTGTCATTATCAACTCTGCATCTTTTGGCTTCGACATTATGAATATGTGTGTCACTACTATCGAGATTCATTAAAAATAGACCACTCTTCAAGGGTGCATGACCATAAAAGATATTATTCATATAAATAGAACAACCATTATTCTCTGATTTAAATGAATAACCGTCTCGCATTAAAAAAGATCCAGATATAATGTTCATGCTCAACGCTGGCACCAAATAACAATTATTTAGGTCTAAAACTAATCCCGAAGGTAGATGTAGAGGTAGCGTGCCGACGGCGATCACATCGACTTTGGAACCATTTCCCACGCGCATCGTCACCTCGTCCTTAGCCAATCTTCGCTTAATCTGTAGCCCCTGTTTCGAGTTGCAAATATTAGCAACAGAACCAGTATCAAATACCCAGGTGCTACTGCGAGCATTAGTAAGGTACACATCAATAACATGTATATCACATATACCTTTGTTAACCTTGCCATCCTTCTTATCCGCCAAATACTTGGGGCAGTTCCGCTTCCAGTGACCAGTCTGCTTGCAGTAGAAGCACTCAGTTTCAGGCTTAGGTCCAGACTTGGGTTTCTTCTCCTGAACAGCAACTTGCTTGCTGTTCTTCTTGAAGTTCCCCTTCTTCTTTCCTTTGCCCTTTTTCTTGAAACTAGTGGTTTTACTGACCATCAACACTTGATGCTCCTTTTTGATTTCTACCTCCGCTGCCTTTAGCATTGCGAAGAGCTCGGGAATTGTCTTATTCATCCCTTGCATGTTATAGTTCATCACGAAGCTCTTGTAGCTTGGTGGCAGTGATTGAAGAATTCTGTCAATGACGCTATCATCCGGAAGATTAACTCCCAGTTGAATCAAGTGATTATGATACCCAGACATTTTGAGTATATGCTCATTGACAGAACTATTCTCTTCCATCTTGCAGCTGTAGAACTTATTGGAGACTTCATATCTCTCAATCCGGGCATTTGCTTGAAATATTAACTTCAACTCCTGGAACATCTCATATGCTCCATGACGTTCAAAACGTCGTTGAAGACCCGGTTCTAAGCCGTAAAGCATGGCACACTGAACTATTGAGTAGTCATCAGCTTTGCTCCGCCAGACGTTCATAACTTCTGGCGTCGCTCTTGCAGGAGGCCTGGCACCTAGCGGTGCTTCTAGGACGTAATTCTTCTGTGCAGCAATGAGGATAATCCTCAAGTTACGGAACCAGTCCGTGTCATTGCTACCATCATCTTTCAACTTAGCTTTCTCAAGGAACGCATTAAAATTCAACGGAACAACAGCACGGGCCATTTATCTAGAATTAACATAGACAAGCAAGATACTATCAGGTACTAAGTTCATGATAAATTTAAGTTCAATTAATCAAATTACTTAAGAACTCCCACTTAGATAGACATCCCTCTAATCATCTAAGTGATTACGTGATCCAAATCAACTAAACCATGTCCGATTAACACGTGAGATGGAGTAGTTTCAATGGTGAACATCACTATGTTGATCATATCTACTATATGATTCACGCTCGACCTTTCGGTCTCTGTGTTCCGAGGCCATATCTGTATATGCTAGGCTCGTCAAGTTTAACCTGAGTATTCCGCGTGTGCAACTGTTTTGCACCCGTTGTATTTGAACGTAGAGCCTATCACACCCGATTAACACGTGGTGTCTCAGCACGAAGAACTTTCGCAACGGTGCATACTCAGGGAGAACACTTTATCTTGAAATTTTAGTGAGAGATCATCTTATAATGCTACCGTCAATCAAAGCAAGATAAGATGCATAAAGGATTAACATCACATGCAATCAATATAAGTGATATGATATGGCCATCATTATCTTGTGCTTGTGATCTCCATCTCCGAAGCACCGTGCTCGTGATCTCCATCTCCGAGGCACCGTCATGATCACCATCGTCATCGGCGCGACACCTTGATCTCCATCGTAGTATCGTTGTCGTCTCGCCAACTAATTGCTTTTACAACTATCGCTACTGCTTAGTGATAAAGTAAAACTATTACATGCCGATTGCATTTCATACAATAAAGCGACAACCATATGGCTCCTGCCAGTTGCCGATAACTCGGTTACAAAACATGATCATCTCATACAACAAATTATATCACATCATGTCTTGACCATATCACATCACAACATGCCCTGCAAAAACAAGTTAGACGTCCTCTACTTTGTTGTTGCAAGTTTTACGTGGCTGCTACGGGCTTAGCAAGAACCGTTCTTACCTAGGCATCAAAACCACAATGATAGTTTGTCAAGTTGGTGATGTTTTAACCTTCGCAAGGACCGGGCGTAGCCACACTCGGTTCAACTAAAGTGAGAGGGACAGACACCCGCCGGTCACCTTTAAGCAACGAGTGCTCGCAACGGTGAAACCAGTCTCGCGTAAGCGTACGCGTAATGTCGGTCCGGGCCGCTTCATCTCACAATACCGCTGAACCAAAGTATGACATGCTGGTAAGCAGTATGACTTATATCGCCCACAACTCACTTGTGTTCTACTCGTGCATAGCATCAACGCATAAAACCAGGCTCGGATGCCACTGTTGGGGAATGTACTAATTTAAAAAAAATCCTACGCACACGCAAGATCATGGTGATGCATAGCAACGAGAGGGGGGAGTGTTGTCCATGTACCCTCGTAGACCGACAGCGGAAGCGTTATAACAACGCGGTTGATGTAGTCGTACGTCTTCACGATCCGACCAATCAAGTACCGAACGTACGGCACCTCCGAGTTCAGCACATGTTCAGCTCGATGACGTCCCTCGAACTCCGATCCAACCGAGTGTTGAGGGAGAGTTTCGTCAGCACGACGGCGTGGTGACGATGATGATGTTCCACCGATGCAGGGCTTCGCCTAAGCTCCGCAACGGTATTATCGAGGTGTAATATGGTGGAGGGGGGCACCGCACACGGCTAAAATATCGTACATCAAGTGTGTTTAGAGGTGCCCCCCTGCCCCCGTATATAAAGGAGCAAGGGGGAGGCCGGCTGCCCTAGGCGCGCCAAGGAGAGGGGGGGAGTCCTCCTCCTAGTAGGAGTAGGACTCCGCTTTCCTAGTCCAACTAGGAAAAAGGGGGGGAAGGAAAGAGAGGGAGAGGGAGAGGGAAAGGGGGCTGCGCCCCCCTCTCCTAGTCCAACTAGGATTCCTCCTGGGGGGCGTTCCACCTCCTGGCTGCTGCCCTCTCTCTCCCCTCTAGGCCCACTAAGGCCCAATACTTCCCCGGGGGGTTCCGGTAACCCTCCGGCACTCCGGTTAAATCCGAAACTTCTCCGGAACACTTCCGGTGTCCGAATATAGTCGTCCAATATATCAATCTTTATGTCTCGACCATTTCGAGACTCCTCGTCATGTCCGTGATCACATCCGGGACTCCGAACAACCTTCGGTACATCAAAACATATAAACTCATAATATAACTGTCATTGTAACTTTAAGCGTGCGGACCCTACGGGTTCGAGAACTATGTAGACATGACCGAGACACCTCTCCGATCAATAACCAATAGCGGAACCTGGATGCTCATATTGGTTCCTACATATTCTACGAAGATCTTTATCGGTCAGACCGCATAACAACATACGTTGTTCCCTTTGTCATCGGTATGTTACTTGCCCGAGATTCGATCGTCGGTATCTCGATACCTAGTTCAATCTCGTTACCGGCAAGTCTCTTTACTCGTTCCGTAATACACCATCCCGATCCTAACTCATTAGTCACAATGCTTGCAAGGCTTATAGTGATGTGCATTACTGAGTGGGCCCAGAGATACCTCTCCGACAATCGAAGTGACAAATCCTAATCTCGAAATACGCCAACCCAACAAGTACCTTTGGAGACACCTGTAGAGCACCTTTATAATCACCCATTTACGTTGTGACGTTTGGTAGCACACAAAGTGTTCCTCCGGTAAACGGGAGTAGCATAATCTCATAGTCATAGGAACATGTATAAGTCATGAAGAAAGCAATAGCAACATACTAAACGATCGGGTGCTAAGCTAACGGAATGGGTCAAGTCAATCACGTCATTCTCCTAATGAGGTGATCCCGTTAATCAAATGACAACTCATGTCTATGGCTAGGAAACATAACCATCTTTGATTAACGAGCTAGTCAAGTAGAGGCATACTAGTGACACTCTGTTTGTCTAGTAGAACCGTTCTTACCTACGCATCAAAACCACAATGATAGTTTGTCAAGTTGGTGTTGTTTTAACCTTCGCAAGGACCAGGCGTAGCCACACTCGGTTCAACTAAAGTTGGAGAAACTGACACCCGCCAGCCACCTATGTGCAAAGCACGTCGGTAGAACCAGACTCGCGTAAGCGTATGCATAATGTCGGTCTGGGCCGCTTCATCCAACAATACCGCCGAACCAAAGTATGACATGCTGGTAAGGAGTATGACTTATATCGCCCACAACTCACTTGTGTTCTACTCATGCATATGACATCTACGCATAAAACCAGGCTCGGATGCCACTGTTGGGTAACGTAGTAATTTCAAAAATTTCCGACGCACACGCAAGATCATGGTGATGCATAGCAACGAGAGTGGAGAGTATTGTCCACGTACCCTCGTAGACCGAAAGCGGAAGCGTTAGCACAACGCGGTTGATGTAGTCGTACGTCTTCACAATCCGACCGATCAAGTACCGAACGTACGGCACCTCCGAGTTCAGCACACGTTCAGCTCGATGACGTCCCTCGAACTCCGATCCAGCCGAGCTTTGAGGGAGAGTTCCGTTAGCACGACGGCGTGGTGACGATGATGATGTTCTACCGACGCAGGGCTTCGCCTAAGCACCGCTACGATATTGTCGAGGTGGATTATGGTGGAGGGGGGCACCGCACACGGCTAAGAGATCAGGAGATCAATTGTTGTGTCTATGGGGTGCCCCCTTGCCCCCGTATATAAAGGATCAAAGGGGGGAGGTGCGGCCAGCCTTGGGGTGCGCCAGGAGGAGTCCTACTCCCACCGGGAGTAGGACTCCCCCCCCCCTTTTCCTAGTAGGATTAGGACTTGGGAGGGGGGAAAGAGGAGAGGGAGAAGAAGGAAGGGGAGCGCCGCCCCCTTCTCCTTGTCCTATTCGGACTGGGGGGAGGGCCACGCGGCCCAGCCCTAGCCGCCTCTCCTCTCTTCCACCTAGGCCCACTAAGGCCCATTATGTTGCCGGGGGGTTCCGGTAACCTCCCGGTACTCCGGTAAAATCCCGATTTCACCCGGAACACTTCCGATATCCAAACATAGGCTTCCAATATATCAATCTTTATGCCTCGACCATTTCGAGACTCCTCTTCATGTCCGTGATCACATCCGGGACTCCGAACAACCTTCGGTACATCAAAACATATAAACTCATAATATAACTGTCATCGAAATGTTAAGCGTGCGGACCCTACGGGTTCGAGAACTATGTAGACATGACCGAGACACGTCTCCGGTCAATAACCAATAGCGGCACCTGGATGCTCATATTGGCTCCCACATATTCTACGAAGATCTTTATCGGTTAGACCGCATAACAACATATGTTGTTCCCTTTGTCATCGGTATTTTACTTGCCCGAGATTCGATCATCGGTATCTCAATACCTAGTTCAATCTCGTTACCGGCAAGTCTCTTTACTCGTTCCGTAATACATCATCTCGCAACAAACTCATTAGTTGCAATGCTTGGAAGGCTTAAGTGATGTGCATTACCGAGAGGGCCCAGAGATACCTCTCCGACAATCGGAGTGACAAATCCTAATCTCGAAATACGCTAACCCAACAAGTACCTTCGGAGACACCTGTAGAGCACCTTTATAATCACCCAGTTACGTTGTGATGTTTGGTAGCACACAAAGTGTTCCTCCGGTAAACGGGAGTTGCATAATCTCATAGTCATAGGAACATGTATAAGTCATGAAGAAAGCAATAGCAACATACTAAACGATCGAGTGCTAAGCTAACGGAATGGGTCAAGTCAATCACATCATTCTCCTAATGATGTGATCCTGTTAATCAAATGACAACTCATGTCTATGGCTAGGAAACATAACCATCTTTGATCAACGAGCTAGTCAAGTAGAGGCATACTAGTGACACTCTGTTTGTCTATGTATTCACACAAGTATTATGTTTCCGGTTAATACAATTCTAGCATGAATAATAAACATTTATCATGATATAAGGAAATAAATAATAACTTCATTATTGCCTCTAGGGCATATTTCCTTCAAGTCCACACTCGACTCGTAACTCGGGGGTGTAGTATTTATAGTTTCCCTAATTACAAGTCCACCCTCGACTCAAAACTCGAGGAGTGTTGTCTTTTGTTTTTGTTTCATGGTAGTTACAGTTAGACCATCAACCCAGAACTAGGGGTTTCTGTCGGCCCGGTTGCAAGTCCAACCTCGACTCACAACTCAGGGGTGTTCTTTTGGTTATCGCCTAGTTGCAAGTCCACCCCGACTTACAACTTGAGGGATGTAGTTTTGTATTGCCCCAGTTACAAGTCAACGATGTACTCGCAACTCGGGGATGTAGCTTTGTAGTTGACCTAGTTGCAAGTCCATCCTCGACTCGCAACTCAAGGGGTGTTTTCTTTTATTCTTGTTTCAAGGTAGTTGCAATTAGACCCTCAACCTGCAACTAGGGGTTTCTGTTGGACCAGTTGCAAGTCCATCCTAGACTCACAACTCAGATGAGGGGTGTTGTTTGTTTTCAAGTTGCAAGTCAATCATGTACTCGCAACTCGGGGATGTAGTTTTCTAATTGCCCCAATTGCAAGTTCACCGCCGACTCGCAACTCGAGGGATGTAGTTTGTAATCACCCAGTTACAAGTCCACCGCCGACTCGCAACTCGAGGGATGTAGTTTGTAATCACCCAGTTACAAGTCCACCGCCGACTCGCAACTCGAGGGATGTAGTTTGTAATCGCCCCAGTTGCAACTTCACCCTAGACTCGCAACTTGGGGGGTGTTGTTTTGGTTTTCACCCTAGTTGCAAGTCCACCCCCGACTTGCAACTCGCGGGATGTAGTTTGTAATCGCCCTAGTTGCAAGTCAACCATGTACTCGCAACTTGGGGATATAGTTTTGTAGTTGTCCTAGTTGCAAGTCCACCCTCGACTCGCAACTCGGGGGTGTAGTTTTGTAGTTGAGATGCATGCCTTCATTTTCCTGGGATGGATACATCAAGTTGGGTGCCTTGTTTGATGTTGTGTCGATGCTTCTTTTATTTTTTCAAGTAGAACAGTAATGTATTACCTTCTAAGTTTTAGAGAAGTTTTCATTCTTTTTTTGTGGTACACGTGTTTTTGTGGTGTATATAAGCTAGCTACCAGAATTAGCCTTTTTTTTTGCTGAACCTGTTGCATATATATGTTTTGCTGCGGAGCCGCGATGTCCAACTGAAACCTGTATGATGTACAACTTTGCAGGGGCGGAGGCACGTTATGGACACCGGTGTCACTGGGACCGGGTAAAATACGTATTTACCTTATACAAAGTCCAGATTTTTGGGCTGGACACCGGTAACTTTTGGACCTTGACACCGGCCAGCCCAGCGACTGAAAAACACAAGCGAGGCAGTCCAGCCCATCTACGTAATGCCCACTCCTAAATCGATCGATTAATCCTTGGTCCCTGTATGTGCGCGTGTTGAAAGAAAAAAAAGCTATCGATCTGATTAATCGATCCCCCAATACGGCTGTACCTTATCTGTACGTGCGCCTGTACGGTTGCTCGTCCGCCCGGCTTCTGCGCCTCAACCCTCGCAGCATCGCCCGTCCTCGGCCCTTCTCCGTCGCACGGCCAGCCGCCGGTCCGCCCAGTCACCATTGTTCAAGCATCGCTAGCCGGCCACCTGAACCCTCGCCCAGTCATGGATTGTTGAAAGTTTGATGTACGTCTCAACTCTCAACTCAGCACTTAGTAATTGCCGATCTCTCTCAAATCTAAATGTCAGCTGTGTGTAGGAATTACAATTTTTTTTAAGTTCTGTTTTTCTAAGTGTATGGCTAGGGTCGTAAAATTTAAAGCTATTACAATTGGAAACAATTCGCTGTGATTCATATCTAACCAGGGGGATTATTTCTGCAACAACGGTGAGACACAATGTCGAGTAAGTTTAAGTCCCTAATCGTATCATTCGATCGATACATTTTGTTTATTGTTTATACTCTTGCATATGCAAACACAAATAATGTAACTCGTATATTTTTGCTAAAACAGTAATAATTAATCACAGGAGAATTTATAGAAAGGTTTCTTAAATAACATTGTAACTCGTTCATGGCGTTCTTAGGCTTGTTCAAATTTGCATAATCAACTAGTATTTCAAATGGAAGTGAACAATTTATTGTGGTAAGAAATCTCGTTGCCATATAATTAGTGTTCTTGGGTGTGTTATTTTATGTTATTGCTTGGTGTCCATCCTTATACATATGATGCGCACGTGCACGTGGACATCGGGACATTTTTGTTCTGGATCCGCCCCTGGAACTTTGGTATGATTGTCCTACTGAACCTGCATGCTGTACTGAAGTGTTATTCATAATTTTGTATTTCCTTTTATATAATTCATGTTTATCATATACGATTGTCCAAACACTATCATCCATCCATTTGTCACATCGGTATATAGAATGTTTCAAAATTTTCTGCTGAACGATGAGGTACATGAAAGCTAGCTAGCTATGCATGCATGCACTGAGAGCACACGTCTCACTATCTGTTTTGTTTCTTGTATATGCACACATATACAAACTTCAACCGTTCCATGCATCATTCCAAAACCTGGAGAAGGGCCAGCCCAGGACTGAGCAAAGCAAGCGATTGCTTCTCTAGATCGTGTGACACACAGGGACAAGGACAAGAAAGAAAGAAAGAAAAGCAGGGGGAGGAATAACGTGACCAACAAACTAGAAAAGGATAAAAGCAAACTTTTTCTTTGTGATGCCTAGATCTGTCGATGCAGCTCTTTTGAACAAAAAAACAAAACAAATATAACCCTAGAGGCCCAACAACAGTTACATGGCCCAGCAACAATCACAAGGACTGTGTCAACACACATCTGGAACGGGGACAAACAACGAGACGACCGACGGCAAAGGCAACGACACAGTCGGAAGGAAGCGACGTAGTTAGCACCGTGAGGGCCACAAACAGGGAGGGTGATGCCATGTTAGATGTGAGATATTATCTCACATCTCAATGTGGTATAAACAGACCCTTAAGAGCATCTCCACTAGGCCCCCCAGAAAGCCCCCAGGAGCACTTTTTCATCGCCGGCGGTCGAAAAATGTTCCACTCACGCCCCCATGACGTCAATTAGCGCCGGATTTGGCGAAAAACCTGGTCGGCGCTCTCACCCCAAACCCAGGATCCCGGGGGGAGCTGGGGAGGAGAGAGAGTGTTTTGCATGCGGTTGGGCCCGCCGTCAGCCTCCCATTCCCTCTCTCCCCACTTTTCATCCGGGGTCCACCCACGTGCTTCTCTCTTCTCTTCTCCTTCTCTCCACCCAGGGACGGAGCAGGGCGGGCAGCGGGGCGAGAGGTGCGGGGTGCAGGCCAGGGGCGCGGGGCCACGGCGGACGGTGCGGGGAGGCAGCGGACGCCCTCGACCTCCTCGTCGTCTCCTCCGGCGACGCTGTGGGCGGGCGCAGGCGGCGAGGCCTGCTCTGGACGCAGCTTCTGGGCCGGCTCGGAGTGAGCAACAGCGGCTCATCAAACCACATCAACGAGGGCAGGCCGTAGCGGCAGCTTGCAGGCAGTGGTCGGGCGAGGATCGCGGCCGGCCTATGCGAGGACCGCGGCAGCGGTAGCACGAGGCAGCACGGGGCGGGTCGCGCGCGACAGATGCGGGCCGGCTCATGGGCGCAGGCAGAGGCGACGCAGGCATAGGCCGGCAGCCGGCTTCGCAGGCGGCGCAGGCGCGTGCGGAGTCGCTGCAACGCAGCCGACTGGGTGAGGCGGCGAGCAGAGGTGCGGAGGCGCAGGTCGCGGCCAGCGCGGACAGGGCGGCGGCGAACCGAGCATCGAGCTCAGGCGTGGCGCGGGCACTCGAGGCGGTCGTGGATGGAGCAGCGCAAGATGGGACGGCGGCTGGACCGCGGTGGAGGCCAGGCGGTCTCGCGGGCGGCCTCGGAGGCAGTTTGGCGGCGGAGGGCGAGCAGGCCGGCGCGGCGGGACGAGCGGGCGCGCGTGGGACGAGCTGCAGGGGCGTGCCGGCGCGGCGAGCTGCAGGGGCGCGTGGGCGCGGCGAGCTGCAGGGGTGCGCAGGTGCGGCGAGCAGGCCGGCGGGGGCGACATGGCAACGGCCGCGGCGAGGAGGCCGGCGTGGTGGTGGCGGTGTGGTGGAGTGACAGAAGTGCTGGGGTGGGGGGACGGCTGGAAGAATCTTCGTCCCCAATGTAAAATTTTCGCCTGGGCCTCCCCAGGAGGCCGAAAAAACGCCTCCTGGGGGGCACAATTGCTGGAGATGCTCTAAGGGAAACGTTTTACGCCGGCTGGCCGGCTTAACTTTGAGCCGGTCGCTCGCGCACATGGCCCTGGGTCCACCTGTGTTGCGCGCTCGCCACATATACTCCTCGCGTGTCACCGCTCCCTTCCTTATCCATTCGTCGTTGACCAGGCCACCACGCCCACGCCTTCCTCTTATCTCCTCATCTCCTCCACAAAGCAAGGTGCATCCATGGCCACCGATGGACACAGCTACCCACCACCGTGAGATGCTGTTTTTTGCCGGTGTTTTTCGTTTTGAATCTGGTGTTGCGGGGTGCGCAGGCCGCCGACGGCAGCTGGCCGGAGCCGCGGGAGCTTCGAGCGTGAGGCTACAGTGCTGCAATCGGTGAGATGCGGGCCGACCAGCTACGCGGCGAGGCGCCGTGTCATGCAACCGCCTATTGTTAGATTCTGGGTTCCGGCAAAACCCTTGAGATTCGAACACTGGGGTGCGCACGAAGATCTTTCTCCCCCTAGCCCACTCTTGCAACGGCCTCCAGGCCTAGCTCGCCGAACCCACGGAACAAGGGACGCAAGAGTTTATACTACTTCGGACCACCGATGTGGTGTAATACCTGGATTGCCTTATAGGTTGGGATGAACAAGTACAAGGGAAGAACAGCCTCCTGAGGAGAGGTGTTCTTGTGCTCGGTGAGCTTGTGCGCTAAGGGTGGTCTGAATGATCCGTCTCCAGATCAGTTACCTCCTACGGTGGTGGCTAGCCCTATTTATAGAGGCCCTGGTCCTCTTCCCAAATGTTCAGGCCGGAAGGGGTCCCACAACGGCCAATTTGAAGGGGGGTAGCTAGTACAGGCTATCCTGACAAAAGGTGGTCTTCGCCTGCCAAAGGCTCTGGCAGTGACGCTGTCGTGGCCTCCGCGGTGACCTCCATACCGCTAGTCTTGGTCTCGTTGCACCGATATGGTAACCTCTGTGTGATGCCTCGGGACTCCTCGCCTGCGCTTGCCCCTTTAGCACCAAAGAGACAACGAGTACTCTGCGCGCGCTGGCGCCCGCCTGGCGCCCGCCTGGCCTTGGTCGTCATGCTCACGTCACGGAAACCTCGCGAGGTGCCCCTCGCCTTGATCTCTCCGCTCCTCGCGAGCCAACCTAGGAAGGCTGCCCCTGAGGAGGTCTTGCGTCGTCCGCCTCGCGAGGCTTGGCCCCTCGCGAGGGTCCTGAGTGGTTGTTGACGAAGATGGGCCGTACCAGGCCGCTGGATGAGCCACGCCCTAGGCCGCAGGCAGGCAAGTCTGGGTACCCCCATTTTCAGGACGCCGACACCTATGCTTGGAGTTGCGAACGGCGCGCCTTGGTGCTACAACCGGCATGCGACCGTCTTGCGACCGACGCGGCATGGTGCACGACCAGCGCGGCGGCGGCGGCCACCGTCGGCCAAAAAGCTACAACCATCTATGTCGATGGCTGCAACCAGCAGTTACAAGTGCTACAACCCCGTCCTCGGCACTGTGGTGGCAGGCACATCGGCGATGCTACGACGGCAAGACGAGGTGCTACTACCGGCAAGTTTTTTTGCTGGAACCGGTGGCCAATTTTGCTGGAACCAGCCGACACAGAAGCTGCAAGGCTCACCGGATGCGGCGTGCACGCGCACCACGTGCTGGAACCAGCGAGAAATTTTGCTGGAAGCCGCAGGCCATTTTGCTGGAAACAGCAAGCCTTTTTTGCTGGGACGGTGGAGCGGCGAGCTACAACCATTGTTACGATGAGCTACAACCATAGCTGGCGGAAGCTGCAACCGCTGTACATGGAGGTGCGACCCCTGGATGACGGAGCTGATAGTGCTGCAACCCCATCGCAAAAAAGCTGGAAATGGCAGCCGGCCTTGCTACGATATGGATGGTGGTGGCGCTGTTCCACCGGCGTTGGCTTTGTGTTGGGGTGGCGAGGTTCCAAGCAGTTAGGCTGCACCGGCGACGGCGAGGCAGCTGGAATGCGAGCACGCCATGTTGGAACCGACGAACAGCGAGGAGGCTGGAACACGAGCACGCCATGTTGGAACCAACGAACGGCGAGGAGGCTGCGTATGGCGAGGTGACGAGCGTCGCCGACGACGGTGCGGCTGTGGACGGCGCGGCGACAAGGCGGCAGCCGGCACCTATCACCCGCCATATATTAAGGCGCCTGCTAGGTGTCATCCGGATGATGTCCGGGGAAATAAGCCGCCTTGCCCGTCGTTGATTTCTGCTAATACAGTATGATCTGGGCCGCTGGATTCCCTAACGACTGGACCACAGCATGACTTAAATCCCAACTTGCACATGCCTCCCGCAGCTCCAACCACCAACGCAACGTGCATACTCTAACGAAAGCAGCAGCTAGCCGGCTTAGAGCACCAAGTGTAACCCTCATGTGGCAGCAGCCATGTCGCTGGTCACCTTACAACAAAATGGCCGGTGAGCTTCCCATATATCAGCCACGGCAACAGCGCCGACGAGCTCCGGGGTTGCAGCAACGCCCCTAGTGCGACCACCATTTCAAGCACCATTGATGCTTCGTTGCTGCACCGGCAATGCTCCGGTGACCCGGCTATGCTCCATTGCAGTGCCGGTGATGCTCCAACAGGTTCAGCCATGCTCCGTTGCAGCACCAGCAATGTTTCAGCCGCCCGACAATGCTTCGACGGCTCAGCCATGCTCCGTTGCAGCACCGGCGATGTTTCGGCCGCCCGGCGATGCTCCATCGTAGCGCCGGCGAGCTCCTTCGAAGCGTTGTCGATGTTCCGGCGGTCCGACGGTTGCTTCATCGCGGCACCGAGGATGTTCCGGTGGGCCAATGATGCTCCGGCGCGGCACCAACACGCTCCGTTGTAGCAACGGTGATGTTCCCCGTGGCCCCGACGATGTTCATCGTAGCACCCGTGATGCTCCAATGACGCCATGATACTCCGGCGGTCCGACGGTTGCTTCATTGCGGCACCGAGGATGTTCCGGTGGGCCGATGATGCTCCAGCGCGGCACCAACATGCTCCATCGTAGCAACAGTGATGTTCCCCGTGGCCCCGACGGTGTTCATCCTAGCACCCGTGATACTCCAATGACCCGATGATACTCCGGCGGCCCGGCGATGCTCCATCGCAGCACCGACGTGCTCCTTTGTAGCAACGGTGATGTTTTGCCAGCTTCGGCGATGCTCATCGTAGCACTGGTGATGCTCCGACGACGCTCCATAACAGCACGGGCGATGCACAAAGCTCCATAGTAGCAACGACGATGTTCCGACGGCCCGACGATGCTCATCGTAGCACCGCTGATGCTCCGACGACCCAACGATGCTCCATAACAGCACCGGTGATGCTCCGTAAAGCTTCGTTGCAGCAATGGTGATGTTTCGACGGCCCTGATGATGATCCATCGTAGCACCGATGATGCCTCGACGACCGACGATGCTCCATAGTAGTACAGGTGATGCTCCACAAAGCTCCATTGCAACACGGGCGATGTCTTTGATGGGCCGATAATGCTCCATCATAGCACCGATGATGCTCCGGCAGTGGGACGATGCTCTAGCAAACGGCGCCCCGGGATGCTCCATGGTAGCACCGGTGACTCCTTGCAACACAAGTGATGCTGCGAAACTAGGCGAGCCCCTAGTTGCTGGACCCCTTTGTTTGCAGCAACGTCCGCCGCGGCATCTTACCTCCGGCCATTCACCTCCTCGTCAGCACTGCCGACCGTCGGCTCGCAGCGGAGTCGCCGCGCTCGTTACAATGGTTTTCCTCCACCCAAAACAATTGCAGCGTGGTTGGTAGCAGTGGTGGCCTCGTGTAGTCCATGCAGTTCACGTCGGCTTGAGCGAGGGAGAGGTGGCGGAGGGGCGTGCTGCACGGCGTGGACGGAGTGTCGGTGCAGAGGGTGGAGACATGCTGATGCGATTCAAAAAGAAGTAGTCAACGCGCATGGGGGAGAAGAACGAGTGGACGTGCTTTGCTGCATGAGATAAGGCGGAGATTGAGCGGTTCCTGCGCCTACACAGCGACGCGTGGCGATCACTTACGCGGTTGATTTTGCCAGAAAATCAGCCGGATGGTTTTAATACATTTCCATATATTAATATCGCAGAGATATCAATTACACCCAGTCTCTACAACAACGCAATGTCGTAAAGACATTACGGTTGCACGTAACCAGAAGAAAAAAAAAGAAAAAAATCCCGTTACAGTGATCCTCCTTATAGCTGCAGCACGAATCACCACCTAGACAACACCCAAAATTTAAACTCTCCAAAAGCAATGCCTCCACGAAGAAAACACTGCACAAGCATCGTCATCGCCCGATCCTATATCTTAGGATTTCACCCTGAAGACGATCCGCGCTCTCAAAATAATGCCTTCAACAAGGTCACTGTCAGACACAACCAATTAAGGCCAGACTTGGGGTTTTCACCCTGAAAGCTAAGACTCTATACTCAGCCTGTGTTGCTGCCCCCACTTACCGATGCCGCTGCTATGAGTCATGAATCACCAAGCAAAGTCCTCATCGTCACGAAGACTCGATCCGTCATTACAAGGCCTCAGACCTCAGTCGCCATGACGTTCTCCGCCATAGAAATCAAAATACCGACGTGGTCCATAATGTCAACATATACCGAAGCTTCACGTCTCACCCTCCTGAAGCCACTCGGGCTGAAATAAGGGCTCACACCATCGAATCCCATCCGATTCAGCAATATAATCCAACTAATTAAGTTCATAATATTGAGTTTTTGATCCAATAAAGCAATTAATCCAGGCATCTATTCTCCACGCATGGGAGCATAATAGAACTGCAATGCCTCGTGTGATGAGTAGCTTTTATGTGTGAGTTACATTCCATATTGCATCTCACCTACCACTTTCCACTCTACGCTATATAATGTCACCAAATCTTTCTCCTACACAACAGTAATACACATTGAGCTAGGAATGAGATGCATAGAACGACCTTGTGCTGCTCGATCAACTACACGCATGTATAGCTAGCTAGGGATGAGGGGCATCAAGAATATTCTGAGCACCACACGGCCGTCACCAATGCAACCACACGCTAGCTTGTTTGTCGGCGTGGCGTTCAATCCCAATATTAAGGATTGCGCCGCCGCCGGAAAATTTGTCATGCGCCCGACAATGAAACTACCGCGGCAAAAAGCCGTGTTACTCGGGAAGCAGGCGGCCGGGCGCTATAGACGGACACAACTCATCCACCGAGCATCATGGACAGGAATCGAGAGTGACGCGTTGCTTGGTTGCTTGGCTGAGAGCAACTCTAGCAGACCCCGCATCCGGCGCAAACCCGCATAATGCCGGTGATTATACGGGCTCGGCCCATTTTTCTAGCCAGACCAAAGCCCGCATCGGTGTCCGGCCCGTAAATTTTTTTGCCGCAGCCTGCAAACGCAACCCCCAAGCCATTATAACTGCGGGTTTGTGGACAGATGCGGGTCGAAACCCTATCCTCCCGCCGCCGCGTTCCCCTCCAATTCCCCACCGCGCTGCTTGATTTCTCGCCGCCGGCGAGCCTTGAACCACCATGGCCGACTCGGGGGATGAGGCAGAGCGCCGCCGCCGTGCCAGATCTGACGCCGCGCGCAAGCAGGGGGCGCGTCGGTGGCTCAACAAGGGTGCCCGGCCGCCGGCGGCATTCGACTGGCGCGAGCTCGACGAGTTCGAGCTCGAGCGCGCCCGTCGCCGCCGCGCCTCCTCCGGCAACTGGTCCGCGGGGAGCTCATCCGGCCACTGGTCCGCGGGGAGCTCATCCGCGGGCGCATCGAGCTCGCGGCTCGTTTCGGTGAAGAGGGAGCCGGAGGAGGCCGTGCCCGATGCGCCGCCGCGCCGAGGCGTCATCGGACCCGAGGACTACCTCCCACCGGGGCAGGAGGAGCTCCTCGAGCGCGTCGTCCTCGAGCGGTCGGCGAGGGATCTGCAGGAGATGGAAGAGCGCATCCGGCGCGAGCTCGAGTACGAGCGGCTCTTCCTCGAGACGGGCCTCACGGCATCGCAGGCGCAGGCATCGAAGGAGGCCGACCTGCGCGTGATGAAGGAGGAGCAGGCGAAGCTCTTCGTCGACCTCGGCTCCGACTCCTCCGACTTCGACTGATCGCCGCCGGTGGGCAGCTACCGCAGGAGCTCCGGTGAGCTCAATTTTGTTGCAGTGATGCGGTAGCGTAGGCCCTGTCTAGCATATCTAACCTTTATGTATGTATGTGGCGTGTATGAACTTATTATGCGAAGAAGAACCATGTATGCAAGCGAGCTCCGGCGAGCTGTTGCTTAAATTTCTCGCGCGAAACAACTATTTTGAAAAATTAGGGGTTTGTTTGCGGTTTCTAGTCTACCGCCGCAAATTTCAGCCTGCATAACCGCCCCATGCGACCTGTAAACACATTTTACGGGTCGGTAAAATGCGGGGTCTGCTAGAATTGCTCTTAGTTGCTTCGATCGATGGTCCTCTTGTTTTTGTGTTCACCGATGGCCTTTTCACCAACACGGTCATACGCACATTGGCATGACTTGGCGACCTCGCACTTGTTGTGTGGATGTGGTGACCGGTGGCCGAGACAGGCCTAGGGCAGCTATCGCTCGAGCTAGCTCAGCCTCGGGCACAATCTGCTGCTAGCTCCACCACCAATGGCTCAGGTCCAGTTAGTACGGTGATTTGGGTTAAAGCAACTGTGCAACCATAGAATCACTGTGCAAGTTATAGTGACCTGAACGGCTGAAATGACGTGGTGTAAAAAACATAATAAAAATCACTGGTCTCTTTTATAAAAAATGAAAAACCACTGGTTTCTAGCAATGTATCTCGATCATGATTCAAGCAAGTCAAACACTCAAATTGTTACTGGATTTGCGAGTATGATCTCTATCAACATAGAAGGACATTGAACCGTTCATCTAATCAACAACTCACGAATTAAGTTGTATTGTATCCTTGCAGATTCTACAGTCAATGAGTCAAAAATTACTTTGCTTCCCTCTGATACACAAATAAGAAACAATTCAGCGTCTAATACTCGCATTTGCTCCTGATGCATCACCAAGATATTGTAGGTTATATCCATGAGACATTCATTCCAAACAGCCAAGATCTCTGCAAACCAAAGATATAGTCTCGTGGTACTACAATGTTTTTATGTAATTCAGGGTGGGGCCCGGCGCCAAGCTGGACCGCGATGTCCCAGCGAGGGCTCACCGGGACCGCGCCGGAGAAAGGGCCGATGCGGCCGGCTGCGCTGTTGCCGCCGCAGACGAGGTAAAGGATTG
The DNA here is from genome assembly GCF_018294505.1 of Triticum aestivum. NCBI lineage: Eukaryota > Viridiplantae > Streptophyta > Magnoliopsida > Poales > Poaceae > Triticum > Triticum aestivum. The sequence continues at coordinate 107,149,892 of NC_057814.1, read as the reverse complement.
GCGGATTCGTGTGCGGGGTGCAGGATAGAGAGTTGACGAGGTGGTTTTCAGGCTTGTCATGAAACGTGCTGTAAGGAATGGTTGACTAAGACATGATGTGGTTTGGGAGTAATCGGCTTGTATCATGGGATTGTGGCTTGGTTGTCCTTCAGGGCCAAGCATGTAACGGTTTTCGTCCGGTTTTCCGTAAATTAACCAGGCAACTCTCTTCTTCTTAATCAATGAATGAGGCAAAGATTTTGCTTTCGTTTCAAAAAAAACTAGACATGATGTTCCCTTCTAATTTGGAGACGTATCTCTGCCCCCCCCCCCCCCCTTTTAACACATCTCTTGCCCCTTTCGAATTATGAGAAAAGCATGGCCATGCGAGGACGACGGTTTGTGGTACGTAGGGGCGGGGGCACGTGTGCATACAGCCGCATGATTGCGCCAGATTCAAAAAGTGATTTTGCGATTAAACCTTAATTATTACATGCATGCAACCTTTGGTGCAACTTTTGGTGGTAAGTGCATGCCCCACTCACCCTACCTCCCATGATTTTCCTTTTGACTTGTAAATTTGAATCTATTATATGCTTGTGACGAGGGCTTTGAAACAAACCCACTTTTGAATACATTTTGACAAATTTTAAAAACTTCAGCAAGTTTCAACTACTAAAACTTGAAAAAACACATGATAAATTCAGCAAGTTTCAAAGACTAAGGCCCTGTTTGTTCGGGCTTATGCTTCAGCTTTTGCATCTTTTTCAGTTTGGCCTAAAAGCCAAAAAAGCTCTAAATAGGGGCTTTTGGCTTCGGCTTTGGCTTATACTCCCTCCATTCCACAAAGTAGTGCGTCTGCGCTTTCCGAAATTCAAATTTGACCATAAATTTAACCAACGAGACCGAAGCGGTCTCGTTGGTTAAATTTATGGTCAAACTTAGATCTCGGAAAGCGCAGACGCACTACTTTGTGGAATGGAGGGAGTACCGCCATATAACAAGGCCTATAACATAAACCCTAAAGCCTAAACCTAACCCCTAAACCCTAAGTGCTAAGCGCTAAGCCATAAACCCCTAAAAGCAAATGAAACTTGGTGAAACTTTGTATTTTAAAAAAGTGTCTAAATGCATTGAAAAGTGGTATTGTTCGAAAGTACTCGTTGCACCAAACATGAATATGCAAACGAAACGTAATTTGGATGGTTCAGAAGATACAATAGATTCAAATTTTGAGATAAAATGAAAAAGCATGGGAGGTGGGGTGGGTGACGTAGGCAACTCTGCCAAAAGTTGGCATACATGGACCTCAATGCAGGGATTAAGGGCTAATGACATAAACGGCTGCACCATGCTTCAAGCAAATGGGTGGCCTCATGCACGCGTGCCCTAGACGCGTGTGCCCCTGCCAATTTTCAGGCCATGCGACAAAGTTTAAGTGCTAACATGATCTAGGAACATGTACCATGAGTTAGAGAAACGAGATCGAGCTAGCCAACAAGTACGAAAAATACGTGCCTTGAGCTTGACAACCTATACCCTGCGGCAAAATGAATGATACACATGATACATTGTGAGGATTGTCGAAATAACTTTGTGGGTACTTGAGAGTTGGCACGTCCTGCTCGAGGGCGCTACTAAGAGTACTCATGGTTCAACGGTATACTCGTGAAGCTAGATTAGTACCCGGAGGTTGAGTAAGGTTACTCGGGACCCTCAAAACATGTTCTCGTAGGGTCTTGGACCTATAGCACAATTAATGCGTCAAAACCCACTAAGATCGAATCTAAGTGAACAATGGGAACGTAATCCCGTTGAGCCCAACCGATTAACGATGTGTATATAAGTGGAAAGGTGTGGATGAATTGGGGATGATCGATGGATAAAGTTTGCGGAACACGAACGTCATGACCTCACACGCCCAAGCAATGTAATCGAATCTAGCAACTGCTACCTAGCGTTTCATCATGCACCTATTGACTCACATGATTAAAATCCTTAGAAAAAATTATGATTCATTTGCACTCTATTTTGAAGGGAAAATGTCTTCCACTCAAACCTCTTGGTAAAATTTCTGTCTTCCTGTGATGCCAAGCACATTTTTATCTACATTACTGTAGTTTTAATCCCATAGAATTCAAGTTGGCATGACACACAATCCTATATTTTTCCCTTTTCATATTTCTGCGTTTTGAGATTCCTACAGAAAAGTAGGAATTTGTGTTGATCTCGTACTTGTGAGTAGCACCGCCACTGGTGACGCAACCTTTATATATACACATTTGTACAGCCCAATAATTCACATAAGCAAAACATTGGAACGGTTGGATGAAGCGCAGCCAGAATTACTAGCAGGACCAAGCACAATTACACTCCTTATTATCAAGAGAATATGATATTTACTTGCAGCATGATGCAAAATATATTTAGAAAAATAGTGAGTTCGGGTGATGAACCAGAGAAGCATTTGTAGTGCCAAGGACAAGATATGTTCAAGACTAGGATGGAGCAAAAGCCCGAAAGGATCCTAGTCCAACTAAGTAGAAAAATTATGAGCGACTCCAGGACTCACATGACCCCGTTGTCCTTATTTCCCCAGCTTGGTGAGGATGCTGCTGATATCTCAAGTGCATATGGTGAGTGCATGGTTTGTATTCTTGCAAGTATTCTGGCATAGCAGTTTTGGCATGTCATAGGTCTCCACCCGAAAAAATGCTTCTTGCTTCCAGCCACAGGTGCAACCTGCATCCGTACCGTGCTTTGAGATTTGTAAGAACAGAGGTATTCGAAAACGTATTTGTCATACAAAAATTCATATTCACATTGTGGGCACGGTACATGGAGTACAATGCTCCTTTTTTCTACCTCATCACTCCCTTCCAAATTCAAATCCGCTTGTGTTTTACAGTGTATTCACCAAATCGAACGGATTAACCATTTGGGTACACTTAACACGCAACGGTAACCACATGTCAGGACTCAGGACTCTGGACATAGGATCCAATTCATAAGATCGTGTGCACCAGATCAATTGATATGAAGTATTTGATTCAACAAATGCATATAGCAGTGGCAGTATATACACCACAGTACCACAGAAGCTAACATGCTGAAAAAGAATTTGATCTTCAGCGTGTGACTGTGAGTGCAGATCTTGGATCATCTCAGGGCATACTAGACTGAATCTGATTGCCTTCCACCCAGCATACTGCAGTGAGGCGATGTTCAATCGTCATTCTCTCAAACAAAGATATGGAGTATTCTACTTTACCCTTGACATGTTTATGTATTGAGATGTTGAAAGGGAAGCAACATCTTTCTTCAGAAAGTGAGATCTTGTCTGCTGAGCATAATTCTGCTGCTATCACATCGGACAAAGAAGAATGTCAGCTCTCCGGTGCTACCCACGAGAGAAGTTTTTGCTCAACCTCCTGCCAGTTATGAACCTTGGTCACCAGCGGATGTGATTGATCCACACCAGTTTTGCACCAGGGATACGTGTTATCATAATCGAAGAGCAGAACCCTCATGCCATCCTCAGCGCATTCTAAAGCGTATCTCGGGTTATCATCTATTAAAACCTGAGCACCAAAAGATCTGCAAAGGCATTCCGTAGTATCTGTAAGACTAGCTGAGAACATGTTGTGACAGCTTAAAATGGGACAGTAAACGGCAGTTTTAAAAATCATCATTTTTTAATGTGTTGTAATCCTAGTCAGACTGCATGTCCGATCTTCTAATGTGACAGGAAACTAGAATAACGTTCCTCTGACAATCATACCTGCAAATCTCTGATTTTGGCCTTGATTGGCCTTCCAAAGCAAAATGGTTCCCAAAATGGATCTGCTCAAATAAGCCTGGATAAAACTTCTCGATCCACTCTAATGTGTGATTTTTTATTACATCCTGGCGAGATCTTCAAAAGGAAGAATGTCATTAAGCTGGCAGCACATAATAGAAGATAAACTGATCACATCTCTAAATTCAAATGATTGACTTACGTTACTACAGACAAGCTACAGAACGAAGAAAGATTTTGGAGAGCATCTCGAGCGCCTGGGATAGGATGGACACCATCTTGAAAGTAATGGGTTGTAAAGAACTCATGGACAAGAAGATTAGCTGCAGCAATTTAGAAAAATGCTGGATGTCATACAGTGCATTTGATATAAAGAAGCAAACCGTGATGAAAAATACTAGAATCAAAGACATACCTTTTTCTCGAGAACAATTCCATATCTGCATAGAGTATTGCAAACAGATGCAAGACGAATTACACACTGATCAAAGGAAAAATATAGCAGGAATTCAAGTTTTTGTAGGAAAAATAACGCACCCTAAAGAACTCATAGACATGGTATTCTGATACTGAGTGATTCCAAGAGTACCGCTCGGCAATAAATCTGTTCAGAGCAGCAAGAAAGCTTCCAAGAACTGCACGACATAAATAGCACCAGCACCATAATGAGAATTGATCAATTATAAGGAACTGAAAGACAATGTTACTTAGTAAAGTATGGTCACCATGACATGTATGTTATCACAATAATTTTCGATTCACAGTTTGATTCTAGACTAAGCTTGATGCAACCCAACCACTAAAGAAAGGAACCATTTATGCAACTGACATGTAAATTCAGCCTTTGCATAAATGAGAGATGCACAACTATATTACAAAGATGTAATTTCACAATACCTTCATCCACATCAACCGCGACCACCATCTTAGTCGGCACGGCCTGCTCAGGGAAATCGAGGCGCTTCCCACGCCGGTAGGCGCCATTCCCATCCACACTCTTCGCGCCCACCTCCTCCGACAGCTGAACCTCCACATCACGGACGAACTGCCGGTGCGGGGCGAGAACCCGCGCCCTGATCTCCACCGCGTCGCCATCACCGCCATCCGCCCTCCTGAACCTGCCGCCGTCCTGCCAGTCCAGGCAGCCCTTCAGGCTCAGCGCACTGCCCGGCGCGAACCTCCGGCCGGCCCCCAAATCCAGGACGCCCTTCCTCCGCCCCTCGCCGTGCGCGCCCGAGTGGCCAAAGCTGCAGAAGCAGGCGCCTTTGGCGGCGGCGGCGACGGGCGGCGGCATGGCGGGGCTCCCCCTCGTCCCCCTCGGCGGCGGGCGCAGGCGATCCAGCAACGACCGCACGGCTCCTCCTCCTCGGCTTACCATGTCGACACGCGCATTCCCCTGCCAGATCAGAGCAACCTGCCAAGCCCGCGCACGCACGCCACGGATCAGATTCCCCCGCCCGAGCCGGAGCCCACGGAATCCGCGAGACGGCGAAATCTAGAGAGCGCCCGGCACGCAATCAATCGCGTGCCAGCGGCGGCAGGATCCCGTACCGTGCCTGCGGACGCGAGATCGGATCGGTTGGAACCGCCTCGCCGGCGTGCCGTCAGTCAGTCTCCTCCACGCCTTCCGTGTGATCCGGGCGCGCGGGAATGGGGGAGGGGATCGCCGCGCATCCTCCGAACTCAGATCGCGAATCTAGAGAAATCCGAGGGAAATTCTCAGGGTGGGATATGGTGGAGAGATCGGAGTGGGCAAGGCGGATTTTCTTGGGTTTTTCCTCTCTTTTTTCTTGTTCTCTCGTGCTCTGCCGTTTCGAGGGTTTCCGTTGCTCTTGCGCAATTATTATTTCGTGCGTTTTTTTGGGTGTGTGGTGCGGCGGTGATCGTGGGCTCCTTTGTTTGCCTTTTCTTTTTGGAACAGGGGCTGCTTATAATAGTTTTTCTTTCGCCTTTTTGCTGTATTTTGCAGCTAAGTCCTGGAAAATTAGATATTCATTTTGTCAGTGTGAATTTTTGTCACATTTGAGGGCTTCTTAGGATTGCAGGATTTAAAATGTAGGAACAAAAAGAACATAGGATGAGATGTCACCGACCATGGGATATTTAGAATTTTGCATTACGTGCATTTGGATAGTACGTAGAAAACAAACACATGAATTTTGGAGAATTGAGAAGAGAAGGTGATAGATAGAGCGAAAGCGGATTGGACTTCTTAAAGGAAAAATGAAATGAGGTTTCTATGCAATGTGTTGAAATAAGCGGGTAGCTATCTCAAACTCAAAGAAAGAGAATATATTTCATAGAAACTTAGTAGTCCCAAACCTATGACCTACTCCCTCCGTTTCTAAATATAAGTCTTTCTAGAGATTTCAATATGGACTACATATGAATGTATATTAAAGTATTTTAGACTGTAGATTCATCCATTTTGCTCCGTGTGTAATCCATATTGGAATCTCTAAAGGTGCTTATATTTAGGAACGGAGGGAGTAATAGGTTTTCATAGGGAAAATTTTCGTAGAATTTGAATCCTCTAAAATTCTTAAGAAAACACTACAATTTAAATAAGCCCTAGATAGATTAAGAAATCTTATTTGTCTGATTTTTCTTTTATACACAATTTGTTTTCTTTAACCAGATTTTTCAAAAAAATCTGCTTATTTCAAGCAACATATGACAAAATAAATTCAGCATTATTGAATCACAATCATGGACATTAAGTACATAAGCACATAAAGAGTTATCTTGTCCTTGGCAACTTTACTTATTGGGAATCAACATATTTTTTTATCCCCACAAAAAAAACGTATTTTTCTATAACCTCAACTATTTGTCATCAATGCATAATTTTATTTCTCGATGCAGTACTTCAAAATTTAGTATGCACTATACATTTCAAATAGAACTTGAGCTTACAAAAATCTCCACTAAAAAAATTCAATTATCGTATGTGTGTCATATCCACGACAAGGACGATTACGACAAGCCACGAGGGAAAAATATGCAGAACAATTATCGCAAAATATGCAAGGCAATAATAATGATATTTTTATTATAATAAATACTCCCTCTGATCCATATTAATTGACGTCACTTTAGAACAACTTTGTACTAGAGGTACACTAAAGCAGCGTCAATTAATTTGCATATGAGGGAGTAAATAAGTATAACTATTATACCAGAAAGACTAAATTTTCAAGTGAGTTCTGATAACCTAGTTATGATGGAATCATTTTTGTTGTGTCAAATGAATTAAAGACTCCCCAAAAACTCCCCCGATAAGTGGTTATTACGGGCCTTCCTATAATTTAAGGAGGTTTTGCGGTTGGGATGCTTTCTCATAACCCCAATAATCTAGCGATCTGTCGCAGTTGTCCGGTGACGACGACAATGATCTAGCGACCTACGTTAGCAGTGGTCTAGTGACACACGACCTCGATGACACGGTTGTTCGCCGAGTGCTTCAGCGGGCGACGCGGTGGCCCGGCGGGCTACCTGGGCGATGCGCTCATGTGACACTTATCGAGGGTAATTCCTATTTAGGCTACACGCACCGGTTTCTTCTGTTTTCACAAACCGGCGTCTGCTCTGCTAAATTCAAAAAAAGGTGCAGCGGCAGCGGTTCAAACTCGCGACCTCAAGAATCGCATAGATCAACACCAAGCACTCAGCCACATTCACACTCGTGGCTAATATACTCTTCTCTGCTTTCTATTCCGGCTCAAGTTCGATGTGAATCGAGATTTCATTTTTCTTTTCTTTGCCCTTTATCTCTTTCTTGTTTATATTTTTTATTTTTCCTTCTTTTTCTTTTTCTTTTTATATTTAAAAAATGCGGAAACTTCTAAAATTCAATGAACTTTTCCTTCAAACCGATGAACTATTTTTTGTCTCACGACAGCGTAGCGGGCCGGCCCAGGAAATGCAGCGCCGAACAGGAGCTTCCCTTATTCAGAGAAACATTGGGAGATGCCAAATTTTACAACATATATGAGGAGATGGGCTTATTATTGGAACGTCCCAATAATTTTCTTGAAAAAGGAAGTACTACATTGAAGCATGTTTTTTGTCTCAACTCTTTCAACACGAAAATATTTATTGGAAAAAAGGAGGCTCTATTTTTTTCTTCCAATACGAAAAAAATATTGGAAAAAAGGAGGCTCCTGGAGATGCGCTAACGAGTAGAGGCTCATGGGTGCAATTCTGCATGACTAAGATCACACCGGGTTTAGGTTGAAGAAAAGTCGACCTCGCTCTCTGGCCGACTGGGGATTGCAACTTTTCACCGAATGAATTGATCGTGTCGCTGTTTAATGCTTTTCCTCGGGATGCGAAATCCCTGTCGGCATCCAAGAATATTCATGGCTCTCACTCGCCTCTCATCGCCTACCCGTGTGGCACGGTGCGGCGTCGTGAAGAACATTTCTTTATGCTCGACAGGATACCCTACCTATCCAGGAGAAGTGAGAAGCGTGACGTTTTATTCTACCTATCTCTACTCCTAATGTCTCAGTTGATAGTCTTCGTTTCAGGTTTATTTTCATCCCACAAAACCCGGTTTTCTTTTTGTCTTCATTCCCACCTCCCACGTATCAGCGCCGAACCAATAAAATAAACGATGCCCACGCCGAGGTTCCTACACGCTCGATTCCCACCTCCCACATAGTCGATTTAGAAAAAACCGGGGAATAAATCTACGAAAAAAAACCTACGAAAAAAAACCAACACTATCACCACCCCAGCCCACGCCACGCACTATCCCCTCCAACCCACCTGCACGCACGTGTGACGATCCCCTCACCGCCGCCGCTCTCCGGATCGCCGCCACCGCCACTCCGGATCGCCGCCGTCTGGATCGCCGCCGCCGCCGCCGTCTCTCGGAGCAGGTACGATGAATCCCTTACACTCTCACTTCTCGACTTGATTTGGTGTGCCTTTTGTGTTGATTTTGGTGTGATTTACTTTTTTGCTTGTAGGAGAGGCCAGGCTGTAGCAGCTAATGAAGCTATGTATCTAGGGTAGGGTTACAGGCCTGACCTAGACACCCTCCCCAATGACATCACCCTAAAGTCAGAAGCATTCGAAGGGTACCATCATCCACTCGACTAGAAACATTCCACTCGGAAGAATCACTGTCACTCGACCGTACCAGAAACCACTCGACATACAAAAGATCTAAAGTCACTCTGCACAGCAACGGTCGGTCGTTTACTCATAGACTTAATGATCATTTATAGCACTTGGGTATTTGATACTGGTTCTGTTGCTAATATTTGCAACTCGAAACAGGGGCTACGGATTAAGCGAAGATTGGCTAAGGACGAGGTGATGATGCGCGTGGGAAATGGTTCCAAAGTCGATGTAATCGCGGTCGGCACGCTACCTCTACATCTACCTTCGGGATTAGTTTTAGACCTAAATAATTGTTATTTGGTGCCCGCGTTAAGCATAAACATTATATCTGGATCTTGTTTGATGCGAGACGGTTATTCATTTAAATCAGAGAATAATGGTTGTTCTATTTACATGAGTAATATCTTTTATGGTCATGCACCCTTGAAGAGTGGTCTATTTTTGTTGAATCTCGATAGTAGTGATACACATATTCATAATATTGAAGCCAAAAGATGCAGAGTTGATAATGATAGTGCAACTTATTTGTGGCACTGTCGTTTAGGTCATATCGGTGTAAAGCGCATGAAGAAACTCCATACTGATGGACTTTTGGAACCACTTGATTATGAATCACTTGGTACTTGCGAACCGTGCCTCATGGGCAAGATGACTAAAACGCCGTTCTCCGGAACTATGGAGAGAGCAACAGATTTGTTGGAAATCATACATACAGATGTATGTGGTCCGATGAATATTGAGGCTCGTGGCGGATATCGTTATTTTCTCACCTTCACAGATGATTTGAGCAGATATGGGTATATCTACTTAATGAAACATAAGTCTGAAAAAAGTTCAAAGAATTTCAGAGTGATATTTGAGTTATGAGTTTGGTATTCATTTGAAACAATGCGGAATAGTTTCTACGATTCGCCACCCGGAACACCACAGCGTAATGGTGTGTCCGAACGTCGTAATCGTACTCTACTAGATATGGTGCGATCTATGATGTCTCTTACTGATTTACCGCTATCGTTTTGGGGTTATGCTTTAGAGACGGCCGCATTCACGTTAAATAGGGCACCATCAAAATCCGTTGAGACGACGCCTTATGAACTGTGGTTTGGCAAGAACCAAAGTTGTTGTTTCTTAAAGTTTGGGGCTGCGATGCTTATGTGAAAAAGCTTCAACCTGATAAGCTTGAACCCAAATCGGAGAAATGTGTCTTCATAGGATACCCAAAGGAGACTGTTGGATACACCTTCTATCACAGATCCGAAGGCAAAACTTTTGTTGCTAAATTCGGAATTTTTCTGGAGAAGGAGTTTCTCTCGAAAGAAGTGAGTGGGAGGAAAGTAGAACATGATGAGGTAACTGTACTTGCTCCCTTATTGGAAAGTAGTTCATCGCAGAAACCGGTTTCTGCGATACCTACACCAATTAGTGAGGAAGTTAATGATGATGATCATGAAACTTCAGATCAAGTTATTACTGAACCTCGTAGGTCAACCAGAGTAAGATCCGCACCAGAGTGGTATGGCAATCCTGTTCTGGAAGTTATGTTACTAGACCATGACGAACCTACGAACTATGAAGAAGCGATGGTGAGCCCAGATTCCGCGAAATGGCTTGAGGCCATGAAATCTGAGATGGGATCCATATATGAGAACAAAGTGTGGACTTTGGTTGAATTGCCCGATGATCGACAAGCAATTGAGAATAAATGGATCTTCAAGAAGAAGACTGACGCTGACGGTAATGTTACTGTCTATAAAGCTCGACTTGTTGCAAAAGGTTTTCGACAAGTTCAAGGGATTGACTACGATGAGACCTTCTCACCCGTAGCGATGCTTAAGTCTGTCCGAATCATGTTAGCAATTGTCGCATTTTATGATTATGAAATTTGGCAAATGGATATCAAAACTGCATTCCTGAATGGATTTCTGGAAGAAGAGTTGTATATGATGCAACCGGAAGGTTTTTTTGATGCAAAGGGAGCTAACAAAGTGTGCAAGCTCCAGCGATCCATTTATGGACTGGTGCAAGCCTCTCGGAGTTGGAATAAATGCTTTGATAGTGTGATCAAAGCATTTGGTTTTATACAGACTTTTGGAGAAGCCTGTATTTACAAGAAAATGAGTGGGAGCTCTGTAGCATTTCTGATATTATATGTGGATGACATATTGCTGATTGGTAATGATATAGAATTTCTGGATAGCATAAAGGGATACTTGAATAAGAGTTTTTCAATGAAAGACCTCGGTGAAGCTGCGTATATATTGGGCATCAAGATCTATAGAGATAGATCAAGACGCTTAATTGGACTTTCACAAAACACATACCTTGACAAAGTTTTGAAGAAGTTCAAAATGGATCAAGCAAAGAAAGGGTTCTTGCCTGTGTTACAAGGTGTGAAGTTGAGTAAGACTCAATGCCCGACCACTGCAGAAGATAGAGAGAAGATGAAAGATGTTCCCTATGCTTCAGCCATAGGCTCTATCATGTATGCAATGCTGTGTACCAGACCTGATGTGTGCCTTGCTATAAGTCTAGCAGGGAGGTACCAAAGTAATCCAGGAGTGGATCACTGGACAGCGGTCAAGAACATCCTGAAATACCTGAAAAGGACTAAGGATATGTTTCTCGTTTATGGAGGTGACAAAGAGCTCATCGTAAATAGTTACGTTGATGCAAGCTTTGACACTGATCCGGACGATTCTAAATCGCAAACCGGATACGTGTTTACATTGAACGGTGGAGCTGTCAGTTGGTGCAGTTCTAAACAAAGCGTCGTGGCGGGATCTACGTGTGAGGCGGAATACATAGCTGCTTCGGAAGCAGCAGATGAAGGAGTCTGGATGAAGGAGTTCATAACCGATCTAGGTGTCATACCTAGTGCATCGGGTCCAATGAAAATATTTTGTGACAATACTGGTGCAATTGCCTTGGCGAAGGAATCCAGATTTCACAAGAGAACCAAGCACATCAAGAGACGCTTCAATTCCATCCGGGTTTTAGTCCAGGTGGGAGACATAGAAATTTGCAAGATACATACGGATCTGAATGTTGCAGACCCGTTGACTAAGCCTCTTCCACGAGCAAAACATGATCAGCACCAAGGCTCCATGGGTGTTAGAATCATTACTGTGTAATCTAGATTATTGACTCTAGTGCAAGTGGTCAACTAAAGGAAATATGCCCTAGAGGCAATAATAAAGTTATTATTTGTTTCCTTATATCATGATAAATGTTTATTATTCATGCTAGAATTGTATTAACCGGAAACATGATACATGTGTGAATACATAGACAAATAGAGTGTCACTAGTATGCCTCTACTTGACTAGCTCGTTGATCAAAGATGGTTATGTTTCCTAGCCATTGACATGAGTTGTCATTTGATTAACGGGATCACATCATTAGGAGAATGATGTGATTGACTTGACCCATTCCGTTAGCTTAGCACACGATCGTTTAGTATGTTGCTAATGCTTTCTTCATGACTTATACATGTTCCTATGACTATGAGATTATGCAACTCCCGTTTACCGGAGGAACACTTTGTGTGCTACCAAACGTCACAACGTAACTGGGTGATTATAAAGGTGCTCTACAGGTGTCTCCGAAGGTACTTGTTGGGTTGGCGTATTTCGAGATTAGGATTTGTCACTCCGATTGTCGGAGAGGTATCTCTGGGCCCAATTGGTAATGCACATCACTTAAAGCCTTGCAAGCATTACAACTAATGAGTTAGTTGCGGGATAATGTATTACGGAACGAGTAAAGAGACTTGCCGGTAACGAGATTGGACTAGGTATTGAGATACCGACGATCGAATCTCGGACAAGTAACATACCAATGACAAAGGGAACAACGTATGTTGTTATGCGGTTTGACCGATAAAGATCTTCGTAGAATATGTGGGAGCCAATACGAGCATCCGGGTTCCGCTATCGGTTGTTGACCGGAGACGTGTCTCGGTCATGTCTACATAGTTCTCGAACCCGTAGGGTCCGCACGCTTAAAGTTAGATGACGGTTATGTTATGAGTTTATGTGTTTTGATGTACCGAAGGAGTTCGGAATCCCGTATGAGATCAGGGACATGACGAGGAGTCTCGAAATGGTCGAGACGTAAAGATCGATATATTGGACGACTATATTCGGACATCGGAAAGGTTCCGAGTGATTCGGATATTTTTTGGAGTACCGGAGAGTTACGGGAATTCGTATTGGGCCTTAATGGGCTATACGGGAAAGGAGAGAAAGGCCCCAAAGGGTGGTCGCACCCCTCCCCATGGACTAGTCCGAATTGGACTAGGGAGGGGGGCGCCCCCTTCCTTCCTTCTCCTTCTCCCTTCCCTTCTCCTACTCCAACAAGGAAAGGAGGAGTCCTACGCCCGGTGGGAGTAGGACTCCCCCCTTGGCGCGCCCTCCTCCTAGGCCGGCCGCCTCCCCCTTGCTCCTTTATATACGGGGGCAGGGGGGCACCCCAAAGACACAACAATTGATCTCTTGATCTCGTAGCTGTGTGCGGTACCCCTCTCCACCATAATCCACCTCGATAATATCGTAGCGGTGCTTAGGCGAAGCCCTGTATCGGTAGAACATCATCATCGTCACCACGCCGTCGTGCTGACGGAACTCTCCCTCAAAGCTCGGCTGGATCGGAGTTCGAGGGACGTCATCGAGCTGAATGTGTGCTGAACTCGGAGGTGCCGTACGTTCGGTACTTGGATCGGTCGGATCGTGAAGACGTACGACTACATCAACCGCGTTGTGCTAACGCTTCCGCTTTCGGTCTACGAGGGTACGTGGACAACACTCTCCCCTCTCGTTACTATGCATCACCATGATCTTGCGTGTGCGTAGAATTTTTTTGAAATTACTACGTTCCCCAACATCAACAACACCAGCAACGCGAGATTCCAGTCGGAGTACGTTCATGGCAGCCTCATCCTTCACTGGAGAGAGAATGGGGTCCAAGCCTGTCTCAACTCGCCCGGTCTCTTCCTCGAAGTTCTGGCAAATTCTGCACGCACAAATCAAAGATGAGTCGGTAGTTGTATGACGAGTCGACGGAAAAGAATCAGTCGGACTGATGAAAATACCTTCAAGCATGACGAATAGCTTCTTGGCAAGACCTCCCAGATAGTTTTCCAAGTCGTCCCTCTTGCGAGCAATGCCTTCCATCTTCTCGGTCAGATTATTCTTGTCCTTCTTCAGGCGAGTCGCTTCCTTATTGGCTTCATCAAGAGCAATTTTCAGCTTGGCGTTTTCTTCTTCCAGTTTGCCGACTGAAGCTAGCTTCTGTTCAGCGAGTGCAGTTTTCTCGTCAGCTATTTTCTGCGCGGCTGCAAGGTCCTGATCCTTTTGAGCCAGAGCCTTGTTCAGAGTCTCTAAAAGAAATAACGTTCAGATCAGAAAAAGCAAATAACATTCGGCTCCAGAAACGAATCAGTCGACAGGATTTTTTCATACCAGCAGCTTTGTCCTTGGCCTTGTGCAAGTTTGTCTTGGCTAGCTCCAGATCAAGATTGAGCTGAATCTGCTTCTGCTCCAGATCAGCAAAACAAGCTCCAAGTTCACAAGATTTCTGCAATCAAAGAACAAGTCAGTCGACAGATGAAAAGATTGGTTATTTCGGAGAGATAAAGCGATAAAGTCAACAAATTCTAAGACTACTGCCGAATCAAACATCCCACGGTTGTCTCGGGGACTACACCCAGTGGGTGCACTTAGCGTGCCCCCACTGGTCCAGTTTCCACTCGACATTGTCTGTCCAGGTTGAGTGTAAAACAAAGTCGCTCTCAGACCATAGTCGACTGCCCGCAGTCGACCACGGTCTCAGGGACTACACCCAGTGGGTGCACTTAGCGTGCCCCCACTGGTTCAGGTTCCACTCGTCATGGTCCGTCCAGGCCGAGTGAGGAAATTCCGATTCTCAGACTACAGTCGACTGCCCGCAGTCAACTATGGTCTCGGGGACTACACCCAGTGGGTGCACTCAGCGTGCCCCCACTGGTTCAAAGATTCAATCGACAACAACATAGCCGGGTCAAAGTGCAAGTTTACTTAGTGACAAGTCAAAACACCCAGTGGGTGTACAAATGCAAAACGCAGACCGATGGAAGGATTCCTCTAAGAAAGTTTTCAGGTACCATATCCTGACAGAACAAGCGGCAAGCTGAAGGGTCAGTCGGTGATCAACTAACCTGGACGTTGCTCTGAAGTGCTGAACTGGCGTCGTAAGCAGCTTGGCTAGACTCTCGGATCACCGTCATCCGCTCCATCATGATGCTTGCTTGGCGAATAGCCTCCTTGGCAGCACCCGCTTGGTCCTCTGGGACGTGATGTGCAGCGAAGAGTGAAGATGGATCGACTGGAGTCTGGGCAGTCGATGCTGAAGGCTGAACACTCGTCAGCGGTATGGCGAAAGTCACAGCAGTCCGATTGGTGTCGCCGGCTTCCTGGATCACCGGTTTCGTCACCGGTGTCGACAGAGGCGCCTTGTCGGCTGACGTCTTCCTGTTTCCTCTTTTCCTGGGTCTCAGCGGTAGATCCTAGTCGTCATCCGGAAGGTTAATGACATTGGGAAGAGCTGCGAAAAAGATCAATCACCAGAATTCATTCGACCAACGAAACGGTCGAGAAAATAAAGACAAGATTATGAGAGCTACACTCGGATTAGAAGTGACTGCATCCTCCATTTCCTCGTCCTCATTCCTGTAAGCAGAAGTCCCAGAGGTGGCAGCACTGCAAATTCCAGAATTCAGTCGGTCATGTCTGTTGAAATGAGTCAACCCAAGTCCAAATTCATACTAAACCAAGAAATCAAGTCCAACTAATACCCGGAAGCAATGGGAATGGCCACTTTGATCTTGGGCAAGGCTTTCAGTGGTTTTGATAGCGCAGCTTTCGGTTGCTTCAGTGCCTTTTCAGTCGGCGCTGGAGAAGACGTCCGAGGGCGCTTTGATGACTGCCCGGTTTGCGCGGTCCCTTTGCCGCGGACGCTTGCTCGATCATGAGTGAGCTTGGCTCGCCTTTCCCTACGGGGAGGAGAGTCGACCTCTTCTTCATCACTCGGGTCGTCGCTATCCTCGTCCTCTTCACCATCAGAATGCCACTCGCCGCTCTCGCCTCAGCTCGCCTCCCCCTCTGGGTCCTGCTCCTGCTCTCCGTTGGGCATCGAATACATCTCAGTAAGGGCCTAGAGGACAACAAGCAAGACAAAAGTCAGTCGGTTGATTACAAGCGGTTACATGATGAATCAAGATAACACTCGGCAATTCAGAGTTGGATCTTGTCTGTTTCGTACGAGTTGTCGAGTGGAGGGACTCTCCTGGCCCCCGTGGGGTTATCTTGGTTGCCAGTGATACCCCTCAACCACTTCTCCACCGTATCCTCGTCGACGTCTTCTGGATGGATTCGAGTGGAATCGTCAATACCCGAATACATCCACATCGGATGGTCACGGGCTTGAAGCGGCTGAATGCGGCGTCTGAGGAAGACTTCCAACAGATCCATGCCGGTCACACCATCACGGATGAGCTGGACCACCCGCTCGACCAGCACCTTCACCTCCGCTTTCTCCCCCGGGGTCACTTTCAAGGTGGAGGGCTTCTCCACTCGAGCCATGGAAAAGGGGGGAAGTCCAGTCGTCTGGCCTGGAGTCGTCTGGTCTTTGCAGTAAAACCAGGTCGACTGCCACCCTCAGACTGACTCGGGAAGGACTATGGCTGGGAAAGAGCTCTTACCCCTCATCTGAATCCCAAGACCCCCACACATCTAGATCACTTTTGTCCTCTCATCACTCGGGTTAGCTTTTTTGACCGACTGGGAGCGACACGTGAAAATGTGCTTGAAGAGGCCCCAGTGTGGTCGACAACCCAAGAAATTCTCGCACATAGACACGAAAGCGGCAAGATACATGATGGTGTTGGGGGAAAAGTGGTGAAGTTGTGCTCCAAAGAAGTTCAAGAAAGCTCGAAAAAAGGATGAGGAGGCAAAGAAAACCCGCGGTCAACGTGAGTGGCGAGGAGAACGCACTCACCCTCCTGCGGTCGGGGCTCATTTTCATCCTCCGGAAAGCCACGCGGATCCGTGGGGGATCAATCCCTCCTCGGCCAGATCGTTGATATCGTCCTGGCGAATCGTCGACCGGATCCAATCGCCCTGGATCCAGCCGCGCGGCAGGCCGGACCTCGACGAAGATCCGCCCCGGCTGGATTTCTTCCCCTTCGCCTTCATCGACGCCTTCTTCGTGCGGTCCAAAGCCACCGCCATCTCCTTCCCATCGCAGCGGACGGAGCTCGAACAGAGCAGCGGCGCCGGGGCAGGAGCGGATGCGGTGGAGAAAACAGAGAAGGAAGAGGAAGAATGAGGACGCACTGTTCCAAAACCCTGGTTCGACGCCTTATATGAGGTTGCTTCCGAGTGACTGACCTGTGGACCCGGGCGATCTTATCAAATCCCGCAACAGGCGCGCGCGCTATACGTGGCGAAAAAGGTGGCGCGGAAATCGAGGTGGCCCTGCCTAATCCAGCCTGATTACTGTGGCTTCCTCCGCCCCGCGCGCTTCCCAAAATTTGAATCCCGCGAGATCCGCGAACGACAGAGCAACCTGTCAGATGGAAGATTTTCTCCATATCAACGCTCAAGGCTTTTTAGTAAAAGTTCACTCGACGAAACCAAGAATGGATCAAGGCGACTGAAAAAGAAGTTGGTGTCACCGTGTTGATTCATCGATCCCAACAAGACACTTCTGAAGCGCGAAAGTTGAATCGGAAGTACTTCCAACTCCTTCTCCACTCGAACCCTGAACCATTTGGGGGCTAATGATGAAGCTATGTACCTAAGGTAGGGTTACAGGCCTGACCTAGACACCCTCCCCAAGGACATCACCCTAAAGTCAGAAGCATTCGAAGGGTACCATCATCCACTCGACTAGAAACATTCCACTCAGAAGAATCACTGTCACTCGACCGTACCAGAAACCACTCGACATACAGAAGATCTAAAGTCACTTTGCACAGCAACGGTCGGGCGTTTACTCATAGACTTAATGATCATTTATAGCACTTTATTATGGACATTACCTGTAACGCTCTCTCTTTATGTACATTGAACCCCTTGTAACGTGGGCTGGCTGGGGTCCTGGCGCACTCTATATAAGCCACCCCCTCCACTAGCACAAGGGTTGGCACCTCGTGTAACACACACACACGCACAATCCAGTCGGCCGCCTCCGGGCTCCGAGACGTAGGGCTGTTACTTCTTCTGAGAAGGGGCTGAACTCGTAAAACTCGTGTGTACAACTTCGCCATAGCTAGGATCTTGCCTCTACATACCTGCCCCCCATTCTACTGTCAGTCTTAGATCCACGACAGCAGCCGCGGTCTCCATGGCAGTCTCGTGGGCCGAGCGTCAAGGTGATGGTCGCCGAGAGATCCCTCCACGCCCCCTCAAGGGATGGGAAGTGGCGGGCAGAGTGCCTCCCCCGCGCATGTCAGGTTTCTGATCCACCCCTAATTTCATTATACACTGCTGCATCTTATTTGTCATCTACTCACAACATTGCAAGATGTGGCATGGCCTAACAGGATGAGATTACAAAGACTGAGGTGACAGAATCTAGCCATGTCGTGGGCAAGCCGGTTGGCAACATTGTGACATGACATCAGTCGTGTGCGTTAAAATCACGAACGATGGTGCTTGCTTTCATAACCTAATATACTTCTCTCACATGGAAATTATATAAGTATGGTTGTTTATAACTGTATGCACTGGACATGTGTTCTATCTCAGTAATGTGCATGTTTGCTGCATTACTCATTTACCCATTCTGGTAATTTTTTCTCTAAGTTTTTAGTCCACAAACCAATGTTTAGTCTCTAGAAGAAAGTCAAGGTATTATGACGTATATATGTCTCATATCCTATAGATTTTGGTCTGCCTTTTTCTTTGCTTACGGAGATGCACCTGATTAGTTTGTTTCACCTGTTTGATAAATAGTATTCTTCACAATATAATTTTATTTCACGGTGTCTACTCAACGAATTGCTTGCGAGTGTGTGTTTCACAAATGGTGCAGAATAAACTCCCAATTAAATCCTTGGATATATATATATATATATATAATTTGCAGAGCTGCCCACACTTTAAATTGCAACTGTGTGGTGATCAGGACATTCTGTGTTGCTTGGACAACCGAGCTGAGATGGCGATGCCACCACCTACTTGTATCTGTACACGACCTCCGGTGATGATTTCTGTGAGTGCCTAAATATATATCCTCTGCTCTTCAAATGGTAGGGTTTGAGATTTTCATTCCTCCCCCTTCCAGTTCTTGTGCTGAGCACCTTCAATTCCCCTTTCCCCTGCTCGAAGGAATTGGCGTCTCCGTTAGTGACCCCGAGTCGTGATGCAAGGATGTATTGCTTGCTTTCCTTCGAACCTTCTCCAAAGATTTTCAAATAGTTATACTTTGATTCAGAGCTCGTTGTGTTTGACTGTATATGCAGTTTGTTCTTATGAATTTCTCCGAGTAGGTAGATCCTTTAGGGTTACTAACTTACTGTGAACAATTGTGTTGTCTTGTTCATGTAGTTTCCAAAAATGAAGAAGCTTGTCGTTCAACTGATGACAAAACACCTAGAGTACGTGCAAAAATTACTATTTCCTCATTTACATCAAACTCATTGATACGACAAAGGGAAGATTTTGGGTGGCAAGGTATATGATTAGATCGTGTGTAATCTTCTAGATGCATTTATTCTATGCTTCCATTGTGTTCTTTAGACATGCCTCTTTTCGTTATTTTACATCAGTTAACCGAAGTAGATATTATTCTATTATCTGATTGTAGCTTCAAAGTTTGATTACAGTAGAGTCATTGGTACGACATACACAGTTTGTGAATTTACCTACTACTACGAGTTACGTCATATAGCAATGTTTTGTTGCCCAGAAAAATATTGCATGAAACGCCTTATGTCTTGTGAATGTGTATAGTAGCTACCAGTAGGTGGTCAAACTGTGCACCTTCTTTAAAGCATGAATAAGGTGCTAGCTTATGTGCTGCAGTTGCTTTGCATTGTTCAGATGCAATGTGTTTTCGCTCAGCGGGAGCACTTCTTCTGATTATTTATAATTTTTAGTTTGCTTCTTATAATTCTAAGACAATTTTTGCGACTTGGAATCTATAGCATCCCCTTTTCTCACTGGAAATGACATGTAAGAACAAACCAGTTCCAGTTCTGGCATAGTTCTGATGGTTGAAGTGTATGTCCATATGATTTAGTATATGCATGGGAGTACCTGCTAAACAATGAAGCATATTGTGTCGTGTTAGCTCCATCTAGCTTTACTATCTGGAATTCTGTATCTAGCTTTTGTATGTTGTATTCCCTTTCGCCACGTCTACATACTTGATGAAGCTTTTTTCTGATTGCAAAGTACGTGCAAGTCAGTAGTGAACACTCTATATCGTTGTTCCAAAAAAGTAAGTTCAGCAATTTCCGCAACATTTCATGTCCGTTTCATGTAGTAGTTTTTCCGGAATTATATTGATGATTTCCTTTTACCTTCATATTTGCTTAGTCTTCTTAGCAAACACAAAAAGCTTTGCGTCTTGAAGCGTTGATAGAAGCGAACATAATTCATGATACGAGCCTAATACTCTGAAAATATTTTTACGGTTCAATATTCCTATGAGGGGAGTGAGTGGAGACGTCCATGAGTGGCTCAACATGTCGAGCAGCTGCCACCTATGAGGGGAGTGAGTGGAGACAGACAAATATGTGTGGCGGAGGGGCGACAGAAGCTCGAACGGAAGATTCGTCGCCAGCATCGAAGCAATCTATGGTCTGATCGACCCTAAAGCTCCTGCATGTACGCGAAGGTGTGTCATTATTAAGAAGTCCAGTCTTTGGAAACTCAGCATGCTAGGAAATTCTCTCTGGCCAATTTTGTATGTAGTTGGGAGCATTGCTAATTTGTGTCAACACGAATGTTATCTGGACTATTTATATAGCTACCATGCGCTGAACAAATTGTTGGATTAATGTAACACTCTTGAATAGATTGGTGTGTGTGCCATGTCATTTCGTCTGGTTTACACTACCATAATCATTCTGTCAATGCCTGATCTATTAATACTGATTTGAGAGAAAATGCTTCCAAAATGTTATCTTGACAACAACATTGTAGCTATTTTGTTCCGGCATGTATGATAAGCATAGGTGTCAATTTTGGATAGATGATAGATTGTTAGCTGTGTTGATTCCATATTTTAATGACTATTGAGAATTATGATGGGCTTGGATTAGAGGACTGGATTGTTGCAAATGGTTATGGTGTGAATCAGATTCATACTAAAGGGACTCTTGTGGTTGCAGGTGACCGGGGGCAGATTTCCCGCATTCGCGCCACTATGGGCAATCTATGTGATGATCTGCTCTCCGCAATCGAAGCCAGGAATGAGCGGCAAGATCTCTTCGAGGGAAGAATTGACTGCGGGGGAATGGTGGATCTTGGTGGAGTTCGCTTTAGCCGGTGAGGGACGAGCTTGAGTTGTGTAGGGGAAGGGAAGCTACCTGCATGAGTCAGACATAATAAATCGGCTTGAAAATGACTCTGTTAGTCCAGAATCTCGTCTTGGACGACCTATATGGTGGACTGACATTCGAGCCGGTGTGAAAGTTACATCTGTAGCAGAATGAAATGGGAGAAGTTTAAGGAAGAGGGCGTTTAATCATGTGTTTGTTTTAGTTTGATTTTCTTGTTTAGGTGTTCTTGTTTATGTTTCCTGCGGTCACAAAAACATTAAGTTACAGATGTTAAGTTTATATATGTAGCTTAGGTTTCCTGATCCAGCTAATAAAGCAAGCAGTCCATTTAACAGCAAGACAATGGCATATCTATATGTACCTTGAGCGTTACATTTTCTAGTAGCAAGATAATAGCACATCCTTATGCACCTTGAGAATTGCATTTTCTACCTGCGCTTTTACTACTATTACTATTGGACGGACATAAAGCCAGCGAGTTCAAAATTTCCATGTTTAGTTTTGACTGATGTTATGGTTCTTCATTGAGTTTTGTTCCAGGTATTTACCTAGATCCTTGAGATGTTATTCATATTGGCCTGAATGCAGTTGAATTCTGAATCATATAGAAGCTGGGAGATTTGTCTTTCAAATAGTAGGTGCTGATGCTTATGATTTTCTTCAAAAAACATATGGGAAAGGCTAACTCAATATTTTAGTTTTCATTATGAGGACCATGTACATAATCGACCATATAGTTCAAAAAAGATCTATTGATGAAGGTTTGTTTGAGTTCCACTATTTCAGTTCACACATGTACATGTTCTGCATTTTTTGCAGTTTTCAGTGCATGCTCGGAGAACTGGATAAGAGGAGAGGCTTGAATCTTGAGATGACAAGGGTAGTCACCTACTGCGACTAAAGGTTCAGTTTCACACTTCTAATGATATTGTTTGGATGATTGCCCTTGTACTATTCTTTTTAGTACGTACTAAAATATCTTGTTGTACGAAAATCTAATTTCTACTAAAACTTTGTCAAGTGGCTCATTTTTCTTGTACTAAAATCTACATTTTTTTACTGATTACTGAAATGTACCTTGTTACTAAAACTTCATAGGAAGGAGGTCAATGGAGCAAAAGGCACGAAAAGGAAGGAGCAGCACCACAGGGACGATGTTGTCGGCAGCGCCTTTGGAAGGATTCGCTCTAGAGAAGTTACGGTAGTCGGCCATCGCCCAGGGGAAGCGGGGAGGATGTTGTTCGGAACGCCTGGGTCTAGAGGAGTGTGTCCAGGTGGTCGCCGAGGATGGCCACGAGCAGTTGGGTTGGGCATTTGTCAACGTGATGGCGTCGTTGCTCAAGGTACCAACACCCTTGTTTTGACCCAATGTTTCTCAGCTAGCTGTGCATGGCTGGGACTGTTTCGTGCATCTGGGCGACGGCTCATGCCATCCACTTCCAAAGCAATAAGGTAGCCATCCATGTCACTGTTGCTTGCTGTTAGTGTTTTTTTGGATTCCATAAGTGTTCCTTAATGCAACAATCATTTTCAATTAGGACGGGAGTATGAAAAATGTTGTAAGGTTATCGCCATTTTTTTAAACTACAGAAGTCTGAAGATTAGAAGCATGATCTTTTATTTTTCATGTTGCTCTACCTCTGTAGTGTCAAATCGTAGGAACTTTTATCACATATGTTTGTGCGCAGTATGCTAATTTATCCTTGATGGCAAATAATCCGGACAAAATATTCGGAAGTACTGGAGGCCTCGCCAGAGTAGGGGGGAAACTGTGGGAGTGGACGCACATCATGTAGGCGAGACGGCAGAGTTTGTGGTCGTACTGGCCATGAGTGGGCATAAACGAGTTTACACTAATTACTTTACATTAATATATTGTTGTTTGCAGACTTGAAAGGAGAAAATATTGGCAAAAAGTCCCTCAAAATTCATTGTGTGGGTGTAGAAGGTTTGGGAATTTTGAGCCGGATGGGCCATTGATGGTTGCGGTTGGCTTGGATAGGGAAGGTAGAGATAGTAAGTGAAGAGGAGCAGGAGAACGAAGACGAAGAAGAATAGTGGTTTATAGGCAGAAAACAATTAAGAATGTTGCTTAATGTGCATGAGGATCCATACAATGTATATTTGACACGATTAAAGTTGACTCATGTCGAGCCAGGGAAGGTAGAGATAGTAAGTGAAGAGGAGCAGGAGAACGAAGACGAAGAAGAATAGTGGTTTATAGGCAGAAAACAATTAAGAATGTTGCTTAATGTGCATGAGGATCCATACAATTTATATTTGACATGATTAAAGTTGACTCATGTCGAGCCTCAGGGTGGTGGTGGACGGTTGGCTGCGGCCGCCGTGTAGTTGTGGAGCAGGTCCTGGGAGAGATGTGGTTGGCGAGCCCGTGCCGGAAGAAAAGTGCCGCCGGTAGGCAAGGTAGGGTGGATGGTGACCATCACGCTATTTTCGAGTGAGCGAGGCGTCCGCCATCGCGCAGGCAAAGAAGTCGAAGCCTAGGTCAAGGTTGGCCACCGTGGTTGGCGTGAAAGTTGACGGACCCGAAGGCCGGTGAGGAAGACATTTTTATTATAATTGCTCAAATATCGTGTGAATGAAACTAAAGACAATATTTCTGATATTGTGCAAGAATTTGTTAAACGCATCAAATAGATATTAATTTGTAACAATTTTTTAGTGCGATCATTGCTCTATATGTATGCATTGTCAAATTGCCTTTTGTTAACAATTTACAATGTAAGTGAAGTGGACTTAAATTATTATTCAGTTATACCTGTGCTATCTTTTTTTACGTGTGAAATATAACATGCATTATGTTTATATAATTCCAGCAAAATATTTCAAAAGCCCGTGGCAAGGCACGGGCATTGTACTAGTCCATCTAACTTCTGTGACCTGCAATTTTTCTACAAGTTTAGGACTATATAACTTGAACGTTGTTTTCACACAGAAAAGCATAGTTTGCTCTTTTATATGGGTCCATCTACGCAACACGAAGCCAAAGAGGTAATTTCTTTTTACAAACTATTAAGAAACTCGTTCTCTTAACTAATATTTTTAACAAAAATCATACGTGCATGATCAAATCTTGTTGACCTGCCTAGACTATTGGCAGGGTCGACCCATATATCGGGCAAAGAGGGTGAACACCCCAGGGTCCTTGAGGAGAATGACCAAATTGTAGTATTAATTACTATCCTATTGTCTGTCAACTCTAAAATATTATTACATATGTGAAAAAATCATAAATTTTGTAGGAGCAAGTATGAACCATGGACTAATAGAGTGTACCACATCTGAACAAACTAATCTGATAAACAACAACGGGCTTAGTTAGCTCGCTAGTCTCTTCGATAGACGTCATGCAAGTTGTACTGGAATCTATGTTGACTAGATTTAAAAAAAGTTGGGAGGAACTCTTGTATAGTAGGAGATGAACCAAACGTCCATACGAGCATACCAAATAAACTAATTGTATGAACGAAAAACCGAGTCAGTGACACTTTATGTTGGTTGGTAAATGATGTTATATCAATACCAAATACGGAGGATGCGTATGTTGCATTTCTGAACCTAACTTGCAGCAAGTTTCCAAAATGGTTCAGTTATACTCAAGAATGTACTATAAATATGTTTACTTAACTATACACTAGAAACAACTGTTAAAATATTAGTCAGACATTATGTTTTAGAGATATCTATCATGATATTTAATGATATTAAAACATCCACCCATTCACACAAATATATACTTATAGAAAATATAACATATGCAAATACTAAAAAATATTTCAAATATAGTTATTATTACAATGCACAATTTAAATTTAGAGAAACACATTTTCAGTAATAAATGTTATAGTAAACATTTAACAACTTGTCATATGGCTAATTATGCTAACTACATAATAGAAAGTGTACTAATTAATAATATTGTTTGACAAATAAGTATACAAGTTTAGCACAAAAATAATTATTTTAATTCAATCTAGTTCTCAAATTTATTTGAACCAGCTCAATTAGTTCTGATAATTTTACAACTCTTTTAAAATACATAATATTGTCAATGAAACATAAAAATACATATGGATGTTAAATTTGTAAGACATATAATTTCAGTGTTGTCAAAAGACTTAATGGTGTTTTTTTAGAAACACAACTAAAAGAATATATTTGTGATTATTCATCATAATTTGTTTGTATATATATACTCTAAGGTAACATATTTGTACGTATATTTTACGGCTAAAGTATTAACATGAAATACTTCCATCAATGGGAGATTGATTCCACTATCCAAAATAACATTTGTATATATTTGTTTCCTTAACCAGATTTTTCAATAATTAGTTTTTTTGTTATTTCACACAAAATATGACAAAATAATTTTTGATTCTAAATTGAGCATTACCGAATCACAATCATCAGCATTAAGTACAACCGCATAAAGATTTATGTTATCATTGCATAAATTTTGATTCTAAATTGAGCATTATCGAATCACATTCATCAACATTTATTTTGTCGTCGCATCTACAATTCTTTTATAACATCAACTATTGTTCATTACCTTAAAAAACTATTGTTAATTACCTTAAAAAAATTGTTCATCAATGCATAATTTTTTATTTGATGTATTGCAACTTTTTTTCCTATTTAGTACTTAAAAATAGTATGTATACATTTTTACATAAAATTTGAGCTTGTAAATATCTCAACTAAAAAAGCAATCATCATCTGTGTGTCATGTACCCCAACAAGGATGAATATGACAATGCAAAAGGGATAATATGCAGAAATCCCGGAAATGATAATAATTTACTATAAAATAGACAAGATGACTATTATACGAAAAAGACTAGATTTTCATGTGAGTTTTGACAACCTAGTTATGATGAAACCGTCCTTTTTATGTCAAATGAATTAAGAGCACCTCCAAGAGACAACCAATAAAATCTCCCCCCATAAGTGGTTACTAGGGGCCTCCTCATTATTTAGGGAGGGTGTAGTTGAGATGCTTTCTTAGAACCCCAATATTTTTTTTAATACTTAATCTAACACAAGGGTCCCATTTGTCAATGGGTGGCGACAACTATGGTCTAGCAACTTGCGACGGTGGTCCCGACGGTATGGTGATTCGGGACCTATTGTTGTGGTCCGCCAACCTCCGGCGTCCGTCGCACGATGGTCCGGCGACCAGCGATAGCGATGGCGCGGTGACCCAACGGGTGCTCGAGCGGGCTATCCGGGAGGCACACTGACATGACACTTATTGAGTGAGTCCAAATTTCCTGATATATTGTAGGAGATGGGGCTGATAATTTAGATGTCCCAATAATTTATTGGAAAAAAACAAACCCAACATAGTTCATATGGATAAGTTTCTTATGGTGGAACCAACACACAAAGCTTCAAGTCCTTGGTGCACTGTTGCTCGCATTTTTCTTGATTTATTTCAGCCTTTTCGATGATGTTCGCTCAATGAGAGGAAATGTTTTCGTTGACTATGTGGTTACTTCGTCAATCTCAAGATATTGTGACGGCTCCGTATCTATGAGATGGGCTGATTATTGGAAGTCGCAATAATTTATTTGAAAAAGGAAGTACATTGAAGCATGTTTTTGGCTCAACTCTTTCAATACGAAAAGATTTATTGGAAAAAAAAGGATGCTATGTTAGGACATGGAGTATTTGCTCCCGAGCTCAAATGCTCCATGATGAACAGAAAAATAAAAAAATACTTAAAAAGTTTAAAATATTCTAATTTTTTTGTAAACTTTGACAAATGTTTTTTATGCTTGCAAAAATTTCAGCACGAAATGACATTCGTGGAAGTTGTGGCAAAAAAATTGATGTACCTAAAATTCTCGTTTTGAAAACATTTTGGAGCGCTGATTTTTTTTTGCCACGCCTTACATGAATGTTATTTTGTGCTGAAAATTTACAAGAGTAAAAAATTTGTCAAGTTTTACAAAAAAATCAGTAATTTAACTGTTCACCAGAGAGCATTTGAGCTCGGGTGCAGAATAGGACTTTCGCCTCTTTTATTCTTCCAATACGAAAAATTGAGATGCTCTAACGAGTAGAGGCTCGTGGGTGCAATTCTGCATGATTTAGATCACACCGGGGTTAGGTTGAAAAACAGACGACCTCGCTTTCTGGCCGAGAGGGGACTGCAACTTTCACTGAATGAATGTATCGCGTCGGCGTTTAATGCTTTTCCTCGGGATGCGGAATCCCTGTCGGCATCCGAGAATATCGATATTCATGGCCCTCACTCGCCTCTCATCGTCTACTCGGCGAATTGTCGTTGAATCGTATAATCAAACATGCACGTGCGTTGCACCGGGAGAAAAAGATGATCCCTTATACACACATCCAACGACATCAGCAAATTCTTTCAAATCTTTCACGATGATGCACGACAAAACTGTAATTATTTTTAGTGTACTCAATGTGTTTCTGATTTATTAGACTACCAAAATATCTACCTAGTTGCCGCTATCTTTTTACGCCTTTGTTGTCCTTCCTTCCTCCTTGGTGATTCCTAACAAATATTTGCATTGGCATGAAAATAGTGAAGTACTCCCTCCGCCCGAAATAAGCGTCTCAATGTTAGTACAACATATTAATAGTTCAGTGTACATTATCGTATATGGGTCGGTTATTGTGCACTATGCGGAATAGAGAGGATAATTATATACTTGTTGTAACCTTTAGCATATGGTACCTGTTTGGAACCAACATCCCTATGGTACCAATAATAGTTTTTGTGCCAATTTAAATGATGTAGGAACATATGTAATAGGGCTGCTTGGAATCAACATCATGTATGATACGAATAATAGCTTTTGTGCCAATTTAAATGGTGTAGGAACATATATAATAGGCATTTTCAAAATACACCATATAAAAGAGGTATTAATTAAGATTCCATCCTAAATATATATCATGCAAGATGATATCATATTTGAACACATTTTTCTGAGTAATTTTCATATATAACATGTAAGGTTTTGAGTTAGGATTCAAAAGATAAAAATATTTTAAAATGTATTTGAATATGCATGATAAAAGAAAATCTAAATAAGAAAGAAAGAAACTTCGGCTAAATAGGGATCGAATCAGGTCTATTGGGTGGAAGGGACAAGCTCCAACCATTAGGCTACTTGCATCATAATAGTATATTGGTGGGCTGCCTTGTAACAAACCAAGTCCTCTGTAGCGAATTGTAAAAGAAAAAATGAATCGTTTTCCCACTTACCGGTGGCAATGGGGGATAATTATTGGCAATTTTGAGGGCAAATTTTATGACGTACCGCCAGAAGCACTATTTGCTTATTATTATTATTATTATTATTATTATTATTAGCCGAATGCCCGTGCGTTGCCACGGGAAAACAAATTTAGAAATAAAGACATTAGACAAAAACATCATTGTACTTTACAACTTGTAATCGCACAGACTTACAAGTGTGTTGCGATAAATATCTTCTTATTGTTACAATTTAACACAATCAACGTGACTCAAATCAAATTATATGTGAACATATTTATCATCAATTTAATACAAAAGTCTAGCTCGATGCATTTGATCGAATCTCGCGCGACGTGAGGGGTATGAACTTCATGTCCATTGCCCCTGTATGTCAGCACATGTCCAACAGAAGTCATAACCCTCTTGACATGTGCATTGACTAACATCAACAAGAGCTCACAAATGTATTGAAGGAACCATCATAAGCAAGTAACCATGCTGACATATATAAATCTTAAGCAAGTAACCATCATTCCAGGGTGGATGGTCCCTAGCAAGGTGTGCCATTACATGTTCCATCCATCACTGAAAACTTTCTCAGCGTTGGCTACAAAGGATATTAGCACGAACTTCGAACTCTTTGTATTCTTTGGCATTTAATAGAAATAGCAAGAGAGCCCATGCGTTGGAGAAAAAAATGCTTCTTGAAAAGACATTTTGTTGTAATAAAGATTTTTCAAAGAGTAGAGCGGTGCCACATATCTTACGAAAAAAAACATACCGCTTCCATGCCAAGTATGGGCAAATAGAGGCTAGACTTTTTTGTTTTTTCGACAGGTTTTTTTACAGGTAAAGAGAGGCAAGAGCTAATTATAATTGATCCCCTTTCTTTGTGAAATAGATGTATCGTACTACATCTTTTTGGAGCATCTCATGTCAAATACATAATAAACTCATTTGACTGAAACTTTCATCATCCAGTGAGGCTGGAGGAGCCAGGTCGAGAGAATCCCCGATAGCACTTGTACTGATCATCCATGCCAATGCCGTCGTTGAAAAAAATGCCAGTCCAAGGAACGACTACTCCCTTGTCTTCCTGGTGTGTTTAGGTTATAGCAACATGATTTCACCGAAATGGGATCCCCACCATCGGAGTCAAATTCATAGGAGACTCCAGTCTATGGTCTTAACCCGATTTATGGCCTTTAATTTATATAAGTAAACACAAAGTACTATTAGAGATAAGAAGCACAACACAAAGTATTCATGTCAAACAGTAAGCATGGAATATCTACATCTACTGGAATCTGATGTTGCAAAGAGTCTAAACTTCACAAACTGCAATCTTATTGAGTGACGATATCCCCACTTATTTGCCAAGTGAACCTCAATCAATTGCTGATTACAGTGTTATCATTACAAAAGGGGGTCCAAATCTCATTATCAGGTGTACGCACCGAAGGAGTAAGCTAGAACAATGTCAATCTATAGATGAGTCAAATACTTCAATTGTGTTAATTTCCCACACAGTTGTTAGAAGCATATGTTGGTGCTCTAGTTAAGATCCAAATTAGACATACCTTCATTTATTATCAAACCAGAAATGATCCCAAGTGCATTAGCAAACTGTAGTACATAGCCGACAGCTATAGAAAATTATTTATAGTTTGCAGCATAGGAAATCACAAGCTAGTACAGGCTAAATAAAAGATCTAAATTCAGATTGAATAAAATATTCGGTTAAAAGATGATGTTACACACTGAGATGCAATACACCCCCCTTCTGTGCCCAGTATATACTTAATAATGCATACTGACATACATATATCTCCAGAAAAAGGCATACATAATCAGATCATTATAAGTCAAAACTATATCATCAGCCAGGTCTTACAATTTTGTGCAAACACATGTCTAGATCAATACTGAATTTATCGTAGGTAGGGACAGAAACTCCATAGCATGCAAAGCTAGCAGCATGACCAACTTCATCGAGCAGGAAGATAAGGGAAGAAGATGACAGTTAGGACAGCTGAGGCAACAGCGGTAACAGAGCATCATCCAGCGGAAGCAACACACATACCGGGAGCAACAGCGTAGTTCACATCTTCAGGTTGTGGGGAACATCTTCAGAGGCTCAAGCCAGAGTCGAGCATCCCATGCAGGTCACCCAAAATCAATTTGTACAATTATGCAAGCACAATTGGCATCATGTGGCCTCTAACCAATACGCATGTCTCCAAAAACCATTCCCTAACAAGCACAATTGGCGTAATGTGACCTATGATTGCCATGCACTTCCACAACCAGCATAATGGCAATGTAGCAGATCAAACAGAAAAACTTATAATCAGGGGTTCAATTAATCTCACATGTACTAACCTAACAAGTACCAAGAAAATCAAATATTTATGAACTTGCATTGCCCATACAAAAATTGATCACATGGATTAAAATGAAAAATTTAACTAACAAAGTCAAAGTCCTTGAAGTACCTAGAAATTAAGTACCACTTCGAAAGTATCTTAGGGAAGAATTAGCAAGCATACCTCGATGTGTACCCTTATTGGAGCAAGCGAACATAAATTAAATCCGTTGACGGCTCACTGGCGATAAATTAAACCCTTGCCGGAGATGTGAAAGTCAAGCAATAGAAAAGGAAACTCACAAGGTGAATGAGGAGAGGAGCGGCGGCGGCGGCGAATTTCCCCCTAATCCCGCACCGTGCTCCCACCCTGTCCCCATCCTGGCGAACGCGCTCCCAGCCCATACCCCATCCCGACGGCCGAGCTCCAGCACGTACGCCATCCCGGCGGCCGTGCTCCCACGACCAGGACTGCGGCCACGACAACCACGAGGGGCGAATGAGGAGTAGAGCGGCAGCGGCGGCGGCGAAATTTCTCAGGTCTGGCGAGAGATGTGATTGGGGAGCGACGTGGGCGAGAATGAGGCATGGGGAGCATGTGTCGCGACTTTGTGGGTCGTGGGAACTTTCTTTCCGAACGTGGCTAGGGCCTGGAGGATCTGTGGGCTGGGTTGGAGGGAGGGTTGCACGAGGGAAAATAATAGGCTTTGGCTCGTTGCATGCGTGGGCTCGTACGAGGGGGTGGGAGAGGAGATCGAACGAGGGGAGGTGGTGGTCGAACCATCACGACGTTCGATTCTCCTTTAATAGTAGAGATTATTATGGGTAGATAGGAAGTAGCGCACGACTTTTAACTGGGCCAGCCGTTAGTTAGGTTCTATGTATTTGAGTTTTTTTGTTTTGGAAACCTTCCGGAAGGTTTCGGTCCAATTCTTAATGTTATTTAGTTTTCCTTTTTTTGGTTTTATCATTTTTTTTTTCATTCCCTTTTTCTCCTTTTCAAGTTTATTTTTATTTCTTCAAAACCATTCACCTTTATAAAAAATGTGCTCGTGTGTTAGCAAAATGACATTTTTTTTCAAAAATGCCTGTCTTTTCCAAAATGTTGACAATTTGAAAAATATTTTATTTTTCCAAAGCTATATTTACTCTTTTTAGAATTGTTCATGTATTAAAATAAATTATTGTGTTTTTCAAAACGTTCGTATTTCAAAAATTGTCCATGATTTCTGAAAAAAGGGGTCACACTTCCGAAATTGTTCGCAAATTTAAATTTATTCATGTCTTTTTTAAAAAATATCCGAAAAACATGTGCTTAAAAAGAGGGTCGCTACAGTGTCATTATGGGATAAACCGAGTCGCTCCATGCGAGTGCCTTATTTACGTTTGCTCGGCAGTGTTATTACTGCTCTGCATTTCCCGGCAACGAGCGAGCTGCACATAGGAGATAACTTGCGTGCGTGAGTGGCGACATTTTTTTGAGGGGTGAAGCAAGTTTTATTGATCAAATTTCGCATGTAGTGGAATAAAAAACGGATCATGGGGTTGGATCAACCACAAGTGTCTCCCCTGGTCCAAAGAATGAGAAAATTCTAGCTAGACTATCAGCCTCATAATTTGCCGCTCTGCCAATAATCTTTAAACTGAAGCCCACTGCGCCCTCTCTCTCTCGGTGATGATGATAGGGCCATACATTCCGTGCGTGAGAGTGAGGCCGGGAGCACAACACATGGCCCATGACGACGCCGTCGTCTCCAGGCCCCGGGCCCGCCTCCTCGCGTTACGCGCGCAGGGCGTGATCCAATGAAGGAACACTCCAGGCGCGCACGCCACGGCACGGCCCCCCTCCCCTCCGCGGTGCTCCCACGGCAGCTGAAACCGGGATCCGTTCCTCACGATCCGCGCGCGAGTCTCACGCACCCCACCGGCGCCACCGCCTCCTCGCTCGCTCGCGCGCCTACTGTACGTGTAGGACGTGCGTGCGTGCCCCGCGCCTACGATCCGTCCGTCCCCTACCACTACCAACGGACCTCCACCGATCGATCCGTTGCTGCTGCCTACCCTACGCGCGCACCGGGGTCCAACCCCAACTCATCGCTGCGCCGCACACGTACGAGGGAGCGGCGCCGGCGCGGGCGGGCACGCCCACGCCGCCGGGGACCGGCATCGCGCGGACCTGAGGAATTCATCTCGCAACCGTATCCCCACGCACGCCTGCTGAGTTGTTATGAGAAACACTAGTACCACACACTACTGCTGCACCTGACCACGTAGGGGCGGGCTATGGTAGGTAGGTAGCCCGGGCAGGCCACATATGACTACACGAAACCCCTCCACGTGACCCTAATCCTCCTCGCACATTTTCGTGCCGGCAACTCGGACCGGCTGCCCCCCCTAGCCTTTCAGATTCTCTCGAGTCTTGGCCAACCCAAACTAATCATCGGCAGCTAATCATAGCGAACGTGGCAAAATGTATCGGATGTCAATCGGGTTATCACATAGATTAGTCCAGTCCAATATTATTATACGCGGCTCGCACGTAGGTTATCCACTTGGGGATCGATCGACGCGAGGGGGATCGGACGACGTGCGCAGGAGACTGTAAGCAAGCACGTAGAAACGGCAAGGAAGCTTCACAAAGTGATGCCGGGCCTAACCTAACCCCTGTTTAGGATCGGGGTTCAGCACGTACTCTCACCTTTTCCATCGGATGATGAGATACCGTGAATCCACGATGACTGCGCGCGATACGACTAATCGTGGCCCTAATCATTCCAAGAGATTGGATCGCACGACTTAACCACACAATCATTCCGAGTACATTAAAACTGCATATACAACGACGATGTACTAGATACTATATAACACATGTTTAATTTGATAGACTGGGTGCTCGCTCGTTGCCGGGAAATGCAGAGCAGTAATGCCTGAATGTGCACTGCTACTTGGTAGACAAGTTTGTGCAACTTGTGTTAAAAAAAAACTTGTAGAGTATAAAATAAAGAGAATGACAAGTGAAAACAGGATATATATGCTTGTTGCCCGGAAAGAGGCATGCATGTAGCTCGTCCATCCTCACAACTTGTCTTAGAAAAAGAAGAGATTCATAAACAAGTAAAAACATAAGCAGGATATGCCGTGTGATTTGATTAAGTGAAGTCAAAGTTTTGTACCCCTGCGCGTCCCCTGCGTCAACACACGGGTCACCGTGCCGTGTTCGACCGGCAAAGCTGAAACAAACGGGTAAAGAACAAGAATTTCTTCGACGGAAGCGACTTCGAAACGACAAACTACTACCGGTAAACTTTGAGTAAATTGCACAGAAGTACCACAATTGGGGCATTGGAAGCAGATTGATATCAAGGTTGGTTATTTTTACGTGTCAGTACCAAGATTGGGGCTAGCCGTTGCAAAAAAGACTAAAAGCTCGTTTTGTACGTATTGACACTAAAGCTGACCGATTGGGCCCGCCCGTCAGGCGCCACGCTGGCCAGTGCGCGCGTCGCCTGCGCTGGCTGCGCGCTGACTCGGACGAGGCCGGCTCGGCCCGTTGGTGCGACCGAGCCAGACCCCGACCCCGCTCTGCCCTGTCCTTTTCCTCGCACCTCGCCGGCGGCTGCCTCCCCGCCTGCCCCGCCGCCGCCGCACCACGCCGCCGTAGCCATCGATCGAACAGCTCAGGCGCTGTCACCTCCCTCCTCTCCCCCGCGGCTGCTGTGCCCTCCTCTCCCCCGCGGCCGCTGTGCCCTCCTCTCCCCCGCGGCCGCTGTGCCCTCCTCTCCCCCGCGGCTGCTGTGCCCTAGGCGACGATGGCCTCGGCGACTCCGGCAGGCGGCGATGGCCTGGGCGATGCGAGCGGCGGCGACCTCCCCCGCTTCGATGGCAGTGGCGGCTACTCCAGCTCGGAGTACAGTAGCGCGGAGGAAGATTTTGCGGAGCCGGCGTTGTCGATGGAGCAGAGGCTGCGGATGGCGCGAATTTGGGTGGACAACCCTAGCACCGCCCATCACTGGACTCATGGCTTCGGTGGTGTTCTGTAAGTGCTCCACTGTTCCATTCTTGCTCCATTCTTGCTCACTGAAATTGGGGATTAGGGTTAGAGTGTACTGCCTGCATGTTTAGCACTCTAATTGCTAGGCCTAACTAGAGCAGAGTAGTATAGTGGATTACATGAGTCCTAACTAGAGCAGCATTAGGTGTTACCTAGCTAGGGTAAATAAAAGCTTTGCTTATATGTTAACTTAAACAAAGCTCTGTTTATATGTTAACTTGTGTATATGTTAACTTAAACAAAACTCTGTTTATATGTTAACTGAAACAAATCTTTGTTTATATGTTAGACAATATGTTAAGTAAAACTGTTTATTAACCAATTTTGTCTGTTATTTCATTTTGCAGTTTGTATGATGACATTTTGGATGTTAGGTTCTTTTTTGATGCTTCAGAAATGTTAGAGCTGAAGCTCTGCAGTTCAGATGTAACATACCTGAATATGATTGCAGTGATGGAAACCCAAGGATTTAGTGAATATGATCTGCTGTTTCACATTGAGAATCCAGATTTAGGGGAGAAAGGATTGGAGATGGTAGAGAGTAATGCTGAGTTGCAACTAGTAAAGAGGCAGGTTGAGGAGTGTAAGGTTTTAAATTTGCTAGTGAGGGCATGTCCACCTCCTTGCAGCAAGTTTCAGAGGCAAGAATTATCCACTGTTGTGTATGAAGAGCCTGTGTTATATGATCTCAGTGAGCCACCCATCTATGCTGTTGATGAAGAAGGAGTTGCCTTTGAAAGTCAGAGTAGCAGCTGCAGTTTAGTAGCTCATGGTACTGGTGTTTGCACACAAGAGAGGAAGAATGTAAAAGGAAAACTGAAAGCTGTTTTGGAAATAGAAGAAGAAGAGGGATATGATGGCAGTGGTGGTTCTGATTGTGAAGGTGAAGATGACAGTGATGTAAACCCTTTTTATATGGGTGATGCTGATGACATAGAGATGGATGAGGGAAAGAAACAGAGAGAGTATGATGAAGTAGAAGAGGAAGAAACAGATGATGAAGAAT
This sequence comes from Triticum aestivum, assembly GCF_018294505.1. Lineage (NCBI taxonomy): Eukaryota > Viridiplantae > Streptophyta > Magnoliopsida > Poales > Poaceae > Triticum > Triticum aestivum. The sequence goes on along the minus strand of NC_057814.1, from coordinate 107,113,748 downwards.
CTGAGGAGGAAGAAATGGTGCATTACTCTGGTGACACAGAGGTTGAGGAACCTTTTGAAATGGATGAAGATGACAAGGTTGTTTCACAGGATGAAGAAACTGTAATTGTACATGAAGAGAAGAAGAAGAAGAAGAAACAGAAGCTTCTAGTTAGGAAAGGGCCTACAACAAGGACACATTCAAGTGTAGTTCAAGAGGAGGAACCTGATTTCCAACCTTCATCTGATGAAGAACAGAAAGGATTGTTGAAGGAGGCTGATGATGATGGTTATGAGCCATTGGCATTTGTGCTGCCAAAGAAAAGGAAGAGCAGGGCAAAGCAGAGGCCTCCTAGAAAATGGTACAATGAGAAAATGGAGGCACCACATGAGCAATTATGTCTACAGATGTGTTTCAAGGATCAACATCAATTCAGAGAGGCTTTGTTGAACTTACACATCACTCAAGGCAGAAACTTCAAATATCATAGGAACTCAGATCAAAGAATAATTGTAGAATGCAACCAAAAACATTGCAACTTCTTTATGGTGGCAGCAGTTATAAAAGGTGAAACTACTTTTGTAATTAAGAAGATGAGAATTAAGCATACTTGCCCTATTAGTACAGAGACAACAAGGGTAAGTGCCAAGTGGCTTGCACAGAAGTATGAGTCATTGTTCAGATCTGATCTAACAACTGGCATTCAGACTTTGATTGATGCCTGCATGGAGAAGTATGGTGTGGATGTGCCCAAGTCAATGGCATATAGGGCAAAGAACCTAGCTATTGATGCTGTGCTAGGAGACCACAAGAAGCAACACCCTAGGTTGAAAGACTATGCTCAGACAGTGATGGATACAAACCCTGGGAGTAGAGTAGTAGTCACTACTGTAACTCCAACACCCACTGAAAAAATCCCCCATCCAGGTCCAAGATTCCATGCTATGTTCTATTGCATCAATGGAGCAAGGGAGGGGTTTCTCAAGGGGTGCAGACCATTCATTGGTTAGTTTGTTCACCTTGTGCATTAGTTACATATTGTTTCATCTTGAAATGCATTTGAATGTTTTTAATACTGAATTTGCTTGCTCAGGTGTTGATGGGTGCTTCATTAAGTTAACTACTGGTGCTCAACTACTTGCTGCCACTGGTAGAGATGGCAACAACAATATATACCCACCAGCATTTGGTATTGTTGGGCAAGAGGACACACCTAACTGGTGTTGGTTTCTACACCAACTTAAAATCTGCCTAGGAGGAGAAGTGGGAAGGTTTGGTCCATATACAATAATGTCAGATAGACAAAAGGTATGTGCTTGCATCTTATGTCATTGTTCCTATATGGTTGTTTTGTGCTAGATAGTAGCTTAGCTAGTTTAATTGTGTGTCCCAGGGCCTACTAAATGCAGTGAATGTTGTCTTTCCTAAGTGCAACCAAAGGTTCTGCCTTAGGCATATCTATGCAAACTTCCAAAATGCTGGGTTTAGGGGGGAAGATCTGAAAAAGTGTATGGATAATGCTGCCTATGCATATAGTGAACACAAATTTAACATTGCAATGAATGACCTTAGAGCTGAGTGTGAGCAAGCTTGGGAGTGGCTTTGTCAAATACCCAAGGAAACATGGGCAAGGCATGCATTTGACACAAACTGCAAGACTGACCTTGTAGTTAACAATTTATCTGAGGTGTTCAACAAGTATGTCCTAGATGTTAGGAAGAAACCAATTAGGACAATGTGTGATGGAATAAAGGATAAGTAGATGGTGATGTGGCATAGGAATAGGGAGAGTGGAAAGAAAGCTAGATGGGACATAACACCCCATTATAGTGAGAAGCTAGAGGTTGAGAAGGAGAGGGCCAAATATTGCAAACCAATTCAAGCTGGTGTGGACTTGTGGCAAGTTACAAGTGGGCAGCAAACCCATGTTGTTAACTTGCAAATGCACACATGTGGGTGCAGAAAATGGGACCTAAGTGGCATCCCATGTAACCATGCCATCTCAGCAATAAATAAGGCCAAAAGAAAACCAGAGGATTATGTCAGCAAGTTCTTCAAGAAAGAAATTTATCTGGCAGCTTATGAACCAATGATCTATCCAGTTCCTGGTGAGCATGACTGGACAAGGACCCCTGGTCCAGACATTGACCCACCTGCATTTAAAGTGAAGAGAGGAAGAAAGAAAGAGAAGAGGATCAAGGGGAAATTTGAAGTCCCAAAGCCTAAGGAGACATCAAGAATGGGGACTATAACATGTGGCAATTGTGGACTGCAAGGACATAGGTACACAAGCTGCAACAAGCAGTTGAAGCCTGAGCTGGCTTTGAGGAAGAACAAACATGTGGTAATCCTCTAATAAGTAGTAACAGGTTTTCCTTCTTGTACATTCTATTTTTTTAAGTACTAACTCATTTTCCTTCTTTGTTTATGCAAGCCTCTTGCAAGGAATTCCAATGCTGGTGCTGCTGCTACTACACAAGCATCAACAACTTCTCATCCAACTCCTACAACAACACCAACAGCTGGAACAGGAGCTGGGAGAGGAGCTGGGAGAGGAGCTGGGAGAGGAGCTGGGAGAGGGGCTGCAACTGCAGCTGCTGGGACTGGTGCTGCTAGAGGTGCTGCACCAGGTGCTGGGAGAGGTGCTGGGAGAGGGAGAGGTACATTCTCTGCCCCAAGGCAATCTGGTCCCTCCACATCTACTGCTCCCTCTACATCTACTGCTACTCCACCTTCTGGTGGTAGAAACAGAGGATGGAGAGCCTACTTCTATGCAAGTGGTAACCACTAAATGGCACATGTGCCATGTAATGTTCAAAACTAGGGTTCATTTAGGGTCTAGGGTGGCTCGGGGTCGACGGAACCACCTAAAGGCATCAACTAGGGTTTTGGTGGCTCGGGGTCGACGGAACCACCTAAACCTATCATCTAGGCTCTAGGGTGGCTCGGGGTGGACGAAAACACCTAAACCTATCATCTAGGCTCTAGGGTGGCTCGGGGTCGACGGAACCACCTAAACCTATCAATTAGGGTTTTGGTGGCTCGGGGTCGACGAAAACACCTAAAGGCATCACTCTAACATAAGCATCACTCTAACATAAGCATTACTTTTGCAAATGCATTTAAGCATTTAAGCATCACTATAACATAAGTAACACTGGAGTTCAACACATTATAGAATACACATCCATTGTTCACATTGATCACATTACATAGTGGAGTTCAAATGCACAATCCATCCTTTTCTCACAAAAGGATGAATAGCATAACTACTAGAGTTACAACCAGAGTTCACAATTAGTACTAGAACCATACATTACACAACCATAATTCTAAGTTACTAGGTCATTGCACAACCATCATTCCCAAAAGGTCTGCAATGCCCACTAATCTCAAGTCATCTTGTTCAGTTCTGCAAGATGGCCTGGATCCCCTTGGTCTTCTCCTTCAGCTTCTCCTCTACCTTGATGAGCTCAGTAATCTTAAACTCTTGCATCTGCTTCTCTTCATTATGGTTTTCCTTGAGCTTCAGCAGATCAGCAACCTGGAGCTTCAACTCTAGCTTCTCTTGGGTGAGCTTCTCCTCAAACTTTGTGAACTCTGCATTCTTCAACTCCAAATTCATCCTACCCTCACTCAACAATTCCTTCTCTTTCATATTCTTCAACTTCAAGTTTTGGATGACAGTTGCTTGAGCACTTGTCAGGTTGCACAGGAGTTCATACTTTTGTTGAAGCTTCTGTGCAGCTGCATCTTTCTTTGCCATTTCTGCATTCATACCAGCCACCAATTCAGCTCTGCATTGGTGCTGATATGTGACAGCAGACTGCAGATAACTGAAATCCACAACCCTATCCTTCTGAAAGTCCACAAGTTGATGCACATCTTTCACTAACTTGTCATAGTCTGCATCCAGCTTGTTCTTTTCTTCTGTCAACTGATGAATAGTTAGAGCACTTTGAAGATTATCATTCACCCTAGCAGACTTGCTCTCTTCAACCATTGACCAAAGCTTCAGCAATGCATTCTCCATTGTTGGGGGCCACTGCTCATCAACCCACTGAACAAACCCACAATTCTGACCTTCCTGGAAAAATTAGAAGGGCAAAATTTAATACAATACAACTACTAAGAGTACTAAGCAACAGTTAGTTCATGGCAGTACCTAATGTTGGCACTGACATTAACTGGATTTGCACAGCCATTTGCTAAGCAACAGGACCACATTGTAAAATAGATTAATGTAATCCTACAATGGATGATCAACTCATATATTTACCAGGCACCAGAGTAACACTCCATTCAACTTAGAAGTTGCTAAGCAGCCATGTGCTAATCCTAACAGTAATAAGCAACACAATGTGAACTACTTTGCCCACCTAAATACACTACACTAGCCTGCAGCAACAAACTAGCTAATGAGACTACCTACTGTCAGCAGTAAGCAATTGTTACTAACTGGCTCCACTGAACTTAATATTGAGCAACACTGCATTTGCAAAGAAGTGTAAATAAATAGCATGTGCACACAACAGGAGCATATATTTTAGCAGAAATGCATTCCACTGAACTTAATAATGATCATTCCTAACAAATTTAGCATGCACATAACTGAATCACAGGTGGCAAACAAGACTCTGCCACTTTCAATGAACACATCCAGTGCTTAATCACCAAGGCAAGAAAATTACCGGCTCTGCACATGCTAAGAACCTTCTCCCAGTCATTGTTCCTTCAAACGCAACAAGCCTCTCTGATGGCTTCCCATGCTTCTCGCACAACACTATCAGATCTAGCTCAAGACCCTTGTAATCCGGGTCCTCAAGAGAGAAAGGCACCTGCCCAAGCAAAATCCAAGTTACCATCATGTGCAGAGGATGAGGACAAATCAAATCAAACAAAATCCTAACAACAAAGACCACCTACACACAAAAATCCCCAAATTTCCTAAACCTAACCCTAACCCTAGCTCCAATGGAGTAACTTACCTGGTTCAGCCCATCGGTGGAGGTTTCGGAGTGCATGTACGGGAGGCTTGAGTTGTCGTCGCTGCTCTCGTCCTCCAGAACCATGGCTGCGGCGGCGTGCTGTGGCGGCCAGCGGTGGCGGGCGCAGGCGACGGCGAGGCAGGAAGAAAGAAAGAAGAAGCGAGCGCGGTCGGGGTCGGGGTCTGGCTCGGTCGCACCAACGGGCCGAGCCGGCCTCGTCCGAGTCAGCGCGCAGCCAGCGCAGGCGACGCGCGCACTGGCCAGCGTGGCGCCTGACGGGCGGGCCCAATCGGTCAGCTTTAGTGTCAATACGTACAAAACGAGCTTTTAGTCTTTTTTGCAACGGCTAGCCCCAATCTTGGTACTGACACGTAAAAATTACCAATCTTGGTATCAATCTGCTTCCAATGCCCCAATTATGGTATTTCTGTGCAATTTACTCGTAAACTTTTTCCTTTGCCAGCGCTGGGAGCCTGGAAGCAAACTGGTTCAGAATTTTGAATTTTTAAGCCTTGCAGAGGCGACGCTTCAAGGCACTGGAACTTGTGACGCCGCTAGCCAGCTGCAGCGCCGAGTTTAGTTGCTTTCCTCACGCGGCCGGGGGAAGTGGATCCTCTAACATCCTCAAGGTTGAGATGTCACGAAGCTACAGTAAAATGCATGTGTAAAGCGAAGAAGGAACGTCATGGTTACTGGAACAACTACTGTGCGGATTACTGTAGCATGTATAAAAATAAATCAAAAACTAATTTTATTGCATCATAATTTTGTTTGTATGTAATTTTTGTAAATGTATATAGTAGATTTGTAATTTGCAAATTAATTATAATCATTTTAGGCTTAACCATATGGATGTGAAGAAGGGATGTCACGGTTACTGTAGCTTACGCGACATCCTTGAGGATGTTACAGGATCCGGCTCCGCGGCCGGGTGGGGTATGCAGATGCGGAAAGAGGTTTAGGTTTTTGTCTGCCAGAAGAAACCAACTCTTTGCCGAGAAAGCGCGGAGGTTGTCGCTTGCACACTTGATATTCCGGTCAATCCACGGTTGAATTTCTCTTTTGTTTTCAAACAAGATAGGCCGGCCTTTGTCTGTTAGGCGCAGGCGCATTTGGTGTGCCCTTGCTTTGCTCCTCCTTTTCTCCCTTTCTGATGTGGTTCAGGACTGACTTCAGGGATCGCATTGTCTCCTTCCTGCTGCAGAACTACTTAACTCGATCGTAATAATTTCTTATCTAATCATAAGAACAGTTATTCACTGACACGGGTGACTTTTGTTTGCAGCTGGCGTAGTATAGTACACAGATGAATGCGGCAATGGCATGAAGAAGCAGAGTTGAACTGAAACACAATCTAATTAGTATGAACAGAGCTTATCAATTTCATGAATGATCCATCAACATCAATAACCAATCAGTGACACCAATGCCAAACATCTTTTTGTTTACATCAGAATTTCTGGCCAAAATCCTTGGCGAAAAAGAGAAGAAGAATCAAAGAAAGGGAAGAAGAAAGAAAGAATGAACACATGTATGTATAGACACTCCGGTGATCGGCGAGGCGAGCCAATGCGTCGGAGAGCTATGTAGTTTTCGGATCAGTTAGCCGCCGGAGGCGTCTTTGGCGTCTTCGGCGGGCGCCCGACGAGGCCCTGCTCGATGTCGCCGCCGCCGCGCGGGCTGGGGGATGATGACGCGCCCACCACGGCCTGCTTGCCCCTGCTCAGGAGCCGGCGCAGCGACCGGAGCCGGGCGGACATCGGGGACCGCAGGTCGCTCGCCGGCAGCGGCGTGGCGGGGGATGTCGACGCCGCGCCCACCGCCATCGCCCGGGTGGGGATGTCGATCACCAGGTTCTCCTTCCTGCGCCCGGAGGCCGAGGAGCTGGTGGAGGCGGCGGCGATCGGAGGTGCCGGGGCCGGCGCCGGCGGCATCCCTCCGAGGCCGCCGTTGGTGACGTCGTCGTGGGTGCCCCAGAAGAGGACGTTGGTGGGGAACATGGGGAACTCCGGCGTGGCGTGGTCCTCGCGCGGCACGCGGGGGAGCCCCTCGGCGGCGGGCTCGTCCGCGTCGGCGCCGACGGGGGCGCGGCAGAGCGGGCAGGTGTCGTGGGAGTGGAACCACATGTCGATGCAGTCGACGTGGAAGCGGTGGTCGCACTTGGGCAGCGTCCGCACCTTCTCGCCGTCGGCCACCTCCGAGAGGCACACCGCGCACTCGAGCGCGTCGCGGCTGCTCCTCCTCCCCTGGCCGCCGGGCGTCTTGGGCGAGGCGCCGCCGCCGTAGACGGCGACGGGGAGGGTCCGGAGCACGGAGGCCGGCAGGCCGCGGCGCGGGAACGGGGAGTCGCCGACGAAGATGAAGCGCGAGGAGGTGGCGCCGGCGCCGTTGAGCATGGGGTTGGCCCCCAAGAAGCGCTTGGCGTAGAGGTAGAGGAGGAAGACGAAGACGACGACCATGAAGAGGAAGATCACCGCCGCCAGCAGCACCCCGTTGCTGATGGCCAGCTGCGACGGATGACCCACCGCCGCCGCGTCCGCCACCGTCGAAGCCGGAGGCGATGAAGACATTCTGCCCGTCTCAAGTCCCACCAACAAAGTGATCCCCGTTTCCCGGCGGCGATGGCTGACGACACTAAAGAACGGAGAGAGGAAGAGGAGAGGAGAAGCAATGGAGGAGGTCGCCTGTGGTGGCACGGTATTTGAAGGGGGACTAGCTGATGGGAGGTGGACTTTGTCAACTAGTGGTTGGGCTCGGCGAGGGCTTTGGGTCGCGCGGTCTGGGTTTGACTGGGCCGTTTCGATGGTGACGCGGGGGCCTTCTTTCTCGGCTCGGCCGCGACGTGCGCCGGCGGCCTCCGGGAAGCATCCAACTGGCGGGAGCGCGGGCAGCCGCCGCCGCGGTATGTGCGGGAAACTGACGTCGCCGGTGGCTGCTGACCTGACCTCGCCGGTCACGGTCAATGTGGCCTCCATCGCCTTCCTGCGAATGTAGGAAGCCATTGCACATCATTTGCACGGGCCGTTCGTGGTGCTAGTGGTAAATATTACACGGATAAAAACCTTGGTCAAACAGTTGCTTATTATACAAATGTATGCTTCGAATTCGGCTTGGCACGCGTCAGATATGAGCTCAAGCTGGTACCAAATCTTATGTTTTTGTCTTATTTTTCACATAAAAGGCTTGCCATTTTTACCAATTACGGATTAAGGAAAATGTTTTTTTAGAAATTCTAATATGCTGCATTTCACGGACTCGTGCACATCTAGTGTGTCGATGCGAGGATGGCGTGTGCAGTGAAAGCGTGCGTCATGTGTATGGGTCGTCGCGCTGCGGCACAACATTTTAGTTAAGTTACCGAGGACGTACCCGAAGGCTCGGATAAAAGCCTACACTTCTGGCATTAAGTGGCTCCGAAAATTCATAGCCGTTATTCCGCCTAACAAAATTGCATGCCTGTTATCCCGGTATTAAACAACATCTTCCTCATCCTTGTTTCGAAATTATTGTAGAAAGGCTCGCTGTGTTTTAGAAGACAGGTGAATCATAGTTACACATGTCCGACTACGTGATGTAACCACGTGTCATTCAATCGTCATGCGGTGATGCACGCCTAGTGTACTGTGTTGATGAAGTGGGGCGACGTGTGTAACACAACACACGTTTTGTGCGATGAGCGGTCGCGTTGTAGCACAACCCTTTAGTACAAGTTGTTGCTAAGCCTCATAGACGTGGGGCCGGATAAAAGCCTACTCTTTCGGCATTAAGTAAGTTCAAATTTCCACGCTTGTTTATTCCCTAGATGAAATTTTGCCACCGTTATCCTGATACTCGCATTAAATAACTTCTTCCTTAATCTTGTTCGATAATTACTGTAGGAAGGATTGTGTGTTTCGGAACACCCTCGTGTTTCTTTCTTTTTAAATCTCCCATGAGACAAGCATCGCAAGGGGAAGCTAACACATGCAAAATGATGGTCTCGCAATGACTTTGTCTAGCAATCTGCATTCCTTAGATGCTTGGGTGTACATCATGTATATCCAGTTATTCCTTTGTGTGTATCCATATTCTTACCCAATAACTACATTTAAAGATGATATTTGTCGTCGTTTCCAATTTTGTTTTGCTGGAATAGTAGTATGTTTTATTCTGTGTGGAACTAGCTTGAGATCCTCTTTTTGCGTTCTTTTGCATTAATTAACAGTGGAGTTTTCATTATTGAGAATCCGACTATTTCGGAGAACCCAATTTTCCATCAGCTCAATGTTAAAATATCCATGGCAAAGCTTCAATAGTGAGAAAGCATTTGTCATAAAGGGAAATGCTACTCGATTTTGCCAGATACAAGGAACGACAAACACTCCTGAGCCATACAATTTCCTTTGTAGGGTTTTTGCAAATGTTAAGTTTGAGGATTTTCATAGGGAAGCCAACAAGATTACGCACATTTTGGCTTGTAATTGCAACGGAGCAAATGTCAATGTTCTGCACCATGAACCCCTGGGTTTTGTTTTAACGCAACTAGCTGCCGATGTAACTGTTTTATTCAAATGAATAAAGTTGGGACCATGGCTTTTTCTATGAGAAACACTTGTGAGCCATTGGACAGTACTCAGTACCAACAAAAAGTAGAGATAATATTGCATAGAACACGATACAACGGGATTGGTGGAAAGATTTCCTTTGCAGCAAGTCCCCGATGGTTAGGGAGTTTGTTCTTCAGAAGCTACGGCGTGAACAAAATGAAGTTGGCATCGATTAGCAAATTATTATTGTGTCACGGTTGTGTGACTCAACTAAAGGCCCCATGTATCGAAGCTCTTTTGCTTCTTGATTGTATCCCCTAATTCTAGAATAAAACTCCCTTTCACTCGAAAAAGAAGAAGAAGGAGCAGCCAAAATACCTTGAGCTTCAGCCATGGATCTCCTAGAACTTGCTTGCAAAGGCAGGTTTTTATTTGTAAAAAAATTTAAAACCGAAATCCTAACAGCAAAAAAATGCTACTCCCTCTGTCCGAAAATACTTGTCATCAAAATGGATAAAAATGATGTATCTAAAATTAATATACATTTAGATACATCTTCTTTTATTCATTTTGATGACAAGTATTTCCGGACGGAGGGAGTATATGATTGCTGGAGTCAATAATTTCGCAACGGATCAGCAACGGCTCTGTGATTGAATGCGCGCTGAACGGTCGGGTGGTTCGTTGTTTGAATTTTGTAGCCAGAAAATGTGAAACGGAGCGTAGAAAAACTCGGCGGTAGTACGTACTGCCATGCCGGCGACCAGCCAGGCAACGACGTGCTGACTCGTCCGTTGCACTGTGAGAGCCCACGTAAATAACAGTGGTGGTGGTCCATGTGGACATGTGGTGCGGCGCAATTCCTTGATGGCGTTTTAAAGGCAACGGACATCATCTCTACCGCTCCACAGAACGTACGGGGATTAGCTTACAGAGCAGCAGTATTTGATCCTCACAAGGATTGTTAGGGCATGTACAATGGAAGCAGCACTTCGTATGAAATATTCCCTCCGTCCTATAATATAAGAACGTTTTTGACACTACATTAGTGTAAAAACACTGTTATATTATGGGACAGAGGGAGTAACTCTCATGGAATGCTGCAGCCTACTTCGGGACCCACCCTCTCTCTTTTCTTTCCTTACTTATCCATTTCTCTCTCCTACTTTCCTCCAAAACTAGATGGTTTGCTCCCTCTCACACACACCACCCACCATCGTAGCAAGCTTTTGTCAGTAAGAGCATCTTCAGCCGTTGAGCCCCTCAGGAGGCATTTTTTTCGCCGCTTGGGGGGCTCCGGCGAAAATTTTAGCTTGGGGTTGAAAAAATCTCCTGCCGTGAGACACCCCCAAGCGAAGCCGTCGAACGCGTCGCCTTCCGCTGCTGCCGCCCCGCGCGTGCATGCGTGCACCGACCGCCGCCCACTTGCCAGCACGGCATGGATCCCGTCGCCGACGCGCCGGACCCGCCGGGCTCCGCCGCAACCGTCCTCGACACCCTGGGCGAGGAGGTGCTCACGGTCATGTCCCCGGTCTCCATCTGCACAGCGGTCCGCACGCCCGCCCGCCCGCGCTTGTGGCGCGTGCGCCCATGATGCCAGCCAACACGACGGCTCACCCGCACGCAACCAGCACGCCTGCGGCGGCTCGCGTTGCTCGACTCACCGCTTCCCACGCCGCGCCGCTCCCGCGCCTCCGCGGATGCACCGGCAGCAGCCTGCGGTGCGCCGCCTCGCCGCTGCGCACGCAGGTGCCCTTCTCCTGGGAGAGCTCCTCCGGCGTGCCCAAGAGCAGCAGGGACACGCGGGAGGAGACGATGCCGCCGCCAAAGCTGCCGCCCGGGCGCTGGCCGTCGCAGTGCCCCACGAGGACCAACTAGTGCTACGGCAACGGGAGCGAGGCCAGCAGCGACGACTGCGACGCGTCGTCCTTCTCCGACGCGCTGGACAGGACGTCCTCCTCGCCCGCGCGGATCGCCTCCTCAGCGTGCGCACAACATCTCCACCCACGCCGGGGCCGCCGGTGGCCTTGATGTGCTTGGCCGACGAGGGCGGCGGGAAGGGGCGCTTGAAGAACCGCCTGGGCGTGGACCTGGCCGGTGAAGGCAACGCCCCGGCCGGCAGCGGGCTGGTGCCCCGCGGGGTACGGGCTGGGCCAGGCGACCCCGGGCGGCTGGTGCACAGGCGTGGTCGATCCGGAGTTGCGGCGGCGCGGGGTCCCGGTCCTGGCCGCAGTGGCCGGCGTGCGGTGCCGCGGCGGCGGCGTCTGCGGCGCTGGCCGGGGCCGGCGAGTGCGTCGCCGCCCAGCGGCGCCGCGCGAGGTAGCACTGTCCCATGGCCGGGTCCCCGCCTCCGCCTGCCATGCACGCGCTGAAGAAGGCGTTCGCTGGCCATGCACATGGTGGGCCTGGGAGGAAAAGAGGAGAGAGAGTGAGGTCTGAGGCTGACTTGTGGGGTTTTCACATGCAAAATGGAGCGCCGGTGCCCCAGCTGCGCCCCAGCTCTCTGGGTTTGGGTTGGTACCGCCGGGCATAACTTTAGTCAAATCCAGCGCTTTTTGGGCTTGTGGAGGCCTGACTGGGTGAAAAAAGATACGCCGACGATGAAAAAAGCCTCCTGGGGGGACGGCTGGAGATGCTCTAAGGAGGCAGCCTCCTCTGCAGGAACCCGCTTTACTCTGCGCACAACCTTTGCAACCGTCCTGGACCATCCGAGCCGAGCTGGATAGCTGGAGCTACTGTCCACCGTGTAGCATTGGCCATGCCCTTACTGCTGACATGTGGGGCCCACCTGTCATAATGGCCAGTCTGACATGTGGGCCACACTGTCATAATATCGTTTAAAAAAAACACAACTAGTAGTTGTTTTTGTCGAAAAATAGCTTCTTTTGGTAGTTTTTGTTGTGGATGTTTTGAAAGTGGTAGTTATGTGGAACCGAAGTCTGAAATGTGATAATTTTTGTTACATAATCCATTGGATATGCAGGGCACGGACGTGAGTTGTAAATTTACACCGACAAGTTGTAGAACTTTAAGAGCGATCTGAGCCGTTTATCTCTAATCCGACGGTCCTTTTTTGTTATTTTTTTCCTTATTCTTTCGCTGCAGAAGGCTGTTTCTATTGCATAGTTTTGCCCCCGTAAGAACGCGAGATGAGAAGATTTGTGTCAGTCGGAGGAACTACGGTCCTAAACAGACTTCGTTGACAGTTGCACCATCCTGAAAGCGACGCATGTGCCGATCATCATGGTGCCAATCGTTTGCCTAGACCGGAATTTCATGGTTTCTGCAACCGGACCGTAGTGGTCCGTCAACTCTTGCACAGACAATATGATTTTATAACTGGAATTTTTTCAATATTATAGCTCTCCAAACATTTTGCCAGTGTCTCAGATGCACAGTACTGCAATATTTCATACAAATGACCTGTATATTTATGGGTTTATTACACTTTACACCTTGGATGCGATTCACCTTTGCCCGCTCAATTAATCACAGCACGTCGGCCGCGGCTGGCCTTTTGTACTAGCACTAGTACATGACAGCGCCAGTTAACCGTGACTACTGGGAAACGGGAATGCGACTGTGGGGGCTGTCGTTTCAACAATCTAATGGTTGGTAGGAGGACGGGAAACGCGTGCGCTGCCGTGCCGAGACCATTGACAAGTTCGAGAGCGGAAAGTCGTCATCGGCACGGACGCATGGCTTCGGTTTCTACGCCCGTTCCCGCGGAGAAACAGCCACGATTCTGATCCCCGGCTACCACGAGTAGTGACAAGTCGAGCCCGCCCTTTGTGGATGCAACGTGGGCACACACACGCCCGCGGAAGCGCACGGCGTCGCACCTGCACACGCCCGCGTGCTCTGGGCCGCAGCGCCGGGCATTGACGACGACGGAGCCTGGCCTGGAGCCGGAGAGAGAGGCGCACCCCTAGCTACGTCAGTGAGAGCTCGTAGGTGTCCCCTGACGCGACGGCACCTTGCCATTGGGCGCGATCACCGGCTCCAGGATCGCTCGCCCGGGTCCGCCGGCGCCCGGAGTCCGCGCGAAAAGGCCCGTCTCACTCGCCCTACTCCCCTAGCGACACTGTTACGCTCGACATGATGAGCAGGAAAATTGTCGTGTCCAAGTCTGTAGGGCGAGGCCACGGACAAAAAGTGCACCAGGGGGGCAAAGCAGAGCGCGCACCACCGTTGTCATCACGGGACGGGAGGACCGGGCGACCGGCGGAGGGAAACCCGGACGGCAGCCCCAGCGGCGGGCGCGCCGGGACATGCCGGCCGGGGCCTTTGCGCGGCATCTCGCGGCGTACGTACGGTCCGGGCCCGAGGGGAAAGAAAGAGAAGGGACACGACACGAGTGCGTGCGACGCCGGCCGGCAGTGCGCCCGCGTGGAGACTAGCAGGGCGATGGTGATGTGACGGCGGGGGGAGCCCGGGGCGGGTCAGGTCAATGTTTGTTTCCCGTCTCCACCTGTGCCGCTTCGAGTGGGACGCGGACGCGGGGAGACGGCGGGCCAAAGTGTCGAGGGTGACGATGATGGCCATATCAGGGTGTGCAAAACCGAAGGCAAAAAAAAAAAAAACGATCCAAAATTTGGTATTTTTAGGTTTTGATGTTTCACCTAAGAAGGCCCATGACGATGAACCAATCTAGCTGACTAGAACTCCTGTTATCCTAGGCCTCCGCTATCTTATATAACCGATGCTAGGTTAGTCGACAGAACAATCTTAACACATCCTAGAGATGACACACAACGATCGCACGATAGATCAACCTACATCTGTACTCCCTCGAAATCAATACAATAAAACTAGGAAGCAGGGTATTATCTCCTTGAAAGAGCTCAAACATGGATAAAACCTTGTGTCCATTGTTACCATCGTGTCAAGGCTACTAGTTTTGCTGAATTTACTCCATCACCGCCGCCGGGTTGGGATCATTGAGGGCCTAGGCCGACGCTTCGTTTGACGTGGCGAATGCGGAGCGGCAGGCCGTGTTGCGCCGCTCGCCTGGCTGCTCTTTCCTCAGCGGACACGTCGGTCCACGATGAAGAGGGACCACCGCCACCGAGGTAGTGGAGGATCCGCCCGAGTGCCTTGGCGATCCTAAATATACAACTTACACCCCAAAACAAAAACAAAAAATTTCAAAACTTACACCCCAAAACAAATGCAGGTTACAAATTTACACAGACAAGTTTCAACATACAACTTAGACCCCAAAACAAATGCAAGTTACAAATTTACACAGACAATGTTCAACATACAACTTACACCCCAAACCAAAAATCAAAAAGTTTCAAAACTTACAGCGATAAGTTTTAAATCTTGAAGAATCTGAGCCGCGTATCTCTAATCCGACGGTCCTATTGATTTTTTTCCTAGTCTTTCACCGCAAAAGGCTGTTTCTACTGTAGTTGCCCCTTAAGGACGCGAGCTGGGAAGATTTGTGTCACTTAGAGCATCTCTAATAGACGGTCCAAATGTAAAAATACCTAACTTTTAAACCGTCTGGGGCAAAAAACGCTGCTCCAACAGACGGTCCATATGCAAAAAAATTTGGACCGCGGCCTCCTCGTGATGTAAAATGCAACACCTCGCGATGCAAATATACATCACGAGATGCATCTGGTCCAAAACTAGCCGCCGCCCGCGAACGCCCAACCGCCATTTCATTTCCGTTCCCGCCCGCCCGCGCCCGTTCGCCTGCCCGCGACCCTCCCGGCCGCCGCCGCCCCACACCGTCCGGCGCCGCCATGGCCGATGCCGACGACCCCGCCACCTTCTCCGCCGCCGCCGCAGCCGGTGGGTTGACCCACGTGGCTGCCGCCGCTGCCATCCCGCCTGCATCCGCGGCCATGCCGCTGCCCCCCCGCTGCCGGCCCGGATTGGCGCCGCCCCGGTTGGTGCCCACCACGCAGTCGGCGAAGCCGGCGAAGGGACGAGGAGGCAGCGTCAAACGGCCGGCCAACCGCAGCCGCAACCCGGCCGGTGAAGGTCTCAAAGACGGTCGCGGCGGCTCGGGGCGACGAGTCGCAGACGGTGCGGCCGGCGGCCTCCTCCAGCAGCCACACATGCATTCCTCCACCTCCCCCACCACCACCGCCGGCCGTGGAGGAAGATGTGGCCACGCCGACGACCACCGCCTCCAACATGTTCGACGAAATGTCGCAAAGGTATAAATTTTGCGGTTGTGCTCTCGTTTGTTGTTTCAATTTTTTTGTGTCCTTGATTGCTTGTGCGTGCAATTGTAGTGTTGATGATGAAGCTTTCATGCACACAACAAATGTGGCAAATGATGATTACATATATGAGTCACAAGAATATGAAACCCATTATGATGATGACAATCTTGATGTGGATGATGAGGGTTTCATTGTCAAGGGAAGAAGTGGCAATTATAGCACCGCGGAGGATGTGTTGATATGCACCGCTTGGAAGAAAATCTCTCAAGATGCAAGCGTTGGAAGCGACCAAACGGTGAGCACCTATTGGAAACGCATCAAGGAGTATTTCGACGAGCGCAACACAAGTGGTATCCTCCGTTCGAGCGACTCTCTACGCCAACGTTGGTCCACCATCAACGCCAAATGCTCAAAGTGGGCCGGTTGCTTGGCAAACGTTGCTCGCATGAACCCAAGTGGTTGCGGTGATAGTGATTTGGTAAATATTTCCTCTTCGTCCGTGCTTTGTCAAATATTTCCTCTTTGTTCAACATGTTGATGATGATGTGTTGCTTGTTTTATTGTAGAAAATGATTGCACAAGGATTGTTTCGGGAGAGGAACGTGAAAGGCGAGAAGAAGAAAAGGAAAGGAAAAGCTTTCACTTTTCATCATTGCTACAAAGAGCTCAAGGATGTGGAGAAGTGGAAAACTAGAGAGACTTTTGAATCGTCGAAGAAGAAGAGTGTGTTGGTTGAGGATGAAGAAGATGATGCCATTGAAGAGACGACCCCACTCCTAACTCCGCGACAAAATCTTATAGGCCCGATGGAACCAAGAAAGTGAAGGGAACCAAGCCGGAGACAATGATCTCAAAGAAGGATTTGATGCCATTGTCATGGCAAGGAAAGAGTATGCCGAAGAGAAAAGAATCTTGAAGCTCAAGGAAATAGAGGAGAGGAGTGAGGCCGAGCGGCGAACGGCGGCGGCCGAGGAGAAGAGGGCGGCATCCGAGGAGAGGAAGGTGGAACTAGAGGAGAAGAAGGCCGCGGCCGACGAGAGGAAGATGGTAGAA
Organism: Triticum aestivum; assembly: GCF_018294505.1. Lineage (NCBI taxonomy): Eukaryota > Viridiplantae > Streptophyta > Magnoliopsida > Poales > Poaceae > Triticum > Triticum aestivum. Next base: position 107,097,017 of record NC_057814.1, on the reverse strand, counting down.
GAGAGGACACTCAAGTTTATGTTCATGGACACATCAACTATTGATGCCAAGGCAAAGGCATATGTTGAACTTTGTCGCGATGAAATGCTCATGAAGAAGCAAATGCTCATGAGGCAAATGATGATGGGAGGAGGCATGGGAGGAGGCATGGGAGATGCCATGGGTGGAGCCATGGGAGGTTACATGAACACGATTGGAGGTGCCATGAGTGGTGCATTTGGCGGAAACATGGGCGGTGGGTTCGGTGGCAACATGGAAGGTGGCTTTGGCGGCATGGGAGGTGGCTTTGGCGGCATGGGAGGTGCTTTTGGCGGCAACATGATGGGTGGCTTGGGAGGTGGCTATGACGGCAACATGAGTGGTGTTGGAGGTGGATATGGCGGCAACATGGGATGCAATGAAGATGGTTCCGGTGGTGCTCACGGCAACGAGAGTTCACCGCTTGTTGAGAACGTCGACAAAGACGGTGATGGAGATGATCATCGTACCACGGTTCACAACACCGGTGGTGTTGATGACCCAAATGAGTGATATTCATGTGCATTTTAATTTCTAGGGCGAAAAACTTTGATTGAGACGATGCTCTTTTGGTAGACGAATTTGATACTATGATGGTGATGCACTTTTGATTGAAACTATGATGATGATGCACTTTATTTTCAAATTTTAGTTGCTATTTGAATGCAAAAGCATGGCTGAACAATGGCTGGTAGCAGCCGCGCGGCCGTTTTCATCTTCATTTTGGAACATCTATTGGAGTTGCAAATTTGGACCATCATTTTGGACCATCTGTTGGAGTTGAGCTTTTTTCGGAGCTCCAAAACGCACTTTTTGGCGGTCCAAATTTTACATCTCCGGTTTTGGACCGCCAAATTTTGGACCATCTATTGGAGATGCTCTTAGAAGAACTGAAGAAGTACGATCCTAAACAGATTTCGTTGATAGTCGCGCCCTCTTGAAAGCGACACATGTGCCGATCATGATGGTGCCAATCGTTTGCCTAGACCGGAGTTTCGTGGTTTCTCTAATTGGACTGTGGTCTGTCCGTCAATTCTTGCCTAGATAAGATATTTTATTATAAGAAAAAAATTAGATAAGAGTAGAATTTTCTCAACATTATTGCTCTCCAAACATTTTGCTAATGTATGTATAATTCTTAGCTAGGAACAGGGTCTCAGATGCATAGTACTGCAAAATGTTCTATACAAATAACCTGTAGATGCAATTGAGCTTCCCATTCACTATTCACCTTTGCCCCCACATCAATTCAATTAATAACAGCACGTCGGCCGCTGTTGGCTAGCTTTTTGTAGGAGCACATGACATCGGCAGTTAACCGTGACTTAGGGATGAAAATGAAGTGAAAACTTTCAGCTTTTCCGGCAAAAAATGGAAACGGAGAGAAAAAATGAAAGGGAAATGAAAACGGATTTTTTTATGCAGACAAAGAAATGAAAACGGAACGACTTTTCTGGTGGAACCAGCCCGAAAACGGAATTTTCCGTTTCTGTTTTGAATATGACAACCACTGTTTTCTAGCCCAACGAACACATGATGAGTAGAATGGCCTAGATGACCTAACTTCTACAATACTACTACTACATTAAGCATGGTAGCACGCTAGAAAAATCCTAATCCCTAATGGAGCATGCCGCCGTCGCTGACATATCCTACTTTATAAACATGATATATCATAATATTTAGTAATCATTGTCGGCGTTCTGGGAACCAGGGTACCCAGACCTGCCTGCCTGCGGCTCATGGCGTGGCTCCTTCGACGGCCTGGTACGACCCATCTACAAGGCCATCAAGACAAGACCCTCGCGAGGGGCCAAGCCTCGCGAGGCAGACAACGTCAAGACCTCTTGAAGGAGCGGCCTTCCCAGGCGGCCTCCCGAGGAGTGGAGATTTCTATGGAGGTACCCAGCTCAAGAAGTTCTGATGATGCAAGCCATGACGACCAAGGCCAGGCGGGCGCAGAGGAGGCAGTTTCCTCTTTGGTGCTAAGGACGCAAGGACAGGCGTGGGTTCCCGAGGAATCTGGCAAAGGTTTCCATTCCGGTGCAACAAGATCAAGACCACGGGCACGGCAGGAAGGATGTCATCGCCGAGCCCATCGCTGCGTCATGACCATAAGCTTTGCAGGTGAAGACCACCTTTCATCAGGATAAGATGTACTACTTGTCCCTTTCAAATTGGCCAGTGTGGAGTCCCTTCCCGCCTAAGTTTTGGGGAAGAGGACCGACCACTATAAATATAGGTTAGCCACCACCGTAGAGTGGGGATCAGATCCTTTCCATCCTCACCACCAGAGCCCTCGCGAGGTCATTCATCCACTGTACTAGTTCATCCTCGGCCCCTCGTGAGGCCAATCCACCAAAAGCAGGAGTAGGGTATTACACTGCAAGGTGGCCCGAACCTGGGTAAACCGTCGTGTCCATCTTCTTCCTTGCTCACGCGAATCCGGCTAGACTAGGATGTAGGGCGACAAGTCGGTAAGCTCGAGAGGTTGATTTCTTCGCACACTCTCCAGAGTTCAAACCTTCTTGGGTCCGCGAAGCCCAGAATCCGACATTTGGCGCGCCAGGTAGGGGCGTGTCGAAGTCCTTCTTCCACCTCTGCCCTGCTTCCGCTCCGTCGCTCCCATGGCTAACGCTCGCCGTGTTCGTGGTGAGCGCCGGGCCGCTCGTGTCGCTCAGATGGCACCCGTGGGCAACGACGCTCCTCGCCGCTCTGCTTCTCTCGCGGCCAACGCCGCCACCGGTCCTGCGGCTCACAAGCAGCAGGACTCGTCGCTGCCGCCTTCCGTGCGGCGTGATGGCCGCACCGCCACTCCGTCGCCTACTCCAGCCACGACGTCGTCCTCTCATGCTCGTCGGGGGCCAGCGAACGCGCGGGCTGCGCTGCTCATGCACGCGAACTCCTGCGTTACCGTCCCACCAACGACCTCTACGAAGACTGGCTGGGCCGCATCGCCGAGCTCGTCAGCGCCGCCGGAGAGCCCCTACGTCGTCTCGCTCGCTGCCTCGCCCGCCGTCCCGGGCAGGCGATGTGGCCCACGTTGCACCTCCTCCTCCTCGGCGCGACGTCGACCCCCAGCCCCAGCGCGATGCACCCCAACGCGGCCCGCCGCGTAGAGCGCCGGCGCGCGATGAGGCAAGTTGCCAGGTGGTGCAGCGGCCGTTGGTCGCTGTGCGCGCGCTCCCGGCGCCTCAGCGCCAGCACCAAGACCTCGCGCCACCGGAGCCTGTGGCGCGTGGGCGTCAAGATCAAGCTCCCCCCGCGCGCGCTCCGCCTGTGAGCGCGACAGGCTGCCGTGCTTTCACCCGGAGCTACGCCACGTCGTCTGGCCCGACAAGTTCAAGCAAGATCTGCCTCCATGCTACGATGACACTCCCGCCCCGCGGAATTCGTCCAGCTCAACGAGCTGAGCATCGAAGCGGTGAATGGCAACGACAAGGTCATGGCGAACTGGTTCCTCATTGCCCTGAAAGTGCAACTAATCCCTGGGTGGTTTTTGTAATTCTTAACAACATATAGCTCATTGAACTAATATCCTTTCAAGATGACTATTTCAGAAAGTTCAATGATTGGCATGGCATGGACTAGAGATGTGGACCCCTCAAAATGCTAAGGACAAATATTGGCAAAAGCTCAAGACTCTTCATTTCTATTTTAGTGATCCAAGATCACATTGAGTCCATAGGAAAGCCAATACTATTAAAAGGGGATGAGGTGTTGCTTAATGGTCTACTTGCTCAAAGTGCTTAGTGATATGCTCCAAAGCCCTCAACCATCTCCTCAAATCCAAATATGTCCTAAACCTAAAGTCAAACTCGGCCCCACCGATTTGATTCATCCGGCGCCATCGAGTTCACTTGACATAAGCCATAGCCAGAAACCCTAATCAGTTCGGTCTCACCGATAGGGATCTCGGTCTCACCGAGATGGGATTGCAAACTCTTTGTTTCCCTTCGTAATGTTTTGATATCACCGAAATGAGCGATCGGTCCCACCGAGTTCGCAATGCAAACTCTATGTTTCCTTTTCGTAACGTTTCGGTCTTACCCTAGCGCATCGGTCCCATCGAGTTTGCCTGACCAACTCTTTGCTTGCTTGTTACTGAAATCGGTCTCGCCGAGTTGAAGTAATCAGACAAACCGAGATCAAGTTTTGCCCTAACCCTAGCGCATCGGTCTCACCGAGTTGATCATGTCGGTCCCACCGAAAATCCTAACGTTCACATTTTGAACTGAATCGGTCTCACCGAGTTCATATATTCGGTCTGACCGAGTTGGCTCTTTGTGTGTAACGGTTAGATTTTGTGTGGAGGCTATATATACCCCTCCACCCTCCTCTCCATAAGTAAGAGAGCCATCAGAATGTGCCTACACTTCCAGCATTCATTTTCTGAGAAAGAACCACTTAGTCATGTGTTGAGACCAAGACATTCCAATCCAACCACAAGAATCTTGATCTCTAGCCTTCCCCAAGTTGCTTTCCACTCAAATCATCTTTCCACCATAGCCAAATCTGTGAGAGAGAGTTGAGTGTTAGGGAGACTATCATTTGAAGCACAAGAGCAAGGAGTTCATCATCAACACACCATCTATTACCTTTTGGAGAGTGATGTCTCCTAGGTTGGTTAGGTGTCACTTGGGAGCCTCCGTCGAGATTGTGGAGTTGAACCAAGGAGTTTGTAAGGGCAAGGAGATCGCCTACTTCGTGAAGATCTACCCAAGTGAGGCAAGTCCTTCGTGGGCGATGGCCATGGTGGGGTAGACAAGGTTGCTTCTTCGTGGACCCTTTGTGGGTGGAGCCCTCCGTGGACTCGCGCAACCGTTACCCTTCGTGGGTTGAAGTCTCCATCAACGTGGATGTACGATAGCACCACCTATCGGAACCACGCCAAAAATCTCCGTGTCTACATTGCGTTTGCCACTCCAAACCCCTCCCTTTACCTTCATATGCAATGATTTACATTCTGCTGCTATACTCTTAGAATTGCATGTGTAGGTTGATTGCTTGACTTGTGCTAAGTTGTTAAAATCTGCCAAGACTTAAAATTGGGAAAAGGCTAGATTTTTATTTGGTCAAGTAGTCTAATCACCCCCCTCTAGACCTACTTTCGATCCTACAAGTGGTATCAAAGCTTTGGTCTCCATTTGCCTTGATTTCCATAGCTTTGGTAATCATAGCCTTGGTTTCACAACCTAGGAGAGTATGGCGTCTAGTGAGGGAAATTACCACCGTAGGGGTCCTTACTTTGATGGCACTAATTTTGCTAGTTGGAAGCATAAGATGAAAATGCATATTCTTGGACATAACCCCACCATTTGGGCTATTGTGTGTATTGGTTTGCAAGGTGAATTCTTCAATGGAAGGGAACCGAATCGTGAAGCTACCGCGGAAGAATTGAAGATGTTGCAATACAATGCTCAAGCTTGCGACATCCTCTTCAATGGATTATGCCCCGAAGAATTCAACAAAATCAGCCGTCTTGAGAATGCAAAGGAAATTTGGGATACTTTGATTGATATGCACGAAGGTACCAACTCCGTCAAGGAATCCAAATTGGATGTGCTTCAAAGTCAACTTGACAAGTTCAAAATGAAGGATGGTGAAGGTGTCGCTGAAATGTACTCTAGGCTAGCTCTCATCACAAATGAGATTGCCGGCTTAGGAAGTGAAGAAATGACCGACATATTCATCATCAAGAAGATCCTAAGAGCCTTGGATGGAAAATATGATACCGTGTGCACATTGATCCAAATGATGCCCAATTACAAAGATCTCAAGCCAACGGAAGTCATTGGTAGAATTGTTGCTCACGAGATGTCACTCAAGGATAAAGAAGAGCTTCACAACAAGTCTAGTGGTGCTTACAAAGCTTCATGTGATGCTCCTACACCATCAAGTGAGAAACAAGTCTTCAATGGAGAATTGAGCCTAATGGTGAAGAACTTCAACAAGTTCTACAAGAGTAGAAGCAAAGAGAGAAGTTCCAAGTCAAGGTCCTACAATGACAAAAGATCTTCTAGTCGTGATCGCAATTGCTACAATTGTGGAAGACCCGGACACTACTCAAGTGAGTGTACGGCTCCCTACAAAAGAAGAGAAGACTCACCTAAAAGGAGAAGTAAAAGAGAAGAATCACCACCAAGAGAAAGAAGGAGTAGAGATGATCATTATGAACGAAGATCCTCTCGCAGAAGCAAGGATTCGAAAAGGAAGGACAAGTCATGAAAGAGCTACACAAGACGAAGACATCAAGCTCATGTTGGTGAATGGGTATCCGGTTCCGACTCCGACAACCACTCCGAGAGAAGCTATCACTCCGACTCTGAATATACTCAAGATGAAGGTGTTGCCAGTCTCGCACTTGTGTCATCCAACTCCTACGGCATATTTGATTCACCAAATGAAGGAATTGGAAGATGCTTCATGGCTAAAGGCCCAAAGGTATCACACCCCGAGTATGTTGATTTCAATAGTGCTGAAGATGATTTTCTAGGTGATGATGATTTACTTGTTGACAACTCTAGTGATGAAAACTATGATGAACTTGCTGTTAATCATGCTAATCAAGATAAAATGAAAGATGATGATAAGAAGGAGATTGAGCGTCTAAATAAAGAACTAAACACTCTTAAGTTAGCTCATGAAACTACCTTAGAAGATCATCGAGAGCTTTTAAAGACTCATGAGAAGCTACGCTTTGAAAAGCTCAATCTAGAGCAAGAGCATGGGTTCTTAAAAGCAATCAATGATAATCTTCGTAAGAAAATTTCTTCTTACATTGCCAAGCGTTTACTCTTGTCTACTTACATGCCACAAGTAAAATCTAGCAACAAGAGTAAGAAAGATTCTTCTTCTAGTAGTAACAATAATCATGTTAAATCCAATGTTGTTTCTTTTAGTAGTTCTCTTGATTCCACTAATGATTCTCTTAGCCAAGTTACACTTGAGCAAGAAAATAGCTTATTGAAGGGAATTATAGAGAAAGGTGTTTACAAGAGCCTTGCCGGGAGTAAGCAATTTGAGGAAATTGTACGCAAGCAAGGAAGGCACCGGAAGAATCAAGGTGTTGGTTTTGAACGCAAGTTCAATGCCAATGGAGTTGAGTGGGAAGAAGATCAATACCCCAAGAAGAAGTTCGTTCCTCAACAATAGAAGTATGATCCCACTTCTTTCAAAGGAACACAAACTCAAGATGATCTTCCACCACAAGACCACAAGCTAAAAGGCAAGGATAAGCTTCAAGAGGAGATTGATGCATTTGAAGAAGCCCCTAAGGCCTTGGTCAAGTGGGTTCCCAAGACTATATCAAGTTCTACTTCATCAAGTACGACTACAACTCCAAGGATTCCCATCAACATGATGTGGATCCCGAAGAAGAAGAACTAGAGAGTTCTTGAGGGTGACTCCGCCAACATACTTCATTCATATTTATTTGGCGAGGACAAGTGCAATCAACTTCCATATCTTGCACTAGTTCAAGGAGTCACTAACCCTCTTGTTGGTAAAACAAGGGACAAGGTAACCTAACACTTTCATGGACAACATCAGGTGTGTGTTTCACTCTATGTCTATGGATATCCTTGTATGTTCCTTGTGAGACTAACCCATGTAGGTATTGAAAGTGCAACTCACTCCAATGGATTGCTCCAAATGATCTACATCAATAGTGAGCATCTACATCTTCAACACCTACATGAAGTCATCGTCGACAAAAACCCAAGGTTAGTTCATCCCTCTTAGCACTACAAAAAAAAGACACATCCGTGACATTTTGGGCCGATCAATTTTTTTTCTGTCATGCTTATGACACTTCTATGACAATAATTGTGACAAAACCCGGTATCATCATAGATGTGGTGGGCTCCTACTTATATGACAAAAAATCATGACAGAAAATAGGCTTTTTGTCCTGGGCGGGCCGGAGACGCAGCTGCATGACATTCTTTGGGCCGTCCATGACGGAAAAAACCGTGGTAGAAGCGAGGGCGAGGAAAATATCGGGGAGTTCCCGGTTACGGTGGGTGGTCGGGGCTGAGCGATGCACGGAGGTTTGCGCATTTCTCTCGTACACGTACGCGCGTGTGTGCGAGGCGTTGCGCTCTAACTGAACCCGAGCGAGGCGTTCGCCTACTGAACCCGAGCGATTGCACTGCAGGCTACGTGTTACTGAACCCGAGCGATCGATCCTTGGTTGTTCACTGAACCCGATCGAGCGATTCCTTTGCTACTGCTGCTAACTGAAGCCGATCGAACCTGCTGCCTCTTGATGAACAGTGAGCATTGTTGGGGGGGGGTTGGATGAACAGTTCCCAGTGGGGGTTGGATGAACAGGACCCCATGGTAGTAGAGGCCGTTGCCACTGGATGAACATGACTCCGGTCGATCGAGCTGGTTGGGGGTGGATGAACAGGACCCCGTGGAGGGCTGGATGAACAAGACCCCGTGGAGGGATGGTTGAACAGTAGCCGGTGGAGGGCTGGATGAACAGTAGCCGGTGGAGGGGTGGTTGAACAGGACCCCCTGGAGAGGGCTGGTTGAACAGTAGCCGGTGGAGGAGCGGTGGAGGCTGGATGAACAGGAGCCCGTGGATGAACAGTCGCAGGTGGAGGCTGGAGGAGGTCGATGGTGGATAAACAGTAGCCAGTGGAGGCTGGAGGAGGTCGACGGTGGAGATGAACAGTAGCCCGTGGAGTCCCGTTTTACGGTACCCACACCCCTCTCGATCAACAGGACCCCCGTTTCGACCATAGCGCTCCAACACAAGTCCGTTTCCTCCGTTTTGCGGTACACCACACCCCTCCCGATCAACAGGACCCCGTTTTGACCATAGGCACTCGAACAAAAGTCCGTTTCCTCCGTTTTGTGGTACGCCAGACCCCTCCCGATGAACAGGATCCCGTTTTGACCGTGGCCGGTCGAACACAAGGCCGTTTCCTCCGTTCTGTGGTATGCCATGCCTTGTTTCGATCGGCAGTGTTCCATCCGGGCCGGTTGCTTCCCGATGAACACGACGCATTCCGTTTCGACCCAGCTGGTTGGCTCCCGATGAACACGACGACGCAGTTTCTTCGTTCCGACCCAGCCATATACACGTGCCCTGGCCGTACCTATGCGCGAGTAGGCGTTCGGGACCCCGCCCGTATGTACGTACATGGCCGTATTTACTTTCTTGCACCCTGGATGTACGTACGTGTACATGCTACGTGCGTGCCTCTACTACGACACGTGCCATTCCTTACTCAGCCACGGTTCATCGTTGCAGCCTGCAGACGGACCGATCGACCAGTATGTACGTACACGTTCGTGACCAGAATGACAACGCTACGTACGCTTTGACCGGGTGGGTCCTAGTGGTCAGGGAGGATAAGGACACACTTCCTTGCGTGCGAAGATATAGCTGGTCGGTCCCAGCTGTTAGAGGGAGGAATCATTTTTATTTTGTGAGTAATAAGGAGGCACTTCCTTGTGTTCGAAGATGTAGCTGGTGGGTCCAGCCGTCAGCCTCACCGCCTAAAGTCCTCTTCCGATGGTTGTCCTTCATTGATCACGTTGACCACGCCGCGCCGAGAGCACCAAGGCGGTGGAGGACAGCGAGGCCTAGGAAGGGAACGACGCGGAGCCGGGGAATACGCAGCAGTGGATGCCCACGCGGAGGGGAGTACGTGGGTTGACTGCTTCAACTGCAGTGTGAGGCTGCCGTCGCTGGAGAATAATAGGAGGTGTGGGTGAGTATAGAGGGATGGCATGGCCAGCGGTGGCAGCACAACCGGAGATGGGAGACAGGAGCAGGCGGCACGGCCGACGCTGGTTTGCGCGGCTGGAGCAAGAAGACCAGAGGTTGAAGAAGCACGACGGCCGTTGGATGGACATCATACGGTCACTGCATTGTTTATATTGACTAAGTTGACAAAGCCCTTGGTACGCGTCAACTTAGTAGGCCCACAGGTCAGCCTCCGAAACGGTGCGCCCCAGATGTCAGGGGAGGAATCATTTTTTAGGCGGCTGAAGCAAGAATATCCGAGATTGAAGAAGAAGCACGACATCCGTTGGATGGACATCGAACGGGCACTGCTGCTAGAACCGTGTGTTGACTATAAGTTGACAAAGCCTTGCATACGCATCAACTTAGTTTTTTTGAGGGGACGCGTCAACTTAGTAGGCCCACAAGTGTGTGGTAGAGAACATATAGCCCATTTGTGATTTGTAAGAATGTACAACCCATTTTTGAATTCTAATGGAATTTACTGCAGCCCATTTACAGTTTGTTAAAAGTACAGCCCATTTTCTAGCTAGGACAACGATTAATAATTTCAACCAACCGCTCAAAACATAATTCAAAAAATTTCCTACATTTTGATGGGATCCGAAATCTTTTTATCCCAAAATTTCTAGTCAGATTAAATATAATTTCAAAATAAATTTGTATTACATAAAAATCCAACGAAATATTGCACGCGCAACAAGTAATGAAATCAAAAATTTCAAAATCCAAAGAAAATATTTTGTAAACTAATTACATGTTTGGTTCATTTTTTATAGTTACTGCCCAATTTTTATAATTACATCCCATTTATTATTTCTTAAAGCCCATTTTCTTGTTAAGCCTAATGCATCCCTCCTAGGATAGATTTGCAGCCGAGCGGGGCGGAGAATAACAAGTTGACCCGAATATTGTGTACAACTTGAAGGAAATATGCCCTAGAGGCAATAATAAAGTTATTATTTATTTCCTCATATCATGATAAATGTTTATTATTCATGCTAGAATTGTATTAACCGGAAACTTAGTACATGTGTGAATACATAGACAAACAGAGTGTCACTAGTATGCCTCTACTTGACTAGCTTGTTAATTAAAGATGGTTATGTTTCCTAACCATAGACATGAGTTGTCATTTGATTAACGGGATCACATCGTTAGGAGAATGATGTGATTGACTTGACCCATTCCGTTAGCTTAGCACTTGATCGTTTAGTATGTTGCTATTGCTTTCTTCATGACTTATATATGTTCCTATGACTATGAGATTATGCAACACCCGTTTATCGGAGGAACACTTTGTGTGCTACCAAACATCACAACGTAAATGGGCGATTATAAAGGTGCTCTATAGGTGTCTCCGAAGGTATTTGTTGAATTGGCGCATATCGAGATTAGGATTTGTCACTCCGATTGTCGGAGAGGTATCTCTGGGCCCACTCGGTAATACACATCACTATAAGCCTTGCAAGCATTGCAACTAATGAGTTAGTTGCGGAATGATGTATTACGGAACGAGTAAAGAGACTTGCCGGTAACGAGATTGAACTAGGTATTGAGATACCGACAATCGAATCTCGGGAAAGTAACATACCGATGACAAAGGGAACAACGTATGTTGTTATGCGGTTTGACCGATAAAGATCTTTGCAGAATATGTGGGAGCCAATATGAGCATCCAGGTTCCGCTATTGGTTATTGACCGGAGACGTGTCTCGGTCATGTCTACATAGTTCTCGAACCCGTAGGGTCCGCACGCTTAAAGTTCGATGACGATCGGTATTATGAATTTTTGTGTTTTGATGTATCGAAGGTAGTTCGGAGTCCTGGATATGATCACGGACATGACGAGGAGTCTCGAAATGGTCGAGACGTAAAGATCGATATATTAGACGACTATATTCGGACACCGGAAGTGTTCCGGGTGGTTTCGGAGAAAATCAGAGTGCCGAAGGGTTACTGGAACCCCCCGGGAGAAATAATGGGCCTTATGGGCCTTAGTGGAGAGAGAGAGGGCTGGCCTAGGGCAGGCCGTGATGTCTACTACGCAACCTTCTTCCTGTAGACGTTGTTGGGCCTCAAAGTGCAGAGCTTTGTAGGAAAGTAGCAAATTTCCCTCAAGTGGATGACCTGAGGTTTATCGATCCGTGGGAGGCGTAGGATGAAGATGGTCTCTCTCAAGCAACCCTGCAACCAAATAACAAAGAGTCTCTTGTGTCCCCAACACACCCAATACAATGGTAAATTGTATAGGTGCACTAGTTCGGCGAAGAGATGGTGATACAAGTGCAATATGGATGGTAGATATAGGTATTTGTAATCTGAAAATATAAAAATAGCAAGGTAACTAATGATAAAAGTAAGCACAAACGGTACTGCAATGCATTGAAACAAGGCCTAGGGTTCATACTTTCACTAGTGCAAGTTCTCTCAACAATAATAACATAATTAGATCGTATAACTATCCCTCAACATGCAACAAAAAGTCACTCCAAAGTCACTAATAGCGGAGAACAAACGAAGAGATTATTGTAGGGTACGAAACCACCTCAAAGTTATTCTTTCGGATCGATCTATTCAAGAGTTCGTACTATAATAACACCTTAAGACACATATCAACCAAAACCCTAATGTCACCTAGATACTCCAATGTCACCTCAAGTATCCGTGGGTATGATTATACCATATGCATCACACAATCTCAGATTCATCTATTCAAACCAACACAAAGTACTTCAAAGAGTGCCCCAAAGTTTCTACCGAAGAGTCAAGACGAAAACGTGTGCCAACCCCTATGCATAGGTTCATGGGCGGAACCCGCAAGTTGATCACCAAAACATACATCAAGTGAATCACGTGAATATCCCATTGTCACCACAGATAAGCACGACAAGGCTTACATCAAGTGTTCTCAAATCCTTAAAGACTCAATCCGATAAGATAACTTCAAAGGGAAAACTCAATCCATTACAAGAGAGTAGAGGGGGAGAAACATCATAAGATCCAACTATAATAGCAAAGCTCACGGTACATCAAGATCCTGCCAAATCAAGAACACAAGAGAGAGAGATCAAACACATAGCTACTGGTACATACCCTCAGCCCCGAGGGTGAACTACTCCCTCCTCGTCATGGAGAGCGCCGGGATGATGAAGATGGCCACAGGTGAGGGTTCCCCCCTCCGGCAGGGTGCCGGAACAGGGTCCCGATTGGTTTTTGGTGGCTACAGAGGCTTTCGGCGGCGGAACTCCCGATCTATTCTATTCCCCGATGTTTTTAGGGTATATGGATATATATAGGCGAAAGAAGTCGGTCAGGGGAGCCTCGAGGGGCCCACGAGGGTGGAGGGCACGCCCAGGGGGGGTGGGCGCGCCCCCTGCCTCGTGCCTTCCTCGTTGCTTCCCTTACGTGCACTCCAAGTCCCCTGGATTGCTTCCGTTGCAAAAATAACTCTCCCGAAGGTTTCTTTCCGTTTGGACTCCGTTTGATATTCCTTTTCTGCGAAACACTGAAACAAGGGAAAAAACAGAAACTGACACTAGGCTCTGGGTTAATAAGTTAGTCCCAAAAATAATATAAAAGTGCATAGTAAAGCCTATTAAACATGCAAGATGGATAATATAATAGCATGAATACTTCATAAATTATAGATACGTTGGAGACGTATCAGGCAGCGCGCCCCTCCCCGTCTGGTCCGAATTGGACTAGGAGAGGTGGGGGGGGGGGTGCCCCCATTCCTTCTCCCTCTCCCCTTCCTTTCCCCCTCCTAGTAGGAGTAGGAAAGAGGGGAGTCCTACTCCTACTAGGAGGAGGACTCCTACTCCTGGCGCGCCATAGAGGGCCGGCTGGCCTCTCCCCTTGCTCCTTTATATACGGGGGCAGTGGGGCACCTCTAGACACACAAGTTGATCAGTTGGTCTCTGCCAACCGTGTGCGGTGCCCCCCTCCACCATAATCCACCTCGATAACATCGTAGCGGTGCTTAGGCGAAGCCCTGCGTCGGTAGCAACATCATCATCGTCATCACGCTGTCGTGCTGACGAAACCCTCCGGTGAAGCTCTGCTCGATCGGAGCTCGCGGGACGTCATCGAGTTGAACGTGTGCTGAACTCGGAGGTGCCGTGCGTTCGGTACTTGGATCGGTTGGATCGTGAAGACGTACGACTACATCAATCGTGTTGTGCTAATGCTTCCGCTCTCGGTCTACGAGGGTACGTGGACACACTCTCCCCTCTCTTTGCTATGCATCACCATGATCCTGCGTGTGCGTAGGATTTTTTTTGAAATTACTACGTTCCCGAGCAGTGGCATCCGAGCCAGGTTTATGCGTAGATGTTATATGCACGAGTAGAACACAATTGAGTTGTGGGCGATACAAGTCATACTGCTTACCAGCATGTCATACTTTGGTTCGGCGGTATTGTTGGATGAAGCGGCCCGGACCGACATTACGCATACGCTTACGCGAGACGGGTTCTACCGACGTGCTTTGCACACAGGTGGCTGGCGGGTGTTAGTTTCTCCAACTTTAGTTGAATCGAGTGTGGCTATGCTCGGTCCTTGTGAAGGTTAAAACAACACTAACTTGACGAACTATCGTTGTGGTTTTGATGCGTAGGTAAGAATGGTTCTTGCTCAGCCCGTAGCAGCCACGTAAAACTTGCAACAACAAAGTAGAGGAAGTCTAACTTTTTTTGCAGGGAATGTTCTGATGTGATATGGTCAAGACATGATGCAATATTTTACTGTATGAGATGATCATGTTTTGTAACGGAGTTATCGGCAACTGGAAGGAGCCATATGGTTGTCGCTTTATCGTATGCAATGCAATCGCCCTGTAATTGCTTTACTTTATCACTAAGCGGTAGCGATAGTCGTAGAAGCAATAGTTGGCGAGACGACAACGATGCTACGATGGAGATCAAGGTGTCGTGCCGGTGACGATGGTGATCATGACGGTGCTTCGGAGATGGAGATCACAAGCACAAGATGATGATGGCCATATCATATCACTTATATTGATTGCATGTGATGTTTATCCTTTATGCATCTTATTTTGCTTTGATTGACGGTAGCATTATAAGATGATCTCTCACTAAATTTCAAGGTAAAAGTGTTCTCCCTGAGTACGCACCGTTGCCAAAGTTCATCGTGCTGAGACACCACATGATGATCGGGTGTGATAAGCTCAAGGTTCATCTACAACGGGTGCAAGCCAATTTTGCACACGCATACTCGGGTTAAACTTGACGAGCCTAGCATATGCAGATATGGCCTCGGAACACTGAGTCCGAAAGGTCGAGCGTGAATCATATAGTAGATGTGATCAACATAGTGATGTTCACCATTGAAAACTACTCCATTTCACGTGATGATCGGTTATGGTTTAGTTGATTTGGATCACGTGATCACTTTGATGATTAGAGGGATGTCTATCTAAGTGGGAGTTCTTAAGTAATATGATTAATTGAACTTAAATTTATAATGAACTTAGTACCTGATAGTAGTTTGCTTGTCTATGTTGTTGTAGATAGATGGCCCGTGCTGTTGTTCCGTTGAATTTTAATGCGTTCCTTGAGAAAGCTAAGTTGAAAGATGATGGTAGCAATTACACAGACTGGGTCCGTAACTTGAGGATTATCCTCATTGCTGCACAGAAGAATTATGTCTTAGAAGCACCGCTAGGTGCCAAACCTGATGCAGGAGCAACACCAGATGTTATGAACGTCTGTCAGAGCAAAACTGATGACTACTCGATAGTTCAGGGGCCATGCTTTACGGCTTAGAACCGGGACTTCAACGACGTTTTGAACGTCATGGAGCATATGAGATGTTCCAGGAGTTGAAGTTAATATTTCAAGCAAATTCCCAGATTGAGAGATATGAAGTCTCCAATAAGTTCTACAGCTGCGAGATGGAGGAGAATAGTTATGTCAGTGAGCATATACTCAGAATGTCTGGGTATAACAATCACTTGATTCAACTGGGAGTTAATCTTCCGGATGATAGTGTCATTGACAGAATTCTTCAATCACTGCCACCAAGCTACAAGAGCTTCGTGATGAACTATAATATGCAAGGGATGGATAAGATAATTCCCGAGCTCTTCGCAATGCTAAAGGCTGCGGAGGTTGAAATCAGAAGGAGCATCAAGTGTTGATGGTCAACAAGACCACCGGTTTCAAGAAAAAGGGCAAAAGGAGGAAGAAGGGGAACTTCAAGAAGAACAGCAAACAAGTTGCTTTTCAAGAGAAGAAACCCAAGTCTGGACCTAAGCCTGAGACTGAGTGCTTCTACTGCAAGCAGACTGGTCACTGGAAGCGGAACTACCCCAAGTATTTGGCGGATAAGAAGGATGGCAAGGTGAACAAAGGTATATGTGATATACATGTTATTGATGTGTACCTTACTAGAACTCGCAGTAGCACCTGGGTATTTGATACTGGTTCTGTTGCTAATATTTGCAACTCGAAACAGGGACCACAGATTAAGCGAAGACTGGCTAAGGACGAGGTGACGATGCGCGTGGGAAATGGTTCCAAAGTCGATGTGATCGCCGTCGGCACGCTACCTCTACATCTACCTTCGGGATTAGTTTTAGACCTAAATAATTGTTATTTGGTGCCAACGATGAGCATGAACATTATATCTGGATCTTGTTTGATGCGAGACGGTTATTCATTTAAATCTGAGAATAATGGTTGTTCTATTTATATGAGTAATATCTTTTATGGTCATGCACCCTTGACGAGTGGTCTATTTGTGTTAAATCTCGATAGTAGTGACACACATATTCATAATGTTGAAGCCAAAAGATGCAGAGTTGATAATGATAGTGCAACTTATTTGTGGCACTGCCATTTGGGTCATATTGGTGTAAAGCGCATGAAGAAACTCCATACTGATGGAATTTTGGAAACACTTGATTATGAATCACTTGGTACTTGCGAACCATGCCTCATGGGCAAGATGACTAAAACGCTGTTCTCCGGAACTATGGAGCGAGTAACAGATTTATTGGAAATCATACATACTGATGTATGTGGTCCGATGAATATTGAGGCTCGCGGCGGGTATCGTTATTTTCTCACCTTCACAGATGATTTGAGCAGATATGGGTATATCTATGTCACAGCCCTAGAATTTGATTGCAAATAGTTGTACAAGCATCCATGCATCATGTCTAAATTTAATTGAAACTTGAAATGGGGATTGATCAAACCCCTAGCACTAAAACAATGCAAATAGGTTCAACTTCAAAATATTTTCAAAGAACCCAAATTGGTCTGCAAAAAATGTTCATGATTAATGGAAAAATGTGAAAACCATATCCAGAGATGATGCATATTTTTCCAGGACATTTTGGTATTTGAATTAACCCATATTGTATTTTAGTTGGAGCAAATAAATCCTATAATTATTTTTATTGCTCCAATGATTCTGAAACATTTTGTGAAGCTTTGGAATAATCCATATTGCATCCAGAAATAATTTCAGAAGTAACAAAAATGGTTTAGTCTTAGTACTAAATCAAAACAGAGCAAAACGGAAAGAAAAATAGGAAAGCAGAAAACCTACCTGGCCCAGCTTACTACACCTGTTGCAGCCCACCCGGCGGCCCAGCTGGACAGCCCAGCCCACCAGCGCCTCCCTGTCGCCTTCCTCCTCGCGCCAGTAGGCGAGGGCACGTGCTCGTCGCGCGCTGGCCACGCGCCGGGCCACCTCCTGCTTCCCGCCGCTGCCTCGACGGCCAGGACAACGCCACACAGCACCCTGGACCCCCTCGACCGCTCCCCTCTCTCCCTGCCTTGCCTCTCTCGCTCTCTCTCCCGAAGCCGAGCGGAGCCGTCGCCGCCGTTCGTTGCCGCCACGGCTACCGCACTCCCCTCGCCCTGCCGCTGATCCCAGAAGCACCGCCGCGTTCCCCTCGTCCTCTCCACCAAGCTGTACGACGCCGGAGGCCCTAGAACGTCGCCATCTTCCTCGTCTGCTCCAACGAACGCCGTGGCTCGATTCGCCGACCTCCGAGTGTCCACGAGCACGCTGAGCTACTCATCGACCTCCCTGTGAGCTCCGCCGCTTTTCCCCTCTCTTCCCCACATCATTTTCGCCCTCTAGCCGCAGCCCTGAGATCACCCGAGGCCCCTGTCCGCCATGACCGGCGAGCCCGTGCTCCCGAGCTTCTCCTGCTCGCTCCAGGGGTACTGATACGCTCTTGGCGCCTCCAGGATGATGCCTAGCCACTCCGTTTGCTCGCCTGAGCACTGCAGCCCCGGACTCGCTTGAGCCAAACTCCGGCCGCCACCGCGAGCTCGTCTCCGGCGAGTACAGGCCACCCCAGCCGCTGTCGCTCGCCTAGTTGGGTGCGGCGCACCTTCAGCTACCCGTATACGCAAAACACGCGCAAAACCGAGCCCCGTAGCTGTTTTTCGGCGAGTTTCCGCCGCAGTTTGAGGTCGCCGCCAGCCAAACTCCGGCGGGCTGACGTGGTCGCTTTGTTAGGCGCTAATCACCACTAATCCCCCCTAACAGACACTGACAGGCGGGCCCCGCAGCGGGTCAAATCCCAGTCAACACGGGATTAACTCCCAGTTAACAGTGAGCCAATGACATGTGGGACCCGGTCGTCAGGTTTGACCCTGGCCAGTTCCAGTTGACCCGCTGACATCAACATGATGTCATGCTGATGCTATAAAGCTTTTCGGGCGTTTTTATTAATTCAGAAAATTCCAGAAAATAGTATAAACTTCTAAAAATCATATAAAATCAACCGTAGCTCAGAATGAAATAATTTATATATGGAAAATTATTAGAAAAATTCAATCTATCCACCTGTACTATTTTCATACTTGACAAACCAACCTAAACCTGCTGTATAGATGAAAACACATAAAGGGCATTTAAAATGCTTAAGTTTGGAGTTGCATTTGAATCCTTGATTCAAATCAGCTCCATTGAACTTGTTGCTGTTCGCATTAGCACAAACAACATCACATATACATGCCATGTTCATGCATCATATTGTGCATTGCATTGATTGTGTTTATTCTCTGTTTGTCGGTGTTGTTCCCCCTCGGTAGATGTTGTTCCGACGCTGTGATCGTTGACACTGATGAAGACCCAATGCTATCTTCAGAAGTGCCAGGCAAGCAAAACCCCCTTGTTCATTCCGATACAATCCCACTCTCTTGCTCCTGCTCCCTTTTACTGCATTAGGACAACAACGATTCAACTGTTACATGCTGCGGTAGTTGAACCCCTTTCCTCTGCATGACCTGACATTGCCACAGTAAATAGATGAAACCCACTAGCCTGAGTAGGAGTTGTTTGAGGGCTGATGTGCCTATTGTAGGAGATATGCCCTAGAGGCAATAATAAATGATATTATTTATCTCCGAGTTCACAATTATGTTTATGTTCCATGCTATAACTGCAATGATTCTCGAGTCTGCAATATCCACGAGGCTCGGAGGAAGACTCATATGCACGTGTGGAATAATAAACAATAAGAAGTATTCCTAGTCTGGCCTCTAAGACTAGCTCAAGTGTTGCATGATGATTCTGTTTTCCTGGTCATGGGCATGTCTATGCCAGCAACTTTGAGGGCACAATGTTAAGAGAACATTTGTGTTGAATCGACCCGGATTGATGTTATGCTATGAGATTCATTCGTCACAAGTTTATTGGTACATAACACAGAGATGGTAACGTTTGCATGATTCCTTAGACCATGAGAGTATCGAGTTTCTTCATGCTTGCTTCATGAACTTTGGGGTTTGTTAAACGTCATCCGTAAATGGGTGGCTATTACGGCGGCTTACGGGTTCATGGAAAAGTGTGTCAAGTAACTTGATAGCTCAAGATTGGGATTTCCTCCTCCGACGATGGAGAGATATACTCGGGCCCTCTCGGTGTTACGGTGTCCATCATCGTCTCGCCAGACACTTTGTGATTTGATCACGGGGATGCCGGAACACGAAACGAGAAAAGAGAACAAAACCGGTAACGAGGTAACTAGCATAGTGGACAAGTTGTTGATCCACGGGAATGCCAACATGTCTCATCTCGGGTATTTGTAACATATCGTGAAGCAACAGGAATAGCACACGGCAACTGGAGGTTCACTCGAATATTTATTCGTGTGGGTATAGGGGTCAATATGGGTGTCCACGACTCCGATGTTGATCATTGATCGGAAGGGGTTCCGGGTCATGTCTATACTTCACCGAACCTATAGGGTCGCACGCTTAAGGGTCATCTATCTGCTGAATACTAGACAGGGAGTCTGAGAGAAAATCACCGAAAAAGTTTCGGACAGCGGAATCGTACCGCAGAGAGAGGTCATCGGATAAGTTTCGATGATACCGAAAAGTTGTTTCGGGATACACCATTAAGTCAAATTGGTTTCGGCACATGCCTGATAATTCTTGGAGGATGCCAGAATCATTCTGGAAGCTTTTTGGAATTTTCTGAGATAAAAACCGGAAATGTTCCGGAGCTGCCGGAGCCACTTCAGATGCGTTTCGCAGATGAAAATCACTAAAACTGGAATTGTTTTGGAACGCGTTGAAAATCATTTTAGTGGGTACTGGAAATGTTTTTAGCCCACATAAATATTTTTAGTTCGATCAGACGCTGAAAAATGTCGTCGTGAATAGTGAAAATCAGCTTTATGGTTACTTTATGGAAAGCCACCTTTTGGGGCTTTGCTCCAAAAGATCTTGGGGATGACATGGATGGATAGGAGCCATTTTTTGGGCCCCTCATGGGGGTGTGGCCGGCCACATGGGGTATCCCCCCTTGGGGACCCTCTTGTTCATTGGTTTCACTCCTAGGTCCTTGTGGAAGGACTTCATTCATGTGCATTTTGGGTTTTTTGTGAAACTACCCTACCCCCTTGGTATTTCCTATAAATAGAGGTGGAGGGGCAGCCCTCCACACTCATCCCTTGCTCTCATACACATGCCATGCATTATCTGGCTTCTTCTCTCCCTCCCACGAAAAGAGTTTCGTAGAGTCGTAAGGCTGTCTGGGTTCTGGCAGGAACTAGTTCTGGACGGCGAAGCCCTGTCGGATAGATGACACCGTATGTGTGCAACTCTGTAGAGAGATCGTAGTTTCGGTCTTAGTTCGTGAGTGCCTCCCGAAGGGCTGTCCATGTGACCGTCTGAGTTTCAAAGGTCCCCCCGAAGGGCTGTCCGAGTGACCGTTCGAGTTTCGAAGGTCCTCCCGAAGGGCTGTCCGCGACACCGTCTGGGAGGCTGTTCGACTGCCTCCTGGAGGGCTGTCTGAGGAGCAGATGAGGGTATACATCCTCGCGGTTGGGAGGTTGTAAATCCTAGCTGCGGGGATCTGCACCGCAGATCGTCATCGACTCTACTTCCCGCTGCGCTACGAGTCGGTAACGAAAAATATCAAACCATGTATGCAGTCTCCATAGTGGTCCTGGGCTGGTGCGTAGGTCGGAAATTTTTTGTTTTCTGCTGCGTTACCCTACAGTGGCATCATGAGCCGTGCTATGCATAGATGCAGGTTGCGATCTAGAATACATAGAGATGTATGTGTATTGCCTAATATAATTAGGTAGTAGATGAGATCTATTGCTAAAAATTATTTATGCGGGTGACAGATGAAATCTTTTACCCGACGTTCTTGTTACTTCCCTAGAATTTGCGTTTGCTCAATCTCGAGACAGCATGGTGGAATTTGACAAAGTTCTGGCAATCCGTGATCCTGATTGATCATGGAAGTGCTATCAGTTCTTTGGGTTCTGCCATAGTCAAAAGAAAGATGAAATTCGCAGATGAAAGGGCATTGCAGATATGATCTGCACGGGGGTCATGCGTATGACGAAGTTTAGTATGGGGCTCGAGATTTAATTATCTCGTGTTTCATACACCCCGAGATGTAATCTAGCAACCTGAATAATCATACTTGATGATAAAATGTTGGTAGCTGCGGTTTAAGTCAAAACCTTAGAAGCCACGTAAAATAAATTTTGCATAAACCGATTAGAGGCGTCTAACTTGGTTTTGCAGGATGTGCATGTGATGTGGTATAGCAGTGCTCATACTAATTCGAGTATGTATGAGATGACTATATGATGTAATTTGATTAACATGACCTGCGTGTCATGATTCGGCATGATGGCTGGAGCCATATGATTGCACTTTAATGACCTGCGTGTCAACCTTGTTGTAATGCATTATTTGGTTAGCTATAGAGATAGCAATATTATCTGGTGCATCGACAAGGTGGTGGCAATCTTCGCGAAGGTGAACACCGACGCGAATGCCGAAGACGAAGAAATGAAATACTTCTCCGTCAGAAAGGGCTATACCATATCATGCTATTATGAATTGCCTGAGATGTTTATCCCTTATGATGCACCCTTCTTGATTGCACGGTAGTCGCTTTTTATTAGGGTGATCTCTCACTTAAAATATCAAAGTAGTTAGTGTTCACCCAAGTGTAGCACCGTCTGAAATTCGTATCTTTTCGGGGTGCGCCATGTACACATGAGCACGAACGAATCGAGAGGAATGAGGCGGGTGAGGTCAGACCTTGCAGCAAGATCACTTGGTTGTCTTTGACGTTCAGGCAGGAGAGTCCTGAGCTCGGAACACGCCCATCGAAAGATGAACAAGAATCACATAGAGATGTGATCGGCAAGTTGGCCTACCGATTGAAATTCGTGTCATCAGTGATGAACCCGTCAATGGCATCGAATAGAAATATGGATCTTGAATCACTCTAAATCAATTATGAGAGACATTGATTTGAGTGGGAGCGCGTTGTTGAATTAACATGTTTAATTCTCAGTGCAATTAATTATGAACACTGTCTAAGTGTTTCTTGCATAATAGTTGTAGAATAATGGCTCGCATTTCCACCTTCCCTATTAAAATTGAGTACCTGTTAAATATCTGGTTAAAACTTTACGATTGGTAACGTAATATGAGGATTGTCCTCAAAAGTGCCGAGAAGGACTTTGTCCTATCGCATGCTTTCCGTATCCTCCCGCTAATGCTATGGATCATGTGACTCTCGTCCTTCGATCCAAAAGCTAGAATTGTGTTACGGTCAAGTGGAATATGTTTGCTTCCATGAAACCCAAACTTCGAAAGTTGGGATAGTTATATGATATTCATGGAACTGAAAATTATTTTCAGATACAAACAAAGCAATGTTTGTTTGCAAGTATTAGTAAAAGTGTTTACTATGCATTTGACTGTTGGGAAAGGGATCCAGAAGAACGCCTGTCATATAATGAAAGGTGAATAAAACAACAACTTAAAGAGAAAGGAAGTGTCCAAAGGGTGTTAGTATGACTTACACGCCTAGGAAGTCCGAGGCTAATGCCACTCTTAAGTTGGGTGCTTCTTCTGAGAGTAGGAGAAATACTAAAAGTTAAATTGCTAGAAGTATAAAGGCAAAAGGAAAGAAGACTGGAATATCCAGCTCATGTATGAATGTCATACAAGTTGTTGATGTATAGAAGGCTGGTCAAAGATATAGTTCTTGCGAATTATGGTTAAACATGTTAATCACTAATTCTTGGGTATTGTGAGTTCATCACAAAAATGCCCGCTCGATTGCATTCTGTTGCAACTCGATGTAAGAACTACTATGGCCTGAAAGACTAGCTAGAAATGAGGTTAAGGTATACACAGGGAACATAGTAAATGTTACTATACCTTCCATCAGTGTATTGCCGTCTGTATTTATTTGCATAATTCATTTAGAGTTTTACAAACTCTATCCCATTGCATAAGGTATCTTGCAAGAAGGTTGTTCATAAGAGAACTTTTTATGTTCGATGTTATGAATAACACAAGGGCCATACTTTCATTATGAATGAGATGTATGTTTTGAATATTGATAATAATACAATACCTCTGGGTTTACTTTCATAATTCATTTTAGAGTTTCATACACTCTAGCCCATTGCACAATGTTTGTTGCAAAAGAGTTGTTCATAAAAACAACAATTGTTGTTAACTATTATGAATAACATAAGGGCCATACTTCCATCATCGATGGGACGTATGTTATGAATATTGAGGGTAATATGATACATCCATAACACTGAAGCTAAATGTCGCAAGACTAAAAGAATACCACAGAAGTGTGGCACTACATTTGGTCACATTGGAGAAACCCGCATGGAAAATTCCATTATGATGGATTTTGAAGTCTTTTTGATTTTGAATCATCTGACACTTGCAACTTTCCTCCGAAAAGTGAAGTGACTAAAATACCGTTCATAGGCCATAAGGAACGAACAACAAACTTATTAGTGATCATACATTTGATGTGTGTAGTCCGATAAGTGTTGTTAGTGGTGGATTTATTTATCTTCAGAAATGACTCAAGTAGATATATGGATATTTACTTGATGAGACGTAAGTCTGGATCTTTTGAAATCATTCGAAAGGTTCTCAAAAATGAAGTAGAAGTTATTTTAACAAGAAAATTATGTTTCTGCAATTTGATTGCACAAAGGAATATTTGAGTTACATGTTTAGCGAATGTCTGATGAGTTGTGAAAGGGTTTCATAAACTTGCACCTCCCGGAACACCACTGCAAGTGGAAAGTCCATGGAGATGTAATCAAACCATTTATGACATGGTAAGGTCAAAGATGACATAAATAAATTTGTCATTATCCCTTTTAAAGTGATGCTTTAGAGACTGCGGCTTTTACACTGAAAAGAGCTACATCGGGTCTGTTGAAATGAAGCCATGGTATGGTACGCCCAACCATGTTATATCTTTTCTTAACATTTGGAATATGGGGCTTGTGTAAAGGGTTACAAACCTATTCCAAATCAGACAAGTGCTACTTTGTAGGTTATACCAAAATGTTGGGTATTCCTCCCTCACTATACCGAGGCAAATAGTTTTGCCGCGAAACGGTGTGCTTTTAAAGAGAATGGTTCTTTCAAAAAGGTGAGTGGGAGAATAGTGCAACTCGACGAGATAAACAGTATCTACGTCATCAGATCAAAGGAAAGAGACCTTGGAAGTAATTCCAGAGTTTCCTACTGCGTCTGATACGGAAGTCTCTACAATAAAATGTATGAACTTCGGTCGAACTTGTAGCTGAACCACGTAGGCAAGGCTCGTGCAAACCTCTCAGGTGCGCAAACGAGATATTGTTGTTAGACAACATTATACCTACGATACACAAGGAAGCGTTGATGGACCCTGACTCTGGAATTGGCTAAATGCCAATACAACCCGAGTTAGTTTCCATATAAGTGATTCAAGATTAAAACCTTGATACACCTTTCGGAAGACTTAGAGTCTAACAAATATTTATGGAACTTAAAACTGATACGGATAAATTTTTTTATCCATAAAGCTCGACTTGTTGAAATAACAAGTTTAAGAGTTGACTACGATGAGATTGTTTTCATCGTAGCGATGCTTAAAGTCGGTTCGGGTTGAACTAGCAATTAATACATATTTCAATCATGAGATATGAAACATGGATGATAAAAGGATTTCCATCTGATGGAAATGAAAGCTAGGACTTGTATATGATACAGTCCAAAGTAATTTGTCGATCCAGAGGATGCTAGTAGGTATGCAAACTTCAGAGTTCCAGCAATGGACAGAAGAGAGCAAAATGGAGTTGGAATCTTCGTGTTTTGATGAAATGGTCAAAGGGGTTTTGAATTCATCAATGGGTAACGAAGATGCTTGTAATTCAAGAAAGTAAGTGGGAGCGTAATAATATTTCTAAAAACCTTATGTGCTTGGCACATTGGTAATTGGAAATAAATTTCTTGACACAAATTAGGACTTCATTTGAAAATAGTTTTTCGATGAAGTGCTTAGGCTAAATAGCCTCAATATTAGGCATGATGATCTATGGAGATAGATTTACCTAATGGGGCTAAGCAATGAATACATATTGACAAGATGCTAAAACCTTTTAGCATTTAAAACGCCAAGGAGTGATTCTTGCCAAAGTCACATGGAAAGAGTTTTTGCAAGACTCGGTGTCCCAAAACACTGATGAGTAAAATACATGATGCAGATTCCACACACTTTTGTGTTTGGATTAATCATGTATTCCATGGTATGTAAAACAACCAGATATGTCCGATACTCCCAAGGTGTTACGAGTATGGATACTAATGTGATCAAATTACTAATCATGGGACAACAATGAAAGATGTCACAGAGTACTAGAGTAAGTACTGATGACATGGTTTTTTCGCAAGCAGAGATCATGAAGAGTTCGTTGTAAAATGTTACATCGATATAGTCTTCATCTTTTCTCCATGCGATTTTTGATTTAAATTAAGGGTTTTGTGTAACACACAATGTGGTGGCACAGTTAGTTGGAATTTGTTCAAACTAGTTACTGTGGCGAATTCTATAACAAGGGCTAAGTATGTTGACGCTTTAGAAGCGACAAAGAAGATGTTGAATCAGATAGTTCATTCATGAACTTAGTATGGTTCCAAGATGGCTTCTGACAATGGGACACTATTGCAGGTAGTTGTTCCATAACTCAGTCTGAGGAATCCAGGTTCGACCTGTGATTCACATACATACAAAGCCAAGTCCACACAAAATATGAATTTTGTGAAAACGTGAAAACGCGAGGACATGCAAAGATACACATGGAGCTGAAGTCGTCAGATCCGTTGGACATCAGGCTATACCACAAGCGAAGCATATTTACACAGGTGTGAAGTGCATTAGCATTAACTAGATTATTGACTCTAGTGCAAGTGGGAGTCTGTAGGAGATATGCCCTAGAGGCAATAATAAATGATATTATTTATCTCCGAGTTCACAATTATGTTTATGTTCCATGCTATAACTGCAATGATTCTCGAGTCTGCAATATCCACGAGGCTCGGAGGAAGACTCATATGCACGTGTGGAATAATAAACGGTAAGAAGTATTCCTAGTCTGGCCTCTAAGACTAGCTCAAGTGTTGCATGATGATTCTGTTTTCCTGGTCATGGGCATGTCTATGCCAGCAACTTTGAGGGCACAATGTTAAGAGAACATTTGTGTTGAATCGACCCGGATTGATGCTATGCTATGAGATTCATTCGTCACAAGTTTATTGGTACATAACACAGAGATGGTTAACGTTTGCATGATTCCTTAGACCATGAGAGTATCGAGTTTCTTCATGCTTGCTTCATGAACTTTGGGGTTTGTTAAACGTCATCCGTAAATGGGTGGCTATTACGGCGGCTTACGGGTTCATGGAAAAGTGTGTCAAGTAACTTGATAGCTCAAGATTGGGATTTCCTCCTCCGACGATGGAGAGATATACTCGGGCCCTCTCGGTGTTACGGTGTACATCATCGTCTCGCCAGACACTTTGTGATTTGATCACGGGGATGCCGGAACACGAAACGAGAAAAGAGAACAAAACTGGTAACGAGGTAACTAGCATAGTGGACAAGTTGTTGATCCACGGGAATGCCAACATGTCTCACCTCGGGTATTTGTAACATATCGCGAAGCAACAGGAATAGCACACGGCAACTGGAGGTTCACTCGAATATTTATTCGTGTGGGTATAGGGGTCAATATGGGTGTCCACGGCTCCGATGTTGATCATTGATCGGAAGGGGTTCCGGGTCATGTCTATACTTCACCGAACCTATAGGGTCACACGCTTAAGGGTCATCTATCTGCTGAATACTAGACAGGGAGTCTGAGAGAAATTCACCAAAAAAGTTTCGGACACCGAAAAGTTTCGGACAGCGGAATCGTACCGCAGAGAGAGGTCATCGGATAAGTTTCGATGATACCGAAAAGTTGTTTCGGGATACACCATTAAGTCAAATTGGTTTCGGCACATGCCTGATAATTCTTGGAGGATGCCAGAATCATTCTGGAAGCTTTTTGGAATTTTCTGAGATAAAAAACGGAAATGTTCCGGAGCTGCCGGAGCCACTTCAGATGCGTTTCGCAGATGAAAATCACTAAAACCGGAATTGTTTCAGAATGCGTTGAAAATCATTTTAGTGGGTACTGGAAATGTTCTTAGCCCACATAAATATTTTCAGTTCAATCAGACGCTGAAAAATGTAGTCGTGAATAGTGAAAATCAGCTTTATGGTTACTTTATGGAAAGCCACCTTTTGGGGCTTTGCTCCAAAATATCTTGGGGATGACATGGATGGATAGGAGCCATTTTTTGGGCCCCTCATGGGGGTGTGGCCGGCCACATGGGGTATCCCCCCTTGGGGACCCTCTTGTTCATTGGTTTCACTCCTAGGTCCTTGTGGAAGGACTTCATTCATGTGCATTTTGGGTTTTTTGTGAAACTACCCTACCCCCTTGGTATTTCCTATAAATAGAGGTGGAGGGGCAGCCCTCCACACTCATCCCTTTCTCTCATACACATGCCATGCATTATCTGGCTTCTTCTCTCCCTCCCACGAAAAGAGTTTCGTAGAGCCGTAAGGCTGTCTGGGTTCCGGCAGGAACTAGTTCTGGACGGAGAAGCCCTGCCGGATAGATGACACCGTATGTGTGCAACTCTGTAGAGAGATCGTAGTTTCGGTCTTAGTTCATGAGTGCCTCCCGAAGTGCTGTCCATGTGACCGTCTGAGTTTCGAAGGTCCTCCCGAAGGGCTGTCCGAGTGACCGTTCGAGTTTCGAAGGTCCTCCCGAAGGGCTGTCCGCGACACCGTCCGGGGGGTTGTTCGACTGCCTCCCGGAGGGCTGTTCGAGGAGCAGATGAGGGTATACATCCTCGCGGTTGGGAGGTTGTAAATCCTAGCTGCGGGGATCTGCACCGCCGATCATCATCGACTCTACTTCCCGCTGCGCTACGAGTCGGTAACGAAAAAGATCAATACATGTATGCAGTCTCCATAGTGGTCCTGGGCTGGTGCGTAGGTCGGAAAATTTTTGTTTTCTGCTGCGTTACCCTACACCTACTCATTCATGCTTGTTTGTCATGCCTGCTATTGCTTAGAGTTGAGTCAGGTCTGATTCATCGGAGATAAATCAGAGGGGTGTGAACATGTCCTACTGGTGAGAGCTAAGTGTGTGAACACGATTTGGTAAAGGTAGCGGTGAGAGGCCATGTAGGAGTACATGGTGGGTTGTCTAATTGAAACCGTCCTCAGGAACCGAGTTCTGTGTTTGTGATCCATGAACAATTACTACCACCCATTGGGTTTCGGTAACTCGACCCCTCTCGGCTTATTAACTGCCTCAATCTCTGTCCAGGAGTTGCAACTAGTTTCTGGTGTTTGTAGGTTGTGTTAGTAGTCTACCAAGTGGCACCCGGTACAGGTGGGCTTGGGACAGACTAGGCATTGTGGCACGGTGTACCAAGCGTAGATCCATCCGTCGAGGTGGGCTTGGGAACCCTGCACACATCGTTTGGGGCCGTGAGCGACACCCCGGCCGGATTTCCTTGCGGATGGAACCCGAATAGGCGATAAACCTGGACTAGAGACTTGCGTGGTTAGTCAGGTCGTGGACGACTCCCTAGCCAGGCTTCCGCTTGAAGGTTGCCGAGATACACGATGTGTACATGGTGGTAAGTGGCGAGAGCGTGTGTGAAGAAGTACACCCTGCAGGGTTAACATCATCTATTCGAATAGCCGTGTCCGCGGTAAAGGACTTCTGGGTTGCCTGTACAGTTCATAGACAAGTAAAAGTGGATACTCTAAAATACGCAAGATAAGCGTGAGTGCTATGGAAGGCGTTCCCGTAGGAAGACGGGAGCGTATCCATAGTGGTGTATTGATATGGTGAATATGTGGACTCGTGTGCGCCACCTCAAAAGAGTTACTTGCAGTCGTAGTTTAGGATAGCCACCGAGTCAAAGCTGGCTTGCTGGAGTTAAACTCCACCACCCCCTTTGTTGATACTGATGCATATGTAGATAGTTCTGATGTAAGTCTTGCTGGGTACATTTGTACTCACGTTTGCCTATTTTATGTTTTGCAGAGAGACTTCAGTCTCGCTATTAGTTCTGCGTGGACTTCGACGTTTAGCTTGTTACCTCAGCTACGATCTTGTGCCCTCAGCAGGATCTCGTAGATAGACAGGCTTCTCAGCCTTTTTCATTTGTAGTTGTTTGTACTCAGACAAGTTCAGCTTCCGCATGTGCTTGTTGCTTGTATGCTCTGTATGTTGGGTCATGAGACCCATGTTCGTAATACTTGGCTCCTCGGAGCCTAATGAATAAATAGTCTGAGTCGTAGAGTCTTGTTGTGATGCCATGTTGTATTTGCACATATTGAGCATATTGTGTGTATGATTGAAATGCTTGGTATGTGTGGGATCTGACAATCTAGTTGTTTATCCTTGGTAGCCTCTCTTAGGGGGAAATGTAGTCTGGTGCTTCCACTGAGCCTTGGTAGTCCGCTACAGCCCGGTTTACCGGAGTCCTGCTAGCCCAGCACTACTGCTCCGGAACACCTAGACTGGCCGAAATGTGATACACTTCGTTCCTGTGTCTGTCCCTTCGGGGAAATGTCACGTAGTGATATCCGGAGTCCTGCTAGCCTGCTACAGCCCGGGTTCCTGGAGTCCTGTTAGCCCAGTTGCTACTGCCCGGATTCACACGCTGCTGATCGACATGCTCGATGTTGTTTCATGTATGCCTGTCCCCATAAGTTAGTGCCACTTTGGGTTCACGACTAGTCATGTCGGCCGGGGTTCTCTGTCATATGGATGCTAGCGACACTATCATATACGTGAGCCAAAAGGCGCAAACAGTCCCGAGCCAGGTAAGGCGACACCCGTGGGAATACCGTGCGTGAGTGTGACGCCCCCGATTCAATCGTACACTAATCATACACGCAAATGTGTACGATCAAGATCGAGGACTCACGGGAAGATATCACAACACAACTCTAGACACAAATTAAAATAAAACAAGCTTTATATTACAAGCCAGGGGCCTCGAAGGCTCGAATACATAAGCTCGAAAACACAAGAGTCAGCGGAAGCAATAATATCTGAGTACAGACATAAGTTAAACAAGATTGCCTTAAGAAGGCTAGCACAAAAGTAGCAACGATCGAAAAGGCAAGGCCTCCTGCCTGGGACCTCCTAACTACTCCTCGAAGCCGAACTCCACGTAGAATCATCCTCGGGATCTCTAGCTCCTGGACTCCAGCATCTGGTTGTGACAACCAGGTATAGAAAGGGGAAAAGAGGGAGAAAAGCAACCGTGAGTACTCATCCAAAGTACTCGCAAGCAAGGAGCTACAATACATATGCATGGGTATATGTGTAAAGGGCCATATCGGTGGACTGAACTGTAGAATGCCAGAATAAGAGGGGGATAGCTAATCCTGTCGAAGACTACGCTTCTGGCCACCTCCATCTTGCAGCATGTAGAAGAGAGTAGATGGTAAGTTCACCAAGTAGCATCGCATAGCATAATCCTACCCGGCGATCCCCTCCTCGTCGCCCTGTTAGAGAGTGATCACCGGGTTGTATCTGGCACTTGGAAGGGTGTGTTTTATTAAGTATCAAGTTCTAGTTGTCATAAGGTCAAGGTACAACTCCGGGTCGTCCTTTTACCGAGGGACACGGCTATTCGAATAGATAAACTTCCCTGCAGGGGTGCACCACATAACCCCACACGCTCGATCCCATTTGGCTGGACACACTTTTCTGGGTCATGCCCGGCCACGGAAGATCAACACGTCGCAGCCCCACCTAGGCACAACAGAGAGGTCAGCACGCTGGTCTAAATCCTATGCGCGCAGGGGTCTTGGCCCATCGCCCATTGCACACCTGCATGTTGCGTACGCGGCCGGAAGCAGACCTAGCCCCCTTACTACAAGTGCGAGCTTACGGTCCAATGCGGCGCGCGCCGCTCGGTCGCTGACGTCACGAAGGCATCGACTGATACCACGACGTCGAGTGCCCATAACTGTTCCCGCGTGGTTAGTGCGTATAGACCAAATGTGCAGACTCAGATCAAATACCTAGAACTCGTTAAGCGTGTTATTAAGTATCCGCGGACACCGACCAGGGCCAGGCCCACCTCTCTCCTAGGTGGTCTCAACCTGCCCTGTCGCTCCGCCACAAAGTAACAGTCGGGGGCCGTCAGGAACCCAGGCCCACATCTACCGGGATGGAGCCACCTGTCCTTTCAGCCCCCCTCATCAGAATCACTTGCGGGTACTCAACGAGCTAACCCGACTTTAGTCACCACATGTGTCATGTATATAAAGTATATAGTATATACCCGTGATCACCTCCCGAAGTTATCACGGCCCAGTAGTATAGCATGGCAGACGGACAAGAGTGTAGGGCCACTGATGGAACACTCGCATCCTATACTAAGCAGTAGGATAGCAGGTAAGGGTAACAACTGTAGTAGCAATGACAGGCTATGCATCAGAATAGGATTAACCGGAAAGCAGTAACATGCTACACTACTCTAATGCAAGCAGTATAGAGAAGAATAGGCGATATCTGGTGATCAAGGGGGGGGCTTGCCTGGTTGCTCTGGCAAGAAGGACGGGTCGTCAACACCGTAGTCGAACTGGCGGTCGTCGGCTGCCTCGGGGTCTACCAGAAAGAAGTAACGGAGGGGAAACACAATAAATAACAAAGCAATCAAAGCATCACAAAGCGTAACATGGCAATACGCGGTGCTAGAGGTGACCTAACGCGGTACTACGTGATACCGGCAAAGGGGAGAAACATCCGGGGAAAGTATTCCCGGTGTTTCGCGTTTTGGGACAGATGAACTGGATGGGAAAGTTGTCTGTTTGCTATGCTAGGGAGGTGTGGCGGACGAACAGGCTGCGTAACCGGATTTGTCTCGTTGTTCTGAGCAACTTTCATGTACAAAGTTTTTTCATCTGAGCTACGGTTTATTTTATATTAATTTTAAAAGTTTAAACAAATTCTGGAATTAATTAAATTAACAGAAAGGAATTACTACGTCAGCATGACATCACTGTGACGTCAGCAGTCAACAGGATGGCTGACCAGGTCAAACTGCCCAGTGGGGCCACTGGGACCCACATGTCAGCCTCTGTTGGCTTAACAGTGGATTAACTAATCTAGCAGGGTCAATTAAGGGTGTGGGCCCCGGGTGTCAGTGAGTGTTTTAGGTTAAACTAATTACTTTTATTTGTAAAACGTTATTAGACTAATTAACAGTAGGGGGGCCCACATGTCAGGTCAACCGTGCACAGTCAGCACAATTGACCCGGTCAACCAGCCAATTGGGCCTGCGGGACCCAGCTGCCAGTGACCCTGGTGGTGGCCCCAGGTTGGCCACGTCGGCGGCCGGCGCCGGAGTTGCGTCGGCGAGCACTCCGCGGCGGCGAGTTCGCCGGAGACGCTCGGAAATTCACTACGGGGCACCGTTTTGCGCGGTTTTGCTTGCGTTCGAACGCTGACGGTGCCGCGCGTCGAGTGGTGGCGGTAGCGCAACCGGACTTGGCCGGAATCGGCGCCGGCGACGAGTAGAGGCGGCGGCGCGTACGGGTGCTCGACGGAGACGGCGCTACGGCGTGTAGCAGCTTGAACGGAAGGGCTAGGCGTTCTCTAAGCAGCACGGCGAGCACGTTAGGCACTAGCCCATGACCAAAAGGTCACCGGAGACGCGCCGGCGACCAAACGAGGCGGCGGTGGTTTGGGCTTCGTCCGGGTAGTGGCTACGGGCGGCTAGAGAGGGCAGGGGACGGCGCGTTCGGCGCAGGAGCTCACCGCGGGAGCGTGGGGTCTAGACAGAGGGCTCGGGGAGGTCCGGTGCAGCAGATCGGCTGCGAGGTCGTGTGGTGTCCGTCGAGGAGGAAGACGAAGGGGATCCGACGCTGGGGTGGCTCCCTCCTTGAGGTCGTTGGTGCAGATGAAGCAGAAGACGGTCGTGGGGCTCGTGGACACATCGGGGCGGCGAGGAGGGCACGGTGGCCGCGGTGGCGCAGCAACGCGGCGGCGACAGCGAGTCGGGGCGAGGTGGATCTAGAGAAGGGGGCGAGGCCAGAGGGAGAGAGGGAGAGAGGGGGGGGCGTCCAGGGGGAGTGAGTGGGTGCGGGGAACCCGAGGGGTCGAGGGGACATCGCCCTTATCCCTTCCCCAATGGGGACGGCGACAGGGTTCGGTGGCGACCGGCGAGCGCGGTCGCTGGGTCGGGTGAACAGAGAGGAGGGAGGCGACCGGGGGAGGTGGGCTGCTGGGTTGGGCCGCCCAGATGACTAAGGCCCGGGGGGTTTCTCTTATATTTTTTTGGTCTTTTGTTTTTTCTCTTTTGTATTTTCTTTCTTTTATTTATTTTCTCTTCTGTTTTAATTCAATTTAAAATATTTATGCATTTTATAAAACTGTGTCTTCTACACCATAATTATCTATGTAATATTTAGTACAAACCAAACATTTTTATTTTAATGTTTGAAAACTTTTATTATTTACCAAATTTTGAATTTGAATTTTGGACCGGTTTTGATCTAACGATAGATTAGCAACAGTAACGAAGGTAACGTGGTACCATTAGTGTGGGATTACTGTAGCTTAATTACCCGGGCGTCACAATTCTCCTCCACTACAAGAAATCTCGTCCCGAGATTTAAGAGGGGATGTAAGGGGGAAGGGATTTGGTCGCGAAATTCTAACGAGTCTTCTCGGTCTTGGTTGCTATTCTCAAAGAGGTCGATCCATTATGTTGATGTCTTCATTTCTCTGCTTCAGGTCATCATGCTGAAGTCAGCATCCTTTCTTCTGGAACTCAATCGTACTTACGAATGTATAAAGGGGGTATTCCGGGAGACCGGACCTCTGCAAGGTTGACTATCTGGTAGCTAACATCGGGGAAGGTGGCAGAAAGTAACTCTCAAACTGGAACTTAAGAAAATATCGAGAGCAAAGTAAGAAGGTACCATGAGAAGTCTCAAGCGGGTAGGCAATCGTTCGATGCCTGAAACAAAGTGTAAAAGGGGTCCAGAGCAATGTGAATAAGTTTTGTGTCTGATACCAGAATTGATGATTGCTCGGGAGGTGGCTCGTGAATTATATACGAGGCCACGCGCGAGGAACAACCTTGGGAACAAGGGGTGTACAGGAGAGTCAGGTTTCAATCCTGTGGAACTGTGGGTTATGGGCCCACCATGTGGATTAAAAGTAGGAGGATCGGTGACATCTTGCACGGTCATGATAGCAAGACATGTCAGAGGGTAGCCTGTCGATTATGTCGGCAACAACGTCGGTACCAAGGGCGAGGGACGAAGAGAACCATTTTCCTGCTCGTTGAAACGAGGTGGACCAGTAGGCAAAGTTCTCATCCATCGGCGGTTATCGAAATGTCATCAACAAAAGTAACAGGGTCTTGCTGACAGAATTGTACACCGAGGTGTTTACATAAGCAGGAGAATATTACTTCTTAGATCATATAGATCACAAGAAGGTTAAACCAAACAATGGAAAGGAAAATATGATTATCAGATATTTCAGGGGTATATCCTTCCCAAAGATAAGCAGAGCATGATATTCATGACAGGATATAATGTAGAAAACTCTTTAGGTAAGGGGAGAGAAATTTCATGACATTACCCATACAACGGTGTTTGGATAATTGAGCAAGAAAACATTTAGCGTTGGGCTTCAAATGTTCTTATCGAAAATCGGAGTACCACAGACATGCTGCGGGATAGCATTGCCATGGTCTTCAAGCAAGGGTCGGACTTTGGATACTCAATGGATGCATCAGGAATAACTTGTAGAATAAGTCTTACAATTTCCTCATGGAAGAATGGATAACCTTGCTGAAAGGAAGAACTATAACAATAGGTCCTCTGGTCAAGTGTGCTAGGCATGACATCACCTTACTGGGTCATATAAAGACCAATGTTATAACTCTTGAAAATATGCTCCAACCATCATAGCTGACCGAGATTCAGATCTGATCGGTGTTAGGAAACCTCAGACTCAGGATGCCTGAGAAGAAAAGGTGCCAGACAAATTGACGGGATGGCACTGTAAGATTCTTAGGAAATGAACTATGAAGTGATTTCCGTTAACAAGAGTTCATCATTAACCCAAGGAGAGGACAAGGATGTGGCTGATGGGCTAAGGACAATTCATCGAGATTTCCAAAAGATGGATTTCCACAATTATGTGAACAAGGAGATAACACTTGTCAATTCAAATGATATAATGTTGTATGCTCTAGGAAAACATACACCATCAATCATTAGTCGAAAGGTGTGCCCGGAATATGACCTTAGGCAGCAAGATCAAAGTTAGAGTGACGATTCAGTAACCAATAGTCTAAGAACGAACTGTCGATCGTTAACTTCAAAGCAATAGGGTTGCTAGAAGTACAGAACTCAAACAACATCGTTAGCATATTGGTATCCTAGTTAAAAACAACATGGGGACCAAGGAAGAATGGTGATGGTGAGAAGTATCATCATACCGAGAATTTCTAAGAGGTGGAGAAATGCTCACGACATTCTTGACATCAAAGATGGTAATACTCCACGGTAGAACATAACATAAGTTGGATAGCAAGGAACTCAAGGTACAACACAAAACAAGAACAAGTTTTTGTGTCGGGGGGGAACGCAATAATGTTGTCGATGATAACCCAAATCATCGAGGGGGCAAGCATGGAATTTCTCATCAGGAACTCAATGTACGTCTCGGAAGAAGTTAAAATGTTGACGATGATCACTACACATTTATCGAGAGGTTTCAAGAAGATGTAATCGATCGGCGATGACATCAAGTCAAAGGAATGATAAGGCGAAAGGTAAATGGACCCAAGGGTATGACACAAACTCCAAACCAAGCTTGTTGTCCAAAGCGAAATGATATGATGAGGAAGATCATCATAAGCTTGGCTCATCGTCAAAAATTGTGCTCCGGGAAGAAGGACCAGGTAGCACAGTTAAAATTTAGCATGGTATTGATATAGCCGATCAGGCTTGGGATGACTTGAAGAATTATTAAACTCATAAGCAATGAAAATTACTTAGGGATATCGAACCGAAATGTGGAATCGGTCCACATGTCGGTGTTCTCGGTTGACGGCAACCCAGAACCCAAGAAAATTGGAATCCGGTGAGAAATAATAGTTGATGAAGAACCCATAAGAAGTTATGCAGTTCCATGATAATCTCGAGATACCAGGGGGGTAATACTCGACGACAAACCAAAGTAGAGGTTGGACTGGGGTATTGCTCTGCAGAAGACAAGTGCTTAAACTTGTACGAGAAATGGTATTTAAAGGAGAACATGGTCCGAACCATGATTGCAAAAGGCCAGATCCCAGATATAAGATGAATTTATACCAAGGGAATAATTAATTTAAGAGAAGCTTTTAATGATAAGATCTACATCGTGTCCATGGGCATGAACACAAAGTTCAAGGTCGACTCCCACTTCTCTAATGCATAACCTTTCATTCACTTCTCATTTTCGAAGAAGTTGTAATGTTGAAATTTTATCTAGCAAAATACCAGAAGAGTATGACTCGTGAAAACTTTCAAGGTCACACATATTAAGGAAGGCCTAGGTTCAACCCATCGGGGCATCGTGGAAACATATATCACAAACTTCGGGGGTAAATAACTCAAGCTCGATAGTAGAGCATGGGTGACAAAACGAGAGGATACAATTTACTGAAGGCATTGTGTATCAAGGAAAGAACTTCTCGAGGTTTTTGTATACGAAAGACACTGTCGGATGATATTCCAACAAAGGATCCGACGGTCCATAGCGGAGCTGATGTGAGTATCGGCACACAACCAGAGGAAGAAACAATGTGAAGGCATTGGATTATAGAAGCAACTGACTAATTCAAAGCTCACATGTAAAGGAATTATAGTTTCCAAATCAAAGGATCAGAAGCAAATGCTCTGATTAAGGATGGATAACTTGAGTAAGCTTAGGGGTACAAACGACGACAATTTGATTGGTCGAGATCCAGCTAATGTTAAAAATGACGTCTGAGCCGGAAGGATGAATTCTAGGATATGATTGAGGAGTGCGAGCATTCGCAACATATTGAATCAATGGACTCAAAATGATATTTGGCAAAGGATGCCAATAAGATTACCAGACTTATGGGATTAACCATAATGCAAGCAAGCAAGAATTTCAAGAGCAAGAGGATGCTCAGGAGTTTTGGAAGATCGAATGGTATTTTGAAAACTTTTGTGAAACACATGAACAACTGGGAAAGAGCGGATACTCGATAAGCGCGAGGAATTATCCGTAAGGGTATTCATGAGGCACGAACTATATAGCAGTAAGCTCAAAGGATTCTTGGAACAACGGAGAGCGGTTCGGGGCATCTTGTATTAACAAGATCAACTTGGAATAAAATTAAGAACGATGGGTGTAAGTATTTATCCATAGGGATAGATCAGTGGTAGGGAATTGCAAAAGCAACGAGCACAAAGTCTCGAGAACATCGGAGAGTATCTTCGAAATCTTTGGATGCACCAAGCAATCATCTGGAGTGAGGGGCTCTCCGGGAGGAAGTAGTTACGAGAACCTAGAGTCAGAGTTAGTAAAATCATTTCACCCGAATAGAAGAGAGGTCAGAGTCCCAGAGTATAGGTCGAGGAATAAAAGATCCTAATATCACCCAATGACGACGTGGGCCCGTAAGCCACACAGCCATGTTAGTAAAAGTTTTTTTAATAACTAGACTCGACTTCGGCCAAGGAGTTGGAATGGGGATTCCTACAGGCAGTCGGCTCTGATACCAACTTGTGACGCCCCCGATTCAATCGTACACTAATCATACACGCAAATGTGTATGATCAAGATCGAGGACTCACGGGAAGATATCACAACACAACTCTAGACACAAATTAAAATAAAACAAGCTTTATATTACAAGCCAGGGGCCTCGAAGGCTCCAATACATAAGCTCGAAAACACAAGAGTCAGCAGAAGCAATAATATCTGAGTACAGACATAAGTTAAACAAGATTGCCTTAAGAAGGCTAGCACAAAAGTAGCAACGATCAAAAAGGAAAGGCCTCCTGCCTGGGACCTCCTAACTACTCCTCGAAGCCGAACTCCACGTAGAATCATCCTCGGGATCTCTATCTCCTGGACTCCAGCATCTGGTTGCGACAACCAGGTATAGAAAGGGGAAAAGAGGGAGAAAAGCAACCGTGAGTACTCATCCAAAGTACTCGCAAGCAAGGAGCTACACTACATATGCATGGGTATATGTGTAAAGGGCCATATCGGTGGACTGAACTGCAGAATGCCAGAATAAGAGGGGGATAGCTAATCCTGTCGAAGACTACGCTTCTGGCCACCTCCATCTTGTAGCATGTAGAAGAGAGTAGATGGTAAGTTCACCAAGTAGCATCACATAGCATAATCCTACCCGGCGATCCCCTCCTCGTCGCCCTGTTAGAGAGCGATCATCGGGTTGTATCTGGCACTTGGTAGGGTGTGTTTTATTAAGTATCCTGTTCTAGTTGTCATAAGGTCAAGGTACAACTCCGGGTCGTCCTTTTACCGAGGGACACGGCTATTCGAATAGATAAACTTCCCTGTAGGGGTGCACCACATAACCCCACACGCTCGATCCCATTTGGCCGGACACACTTTTCTGGGTCATGCCCGGCCGCGGAAGATCAACACATCGCAGCCCCACCTAGGCACAACAGAGAGGTCAGCACACCGGTCTAAATCCTATGCACGCAGGGGTCTGGGCCCATCGCCCATTGCACACCTGCACGTTGCGTACGCGGCCGGAAGCAGACCTAGCCCCTTAATACAAGTGCGAGCTTACGGTCCAATGCGGCGCGCGCCGCTCGGTCGCTGACGTCACGAAGGCTTCAGCTGATACCACGACGTCGAGTGCCCATGACTGTTCCCGCGTAGTTGGTTAGTGCGTATAGACCAAATGGCCAGACTCAGATCAAATACCAAGAACTCGTTAAGCGTGTTATTTTTAAGTATCCGCGGACTCCGACCAGGGCCAGGCCCACCTCTCTCCTAGGTGGTCTCAACCTGCCCTGTCGCTCTGCCACAAATTAACAGTCGAGGGCTGTTAGGAACCCAGGCCCACCTCTACCGGGATGGAGCCACCTGTCCTTTCAGCCCCCCTCATCAGAATCATTTGCGGGTACTCAACGAGCTGACCCGACTTTAGTCACCACATGTGTCATGTATATAAAGTATATAGTATATACCCGTGATCACCTCCCGAAGTTATCACGGCCTAGTAGTATAGCATGGAAGACGGACAAGAGTGTAGGGCCACTGATGGAACACTAGCATCCTATACTAAGCAGTAGGATAGCAGGTAAGGGTAACAACTGTAGTAGCAAAGACAGGCTATGCATCAGAATAGGATTAATCGGAAAGCAGTAACTTGCTACACTACTCTAATGCAAGCAGTATAGAGAAGAATAGGCGATATCTGGTGATCAGGGGGGGCTTGCCTGGTTGCTCTGGCAAGAAGGACGGGTCGTCAACACCGTAGTCGAACTAGGGGTCGTCGGCAGCCTCGGGGTCTACCGGAAAGAAGTAACGGAGGGGAAACACAATAAATAACAAAGCAATCAAAGCATCACAAAGCGTAACATGGCAATACGCGGTGCTAGAGGCGACCTAACGCGGTACTAGGTGATACCGGCAAAGGGGAGAAACATCCGGGGAAAGTATTCCCGGTGTTTCGCGTTTTCGGACAGATGAACCGGAGGGGAAAGTTGCGTGTTTGCTATGCTAGGGAGGTGTGGCGACGAACGGGCTGCGTAACCGGATTCGTCTCGTCGTTCTGAGCAACTTTCATGTACAAAGTTTTTTCATCTGAGCTATGGTTTATTTTATATTAATTTTAAAAGTTTAAACAAATTCTGGAATTAATTAAATTAACAGAAAGGAATTACTACGTCAGCATGACATCACTGTGACGTCAGATGTCAACAGGACGGCTGACCAGGTCAAACTGCCCAGTGTGGCCACTGGGACCCACATGTCAGCCTCTATTGGCTTAACAGTGGATTAACTAATCTAGCAGGGTCAATTAGGGGTGTGGGCCCCGGGTGTCAGTGAGTGTTTTAGGTTAAACTAATTACTTTTGTTTGTAAAATGTTATTAGACTAATTAACAGTAGGGGGGCCCACATGTCAGGTCAACCGTGCACAGTCAGCACAATTGACCCGGTCAACCAGTCAACTGGGCCCGCGGGACCCAGCTGCCAGTGACCCTGGTGGTGGCCCCAGGTTGGCCACGTCGGCGGCCGGCGCCGGAGTTGCGCCGGCGAGCTCTCCGCGGCGGCGAGTTCGCCGGAGACGCTCGGAAATTCGCTACGGGGCACCGTTTTGCGCGGGTTTGCTTGCGTTCGAACGCTGATGGTGCCGCGCGTCGAGTGGCGGCGGTAGCACAGCCGGACTTGGCCAGAATCGGCGCCGGCGACGAGCAGAGGCGGCGGCGCGTACGGGTGCTCGACGGAGACGGCGCTACGGCGTGTAGCAGCTTGAACGGAAGGGCTAGGCGTTCTCTAAGCAGCGCGGCGAGCATGTTGGGCACTAGCCCGTGACCAAATGGTCACCAGAGACGTGCCAGCGGCCGAACGAGGCGGCGGTGGTTCGGGCTTCGTCGGGGTAGTGGCTACGGGCGGCTAGAGAGGGCAGTGGGCGGCGCGTTCGGCGCACGAGCTCACCGCAGGAGCGTGGGGTCTAGGCAGAGGGCTCGGGGGGTCCGGTGCAGCAGATCGGCCGCGAGGTCGTGTGGTGGCCGTCGAGGAGGAAGACGAAGGGGATCCGGCGCTGGGGTGGCTCCCGCCTTGAGGTCGTTGGTGCAGACGAAGCAGAAGACGATCGTGGGGCTCGTGGACACATCGGGGCGGCGAGGTGGGCACGGTGGCCGCGGTGGCGCAGCAACGCGGCGGCGATAGCGAGTCGGGCGAGGTTGATCTGGAGAAGGGGGCGAGGCCAGAGGGAGAGAGGGGAGAGGGGGTGTCCAGGGGGAGTGAGTGGGTGCGGGGAGCCCGAGGGGTCGAGGGGACGTCGCCCTTATCCCTTCCCCGACGGGGACGGCAACAGGGTTCGGTGGCGACCGGTGAGCGCGGTCGCTGGGTCGGGTGAACAGAGAGGAGGGAGGCGACCGGGGGAGGTGGGCTGCTGGGTTGGGCCGCCCAGATGACTAAGGCCCAGGGGGGGTTTCTCTTATATTTTTTTTGGTCTTTTTTTTTCTCTTTTGTATTTTCTTTCTTTTATTTATTTTCTCTTCTGTTTTAATTGAATTTAAAATATTTATACATTTTATAAAACTGTGTCTTCTACACCGTAATTATCTATGTAATATTTAGTACAAACCGAACATTTTTATTTTAATGTTTGAAAACTTTTATTATTTACCAAATTTTGAACTTGAATTTTGGACCGGTTTTGATCTAACGATAGATTAGCAACAGTAACGGAGGTAATGTGGCACCATTAGCGTGGGATTACTGTAGCTTAATTACCCGGGCGTCACAGTGAGGCCGCAAAGTGATATGAGGTGTTACATGGTAGATCGGTGTGACTTAGAATCAGGGTCCTGACAGCTTTGGTATCAGAGCCTGACTGCCTGTAGGATTACCAAGCCAAACTGGTCGAAGTTGAGTCTAGAAATTCTTTAGTTATATAAGGGAATTGATTGTGGAAGGGGACGTAAGGCTCTTTTTACTCCTTTACCTTATGCCCTTCTGATCTGAGTCATCCTCTTCTCTTCTACAGGGATTAAGAACCAGGCTTCTCATCTTTCTATCAGGTTCACATTTTACTAATCTGTAGACTTATAGGATTGATGGATTCAAGTCTCAGTTCAGTTTCTATTACTTCCGTATGTTCATAGCTGGCCTCAGAACCTTGATATTGTGATGTTGAGTGGCTATACCACCATTTTGCACGATGTCTCAAATATTTTTGGGCATTTACAGCCGTTATGCTGTCCAAGTCATCCCAGATTTCTAAATAGTCTGATGCATTTGCAAATCCCTTCTTTCCGTTCTCGATGTTCCTTTGGGCCAGATTAACTACACTAATCGGTGAGTTGAGGTACTCTATTGCCTCGACATATATGTTGGAGCTATTATTATGACCCTAGGTGTCTTAGGGAGTCACCTAGTAATCTAGCAATGCTTTGTGTTCCCGGTGTGATGATTCTGGCCACCATTCTCGAAAGCATCCCGTGATGCCATTTAGTAGTAGGTATTCTACTCCTGGGTTCTTGACCCAAGATTCACTCTACTTACCTCGTGTTGATAGTGTTGCTCGTAACTTTAGGATATTAGTAACCTTTGCGATAGTCCTCGAGGTCCGTGGTATTTCCTTCTTCCAAATACCATGAACCATTAAGGCAGAAGTTCTTTGAACCAAAAGCTCACAATCAGAGTACTCTTGGGGAGTTCTCCATTCATAATTGTGATTCTGCCAGTTCTACCTTTCTGCATGGGTTATCTGGAAGAAACCTGTTGAACTTGGTTCGACATATTAATCTATGCATCCACAACTCAGAAAGATATATGTCCCCTTGAGTTGTCCCTCTTCATTTGTATTCCGACCATCATCTATCAATTGATAGTCAGGAGTAATTGTGCATCCGTGTTATCGATGCTTATTATTCTTTTGGTCTGTCAAGCCATTCTAGTTCACAGTGACTAGGAGAAACAAACTCCAGTACCTCATCCATTTCTAGGATTGGATCAAAGCAGTTGTATTCCGCAGATCAAATGCAATCAAGATTTTGGTCTGTTCTACCCTGAAGTATTACCCACTTTATGTCAGGAATGTCATGAGAATTGCACCTTCTCTTACGAATTCTTGACGTAGTGATACTTCTCGCCATCATTATTCATTCCTCGGTGTCGTGTTGTCGCAACCGGAATGCCGACAAGTGAATTGTGATGTGTGAAATCAATACTCCTAGCAACTCTGTTGCTTGGTAGTTAATGGACAATAATTTCATTCTTAGCGTGTTGGTTACTGAATCATCATTTTCTAAGATTGATAGTGCCACCTAGTCCATTTTCCCTGGTGCACCCTTCGATCAAGAGTTAGGATTGTGTCAATCCTTGCCTAATTGATCACATCATCTTGCCCTGAAAAGCAAGATTGTTCTCGAGCCTAGTAACATATCGGTGGTTCGTGATTTTCCGAATATCTTCTCGGAAGTGTTACCAGGTTGTCACCTAACCGCTATGTTGAGTTCGTGATCAAGTTGGTTTCTTGTAGCCACCCCTTTCTCCGAGAATCTGTATTGGACACCCTTGAGCTAGTTGGTTAAGCTAAACAACAACTTGGAGAGTTGGAAGATAAAAGCTTGTCCGACTTAGTTCGTCTCTAAGGGATATCTTCTCTCTGTGTGTGTGTTGTAGAAATATGATATTCTCATCGATTGGTCCTCGTGATCAGTTGTTGGATCTGTTGTCTTGTGAAAACTTTGATTTGAGTGTGGGCTTTCCTCAAATCAAATCAGAACCAACGATATTCGTAATGTTGTCTTACTCGTGGTTGATTCCTCGAGCATACACCATTACATCTTTTGGTCTGACCAATACTATCACATTGTTCACATAATGGTGGAAGTCCAGTGATATG
This sequence comes from Triticum aestivum, assembly GCF_018294505.1. Classification (NCBI taxonomy): domain Eukaryota; kingdom Viridiplantae; phylum Streptophyta; class Magnoliopsida; order Poales; family Poaceae; genus Triticum; species Triticum aestivum. The sequence goes on along the minus strand of NC_057814.1, from coordinate 107,052,694 downwards.
GAAATTCCGATGAGTTGCTGTTGAGCCCATCAGCAGCATTTTGTCCCCTCCATGATTTGTGTTGAACATCCAGCTAGTGTTGGAAACTTGTGTAAGCATTTTCTTCATGCCCCGTTCATGAAGTATATGTTTGGATGAAAGAAGTGACTTCCTTTGATTCACGTGCATTTGATGTAAGTTGCCGCCGTAAATTCGAGAAAGTTTGTTTTTGCTTCCTCTGGAATCATCCCAAGTCAGTCATGCATGTGCGTAGTATTCTATGGTCTGATAGACTGATCATCTTCATTCCATATGTATCCCCTAGCACACCAAGCCACTGATTGATTTGTTCAAGGAAAGGAAGTTCCTTCTTAAGAGCATGCCTTATGCAAGGACTTCAATATCCTCGTTGATGGTTCCCCACCTGAACTCGGTAGTGTTTTATTATAAGACTGCCACGTGGTCACGCTTGTCTAGGACCTGCTCATGTTTTGGAGCTTGCTATCGTAGTTCATCTCCCGAGAGTCTTGCAACGTTATCTCGTCGACTTGTGTTGCAACTCTTCTTTTCAGACACGTGAGTCTGAAGTATCCTGTTTCTAACTAGATCTGAATCTCAAGCAGATATGATGGTTGGAACATTCCAACATTTGCATGTTGTTCCTAGCTTGCACCGTCTTTGTGCCATTTCACTATGGGCTGCCTGCTTAGTAATTACCGATGATAGGCAAAAAACATCCATGACGTTGTCTTCAACAAGGTAGTCCACATCTTTCGTTCTAGTCCGAGTATGTCATCCTTTCGAACTCCTTCAAATGATCATTTGTGATTGCCTTAGGCTGGTATAAAGAGTTCCAATGATCTCAGTATCACAAGTAATTCTTTTGCCACATGAGGGAATATATCTATGAGTCACCTTCTCTAAGGTGCTCTGGAATGGAATCATGGCAATTATTTCCTCGCTACTTTGAACTCTTGTACCATCTTACTCAAGCGTGGAATTCTTGCCTACCAAATTGAACTTTCGTCATCTGTTTCCTTCCTTCCCACTTGACGTGAGTTAGCGTCCCAGCTCATGAGATGTTTCAACGTCTCACTCCATGAGTTGATCTTGAGTTGCTCGATCTTTGAGAAGATCGATTCCTGTAGAGTTTCTTCTGTCGTCACTGTGTTGGACAAAGATCTCGAAAGCAAAGACGTCAAGATCAATTGGAGCAGTGAATCACCATCTTTGAGAAGGGCAATTGGATCATGAAGATCGTGTCGGCTTTGTGTCCCCTCTATCTTCTTACCAGACGTCTTGAATCTCGGGACGAGATTCTTGTTTGGTGGGGGTGAGTTGTCACAGAGAATTTGATTGCAAATAGTTGCACAAGCATCCATGCATCATGTCTAAATTTAATTGAAACTTGAAATGGGGATTGATCAAACCCCTAGCACTAAAACAATGCAAATAGGTTCAACTTCAAAATATTTTCAAAGAACCCAAATTGGTCTGCAAAAAATGTTCATGATTAATGGAAAAAGGTGAAAACCATATCCAGAGATGATGCATATTTTTCCAGGACATTTTGGTATTTGAATTAACCCATATTGTATTTGAGTTGGAGCAAATAAATCTTATAATTATTTTTATTGCTCCAATGATTCTGAAACATTTTGTGGAGCTTTGGAATAATCCATATTGCATCCAGAAATAATTTCAGAAGCAACAAAAATGGTTTAGTCTTAGTACTAAATCAAAACAGAGCAAAATAGAAAGAAAAATAGGAAAGGAGAAAACCTACCTGGCCTAGCTTACTGCACCTATTGCAGCCCACCTGGCGGCCCAGCTGGACAGCCCAGCCCACCAGTGCCTCCCTGTCGCCTTCCTCCTCGCGCCAGTAGGCGAGTGCGCGTGCTCGTCGCGCGCTGGCCACGCGCGGGGCCACCTCCTGCTTCCCGCCACTGCCTCGACGCCCAGGACAACGCCATGCAGCACCCTGGACCCCCTCGACCGCTCCCCTCTCTCCCTGCCTCGCCTCTCTCGCTCTCTCTTCCGAAGCCGAGCGGAGCCGTCGCCGCCGTTCGCTGCCGCCACGGCTACCGCACTCCCCTCGCCCTGCCGCTGATCCCAGAAGCACCGCCGTGTTCCCCTCGTTCTCTCCACCAAGATGTACGATGCCGGAGGCCCTAGAACATCGCCATCTTCCTCGTTTGCTCCGACGAACACCGTCGCTCGATTCGCCGACCTCCGAGCGTCCTCGAGCACGCTGAGCTACTCATCGACCTCCCTGTGAGCTTTGCCGCTTTTCCCCTCTCTTCCCCGCGTCATTTTCGCCCTCTAGCCGCAGCCCTGAGATCACCCGAGGCTGCTGTCCGCCATGACTGGCGAGGCCGTGCTGCCGAGCTTCTCCTGCTCGCTCCAGGGGTACAGATACGCTCCTGGCGCCTCCAGGAGGATGCCTAGCCACTCCGTTTTCTCGCCCGAGCACTGCAGCCCCGGACTCGCTTGAGCCAAACTCCCGCCGCCACCGCGAGCTCGTCTCCGGCGAGTACAGGCCACCCCAGCCGCTGTCGCTCGCCCAGTTGGGTGCGGCGCACCTTCAGCCACCCATATACGCAAAACACGCGCAAAACCGAGCTCCGTAGCTGTTTTCCGGCGAGTTTCCGCCGCAGTTTGAGGTCGCCGCCGGCCAAACTCCGGCGGGCTGACGTGGTCGCTTAGTTAGGTGCTAATCACCACTAATCCCCCCTAACAGACACTGACAGGCGGGCCCCGCAGCGGGTCAAATCCCAGTCAACACGAGATTAACTCCCAGTTAACAGTGAGCCAATGACATGTGGGACCCGGTCGTCAGGTTTGACCCTGGTCAGTTCCAGTTGACCCGCTGACGTCAGCATGATGTCATGCTGATGCTATAAAGCTTTTCTGGCGTTTTTATTAATTCAAAAAATTCTAGAAAATAGTATAAACTTGTAAAAATCATATAAAATCAACCGTAGCTCAGAATGAAAAATTTATATTTGGAAAATTATCAGAAAAATTCAATCTATCCATCTGTACTATTTTCATGCATGACAAACCATCCTAAACCTGCTGTATAGCTGAAAACACATAAAGGGCATTTAAAATGCTTAAGTTTGGAGTTGCATTTGAATCCTTGATTCAAATGAGCTCCATTGAACTTGTTGCTGTTCGCATTAGCACAAACAACATAAAATATACATGCCATGTTCATGCATCATATTGTGCATTGCATTGATTGTGTTTATTCTCTGTTTGCCGGTGTTGTTCCCCCTCGGTAGACGTTGTTCCGACGCTGTGATCGTTGACACTGATGAAGACCCAATGCTATCTTCAGAAGTGCCAGGCAAGCAAAACCCCCTTGTTCATTCCGATACAATCCCACTCTCTTGCTCCTGCTCCCTTTTACTGCATTAGGACAACAACGATTCAACTGTTACATGCTGCGGTAGTTGAACCCCTTTCCTCTGCACGACCTGACATTGCCACAGTAAATAGATGAAACCCACTAGCATGAGTAGGAGTTGTTTGAGCCCTGATGTGCCTACTCATTCATGCTTGTTTGTCATGCCTGCTACTGCTTAGAGTTGAGTCAGGTCTGATTCGTCGGAGATGAATCGGAGGGGTGTGAACATGTCCTACTATTGAGAGCTAAGTGTGTGAACACGATTTGGTAAAGGTAGCGGTGAGAGGCCATGTAGGAGTACATGCTGGGTTGTCTCATTGAAACCGTCCTCAGGAACTGAGTTCTGTGTTTGTGATCCATGAACAGTTACTACCACACATTGGGTTTCGGTAACTTAACCCCTCTCGGCTTACTAACCGCCTCGATCTCTGTCCAAGAGTTGCAACTAGTTTGTGGTGTTTGTAGGTTGTGTTAGTAGTCTACCAAGTGGCACCAGGTACAGGTGGGCTTGGGACAGACTAGGCATCATGGCACGGTGTACCAAGCATAGATCCATCCGTCAAGGTGGGCCTGGGAACCCTGCACACATCGTTTGGGGCCGTGAGCGACACCCCGGCCGGATCTCCTTGCAGATGGAACCTGAATAGGCGATAAACCTGGACTAGAGACTTGCGTGGTTAGTCAGGTCGTGGCTGACTCCCTCGCCAGGCTTCCGCTTGAAGGTTGCCGAGATACACGACGTGTACATGGTGGTAAGTCGCGAGAGCGTCTGTGAAGAAGTACACCCCTGCAGGGTTAACATCATCTATTCGAATAGCCGTGACCGCGGTAAATGACTTCTGGGTTGCTTGTACAGTTCATAGACAAGTGAAAGTGGATACTCTAAAATGCACAAGATAAGCGTGAGTGCTATGGATGGCGGTCTCGTAGGAAGACGGGAGCGGATCCATAGTGGTGTATTGATATGGTGACTATGTGGACTCGTGTGCGCCACCTCAAAAGAGTTACTTGCAGTCGTAGTTTAGGATAGCCAGCGAGTCAAAGTTGGCTTGCTGCAGTTAAACTCCACCACCCCCTTTGTTGATACTGATGCATATGTAGATAGTTCTGATGTAAGTCTTGCTGGGTACATTGGTACTCACGTTTGCCTATTTTATGTTTTGCAAAGAGACTTCAGTCTCGCTATTAGTTCTGCGTGGACTTTGACGTTTAGCTTGTTACCTCAGCTACGATCTTGTGCCCTCAGCAGGATCTTGTAGATAGACAGGCTTCTCAGCCTTTTTCATTTGTAGTTGACTATACTCAGACAAGTTCAGCTTCCACATGTGCTTGTTGCTTGTATGCTCTGTATGTTGGGTCATGAGACCCATGTTTGTAATACTTGGCTCCTCGGAGCCTAATGAATAAATACTCTGAGTCGTAGAGTCTTTTTGTGATGCCATGTTGTATTTGCACATATTGAGCATATTGTGTGTATGATTGAAATGCTTGGTATGTGTGGGATCCGACAATCTAGTTGTTTATCCTTGGTAGCCTCTCTTATGGGGAAATGTAGTCTGGTGCTTCCACTGAGCCTTGGTAGTCCGCTATAGCCCGGTTTACCGGAGTCCTGCTAGCCCAGCACTACTGCTCCGGAACACCTAGACTGGCCGGCATGTGATACACTTCATTCCTGTGTCTGTCCCTTCGGGGAAATGTCACGCGGTGACATCCGGAGTCCTGCTAGCCTGCTACAGCACGGGTTCCCGGAGTCCTGTTAGCCCAGTTGCTACAACCCGGATTCACAAGCTGCTGACCGACATGCTCGATGTTGTTTCATGTATGCCTGTCCCCGTAAGTTAGTGCCACTTTGGGTTCACAACTAGTCATGTCGGCCAGGGTTCTCTGTCATATGGATGCTAGCGACACTATCATATACGTGAGCCAAAAGGCACAAACGGTCCCGGGCCAGGTAAGGCGACACCCGTGGGAATACCGTGCATGAGGCCGCAAAGTGATATGAGGTGTTACATGCTAGATCGGTGTGACTTAGAATCGGGGTCCTGACAATCTACTTAATGAAACATAAGTCCGAAACATTTGAAAGGTTCAAAGAATTTCAGAGTGAAGTGGAAAATCATCGTAACAAGAAAATAAAGTTTCTACGATCTGATCATGGAGGAGAATATTTGAGTTACGAGTTTGGTCTACATTTGAAACAATGCAGAATAGTTTCGTAACTCACGCCACCCGGAACACCACAACGTAATGGTGTGTCCGAACGTCGTAATCATACTTTACTAGATATGGTGCGATCTATGATGACTCTTACTGATTTACCGCTATCGTTTTGGGGCTATGCTTTAGAGACGGCTGCATTCACGTTAAATAGGGCACCATCGAAATCCGTTGAGATGACGCCTTATGAACTGTGGTTTGGCAAGAAACCAAAGTTGTCGTTTCTTAAAGTTTGGGGCTGCGATGCTTATGTGAAAAAGCTTCAAACTGATAAGCTCGAACCCAAATCGGAGAAACGTGTCTTCATAGGATACCCAAAGAAACTGTTGGGTACACCTTCTATCACAGATCCGAAGGCAAGACATTCGTTGCTAAGAATGGATCCTTTCTAGAGAAGGAGTTTCTCTCGAAAGAAGTGAGTGGGAGGAAAGTAGAACTTGATGAGGTAAATGTACCTGCTCCCTTATTGGAAAGTAGTTCATCACAGAAACCGGTTCCTGTGACACCTACACCAATTAGTGAGGAAGCTAATGATGATGATCATGAAACTTCAGATCAAGTTACTACCGAACCACGCAGGTCAACCAGAGTAAGATCCGCACCAGAGTGGTACGGTAATCTTGTTCTGGAGGTCATGTTACTAGACCATCACGAACCTATGAACTATGAGGAAGCGATGATGAGCCCAGATTCCGCAAAATGGCTTGAGGCCATGAAATCTGAGATGGGATCCATGTATTAGAACAAAGTATGGACTTTGGTAGAATTGCCGGATGATCAGAAAGCCATCAAAAATAAATTGATTTTCAAGAAGAAGACAGACACTGACGGTAATGTTACTGTCTACAAAGCTGGACTTGTTGCGAAAGGTTTTCGACAAGTTCAAGGAGTTGACTATGATGAGACCTTCTCACCCATAGCGATGCTTAAGTTCGTCCAAATCATGTTAGCAATTGCCGCATTTTATGATTATGAAATTTGGCAAATGGATGTAAAGACTGCATTCCTGAATGGATTTCTGGAAGAAGAGTTGTATATGATGCAACCTGAAGGTTTTATCGATCCAAAAGGTGCTAACAAAGTGTGCAAGCTCCAGCGATCCATTTATGGGCTGGTGCAGGCCTCTCGGAGCTGGAATAAACGTTTTGATAGTGTGATCAAAGCATATGGTTTTATACAGACTTTTGGAGAAGCCTGTATTTACAAGAAAGTGAGTGGGAGCTCTGTAGCATTTCTAATCTTATATGTGGATGACATATTGTTGATTGGAAATGATATAGAATTTCTGGATGGCATAAAAGGATACTTGAATAAGAGTTTTCAATGAAGGACCTCGGTGAAGCTGCTTACATATTGGGCATCAAGATCTATAGAGATAGATCAAGACGCTTAATTGGACTTTCACAAAGCACATACCTTGACAAAGTTTTGAAGAAGTTCAAAATGGATCAGGCAAAGAAAGGGTTCTTACCTGTGTTACAAGGTGTGAAGTTGAGTAAGACTCAATGCCCGACCACTGTAGAAGATAGAGAGAAAATGAAAGATGTTCCCTATGCTTCGGCCATAGGCTCTATCATGTATGCAATGCTGTGTACATGACCTGATGTGTGCCTTGCTATTAGTTTAGCAGGGAGGTACCAAAGTAATCCAGGAATGGATCACTGGACAGCGGTCAAGAACATCCTACAATACCTGAAAAGGACTAAGGATATGTTTCTCGTTTATGGAGGTGACAAAGAGCTCATCGTAAATGGTTACGTTGATGCGAGCTTTGACACTGATCCGGACGATTCTAAATCGCAAACCGGATACGTGTTTATATTGGACGGTGGAGTTGTCAGTTGGAGCAGTTCTAAACAAAGCGTCGTGGCGGGATCTATGTGTGAAGCGGAGTACATTGCTGCTTCGGAAGGAGCAAATGAAGGAGTCTGGATGAAGGAGTTCATATATAAACTAGGTGTCATACCTAGTGCATCGGGTCCAATGAAAATCTTTTGTGACAATACTGGTGCAATTGCCTTGGCAAAGGAATCCATATTTCACAAGAGAACCAAGCACATCAAGAGGCGCTTCAACTCCATCTGGGTTCATGTCCAGGTGGGAGACATAGCGATTTGCAAGATACATACGGATCTGAATGTTGCAGACCCATTGACTAAGCCTCTTCCACGAGCAAAACATGATCAGCACCAAGGCTCCATGGGTGTTAGAATCATTACTGTGTAATCTAGATTATTGACTCTAGTGCAAGTGGGAGATTGAAGGAAATATGCCCTAGAGGCAATAATAAAGTTATTATTTATTTCCTCATATCATGATAAATGTTTATTATTCATGCTAGAATTGTATTAACCGGAAACTTAGTACATGTGTGAATACGTAGACAAACAGAGTGTCACTAGTATGCCTCTACTTCACTAGCTCGTTAATTAAATATGGTTATGTTTCCTAACCATAGACATGAGTTGTCATTTGATTAACGAGATCACATCATTAGGAGAATGATGTGATTGACTTGACCCATTCCCTTAGATTAGCACTTGATCGTTTAGTATGTTGCTATTGCTTTCTTCATGACTTATATATGTTCCTATGACTATGAGATTATGCAATTCCCGTTTACCGGAGGAACACTTTGTGTGCTACCAAACGTCACAACGTAAATGGGTGATTATAAAGGTGCTCTACAGGTGTCTCCGAAGGTATTTGTTGAGTTGGCGTATATCGAGATTAGGATTTGTCACTCCGATTGTCGGAGAGGTATCTCTGGGCCCACTCGGTAATACACATCACTATAAGCCTTGCAAGCATTGCAACTAATTAGTTAGTTGTGGAATGATGTATTACGGAACGAGTAAAGAGACTTTCCTGAAATGAGATTGAACTAGGTATTGAGATACGACGATCGAATCTCGGGCAAGTAACATACCGATGACAAAGGGAACAACGTATGTTGTTATGCGGTTTGACCGATAAAGATCTTCGTAGAATATGTGGGAGCCAATATGAGCATCCAGGTTCTGCTATTGGTTATTGACCGGAGACGTGTTTCGGTCATGTCTACATAGTTCTCGAACCCGTAGGGTCCGCACACTTAAAGTTCGGTGATGATCGGTATTATGAGTTTTTGTGTTTTGATGTACCGAAGGTAGTCCGGAGTCGCGGATATGATCACGGACATGACGATGAGTCTCGAAATGGTCGAGACATAAAGATCGATATATTGGACGACTATATTCGGACACCGGAAGTGTTCTGGGTGGTTTCGGAGAAAACCGGAGTGCCGGAGGGTTACCGGAACCCCCCCGGGAGAAATAATGGGCCTTATGGGCCTTAGTGGAGAGAGAGGGCTGGCCTAGGGCAGGCCGCGCGCCCCTCCCCCTCTGGTCCGAATTGGACTAGGAGAGGGGGCAGCGCCCCCCTTTCCTTCTCCCTCTCCCCTTCCTTTCCCCCTCCTAGTAGGAGGAGGAAAGAGGGGAGTCCTACTCCTACTAGGAGGAGGACTCCTCCTCCTGGCGCGCCATAGAGGGCCGGCCGGCCTCCCCCCTTGCTCCTTTATATACGGGGGTAGGGGGCACCTCTAGACACACAAGTTGATCAGTTGATCTCTCCCAACCGTGTGCGGTGCCCCCCTCCACCATAATCCTCCTCGATCATATCGTAGCGGTGCTTAGGCGAAGCCCTGCGTCGGTAGCAACATCATCATCGTCATCACGCCGTCGTGCTGACGAAACTCCCCGGCTAAGCTCTGCTGGATCGGAGCTCGCGGGACGTCATCGAGTTGAACGTGTGCTGAACTCGGAGGTGCCGTGCGTTCGGTACTTGGATCAGTCGGATCGTGAAGACGTACGACTACATCAACCGCGTTGTGCTAACGCTTCCGCTTTCGGTCTACGAGGGTACGTGGACACACTCTCCCCTCTCGTTGCTATGCATCACCATGATCCTGCGTGTGCGTAGGAATTTTTTTGAAATTACTACGTTCCCCAACACAACTATCTGCCCAGTTGCATTGGTGATGTTAAAAAAAGGCATGTGTAGTACTGTACAAATTTACATGGCTACTCAGCCCACATTCAGCGACGCCGGAAAGGCCCAAACAAGGCTTCTGTACAAGTTTTTGAAGTCACTGAGCTCAATTAATAATTTAAGAAAAAAGTTAGAGTAAAGTGGAACCTAAATAAAAGTTGTCGCGAGCGAAGAAATAATTCAACGGGTCCCACTTGTGCGCGCGCGCGTGTGTGTGTGATATATATATATATATATATATATATATATAGAGAGAGAGAGAGAGAGAACCATCGGTCGACGCTTGTAAATACATCTTACAGCCATATGCATTGCTGATGCTTAGTAAAAACTAATATAGTTGACACAATCATACAGAACATCATAGCACACTGTACTTGCATACAAAAATTTCATGCAGGCGGTGATCAAGCTATGTAGCTAGGGTAGGGTCATAGGCCTGACCTAGACACCCTCCCCTAGGACATCACCCTAAAGTCAGAAGCATTCAAGGGATAGCATCATCCACTCGACCAGAAGCATTCCACTCGGAAGAACCAATGTCACTGGACCGACGCAGAAAGCACTCGACGGACAGAAGGTCTAAAGTCACTCTGCACAGCAATGGTCAGACGTTTCCTCTGTAGACTTAATGGTCATTTATGTCACTTTATTATTGGCGTTACCAGAAACGCCCAACCTTTATGTACCTTAAACCCTGTGTAACTGAGGGCGAGAGGGGCCTGGCGAACTCTATATTAGCCACCCCCTCCTCAGGGACAAGGGTTCGCACCCCCTGTAACTCCACACACATATAATCCAGTCGACCGCCTCCGGGCACCGAGACGTAGGGCTATTACTTCCACCGTGAAGGGCCTGAACTCGTAAATCTTGTGTGTACAACTTCGCCATAGCTAGGATCTTGCCTCCTCAGACCTACCCCCATTCTACTGTCAGCCTTAGAACCACGACAGTTGGCGCCCACCGTGGGGTAGGTGTCTTAGCGACTTTTTGATGAAGTTGCAATTTCTACGATTCCAATCATCATGGTTCCCGGCGATGGCTTGGCTGAGGGCCACGAGATCCATCTCGGCGCACTCGTCTTCGTTGCCGACGATTCCGCCTTGCTTCAGGAAGCTCCCCTCGACGTCAAGGTGCTCCCCGTCCGCGGGGTGACTCACTTTCACGCGTGCGTCCGCGGCGTCCTCCTCCGGGAGCCGTCGACCCAGTATCGGTCGGCTCCTGTGGTGTCCTCGCTCCCTGCTATTCGCCGATGCAAGCGATCCGGTCGGTCGCGGCTTCAGCGGTGGGTGAGGCACGCGGTGGCCCGTCAGTCGGCCACCCCACAATTCGCGGCGATCGAGCCCGACGAAACCCTCTACGGCCTGTTCGACTGGCTCCGTCGAGACCGCATCCTAGTGCGATAGCAGCGATCCTGCGGCTGAAGTCTTGATGGTCGACGGACCATGTAGTCCTCCTGGCTTCCCCCGCGATGTCGGCGGTGATGGTGGCGGCTATCCGTCACGCATCCATGAGGAGTACCGTCCCGAACCCATTTCTTCGCAGCAGAGGGAAGAACTTCGCCGCCGCAATATGGATGCACTCCACACGCCCATCGTTAGAGAAACCCCCGAGGCCCGGGCCTTGGAGGAGGTGCGCTTGGCCAACTTGGCTGAGCGCGCTCGACTAGAGAACCTTTAGCATGCATTCGACGAGTGTGCTCGGCAGCGGATTCCTGAGTCCAGTCGACGGCAGCTTTTTCTGCCTCAACCTCAGGTACACCGCACTCCGATTTAAAATCTCATTGCTGCGGCCCGTATAGCAGAGTCAATTCAGCCTTCCCTGTCGGAGGCTGGTCGAGGTTTGATGCAGATCCGGGCCTTACTCCAGGCAGCCGGAGAGCAGAACACAACAGTGTCTCAGTCGCGGAATAGGATTCATAGCAGGTCTGTGATGGCAGATACAATTCAGTCGGCCCACAGCCCAAGATCGCCCCCGCGGCATGAGGGACGCGGGCACCGGCAGGATCAATATAGAAACCACGAGCAGTATGATCACCGACTCGGCCGTGATGACCGTCGTCGAGTGCCCACACCCCCTCCGAGGAGTGGGTCATATGTGCCTCGGCAGCATGATGACAGACGCCCTCACAGTGGCGAGCGAAGAATACGAGTCGACCTAAGGGAGCCAGGCTTTGATGCAAGATCCATTCTCGTTCAAGGTCTAGTCGACTGGAATAGAGCACACAGAGAGGGCCTTGATAGAGATCATCTGGCTGGCAGCAGAGTTCATGTTTCGGGCCCAGAGTGTTTCAGCAGAGCCATCAGAGCCGCAGTGATTCCTCCCAACTTCAGGTTGGCGACTGGAGTCAGCAAGTTCACTGGTGATTCCAAGCCTGACACTTGGCTTGAGGATTACCGAGTGGCCGTGCAGATTGGTGGCGGCAATGATGAAGTAGCCATAAAACATCTTCCTCCAATGTTGGAAGGATCAGCCAGAGCATGGTTGACTCAGTTAGCACCTGGCAGTATATTCAGTTGGGAAGAACTTGCCCGAGTGTTTGTTAGAACTTTTCAGGGTACTTGCAAGCGGCCAGCAGGGTTAACAGAATTGCAGCATTGCGTGCAAAAACCGAATGAAACACTGAGAGATTACATTCAGAGGTGGATCACTTTGCATCACACAGTGGAAAATGTGTCCCAACATCAAGCAGTTTGTGCCTTCAAGGAAGGCGTTAAGTATCGAGAGCTGGTCTTGGAATTCGGTCGGACGGGAGATATGTCTCTGACTCGGATGATGGAAATAGCCACTCGGTACGCTAACGGAGAAGAAGAAGATTGGCTCCGCAGTGGAAAGGGCAAGCCAGTCGCCCAGGACGCCGGAGGGGGTCGGAAATAGAAACGCAAAGCCGAGCCAGCTGCTCCTGGTGAAGCTTTAGTAGTGGCCCAAGGAAAGTTCAAGGGGAAGCCCAAAGGGCCTTGGACCCCCAAGAAAGTGAAAGATCAAGCCAGAAATGATGTGTTGGATTTACCATGCCACAGTCACACCAAGAAGGATGAGGAAAGTAATCTGATTTATCCAAAACACACCACTCGACAGTGTAGAGTTCTAATCCAGCAGTTCCGAGAAAAGCAACCCAATGAGAAGGAAAAAGAGTCGGACAAGGATGAGGATAAGGAAGAAGACGATGATGGTTTTCCAAACGTCAATTCCACTCTGGTGATTTTTGCTGCTGTTGAGAGCAAAAGTTGACTGAAAGTTATCAACAGAGAAGTGAACATGGTTGCTCCGGCAACACCCAGTTATTTGAAGTGGTCCCAGACTGCCATCACGTTCGACCAGTCTGATCACCGAGCACGTATAGCCACCCCTGGGAGGCAAGCGTTGGTGGTCGACCCAGTTGTTGGAGGCACTCGACTGACCAAAGTGCTAATGGATGGTGGTAGCGGCCTGAATATCCTTTATGTTGAAACCTTGAAGGGGATGGGCATTCCGATGTCCAAACTTAGTGAGAGCAACATGAGCTTTCACGGCGTCATCCCTGGCAAGAAGGCTGAATCACTCGGCCAGATAACCCTTGACGTGGTTTTCAGTGATTCAAAGAATTACCATAAGGAAAAGTTGACATTTGAAGTAGTGGATTTCCAGAGTGCTTATCATGCTATTTTGGGAAGGCCTGCATACGCACGTTTTATGGCTCGACCATGTTACGTGTATCTCAAATTGAAAATGCCTGGTCCCAGAGGTGTGATCACAGTCACTGGCAATCGACAGAAGGCAGAGGAATGCTTCCAGAAGGGTTCTAAAATTGCCGATGCACAAATGGCAGCAGTTGAAATGCAAGAGTATCAGAAGAAGCAGATCCGAGTGATTTGCTGCGAGCCAAGAAGCCCACCATAGATTCTGCATTTCAGTCGTCCGGTGAAACAAAGCCGATTCATATTCACCCGACCGATCCTAATGCTGCTCCTACTCATATTTCAACATCACTCGACAGCAAATAGGAAGAAGCGCTCATCCAGTTCCTCCGTGAGAACTGGGACATCTTTGCATGGAAACCTTCTGACATGCCAGGTGTACCCATGGGACTGGCTGAGCACCGTTTGCGAGTCGACCCGAAAGTGAAACCAGTCAAGGAACATCTTCGACGGTCCGCCGTAGAGAAGAGAAAGACAATTGGTGAGGAAGTGGCTCGGCTCCTGGCAACTGAGTTCATCCGAGAGATTTACCACTCCGAGTGGCTCGCCAATGTTGTCATGGTCCCCAAGAAGGACGACTCACTTTGCATGTGCATTGATTTCAAGCATATCAATCGGGCCTGCCTGAAAGATCATTTTCCTCTCCTCCGCGTCGACCAAATCGTTGACTCGACTGTGGGGTGTGAGCGTTTTTTTTCTGGACGCCTATTCCGGGTATCATCAGATCTGACTGTATGGACCCGATGAGATGAAAACAGCTTCATCACTCCATTCGGGTGCTTTTGTTATGTCACCATGCCATTCGGTCTCAAGAACACTGGTGCCACATTTATGCGGATGATTCAAAAGTGTCTGCTCACTCAAATTAGTCGGAATGTGGAAGCATATATGGATGACATTGTGGTCAAGTCGCACAAAGGTTCCGACTTGTTGACTGTGCAGAAACCTTTGCCAACCTGAGAAGGTATGATATCAAGCTTAATCCGTCGAAGTGCACATTCGGAGTTCCTGGCGGAAAGTTACTCGGTTTCCTAGTTTCCGAACGAGGGATCGACGCAAACCCAGAGAAAGTTGGTGCCATACTCCGGATGAAGTGCCCTGTGCGTGTGCATGATGTCCAGAAGTTTACTGGTTGTTTGGCCGCCCTGAGTTGATTCATCTCTTGCCTCGGTGAAAAGGCATTGCCTCTTTACCGACTGATGAAGAAATCCGATAAGTTTTAGTGGACTCCTGAAGCTGACGCAACGTTTGCAGAGCTCAAAGCCCTGCTTTCCACCCAGCCGGTGCTCGCTTCCCCAATCAGCAAAGAGCCTTTACTGCTTTATATTGCAGCCACTGGACAAGTTGTCAGTACAGTACTCACGGTCGAGCGGGAAGAAGAGGGAAAAGTTAAAGTTTAGTGCCCAGTGTATTATATTTCTGAAGTCTTGACTCCATCCAAGCAGAGATATCCACATTACCAGAAGCTTGTTTATGGAATTTACATGACCACGAAGAAAGTTGCACACTATTTTTCAGATCATTCCATTACAGTCGTCAGCGACGCACCATTGTCTAAAATTCTGAACAACAGAGATGCAACTGGTCGAGTGGCAAAATGGGCGATTGAACTCCTTCCATTGGATATCAAGTTTGAGGCAAAGAAAGCTATCAAGTCCCAAGCAATTGCAGACTTCCTCGCCGAGTGGGTTGAGCAACAACTGCCGACTCAGATTCACTCAGAGCATTGGACCATGTTCTTTGACGGATCCAAGATGCTGAATGGTTCCAGTGCTGGGGTGGTATTGGTATCCCCCCGAGGTGACAAGCCCAGCTATGTTCTCCAGATTCATTTTGATTCCTCCAACAATGAAGCTGAATATGAAGCACTTCTGTACGGGTTGCGTATGGCCATTTCACTCGGCGTCCATCGCCTCATGGCCTACGGCGACTCAGATTTGGTGGTTAATCAAGTAATGAAAGAGTGGGACGTCAGGAGCCCGGCTATGACTGGTTATTGCAACGTAGTAAGAAAATTGGAAAAGAAGTTTGAGGGGTTAGAGCTACACCATATACCCCGACTGAAAAACCAAGCTGTTGATGACTTGGCAAAGATAGGTTCCAAGAGAGAGGCCATTCCCAGCAATGTGTTTTTAGAACATATTCACACACCTTCAGTTCAGGAAGATCCTTTCACTGAAGAGCCCCCACAGCCTAAGAGTGCCACAGATCCGACTGAAGTCGAAGTCCTAGCCGTGGCCGACTTGATCATGGAGGTTTTGGTCGTCACTCCCGACTGGACAGTGCCATACATTCCATACATTCTTAGGTAAGAACTCCCAGAGGATGAAGAAGAGGCTCGACAGATCGTCCGTCGATCCAAAGCCTTTACTATGATAAGAGGACAGCTGTTCAGAGAAAGTGTAACTGGAGTCAGCCAGAAATGCATCACGCCAGAAGAATGCCGAATGATCCTCAATGATATTCACTCGGGGACCTGTGGTCACCATGCGTCGTCTCGGACCATCGTGGCCAAAGCATACCAAGCTGGATTTTACTGGCCACACGCCAATGAGATGGCGAAAGAAATAGTAGACAAATGTGAAGGCTGTCAGTTCTACTCCAACATATCCCACAAACCCGCATCAGCCTTGAAAACCATTCCACTCATCTGGCCATTCGCTGTCTGGGGATTAGATATGGTTGGGCCCCTGAAGACTGGCAGAAGCGGTTTCCGCCATGTGCTTGTGGCAGTCGACAAGTTCACCAAATGGATTGAGGCTAAGCCCATCAAGAATCTTGAAGCCAGTACTGCTGTCAGCTTCATCAGAGAATTAACGTTCAGATATGGTGTTCCGCACAACATCATCACTGACAATGGGTCAAACTTTGATTCTGATGAGTTCAGAGCCTTCTTCGCTTCCCAAGGCACTTAGGTCGATTATGCTTTAGTCGCCCATCCCCAGTCGAATGGACAAGCTGAAAGAGCAAACAGATTGATTCTCAAAGGACTAAAACCCCGATTGATGCGTGACCTCAAGCATGCAACTGGCGCCTGGGTCGATGAACTTCCATAAGTACTTTGGGGATTAAGGACAACACCTAATCGGTCGACTGGCCGAACTCCATTCTTCTTAGTCTATGGAGCTGAAGCTGTACTTCCGAGTGACTTGCTTCACAATGCACCCCGAGTCAAACTTTTCTCAGAAGGTGAAGCGGAACAGGCTCGGCAAGATGCAGTTGATCTCCTGGAGGAGGAAAGAGAGATGGCCCTGATCCGGTCGACCATTTATCAGCAAGACCTGCGTCGATTCCACGCCAGAAACGTGAGGGGTCGAGCATTTCAAGAGGGAGACTTGGTTCTTCGAGTGGATCAGCAGAAACCACACAAGCTCGCTCCTGCATGGGAAGGCCCCATCATTGTCACCAAAGTGCTCCACAACGGAGCATACCACCTCTACAATGTCGAGCACAATAAAGACGAGCCACGCGCTTGGAATGCGGAGCTGCTCCGCCCCTTTTACACTTAAGCATTCAGACCGTTTAGATGTAATAAGAAATACCTTCTAGTTTGATTATCAAAGACACAGTTTTACAGTCTCCTAAATGATTGTTGTTCCTTTCTGATATGTTCTAAATCCCCCAGTGGGTGTCTTAGATGCGAATCCGCTTCGCCTAAGTTTCAAAAAAGAAAAATCCTGCCGAGTGAAGAGCAAGCCTCTCACTCGGAGGCTTAGCTGTGAATCCGTTTCGCCTAAGTTTGAAAAATCCTACCGAGTGGTGAGCAAGCCTCTCACTCGGGGGCTTAGCTGCGAATCCGTTTCGCCTAAGTTTGAAAAATCCTACCGAGTGGTGAGCAACCCTTTCACTCGGGGGCTTAGCTGCAGTCCAGTACTCGCCTAAGTTTGAAAAATCCTACCGAGTGGTGAGCAACCCTCTCACTCGGGGGCTTAGCTGCAGTCCAGTACTTGCCTAAGTTTGAAAAATCCTACCGAGTGGTGAGCAATCGTCTCTCACTCAGGGGCTTAGCTACTATCCAGTACTGGCCTAAGTTTGAAAAATCCTACCGAGTGGTGAGCAACCCTTTCACTCGGGGGCTTAGCTGCAGTCTAGTACCCGCCATAGTTTGAAAAATCCTACCGAGTGGTGAGCAACCCTTTCACTCGAGGGCTTAGCTGCAGTCCAGTACTCGCCTAAGTTTGAAAAATCCTACCGAGTGGTGAGCAACTCTCTCACTCGGGGGCGTAGCTGCAGTCCAGTAGTCGCCTAAGTTTGAAAAATCCTACCGAGTGGTGAGCAACCCTCTCGCTTAGGGGCTTAGCTACAGTCCAGTACTCGCCTAAGTTTGAAAAATCCTACCGAGTGGTGAGCAACCCTCTCACTCGGGGGCTTAGCTGCAGTCCAGTACTCGCCTAAGTATAAAACACGTTCCGAGTGAGAACCGATCTTCTCGCTCGGGGACTTGGCCACACGCTCCATCCCGATCCGCAAGGACGACGAGGTGCAGGTCTACTGAGACCTTCCCCTCAGAGCTGCGTGATAAGTACAATGTGCGCTCCATCCTGATCCGCAAGGACGACGAGGTGCAGGTCGACTGCGACCTTCTCCTCAGAGTTGCACCATAAGTACAATGTGCACTCCATCCCGATCCTCAAGGACGACGAGGTGCAGGTCGACTGCAACTTTCTCCTCAGAGCCGCATCACAAGTACAAAGACTATTCCGAGTGAAGAGCAAGTTCCACTCGAAGAAAAACACGAGCATATTCGGAGATAAACCAAGTTCAGATAAATCCTAAGGTTCCGGACCACGGATTAAAGTACTCGGGCATCAAGCCCGAAGGAGTTTTCGCGATTACAAAATCACTCGGCATTCCGAGGCAAATTTAAGGCGAGGCATAAAGTTTGTTCACTCCGCAGGAGGAGGGCTAGCAGGCTCGACGAACTCGTCCAGGTCGATTCCGTCAGTAATCCAAGTGGCAGCAACAATGAAGGTTTCCATGAAAGATTGGAAGTCATACCTTTTGGTATTGGCAACCTTGATCGCCGCCAACTTCTCTTCTCGGGCTCCCTTGCAGTGGACACGAACCAGGGACAGAGCCACATCAGCACCGCTTCGAGCAGAAGACTTCTTCCATTCTTGCACTCGACCAGGAACTTCATTAAGTCGACTCATCAGAAACTCGAGGTCATTTTGGAGCGTCGCCCTTGGCCAGAGTGCTGTGTCGATTCACGACACTGCGACTTTCTGTCGAGCAAGATAGTTGACAACACCAACAACATGGGATTCCAATCGGAGCACGTTCATGGCAGCTTCATCCTTGACAGGAGAAAGGACGGGGTCCAAGTTTGTCTCAATCCGCCTGGTTTCTTCCTCGAAGTTCTGGCAGAATTCTGCACACACAATACAATGGTGACTCAATAGTTATATATCTAGTCGACAGTACAAGTCAGTCGGATAAAGGAAAGCACCTTCAAGCATGCCGAACAGCTTCTTGGCAAGAGCTCCCCGATAATTCTCCAAGTCATCTCTCTTGCCGGCGATGTCTTCCATCTTATCGGTCAGAGCCCTGTTGTCCTTCTTCAGACGAGTCGCCTCCTTGTTGGCTTCATCCAGGGCAGTCTTCAGCTTGGCTTCTCTTCCTCCAGTTTAACGACTGAAGCTAGCTTCTGGTCGGCGAGTGCAGTTTTCTCTTCGGCTACTTTCTGCGCGGCTGCAAGGTCCACATCCTTCTACGCCAGAGCCTGGTTCATTGTTTCTGAAAGAAATAGCGCTCGGTTCAGAAAAAGCAAATAACACCCGGTTCAGGAACAAGTCAGTCGACAAGTTTTTCGTACCAACGGCTTAATCCTTGGCCTTCTGCAAGTTTGTCTTGGCTAGCTCCAGATCGAGATTGAGCTGAATCTGCTTCTACTCCAGGTCAGCAAAACGAGCTCCAAGTTCGCAGGATTTCTGTAATCAAAGGACGGTTAGTCGACAGATGAAAAAGTTGACTACTTCATAGCAATAGAGTGATAAATTCAACAAGTTCTAAGACTACTACCGAATCAAACATCCAACAGTAGTCTCGGGGACTACACCCAGTGGGTGCACTTAGCATGCCCCCACTAGTCCAGTTTCCACTCGACATGGTCTGTCCAGGCTGAGTGCTAGAAAAAAGAAGAAGAAGGTTGTTCTCAGACCATAGTCGACTGCCCGCAGCCGACTACGCTCTCGGGGACTACACCCAGTGGGTGCACTTAGCGTGCCCCCACTGGTTCAGGTTTCACTCGACGTGGTCCGTCCAGCCCGAGTGAGAAAATTCCGATTCTCAGACCACAATCGAGTGCCCGCAGTCAACCATGGTCTCAGGGACTACACCCAGTGGGTGCACTCAGCGTGCCCCCACTAGTTCAAAGACTCAATCGACACAACTTAGTCAACTCAAGATACAAATTTACTCAGTGGCAAGTCAAAACACCCAGTGGGTGTACAAATGCAAAACGCAGATTGATAGAAAGATCCCTCAGGGAAAGTTTTCAGGTAGCATATCCTAACAGAACAAGCGACAAGCTAAAGAACCAGTCAGTGATCAACCAACCTGGACGTTGCTCTGGAGTGCTGAGCTGGCGTTGTAAGCAGCTTGGCTGGCTTCCCGGACCACCTTCATCTGCCCCATCATGATGCCCGCTTGGCATATAGCCTCCTTGGCAGCACCCACTTGGTCCTCTGGGATGTGATGTGCAACAAAGAGTGAAGATGGATCGGCTGGAGTCTGCGCAATCGACGTTGAGGGCTGGGCACTCGACAATGGCACGACGAAAGTCACAGAAGTCCGATTGGCATCGCCGGCCTCCTGGACTACCGTTTCTGTCACCGGCGTCGACTGAGGCGCTTTGCCAGCTGACTCCTTCCTGTTTCTCCTTCCCATAGGCCTCAGCGGCACATCCTCGTCGTGGTCTGGGAGATCAATGACATTGGGAGGAGCTGCAGAAAGAATCAATTGCCAAAATTCAGTCGACCAACAGCATGACCGAGAAATTAAAGACGAGATTATGGGAGTCATACCCGGGTTAGCGGTGACTGCATCTTCCATTTCCCCGTCTTCATTCTTGTAAGCAGAAGTCCCAGAGGTAGCAGCACTGCAAATCTCAAGATTTAGTCAGTCACGTCTGCTGAAATGAGTCAACTAAAGTTCAAATTCATGCCAAACCAAGAAATCAAGTCCAAGTATTACCCGAAAGCAATGGGAACGACCACTTTGATCTTGGGCAAGGCCTTTTGCGATTTTGAAGGCGTAGCTTTTGATTGCTTCAGGGCCTTCTCAGTCGGTGCTGGAGAAGACGTCTGAGGGCGCTTTGGGGTTTGTCCAGTCCGTGCAGTCGCTTTTCCACGGATACTTGCCAGGTCGTGGGTTAGTTTGGATCGCCTTTCGATGCGAGGGGGTGAGTCGACTTCTTCACCGTCGCCAGAGTCGTCACTTTTGTCGTCTTCTCCTCCGTGAGAGTGCCACTCGCCGCTCTCGCCTCCGCTCGCCTCCCCTTCCGGGTCCTGCTCCTGCTCTCCGTTGGGCATCGAGTACATCTCAGTGAGGGCCTGGAAGACAACAAGTGGAACAAATGTTAGTCGATTGGCAGAAAGCAATTACACGATAGATCAAGAAAACACTCAGAAATTTAGAGTTGGACCTTGTCTGGTTCATACGAGTTGTCGAGTGGAGGGAATCCTCCTGGACCCTCTGGGGTTATCCTTGTTACCAATGATGCCCCTCAGCCACTGCTCCACTGTGTCCTCGTCGACTTCCTCTGGGTGGATCCGAGTGGTATCATCAATGCCCGAATACATCCACATCGGATGGTCACGAGCTTGAAGCGGCTAAATGCGTCGTCTGAGGAAGACCTCTAGCAGGTCCATGCCAGTCACGCCATCACGAACGAGCTGGACCACTCACTCGACCAGCACCCTTCACCTCCGCTTTCTCCGCCGGAGTCACTTTCAAGGCAGAGGGCTTTTCGACTCGAGCCATGGAGAAGGGGGGAAGTCCAGTCGACTGTCCTGGAGTCGGCTGATCTTTGCAGTAGAACCAGGTCGATTGCCACCACCTGACTGACTCGGGAAGAATCATGGCAGGGAAAGTACTCTTAGCTCTCATTTAAATCCCAAGACCCCAGCACATCTGGATCACGTGCGTCCTCTCGTCACTCGGATTGGCCGTTTTGACCGACTGAGAACGACATGTGAAAATGTGTTTGAAGAGACCCCAGTGTGGTCTACAACCCAGGAAATTCTCGCACATGGACACGAATGCAGCGAGGTACACGATGGTATTGGGGGAAAAGTGATAAAGTTGTGCTCCAAAGAAGTTCAAAAAGCCTCGGAAGAAAGGGTGGGGAGGCAAAGAAAAACCGCGGTCAACATGGGTGGCGAGGAGAACGCACTCACCCTCCTGCGGTCGCGGCTCGGTCTCGTCCTCCGGGAGCCGCCCAGATCCGTGGGGAATCAGTCCCCCCTCGACAAGATCATCAATGTCGTCTTGCTAGATCGTCGACCGAATCCAATCGTCCTGGATCGAGCCGCACGGCAAGCCGGATCTCGACGAAGATCCGCCCCAGCTGGTCTTCCTCCCCTTCGCCTTCGCTGTTGCCTTCTTCGCGCGCTCCAAGGCCACCGTCTTCTCCTTCCCCATTGCAGTGGACAGAGCTCGAACAGGGCGACGGCGCCGAGAGCAGAGGTGGATGCGGTGGAGAAACGGAGGAGAAAGGGGGAGAATGAGGCGCACCGTGCAGAAAACTCCAGCCGTGACGCCTTATATAAGGTCTTCTCCCGAGTGGCTGACTTGTGGGTCCAAGCAATCCCGTCAAATCCCACAACAGTCGCGCGTGCAGTATGTGGCGAAAAAGGTGGCACAGAGATCGAGGCGTCCTTGCCTAATCGGTCCCGATTACTGCGGCCTCCTCCGTCCCGCGTGTTTCCCGAAAATTCGAATCCCGCAAGATCCGCGAGCAGCAGAGCAACCTGTCAGACTGAAGATTTTTTCCATATCAACACTCGAAGCTTTTCAGTAAAAGTTCACTCGGCAAACTAAGAATGGATCAAGGCGACTGAAAAAGAAGTTGAAGTCACCGTGTCGTTCATTGATCCCAGCAAGACGCTTCCGAAGCGCAAAAATTGAGTCGGAAGTATTTTCAACTCCTTCTCCACTCGAACCCTGTACCATTCAGGGGCTAATGATGAAGCTATGTACCTAGGGTAGGGTCATAGGCCTGACCTAGACACCCTCCCCAAGGACATCACCCTAAAGTCAGAAGCATTCAAGGGATAGCATCATCCACTCGACCAGAAGCATTCCACTCGGAAGAACCAATGTCACTCGACCGACGCAGAAAGCACTCGACGGACAGAAGGTCTAAAGTCACTCTGCACAGCAACGGTCGGACGTTTCCTCTGTAGACTTAATGGTCATTTATGTCACTTTATTATTGGCGTTACCAGAACGCCCCACCTTTATGTAGCTTAAACCCTGTGTAACTGAGGGCGAGAGGGGCCCGACGAACTCTATATAAGCCACCCCCTCCTCAGGGACAAGGGTTCGCACCCCCTGTAACTCCACATACATATAATCCAGTCGACCGCCTCCGGGCACCGAGACGTAGGGCTATTACTTCCACCGTGAAGGGCCTGAACTCGTAAATCTTGTGTGTACAACTTCGCCATAGCTAGGATATTGCCTCCTCATACCTACCCCCATTCTACTGTCAGCCTTAGAACCACGACATGCGGCACAATCAGGGTGGAAGCAGTGGATTGCTACGGGTAGGCCTATGTTGAAACCAACGAACTCGTACACAACGGTTCATCGTCTTTATCAATGACGGGGAAATATCTTGAATGCTGTGCAAAGAAAACAGAAAGACAACACAATAAGTTCTGCTAGCACATTAAGTTGACGTACAACCCTTTCTAAAAAAAGTTCAGGTACAAAAATAGAACAAGTCACAATGAAATGTACTGGCACATCAGTGCTTCACACCCATAGCTCAGATTTAACTAGTATCTGACAAGATTCAGTTGTTACCTCAAATTATAGCACATCCAGGCAGCCAGCCCTGGCTCTTCTCCCAAAGAAGCAGTGGCCCCGGCCGCACGATGGAGTAGGCCCTGTGCCATCCATCGTTCCGAGCAACACGGGGAAAGTCTGACGTTGACTCCTATAATGGACGTCGTCTACGGACACTAGCACCAGCGGCGGCGGCAGGACTTTGATTGGTGGATTGACCACTTCTTCGACATGCACGAACACTCGATACAGGTACATCCCTAACATGGTCCACGTCGGCCTTGGTGGCGACGAATAGTAAAACCCCGGTTCCTGCACCGGTATCTCAACACCAATCACCTTCGGTATGGTGGACGGCTTCTTCATCCATGCCATAACCGGCAGAGCCCAGTTGTCTGGGGGAACAAACATACTTACGAGCTCACCTCCAAGGTCGTTGATAAGCTCATTCATGGACTCGCGGTTCCAAGCACGTCAAGGCATGTCGTGGAAGGTAAGCTTTGTTAAAAACTCAAGCTCAAAGGGCACCCAGCCCCATTCTAGGTGCCACCGATTAAAGCTCACCAGCGCGCCATCGCAGAACAAACGCCGGGAAGATTCGAACACATGGCTGCAGTCGAAAGTTGTCCGAACCCTGACGAAGAAATCAGCCGGTGGCGGACATACTTCGACGAGCAAGTCACTTATTTGGATGCCGTGCGCAATGCCAAGAGCTTTTACAAGATCGTCTGGCGAGACGGGTGGCCGGTCGCCGTTGATGGTTCCCATTAGCACTTTGCCGGCAAACTGGTCGTCAAGTGCTGCCATGCCACTGTTGAGTGACAGCACGCAGCGCCCGAAGGTAGGACGGACCTCAGGATCTCCGGCTTGGAGATCCGCGTTGACCGGTGATACGTCTCCAACATATCTATGATTTATGAAGTATTCAGGCTCTTATATTATCATTCCTGGGTGTTTTACAATCATTTTATAGCAACTTTATATCATTTTTGGGACTAACCTATTGACCCAGTGCCTAGTGCCAGTTGCTATTTTTTGCTTGTTTTTTACATCGCAGGAAATCAATATCAAACGGAGTCCAAACACTGCAAAACTTTTTGGAGAATTTTTATGGACCAGAACACTTCTAATGGGGGACCAGGCGCGCCTAGGTGGGTTGTGCCCACCTCGGTGGCCTCCCATACCCCCGCTTTACTCTACAAATTCGCAAATATTTTGAAAACCCTCGGGGTTAACCTAGATTAGAAGTTCCGCGGCCGCAAGGCTCTGTAGCCACCGAAAACCAATCTAGACCCCGTTCCGGCACCCTGCCGGAGGGGGGAATCATATCCGGTGGCCATCTTCATCATCCCGATGGCCACCACGATGAGGAGGGAGTAGTCCACCATTGGTGCGCGTCGGTGCTATACAAACGGTTTTTAACCCCTTTCCGCGATGACATTTGGAACCGTCGCCAAGTGAGTGTGGGCGATAGGGGGGTCCTTCCCACACGACCCAGAAATCGTCGGGGATAGGCCCTCCTGGGACACAGGCTGGGGCTGTGTGCGATCGGGCGAGGGATCGAAACCCAATCATTTCCGTAGGTATGTACATCCCACACGGTAATCCGAGAAAAACATTTCCGTAGGTATGTACATCCCACACGGTGAATCCCAGAAAAACATTTCCGTTCGTATGTATATCACACACAGTCAATTCAAGGAATACGTTTCCATTCTTATGTACATCCCACACAGTCAATCCAGGGAATACATTTCCGTTCGTATGTACATCCCACACAGTTTTATGTATACGCTCGTGTGTGAAAGGTGTAACTATCACACACGCTCTGCCTTGGTTAACTATTTGCTTTCATTAACTACATCACACACGATTTGATGTACAAAACTGTGTGGCATTGGGCTATCCATCACAAGCGCTTTTACTGCCAGAACCGTTTGCAAAGTTCCATGACCGTCTGTTCTCTTTTTATTTTTGCCTGTAATTTATTATTCAAATTGGAAATTTTGAAATATGAAACGTGCAATTCAAATTCTCAGCAAAATGCTTTTTCAACAACGAATCCATTAATAAAATTGCCAGTACAATATGTTCAGTAATTACAGGATTAGGCAACAATTAACTATGATGAACCACAATATTTAAAGGCGGTAAAGGTGAAGAGACAAGTGTAAATCATTTTGACTGCTGACGGTGTTGAAGAAGCGGAATGCCCATAATGTGCCTTCCTACATGCCATAGGCACGAACCACTTTTGTCCAACCCCTTGTGATGATCGCCCGCCCATCCTTCAGTGCCTTCAGGAAGACTTCTAGAGCATTATCATGGTAGCATGAATTATATACTTTAACCTTAGTTGCCTCCACTCCGGTTATGTAGTTTGCAAGGTAATCATCAGTAAATAGCTTCGAAAACCACTGAAAAGAGAAAAATATCAGATAATGAGGTCTAATAGAGTAACTTGCTGTGGGCAGGGGGAAAGGCAACACATTACTTACCATCCTAAAGTTCACTGTTGTCTTCGACAAAGTGTAAATAAAGAGCTTAATTCCAATCACCCGTTTCTTTCGCCTAACAATCTTTCTTAGTTTCCTCACTTGACGCTTGTTCATGAATATCTCATTGCCCCATACGCAAAGGGATCGAAGCGTGGATCAGTACCGCTCATATATGTACCTACAAGCAACCAGTAAATGTTAGAAGCTAAACTAAGATTGCACAAATGATGTAAAATACAACTACCTATGTTCCTAAGTACAAGTTTTTTTGAGATTTCAATATGAACTACATACGGATGTATATAGAATTATAGATATAGTTTAGATTAGACTCTAGATTCACTCATTTTGCTCCTTATGTAGTCTATATTGGAATCTCTAAATATACTTATATTTAGGAATAGATGGTGTATAAGACATGGGATGCAGCTTACCTCGACGGCAAACAACAGCATCACCCATTGTAGCCATGTGTAAGTACATGGAAAGCCAATGTTAACTACAATAGGGTTAACATCCACCAAAAATAGCAAATGGTAATAAAACGGCAACATTTGTAGTTATATCTTCATTTCGAAAGAGTAGCATGGTAGCAAAGGGATGGATTAAAAAATGGATACAACTGTTAATTGCAACAGGCTTAACAACATCCTAATTCATGTTTTGTAAGTTTGTAGCCATTGAAATACAACTCTTTAAAAAAGGATACAACTGTTAATTGCAACAGGCTTAATGGCCATTGAAACCGGTACTGATTAAAATGCAATTGGCAGAGTTAAACATCACAGGGCAGGTGCTGCCTGAGCAAATAATGGCCCACTTGTCTATAAAAAGGTAGGGAAAATAGCTAAAACGTGTTAGGCATGTTTACTACAACATGCTTAATACATCGACCGTACAAAACATAGCCATTAATTGCAACTGGTATTGGTAAGATTGAACTGGTGAGTACATACTTGGTAAGTCCTGAGAGGTAGTTGTTGGGGCACTTCATCTTGGCCAAAGCCCGCCCAAAGTCAGCGGCGGCGGAGGAGAGCTGCTCCTCCGGGTCGAAGCGTGGATCAGTGCCACTGACATGTGTACCTACAGGCAACCAGTAAATGGTAGAAGTTAAACTGCAATTGCACAAATGATGTGAAATACTATAATACATGGGGTACAGCTAACCTCGACGGCAAACAACAACATCGGCCGTTATGACCCTGCGTAAGTACATGGACAAGCATGTTAAGTACAACAGGGTTAGGATCCACCAAAAATAGCAAATGGGCAACATCTCTAGTATATCTTCATTGCGGAGAGTAGCATGGTAGAATATGGACAGATTAAAAAAGGATACAACTATTAATTGCAACAGGCTTAACAGCATCCTAAGTCATGTTTTGTATGTTTGTAGCCATTGAAATACAACTGTTTAAAAATGGATTCAACTGTTAATTCCAACAGGCTTAATAGACAATTAAACCGGTACTGATAAAAATGCAATTGGCATAGTTAAACATCACAAGGCAGGTGCTACCAGAGCAGAGAATGGCCCAGATGTCTATAAAAAGGTAGGGAAAGTAGCAAAAACGTGTTAGGCATGTTTACTAGAACATGCTTAATACATCGATCGTACAGAACATAGCCATTAATTGCAACTGGTATTGGTAAGATTGAACTGGTGAGTACATATTTGGTAAGTCCTGAGAGGTAGTTGCTGGGGCACTTCATCTTGGCCAGAGCCCGCCCAAAGTCAGCGACGGCGGAGGCGAGCTGTTCCTACGGGTCGAAGCGTGGATCAGTGCCACTGACATGTGTACCTACAGGCAACCAGTAAATGGTAGAAGTTAAACTGCAATTGCACAAATTATGTGAAATACTGTAAGACATGGGATGCAGTTCACCTTGACGGCAAACAAAAGCATCGGCTGTTATGACCCCGCGTAAGTATTTGGACAGGCATGTTAAGTACAACAGGGTTAGCATCCACTAAAAATAGCAAATGGGCAACATCTCTAGTGATATCCTGAGTCATGTATTGTAAGTTTGTTGCTAGTATTGGTGAAATTGAGCTGGACACGGTAATATTTGAACATCACACAGTGTGCAGTATTGAAATAAACAAGGCACAAACATGCTTAATACATCAACCGTACAAATCATAGCCGTTGCAAGTGGTATTGGTAAGATTTAGCTGGTCAGATCTTACCTGTTAACACGCACAGCGGTCAACACGCACAGCGGCCATCACGCCATGGACCGATCAGCTCCTGGCAGGAGGGATTTGTAGGCATGAGGATGTTTCGCAGGCGCCATTTAAGCAATCAGGCCGGGGCCATGATAGAGATCGGTGGGTTACCTGACTGGATCCGAGTAGAACGTAGAAGTGGTTGAAGCTGTGGTTGCGGAGGCGGTTTGAGATGCCGGTAGGGGGAGGCGTGAGGAGGGGGATACTGAGGGTGGGGATGTGGTTGTAGGAATAAATTCTGAAATCGCGCGCCTAATGAAAATTTCGCTGCGAAACTTGAAACTTGGGCGGGGGAAACACACAACACAGACGAAGCGCGTAAAATACTCGTGTGCGAGAAAAAAGAAAGTTGGCAGATCCAGTCTCCAAAAAAATGTACACGTGTACTTGATTTTTTTCGGTCAATGGTACGCCTGGTTTATTAGGAAGCATCGCACAGGTAACTGACTTATGGGTCATTAAGGCAAAGAACGCAGATGGGTACGACATAGAAACCGTGTGTTTTGTGATCTTCTAATGATTAACGCAAAAAACACGCACACGGGCACACATGCTAATCAACGCTCAAAGCCCTCAAAGGATGATCTTACCGACATTGTACGTTAATACTACAAACTTAAAGTACTACTGGTAATTAGCTCTAATACTTCAAACTTAAACTACTTCTTACATGCTGCCATCGAGGCATGCTGGCCAGACGCCGGCGTTCTCCTTCCCGGCCTTGTAGGCGGCAGCCCACCGTGCTTCGATCTCCTCCAAGCTCTCCTCACCACGGCGTGCAGCCTCTTTTTTCTTGCGGCGGCGGGACTCCCTTTTCTTGACTGCTTTCTGCCTTTTCCGCTCCTTCTGTGCGGCTTTGGCCGCCTCTAGATCCACCACCCATTCGGCCATGGCAGCCTCAAAATCCGCCCATGTAACTGTCTGGCCACCGGCGGCGATTAACTCGATGCGGCGAGATGCCATCGCTTCCTTACCATCTATGCGGTCGCAGGCGGCGAGGAACGCGGCGCGGCGGGATGCCATCGCTTCCTTACTAGTTACTGTGTGCCGCGGTGCCATGGACGACGCCTGGAGAGAGCTCTGGGACGGAGGGGCCAGGCAGCCGTATAGTGCGGTGGTATTCAAGAGCTCAACGACAAACAACAACAGAAATTTGGCTTCCCTTGCAATTTTGCTCGTTCATTATCGCACACGGTTCATCTCCATCGCTTTCGAAAACAGTGTGCGCTGAGCCTATTGTGTGTTGCATTATGATTGGCCGGAACCCCAGCCACGCGGATCACGCGTGCGCACCATCGGATGCGTCGCGACCGAACGGCAATCCACGTCCCACACATCACACCTGTGCACCTGTAGCTGGATTGGATTTATATGCGCTAAATGCCTAGAAAATGCACATAATCCCCTAAATAAGGTAAATGAGCCCGGAAAAATGCCAAATTTGAACACGGTGATTTGCAGGGTGTATGTTCGTCATAAAAAAACTCCAGGGCAAAGAACGAAGAAAATTTGGATTCCCCTTCAATCTTGGGGATTTCCCTCTCGAAAGCATGGAACTTCCTCGGTGATGGTTCGATTTATGAAGGGCGTGCATGACGACATAAGCCAAACCTTCTCAAATTTTTACGAGGGCATGTTGACTTCATACCATGGCACCATGTCTGGCGTCATATTTTTTAAGCATTTATTTCATTTTTCTATAGTTGAAAACCAAACAAACAAACATTTGTGGTTGACTATTGCCACACATTTCATCGAAATATCTATCCATTCCTTGTAAAAGGCATGAGAATTTACTAAATGGCACGAGCATGGTTTTCCAGGCCGTTCTTGTGGACCCTTTCATGCACCGATTGTTTGAACTTGAATTATGTGCATTAATGCCTAGGAAATGCACATAAGCCCCTAAATATGGCAAATGAACCCGAAAAAGTGCCAAATTTGAACACGGTGATTTGCAGGTTGTAAGTTCATCATAGAAAAAAACTCATGGACAAAGGACAAAGGAAATTTGGATCCCCCTTCAATCTTGGTGATTTCCCCCTCAAAACCATGAAACTTCCTCGGTGGTGGTTCGTTTTATGAAAGGCGTGCATGCCGACATTTT
Organism: Triticum aestivum; assembly: GCF_018294505.1. Taxonomy (NCBI): domain Eukaryota; kingdom Viridiplantae; phylum Streptophyta; class Magnoliopsida; order Poales; family Poaceae; genus Triticum; species Triticum aestivum. The sequence continues at coordinate 107,022,531 of NC_057814.1, read as the reverse complement.
TACCAGGGCACGGTGAGGTCATACCATGGCACCACACCAGGCGTCATGTTTTCCAACCATGTGTTTCATTTTTGTATAGTTCTTAACCCAGTAAACGACGCGTTTATGGTTGACTATTGCCACACATTTCCTTCAAATATCTGCCCATTCCTTGTAAAAGGCATGAGAATGTACTAAATAACATGAGCATGGTTTTCCAGACCGTTCTTGTGCACCTTTTCATGCACCGATTGTTCAAATTTGAATTATATACATTAATCCCTAGAAAATGCACATAATCCCCTAAATATGGTAAATGAGCCCGGGAAAATGTCAAATTTGAACACGTTGCATTTGAGGCGGTATGTTGATCATTGGAATAAAACTGAATGACAAACTAGGACGGAAATTTGGATTCCCCTTCAATCTTGGGGATTTCCCTCTCGAAAGCATGGAACTTCCTTGGTGATGGTTTGATTTATGAAGGGCGTGCATGAAGACATAAGCCAAACCTTCTCAAATTTTTACCAGGGCATGGTGAGGTCATACCATGGCACCATGCCAGGCGTCATGTTTTTAAGCATTTATTTCATTTTTCTATAGTTGAAAACCCAACAAACAAACATTTGTGGTTGACTATTTCCACACATTTCATCGAAATATCTATCCATTCCTTGTAAAAGGCATGAGAATTTACTAAATGGCACGAGCATGGTTTTCCTGGCCGTTCTTGTGGACGCTTTCATGCACCGATTGTTTGAACTTGAATTATGTGCATTAATGCCTAGGAAATGCACAGAAGCCCCTAAATATGGCAAATGAACTCGAAAAAGTGCCAAATTTGAACACGGTGATTTGCAGGTTGTATGTTCATCATAGAAAAAAAACTCATGGACAAAGGACAAAGGAAATTTGGACCCCCCTTCAATCTTGGTGATTTCCCCCTCAAAACCATGAAACTTCCTCGGTGGTGGTTCGTTTTATGAAAGGCGTGCATGCCGACATTTTTACCAGGGCACGGTGAGGTCATACAATGGCACCACACCAGGCATCATGTTTTCCAACCATGTGTTTCATTTTTTGTATACTTCTTAACACAGTAAACGATGCCTTTACGGTTGACTATTGCCACACATTTACTTAAAATATCTGCCCATTCCTTGTAAATGGCATGAGAATGTACTAAATAACGCGAGCATGGTATTCCAGACCGTTCTTGTGCACCTTTTCATGCACCGATTGTTCGAATTTGAATTATATTCATTAATTCCTAGAAAATGCACATAATCCCCTAAATATGGTAAATGAGGCCGCGAAAATGTCAAATTTGAACACGTTGCATTTGAGGCGGTATGTTGATCGTTGGAAAGAACCTGAATGACAAACTAGTACGGAAATTTGGATTCCCCTTCAATCTTGGGGATTTCCCTCTCGAAAGCATGGAACTTCCTCGGTGATGGTTCGATTTATGAAGGGCGTGCATGACGACATAAGCCAAACCTTCTCAAATTTTTACCAGGGCATGGTGAGGTCATACCATGGCACCATGCCAGGCGTCATGTTTTTTAAGCATTTATTTCATTTTTTCTATAGTTGAAAACCCAACAAACAAACATTTGTGGTTGACTATTGCCACACATTTCATCGAAATATCTGTCCATTCCTTGTAAAAGGCATGAGAATTTACTAAATGGCACGAGCATGGTTTTCCAGGCCGTTCTTGTGGACCCTTTCATGCACCGATTGTTTGAACTTGAATTATGTGCATTAATGCCTAGGAAATGCACATAATCCCCTAAATATGGCAAATGAACCCGAAAAAGTGCCAAATTTGAACACGGTGATTTGCAGGTTGTATGTTCATCATAGAAAAATCTCATGGACAAAGGACAAAGGAAATTTGGATGCCCCTTCAATCTTGGTGATTTCCCCCTTAAAACCATGAAACTTCCTCGGTGGTGGTTCGTTTTATGAAAGGCGTGCATGCCGACATTTTTACCAGGGCACAGTGAGGTCATACCATGGCACCACACCAGGCGTCATGTTTTCCAACCATGTGTTTCATTTTTTGTATACTTCTTAACCCAGTAAACGATGCCTTTACGATTGACTATTGCCACACATTTACTTAAAATATCTGCCCATTCCTTGTAAATGGCATGAGAATGTACTACATAACACGAGCATGGTATTCCAGACCGTTCTTGTGCACCTTTTCATGCACCGATTGTTCGAATTTGAATTATATTCATTAATTCCTAGAAAATGCACATAATCCCCTAAATATGGTAAATGAGGCCGCGAAAATGTCAAATTTGAACACGTTGCATTTGAGGCGGTATGTTGATCGTTGGAAAGAACCTGAATGACAAACTAGTACGGAAATTTGGATTCCCCTTCAATCTTGGGGATTTCCCTCTCGAAAGCATGGAACTTCCTCGGTGATGGTTCGATTTATGAAGGGCGTGCATGACGACATAAGCCAAACCTTCTCAAATTTTTACCAGGGCATGGTGAGGTCATACCATGGCACCATGCCAGGCGTCATGTTTTTTAAGCATTTATTTCATTTTTTCTATAGTTGAAAACCCAACAAACAAACATTTGTGGTTGACTATTGCCACACATTTCATCAAATATCTGTCCATTCCTTGTAAAAGGCATGAGAATTTACTAAATGGCACGAGCATGGTTTTCCAGGCCGTTCTTGTGGACCCTTTCATGCACCGATTGTTTGAACTTGAATTATGTGCATTAATGCCTAGGAAATGCACATAAGCCCCTAAATATGGCAAATGAACCCGAAAAAGTGCCAAATTTGAACACGGTGATTTGCAGGTTGTATGTTCATCATAGAAAAAACTCATGGACAAAGGACAAAGGAAATTTGGATCCCCCTTCAATCTTGGTGATTTCCCCCTCGAAACCATGAAACTTCCTCGGTGGTGGTTCGTTTTATGAAAGGCGTGCATGCCGACATTTTTACCAGGGCACGGTGAGGTCATACCAGGGCACCACACCAGGCGTCATGTTTTCCAACCATGTGTTTCATTTTTTGTATAGTTCTTAACCCAGTAAACGACGCGTTTATGGTTGACTATTGCCACACATTTCCTTCAAATATCTGCCCATTCCTTGTAAAAGGCATGAGAATGTACTAAATAACACGAGCATGGTTTTCCAGACCGTTCTTGTGCAACTTTTCATGCACCGATTGTTCAAATTTGAATTATATCCATTAATCCCTAGAAAATGCACATAATCCCCTAAATATGGTAAATGAGCCCGGGAAAATGTCCAATTTGAACACGTTGCATTTGAGGCGGTATGTTGATCATTGGAAAAAAACCGAATGACAAACTAGGACGGAAATTTGGATTCCCCTTCAATCTTGGGGATTTCCCTCTCGAAAGCATGGAACTTCCTTGGTGATGGTTCGATTTATGAAGGGCGTGCATGACGACATAAGCAAACCTTCTCAAATTTTTACCAGGGCATGGTGAGGTCATACCATGGCACCATGCCAGGCGACAAGTTTTTTAAGCATTTATTTCATTTTTATATTGTTGAAAACCCAACAAACAAACATTTGTGGTTGACTATTGCCACACATTTCATCGAAATATCTATCCATTCCTTGTAAAAGGCATGAGAATTTACTAAATGGCACGAGCATGGTTTTCCAGGCCGTTCTTGTGGACCCTTTCATGCACCGATTGTTTGAACTTGAATTATGTGCATTAATGCCTAGGAAATGCACATAAGCCCCTAAATATGGCAAATGAACCCGAAAAAGTGCCAAATTTGAACACGGTGATTTGCAGGTTATATGTTCATCATAGAAAAAAAACTCATGGACAAAGGACAAAGGAAATTTGGATCCCCCTTCAATCTTGGTGATTTCCCCTCAAACCATGAAACTTCCTCGGTGGTGGTTCGTTTTATGAAAGGCGTGCATGCCGACATTTTTACCAGGGACACGGTGAGGTCATACCATGGCACCACACCAGGCGTCATGTTTTCCAACCATGTGTTTCATTTTTGTATACTTCTTAACCCAGTAAACGATGCCTTTACGATTGACTATTGCCACACATTTACTTAAAATATCTGCCCATTCCTTGTAAATGGCATGAGAATGTACTACATAACACGAGCATGGTATTCCAGACCGTTCTTGTGCACCTTTTCATGCACCGATTGTTCGAATTTGAATTATATTCATTAATTCCTAGAAAATGCACATAATCCCCTAAATATGGTAAATGAGGCCGCGAAAATGTCAAATTTGAACACGTTGCATTTGAGGCGGTATGTTGATCGTTGGAAAGAACCTGAATGACAAACTAGTACGGAAATTTGGATTCCCCTTCAATCTTGGGGATTTCCCTCTCGAAAGCATGGAACTTCCTCGGTGATGGTTCGATTTATGAAGGGCGTGCATGACGACATAAGCCAAACCTTCTCAAATTTTTACCAGGGCATGGTGAGGTCATACCATGGCACCATGCCAGGCGACAAGTTTTTTAAGCATTTATTTCATTTTTTCTATAGTTGAAAACCCAACAAACAAACATTTGTGGTTGACTATTGCCACACATTTCATCAAAATATCTGTCCATTCCTTGTAAAAGGCATGAGAATTTACTAAATGGCACGAGCATGGTTTTCCAGGCCGTTCTTGTGGACCCTTTCATGCACCGATTGTTTGAACTTGAATTATGTGCATTAATGCCTAGGAAATGCACATAAGCCCCTAAATATGGCAAATGAACCCGAAAAAGTGCCAAATTTGAACACGGTGATTTGCAGGTTATATGTTCATCATAGAAAAAAACTCATGGACAAAGGACAAAGGAAATTTGGATCCCCCTTCAATCTTGGTGATTTCCCGCTCAAAACCATGAAACTTCCTCGGTGGTGGTTCGTTTTATGAAAGGCGTGCATGCCGACATTTTTACCAGGACACGGTGAGGTCATACCATGGCACCACACCAGGCGTCATGTTTTCCAACCATGTGTTTCATTTTTTGTATACTTCTTAACCCAGTAAACGATGCCTTTACGATTGACTATTGCCACACATTTACTTAAAATATCTGCCCATTCCTTGTAAATGGCATGAGAATGTACTACATAACACGAGCATGGTATTCCAGACCGTTCTTGTGCAACTTTTCATGCACCGATTGTTCGAATTTGAATTATATTCATTAATTCCTAGAAAATGCACATAATCCCCTAAATATGGTAAATGAGGCCGCGAAAATGTCAAATTTGAACACGTTGCATTTGAGGCGGTATGTTGATCGTTGGAAAGAACCTGAATGACAAACTAGTACGGAAATTTGGATTCCCCTTCAATCTTGGGGATTTCCCTCTCGAAAGCATGGAACTTCCTCGGTGATGGTTCGATTTATGAAGGGCGTGCATGACGACATAAGCCAAACCTTCTCAAATTTTTACCAGGGCATGGTGAGGTCATACCATGGCACCATGCCAGGCGACAAGTTTTTTAAGCATTTATTTCATTTTTTCTATAGTTGAAAACCCAACAAACAAACATTTGTGGTTGACTATTGCCACACATTTCATCAAAATATCTGTCCATTCCTTGTAAAAGGCATGAGAATTTACTAAATGGCACGAGCATGGTTTTACTATCGTAGAAAAAAACTCATGGATGAAGGACAAAAGAAATTTGGATTCCCATTCAATGTCGGTGATTTACTATCGCACACGATTCATCTCCGTCGCCTCTGCGAACCGTGTGTGTTCACTCACACATGCAAAAGGAAAAAGAAAACCCTCACCCACTTTGTCCCCACTCACTCGCCGTGGACTCCTCCGCAACTCTGCACCCTAAGCTCGACGGCTGTTGGCGGCGAGCGTAGGTCGCGCTCCAAACGGCATTGGATTTCGCCCCTACCACTTTCCGCCGCCTATCTGCACCGACATTCTAGACTCTGGTCGACTGGGGTTTTCTGCAGGATTGGGCCAGGGATTTTTCTCATGGAGAAGGTAATCAACGTAATTAGCAAAATATTAACTCATCTCTTAGCGCAGTCCGTCCGTCGCTGTTAATCAACCGGCGGAAATCGCCGTGGAATCATTTTTGTTCTAGCTGATTCGTGGGTGTTCCTTCATGTGTCCACAGTGCGAGCACAAATCGGGCAACTATGGTCGTGGCCAGTCAGAAACGAGGTTCTATCTCACCATTCCGGATGACTTCAGGGAGCGCTCGGTATGTTCAATCTCAACCTACCACGGTCGGCATGGCCTAAATTTGTGAACATATACCGTCTGTTGCTACATTATCTATATATTTGCATCAAATCTTTGTTACATTATCTATTTTTAATTTTATATTTTTGTACTTTGCTTTCATGTATATATATATGGATCCGTTCTATCAGTTACTCCCATATTGCATCTTGCTCTGTTATTTCAATATATCTAATTTACTATCTTAATTTTCATTTCAAGCAGTACATCCCTTGCTTTGCAAGACAGGAGTAGATGGAAATCTTGGGCTTTACTTTGCTGATGACTCCCAGGATGTCATATTAACAACGCAGCATGGATTTACAATGATGGTTAGCGTAAAAATTGATAAAGATGGTCACTCCTATTTTAATGCGGACCTTTGGAGAAAAATGTCTAAGTGTTATGAACTGAAAGTTGGCAATAAAATTCTAGTGCATGCACCACCGCCTGGTCTAATTAACATGGATGTTTACTTCCCCAACGTCATCAGCCGATCAAAGCCTGATCGAGGTTAGTGTCCTTTCAACTTTCTCCATGCTGCCATATTACTATTTAAGCAACCAATTTTGATATCATATTCTGACTCCGTTCCTAGGCAGTAACAAATTCTATTTACGAATTTATGCGCACAATATATTCTTCTTCCATGTTCTGAATAAATAATACCTTTCCACCTTTTAACCAGGATATGTTGGATGCATAGTGAACGATCTGTATGTTACTAAGCGTACCAAATTTCACTGGAAGGACTGGAAGCATGCCATAAACTTTGTTGATAATCTGACAGAGATAGCACAGCGTATGAACGCTAGATTTTGGATGGGATTAATTAGACGTATGGTGCACACACTGAACAAGACCAATTGTGTGCACAAAACGCTGGTAAAAAGTCTTATTTTAATGTTGATGCTCATAAACTATATATATCTTCAACGACATGTTACAATTGTTTTTTATTCTACATGTCAACAGAAATTGCCCCTGTAGCAGTTCCTGGATCGATTTCCCGGCGTGGTCGAATTACACTTGTGCCTGCTAATAACGCCAAAGTGATTGCAAGGTACTCCATTTCCCGCAAAAATGGAACCATTCAAATTACCAAGTTCTCGCTTCTCGTGCCAATGCATCCATATTGGAAAATTGGAGACACTGTTCTACTCATGCTCTACCAAGGCATAGGAGGGCTCTTCCTTTTCATTGACTAGATGCCAAGTCACCGTTCCAGTGGATAGTGATACGTCTCCAACGTATCTATAATTTATGAAGTATTCATGCTATTATATTATCCATCCTGGATGTTTAATGGGCTCTACTATGCACTTTTATATGATTTTTGGGACTAACCTATTAACCTAGAGCCCAGTGCCAGTTTCTGTTTTTTTTCCTTGTTTTTAAGTTTTGCAGAAAAGGAAACCAAACGGAGTCCAATTGACGTGCCAATTTTTGATGATTTTTTCTGGACCAAAAGAAGCCCCAGGAGTAAAAGAGTTGGGCCATGAGAGTCCCGGGCTGCCCACGAGGGTGGGGGGCGCGCCCACCCCCCTGGGCATGGGCCCCTGCCTCGTGGACAACCCGGAGACCCCCCTGACGTGAGACCTACGCCAAAAAATCCTATAAATACTGAAACCTCCAGAAAATAACCTGGATCGGGAGTTCCGCCGCCGAAAGCCTCTGTAGCCACCAAAAACCAATCGGGACCCTGTTCCGGCACCCTGCCGGAGGAGGGAACCCTCACCGGTGGCCATCTTCATCATCCCGGCGTTCTCCATGACGAGGAGGGAGTAGTTCACCCTCGGGGCTGAGGGTATGTACCAGTAGCTATGTGTTTGATCCCTCTCTCTCTCTCTCATGTTCTTGAGGTGATACCATCTTGATGTATCGCGAGCTTTGCTATTGTAGTTGAATCTTATGATGTTTCTCCCCCTCTACTCTCTTGTAATGGATTGAGTTTTCCCTTTGAAGTTATCTTATCGGATTGAGTCTTTAATGATTTCAGAACACTTGATGTATGTCTTGCGTGGGATAACCATGGTGACAATGGGTTATTCTATTGATTCACTTGATGTATGTTTTGGTGATCAACTTGCGGGTTCCGCCCATGAACCTATGCATAGGGGTTGGCACACGTTTTCGTCTTGACTCTCCAGTAGAAACTTTGGGGCAATCTTTGAGGTTCTATGTGTTGGTTGAATAGATGAATCTGAGATTGTGTGATGCATATCGTATCATCATACCCACGGATACTTGAGGTGACATTGGAGTATCTAGGTGACATTAGGGTTTTGGTTGATGTGTGTCTTAAGGTGTTATTCTAGTACGAACTCTAGGGCTGTTTGTGACACTTATAGGAATAGCCCAACGGATTGATTGGAAAGAATAACTTTGACGTGGTTTCGTACCCTACCATAATCTCTTCGTTTGTTCTCCGCTATTAGTGACTTTGGAGTGACTCTTTGTTGCATGTTGAGGGATAGTTATATGATCCAATTATGTTATTATTGTTGAGAGAATTTGCACTAGTGAAAGTATGAACCCTAGGCCTTGTTTCCTAACATTGCAATACCGTTTACATTCACTTTTATCATTAGTTACCTTGCTGTTTTTATATTTTCAGATTACAAAAACCTATATCTACCATCCATATTGCACTTGTATCACCATCTCTTCGCCGAACTAGTGCACCTATACAATTTACCATTGTATTGGGTGTGTTGGGGACACAAGAGACTCTTTGTTATTTGGTTGCATGGTTGTTTGAGAGAGACCATCTTCATCCTACGCCTCCCACGGATTGATAAACCTTAGGTCATCCAATTGAGGAAATTTTCTACTGTCCTACAAACCTCTACACTTGGAGGCCCAACAACGTCTACAAGAAGAAGGTTGTGTAGTAGACATCAAGCTCTTTTCTGGCGCCGTTGCCGGGGAGGTGAGTGCTTGAAGGTATATCTTTAGATCTTGCAATTGCATCTTTTAGTTTCTTGTTTTATCAGTAGTTTAGTTTATAAAAGAAAACTACAAAAAAATGGAATTAAGGGTGCCTCATATGCTTCATCTTTTTAATGTCTTTCGTGAAAATGATGGGAAGGAAAATTGTGCTCAAGTACTAGAAGAAGAATTACATAGAATGCTTGGCATAAAATATGTGAATGATGAGCATGTTTGCAATGTTGTTAGTATGAATTCTTTGAATACCGATGATGCTAATGATATGCAAAGCCACAAGCTTGGGGATGCTATGTTTGATGAAGATGATATGTTTAGTCCCCCAAGTTTAGATGAGCAAATTTATTATGATGAAAGCATGCCTCCTATTTATGATGATTATTGTGATGACACGTATGCTATAAAGAATAAAGATAACCATGAAACTTGTCATCGTGATTTTAATTTTCAATTGTATTATCCTTCACATGATAGTTATTTTGTTGAGTTTGCTCCCACTACTATTGATGAGAATAAATTTGCTTATGTGGAGAGTAATAAAATTTCTATGCTTGTAGATCATGAAAAGAATGCTTTAGGTGCTGGTTATATTGTTGAATTCATTCATGATGCTACTGAAAATTATTATGAGGGAGGAACATATGCTTGTAGGAATTGCAATAATATCAAGTTTCCTCTCTATGTGCTTAAAGTTTTGAAGTTATGCTTGTTCTGCCTTCCTATGCTAGTTGATTATTGTTCCCATAAGTTGTTTGCTCAAAAAATCCCTATGCATAGGAAGTGGGTTAGACTTAAATGTGCTAGTCATATTCTTCATGATGCTCTCTTTATGTTTCAATTCTTATGTGTTATGTGAGCATCATTGAAATCATCATGCCTAGCTAGGGGCGTTAAACGATAGCGCTTGTTGGGAGGCAACCCAAGTTTATTTTAGTTTCTTGATTTTTGGTTCTGTTTAGGAATAAATAATCCATCTAGCTTCTGGTTAGATGTGTTTTCATGTTTTAATTAGTGTTTGTGCCAATTAGAACCTTTGGGAAGACTCGGGTGAAGTCTTTATGATCATGCTGTAAAAAAGAGAAACTTTAGCGCTCACGAGATTAGCTTCAAATTTTTACTGGAGAGTGCTATTTAGTTGATTATTTTTGCAGATGATTACTAGACAAATTCCTCAGGTCCAACAATTTATTTTATAATTTTTGGAGTTCCAGAAGTATACGTTTGATACAGATTACTACAGACTGTTCTGTTTTTGACAGATTCTGTTTTCATTGTGTTGCTTGCTTATTTTGATGAATCTATGGCTAGTAAAATAGTTTATAAACCATAGGGAAGTTGGAATACAGTAGGTTTAACACCAATATAAATAAATAATGAGTTCATTACAGTACCATGAAGTGGTGTTTTGTTTTCTTTCGCTAACGGAGCTCACGAGATTTTCTGTTAAGTTTTGTGTTGTGAAGCTTTCAAGTTTTGGGTAAAGATTCGATGGACTATGGAATAAGGAGTGGCAAGAGCCTAAGCTTTGGGATGCCCAAGGCACCCCAAGGTAATATTCAAGGATAACCAAGAGCCTAAGCTTGGGGATGCCCCAGAAGGCATCCCCTCTTTCGTCTTCGTTCATCGGTAACTTTACTTGGAGCTATATTTTTATTCACCACATGATATGTGTTTTGCTTGGAGCGTCATTTTATTTTCTTTAGCGTTGCTTGCTGTTTGAATAAAATACCAAGATCTGAAATTCTTAAATGAGGGAGAGTCCTCACATAGCTACATAATTATTTAACTACTCATTGATCTCCACTTATATCTTTTTGGAGTAGTTTGTCATTTACTCGTGTGCTTCACTTATATCCTATGAGTAAATGGTTGAATGGTTTGAATGTCATAAATCTGAAACTATATATGTTTCATATGCCTTTCCCATGGGGAGTAATACCTTCACATATAAGAAGTAGAGGTGGTAATTTTTTTGAAGGTTAGCAAACATTGTATTGGTTACTTAAACAATTCATGAAAGAATATTGAAGGAAGAGAGATTTCACATATAAATATACTATATTGGACATCTTCTATGATTGTGAGCCCCATTAATTATTTTCAATCCTGAGCAAATTAGTTGATGTTGGACAAGGAAGACAACATAATGAGTTATGCTTGGGTATATTTGTATAGAAGTTACATTGTTATGGATCCTCTAACATGTGGTGCTTGCTATTTAGAATCCTTTGCTAGCCAAAATATCTGTACTAAGTAGGAATACTTCTTGTGCATACAAATTCCTTGAACCAAGTTTCTTCCATGAGTGTCCACCATATCTACCTATATGCGGTATTTACCTGCCGTTCCAAGTAAATTTGCATGTGCCAAACTCTAAACCTTCAAATAATAATCTGTTTTATATGCCCGAATCGCTCATGTAGTGACTAGGGGTTAGCAGTATCTTCCATGCTAGGTGGGTTATTCTCACGATGAGTGGACTCCGTTCATCATTCACGAGAAAATGGCTGGTAACTGGGATGCCCAGTCCTTTGATCAAAAGATCAAAAACAAATTCGCAAATAATTTAAACAAAACTCCCCCAGGATTGTTGAAAGTTGGACGACACCCGTTGTTTCGGACAAGCCGTGGAGTGTGATTGTTGGTGGAGGGGGAGTAAAATCTTTACCTTTCTGCATGGGAACCGCCTATAATGTATCTAGTATGGAAGATATTGGGAACTCTTGGTTGTTATGTTGACAATGAAAGCATACCTCTCAAAATTATTTTCATCTCTGTTTTTGCTTCGAGCTCTGGCACCTCTGCAAATCCCTGCTTCCCTCTGCGAAGGGCCTATCTTTTAATTTTATGCAAGAGTCAGTAGTATTCCTTCTCATTCCAACCTACTCTTTAGTTGGCAAGCATCGTATGATGGAAAGATCTAAGCATATATGGCCATTCAAATATATTTGAGCATGAATTATTACTGTTGAAATTACCCTTGAGGTAAAAGGTTGGGAGGCGAAACATTAAGCCCCTATCTTTCTCTGTGTTCTATGAATACTATTTGTTCTAAAAATATGCTTTGAGTTGTAGCAATCATGGAAGACTAAATGATAGTTGAGTGTGTGAAGTTTGCTGAATCAAAGCTCTGACATAGACTCTTCCTGAAAATAAGATGAATTGTAATTGTTTGATGACTAATAACACGGTTTGTTAGTTTTCAAGAAGGTTTATGATCTATACTTTAACATGCGAATAGTTTGTTACTTGATCATGCAAAGTTCTATGATATGAGCTACTGTTATGACATATGATGATGCTAGAAAAGGTGATTGAAATTATAGTTGATCAAACTTGTGCACCTGCTAGCATTCACACTTCATAAATTCTTTCTTTTATCATTTACCTACTCGAGGACGAGCAGGAATTAAGCTTGGGGATGCTGATACGTCTCCAACGTATCTATAATTTATGAAGTATTCATGCTATTATATTATCCATCTTGGATGTTTAATGGGCTTTACTATGCACTTTTATATGATTTTTGGGGCTAACCTATTAACCTAGACCCAGTGCCAATTTCTTTTTTTCCTTGTTTTTAAGTTTTGCAGAAAAGGAAACCAAACAGAGTCCAATTGACGTGCCAATTTTTGATGATTTTTTCAGGACCAAAAGAAGTCCCCGGAGTAAAAGACTTGGGCCAGGAGAGTCCCGGGCTGCCCACGAGGGTGGGGGGCGCGCCCACCCCCCTGGGCATGGGCCCCTGCCTCATGGACAACCCGGAGACCCCCCTGACGTGAGACCTACGCCAAAAAATCCTATAAATACTGAAACCTCCAGAAAATAACCTGGATCGGGAGTTCCGCCGCCGCAAGCCTCTGTAGCCACCTTCATCATCCCGGCGCTCTCCATGACGAGGAGGGAGTAGTTCACCCTCGGGGCTGAGGGTATGTACCAGTAGCTATGTGTTTGATCTCTCTCTCGTGTTCTTGAGGTGATACGATCTTGATGTATCGCGAGCTTTGCTATTGTAGTTGGATCTTATGATTGTTCTCCCCTCCACTCTCTTTTAATGGATTGAGTTTTCCCTTTGAAGTTATATTATCAGATTGAGTCTTTAATGATTTGAGAACACTTGATGTATGTCTTGCGTGGGATAACCGTGGTGACAATGGGTTATTCTATTGATTCACTTGATGTATGTTTTGGTAGTCAACTTGCGGGTTCCGCCCATGAACCTATGCATAGGGGTTGGCACATGTTTTCGTCTTGACTCTCCGGTAGAAACTTTGGGGCACTCTTTGAGGTTCTATGTGTTGGTTGAATAGATGAATCTGAGATTGTGTGATGCATATCGTATAATCATACCCACGGATACTTGAGGTGACATTGAAGTATCTAGGTGACAATAGGGTTTTGGTTGATGTGTGTCTTAAGGTGTTATTCTAGTACGAACTCTAGGGCTGTTTGTGGAACTTATAGGAATAGCCCAACGGATTGATTGGAAAGAATAACTTTGAGGTGGTTTCGTACCCTACCATAACATCTTTGTTTGTTCTCCGCTATTAGTGACTTTGGAGTGACTCTTCGTTGCATGTTGAGGGATAGTTATATGATCCAATTATGTTATTATTGTTGAGAGAACTTGCAGTAGTGAAAGTATGAACCCTAGGCCTTGTTTCCTAGCATTGCAATACCGTTTACGTTCACTTTTATCATTAGTTACCTTGCTGTTTTTATATTCTCAGATTACAAAAACCTATATCTACCATCCATATTGCACTTGTATCACCATCTCTTCGCCGAACTAGTGCACCTATAAAATTTACCATTGTATTGGGTGTGTTGGGGACACAAGAGACTCTTTGTTATTTGGTTGCAGGGTTGTTTGAGAGAGACCATCTTCATCCTACGCCTCCCACGGATTGATAAACCTTTGGTCATCCACTTGAGGGAAATTTGCTACTGTCCTACAAACCTCTGCACTTGGAGGCCCAACAACGTGTACAAGAAGAAGGTTGTGTAGTAGACATCAGATAGTTGTGGTTGTTGGCCCTCATCCTCTTAAAATGTGCTAGCTGTTACTATGTATGTTAAGTATGTAGATATGGACCATATGGTTGTTGGCCCTTAGCCTCTTAAAATGTGATAGTTGTTACTATGTTAAGTATGTAGATATGGACCATATGGTTGTCAAAACCGTGTTACGAAGATCCTCCTTTTGTCGAATAGTGTAACCACTATATATATGTTACTCAAATGCTGTTACACAAGCTCATAAATTTTTGATGGAAAGTATTAGTATCGTACACAGTTCATTGAGTTTAAGCGTGTGCCCGATGTCCAGAAGGCATTTGCATATTAACTGTCCATATTGCAAATTCACACACATGTTAACATAAGGAAACGTATGTGTAACGTACTAATCATCGCACACGAGTACTCGCAGACGCATCATGTGCGATACTCCGCCACTGCAAGCAGTGGCGGAGCCAGGAAAGTCGGACAAGGGGGGTCGAGTATTGTTGAAGCTTGTTGGGTTGGGCCAATACATCAAAAAACACCTTATTAGCAGAAAAAAATCATTGTTAATATTCATATTAGGCCTAAATCAGTGATAATAGGGGGGGGGGCAGGGCCCAGGCTGGCACCCCCTATCTCCGCCGCTGACCGCAAGCAACTAGTTTGCATTTTCAAAGTTTTTTGTATACACAGAATCGCACACGAAGTAACTGTATTGATTGTCTTTGTTGTAATTTCTCATCGCAAACAGTTCATCCAAGTTAGCTGTTTGCCACATATCACACACATCTTGTTTACACGACTCGTTTGTGTTCTTTTGGCTCATGGCAAACAGTTCATCCATGTGAACTGTATGCCGCATATCACACACATCTTGTTAAGTTCAACCCTTTCTGTTGTGTTCCCTAATCGAAAACAGTTCGTCCGAGTTAACCGTATGCCGTATATCGCACACACATTGATATGGATGCCCGTTTATGTTGTTCTACATCATCGCAAACAGTTCGAATGGATTAACCATGTGTCCTGCATCGCACACACATTGTTATGGCTGCCCGTTTCTATTGTTCTGCCTCATCGCAGACAGTTTGAATGGATTAACCGTGTGTCCTGCATCGCACACGCAACTAAAATCTGAACCGTGTTTGATGGCTCCGCCATCGCCAAAGTTTTGCACCTTTTTTGACGATTTTTTACACCACCATTTGCGATTATTGCATCACACACAGTTTCAGCAAAGGGTCTCTGATCATAGTGTTGCGTTAGCAGTATCCTGCAGTAGTGCACCCCCGGGGCTGAGTGTTTGTACCAGTAGCTATGTGTTTAATCTCTCTCTCTCTCTCTCGTGTTCTTGAGATGTCATGATCTTGATGTATCGCGGGCTTTGTTAATATAGTCGGATCATATGGTGTTTTCCGCTCTCTATCTTGTTGTGATGAATTGAGTTTTTCCCTTTGAGATTTCATTGTTATCGGATTGAATACTTTTATGGATTTGAGAACACTTGATATATGTCTTGCAATTGAATACTCGTCGTGACAATGGGGTATTGTATTGGTTCACTTGATATATGTTTTGGCACTCAACTCGCGGATTCCCGAGGTGACATTGGGGTAATCTATGCATAGGGGTTGATAAACCTTATGTCATCCACTTGAGGGAAAATTTCTACTGTCCTACAAAACTCTGCGCTTGGAGGCCCAACACGTGTCTACAAGAATAAAGTTGCATTGTAGACATCAACCGGCGACATGATAATGCGCTTGAGTACAGGGAGTACAGGAGGGGGATTTGGGGGAACTGGAGTAGGAATCGAGATTCTAGAGGTGTGGGAGGGGCGGGAGATTGGGGATGAAAAGGTAGCATCAATTTCGAACACGCGCCAATATGCTCTCGGCGCACAAGCACACGAAAACACCGGTGGCGCCCACATGTCGGCCTAAGAGCCCTTATTCTTTCTTTTTTGAGAGCACGGCCTTTTTTTGAGGATCTTTTGAGAGCCCGGCCTGAGAGTCATAATTGACCTGTTTGGCATTGTGTTACTACTCGGCCCATATTCAAGGACACCTCACTGGCCCAAACAAGTGTACATCATCGAAAAGACACTGAGCTCAAATTATAACTTAAAAAAAGGAGATATACTCTGAACACTAGAAAATGGTGATGCCCTCATTTAGGACACCAGCAGTTCAAGACAATAAACAGTTCGAAACGATGATATATACAACATTCAAACACTGACTAGTGACTACTACTAACATAAACAGCAAGACATGATAGTTCATAAGAAGTCTTGCTACACCACCAAAACGCACCCACCTGCAGCGCTCAGACTCTCGTGATCCAGACGAGAATGACATTCTAAATAGAGGCAACTATTACATAGTAAGAGTGACATAGACGAGGATGACCAAATGACAAGGAATATGCATAACAAAAGAGAGAACTACCCATCCAGAACAAACAGCAAATACAACAAGTCATTCGAAGAGGGATGATCCAACACCATCATAATTTGCAACCCCGCTTCAGCGACCAGTGAACCGGAGACACCTGTACTGCACCCTTTCGACGCAACAACCCAATTACCTATGAACCTGAAGGCTTGAACCACATCACTGCCTGTCGGACATGAGACATCCAAGGATCAAAGTTAATCCAGATGCCTTTGTCATTCTCACCTTCTTTTGGCTGTAGGCTGTATCGTTGACAATCAGGGGAGTTTGCTCCCGAAGTCGTAGGGCTCGCCGTGTAGTCACAGTTTTCCATAGCAAACAAAGCCTCTCTGCCATCAAGGTCCTTGCCAACGGTGATCTCCTGGTTAATCAGATAATTGAGTCCGAGAAACAGAGAGTGTGAACTAAGGTTGTTTACCCGCCTCCAACTCAAAATCCTGAAGGCTCCAACAAGCTGGTATCCGGCTCATAGACGTAACAGCCACTGTCCGGATACCCACGTATTTCATGGTGCTTGTACACAGTGGGGTTTTTTCAATATAACTTTTCCGGCTCATGTGTCCAAATGATCATCAGTCTTTTGCCGTCGTCTGATCGAGCGAGGAACCAGTTGTGCTTCCCTGTTTTTGGGAAAGGTGGTGTGATTACAAAGGGCAATAACTGTAGGGACACTGCATCATATAAAAAAGGACAAGCATTGTTAATGTAAGATTAGCTTTTTTCAGAGTATGAGTAGGATAATGCAAGAAACGGCATTGATATGTCCCTGTTGGAACTAGGAGGAAAATACAGGGAAATGTATACTGGATTCGAAAATATAGAAGTGCCATGCATGGTTATACTTATGTTATCTCGCAATTGATTCTTCACAGGAAACTACCATGTCCTGCATGTTATGTAATCATGTTCTGTCCTCACAAACAAATTCTTCAAGGAAACTAACATACCATGCATTGTTATATACTCATGTTCTGTGGGAATTTTTTTTGTGAGGATATTATTCTAGCCATTGATTGCTGAAGGGCGAATATAGGTATGTACACATGGTAACCATTGCAGGATTTCACTACTTCCAAATGTAGAGATCTCCATATGCACATTTACATCCCAAATGTATGGTTAGATGAAACCAACAGTGTGATGCATGTTTCTACATCATGAAAATGAGGAAACTAATATGGCTATTGATACACACTCATATTTAGTAGTATATAGATTACTATAAAATAAGGAGAATATCCATATCTTCCTAACCGTTTGATTATTCAGGGGTACAAATTGGCTGTAATGACATGGTCACAATCGCATGAATTAACTCATTCCAAATATAGCTGATTTACGGCGTCTCTAATACATTGCCATAGTTCTACTCAAATTTTGCTCAAACAGGGATATGCCAATCATCACAAAAAGTTCAAACAGTGCCATGGCGTCATCATTAACATTAGACATAAATAACTTACACAGCCGTCCCAGCAATACGTGGTGCCATCTGCTTTGTCGATCGCGTAGATGATGCCATTGTGTTCAATAGCATCACATAAGTGTGTATCAGCTTTGACGATCCACTACGAGGTGAGCTGTCTCCAGCTAAAGAAGGCACCAGCGGAAAGATAGGCGAGTCCACGGTCGAACAAGGCAATTAGCTTGAAGTCTGCGTAATTCGCATCTTGTGTGGGCACTTGGCAGATTACAATCTTCTGCAAAACAAGGTGCGTCCAACTGACTTTGTAATCTAGATGACTTGGACCGCGATAGTAAGACCCTATATAATCCAATGTAGGACGGATAATAAAATGGGAGGTGTGGAAGTTCACGAGCACCAACTTTTTCCGGTCTTGTCTGACGGCAGCCATCCAGTGGGAGCTCATGCCGACCCAG
This sequence comes from Triticum aestivum, assembly GCF_018294505.1. NCBI lineage: Eukaryota > Viridiplantae > Streptophyta > Magnoliopsida > Poales > Poaceae > Triticum > Triticum aestivum. Next base: position 107,003,998 of record NC_057814.1, on the reverse strand, counting down.
TACATACCTGCCAAGAAGTTTCGGGCGATGGTGATTGGATCGAAGTCGAGGGAAATGATGTATGGTGACCCACAACATACATGCAAAGAAGTTTTGGCTAATGGAGGTCAGATTGAAGTCGAGTGGCATCATGTACGCCTCCGTATCATGGTGAGCAAATCTCGCAAGACGAGATAGCAGCAAGCAGGGTGTCTTGAAAAGCTTAGGCCTCGCTTCGACGATGGTCGTGTGCATGCCCCTCAAGCATGCAGCCAGCCGCATGGCGCTCAACATATCCATACACGAACAACATAGGTCGAGGATGTTACTGGGGAGATTGCTCCAATCGCGGCTCATATGGATGCTGCACGATTCGTGTTCGGCCATGGTGGAGTTTGGAAGGTGGGGTTTTTGGGGGCTTGATTTACAGGGGAGAAGGCTCTTGCTGCTAGAGCGGCTAGCGAGGGAATAGTCGTACTGGGGGAGTCGAGCGAGGCGAGGGTACGCGGGGGCACAATGAGATGATGACGAGTGACCTCAGGATCTCCGGCAAGATGGAGATGGAGTGGTGCTATGGGAGAGGGAGACGAGGCGAGGCATGCTATACAGCGGCAGTGACAGTGACTGTACAGTGCACAAGGTGAGGTTGACTTTGGTAACCCGAACACACCGCCTGGACTGGTGTCACCTCGGGCGCAGGGTCTTGTCACTTCACTGTGACGACTGGATGAATAATATTTTGGCCATCAAGTGTACCATAGTTGTACTACTACTACTAGTAGGAGTAGTAGGAATATGAGTAGTACTGTATAGCGGAAATAGGTCTCCCGTGCTAGCATGCCTCTGGGTTCACTTCATATCCTCCAGGTATCATCCATATTGCGAGGAGAACCAAATTCTCATGCATGCGGAAGCGCGAAGAAGGCCTTTTCTTTTTTGAGGATAACCGCATATTCCTTAACCAGAGAATGTTGTGTCTCCCACGCACGCGCCAATATCCCTCCGAACCAGCTACGACACATTTTTTATATCCATTTGCATAGGTCCTACCTGTCAGGAGGGGTGCAGAAATAAAAAGGAATAATAGAATGTCTCGCCACAGTGATTCTAAAGAGTGACCTCAACTAGCCAGTGGCACATGTAGTGCTAGAAGGATGGGCACGTACACGGACAGGTACCACTCCTCAGTCTACCCGCATAGCCTTTTCGTTTAGTCTACCTAGCCATATAATCAACTACCTGCAGTCCACTTCTTCCATTTGCTTCTCCATTGGGAACCGATTTTCCTCGGATTCTTCACCTCTCCTTCATCTTCATTTGCATCCAAACCACACTGCATTCACATTGTTTTAACCTCTTCACATACTCCTGGAGTAATTCTGAAGCCCCTTTAAATAATCATCTTCTTCAGTTAGACTAGCCATCTAATCATAATTCTCCAAACCATAGCCCTCCAGTCCAGTGGTTCCGAATGGTGAAAGAGATCGAGATGCAGGTTTTTAGTGTCCAACATATCCTCGTTGAAGGCTTGTTGAGCATAGTTGCCACCATCATCGACCACCCAAGGATTGTTCGGAAGTGGATCAACAATGTATCCAACTCCCTCCAAATGGTGGAGATGAAGGTCATCGGTCTCGACGCAAAGTACATGGAGCGTGCCACTGGGAAGATCCAACGAGCCGCCGTCCTTCAGCTGTGTCTCAAAGATGATGTTTTGGTGTACCACATCATACACGCGCCCTCCATACCAGGTGAGCTCCACGATTTCTTGTCTCAAGAGGACATATACTTCTGTGGGGCAGCCATCGCGGGGGACAAACAGAAGTTGGAGCTGTACAATCTTGATTTGACAAGCATCGCTGACGTACCAACCAAAATAAAAATTCATGTAGAAGATTGTGATAAACCGACACCATCCATATTCGACGTAGAAAATTTTGTGCCCGGAACAAATCTTCAGAAGGGTGACGAGACGCTGGCATTAAGGTTGTCTGGATGGGAGAATTATCCCTTGACGTATGAGTGGATAAAATATGCTGCCCTCGATGCCCGTGTGAGTTTCGAGATAGCTGCAAGGTCCAGAGAGCTTGTTGCGAAGCCGTCTCCCATAGAAAATGAGAAGAAGAAGAAGAAGAAGAAGAAGCTGCACCAGCAGTAGGGCATTATGGATGGATGAACTATTTCCTCTCTTGTAAAAAAAATATTTCCTCTGTGTGTATATTGATATAGGTGGACTATTTTGATGGTGTGCATGTCTTTGCAACAAGTAGTAGCGTGGGTCCGCTTGACTATAAGGAACTATTTATCCGCCTCGCTTTCTCTACTACTCCTTCGAGTGACCGGTATGCAATGCATGTGTCCGTAGATATGATAACTTGTCCATGGATGTTCAACTATGGCGACCATCATGTTTCATCCACTTCCACGCGTGATTCCCACGACGCCGTTCCAACCCACGGCACCACGTCCCCTGACGTGCGCCTCACCCCTCTCGGCCGCACCGCCCCTCTGCCTTTGTGTGCATGACATGTGGGCCACCTAAAATGCGGCGAGCATCAAGTTTCTACCACAGCCACACGTGATTCCCACGACGCTACTCGAACCCATGACACCACACGTCCCCCGACCTGCGGCTCACCCCTCTCGGCCCCACTGCCCCTCTGCCTTCGGGAGCATTACATTTGGACCAGCCACCTATCGGGTCCACATGTTATTGACTCCGTAACCACAAGCATTGCGCGAGTGTTAGCAATTGTGAAAGTCTAAATGATAGTTGAGTATGTGGACTTGCTGAAAAGCTCTAATGTTGACTCTTTCCGATGTTATGATAAATTGCAATTGCTTCAATGACTGAGATTATAGTTTGTTAGTTCTCAATGAAGTTTTTGATTCATACCTTACATTGTGAATAGATTATTACTTGATCATAAGAAATCATATGATAATATCCATTTATGCTGCTATTATAACAATGATCATGATGCCCTCATGTCCATATTTTATTTTATCGACACCTCTATCACTAAACATGTGGACATATTTATCGTTATTGGTTTCCGCTTGAGGACAAGCGAGGTCTGAGCTTGGGGGAGTTGATACGTCCATTTTACAAGGTTTGCACAAGCATTGCATTATGGGCTGTTATTACACATTATGTCAAAATACTTATGCCTATTCTCTCTTATTTTACAAGGTTTACATAAAGAGGGAGAATGCCGGCAGCTCGAATTCTGGGCTGGAAAAGGAGCAAATATTAGAGACCTATTCTGCACAACTCCAAAAGTCCTGAAACTCCACGGAAGTTATTTTTGGAAATAAAAAAAATACTGAGCGAAGAAAATACCAGAGAGGGCCCACACCCTGGCCACAAGGGTGGGGGCGCGCCCCCTGCCTCGTGGGCCCCCTGGTGGCCCTTCGGTGCCCATCTTCTGCTATATGAAGTCTTTCGTCCGAGAAAAAATCAGAAGGAAGCATTCGGGAAGAAACTCCGCCGCACGAGGCGGAACCTTGGCGGAACCAATCTAGGGCTCCGGCAGAGCTGTTCTGCCGGGGAAACATCCTTCCGGGAGGGGGAAATCATCGCCATCGTCATCACCAATGATCCTCTTATCGGGAGGGGGTCAATCTCCATCAACATCTTCACCAGCACCATATCCTCTCAAATCCTAGTTCATCTCTTGTATCCAATCTTTGTCCCAAAGCCTCAGATTGGTACCTGTGGGTTGCTAGTAGTGTTGATTACTCCTTGTAGTTGATGCTAGTTGGTTTATTTGGTGGAAGATCATATGTTCAGATCCTTTATGCATATTAATACCCCTCTGATTATGAACATGAATATGCTTTGTGAGTAGTTACGTTTGTTCCTGAGGACATGGGAGAAGTCTTGCTACAAGTAGTCATGTGAATTTGGTATTCGTTCGATATTTTGATGAGATGTATGTTGTCTCTCCTCTAGTGGTGTTATGTGAACGTCGACTACATGACACTTCACCATTGTTTGGGCCTAGAGGAAGACACTGGGAAGTAATAAGTAGATGATGGGTTGCTAGCGTGACAGAAGCTTAAACCCTAGTTTATGCGTTACTTCGTAAGGGGCTGATTTGGATCCATATGTTTCATGCTATGGTTAGGTTTACCTTAATACTTCTTTTGTAGTTGCGGATGCTTGCAATAGGACTTTGTCATAAGTGGGATGCTTGTCCAAGTAAGGACAGTACCCAAGCACCGGTCCACCCACATACAAAATTATCTAAGTACCGAACACGAATCATATGAACGTGATGAAAACTAGCTTGACGATAATTCCCATCTGTCCTCGGGAGGGTTTTCCTTCATATAAGAAATTGTCCAGGCTTGTCCTTTGCTACCAAAAGGATTGTGCCACCTTGCTGCACTTTATTTACACTTGTTACTTGTTACTCGTTACAAATTATCTTATCACAAAACTATCGGTTACCTATAATTTCAGTGCTTGCAGAGAATACCTTGCTGAAAACCGCTTATCATTTCCTTCTGCTCCTCGTTGGGTTCGACACTCTTACTTATCGAAAGGACTACGATAGATCCCCTATACTTGTGGGTCATCAAGACTCTTTTCTGCCGCCGTTGTCGGGGAGTGAAGCGCCTTTGGTCAGTGGAATTTGGTAAGGAAAAATTTATATAGTGTGCTGAAATTTACTGTCACTTGTTACTATGTGAAAGTGCAACTATCCCTGGGTGGTTTTGGTAATTCCTAACAACATATAGATCATTGAGCTAATGCTATTCCAAGATAAATATTTCAGGAAAGCTCAATGATTGGCATGGCATGGATTAGAAAGTGGACCCTTCAAAATGCTAAGGACAAAAGATTGGCCAAGCTCAAAGCACAAGACTCTACATTTTCTATTTTAGTGATCCAAGATCACATTGAGTCTATAGCAAAAGCCAATACTATTAAGAAGGGATGAGGTGCTGCTTAATGAGGTTCTTGCTCAAAATGCTTAGTGATATGCTCCAAAACCCTCCACTACTTTCTCATATCCACATATGTGCCAAACCAAATATCCAACTCGGCCCCACCAAAACTTCACATCCGGAGCCACCGAGTTCAGTTGACATAGCCACTGCCAGAAACCCTAGTCTTTTTGGTCTCACCGATAGGGATCTCGGTCTCACCGAGATGGGATTGTAATCTCTCTGTTTCCCTTCATAACGTTTCGGTCAAACCGAGATGAGCGATCGGTCCCACCGAGATTGCAATGCAAACACTCTGATTCCTTTTCGTAACATTTCAGTCCAACCAAGATGAGCAAATCGGTCCCACCGAGTTTGCCTGACCAACTCTCTGTTTGACTATTACCAAAATCGGTCTCACCGATTTTGTGTAACCGGTCTCACCGAGATTACTTTATGCCCTTACCCTAATGATATCGGTCCCACCGAAACACCTAATGGTCACATTATGAACTAAATCGGTTTGACCGGGTTCTCTGAATCGGTCCCACCGAGTTTGGTGATTTGTGTGTAACGGTTAAATTTTGTGTGGAGGCTATATATATCCCTCCACCCACTCTTCATTCGTGGAGAGAGCCATCAGAACATGCCTACACTTCCAACACATATTTTCTGAGAGAGAACCACCTACAATTGTGTTGAGGTCAAGATATTCCATTCTAGCCACATAAATCTTGATCTCTAGCCTTCCCCAAGTTGCTTTCCACTCAAATCTTCTTTCTACCAAATCCAATCCTATGAGAGAGAGTTGAGTGTTGGGGAGACTATCATTTGAAGCACAAGAGCAAGGAGTTCGTCATCAACGCACCATTTGTTACTTCTTGGAGAGTGGTGTCTCCTAGATTGGATAGGTGTCACTTGGGAGCCTCTGACAAGATTGTGGAGTTGAACCAAGGAGTTTGTAAGGGCAAGGAGATCGCCTACTTCGTGAAGATCTACCCAAGTGAGGCAAGTCCTTCGTGGGCGACGGCCATGGTGGGATAGACAAGGTTGCTTCTTCGTGGACCCGTCGCGGGTGGAGCCCTCCGTGGACTCGCGCAACCGTTACCCTTCGTGGGTTGAAGTCTCCATCAACTTGGATGTACGATAGCACCACCTATCGGAATCACGGATAAAAAATCTCTGTGTCAACATTGCGTTTGCTCCCTCAATCTCCTCCCTTTACCTTCATATGCAAATGTTTTACATTCCGCTGCTATACTCTTAGAATTGCATGTGTAGGTTGATTGCTTGACTTGTGCTAAGTTGCTAAAATCTGCCAAGAACTAAAATTGGGAAAAGGCTAGATTTTATTTGGTGAAGTAGTCTAATCACCCCCCTCTAGACATACTTTTGATCCTACAAGTGGTATTAGAGCTTTGGTCTCCATTTGCTTTGATTTCCATAGCTTTTGGTGGTCATAGCCTTGGTTTCATAACCTAGGAGAGTATGGCGTCTAGCGAGGGAAATTACCACCGTAGAGGTCCTTACTTTGATGGTACAAATTTTGCTAGTTGGAAGCATAAGATGAAAATGCATATTCTTGGACATAACCCCGCCGTTTGGGCTATTGTGTGTATTGGCTTGCAAAGTGAATTCTTTGATGGGAGAGAACCAAACCATGAAGCTACCGCGGAAGAGTTGAAGATTCTACAATACAATGCTCAAGCTTGTGATATTCTCTTCAATGGATTGTGCCCCGAAGAATTCAACAAAATCAGCCGTCTTGAGAATGCAAAGGAAATTTGGGATACTTTGATTGATATGCACGAAGGTACCGACTCCGTCAAGGAATCCAAATTGGATGTGCTTCAAAGTCAACTTGACAAGTTCAAAATGAAGGATGGTGAAGGTGTCGCCGAAATGTACTCTAGGCTTGCTCTCATCACAAATGAGATTGCCGGCTTAGGAAGTGAAGAGATGACCGACAAATTCATCATCAAGAAGATCCTAAGAGCCTTGGATGGAAAATATGATACCGTGTGCACATTGATCCAAATGATGCCCAATTACAAAGATCTCAAGCTAACGGAAGTCATTGGAAGAATTGTTGCTCATGAGATGTCACTCAAGGATAAGGAAGAGCTTCACAACAAGTCAAGTGGTGCTTACAAAGCCTCGTGTGATGCTCCCACATCATCAAGTGAGAAACAAACCTTCAATGAAGAATTGAGCCTAATGGTAAAGAACTTCAACACGTTCTACAAGAGTAGAAGCAAAGAAAGAAGTTCCAAGTCAAGGTCCTACAATGACAAAAGATCTTCTAGTCGTGAGCGTAATTGCTACAATTGTGGAAGACCTGGACACTACTCCAATGAGTGTACGACCCCCTGCAAAAGAAGAGAAGATTCTCCCAAAAGAAGAAGTAGAAGAGAAGAATCACCACCAAGAGAAAGGAGGATTAGAGATGATCGTTATGAACGAAGACCCTCTCGGAGAAGCAAGGATTCAGAAAGGAAGGAGAAGTCTTCAAGGAGCTACACAAAAAGAAGACATCAAGCTCATGTTGGTGAATGGGTATCCGGCTCCGACTCCGACAATCACTCCGAAAGAAGTTATCACTCCGACTCCGAATATACTCAAGATGAAGGTGTTGCCGGTCTAGCACTTGTGTCTGTTGGAAATATGCCCTAGAGGCAATAATAAAATGGTTATTATTATATTTCCTTGTTCATGATAATTGTCTATTGTTCATGCTATAATTGTGTTATCCGGAAATTGTAATACATGTGTGAACACATAGACCATAACATGTCCCTAGTGAGCCTCTAGTTGACTAGCTCGTTGATCAATAGATGGTTACGGTTTCCTGACCATGGACATTGGATGTCATTGATAACGGGATCACATCGTTAGGAGAATGATGTGATGGACAAGACCCAATCCTAAGCATAGCACTAGATCGTGTAGTTCGTTTGCTGAAGCTTTTCTAATGTCAAGTATCATTTCCTTAGACCATGAGATCGTGCAACTCCCGGATACCGTAGGAATGCTTTGGGTGTACCAAACCTCACAACGTAACTGGGTGGCTATAAAGGTGCACTACAGGTATCTCCGAAAGTGTCTGTTGGGTTGGCTCGGATCGAGACTGGGATTTGTCACTCCGTATGACGGAGAGGTATCTCTGGGCCCACTCGATAATGAATCATCATAATGAGCTCAATGTGACTAAGTAGTTAGTCACGGGATCATGCATTACGGAAAGAGTAAAGTGACTTGCCGGTAACGAGATTGAACGAGGTATTGGGATACCGATGATCGAATCTCGGGCAAGTAACGTATCGATTGACGAAGGGAATTGTATACGGGATTGCTTGAATCCTCGACATCGTGGTTCATCCGATGAGATCATCGTGGAACATGTGGGAGCCAACATGGGTATCCAGAACCCGCTGTTGGTTATTGGCTAGAGAGGTGTCTCGGTCATGTCTGCATGATTCCCGAACCCGTAGGGTCTACACACTTAAGGTTCGATGACGCTAGGGTTATAAGGAAGGTTTGTATGTGATTACCGAATGTTGTTCGGAGTCCCGGATGAGATCCCGGACGTCAAGAGGAGTTACGGAATGGTCCGGAGGTAAAGATTTATATATGGGAAGTCACCATACGGTCACCGGAAATATTCGGGGGTATACCGGTATTGTACCGGGACCACCGGAGGGGTTCCGGGGGTCCACCGGGATGGTCCACCTGCCCCGGAGGGCCTTATGGGCTGTAGGTGGAAGGGAACCAGCCCTAAGTGGGCTGGGCGCCAACCCCCTAGGGCCCATGCGCCTAGGGTTTGGGGGGAACCCTAAAGGGGGGCGCCCCCCTTGCTTGGGGGCAAGCCACCTCCCCCTGGCCGCCGCCCCTCCCACCAGATGGGATCTAAGGGGGCCGGCCCCCTTCTCCCTTGCCCCTATATATAGTGGAGGGGTGGGAGGGCAGGCACACCTTTCGCAAGGCGCAGCCCCTCCCCTCCCCAACACCTCTCCTCTTCCGCGTGTGCTTGGCGAAGCCGTGCCGGAGAACTGTCACTCCACCACCACCACGCCGTCGTGCTGCTGTTGGAGCCTTCTTCCTCAACCTCTCCCTCCTCCTTGCTGGATCAAGGCGTGAGAGACGTCACCGCTCCGTACGTGTGTTGAACGCGGAGGTGCCGTCCGTTCGGCGCTTGGATCATCGGTGATTTGGATCACGACGAGTACGACTCCATCAACCCCGTTCTCATGAATGCTTCCGCTCGCGATCTACAAGGTTATGTAGATGCACTCCTCCCCTCTCGTTGCTAGTAAACTCCATAGATTGATCTTGGTGATGCATAGAAATTTTTTAATTTCTGCAACGATCCCCAACAGTGTCAACCAACTCCTACGACATATTTGACTCACCAAATGAAGGAATTGGAAGATGCTTCATGGCCAAAGGTCCAAAGGTAACACATCCCGAGTATGTTGATTTCAATAGTGATGAAGATGATTTGCTAGGTGATGATGATTTACTTGTTGACAACTCTAGTGATGAAGACTATGATGAAACGTCAATTAATCATGCTAATCAAGACAAAATGAATGACGATGATAAGAAGGACATTGAGCGTCTAACTAAAGAACTAAACACTCTTAAGTTAGCTCATGAAACTACCTTGGAAAATCATCGAGAATTTTAAAGACTCATGATAAGCTACGTTTTGAAAAGCTCAACCTTGAGCAAGAGCATGAGTTTTTAAAGGCAATCAATGATGATCTTCGCAAGAAAAATCCTTCTTACATTGCCAAGCGTTTACTCTTGTCTACTTACATGCCACATGTTAAATCTAGCAACAAGAACAAGAAAGATGCTTCATCTAGTAGTAACAACAATCATGCTAAATCCAATGTTGTTGCTTCTAGTAATTCTCTTGATTCCACTAATTATTCTCTTAGCCAAGTTACCCTTGAGCAAGAAAATAGCTTATTGAAGGGAATTATAGAGAAAGGTGTTTACAAGAGCCTTGCCATAAGTAAGAAATTTGAGAAAATTGTACGCAAACAAGGAAGACACCGGAAGAATCAAGGTGTTGGTTTTGAACGAAAGTTTAATGCCAATGGAGTTGAGTGGGAAGAAGATCAATACCCCAAGACGAAGTTTGTTCATCAACAAGAGAAGTATGATCCTACTTCTTTCAAAGGGACACAAGCTCAAGATGATCTTCCACCACAAGACCACAAGCAAAAAGGCAAAGACAAGCTTCAAGAGGAAATTGATGCATTTGAAGAAGCACCCAAGGCCTTGGTCAAGTGGGTTCCCAAGACTACATCAAGTTCTACTTCATCAAGTACAACTACAACTCCAAGGATTCCCATCAAGATGGTGTGGATCCAGAAGAAGAAGAACTAAAGAGTTTTTGAGGGTGACTCCGCCAACATACTTCACTCTTATCATTTTGGCGAGGACAAGTGCAAACAACTTCCATATCTTGCACTAGTTCAAGGAGTCACAAACCCTCTTGTTGGTAAGACAAGGGACAAGGTAACCCAATGCTTTCATGGACATCATCTTGTGTATGCATCACTCTATGTCTATAGATATCCTTGTTTGTTCCTTGTGGGACTAACCCGTGTAGGTATTGAAAGTGCAACTCACTCCAAAGGATTGCTCCAAATGATCTACATCAACATTGAGCATCTACATCTTCAACACCTACATGAAGTCATCATCGACAAAACCCAAGGTTAGTTCATCCCTCTTAGGGGGGATATCACATCTAGGGGGAGCTTTACTCTAACCTAAAGCAACTCTAATGGTGTGAACACATCAATGCTTTAAGTAAAAGTGGTAACCCCAATTGTGCTTAAACGATGAGTATGACCTATGATCAAATGTTCTCATTTGACTCCTAAGTCAATATACTCATATATAGATGACCTAGTCATCGCCAAATTGCTTGATAGATGCTAGAGTGTTTGTGCATGCTTTGTCACATATTTCATTTGCTATTTTATTGTGTGAGCATGTTGATTGCATATTTTACTCATTCGAGGACATCCATTTGTTGTTTTGATTGTTTGGCTCTTTCTCTTTTGCCAAATGGATGGACAAGAATGCCTAAGAACTCCCTCTAGCTATCTATGCTTTCCTCGTCTCAAACTCTATTCATGTTACATCACAATGTTTGATCAAGTCACATTCGAGCCACTCTGTGTGAGGAGCACTCGGAGTTCCCGATTCGTCATAGACTTAAACCTCCAAAACCTTTTTGTGCATCTCGGTCCGACCGATTCATCGTTTTCGGTCCTACCGAGTCACTAAGTTGATCTAGGGTTTTCAATCTCGGTGCAACGGATTAGAACTTTTCGATCACACCGAGTTGCAGTAACTGCTTGCAGTTTTGCATCTCGGTGCCACCGAGTCGTTCCAGTCGGTCACACCGACAGGGTTAGGTTATATATACCGACGGGCCAAATTTTGGAAATTTTCCCGAACCTTCTCGCCCGCGCATAACCTGCTCTGCCTCTTTGGGTCTTTGTATCATCCTCTCATCGCCAGCGACCTCCCGCCGCTGGTCTTCGCCGCCGTCAATGGAAATCTCCACCGCCGTTGCCGCCGTCAATGGAAATCTCCACCGCCGTTGCCGCCGTAGCAAGTTCGTTGCCGAACTAGGGTACGAACTTCATCATTGTGCTAATCCTTAACCCCAATTCTTAGTAGATTGCTTTGCCATGATTCTTGCCACGATTGAAATCATCCTGTCCAGCGAAAAGTCCCATAGATTAGTTTTGATTTGAAAATTTAGGGTTAGGTCTCCGCCAAATTCATCTCGGACCGACCGAGTTGTAGAAATTGGTCTCACTGATTTTGGCTTAGGCCAGAGCACATGCGTTTTCAGTCTAACCGAAAACTACAAATCAGTGTGACCGAGTTCGATTTTGTGTGAAACCCTAGCAGTCTCGGTACCACCGAACTGTGACTCGGTCTGACCGAGTTCATCAGTTTAGGTTCCAAAAGCTGCTTCGGTATCACCAAGTTTGCAAATCGGTAGATCCGAAATGCTTTCTATGAAGAACTAAAACTATGTTTTTAAGTCATTCATTTTTCAAAACTCCTGTACTTTGTGATGCTCATCTACTCAACCTCATCTATAACCTATTCACAGGGTCTACTGTCAGAGTATTTGCAGAGATGTCTGATCAAAGTGATAGTCAGAACAGGTCTGAGCAACAGGTGCAGTTGAGTGAGGGTTCAGATCCCTCCAGCAGTTATGATGATGGCAGCAGGAGCACTCCAAGCAACCTGCCAAAGGCTGCCACCAGGACAAGGAAGAAGAGAACTTCTGACTCTGAGGATGAAGATTATGTGGCCGTTGAAGATGAAGCCACTTCCAAGAAGAAGGTGTTTAAGAAAGAGTATGGCACAGCTGCTGCAACAAAGCCTGGTCTGAAAACTAAGATGCCAACAAGAAGACAGCCCATGTCAAAAATCAGAACATCAACTGCTGAAGCTTCAAAATCAGCTGCTGAAGAAGCTGAAAAAGGGAAGAAGAGGAAGGAGAGGGTTAAGAAAACAATGGCCAGAGTCATTGGAAAGCCCTCCATGATGCAAGAACCTTCAGAAGAAGAGGAAGAGGAAGAGGATGCTGCACCAGCACCCAAAGCACAAAAGCTTATGGGAGATGCAATCAAATCAGGGGCTGCTCCATCAAAGCCCAAAGCTGCTCCCAAGGCTGCTGCTCCAGCTCCAAAACCAAAACCCAAGAGAAGCACTAGGAACATACCTGCTGAAGAGAAGAACAAGGCCCCAGTGCCTCAAGCTGCTGAAGAAGAAGAAGATGATTCTGTTGTTTTGAGGAAGCTGAAGCCCAAGATCCCTGACCACACTGATGCACACCCAGTTGCAGAGAACATGAAGATCAGGAAGGATGCAGGATTGAGACTATGGAGACAGTCTGATCCATATGCTATCAGGAGAAGGACTGCAGTGGACTACAGGTTTCACACTAAGGAACAGCAGGACTTCTATGAGACTGTTCTGCTTGACAAGAAGCCCATTGTGTGTGATATGAGATGGGTTGACTGGGAATTCATCAAGGAGAATGAGGATCACTTTCCTGGAGTGCTTGATAGCTTTAAGGCATGTGGAGTGGATACTTTTGTTGCCCAGAAGCTCACCAAGTGGAATGATGAGCTCATCATCCAGTTTTACTCCACTGCCCACTTCTATCCATATGGAAGGATAATATGGATGTTTGAGGGTACTAGGTACCAGTCTATAGTTGAGGAATGGGCTAAGCTAATCAATGCTCCTGAGGAACATGAGGATGACTTGGACATCTATGCAGAGAAGAAGAAAGACCACAACAGTATGGCCAACATGTACAAAGAGATCCCAGATGCTGCTTTGGATACACATAAGTTTGGATCAGTTCACTACCTATTGTCTGGTCTGCCAACAATCAACTGGATCTTAAGGCACACACTGCTACCCAAGCCAGGTGATCACAAGATGATCAGAGGACATGCTATAAACTTGCTGCACATATTTGATGTCCCACAGAAATTCAAAGTTATGAGCCTGATTGTTGAAAATATCAAGAGGACTGCAGCTGATCAGAAGAGAAGTTGTGGGTATGCCCCACACATTCAGGAGCTCATCAACTCAAAGATGGGCAAAGGCAAGCACATTTTGGATAAGGAGAACCTGCCCATCTATCCTGAATTTGAAGGTAACACTGTTGTGATGAATGAGAATGAACCATCTTCAACTCAAGCACATGAAAAGAGAGAGAAGGCTAACGCAGAGAAGGCTGCAAAGATGCCAACAGCAGAGGAGGCATCTCAGGTATTCTTGAAGAGCAAGCAAGACCAGCTTGGATATCTGATCCAATCCACTCTGAGGATTGGGAAGGGCTTGGCCACCCTGACCAAGAACCGGGAGAGTCTGGAGAGGATCATTGAGCAGAAATTCTATGACCTTGATGTCAAGGTAACAGAGATCCAAACTGCAGTTGAGAAACTTTAGGAGGAAGCAGAGGAGAAGAAGGGCAAGTCTACCAAGGATGCTTTTGCCAGAGTGCCCAGAGGACAGAGATCTGCTGTAGTGCCAGTGACAGACACTAGAGCTACAGCATCAGCACCAGCAGCTACAGCTCCAGTTCCACCTCCAGCAGCTACTCCACCAGCTCCAGCTACTTCATCTGAAGCCTTCGTTCTTGGAGTTCTCTCGACACCTCCTACCGAAGATCAAGCCTGAGAGTCATTTAGCACTATGCATTTTTGAACTTTTTGGTAACCTGTTGCCAAAGGGGGAGAAAAATGTATAGATCATAGGCTTCGAGAGAGAGTGTTGGTTTTTATCTCTCTTTGCACTTATTTGGTTTGGTTTGAAACTTAATTGTGTGCTTGTGTGAGCTACTTTTGAGATACTTGTTTGATCATGTGTTTAATCATATGCTACCCTTAATGCTTGTTGGATTATATTATCTCTTATATCCTAGATGATCATTCACTTGTTTTGGTGATGAGTGCATGTTTCAACTCCTATCATTTTGAGCGCTCTACCAAGATGTATGTGACATGGAAGAGTAACCCATCATCCTAATCGATTGTGCATTTGCATTCAAAAGCAAATTTTAAATAATGCACAAATTTAGGGGGAGCTCTTGCTTATCACATACTTCTCAAAGCGACGATGTTTTTCAATCTTACTTATCATTGTCGAAGCTTTGATCTATATGTTGTCATCAATTACCAAAAAGGGGGAGATTGAAAGTGCAACTATCCCTGGGTGGTTTTGGTAATTCCTAACAACATATAGCTCATTGAGCTAATGCTATTTCAAGATGAATATTTCAGGAAAGCTCAATGATTGGCATGGCATGGATTAGAAAGTGGACCCTTCAAAATGCTAAGGACAAAAGATTGGCTCAAGCTCAAAGCACAAGACTCTACATTTTCTATTTTAGTGATCCAAGATCACATTGAGTCTATAGGAAAAGCCAATACTATTAAGAAGGGATGAGGTGTTGCTTAATGAGGTTCTTGCTCAAAATGCTTAGTGATATGCTCCAAAACCCTCCACTACTTTCTCATATCCACATATGTCCCAAACCAAATATCCAACTCGGCCCCACCGATTCTTTCTATCCGGAGCCACCGAGTTCAGTTGACATAGCCACTGCCAGAAACCCTAGTCTTTTCGGTCTCACCGATAGGGATCTCGGTCTCACCGAGATGGGATTGTAATCTCTCTGTTTCCCTTCGTAACGTTTCGGTCAAACCGAGATGAGCGATCGGTCCCACCGAGATTGCAATGCAAACACTCTGTTTCCTTTTCGTAACGTTTCGGTCCAACCGAGATGAGCGAATCGGTCCCACCGAGTTTGCCTGACCAACTCTCTGTTTGACTATTACCAAAATTCGGTCTCACCGAGTTTGTGTAATCGGTCTCACCGAGATTACGTTATGCCCTAACCCTAATGATATCGGTCCCACCGAGTTGACATGTCGGTCCCACCGAAACACCTAACGGTCACATTATGAACCAAATCGGTCTGACCGAGTTCTCTGAATCGGTCCCACCGAGTTTGGTGATTTGTGTGTAACGGTTAGATTTTGTGTGGAGGCTATATATACCCTCCACCCACTCTTCATTCATGGAGAGAGCCAGCAGAACATGCCTACACTTCCAATACATATTTTCTGAGAGAGAACCACCTACACTTGTGTTGAGGTCAAGATATTCCATTCCAACCACATAAATCTTGATCTCTAGCCTTCCCCAAGTTGCTTTCCACTCAAATCTTCTTTCTACCAAATCCAATCCTATGAGAGAGAGTTGAGTGTTGGGGAGACTATCATTTGAAGCACAAGAGCAAGGAGTTCATCATCAACACACCATTTGTAACTTCTTGGAGAGTGGTGTCTCCTAGATTGGCTAGGTGTCACTTGGGAGCCTCCGACAAGATTGTGGAGTTGAACCAAGGAGTTTGTAAGGGCAAGGAGATCGCCTACTTCGTGAAGATCTACCCTAGTGAGGCAAGTCCTTCGTGGGCGACGGCCATGGTGGGATAGACAAGGTTGCTTCTTCGTGGACCCTTCGTGGGTGGAGCCCTCCGTGGACTCGCGCAACCGTTACCCTTCGTGGGTTGAAGTCTCCATCAACGTGGATGTACGATAGCACCACCTATCGGAACCACGGATAAAAAAATCTCCGTGTCAACATTGCGTTTGCTCCCTCAATCTCCTCCCTTTACCTTCATATGCAATTGTTTTACATTCCGCTGCTATACTCTTAGAATTGCATGTGTAGGTTGATTGCTTGACTTGTGCTAAGTTGCTAAAATCTGCCAAGAACTAAAATTGGGAAAAGGCTAGATTTTTATTTGGTCAAGTAGTCTAATCACCCCCCCTCTAGACATACTTTCGATCCTACACTATGGAAAGTAATCCTTTGAGGGGCTTGTTCGGGGTATCTTCACCCCGACCGATAGAGCAAATAGTTGCTCCTCAACCTACTGAACCTATTGAAAATGTTTACTTTGAAATTCCTTCGGGTATGATAGAGAAACTTCTAGCTAATACGTTTGCAGGAGATGGAACATTGCATCCCGATGTACACTTAATCTATGTGGATGAAGTTTGTGGATTACTTAAGCTTGCAGGTATGCCCGATGATGTTATCAAGAAAAAGGTCTTCCCTTTATCTTTGAAGGGAGATGCATTGACATGGTATAGGCTATCTGATGATATGGGATCATGGGACTACAAGCGATTGAAATTGGAATTTCATCAGAAGTTTTATCCTATGCATCTTGTTCATCGTGATCGTAATTATATATATAATTTTTGGCGTCGCGAAGGAGAAAGCATCGCTCAAGATTGGGGCAGGATTAAGTCAATGTTATATTCATGCCCCAATCATGAGCTCTCAAGAGAAATGATTATTCAAAAAATTTATGCTCGGCTTTCTGACAAAAATCGCTCCATGCTCGATAGTTCTTGTACTGGCTCTTTTATGATGAAGACTATTGAGTTCAAATGGGATTTATTGGAAAGAATTAAAAGAAACTCTAAAGATTGGGACCACGACGAAGGTAAGGAGTCAGGTATAACACCTAAGTTTGATTGTGTTAAATCTTTTATGGATACCGATGTTTTTCGTAAATTTAGCACTAAATATTGACTTGACTCTGAGATAGTAGCTTCTTTTTGTGAATCTTTTGCTGCTCATGTTGATCTCCCTAAGGAGAAGTGGTTTAAATATCATCCTCTGATAGAAGTAAAAGTAGTTGAACTTATTAAAGTTGAAGAAAAGACTGTCACTTATAATGATCATATTGTTCCTACTGCTTATGTTGAGAAACCACCTTTCCCTGCTTATATATATAATTTTTGGCCTCGCGAAGGAGAAAGCATCGCTCAAGCTTGGGGGAGGCTTAAATCAATGTTATATTCATGCCCCAATCATGAGCTCTCAAGGGAAATGATTATTCAAAATTTTTATGCTCGGCTTTCTGATAACAATTGCACCATGCTCGATACTTCTTGTGCTGGCTCTTTTATGATGAAGACTATTGAATTCAAATGGGATTTATTGGAAAGAATTAAATGCAACTCTGAAGATTGGGACCTCGACGAAGGTAAGGAGCCAGGTATAACACCTAAGTTTGATTGTGTTAAATCTTTTATGGATACCGATGTTTTCCGTAAATTTAGCACTAAATATGGACTTGACTCTGAGATGGTAGCTTCTTTCTGTGAATCTTTTGCTACTCATGTTGATCTCCCTAAGGAGAAGTGGTTTAAATATCATCCTCCCATAGAAGTAAAAGTAGTTGCACCTATTAAAGTTGAAGAAAAGACTATCACTTATAATGATCCTATCGTTCCTACTGCTTATGTTGAAAACCCACCTTTCCCTGTTAGAATAAAGGATCATGCTAAAGCTTCAACTGTGGTTCGTAAAAGCAATATTAGAACTTATACACCTCCTGAGCAAGTTAAAGTTGAACCTAATATTGCTATTGTTAGAGATCTCTTGGCTGATAATATCGATGGGCATGTTATTTACTTCTGTGATGAGACTGCTAGAATTGCTAAACCTGGTGCTAAAGATAAACATAGACCTGTTGTAGGCATGCCTGTTATTTCTGTTAAAATAGGAGATCATTGTTATCATGACTTATGTAATATGGGTGCTAGTGCTAGTGCAATACCTATTTCTTTATATCAAGAAATTATGCATGATATTGCACCCGCTGAGTTGGAAGATATCGATGTTACCATTAAGCTTGCCAATAGAGATACTATTTCACCGATTGGGATTATTAGAGATGTTGAAGTATTGTGTGGGAAGGTTAAATATCCTGCTGATTTTCTTGTTCTTGGTTCCCCACAAGATAGCTTTTGTCCCATTATATTTGGTAGACCCTTCTTGAACACTGTTAATGCTAAGATAGACGCGAATCATATGAACGTGATGAAAACTAGCTTGACGATAATTCCCATGTGTCCTCGGGAGCGTTTTCCTTCATATAAGAAATTTTCCAGGCTTGTCCTTTGCTACCAAAAGGATTGGGCCACCTTCCTGCACTTTATTTACACTTGTTACTCGTTACAAATAATCTTATCACAAAACTATCGGTTACCTATAATTTCAGTGCTTGTAGAGAATACCTTGCTGAAAACCGCTTATCATTTCCTTCTGCTCCTTGTTGGGTTCGACACTCTTACTTATCGAAAGGACTACGATAGATCCCCTATACTTGTGGGTCATCAGTGGCCCGTTGCATGGCTGATCCCAATGTTGGATAAAGGTTCTACTGGAACGATGTCACCATTATAAATGTTGTGCAAATTGATGTTGGTACCCACCCGTACATATGCAAGCCAATCTCCACTAGCACCGAGCCTAACCTGTTAAACAGCGGGCAGCGAGAGAATTAGGAAATGGACACGGAACTAGTCTTTAGAAAGCATGTACTACGTGCTCAAACTCATCACTTACCTGCTCATCGGACAAAATCCGAGTGCCCCTCTACGTCGGCATCTCAAGGGGCGTCAACTTGCAACTACAGCCAAGCCGCGCTGGATGGCCCCCCAAGGAAAAATCCTTGTGCGTTGCACGTAACATCAAGATGCATTTGTATGAGTAGTTTATCTTGTGAGAGAAAAGGATGAACGAGGGAAGGCCTTATTTGCAAATGTGGAGAGGGGGTGTGGGTATCTTTTTGCAAAATTGCCATACTTTTGTTCCTATCTGTTAGATATAAATCGGACAGCCTATATTGCAGGATGGCAGGCACACCATCATCACCAACTCTGTGTTTTATAAGAGTAGTAGACTAGCAAGATGCTTGTGCGTTGCACGGAACATCGAGATGCATTTGTATGAGTAGTTTATACTGTGGGAGAAAAGGATGAACGAGGGAAGGCCTTATTTGCAAATGTGGAGAGGGGTGTGGGTATCTTTTTGCAAAATTGCCATAGTCTCCTTCCTATCCGTCAGATATAAATCGGACGGCCTATATTGCAGGATGGCAGGCACACCATCATCAACAACTCTATTTTTTATAAGAGTAGAGATAGAGACTACTACTACCAATGTGCCGGCCCGTGTGTTGCAATGGATCCAAAGTAGTAGAATAATACTTGTTCACTAGCTTGAAATATAAACACTCTAGTTTTGATATACATATATCAGTAAAAATAAATCATGCTTCACTCAAAATATGTTCCTCGGGCTGTTTAATGAGGTGAGGGACGGGTGTGGCTGGTTTGAAGATAACAGGTTTAAAAAAATTGGAGCTGTTTTTTTACATTTTGTAGCGTGGCACGGCATCCGGTGCACCTAAGCGTTTGAAAAAAATGAGGTTGGGTCGGTGGCACACCCTGCGGCAAGATGCCCGTGTGGGCTTCTTCTATAACTAGCAAGATGCCCGTGCATTGCAGGGAACATCAAGATCCATTTTTTTCAAAACACCTATTGTGATTGACCCTTGCAGGAGTAATCCCATGTGTAAAAACTAATGATATCTCTAGAATTTTATTGGAAAAAATGGTATCTTTGGAACAAGCTTTCTCTACTATTGTTCCTTGCAGTGAGCGGTATGCAATGCATGTGTCAGCAGACATGACAGCTTGTCCATGGAAGTTGAACCACGACGACTATCACATTTCTACCACTGCCACACGCGATTCCCACGACGCCGCTCCAACCCACGGCACGACGTCCCCCGACGTGCGCCTCATCCCTCTCGGCCCCACCGCTCCTTTGCCTTTGTGTGCATGACATGCGGGCCAGCTGAACTGCGGCGACCATCAAGTTTCTACTAGAGCCACACCCGATTGGACGCGGTTTGCTTGCTCCGCTCCTGTGCTCTGATCCGTACTCCCTCACCACCGAATTTTCATCCAGCGGCTGTGACACATTTCGTCCCGGGCATCACTCCTCAGCTGGAGTACTTTTGTACTATAGGTAGTACCCACCGGTGTAGCTGTCTGCGCCTCGTAACGCCCCGACACCCAACTATGGCACACGGCCACGCCACCACCGGCCGGTTCATCTCGAACGAGTGAGTCGTGAACCATGCCACCACTATGAGAATGACATATGGGCCAGCCGCATTTAAGGTCCACATGTCATTGACTCATAGGTCAGTGCACTAAGCCACTGAAGCTCAGTCCCGTGGGCCCCGAGAGGGAAATGTAACTCCTGCGGCAGGCCTTGTGTTGCTCCCGCAGTACGAACTCGTGCCAAACCCGGAATTTGTTTCTTACTACTACCAATGCGCTGGCCTATGCATTGCAATGGATCCAAAGTATATCCATTTAGTGGAGTGCACACTCTAAACACATTATCTATTTATTTTTCTCTAGCCTTTCCTAGCCATGCAACCAAGCCACATAGGCTTCATGGGTGCCCCCACATCATATTTAGTGGAGTACTACGTTGACTGAAAAAAAGATAAATCACCCAAAACAAGATCTTCCCTTTTTGTTCCTATGATGTTGTGTTGTGCACGTACCTAGTAGTTTTATAGTGGTAGTACTAGTTGTAGTACAAACTTCGTACTAGTAGGAGTAGTATTACGGAGTGCTCCTACTCTATCAACGAGCGCCATCTGACACCAAATTTCTTAGCTTCCGTGCTACAGCTAGATCTTCCCCTCCTCGTTTCTGTTTTCCAACGCGGCGGGCGGGGTGCGGTTTGCCAATAGTCGGTTTGCTCAACTGCGGTCCCACATGAAAGTGAAAATGCTAGGCAACACACCTTCCCTAGCTATGTGGTATGCTGGACGGGCCGTGGAGTACTCCCGATTCTTGGGCGTGTGGGGGTGCGACGCGAACGCGGCAGGCCTTTTCCTTTTACTAGCAATGTGCCCGTGCATTGCGACAGATCTAATGTACTAGTATAATAGTAGTTCTTATTCACAAACTTGAAAGAAAACACTCTTGTTTTGATATACATATATACCACTAAAAATATATTAGTTTTCACTCAAAATGTATTTCTCAGGCTGTTTTGATGAGGTGAGGGAGGGATGTGGTTGCTTTCAAGATAATAAGGGGTTTTCTGCAAATTGGAGCAGAGAAGTGTGCTATTGTTGCAAAAATGCCACAACTTACCTCACAGCCGTTAGATGCAGATCTAATGGTCAGAAAGGACAGATGGCAGACATACCACGATCACCAACTGAGTCTTTTAGAGTAGGAGTAGAGAAACATGTATATATTGTAACATTTGGTTCTGCTCCTTGGCACGATCAATAGATAGAAATAATGATTGGAAACGCTAGGGGGGCTTTTTCCACCAGATAAGCAGGGTAGTAGCTAGGTTGGCGCACCGTCGGTTTGGTCACATGCGGTCCGACATGTTCTAGTGTTTCTAGCAAGATGCCCGTGCGTTGCACGAAGTTGATGGAAAAGGTAAGCACAACTTATAAATTGACGGATGGAGTACTAGTTACAGTGATGCATCTAATTAAGCAAAGGGATCGCACATGATTGTATTGACTGGAACGAGAATGCAATAGCACAATAAGAATTAAGGCCACGACGATGCGATCGCAGTGGCGATTACAGGAGGCAAGAAGAAAGATGCATCCATCACCGTATGACCTCCTCCTCCCCAACTCAGTGCACCGGGCCACCGACCGGCGGCTAAGGAGCGGCGGCTTTTGTGGCGAGGTCAAGGTGCTTCTCAGCAAAGGCATCCAAGGCTTCCAGCTGGTTGAGCAAGGCCAACGTCATAGCGTCCTCACTGGCCTCGTAGATACCTATGTACACGATTTGCTCGTACACGTGGATGTGTAGGTCGACGAATTCTTGCAGGGCGAGGCGCCTCGCAGAGAGAGCGACCTCCAGGTGGACATTCTTCGTGGCGTCGGCGGGCAGTCGCAGGGCCACCAGTGCTTGAAAGAGGGTGGCAAGCAATGAGGAGCACGGGCGCGCGGGCTGGAGGACTACGACGATGTCGTCCGCGAGCTTCTTGAGGTGGCAACGATCATCTGGTCCAACTGAGAGTCGTAGCTGGCGTCGACAGCGGCCATCCACTAGCCGGTTGCCAACACGGTCTGGAGACAATCCTCGGCGCCATGCCACATGCCGGTGTCGTGGACCATCTAGCACAGCCGCTGGCCGCTTGCGCGCATCGCCGCCATGGGTCTGGGGTGAGCACTTTTGCGCTTAGTGTAGGTGCTTAGGCAAATTCTTAGGTGCGTATGATGTGCTAGATGCATTGGAATGGAGGGGCGCCTTTATATGAGTGCAAACTAGGTTGCATTCACATCGTGCTGCCTCTTTTCCCGGTCCTCCTTCCATTACTTCCCTCATGCATTCATGATGCTAATTGAAGGAGGATGCATCATTGGCCGTTCAACAATTCGGGAACCGCTACCCTCTCCCTCGCCTGCATTAAAGCCATATCGGGAACTGCGCCGCTTGCTGCACGCCCGGCTGAACACGCCTCTTCACCTCCATCAAACGCCTCCATTAAACCCGCATGCAAACCGAGAAACCTACTCTGGCCACACATCCGTTCATGAGCGGGCCGGAATTAAACGCAACGCCGGCCGAGCTCCTCCCATCCGCCCTCAGTTTAAATGAGGCCAGACGCCGGCCAAGCTCCTACCGTCCGCCCTCTATTTACAAGAGGCCAGGCATACAGCGGGCAAGAATCGCACCCCTCCGCCGCTCCCCCACTCCTCATTCACCATTTTCTCCACTCTTCCAATGGCTTCCGAGGAGCCGTTCTCCGACATACTACCCGGCTGGGTGGCCCGCCAAGCCCTCCTGACACGATCGAGGCCGCTCGGTGCTTCACCAACCTTGCTTGGCCCGATGGAGCCAGTTGCCGCCCCAAGCCGGCGCGTGGTTCAACAACTCGCCGCTCCATTTTAGCTCGATGAGGAGTGGCGAGTTGCTCCACGCCGGCACGGCGGCAAGCACGGAGGCATGGGCGTCGTCGCCGCCGCGTCATTCCACGCCACCAGTGTCTGTGGTGGCCGTGCCTCCCGTTCCTGCGGCAGCGCCATGCAAGCAGAGACAGAAGCCAGGTGCGTGGAGAGCGACGAGTCGGTGGCCAGCTTCTCCGTGTCCGCCGCCATCATCGAGGAGAAGTAGAACACGTGAGGCCGCCACCACTTTGGTCCCATGAAGGCCACCGCCGAGGCGACGACTGCGTATTCAGGTGGTTTCTTTGCTGCTTCGTCTCTTCTGAGGACCTTCGTCGACCCCGCAAGTGTGTGCCGGACATGAGGAAGACAAATAGATCTGCGGGCGGCCATTTAGATTAGGTAGTATTAATTATACCACGAGAGCCGGATTAGCACCGCTTAGTTCATGTAAATGTAATGAAATCCATCATGTTTATATGAAGATCCACCTTTTTTATACGAAATCATTCATGCTTATATGAAATCAGTCCGTGTTTGGACAAATTTCCTCTGGTTGGTTAGAGCTGTGAAAATGTATGCCGATGGCGTTTGATGTCGTCCTCCACGGAATGAAGCGGGAGGAAATTTGCCGGCTGCCGTTGGAGATGCTCTTATGCTGGAAATAATAGAGCCACATCCAATCCATTTGAGTTAATTGCGTGTATGATTCTCCCTCTATAAAAACTTAATTGCATGTACACTATACACGTGACTTGCAGGGTGGCTACAGCTTCGTACAGAAAGTAAAAAGAAACAAATCCATCCTTAATCTTGTATTCTAAGTACTCTGTGGGTTCCACTGTCAGTACAGTAGCGAAAGAAGTATATATTAAATATAAATAATATATAATATAAAAATCTAAAGTTAAAGACAGAATTCGAACTCAGGTCATCGCGTTGCGAGCATCCGACGCTAACCAGTCCAGCACATTTTCGTTGTGGATCATGCTGGAGATATATCTCTATGTCTACTCTTATACTCCCTCCGTTCCTAAATATTTGTCTTTTTCAGATTTCAAATGGACTACCACATATGGATGTGTATGTAGACATATTTTAGAGTGTAGATTCACTCATTTTGCTCCGTATGTAGTCACTTGTTGAA
The DNA here is from genome assembly GCF_018294505.1 of Triticum aestivum. Classification (NCBI taxonomy): domain Eukaryota; kingdom Viridiplantae; phylum Streptophyta; class Magnoliopsida; order Poales; family Poaceae; genus Triticum; species Triticum aestivum. The sequence continues at coordinate 106,979,549 of NC_057814.1, read as the reverse complement.
ATCTCTAAAAAGACAAATCTTTAGGAACGGAGGGAGTAGAAAATAGAATTGGTGATGATGGTGTGCGTGCCATCCTGCAATATAGGCCGTCAGATTTATATCTAACGGATAGGAAGGAAACTATGACAAGTTTGCAAAAAGATACCCGCACACCTCTCCACATTTGCAAATAAGGCCTTCCCTCGTTCATCCTTTTCTCTCACAAGATAAACTACTCATACAAATGCATCTTATTGTTTCGTGCAACACATGGGCATCTAGCTAGTTTCTTTTAAAATAGTTACTGCGATAATTGGGTTGAAGTGATATATTTTATGTCTGCCCCGAATGATTTCAGATTCACTAGTAGTAAGAAAGAAAAGGTTGCCTTGTTAATTAACAGAAAATAGGGTGGAAACTATCACATGAGGCCAGTAAAAACAAGGCACACTGGGTTCAGCGTCATCGTCACTACATCTGTGCGCATGCGAGAAGTCTACATATCGAGGGGGATACAGAGAGAAAGACGTATCGAGTGTGTTTGAGCGAGGTACAGAGACACAACTAGCGTGTGTGTGTGTGTGAGAGAGAAACCAGTTGATAGATTAAGATTAAGATCGAGTTGTCACCCTTTTGCTGTCATTATTGGGGGGTGGGGAGGGGGGAGGGAGAGAATGGCGTATCGAGAGTGTGCGCGCAGTAGGCACAGAGGCACAACAAGCGAGTGTGTGTGTGTATGCGTGTGTGTTTGAGAGAGAAGCGAGTAGATAGATTACTATCAAAATCGAGGTGCCACCCTACTCCTTCGGTGTCGGGTAGTGTACATGTGTGTGTGTGTTTGAGAGAGAAGCCACTAGATAGATTAGTATCAAGATCGAGGTGTCACCCTACTCCTTCGGTGTGGGGAAGTGTGTGTGTGTGGGTCTGTGGGGGGGGGGGGGCAGTGACACTTAGATATAAGGAGAAGGAGTTTGTGTTAGACGTATCTATATTAAGGGATAGGTAGATAGCATGTGTGCGAGGCATACTTAAAGCATCACAGAGATAAACAAATGGTGTGCATGCAAGTGTCGGAAAAAAATGAAGAGAGAAACAATGCCTACGCGTGCGCGCGCGCGCGTGTGTGTGTGTGTGTGTGTGAGAGAGAGAGAGAGAGAGAGAGAGAGAAATCTCAAAACAAAAGGTGCTCTGCTGGAATCCCATTGTATGTATTCATATGGTTCCGGAACTCGAGTTAACCTTAGGCATATGTGTGAGAGACATAATTATACTTTGAGACATTAGTGGCGGTTGGAGGGCGGAATTAAAGGGGTGGGCGTGTTCGACAGAGAGAGCGTGTGTGTTTCTGTGTGAGAGACTTGTAGGACGGGGTAGAAAGACGAGTTCTATCCTTGACGGAGGGAGAGAAATACACGAAGTGCGCGTGTGTGATTCCGATGCCCACGAACAAATGAGATATGTATGCGTGTGAGAGAGATTGCACATTTCATTCACGTATCACTATCTAGTGATCGTGGACGTGCATCGCTTGAACATAAATCAATATATACTTCGTATTGTGGCCAAAGATACAATATCGATTTAACGCTATAAAGATTGGACACTCACATATCACATTTTTTTCTAAATAATCATTTTCAATTGTGCATGCCAAATTTAGAGTGATGTTTCTTCAAACAACCAATGTAGCTATCATGTACATGCACCATTGTTAGTCTTGCATTCAAATTCATTAGTCTTGGATGATTTAAGGTTCTATTATGAAGTAATATATGTAATATTCATATACAAATTCAACATTCATTTCTTTTTGTGCGCCTCTACAATATCCATTTCTTTTGTGGGACTACAATATCCGTTTCTTTTTGTGCGCCTCTACAATAACACGTCAATGCATTATGTTTAAAGTAAATAACCAATGGCACTAAATTATATATTTACACGAGAAATACATAAGCTGAGCATTTGATCCCTTTTTTGTGAACACACCTCTACACCCGTACGATTGGCAGTGCCCGTGTGAATGTCCAAGTTATCGGTGCATCATCTCGAGTTATTGTCTTTTTTTCTGGGGTGGACTTCACACCAGTTATTAACTGCTGACGCGTGCCTCGTGTACACAGTCTCGCATGACCTTCCGGCTAGCACTGTCCAAAATTAGTTGAAACTAGATACGAACGATCCCGCGGGCAGCAAAATCTCCCGCCTCCTTCTAAGATTTCTGCCACGTAGTCTTTAGCATGCGAAATTCCCCTTTTGTCCTTGGTGCATGGAGGACAACAGTTACAAATACCGCCCTCATTTACATAATAGGTCGGGGATGCTTTGGTAACTTCCGGTTCCCCCCACCACACGGCACCCCCATTTCCTCCCCCCTCCCGCAAAAACAACTAACTCCACAGCACCAGAGCATCTTACATCACGCCGTCCGTACTTCATCAGCCTTTCTACCCCTCCCCTCTCGAAATCCTAGACTGCTCATCCACCGGCGTACCAGAGCCCATTCACTGCCAGCGGCCTTCACCTCGCCGGATCTGCTTCTGCGGCTGCATCTACCCCTCCCACCTCCCCTAGAAACAAGTAGACTGCTCATCCACCACTGTACCATAGCCCATTCAGTGCCGGCCTTGTCCACGGCGCCGGATCTGCTTTGCCGGTACTCTCGTCAACCGCAGCGCACTGTAGCGGCTCCTTCGTACTCCCCACCGGAGACGCTTTGTCCACACCCCCCGGAGCCACCCCACCGGCGCCCCCGTCGACGGCCTCTGATCCTCTTCGCCCGACACCTTCCTCAACCCTACCAGAGCTGCTTCACCGACACCATCGTCAACCCTACCAGAGTAGCTTCACCTATACCGTTCTTAACCTTACCGGGGCCGCTTTGCCAACTCACAAGTCCACGGCCTCAGATCCGCTTCGTCGCACCCTCGTCCAACCTACTGGAGCAGCTTCTGACGCCCCGTCCACCGCCGCTGATCCGCAACGTCGACACCATCCTGAACCAAACCACTGGAGCAGCTTCATCGACGCCCTCGTCCACGGCCTCAGATCCGCTTCGCCCACACCGTAGTCCCCCCTACCGGAGCCGCTCCACAAACACCTTACTCCAAGGTTCTAGATCTCCTTACCGGACCCCGACAGCTAGTGCAGCATCATCACCCTGACGTTTCTAACCTGATTCCCACCGTCTAGCAAGATGCCAAGCACCCGCCATGGCCTAGGTACTTGTCACCTTTAAACCCGTCCATCATCACCTGCCCGATGTACTTCAAATATACTAACAGGTCGCTGCTACATGTTATGCAGCTGGCAAAAACTACAAGGATGATGTTTCTTCTGGATCTAACAGCTTGGCCAACCAACATCCTGGACTGAGGCATTGATATGATCTTGTAAGTGCGTTTCTCTCTCTTGTATTGTTGTGTGCCTGCCAGCGTGCTTTGCTAGGATTTTCGACCAGTAATACCTTTGTGCAGACAATGATTTCTACTACTGGTTGCTAAATAAGATATGTAGATGTCATACATGATAGTACCTTCGTTCCTAAATATAAGTCTTTCTAGAGATTCCACTATAGGCTACATATAGAGCAAAATGAGTGAATCTACACTCGAAGATGCATCTATATACATTTGTATGTGGTCCATACTGGAATCTCTACAAAGACATATATTTAGGAACAGAGGTAGTACATTACACAAAATCGTAGGTGGCATGTAGGAATTCCAGTGCACTACATTAGGATCCCTTAGAGTGCCTGCTAGTCCAACACATATAGTCATGGCTATTTTATGCTACGCACACAATCGTTAAATGGTGGTTTAAATATGCGCAAGGGATATGCAATGTATTATCATGTAGAGATGTCTGAAATTAGCCGTGTCAACTTGCATATAGGGTTACACAATGAAGAAGTACAAGATGTATGTGGCAATTTCATGGAACATCGCAAAAAAAGGAGAGGCAACGGTGAGCCTATACAGTGTGCTATGGTAGGTCACTCCATTGCAATCATCGTGACATGTTATTTGTATGTCAGTTCGATTGGCCAAGTTTCTTAGGGACAGTTATTACGAGTTATCCTAAGAAAATAAGCACCTCTGAATATAAGCTCCAGGTAATAAGCCAACCAGTTCTTTTCATTGCCTTCCTTTTCAGCTCATCTTTGGTATGATCAGTGAAAAGTCTAGATTGCATTATATTTTGTCATTTTGCTGCCCATATGAAAATTAATTTGACTTGCAAGCATCACAAATTGAACCCAGTGCAGTAATTAATATGATAGGAAATAGACCATCAATATTTGTTCAAAATGCAAATACAAAGATACCATCTACTTGGCACAATCTACTTTGGTCAATGTCTTCCTAGAGATCCCATTGCCTAATTTAAACGAAGAACGCATGACCCAAATTTAAATGATGAACAATTATTTATCAAAATTCGATGGTCGAAGTGGCTGGTTATTATCATATAGCAACACCACCTGAAAGCATCATATAGCAGAAGCAGCTCATAATACAGCAGCAACAATGTGCAATTCATGATATAGCAGCAGTAGCTCATAGCAATTCATCATATAGCAGCAGCAGGAGCAGCTCATAGCAATTCATCATATAGCAGCAGCAGGAGCAGCTCATAGCAATTCATAATATAGCAGCAGCAGGAGCAGCTTATAGCAACTCATCATATAGCAGCAATAGCTCATAGCAATTCATCATATAGCAGCAGCAGCTCATAGCAATTCATCATATAGCAACAGCAGGAGCAGCTCATAGTAATTCATCATATAGCAACAGCAGGAGCAACTCATAGCAATGCGTCATATAGCAGTAGCAGAAGCAGCTCATAGCAATTCATCGTATAGCGAATCAGAATGAAAATTTGGCAAAAATGAGAGGAGATCCTCGCCTTGTTGGATGAGCTCATCCTTCAAGAGCACCACAAGGCCACGGCCTGGGAGGAGGGGAGGGGGAATGAGGTGCCTTCTGCCGCAGTGTGGCATCAACCGTAGTTGTGCGGTGCCCGCCGGAGTAGTGCGTTGGACGGACCAAAGTGGAGCAGCTGCTGGAGACCATGAGAATGAGGGGCGGCGCTAGAGGGAGGAGCAGTCGGGGAGATTTGGTTCTACCCGCCGGCCATGTAGCCTAGCTGGACATAGCATCGTCGAGGACCAGGCCAGATGGGACCAGTGGTGACGGCTCGCTGGAGGAACCCTAGCGCTTCAGGCAAGGGATCAAGGTAGAGGGAAAGGGGAGAGGAGATGCAAGCGGGCAGGGCAATGAACGCTTGCGTGTTTGTTTTTACTTGAGGGTCAGGTGTGACACGGGCATGAGCAGTGGCATTTTGAGTGTAATATAGGCAGACTACAGAGTCATTTCACTAGTCCCCTTCCCTTCAATTTTTAGTGAGCTTCTACCCGAAACACCCCCTCCAAAGCGAAATAAGTTAAGTGATGACCCACAAGTATAGGGGATCTATCGTAGTCCTTTCGATAAGTAAGAGTGTCGAACCCAACGAGGAGCAGAAGGAAATGACAAGCGGTTTTTAGTAAGGTATTCTCTACAAGCACTGAAATTATCGGTAACAGATAGTTTTGAGATAAGGTAATTTGTAACGGGTGACAAGTAACAAAATTAAACAAGGTGCAGCAAGGTGGCCCAATCCTTTTTGTAGCAAAGGACAAGCCTTGACAAACTCTTATATAAAGGAAAGCGTTCCCGAGGACACATGGGATTTATCGTCAAGCTAGTTTTCATCACGCTCATATGATTCGCGTTCGTTACTTTGATAATTTGATATGTGGGTGGACTGGTGCTTGGGTACTGCCCTTCCTTTGAAAAGTATCCCACTTATGATTAACCCCTCTTGCAAGCATCCGCAACTACAAAAGAAGTATTAAGGTAAACCTAACCATAGTATGAAACATATGGATCCAAATCAGCCCCTTACGAAGAAACGCATAAACTACGGTTTAAGCTTCTGGCACTCTAGCAACCCATCATCTACTTATTACTTCCCAATGCCTTGCTCTAGACCCAAAGAATGGTGAAGTGTCATGTAGTCGACATTCACATAACACCACTAGAGGAGAAACAACATACATCTCATCAAAATATCAAACGAATACCAAATTCACATGACTACTTATAGCAAGACTTCTCCCATGTCCCCAGGAACAAACGTAACTACTCACAAATCATATTCATGTTCATAATCAGAGGGGTATTAATATGCATAAAGGATCTGAACATATGATCTTCCACCAAATAAACCAAGTAGCATCAACTACAAGGAGTAATCAACACTACTAGGGACCCACGGGTACCAATCTGAGGTTTTGAGACAAAGATTGGATACAAGAGATGAACTAGGGTTTGAGAGGACATGGTGCTGGTGAAGATGTTGATGGCGATTGACCCCCTTCCAATGAGAGGATCGATGGTGATGATTTCCCCCTCCTAGAAGGATGTTTCCCCGGCAGAACAGCCCCGCCGGTGCCCTAGATTGGTTTCGCCAGGTTCCGCCTCAAGACGGCGGAGTTTCGTCCCGAAAGCTTCCTCCTTATTTTTTCTAGGACGAAGGATTTCATATAGCAGAATATGGGCACCGGAGGCCTGCCAGGGGGCCCACGAGGCAGGGGCGCGCCCAGGGGGTAGGGCGCGCCCCCACCCTCGTGGCCAGGGTGTGGGCCCCCTCTGGTTGATTCTTTCGCCAGTATTTTTTATTAATACCAAAAAGTGCCTCCGTGAAGTTTAAGGACTTTTGGACTTGTGTAGAATAGGTCTCTACTCCTTTTCCAGCCCAGAATTCCAGCTGCCGACATTCTCCCTCTTCATGTAAACCTTGTAAAATAAGAGAGAATAGGCATAAGGATTGTACATAATGTGTAATAACAGCCCATAATGTAATAAATATCGATATAAAAGTATGATGCAAAATGGACGTATCAACTCCCCCAAGCTTAGACCTCGCTTGTCCTCAAGCGGAAGCCGATAACGAAAAATATGTCCACATGTTTAGAGATAGAGGTGTCGATAAAATAAAATACGGACATGAGGGCATCATGATCATTCTTATAACAACAACATAAATATATATATTGTCATATGATTTCTTATGCTAAAGTAACAATCTATTCACAATGTAAGTATGAATCAGAAACTTCATTGAAAACTAACAAACTATGATCTCGGCCATTGAGGCAATTGCAATTTATCATAACATAGGATAGAGTCAATATAAGAGCTTTTCAGCAAGTCCACATACTCAACTATCATTTAGTCTTTCACAATTGCTGACACTCACGCAATACTTATGGTTATGGAGTTTTAATCGGACATAGAGAAAGATAGGGGCTTATAGTTTTGCCTCCCAACCTTTTACCTGAAGGGTAATGTTAACCATAATAGTTCATTCTAACTTACATCCAATCTATTATATACTTAAAACAAGAGTCAAACAAGCCCAGATTCGTCCATGTATGCTAATATTTTTTATGCCGTTTGATTAGAATAACAAGGGCTGAGATTTAAAGATTTTTACATAACATGGAATAATACATGTATGCAGCCGTATTGGACTTTCAAGTTGTCACGTTAGATGCAAAAAAAAGGTACAACTTGCACCGAAGTAGAAAAAAAGAAGGCATCCACCATAAGGATTCCTCAATCGTACATACATATATTGAGAACTAACAAAACCATTGACTTTTGGGCAAACCAATAGACATTCGGACACTCCCTCAAAAAAAGAAAAGAAAAAGATATCCAGACACTAGGTGCCACCACGTATCCATAAGCAAACCAACACACAATCGGACTACCGTGAGGAGTACCAAAAGAAAAAAAAAGATATACATGTTAGTATTTTTTTTGCGGGGCATATACATGTTAATATTGGATACATGAGAACAAATCAATCGGCCTTTCGGATGGCCGGTTGGACGCAGCTAATTAATAGGGTGATATGAATCAATCGTATTAATTTGGAACTCATCATACACAAATAAGTATAGTGGGAGTATGCCTTTTTCTTTTCTTTCTAACTGCGGACTCTTACTTTAAGAGTTGTGAACAAGCGGACGTAGAAAAGGAAATTAAATAGGACCAAAAACTGTCGGCCGACTCTACAAGCAATCAAAGAAGGACATCTACGTATAACCCTTCGTGTATGATAGGTAAATAATACTATCTGATTTTTTGCAGAAAAATAGTATGGCCTTTTGAAGGTACAAATTCTACATGATATCTTCTTCTTTTTGCGGAGGCTATATGTACGAATGAATGCAAACATAAACGTGTATGCTCCGAATAGAAAAAAGACACGTATATCTTTAAATATATTTTTCTAAAAAGGAAATTTGTCGCAACATAGAAGCGCATATACTCTGCCTGAAAATGATAATATACTTTCGTGTATGTTTTCTTTTTGCCAGAGAATACAATTATATTTTGACCTACGCATCATGATTTTGAACGGACATCTTTGAATATTTTTCTTTTTATAAAGGGAATTTGACGCTACATACAAGCGCATATGCTCTGGCTAAAAATGGTAATATACCCTTCGTATATGTTTTCTCTTTGCCAGAGAATACAATTATATTTTGACGTGTAATGAGAATGTAAGATCAAATGAATATTTAAATGTCGTGTCAAAAAAGAAACAGTGGTGGTCTTTGAATTTTGAGGATTAAAAAAATGTAGCATTAGCTAAATCATGGGATTGAGATGCCGCGTATGATGAATTCCACTAGGATTTTAAAATCATGAGTTCTGTAAGAGATGTCTGACGGAGGTAGAACATGAACACTTGAATTTTGGAGGACCAATGGAGAGAGTAGAAATAGAGTGTAGGTGCAATGCACGTATGAAAGGAAAATTTAAATGAGTTTTTGCCATATGTTAAATTATTACGGAGATCGATTCGGTAGGAAAATGTAAGCCTAATCCTACGAACCCTCATAGAGGAAAAAACATAAGATTCAAATCCACCAAAACTCCTACAAAAACTAAAATTTTAGCAATTAGTTTTTTTCATTCCGTGTTGTTTGCGGCCATATACTTTGGGGCAAAAATTGAGATAGTACCTGGTATGACAAGGGACTAAAATATCACAATCATGATTTTATTGTGAGTCGAGATTATAATGTGTAGATGAATCAGATCTCTTATAGAAATTCAAAGTAAATATAATTCTTATTTCACAAACTATGTGTACGTCTCTATGTTAGAAAATCACGCTAGCAGATGAACTTCTGAATTACCTATAACAAACAAGCAAATGGATTTGTATATTAAGTTCATATACATTTATATTTCTCTAAATCTCAGTCCCAAAATTAATATTATATTAAAAATAAATTTGAAAATAAGTTCCAATGAAATTAGCTGTTCATGTGTAAATTTGAATTCAAACAGAAACCTAAAATGTGAATAAAAAATAAAATAAAACAACCTATTCGAGTAAGATTTGTTTAATGTACATAGATTAATGATGCTCATGGTGCCGTTGAGGTCATATGGATAGTAAATATATCATGTGTATGTAGCAAATGATCATATCATAAAGAAGATTTTATAGGTAAACCGATGATTGTAGTGAGATGTAGCAAGGCGGCGGTGCGGCTGGTATATTTGTACAGGAAAAGATAAAGAGGTCCGCATAGCAGACTCTTGAAAGTGCCAGAGGAACCACTTAAATTTATATCAGGGAGGTGCTTGGTACCATCACTATTACGACTTTAGGAATGATCGAGATGTATGGTTTGCCATTGCAAACGGTGAGAAGGATTGGAAATTTCTCAAAAGAAAAGAATTTTGTAAAGACAAATTGTACATGTTGAAGTGTAAAATAGAGGAAGCCAATATTATTGCACAGTTCTAAGGGTTCGCATAGAAGTCTAAGAACCTCGATGCAATATCAGTATTTAACTTAATGTAGTACTTTTACAATATTTGTGGGAACCATATCAATGTTTTCGCACACTAATCATCGACGAAGAAAATCAAATTAATGCTAGAAGCAAGAGAGGACTCAATGAAAGTATACTTAGCAAAAATGGAACTATGTATAGAAAACTAGCTGCGCAAATGCGCGGGTCACACTGCTAGTTGGATATATATATCAGGATCTTTGCACCACAATGTGCTTGCCAAAGGATAAAATATAAAAAGGAAATGTGAAGATCACCATGACTCTTGCATAAGGTATAAGACAAAAGTAAAAGATATGACCTTCGCAGATGGAAGCAGAGGTTGTGATGTGCTTTTATGGTTGGATGCACGAAATCTTAATGCAAAAGAACGTCACTTTATATTGCCACTTGTGATATGGACCTTTATTATGTAGTCCGTCGCTTTTATTTCTTCCACATCACAAGATCGTATAAATCTTATTTTCTCCACACTAATAGATCATACATATTTAGAGAGCAATTTTTATTGCATGCAACGATGACAACTTACTTGAGGATCTTACTCAATCCGTAGGTATATATGGTGGACTCTCATGGCAAAACCGGGTTTAAGGATATTTGGAAGCACAAGTAGTATCTCTACTTGGTGCAAAGAATTTGGCTAGCATGAGGGGGAAAGGCAAGCCCAACATGTTGGACGATCCATGACAATATACTTTATTTCGGATATAAGAAAACATAACCCATTACGTTGTCTTCGTTGTCCAACATCAAATTTTTAGCATGTCATATTTTAATGAGTGCTCACAATCATAAAAGATGTCCAAGATAGTATATTTATATGTGAGAACCTATCTTTCTTTATTACTTCCTATTAATTGCAATGATGACCAAAACTATGTTTGTCAACTCTCAACAACTTTTATTCATCATACTCTTTATATGTGAGGTCATTACTCTCCACAAGATCAATATGATCTCTTTTAATTATTTTAATTCTTTTCTTCTCTTTTATTTTTATTCCCTCAAGATCATAGCAAGATAATCAAGGCCTTGACTCAAAACAAATCTTTATTATATATAGCTCATGGACTCGATTACATAGAAGGATCATAAAGCAAAACTCAAAACTAGATCATACTAAAACTTTATTCTACTAGATCAAGATATTACCGAAAAGGATCGAACTAAGAAAAACGGTAAAGATAGAAGTGTGATGGTGATACGATACCGGGGCACCTCCCCCAAGCTTGGCAGTTGCCAAGGGGAGTGCCCATACCCATGTGTTTATGTCTCTTGCTTCAGAGGTGGTGATGATGGAGTTGCTGATGATGTAGGCTTGTCGTCCCTCTTCCAAGGCATAGGCTCACCATCATAGAAGGATGATCGAGTCTCCGGGATCCTTAAATCTGCAGCCAAACTCATCCTCTTGAATCTATATTCATACTCACAGTTTTGGTTTTGCAGGTCATAGATCTGGGCTTGGAGATGCTCGATTTTCTCGTGAAGCTTGAAGATGGTCTCCCCAATGTTCTTGGCATCTGGCTTGTGGTTGTTGGTGAACTTCGTGATCAGTATGTGGTTGGCGTCGATTCCACGTTCCACCATCTCGTGGCACTTGAAAACTTGTTGCTCCATTGCTTCGAGTCTTGTCTCCACGCTTCCGGTCCTCCTCGGTCCCTCAACATCGCGGATGTGCAGCAACCCCTCACGCATCTCAATGGTTTGAGGGTGTTCCAGCACCTCCACGAGGTAGGGGTTGATGAACTTCTCGAAGAGCTTGTCCTCGGGGGCGCTTGGAGATGTCATGGAGATCTGGATCTGTTAGAAAAGCAGCTCGAAACAAAAACAAGAGGTATTTGCGTAATACGAGGGTCAAAACCATCGGGAAATTATATAATGAATTTTTACCGACCAAAAGAAGTATCGTGCAAGAAAACGGAGTCCGGAGAGCACACGAGGTGGCCACGAGGTAGGGGGCACGCCCAGGGCGGTAGGGCGCGCCCTCCACCCTCATGGATGCCTCGTGTCCTTCCTGAAATACTTCTTATTTTCCTATTTTCTTAAATATTCCTAAACGGAGAAAATTGCTATTAGAACTATTTTGGAATCGGTTTACTTACCGTACCACATACCTATTCCTTTTCGGAGTCTGAAACGTTCTGGAAAGTGTCCCTTATGTACTCCTCCGGGGTTACGGTATCAATAACATTAGTTTCAACATTTATGGGATTACCTGAGATATAATGTTTGATTCTTTGACCGTTCACTACCTTCGGATTTGTGCCTTCGAAGTTGTTGATTTTTATGGCACCAGAACGACAGACCTCCTCGATAACGTAAGGACCTTCCTATTTAGTGAGAAGTTTTCCTACGAAAAATCTTAAACGAGAGTTGTATAGCAAAACATAATCACCTACATTAAACTCACACTTTTGTATCCTTTTGTCATGCCATCTTTTAACTTTTTCTTTAAATAGTTTGGCATTCTCATAGGCCTGGGTTCTCCATTCATCAAGTGAACTAATGCCAAATAGTCTCTTCTCACCGGCATGTTTGAAATCATAATTGAGCTCTTTAATGGCCCAATATACCTTATGTTCTAGTTCAAGAGGTAAGTGACATGCTTTTCCATAAACCATTTTATACGGAGACATACCCATAGGATTTTTATATGCAGTTCTATAGGCCCATAATGCATCATCAAGTTTTTTGGACCAATTCTTTCTAGATCTATTAACAGTCTTTGGCAAAATTAATTTGAGCTCTCTATTACTAAGTTCTACTTGACCACTAGACTGCGGGTGATATGGAGATGCAATTCTATGATTAACATCATACTTAGCAAGCATTTTACGAAAAGCACCATGAATAAAATGTGAACCACCATCAGTCATAAATATCTAGGGACTCCAAACCTCGGAAAAATAACTTCTTTAAGCATCTTAATAGAGGTGTTATGATCAGCACTACTAGTTGGGATAGCTTCTACCCATTTGGTAACGTAATCAACAACAACTAAAATATGTGTATACCCATTAGAGGAAGGAAACGGTCCCATATAATCAAAGCCCCAAACATCGAATGTTTCAATAACAAGTGAATAATTCATTGGCATTTCTTGACGTCTACTAATATTACCAATTCTTTGACATTCATCACAAGAGAAGACAAACTTACGGGCATCTTTGAAGAGAGTAAGCCAATAAAAACCGGATTGCAATACCTTATGTGCAGTTCTATCTCCAGTGTGGTGTCCTCCATAAGCCTCGGAGTGACACTTGCATAGGATCTGTTCCTGTTCATGCTCAGGTACACAACGTCTAACAACATCATCTACTCCCAGAAGTAATGTCTCAAATCATAGAAAAACCTTTTCTTTTGCTGGTATGTGAAACTAGGTGGTATGAATTTACCGACAATATAATTAGCATAATCAACATACCATTGAGCAGTACAAGAAGCATTTATGACAGCTAGTTGTTCATCACGAAAGCTATCATCTATAGGTAGTGGGTCATCAAGAACATTCTGTAACCTAGACAAGTTGTCTGCAACGGGGTTCTCAGCTCCCTTTCTATCAATAATATGCAAATCAAATTCTTGTAGTAGGAGAACCCATCTAATAAGTCTAGGTTTAGCATCTTTCTTTTCCATAAGATATTTAATTGCAGCATGATCAATGTGAACAGTTACTTTAGAATCAACAATGTAAGGTCTGAACTTGTCACAAGCGAATACAACTGCTAAAAATTCTTTTACAGTAGTAGCATAATTTCTCTGGCACTGTCTAGAGTTTTACTAGCATATTGAATAACATTTAATTTCTTATCAACTCTTTGTCCTATAACAGCACCTACAGCATAATCACTAGCATCACACATAATTTCAAAGGGTAAATTCCAATCAGGTGGCTGAAGAATAGGTGCAAAAATCAAGGCTCTCTTAAGTATTTCAAATGCTTCTACACAATCATCATCAAAGACCAAAGGAACATCTTTTTGTAAGAGATTAGTCAGAGGCCTAGAAATTTTAGAGAAATCCTTAATGAACCTCCTATAAAAACCGGCATGACCAAGGAAACTTCTTATACCATAAATGTCCTTAGGACACGACATCTTTTCAATAGCATCAACTTTAGCTTTATCGACTTCAATACATCTTTCAGAAATTTTATGCCCCAAGACAATACCTTCATTAACCATAAAGTGGCACTTCTCCCAATTCAAGACAAGATTAGTTTCTTCACATCTCTGCAAAACTCGATCAAGGTTGCTTAAGCAATCATCAAAAGAAGTTCCGTATATGGAGAAATCATCCATGAAAACCTCAACAATCTTTTCACAAAAGTCAGAGAATATAGCGGTCATACATCTTTGAAAGGTACCAGGTGCATTGCATAAACCAAAAGGCATGTGTCTATAAGCAAAGGTACCGAAAGGGCAAGTAAAAGTGGTCTTTTCTTGATCCTCTTTTGATACAGGTATTTGAGAGAAACCAGAATAACCATCTAGAAAGCAAAAAAGTGTATGTTTGGATAGTCTTTCTAGCATTTGATCAATAAAAGGTAAAGTGTAATGATCCTTTTTAGTAGCTTTATTTAGTTTGTGGAAATTAATTACCATTCTATAACCAGTAACAATTCTTTGTGGGATCAATTCATCTTTATCATTAGGAACAACAGTAATGCCTCCCTTCTTAGGGACATAACGGACATGACTTACCCACTGACTATCAGCAACGGGATAAATTATACCTGCCTCCAGAAGCTTTAGTATTTCTTTTCTTACCACTTCTTTCATCTTAGGATTTAACCTTCGTTGGTGATCCATAACCGGTTTAGCGTCTTTCTCCAATTTTATTTTCTGCTGGCATAGAATGGGACTAATGCCCTTAAGATCATCAAGAGTATATCCAATAGTGGCACGGTGCTTCTTGAGAGTTTTCAATAATTTCTCTTCTTCTTGCTCTGAAAGGTTAGCACTAATAATGGCAGGATATATCTTCTTTTCATCAAGATAAGCATATTTAAGAGTATTAGGTAATGGTCTAAGCTCAAACACGGGATCACCCTTGGGTGGAGGAGGATCCCCTAGAATTTCAATAGGCAAGTTGTGTTTCAAAATAGGTCCTTGTTTAAATAATACTTCATCTATTTCCCTTCTTTCATTCATAAACATATCATTTTCATGGTCTAGCAAATATTGCTCTACAGGATCATTATGAGGCACGACAATAGAAGCAAGACCAATAATTTCATATTTACTAGGCAATTCTTTATCATGGGGTTGTCTACGAAATTTAGCAAAATTAAACTCATGAGACATATCCCCTAAATCAATAGTAACAACATCCTTTTTGCAATCTATCTTAGCATTAACAGTATTCAAGAAGGGCCTACCAAATATAATGGGACAAATGTCATCTTGTGGGGAACCTAGAACAAGAAAATCAGTAGGATATTTAACTTTCACACACAAGACTTCAACATCTCTAACAATCCCAACTGGTGAAATAGTATCTCTATTGGCAAGCTTAATTGTAACATCTATCTCTTCTATCTCAGCAGGTGCAATATCATGCATAATTTCTTTGTATAAGGAATGAGGTATTGCACTAGCACCCATATCACACAAGCCATGATAACAATGATCTCCTATTTTAACAGAAACAACAGGCATGCCAACAACAGGTCTATATTTACCCTTAGTTTCGGGTCTAGCAATTCTAGCAGCTTCATCACAGAAGTAAATAACATACCCATCAATATTATCGGCCAAGAGATCTTTAATCATAGCAATACTAGGTTCAACTTTAATTTGCTCACGGGGTGTAGGTGTTCTAGTATTACTCTTACGAACCACATTGGAAGCTTTAGCATGATCCTTTATTCTAACAAGGTAAGGTGGTATCTCAATATAAGCAGTAGGAACAATAGGATCAACATTATAAGTGATAGTCTTTTCTTCAACTTTAATAGGTTCAAATACTTTTACTTCAATGGGAGGATGATATTTAAACCATATCTCCTTAGGGAGATCAACATGAGTAGAAAATGATTCACAGAAAGTAGCTACTATCTTAGAGTCAAGTCCATATTTAGTGCTAAGTTCACGGAAAACATAGGTATCCATAAAAGATTTAACACAATCAAACTTAGGTGTCATACCTGACTCCTTACCTTCGTCGAGATCCCAATCTTCAGAGTTGCGTTTAATTCTTTCCAATAAATCCCATCTGAATTCAATGGTCTTCATCATAAAAGAGGCAGGACAAGAAGTATCGAGCATGGAGCGATTATTGAGAGAAAGCCGAGCATAAATTTTTTGAATAATAATTTCTCTTGAGAGCTCATGATTGGGGCATGAATATAACATTGACTTAAGCCTCCCCCAAGCTTGAGCGATGCTTTCTCCTTCACGAGGCCAAAAATTATATATATAATTACGATCATGATGAACAAGATGCATAGGATAAAACTTCTGATGAAATTCCAATTTCAGTCGGTTGTAGTTCCATGATCCCATATCATCACATAGCCTAAACCATGTCAATGCCTTTCCCTTCAAAGATAAAGTGAAGACCTTCTTCTTGATAACATCCTCGGGCATACCCGCAAGCTTAAATAATCCACAAACTTCATCCACATAGATTAGGGGCAAATCGGGATGCAATGTTCCATCTCCTGTAAAAGGACACTACAAAAAAAGACACATCCGTGACATTTTGGGCCGAACGAAATTTTTTCTGTCATACATATGACACTTCTATGACGATAATTGTGACAAAACCCGGTATCATCATAGATGTGGTGGGCTCCTACTTCTATGACAAAAATCATGACAGAAAATGGGTTTTTCGTCCTGGGCGGGCCGGAGACGCAGCTGCATGACATTCTTTGGGCCGTCCATGACGCAAAAAACCATGGTAGAAGCGAGTGCAAGGAAAATATCAGGGTGTTCCCGGTTACGGTGGGTGGTCGGGGCCAAGCGATGCGCGTTTCATTCATACACATACGCGCGTGTGTGCGAGGCGTTGGGCTCTAACTGAACCCGAGCGAGGCGTTCACCTACTGAACCCGAGCGATTGCACTGCAGGCTATGCGTTACTGAACCTGAGCGATCGATCGATGGCTGTTAACTGAACCCGATCAAGGGATTCCTTCGCTACTGCTGCTAACTGAAGCCGATCGATGCTGCCTCTGGATGAACAGTGAGCGTTGCTCGGGGGGGTGGATGAACAGTTCCCGGTGGGGGTGGATGAATAGGACACTGTGGTGTTGCCTCTGGATGAACAGGACCCCGATCGATCGAGCCAGTTGGGGCTGGATGAACAGGACCCGGTGGAGGGCTGGATGAACAGGACGACTCCGTGGAGGGCTGGTTGAACAGTAGACGATGGAGGGCTGGATGAACAGTTGTCCGTGGAGGGGTGGTTGAATAGGAGGCTGTGGAGAGGGCTGGTTGAACAGTAGCCAGTGGAGTAGCCGGCGGTGGAGGCTGGATGAACAGGAGCCCGTGGATGGACAGTCGCAGGTGGAGGCTGGAGGAGGTCGACGGTGGATGAACAGTAGCCTGTGGAGGCTGGAGGAGGTCGACGGTGGAGATGAACAGTATCCCGTGGAGTCCCGTTTTGCGGTACGCCACACCCCTCCCGATGAACAGGACCCCCGTTTCGACCGTAGCGCTCCAACACAAGTCCGTTTCCTCCGTTTTGCGGTATGCCACACCCCTCCCGATGAACAGGACCCCCGTTTCGACCGTAGCGCTCCAACACAAGTCCATTTCCTCTGTTTTGTGGTACGCCAGACCCCTCCCAATGAACAGGATCCCATTTCGAACGTGGCCGGTCGAACACAAGGCCGTTTCCTCCTTTCTACGGTACGCCAGGCCTCGTTTCCATCAGCTGTTCCGTCCAAGCCCTCCCGATGAACACGACGACGCATTCCGTTCCGACCCAGCCAGTTGGCAACCCATGAACACGACGACGAAGCTGTTTCTCCGTTCCGACCCAGCCATGTACACGAGCCCTGGCCGTACGTATGCATGAGTAGGCGTTCGAGACCCCGCCCGTATGTACGTACGTGGCCGTATTTACTTTCTTCCACCCTGGCCGCTGTACGCATGTGTACATGCTACGTGCGCGCCTCTACTATGACTCATGCGCGCCTCTACATCGACCAGTATGTACGTACACGTTCGTGACTGGAATGACAACTCTACGTACGCTTCGACCAGGTGGGTCCCGACTGTCAGGCACTTCCTTGCATGCGAAGATGTAGCTGGTGGATCCCAGCAGTCAGGGGGCGAAATATTTTTTTTGCCCGGACGCACTTCCTTGCGTGCGAAGATGTAGCTGGTGGGTCCCAGCAGTCAGGGGGAAATGTTTTTTCATGAAATATGGTCGCCCGCCCGGTGGGTCCCCGCTATCAGGTGGAGGAATAATTATTTTGCGCGTAATAAGGAGGCACTTCCTTGCGGCCGCCATGGACCCAGCTGTCAGCCTCTCCACATACAGTACTCTTCCGATGGAAGTCGGTCGTTGACCACATTGACCACGCCGCGCCGAGAGCACCACGGCGGTGTATGATGGCGAGGCCTAGGAAGGGGACGACGCGGAGCCGGGGAAGACGCGGTAGTGGAAGCCCGCGCGGAGAGGAGTATGAGGGTTCACTGGTTCAGCTGCGGTGTGAGGCTGCCGTCACCACAGAATAACAGGGGGTGTGGGTGAGTAGAGGGATGGCCTGGCCAGCGGTGGGAGTAGTAGGGGGCGGTGAGGCCTCCGCGGCATCATAGCCAGCCACAGGAGGCAGGAGCACGCGGCACGACCGGTGCTGCTTTGGGCGGCTGGAGCAAGAAGACCAGAGGTTGAAGAAGCACTACGGCCGTTGGATGGACATCGTACGGTCACTGCAGCTAGAATCATCTATATTGACTAAGTTGACAAAGCCCTTGGTACGCGTCAACTTAGTAGGCCCACAGGTCAGCCTCCGAAACGATGCGCCCAGATGTCAAGTGGAGGAATCATTTTTTGGGCAGCTGAAGCAAGAATATCCGAGATTGAAGAAGAAGCACGACATCCGTTGGATGGACATCCAACGGCCACAGCTGCCAGAACCGTGTGTTGTTGACAAAGCCTTGCATACGCGTCAACTTAGTTTTTTTAGGGGACGCGTCAACTTAGAAGGCCCACAGTTGTGTGGCAGAGAACATATAGCCCATTTGCGATTTGTAAGAATGTACAACCCATTTTTTAATTCTAATGGAATTTACTACAGCCCATTTATAGTTTGTTAAAAGTACAACCCATTTTCTAGCTAGCTACCACAGCCACATGCGATTCCCACGACGCCGCATGAACCCATGACACCACACGTCCCCCGACCTGCGGCTCACCCCTCTCGGCCCCACTGCCCCTCTGCCTTCGGGAGCATTACATGTGGACCAGCCACCTACCGGGTCCACATCTTATTGACTCAAAGGCCGGTGTAGTAAGGTGTTGAAGCTCAGTCCCGAGGGCCCTGAGAGGGAAATGTATCTCCTGCGCTAGGCTAGTGCTACCGCTGCACGAACTCGTGCCAAACTCGATATTTGTTTCTTTACTATACATGCACGCAACAATTTAATGGACACTGTAATCTCAACATGTGATGGGGAGCTCTAAATTTGAATTAGAAACTTATAAAACGAAAAGATTCAAAACAAATAAACTGGGAGAGAGGGAGTATATCGTAGGATGTGTCACCGCGAAGATGCGGTTAGAAAGGAGCACAGCGTCTTCGTACTCGTACGGCAACAAATAGGCCGCAGACAGCATGGTCCACCTTTGACCGCCATGTGCAAGGTTTTTCGTGCTATCTTATTCAATCTCACCATGGTTCCATCATACCAATTCATGCGGTGGCCCGTTGCATGGCTGATCCCAATGTTGGAAAAAGGTTCTACAGGAACGGTGTCACCGTTGTAAATGTTGTGCAAATTGATGTTGGTACCCTCCCGTACATATGCAAGCCAATCTCCACTCGCACTGAGCCCAACCTGTGAAACAGTGGGCAGGGGGAGAATTAGGAAATGGACACGGAAGTAATCTTTAGAATGCATTTACTACGTGATCAAACTCATCTTACCTACTCATCGGAGGAAATCCGATTGCCCCTCAACGTCGGCATCTCAAGGGGCGTCAACTTGCAACTACGGCCACGCCGCGCTGGAGAGACCCCCAAGGAAACATCCTCGTGCATTCCATGGAACATCAAGATGCATTTGTATGAGTAGTTTATCTTGTGAGAGAAAAGGATGAATGAGGGAAGGCCTCTAGAGATAGAGATAGACACTACTACTACCAATGTGCTGGCCCGTGCGCTGCAATGGATCCAAAGTAGTAGAATAATACTTGTTCACGTGCTTGAAATATAAACACTCTAGTTTTGATATACATGTGTCAGCAGACATGACAGCTTGTCCATGGAAGTTGAACCACGGCGACCATCACGTTTCTTGTTTCTACCACTGCCACACCCACACAAGATTCCCACGACGCTGCTCCAACCCTACCTGTGAGCACGATGTCCCCCGACATGGACATGCATCCTCTGACGTGGCTATCACTGCCTTACCCTGCCTTTCCTTCGCTGACAGGTGGGACCCACACTTGGGGGTCCCACATGTCAGTGACAAAATGGTAGGATTGTTCACGTCAGGGGATCCTCATCCCCCCGACGTGCGCCTCATCCCTCTCGGCCCCACCGCTCCTCTGCCTTTGTGTGCATGACATGCGGGCCAGCTGAACTGCGGCGACCATCAACTTTCTACCACAGCCACACCCGATTGGACGCGGTTTGCCTGCTCCGCTGCTGTGCTCCGATCCGTACTCCCGCACCATCGAATTTTCATCCAGCGGCTGTTACACATTTCGTCCCGGGCATCAATCCTCAGCTGGAGTACTTCTATACTACAGGTAGTACCCGCCGGTGTGGCCATCTACGCCTCGTAACGCCCCGACGCCCAGCTGTGGCACCCTCGCCACGGCCACGCCACCACCGGCCGGTTCATCTCGAACGAGTGAGTCGCGAACCACACCACCACCATGAGAATGACATGTGGGCCAGCCGCATTTAAGGTCCGCATGTCATTGACTCATAGGCCGGGCACTAAGCCACTGAAGTTCGGTCCCGTGGGCCCCGAGAGGGAAATGTAACTCCTGCGGCAGGCCTTGTGGTGCTCCCGCAGTACGAGCTCGTGCCAAACCCGGAATTTGTTTCTTACTACTACCAACTACTAGTAAGGTACACGTGCATTGCACGCATGAGATTCTGGTGGTTTGTGCATTATGCTTCTACATGTGGAGTCTTCTAGATTCTACATGTGGCAAAATCTGGTGGAATGTAGATGATATCCAACGGCCAGTAGTGCTCGGATTTGCCATCTTTGTACCGTCGGATTGGCTTCATCCAACGACCAACTTTCAAAGTTATTCACACACTATATAGGGGTATAGATGTTTGGTTTGCAGCCTAAGGTTGCCACGCCTAAGCTTAGGCGTGCCACAAGTGTGTTTGGTTGCGTTCTCGTCTCAGCATAGTTGTTCCCTCTTCATGCATGCTCAACTCAACACCCCTCTTCATGTATGCTCTCTTCATGCATGCTTCTAGTGTATTTGTGCTAAGCTAGTGTGGACTCATGCACCCTCCATACACTCTACCAAACACCCAAAAGTGGGTCGAGAAGGGAACTCTTGGGATCATGCACCCTTCATACACCCTACCAAACACACCAGGCATGTGTTTGGTTCATTGCTACACTTGTGGCTTGCCACACTTTTCTAGCTACATGGTCCACATGTCATAGACTCAACTTCTTGCCAAATCTTGCCACACTTGTGGTGGCCATTTTGTTAGCCACATTTTTTGTGGCAGACACACTTTGCCTAAGCTTAGTTGTGGCAAAGTTAGTCATGAATGAAGTTCAACCATGGAGTCTTCTAGATTCTACATGTGGCAGAATCTGGTGGAATGTAGATGATATCCAACGGCCAGTAGTGCTCGGATTTGCCATCTTTGTACCGTCGGATTGGCTTCATCCAACGACCAACTTTCAAAGTTATTCACACACTATATAGGGGGTATAGATATAGATGTGCCGGCCCGTTGCAATGGATCCAAAGTATATCTATTTAGTGGAGTGCACTCTAAACACATTATCTATTTATTTTTCTCTAACCTTTCGTAGCCATGCAACCAAGCCACATAAGCTTCATGGGTGCCCCCCACATCATATTATTCATACTACGTTGACTGAAAAAAAGATAAATCACCCAAAACAAGATCTTCCCGTTTTTTGTTCCTACGATGTTGTGCCGTGCACGTACCTACTAGTTGTATAGTGGTAGTACTAGTTGTATAGTACAAACTTGGTACTAGTAGGAGTAGAGTAGTACGGAATGCTCCTACTCTATCAACGAGCCCCATCTGACACCAAATTTCTTGGCTTCCGTGCTACAGCTAGATCTTCCCCTCGTTTCTGTTTTCCAACCCGGCGGCGGGCGGGGTGCGGTTTGCCAATAGTCGGTTTGCTCAACGGCGGTCCCACATGAAAGTGAAAATGCTAGGCAACACGCCTTCCCTAAGCTATGTGTCGTGCCGGACGGGCCGTGGAGTACTCCCGATTCCCGGGCGTGTGTGGGGGGAGTGCGACGCGAACGCGGCAGGCCTTTTCCTTTTACTAGCAATGTGCCCGTGCGTTGCGACGGATCCAAAGTAGTAGAATAGTAGTACTTGTTCACAAACTTGAAAGAAATCACTCTTGTTTTGATATACTCCTAATATATTACTCCCTCCGTTCCTAAATATTTGTCTTTTTAGAGATTTCAAATGGACTATCACATACGGATTATATAGACATATTTTGAAGTGTAGATTCACTCATTTTGCTCCGTATGTAGTCACTTATTGAAATCTCTAGAAAGACAAATATTTAGGAACGGAGGGAGTACTTTTCACTCAAAATATATTTCTCAGGCTGTTTTGATGAGGTGAGGGAGGGATGTGGTTGCTTTCAAGATAATAAGGGGTTTTCTGCAAATTGGAGCAGAGAAGTGGGCTATTGTTGCAAAAATGCCACAACTTACCTCACAGCCGTTAGATGCAGATCTAATGGTCAGAAACGACGGATGGCAGACACACCACCATCACCAACTGAGTCTTTTATAGGAGTAGGAGTAGAGAAACATGTATAAATTGTAACATTTTGGTTCTGCTCCTTGGCACGATCGATAGATAGAAATAACGATTGGAAACGCTAGGGCGGGGCTATTTCCGCCAGATAAGCAGGGTACGTAGTAGCTAGGTTGGCGCATCGTCGGTTTGGTCACACGCGGTCCGACATGTTCTAGTGTTTCTAGCAAGATGCCCGCGCGTTGCACGAAGTTGATGGAAAAGGTAAGCACAACTTATAAATTGACGGATGGAGTACTAGTTACAGTGATGCATATAATTAAGCAAAGGGATCGCACATGTCGGTATTGACTGGAACGAGAATGCAACAGCACAATAAGAATTAAGGCCACGATGATGATGCGATCGCAGTGGTGGTTACAGAAGGCAAGAAGAAAGATGCATCCATCAACGTACGACCTCCTCCTCCTCAACTTAGTGCGCCGGGCCACCGACCGGCGGCTAAGGAGCGGCGGCTTTTGTGGCGAGGTCGAGGTGCTTCTCAGCAAAGGCATCCAAGGCTTCCAGCCGGTTGAGGAAGGCCAACGTCGTAGCGTCCTCACTGGCCTTGTAGATACCTATGTACACGATTTGCTCGTACACGTGGATGTGTAGGTCGACGAATTCTTGCAGGGCGAGGCGCCTCGCGGCGAGCGCGACCTCCAGGTGGACATTCTTCGTGGCGTCGGCGGGCAGTCGCAGGGCCACCAGTGCTTGAAAGAGGTTCCGGCCATGGAGGCCGATTAGGGTGGCAGGCAATGAGGAGCCCGGGCGCGCGGGCTGGAGGAGTACGGCGATGTCGTCCGCGAGCTTCTTGAGGACGGTGAACTTGTTGGTGGTGGCAACGATCATCTGGTCCAACTGAGAGTCGTAGTTGGCGTCGACGGCGGCCATCCACCAGCCGGTCTCCAACACCGTCTGGAGACGATCCTCGGCGCCATGCCGCAGGCCGACGTCGTGGACCATCTGGCACAGCCGCTGGCCGCTCGCGCGCATCGCCGCCATGGGTCTGGAGTGAGCTCTTTTGCGCTTAGTGTAGGTGCTTAGGCAAATGCTTAGGTGCGTACGATGTGGTAGATGCATTGGAATGGAGGGGCGCCTTTATATGAGGGCAAACTGCGTTGCATTCACATCGTGCAGCCTCTTTTCCCGGTCCTCCTCCCATTACTTCCCTCATGCATTAATTGAAGGAGGATGCATTGGCCGTTCAACATTTCGGGAACCGCTACTCCCTCCCTCGTCTGCATTAAAGCCGTATCGGGAACTGCGCCGCCCGCTGTCAAATCGAATAGTACTGCGCCGCCCGCTGCACGCCCGGCTGAACACGCCTCCTCGCCTCCATTAAACCCGCATGCAAACCGAGAAACCTACTCCGGCCACACGTCCGTTCATGAGCGGGCCGGAATTAAACGCAACACCGGCCGAGCTCCTCCCGTCCGCCCTCAGTTTAAACGAGGCCAGACGCCGGCCAAGCTCCTACCGTCCGCCCTCTATTTACACGAGGCCAGACAGACAGCGGGCAAGAATCGCACCCCTCCGCCGCTCCCCCATCTCCTCCTTCACCATTTTCTCCACTCTTCCGATGGCTTCCGAGGAGCCGTTCTCCGGCATATTACCCGGCTGGGTGGCCCGCCGAGCCCTCCGGATACGGGCGAGGCCGCTCGGTGCTTCACCAACCTCGCTTGGCCCGACGGAGCCAGTTGCCGCCCCAAGCAGGCGCGTGGTTCAGCAACTCGCCGCTCCAGTTCAGCTCGATGAGGAGTGGCGAGTTGCTCCACGCCGGCACGGCGGCGAGCACACCGGTACGGGCGTCGTCGCTGCCGCGTCGTATCGCGCCAATAGTGTCTGCGGTGCCACGCCTCCCGTGTCTATGGGCGCGCCTCCCGTGCCCGTGGCAGTGCCATGCAGGCAGAGACCGAAGCTGGGTGCATGGAGAGCGGCGAGTCGTTGGCCAGCTTCCCCGTGTCCACCGCCATCATCGAGGAGAAGTAGAACATGGGACGCCGCCGCCACTTGGGTCCCATGAAGGCCACCGCCGAGGCGATGACTGCGCATTCAGGTGGTTTCTTTGCTGTTTCGTCTCTTCCGAGGACCTCCGTCGACCCCGCAAGTGTCTGCCGGACATGAGGAAGACAAAGGGATCCATGGGAGGCAATTTAGATTATGTACTCCCTCTCCAGCTGGCGGGAAATATTTGTTCTAAGAATGGATAACTTGTATGTATCTATAACTAAAATAAGTCTAGATATATCCATTTCTAGGACAAGTATTTCCAAACGGAGGAAGTATTAATTATACCATGA
Source organism: Triticum aestivum (assembly GCF_018294505.1). Classification (NCBI taxonomy): domain Eukaryota; kingdom Viridiplantae; phylum Streptophyta; class Magnoliopsida; order Poales; family Poaceae; genus Triticum; species Triticum aestivum. Next base: position 106,954,138 of record NC_057814.1, on the reverse strand, counting down.
GAGCCGGATTGGCACCGCTTAGTTTATGTAAATGTAATGAAATCCATCATGTTTATATGAAGATCCGGCTTTTTTTATGCGAAATCCTTCATGCTTATATGAAATCAGTCCGTGTTTGCACGAATTTCATCTGGTTGGTTAGAGTTGTGAAAATGTATGCCGCTGGCGTTTGATGTCATCCTCCGCGGAAGGAAGCGGGAGGAAATTTGCCGGCTGCCGTTGGAGATGCTCTTATGCTGCAAATAATAGAGTGACATCCAATCCATTTGAGTTAATTGCGTGTATGATTGTCCCTCTATAAAAAGTTAATTGCATGTACAGTGTACACGTGACTTGGAGGGTGGCTACAGCTTCGTACAGAAAGTTAAAAAGAAACAAGTCCATCCTTAATCTTGTATTCTAAGTACTCTGTGGGTTCCACTGTCAGTACAGTAGCGAAAGAAGTATATATTAAATAAGTAATATATAATATAAAAATCTAAAGTTAAAGACATAATTCGAACTCATGTCATCGCGTTGCGAGCATCCGGCGCTAACCAGTCCAGCACATTTTTGTTGTAGACCATGCTGGAGATATATCTCCATGTCTACTCTTATACTCCATCCGTTCCTAAATATTTGTCTTTTTCAGATTTCAAATGGACTACCACATACGGATGTGTATGTAGACATATTTTAGAGTGTAGATTCACTCATTTTGCTCCATATGTAGTCACTTGTTGAAATCTCTAAAAAGACAAATATTTAGGAACGGAGGGAGTAGAAAACAGAGTTGGTGATGATGGTGTGCGTGCCATCCTGCAATATAGGCCGTCGGATTTATATCTAACGGATAGGAAGGAAACTATGGCAATTTTGCAAAAATATACCCACACCCCTCTCCACGTTCGCAAATACGGCCTTCCCTCGTTCATCCTTTTCTCTCACAAGATAAACTACTCATACAAATGCATCTTGATGTTCCGTGCAACGCACGGGCATCTAGCTAGTTTCTTTTAAAATAGTTACTGCGATAATTGGGTTGAAGTGATATATTTTATGTCTGCCCCGAATGATTTCAGATTCACTAGTAGTAACAAAGAAAAGGTTGCCTTGTTAATTAACAGAAAACAGGGTGAAAACTATCACATGAGGCCGGTAAAAACGAGGCACACTGGGTTCAGCGTCATCGTCACTACAGCTATGCGTGCGCGAGAAGTCTACATATCGAGGGGGCTACTGAGCGAGGCACAGAGACACAATGTTCGAGAGAGAAACCAATTGACAGATTACGATCAGATCGAGTTGTCACCCTTCTGCAGTCATTGTTGGGGTGGGGGGAGGGAGAGGGAGAGAAAGACGTATCGAGAGTGTGCGCGGTAGGCACAGAGGCACAACTAGCGAGTGTGTGTGTGTGTTTGAAAGAGGAGTAGATAGATTACTATCAAGATCGAGGTGCCACCCTAGTCCTTCGGTGTCGGGTAGTGTGTGTGTGCGTGTGTTTGTGTGTTTGAGAGAGAAGCCAGTCGATAGATTAGTATGATGATCGAGGTGTCACCCTACTCCTTCGGTGTTGGGAAGTGTGTGTGTGTGGTTGTGTGGGTGTGGGTGTGTGTGTCGGGGGGGGGGCAGTGACACTTACATATCCCTACTCTTATAAAAAACAGAGTTGGTGATGATGGTGTTCCTGCCATCCTGCAATATAGGCCATCCGATTTATATCCGACGGATAGGAAGGAAACTGTGGCAATTTTGCGAAAAGATACCCACACCCCTCTCCGCATTTGCAAATAAGGCATTCCCTCGTTCATCCTTTTCTCCCACAAGATAAACTACTCATACAAATGCATCTTGATGTTCCGTGCAACGCATGGGCATCTTGCTAGTAGGGAGAAGGAGTTTGTGTGACACATATCTAGCTATATTAAGGGATAGGTAGATAGCATTTGTGCGAGGCATACTTAAAGCATCACGAAGATAAACAAAATGGTGTGCATGCAAGTGCCGGAAAAATGAAGCGAGAAACAATGTGTGTGTGTGTGCGCGCGCGCGTGTGTGTGTGTGTGTGTGAGAGAGAGAGAGAGAGAGAGAGCGAAATCTCAAAACAAAAGGTGCTCTGCTGGAATCCCATTGTATGTATTCACATGGTTCCGGAACTCGAGTTAACCTTAGGCATATGTGTGAGAGACATTATTATACTTTGAGACATTAGTGGCGGTGGGTGGGCGGAATTAAAGGGGTGGGCATGTTCGACAGAGAGAGCGTGTGTGTTTCTGTGTGAGAGACTTGTAGGACGGGGTAGAAAGACGAATTCTAACCTTGACGGAGGGAGAGAAATACACGAAGTGCGCGTGTGTGATTCCGATGCCCACAGGGAAATGAGATATGTATGCGTGTGAGAGAGATTGCACAATTCATTCACGTATCACTATCTAGCGATTGTGGACGTGCATCGCTTGAACATAAATCAATATCTACTTCGTATCGTGGCCAAAGGTACAATATCGATTCAACGCTATAAAGATTGGACACTCACATATCACATTTTTTCTATTTAAATAAACCTTTTCAGTTGTGCATGCCAAAGTTACAGTGATGTTTCTTCAAACAACCAATGTAGCTATCATGTACATGCACCATTGTTACTCTTGCATTCAAAATCATTAGTCTTGGATGATTTAAGGTTCTATTATGAAGTAATATATGTAATATTCATATATGAATTCAACGGGTACGCAATTTATGAAATGGAGGCTATGTAATCATATGAGGTAACACTTTTAAGTAGCGGACTACAATATCCATTTCTTTTTGTGCGCCTCTACACTAACACGTCAATGCATTATGTTTAAAGTAAATAACCAATTGCACTAAATTATCTATTTACACGAGAAATACATAGGCTGAGCGTTTGATCCCTTTTTTGTGAACGCGCCACTACACCCGTACGATTGGCCGCGCCCGTGTGAACGTCCAAGTTATCGGCGCATCATCCCGAGTTATTGTCTTTTTTCTGGGGTGGACTTCACACCAGTTATTAACTGCTGACGCGTGCCCCGTGTACACAGTCTCGCATGACCTTCCCGCTAGCACGGTCCAAAATTAGTTGAAACTGGATACGAACGATCCCGCGGGCGGCAAAATCTCCCGCCTCCTTCTAAAATTTCCGCCACCTTAGTCTTTAGCATGCGAAATTCCCCTTTTGTCCTTGGTGCACGGAGACCAACAGTTACAATACCGCCCTCATCTACATAATAGGTCGGGGCTGCTTTGGTAACTTCCGGTTCCCCCCACTACACGGCACCCCCATTTCCTCTCCCCCTCCCGCAAAAACGACTAACTCCACAGCACCAGAGCATCTCACATCACGCCGTCCGTACTTCATCGGCCTTTCTCCCCTCCCCTCTCGAAACCCTAGACTGCTCATCCACCGGCGTACCAGAGCCCATTCACTGCCAGCGGCGTCCACCTCGCCGGATCTGCTTCTGCGGCCGCATCTACCCCTCCCACCTCCCCTAGAAACAAGTAGACTGCTCATCCACCACTGTACCACAGCCCATTCAGTGTCGGCCTTGTCCACGGCGCCGGATCTGCTTCGCCGGTACTCTCGTCAACCGCAGCGCATCTGCAGCGGCTCATTCGTACTCCCCATCGGAGACGCTTCGTCCACACCCCCCGGAGCCGCCCCACCGACGCCCCCGTCGACAGCCTCTGATCCTCTTTGCCGACACCTTCCTCAACCCTACCGGAGCCGCTTCGCCGACACCATTGTCAACCCCACAGGAGTAGCTTCGCCTATACCATTCTCAACCCTACCGGGGCCGCTTTGCCAACTCACAAGTCCACGGCCTCAGATCCGCTTCCTCGCACCCTCATCCAACCTACCGGAGCAGCTTCTGACGCCCCGTCCACGGCCGCAGATCTGCATCGTCGACACCATCCTTAACCCAACCACCGGAGCAGCTTCATCTATGCGCTCGTCCACGGCCATAGATCCGCTTCACCAACACAGTAGTCCACCCTACCGGAGCCGCTCCACAAACACCCTACTCGATGGTTCTAGATCTCCTTATCGGACCCCGACAGCCAGCGCAGCGTCATCACCCTTGACGTTTCTAACCTGATTCCCACCGTCTGGCAAGATGCCAAGCACCCGCCACGGCCTAGGTACTTGTCACCTTTAAACCCGTCCAGCATCACCTGCCCGATGTACTTCAAATATACTAACAGGTCGCTGTTACCTGTTATGCAGCTGGCAAAAACTACAAGGACGATGTTTCTTCTAGATCTAACAGCTTGGCCAACCAAGATCCTGGACCGAGGCATTGCTATGATCTTGTAAGTGCGTCTCTCTCTGTTGTATTGTTTTGTGCCTGCCAACGTGCTTTGCTAGGATTTTCGACCAGTAATCCCTTTGTGCAGACAATGATTTCTACTACTCGCTGCTAAATTAGATATGTAGATGTCATACATGTCTTTCTAGAGATTCCACTATAGGCTACATACAGAGCAAAATGAGTGAATCTACACTCGAAAATGCATCTATATACATCTGTATGTGGTCCATACTGGAATCTCTACAAAGACATATATTTAGGAACAGAGGCAGTACATTACACAAAATCGTAGGTGGCATGTAGGAATTCCAGTGCACTACATTAGGCTCCCTTAGAGTGCCTGCTAGTCCAGCACATAGAGTCATTGCTAGTTTATGCTACACACATCATTAATTGGTGGTTTAAATATGCGCAAGGGATATGCAATACATTATCATGTAGAGATGTCTGAAATTAGCCGTGTCAACTTGCAGATAGGGTTACACAATGAAAAAGTACAAGATGTATGTGGCAATTTCATGGAACATCGCAAAAAAAGGAGAGGCAGCGGTGAGCCTATACAGTGTGCTATGGTACGTCACTCCTCCATTGCAATCATCGTGACATGTTATTTGTATGTCAGTTCTATTGGCCAAGTTTCTTAGGGACAGTTATTACGAGTTATCCTAAGAAAATAAGCACCTGTGAATATAAGCTCCATGTAATAAGCCAACCAGTTCTTTTCATTGCGTTTTCAACTTATCTTTGGTATGATCAGTGAAAAGTCTAGATTGCATTATATTTTTTCATTCTGCTGCCCATATGAAAATTAATTTGACTTGCAAACATCACAAATTGAACCCAGTGCAGTAATTAATATGATAGGAAAACAGACCATCACTATTTGCTCAAAATGCAAATACAAAGATACCATCTACTTGGCACAATCTACTTTGGTCAATATTTTCCATAGAGATCCCATTGCCTAATTTAAACGAAGAACGCATGGCCCACATTTAAATGAAGAACAATTATTTATTGAAATTTGATGGTCCAAGTGGCTGGTTATTATCATATAGCAGCACCACCTGAAAGCATCATATAGTAGCAGCAGCTCATAGCAACTCATCATACAGCAGCAACAGCAGCAGTGTGCAATTCATCATATACCAGCAGCAGCTCATAGCAATTCATCATATAGCAGCAGCAGCAGCAGCTCATAGCAATTCATCATATAGCAGCAGCAGGAGCAGCTCATAGAAATTCATCATATAGCAGCAGCAGGAGCAACTCATAGCAATTCATCATATAGCAGCAGTAGGAGCAGCTCATAGCAATTCATCATATAGCATCAGCAGGAGCAGCTCATAGCAATTCATCATACAGCAGCAGCAGGAGCAGCTTATAGCAACTCATCATATAGCACCAGCAGCTCATAGCAATTCATCATATAGCAGCAGCAGATCATAGGAATTCTTCATATAGCAGCAGCAGCTCATAGCAATTCATCATATAGCAGCAGTAGGAGCAGCTCATAGCAATGCATCATATAGCAGCAGCAGAAGCACCTCATAGCAATTCATCGTATAGTGGATCAGAATGAAAATTTCGCAAAAAAATTAGAGGATATCCTCACCTTGTTGGATGAGCTCATCCTTCAACAGCACCTCAAGGCCACGGCCTGGGAGGTGGGGAGGGGGAATAATGTGCCTTCTGCCGCAGTGTGGCAGCAACCGTAGTTGTGCAGCGCCTGCCAGAGTAGTGCGTTGGACGAACCACAGTGGAGCAGATGCTGGAGACCATGAGAATGAGGGGCGGCACCAGAGGGAGGAGCAGCTAGGGAGATTTGCCCCTACCCGCCAGCCATGTAGCCTAGCTGGACAGAGCATCGTCGAGGACCAGGCTAGATGGGACCAGTGGTGACGGCTCACTGGAGGAACCCTAGTGCTGCAGGCAGGGGATCGAGGTAGAGGGAAAGGGGAGAGGAGATGCAAGCGGGCAGGGCAATGAACGCTTGCGTGTTTGTTTTTACTTGAGGGGTGAGGTGTGACGCGGGCATCAGCAGTTGCATTTTGAGTATAATATAGGCAGACAACAGAGTCATTTCACTATTCCCCTTCCCTTCAATTTTTAGTGAGGTTCTACCCGAAACACCCCCCTCCAAAGCGAAATTAGTTAAGCCCAAGGCCATAACTCAAAAATGACTTCTTTACATCTTTTATGGCTTATTTTGACAATAAGCCCTGAAAAGGCGGAATAGAACTGGCCCTTAACCTGCAATTCAATTGTGCGTGCAATGATGAATCACTCCTGCCTGCTATAGTGTACATTTAGGCATCATCATACATGGCATAACCTAATACATGTGCATTCCATTGTAGAATCTGGAATATGCAATGTTTATGTTAGTTCATACGTTGCACATGATGTTTAAATGCCCCTTAAATCTGGTCAGTCAAGTGATGGTCTTTAAGCCTCCTTCTTTGCTTCTTTTCTTGATATGTAAGATTTGCTCACACATCTGTTCAATTGCTTGTTTGCATCAGCCAGCCATACTAGGACTGTTTGCTTTGATTACTTGTTGTTCTTGACCTAACACTCTAACAGAGCTTGTCAACGATTTAAACACTAAGGGCTGCTGTAGTGGGGCCTTTTCTAACTCATAGGTGACATAAAGGTTTGGCTGTACACTAAAGTAGGCTCTCCAAGAGTACCTGGAGATCCAGTTCGAAGGTATGCCTAGTTTTTACATAGTGCAGACATAGTAAATGCTCATTTCATTGTGTGCAAGTGCAAGAGATGCGGCATGTTTCATTATGTGGTGTTGTTTTGTTATAATCTCATCCTTTTGTGTTCACAGACTGGAAAGTATGCATATTTATCTTCCAAGGAGACGAGTAACTAGTTTGTGTCACCTTGCAGAGGGGGTGCAATGAAGATAAGATTGAGGATTTCCAAGTACAAGATGTTAGGAAGGAGCCTTGCAAGAGAAGTAGGAGCTGCGCTGAGCCTCTTCAACCTGTTAAGGTAAGTCACTGTATCCAACTCAACAGTTCAATTCCTTGTTTGTTTCAGGCATAGTTAATTTGCTCTTTTCAATTGCTTTATTTGTCCTCAGTTAATGAGATGCCCAAAGAATGATGCCTGATGTTGGGTACTTGTATAACTATTAGTTGACATAATTAAAGGCCTTACCATTTAATTACTCTGCCGAAGTGTGCCTGAAGCTTTGAAGTCTATTAACCAACTATTATTGCATGAGGCTCACAATCTAGTTTATACTAGGCTAATGATTGCATAGTTTTGCTTGCTGTAGTATGTTTGTATGAAACCCTCTGCTGTTCATTATGCTCCCTAAGACTTTAATTGAGCTACAGAATGGCCAACTGCTTGCTTACTTCTACGCAACGTGCTGTCTAAATTTGTAACTTGTCTGTGTTTTGGATTGGGCCCCAACATCATGCTCCTCTGGTGAGCTAAGAGAGATTTCTGTATGCAGGCTGCACAGACTACCTTTTTTATAATTTTTAAAATATCACCTGCTTATGCTTCATGACGTGTAACATTATTGTTAGTCCTGTTTTGCCATGTACAAAATAGTCTCTCTTGCTCGCTTCATTGTTGTAACTATATTTTTGCCTAGTCATGTGTACTTACAGAAACATTTCAGGATGAAGTGACATCAACACAAAGATCTGCGAGCAGTGCGGCATGGCCATTACCGAATGATTATGGATTGGAATTGGAATGTGCTGATGTTCTCGAGCATCAACTAGAGGTGGCAAGACAGCGTGTACATGATTCTCAACGTACAATCAACATGTTGAGACTGGACATGCAGGTATTAGATGCAGGAGTCAAAAAAATGAAACAAGACACTAAGGTAACAACGAAGGAATTGGAGATTTTGCAGATTGAAATTTGTGCTATCTAAATCTGGCCAATCCTATTTTCTGAAGAGATTATAGTTCAAATGGTAAGTTATGTTGATGCGCGTCCATGATGTATGAGTTGTATTTGCCCAGTGTATGTAATTTGCTGTTTGTGTATGCTTTATTATCACTGGTGCCGAACCATAATGCCAAGTGGGTATAATTGGCTGTAATTTCTTTATTGTATAGTGTAGGATTATTCTATGTTTCTATGCCTTATTATCTTTATTGTATAGTGTATGTTTTTTAGAGGTGATAGTATAGAGTAGGATAATTCTTTGAATATGCTATATCGTTCAAACGGGGGCCAACTCGCCCAAACGTTGTAGTGACCATGGCCCTCCACAGGCCGTACGATCCATGGACCATCTACGGGACGGGCGATCCATGGCCTTCTTTGGCTGTCGGATCTGTGGGCCTTCAATGGGCTGTCGGATCCATGGGCCCGTCGGATCCATGGGCCTTCTATGGGCCGTCGGATCCATGGGCCTTCTATGGGCTGTTGGATCAATGGGTTTTCTATGGGCCGTCGGGTCAATGGGCCTTCTACGTCCCGTAGGATCCATGGGCCTTCTACGGGACGTCTCATCTATGGGCCTTGTATGGGCCGTATAAGGGGCCGTAAACGGGCTAGAGTGGAAATCGTACGTTTTATGGGATGACCATAACAGGCCGTTAATAGGCCGTATTTGATGATGCTATGAAAATGGCCCAACAGATTAACGGGCCACAAACGGGCCGACTGTATCCACGGGCTGAATTTGGCCCACAAGCAGAAAAGGCCACTAACAGGTCGTAAGTAACCAAATGCTGGAAATGAGCCCAAAAATAAATGGGCCCTAAGAAAGCCGAAAGTTAACACAGGCTGGAAACGACCCAATGGAATAATGGCCCGCTAATGGGTATAAAGCGATACACTGTTCATTATGGGCCAATTTGACCACGGGCCGTTAATGGGCCAAGAGTTACAAAGGGACTCATATGGGCTGAAATACGTCATGGGCCATACATGGGACGGAAGTTACAACGGGCTGGAATCATATTGGACGACCCAGATGACGCTACTGGGCCTAATTCCGGAAGGCCGTAACGGGCCGTGAGTTAGCGGGCTGTAAATGGGCTATATGCGAACATGCCGTTAACAGACTTTCCATGGGCCGGCCCGCCACCTTTTGACCAAGTCAAACGGGCCACCCTTTTCACAGGAATGGGCCTCTGTTGGGCCGTGCCACGTGTCGACGTATCATAGGCGCCTGGGGTCCAATGAGTGGATGACATCTGTCCCAACGGTGAGCCGACATGTGTTTCCTCCAGCCAATGATGATTTTACACGTGGAAAATCCCCATTGGTCGGGGCTGTTAACGGGTTATCGGATCCAAAACCGGACCCGATAGCTTAACGGCGTTCCGTTAAGGTGGATGCCACATGTTGGTCACCCTTGACGAAAGCACTTCTGTGACGCGCGATTTATCGTCATGGAAGTGGACACTTCCGTGATGATAATTTTGGTAATGTCATGGAACACTTCTACGACAACACAGGTATGACTATCTTGATTCTGTCATAAAATCTTCATGGATGTACATGCATGATAAAAAACGCGACCTACTGTGACAAACACGTATCATCACGGAAGTGTATTTTTTTGTAGTGGGATTAGCTAGCAGTTTCTCTATCATACCTGAAGGAATTTTAAAGTAAACATTTTCAGTAGGTTCAGTAGGTTGAGGAGCAACTCTTTGCTCTACTGGTCGAGGTGAAGGTACCCCGAACAAGCCCCTCAAAGGATTATCTTCCATAGTAACAAGTGACAGTAAATTTCGGCACACTATATAAATTTTTCCTTACCAAAGGTGCTTCACTCCCCGAATGGCGCCAGAAAAGAGTCTTGATGACCCACAAGTATAGGGGATCTATCGTAGTCCTTTCGATAAGTAAGAGTGTCGAACCCAACGAGGAGCAGAAGGAAATGACAAGCGGTTTTCAGTAAGGTATTCTCTGCAAGCACTGAAATTATCGGTAACAGATAGTTTTGTGATAAGGTAATTTGTAACGGGTGACAAGTAACAAAAGTAAAAAAAGGTGCAGCAAGGTGGCCCAATCCTTTTTGTAGCAAAGGACAAGCCTGGACAAACTCTTATATAAAGGAAAGCACTCCCGAGGACACATGGGAATTATCGTCAAGCTAGTTTTCATCACGCTCATATGATTCACGTTAGTTACTTTGATAATTTGATATGTGGGTGGACCGGTGCTTGGATACTGCCCTTCCTTGGACAAGCATCCCACTTATGATTAACCCCTCTTGCAAGCATCCACAACTACAAAAGAAGTATTAAGGTAAACCTAACCATAGCATGAAACATATGGATCCAAATCAGCCCCTTACGAAGAAACGCATAAACTAGGGTTTAAGCTTCTATCACTCTAGCAACCCATCATCTACTTATTACTTCCCAATGCCTTCCTCTAGGCCCAAATAATGGTGAAGTGTCATGTTAGTCGATGTTCACATAACACCACTAGAGGAGAAACAACATACATCTCATCAAAATATCGAATGAATACCAAATTCACATGACTACTTATAGCAAGACTTCTCCCATGTCCTCAGGAACAAACGTAACTACTCACAAATCATATTCATGTTCATAATCAGAGGGTTATTAATATGCATAAAGGATCTGAACATATGATCTTCCACCAAATAAACCAACTAGCATCAACTACAAGGAGTAATCAACACTACTAGCAACCCATAGGTACCAATCTGAGGTTTTGAGACAAAGATTGGATACAAGAGATGAACTAGGGTTTGAGAGGAGATGGTGCTGGTGAAGATGTTGATGGAGATTGACCCCGTCCCGATGAGAGGATTGATGGTGATGACGATGGTGATGATTTCCCCCTCCCGAAGGGTTGTTTCCCCGGCAGAACAGCTCCGCCGGAGCCCTAGATTGGTTTCGCCAAGTTCCGCCTCGAGACGGCGGAGTTTCATCCCGAAAGCTTCCTCCTTATTTTTTCTAGGACGAAAGACTTCATATAGCAGAAGATGGGCACAGGAAGCCTGCCATGGGGCCCACGAGGCAGGGGGCGCACCCAGGGGGTAGGGCGCGCCCCCACCCTCGTTGCCAGGGTGTGGGCCCCCTCTGGTTGATTCTTTCGCCGGTATTTTTTATTAATTCCAAAAAGTGCCTCCGTGAAGTTTCAGGACTTTTGGAGTTGTGTAGAATAGGTCTCCAATATTTGCTCCTTTTCCAGCCCAGAGTTCCAGTTGCCGGCATTCTCCCTCTTCATGTAAACCTTGTAAAATATGAGAGAATAGGCATAAGTATTGTGAAATAATGTGTAATAACAGCCCATAATGTAATAAATATCAATATAAAAGCATGATGCAAAATGGACGTATCCTTAAGCCCAAGCCCATAACTAAAAAATGAGTTCTTTACATCTTTTATGGCTTATTTTGACAATAAGCTCTGAAAAGGCGGAATAGAACTGGCCCTTAACCTGCAATTCAATTGTGCGTGCAATGATGAATCACTCCTGCCTGCTATAGTGTACATTTAGGCATCATCATACATAACATAACATAATACATGTGCATTCCATTGTAGAATCTGGAATATGCAATGTTTATGTTAGTTCATATGTTGCACATGATGTTTAAATGCCCCTTAAATCTGGTGAGTCAAGTGATGGTCTTTAAGCCTCCTTCTTTGCTTCTTTTCTTGATATGTAAGATTTGCTCACACATCTGTTCAATTGCTTGTTTGTATCAGCCAGCCATACTAGGACTGTTTGCTTTGATTACTTGCTGTTCTTGACCTAACACTCTAACAGAGCTTGTCAACGATTTAAACACTAAGGGCTGTTGTAGTGGGGGCTTGTATAACTCATAGGTGACATAAAGTTTTGGCTGTACACTAAAGTAGGCTCTCCAAGAGTACCTGGAGATCCAGTTCGAAGGTATGCCTAGTTTTTACATAGTGCACACATAGTAAATGCTCATTTCATTGTGTGCAAGTGCAAGAGATGTGGCATGTTTCATTATGTGGTGTTTTTTGTTATAATCTCATCCGTTTGTGTTGTTCACAGACTGGAAAGTATGCATATTTATCTTCCTAGGAGACGAGTAACTAGTTTGTGTCACCTTGCAGAGGGGGTGCAACGAAGATAAGATTGAGGATTTTCAAGTACAAGATGTTAGGAAGGAGCCTTGATGGAGAAGGAGGAGCAGCGCTGAGCCTGTTCAACTAGTTAAGGTAAGTCACTGTATCCAACTCAACAGTTCAATATCTTGTTTGTTTCAGGCATAGTTAATTTGCTCTTTTCAATTGCTTTATTTGTCCTCGGTTAATGAGATGCCCAAACAATGATGCCTGATGTTGGGTACTTGTATAACTACTAGTTGACATAATTAAAGGCCTTACCATTTAATTACTCTGGCAAAGTGTGCCTGAAGCTTTGAAGTCTATTAACCAACTATTACAGCATGAGGTTCACAATCTAGTTTATACTAGGCTAATGATGCATAGTTTTGCTTGCTGTAGTAGGTTTGTATGAATCCCTCTGCTGTTCATTATGCTCCCTAAGACTTTAATTGAGCTACAGAATGGCCAACTGCTTGCTTACTTATACGCAACATGCTGTCTAAATTTGCAACTTGTCTGTGTTTGGGATTTGGCCCCAACATCATGCTCCTCTAGTGAGCTAAGAGAGATTTCTATATGCGGGCTGCACAAACTACCATTTTTGTAATTTTTAAAATATCACCTGCTCCTCTAGTTTGTCTTGCTCGCTTCACTGTTGTAACTATATTTTTGCCCTAGTCATGTGTACTTACCGAAACATTTCAGGATGAAGTGACATCAACACAAAGATCGGCGAGCAGTGCGGCATGGCCATTACCAAATGATTATGGATTGGAATTGGAATGTGTTGATGTTCTCGAGCATCAACTAGAGGTGGCAAGACAACATGTACATGATTCTCAACGTACAATCAACAAGTTGAGACTGGACTTGCAGGTATTAGATGCAGGAGTCAACAAAAATTGAAACGAGACACTGAGGTAACCACGAAGGAATTGGAGATTTTGCAGACTGAAATTTGTGCTATCTGAATCCAGCCAATCCTATTTTCTGAAGAGATTATAATTCAAATGGTAAGTTCTGTTGATGTGTGTCCATGATGTATGAGCTTTATTTATCCAGTGTATGTAATTTGCTGTTTGTGTACGCTTTATTATCACTGGTGCCGAACTACAATGCCCAGTGTGTATATTCGGCTGTAATTTCTTTATTGTATAGTGTAGGATTATTCTACGTTTCTATGCCTTAGTCTTTTTATTGTATAGTGTATGTTTTTTAGAGGCGATAGTATAGAGTAGGATAATTCTTGAATATGCTATATCATTGAAACGGGGGCCAACATGCCCAAACATTTCCTAGATGGCATACAAACGAAAAAAAATGTGTAGTCAAAGCGGGCCTTAATTGGGCTGGTCAAAATAATATTTAGTGGATCCCGAATGATGTGGCCCACCGTAACAATGGCTATTAGCAAGCCGTTAACAGGCCAAAAGCTCGATAGGGCCGTAAAAATGGAAATGGCCCACGGGCCTCTAGCAGGCCAAAATAAATGTCAATTTTGTCTCGGCCCTTTTACTTTACGGGTCAGTAAGAGGCCGAAAGTGTTATGGGCCAGAGGACGCCCAATTTGCAAACTAGGCTTTTAACAGGCCGAAAGTCGCGTCGGGCTGAAATTTTGCCTTGCGGAACATGGGCCCCTAATGGACCCAAAGTCAAAGGCCCAACCATTGTGTGGGCCGTTGACAGGCCGAAAGACAAAATGGGCTAGGAATCGGCCCATTTACCGAATGGGACGAGGACAGGCCTAAAGTCACAACGGGCTAGAATTGGCCCAATTGCAGAATGGGCCGAGAAAGGGCTGAAAGACATTCCGGGCCGTTAACGGGCTGTAACTGACGATGGGCTGCTAACAGGCCGAAAGAAGCTCGGGCCGTAATTGGGCCCAAAGACGTAGCGGGCCGTTAACGGGCTGAAACTAACGATGGGCTGGAAATTGTCAAATCTAGAATGGGCCTTTGACGGGCCGATTCTGTGTAACTTGTATGGGTCATGCTTGTGAATGGGCCTGACTCAAGTAGGCCGCTAATGGGCCGGCCCGCTTATTTTGACAGGACCGGCCTTTTAACCTGAATGGGCCACTACTGGGCTGAGACACGTGTCAACGTATCATAGGCCCGTTCCGTCCATTCGATGGATGACAACTGCCGAACGCCGGGCCGACACGTGGATCTGCCGGCGAATGAGAAGTTTACACGTGGAAAATCCCCATTGGTCAGCGCTGTTAACGGGTTATCGGATCCAAATCGGAACCCTATAGCTTAATTGCGACCCGTTACGGTGGATGCCACGTGTCGGTTACCCTTGACGAAAGCACTTCTATGACGCGCGATTTATCGTCATGGAAGTGGACACTTCTGTGATGATAATTTTTGTTATGTCATGGAACACTTCTACGACAGCACAGGTATGACTATCTTGATTCTGTCATAAAATCATCATGGATGTACATGCATGACACAAAACGTGACCTACTATGACAAACACGTATCATCACGGAAGTGTATTTCTTTTATAGTGTAGGGGGATATCATAACTAGGGGGAGCTTTTCTCCAAGAATTGAGCTAAAGCAACTCTAATGGTGTGGACACAATAATGCTTTATGTAAAAGTGGTAACCCCACTTGTGCTTAAACGATGAGTATGACCTATGATCAAATGTTCTCATTTGACTCCTAAGTCAATATACTCATATAAAGATGACCTAGTCATCGACAAATTGCTTGATAGATGCTAGAGTGTTTGTGCATGCTTTGCCACATATTTCATTTGCTATCTTCTTGTGTGAGCATGTTGGTTGCATATTTTTCTCATTCGAGGACATCCATTTGTTGCTCTGATTGTTTGGATTTTCTTTTTGCCAATTGGATGGACAAGAATGCCTAAGAACTCCCTCTAGCTATCTATGATTTTCTCGTCTCAAACTCTATTCATGCTACATCACAATGTTTGAACAAGTCAAATTCGGACCCTCCGGGTGAGGAGCACTCGGAGCCACCGATCCGTCAAGGGCTTAATTTCCAAAACCTCTTAATGCATTTCGGTCAGACCAATCCATTCCATTTGGTCATACCGAGTTCATTAAGTTGATCTAGGTTTTAATCTCGGTGCAACCGATTAGAACAGTTCGGTCTCACCGAGTTGTAGAAACCGCTTACGATTCTGCATCTCGGTGCCACCGAGTCATTCCACTCGGTCACACCGACAGTGACTGGATGTATATACCCGGGTTAGAAATTTGGAAATTTCTCCGAAACCCTTCGCCCGCGCCTGTCCAGCTCTGCCGACTCGAGGTCTCCGTGTCGTCTCCTCGTCGCCCGCGACCTCCTGTCGCTGGTGTTCGCCGCCGTCAACGGGAATCTTCACCGCCGTTGTCGCTGTAGCGGGCTCATCACCAAGCTAGGGTATGAACTCAACCCTTTGTGCTTTCCTAACTCCGATTCTTAGCGCAAAGATCAATGCCTATATTCATGCCACGGTTGAAACGACTCTATCAACTGCAAAACTCCGTTAGATTAGATTTGATGCAAAAATTTAGGTTTAGGTTTCCGCCGAACTCATCTCGGACCGACCGATATTAGGATTTCGGTCTCACCGATTTGGCCCAGGCCATTGCACATGTACTAATCGGTCTGACCAAAGTGTATGAATCGGTGTGACCGAATTTACTTTCTCTGTGAAACCCTAGCATCTCGGAGTCACCGAACTGTGTCTCGGTTTGACCGATTTCACCAGTTTAGACTCTAAAGCTGCTTCGGTGTCACCGAGTTTGTAATATTGGTAGCTCGGAAATTCTTTTTTAGAAAACTAAAACTAAGTTTTTGACTCATTTGATTTGCAAAAATAACTGTTCTTTGTGATACTCATCTACTCCATCTCAACCTATCTATTCACAAGGTCAGCTTTCAGTGTCAGAGATTTCAGACCAGAGTGACAGCCAGAACAAGTCTGAGGAGCACCAAAATCTTAGTGAGGGCACTAGGCCGTCCAATAGCGGTTATGATGAGGGTAGCAGAAGCACACCAAGCAATCTGCCCAAGGCAGCAACAAGGACAAGGAGGAAGAGAAATTCAGATTCTGAGGATGAAGATTTTGTAGTTGATGAAGAGGTCACTTCCAAGAAGAAGTTGATCAAGAAAGAGCAAACTGCTGCTGCTGCTGGCATCAAGCTAGGCATGAAGAAGAAGGCTCCAGCTCAGAGGAAGCCTATGTCAAAAGCCAGAGTGTCAACTCAGGAAACAATGGAATTCTCTCTTGAACCAAGAGAAGAAGAAGCTGCTGGAGGCAAGAAGAGAAAGGAAAGGGTCAAGAAGACCATTGCCAGAGTGATTGGCAGATCCTCAATGATGAAAGACCCAACTGAAGATGAGGATGAGGATGAAGATCAGGAAGAAGAAGAAGCTGCTCCACCTCCACCAAAGTCTCAGAAACTTATGGGTGATGCAATCAAGTCAGGGGCTGCTCCTTGTAAGCCTATGACTGCCCCCAAGCCAGCTGCTCAAGCATCAAAACCCTCAACACCAAAGAGAAGTACAAGAAACATTCCTGCTGCAGAGAAGAACAAGGCCCACTACCTGAAATTGAAGAAGATGAAGAGGCCCAAGTGCTTAGAAAGCTCAAGCCCAAGATCCCAGACCATGATGACACTCATCCTGTTGCTGAAAACATGAAGATAAGGAAAGATGCTGGTCTTAGACTTTGGAGGCAGACAGATCCTTAGGCTACAAGGAGAAGGACTGCTATAGACTACAGGTTCCACACTAAGGAACAGCAGGACTTCTATGAGACTGTCCTCCTAGACAAGATGCCCATTGTTACTGACATGAGATGGGCCGATTGGAAGTTCATTGACAACAATGAAGACCACTTTCTTGGAGTTCATGAGAGCTTCAGAATGAATGGAGTTGACAAGTTTGTGGGTCAGAAACTAACAAAGTGGAATGATGAGATGGTGATGCAGTTTTATTCCACATCTCAATTTTACCCAGATGGCAAGATAGTCTGGATGACTGAAGGCACAAGATATCAGTCTTCAATTGCTAAGTGGGCCAAGCTGATCAATGCACCTGAAGAAGGAGAGAATGACACTGATGTGTATGCCAAGCCCAGGAAAGATCACAACTCCATGGCAGACATGTACAAGGAAATTCCAGATGATGCCTTGGAAACTCACAAGTTTGGCTCTGTTTATTATCTGCTGTCAGGGCTGCCAACAATCAACACTATCCTCAGGCTCACTTTATTGCCCAAGTCTGGAGATCACAGGATGATCAGAGGGCACTCCATCAACTTGCTACATATGTTTGATGTGCTAGAGAAGTTCAAGGTGATGTCCTTGATAGTTGAGACTGTAAAGAGGACTGCAGCTGACTAGAAGAGATCATGTGGCTATGCTCCGCATATTCAGATGCTCATAAATTCCAAGATGGACACAGGCACATATTTGTTGGACAAAGAGCACCTTCCCTTGAGGCCGGACATTGAGGATAACACTGTTGTGATGGATGCTTCACATCCTACTTCAGTTGAGGCTCAAGAGAAGAGAGAGAAGGCTAAGGCTGAAAAAGCTTCAAAGCCTCCAGATCCCTCACCAGTCAATCTCAAGACCAAGGACTAGCTCAGCTATCTACTTGAGGCCACATTGAGAATGGAGAAAGGACTAGCTACCCTGACTCGACATCAAGAGAGCCTTGAGAGGATCTTTCAGACAAAGCTTCATGACTTAGATATCAAGGTCACTAAGATTCAGACTTCAGTTGAGAAGATATAGGAAGATCTTGAGGACAGGAGTGACAGGACAACCACAGATGCTTATCAGAGGGAGCCTAGAGCACAAAGTCTGCAGCAGTGCCAGTCATTCACACCAAGGCCACAACTTCGGCTCCTGCAGCCACAGCTTCAGTTGCCCCTCTAGTGGCAACCCCTCCAGTACCTCAGATGTCAGCCGAAGTTTTTGCAGATGTTGTTCTCTCCATGCCATCTTTGCACTCCGGAGCTCTCGGAGATCGTGCTTAGAGTGCCGTATAGCACTATGCATTTTCAAGCTTTTTGGTAACTTGTTGCCAAAGGGGGAGAAAGTGTATAGATCATAGGCTTCGAGAGAGAGTGTGTGTGTGTTTTGTTTTTTATTGGTCTCTCTTGCGACTGTTTTGCTTGTGTTTGCTACAATATTTGTGCTTGTGTGTGAGATACTTCTATGATCATGTGGTTGATCATACTTTGCTCTATTATGATATGCTTAATGATGCTATCCTATCCACTATGTATGATCAATCATATTTGTCTTGGTGATGAGTGCATGTTATGTATGTTCTATCATTTTGAGCGCTCCACCAAGATGTATGTGACATGGAAGAGTAACCCATGAGCCTAATCGATTGTGCATTTGCATTCAAAAGCAAATCACCAATAATGCACCAATTTAGGGGGAGCTCTTGCTTATCACATACTTCTCAAAGCGACGATATATTTCATTCTTATCATCATTTTTCGAAGCTTTGATCTATATGTTGTCATCAATTACCAAAAAGGCGGATATTTAAATTCTTAACAACATATAGCTCATTCAACTAATATCCTTTCAAGATGATTATTTCAGAAAGTTCAATGATTGGCATGGCATGGACTAGAGATGTGGACCCCTCAAAATGCTAAGGACAAATATTGGAAAAAGCTCAAGACTCTTCATTTCTATTATAGTGATCCAAGATCACATTGAGTCCATAGGAAAGCCAATACTATTAAAAGGGGATGAGGTGTTGATTAATGGTCTACTTGCTCAAAGTGCTTAGTGATATGCTCCAAATCCCTCAACCATCTTCTCAAATCCAAATATGTACTAAGCATAAAGTCAAACTCGGCCCCAATGATTTGATTCATCCGGCGCCACCAAGTTCACTTGACATAAGCCATAGCTAGAAACCCTAATCAGTTCGGTCTCACCGATAGGGATCTCGGTCTCACGGAGATGGGATTGCAAACTCTCTGTTTCCCTTCGTAACGTTTCGGTCTCACCGAAATGAGTGATCAGTCCCACCGAGTTCGCAATGCAAACTCTCTGTTTCCCTCTTGTAATGTTTGATTCTTACCGAAAGGAGCGATCGGTCCCACTGAGTTTGCTTGACCAACTCTCTGTTGCTTGTTACTGAAATCGGTCTCACCGAGTTGAAGTAATCGGACAAACCGAGATCAAGTTTTGCCCTATCCCTAGCGCATCAGCCTCACCGAGTTGATCATGTCAGTCCCACCGAAAATCCTAACGTCCATATTTTGAACTGAATCGGTCTCACCAAGTTCATATATTCGGTCTGACTGAGTTGGCTCTTTGTGTGTAACGGTTAGATTTTGTGTGGAGGCTATATATACCCCTCCACCCTCCTCTCCATAAGTGAGAGAGCCATCAGAACGTGCCTACACTTCCAGCATTCATTTTCTGAGAAAGAACCACCTACTCATGTGTTGAGACCAAGACATTCCAATCCAACCACAAGAATTTTGATCTCTAGCCTTCCCCAAGTTGCTTTCCACTCAAATCATCTTTCCACCATAGCCAAATCTGTGAGAGAGAGTTGAGTGTTGGGGAGACTATCATTTGAAGCACAAGAGCAAGGAGTTCATCATCAACACACCATCTATTACCTTTTGGAGAGTAGTGTCTCCAAGATTGGTTAGGTGTCACTTGGGAGCCTCTGTCAAGACTGTGGAGTTGAACCAAGGAGTTTGTAAGGGCAAGGAGATCGCCTACTTCGTGAAGATCTACCGAAGTGAGGCAAGTCCTTCGTGGGCTATGGCCATGGTGGGATACACAAGGTTGCTTCTTCGTGGACCCTTCGTGGGTGGAGCCCTCCATGGACTCGCGCAACCGTTACCCTTCGTGGGTTGAAGTCTCCATCAACGTGGATGTACGATAGCACCACCTATCGGAACCACGCCAAAAAACTCCGTGTCTACATTGCGTTTGCCACTCCAAACCCCTAACTTTACCTTCATATGCAATGATTTACATTCCGCTGCTATACTCTTAGAATTGCATGTGTAGGTTGATTGCTTGACTTGTGCTAAGTTGTTAAAATTTGCCAAGACAAAAAATTGGGAAAAGGCTAGATTTTTATTTGGTCAAGTAGACTAATCACCCCCTCTAGACCTACTTTCGATCCTACAGGCCCTCAAAGACGATGCACGTTCCTGGCTCCTGAACCTGCCGGTGGGGTCGATCTCCTCCTGGGATGAGCTTCACGAGCGCTTCATCGCCAACTTCCAGGGTACTCGTGACCGTGCTCCTGCGGTAGGTGACCTGCGGCGTGTGAAGCAGCAACCGGGCGAGACCTTGCACAAATACATACAATGCTTCACCAACGTTCGCTTCAATATCCTGAAGGTGTCGGACGAGGCCATCATTTCAGCGTTCTCTGATGGCGTCCGGTATGTCAAGGTGAAGGAGGAGCTCGCCATTCATGAGGACTTATGTTCGGCCTTGGAGATGTTCAACATGGCGAGCAGGTGCGCAAGGGCAGAAGAAGGTCGCCTCTCCCTCCCAGAACTTCCGGAGGCCAACCCTGAAGACAAGAAAGCCAAGGCCAAGGAGGTAAAATGCAATGGCCCCGCTGTGCTCGCGGTCGAGCCAGAGATGAAGTGCGGCCGCGAGCACGATGATCCTCCTAGGGGTAACCGCCCATTCTGCGTCTTCCACAACGTCCACAACCACAACACCAACTATTGCCCGGAGCTTAGGGCGTTCCGAGACGGGCGCCTTGGCCGCCGCCCCGAGCGTGGTGACCGTGGCTACGACCATGGAGAAGGCCACTGGGACAACCGCGACATCTGTCAGGACTGCCGAGACCAGCGTCGCGAGGACCACTGGCAGGGTCAGCCTCGCGATGGTCCTTTGCGAGACCAGCCTCGTGAGGACCGTCCTCAGGGCAATGCCGGCCTCCCTCTGCTGCCACCGCCGCCAAGGAGGAACAATGACAATTGGCAAGACGATGGGGCTGGGGGCTTCCAAGAGCCTCGCGCGATCGCCTGCATCCTGGGTGGCACTCAGGCTCCCGCCTCTCATCGCATCTTGAAGCAGTTCGCTTGTGAGGTGAACGCGGCCCTCCCCAAGCTTGAGGCGTCGCGCCCCCTCAAGTGGTCCAAGCATGCCATCACCTCTGAATCCATGGATCAACTCAACTGTTCAGCCGCCGCTGGCTCACTCCCGATGCTCTGCACGCCGACCATTAGCAACGTCCTCGTGACCAAGACCCTGTAGACGGTGGCGCGGGGCTCAATGTCCTCTCCGCCGAGACGTTTGGCACGCTCCAGGTGCCCTATGACCAGCTCCTCCCCACCAAGCCTTTCTCAGGAGTGACCGACTGCTCCACCGTTCCCATAGGGCAGGTCCGCCTCTCGGTCACCTTCAGCAAGCGCGACAACTACCACACAAAGCTCATCGACTGTGACGTCGCCCACATCGGCCTCGCATACAGCGCCATCCTCGGGTATCCGGCCCTCGCCAAGTTCATGGCAGCAACTCACCACGGCTACAATGTCCTCAAGATGCCAGGAAGTGGTGGTGTCATCATGGTCGCCTGTGACGAAAAGGATGTGGTGTGCTCCCTCGAGCGCGCTTACCAAGCCGCAGCGGTCGAGAACTCTGATGGCAAGGGTGCCGTCCTGCCTCTAGAGGTCGTCCCCAAGAAGAAGAAGCAGCTCCTCCCGAAGGGCCCTCAAGAGGCTGGGGTGCCCGACGATCGTACCTCAGGCCCCGCGCCCGCTGCTGGGGCGCCTTTCCCTCTCGCCTAGGAAGGCGCGCCCGGTGCCCCCTCATGACAGGCTCGGGGGCTCTCATCCGGAGGGCCTCTGACCTGACCATCGCAACTACGGAGGCGTTCGGGCACCACTTCGAGGTGTGTCCCGACGCGCGCCCCCGCGAGCAAGGCGCCAGGCGCGAGTCGCCAGGCGCACGAGAGTTCACCACCAAGGCAATCGAGGAACTTCAGGAGGCGCGAGCCATGCGTGGCCAGCATCGCCCCGCATCACCGAACGCAGCCGCGGCCCCTGACATGGGCGGCGAGCTGTGTGTCTGCGTCAACATCCCAGGCCTCAACAGGGCCGCTTCTCAGGAGCTATTCTAGCCATCGCGCATCGGCCGAAGTGGGGGCTACCCCTACAGCTACGTCTGCATGCCTTTCGGCCTGCTGAGCATGGGCACCTTGTTTCAGCGCTACATGCAGGGTGTCTTGGTGACTCACGAGGCTAGACGCTAGGTGGTCCTGACACAGTAGGTGCCGGACCCTCGCGAGTTCCCCAGACCTCCGGAGCCGGAAGGCCTGTGAGGAGCGATTTCTGCAGCACGCATCTTTAGCTACTCCAACGCTTCTACAACAATGGTGCCAGGTGACTTTTTTGGTTTGTTCAACTGGGGGCGACCCTCGGGCTGCATCATCCTCAGAACTGGCTTCGCCTTCATGAATTTCCCAAGTATTTCAAATGCCTGTCCGGTGCTTCGTCACCATGATGTCACCGCGCCCTCATGAACCCGCCCGCGACCGCCTCATGATTAAGGACTGGCACGACGTCTGTGCTCGGGTTTGTCCCTACAGTGCTGACAAATCCAAGCGACCGAGCTCTATCCCGTGGGCCAGCTCCCGTGCGCGTCACCTCCTGTGGCCCTTGGTGCCTTGTTCTCACATGAGCTAATCATGTGTGGGAAAGTAAGGGCGCGAGGCCTGGTTCGTACAACCGCAGTTCGACGCTTTGCCACAGCGGGAGCCATGCGCCGGCTGTTCTTTCGTGGGATCGTTGCATGAGAAGACTTGGCACGACATCTGTGCTCGGGTCCATCCCTGCAGCGTTGACAAAACCAATGGCCAAGCTCTGTCTAACGGGCCGAACCCGTTGACGTCACCTCCTAGGGTCATTGGTGTCCGGCCTTCCCATGCGATAACCTCTAGAGGGGCTTCGGCGCAGGACCCCCATTGCCCCACAGGTGTCTTACGAGCGCCCCGTGCCGCAAAAATCAGGCGCAACTCGCCTTGAGGTAGGGCCTTGTGAGTCCCGTGCTGGCTCACAAGTGCCCAGATACACCTCCTCCAGTTCTGCAGTGCTAGCCACGCGTACGAACGGGGCTGTACATGCCTTGGAGTCTCCCCAAAGGGAACTCCCACCCACGCACCAATGGAAGCCCCATGCTCCACGCTAGCGGATGACACGGCCGAGTTGCGGGTATGCCCACGCTAAAGTGGAAGCACCATGCTCCGCGCTGGTGAATAAACAACTGAGGGCGCCCTCGCAGCCGCACCAACCTTAGGACAGCCTCTCGGCTCTTCGCTCATTAACACCTCACAACTTAGGCCAGGCCTGGCACGCGCCACCCTACCAGGTCTGGGTACCTGGTCTTCTCCCGTTCCTCCCCAGGCGAAAACTGGTGAGGAAAGGTATGGAGGACTCCGACTGCTCGCTTTTCCATCATGAGGGTTGTTCGTATGTCAAGGGGGACCCCTGAGCATCGCGACTCAGGGGCCTCACTAGTCACGTAGCCCCTCACCCCTTGGTCTCGTCCTGGTGATCCGGGCGCCCCAACGGCGGTCGAGGTACGCGCGGGGCCGGGCCCTGCCGACGCAGAACATTGAGGCCGTTCGTACGTCAAGGAGGACCCCTGAGCATCGCGACTCAAGGGCCTCACTAGTCATGTAGCCCCTCGCCCCTTGGTCTCGTCCTAGTGATCCGGACGCCCCAATGGCGGTCGATGTATGTGCGGGGCTCGGCCCTGCCGACGCAGAACGCTAAGGCAAACATGAAGAAAACCGAGCACGAGAAGGAAATCGCGGAGTTCTAACAGTTATTACAAAACATGCATTGTTTCACAAATTTAAGCAGAAGTCTTGCGCCTCCACGAGGCACGGTAAATGATGGCAGGAATAAAATCAGGAAGAAGCGCCACCATCGCCTTGGCCATCCCCGCCGCTCGTCCTGGTCGCTGGGAGCCCATCGTTGACATCGCTGCCACCGATCCTAGTTGTCGCGTCCCCGGGCTCGGGAACGCATCGGAACTTCCCCAGTAATGCGCCCACTGGCTCCTTCACGGCCTCAACGGCAGCAATACGGGACTCAGGAGCCATCGGTTCTATCAGTGCGCTGAGGTCGAAGCCTGGGTCCCGGAGGTGGAGGTGGCTGAAGACGCGTGTCGCGCCCGCGATGAAGAGCAAGTGGCACTCCCCCTCCACCCAGGAGTCCACTCCAGCGGCGGCACCCTCAAGCGCCTTAGCAAGCTTTGGGAAAAGCCCGGCGAGGCCGTCCTCAGGAGTCACCAGCAGCTCTTCGTACCCTCCCCCGCAGATGGAGCACAGCGCCTCGCGAGACCTGAGCTCGAGGGAGATGAAGGCCTCGCCTTCCATGGCCGCTGTTTTCTCGGTGGCGGCCAGGGCCTTCTCCCTGGCCTCCAGTTGGGCCATCGCCTCGGAGACGTGCTGGGCATGTGTTGCCTGGGCCTTGTCCACCTCCTCCTTCTGCTTGCTCAGGCAGTCCCGCTCCACAGCTTGGTCGGTGGTCACCTGGGCCAGCTTGGCCTCGCGATCGGTGGGCTCCGCCTCGCGGGCCTTGAGGTCCTCCTCCTGCTGCTGAAGTCGTTGGGTGTGCGCAGCATGTCCCTCCCGAGGATCTTCAGGTTGGCCTCTGCCTTGTCGCAGTGTTCCTTGGCGGACGGGGCGCTGGACAGCGCCGCGTGGCGGGCCTTCACACCACAAAAAAAAGACACATCCGTGACATTTTGGGCCGAACAACATTTTTTTCTGTCATACTTATGACACTTCTATGACAATAATTGTGACAAAACCCGGTATCATCATAGATGTGGTGGGGTCCTACTTCTATGACAAAAAATCATGACAGAAAATGGGCTTTTCGTCCTGGGCGGGCCGGAGACGCAGCTGCATGACATTCTTTGGGCCGTCCATGACGGAAAAAACCATGGTGGAAGCGAGGGCGAGGAAAATATCAGGGTGTTCCCGGTTACGGTGGGTGGTCGGGGCCAAGCGATGCGCGTTGCTCTCGTACACGCACGCACATGGGTGCGAGGCGTTGGGCTCTAACTGAACCCGAGTGAGGCGTTGGGCTCTAACTAAACCCGAGCGATTGCACTGCAGGCTACGCGTTACTGAACCCGAGTGATCGATCGATGGCTGTTAACTGAACCCGATCGAGCGATTCCTTCCCTACTGCTGCTAACTGAAGCCGATCGATGCTGCCTCTGGATGAACAGTGAGCGTTGCTGGGGGGGGTTGGATGAATAGTTCCCGGTGGGGGGATGAATAGGACCCCGTGGTGTTGCCTCTGGACGAACAGGACCCCGATGGACCGAGTCGGTTGGGGCTGGATGAACAGGACCCCATGGAGGGCAGGATGAACAGGACCACCCCATGGAGGGCAGGATGAACAGTAGACGGTGGAGGGATGGATGAACAGTCGCCCATGGAGGGGTGGTTGAACAGGAGCCCATGGAAAGGGCTGGTTGAACAGTAGCCGGTGGAGTAGCGCGCGGTGGAGGCTGGATGAACAGGAGCCCGTGGATGAACAGTCGCAGGTGGAGGCTGGAGGAGGTCGACGTTGGATGAACAGTATCTCGTGGAGGCTGGAGGGAGTAGACGGTGGAGATGAACAGTATCCCGTGGAGTCCCGTTTTGCGGTACGCCACACCCCTCCCGATGAACTGGACCCCTGTTTCGACCGTAGCGCTCCAACACAAGTTCGTTTCCTCCGTTTTGCGGTACGCCACACCCCTCCCGATCAACAGGACCCCCGTTTCGACCGTAGGAGGTCCGTTTCCTCCGTTTTGCGGTACGCCAGACCCCTCCCTATGAACAGGATCCCGTTTCGAACGTGGCCGGTCGAACACAGGGCCGTTTCCTTCGTTCTGCAGTACGCCAGGCCTCGTTTCCATCGGCTGTTCCGTCCAAGCCGGTTGGCTCCCACGCATTCCGTTGCCTCCCGATGAACACGACGCATTCCGTTGCCTCCCCATGAACACGACGACGACGCTGTTTCTCCGTTCCGACCCAGCCATGTACACGAGCCCTGGCCGTACTTACGCGCGAGTAAGCGTTCGAGACCCCGCCCATATGTTCATACGTGGCCGTATTTACTTTCTTGCACCCTGGCCGATGTACGTACGTGTACATGCTACGTGCGCGCCTCTACTACGACACGTGCGCGCCTCTACATCGACCAGTATGTAGTTACATGTTCGCAACCAGAATGACAACGCAATGTATGCTTCGACCAGGTGGGTCCCGACTGTCAGGCATTTCCTTGCCTGCAAAGATGTAGCTGGTGGGTCCCAGCAGTCGGGGGGGCGAATCATTTTTTTTTGCCTGGACGCACTTTCTTGCGTGCGAAGATGTAGCTGGTGGGTCCCAGCAGTCAGGGGGAAATGTTTTTTCATGAAATACGGTGGCCCCTCCGGTGGGTCCCCGCTGTCAGGTGGAGGAATAATTATTTTGCGCCTAGTAAGGAGGCACTTCCTTGCTGCGGCCGTGGACCCAGCTGTCAGCCTCTCCATGTATAGTCCACGTCCGATGGAAGCCGTTCCTTGACCACGTTGACCACGCCGTGCCGAGAGCACCAGGTCGGTGGACGACGGGGAGGCCTAGGAAGGGGACGACGTGGAGCCGGGGAAGACGCGGCAGTGGATGCCCACACGTAGAGGAGTATGAGGGTTCCCAGGTTGGCTGCGGTGTGAGACTGCCATCGCCGCAGAATAACAGGGGTTGTGGGTGAGTAGAGGGATGGCCTGGCCAGCGGTGGGAGTAGTAGGGGGCGGTGAGGCCTCTGCCGCATCGTAGCTGGCCACGGGAGGCAGGAGCACGAGGCACGACCGGCGCTGGTTTGGGCGGCTGGAGCAAGAAGACCAGAGGTTGAAGAAGCACTACGGCCATTGGATGGACAACGTACGGTCACTGGAGCTAGAATCGTGCATATTGACTAAGTTGACAAAGCCCTCTGTCCCCAGCAACTTAGTAGGCCCAAAAGTCAGCCTGCCACCATATTGGGTCCCAGCTAGCAGGGAGTGTTCATTTTTTGTGCGTAATAAGGAGGCACTTCCTTGCGTGCGAAGATATAGCTGGTGGGTCCAAGCTATCAGTGGCGGTAACGTTTTTTTCACGAAATACAGAGGCCCTTTCGGTGGGTCCCAGATGTCAGGTGGAGGAATCATTATTTTGCGCGTAATAAGGGGGCATTTCCTTGCGTGCGGCCGTGGACCCAGCTGTCAGCCTCTCCACGTAGAGTCCACTTCAGATGCATGTCGGTCGCTGACCACGTTGACCAGGCCGCGCAGAGAGCACCAGGGCGGTGGACGACGGCGAGGCCTAGGAAGGGAACGACACGGAGGCAGGGAAGACTCGGCAGCTGTTTCCCACGCGAAGGGGAGTACGACTGTACGAGGGTTTACTGGTTCGTCTGCCGTCGCCGGAGAATAACAGCAGGTGTGGGTGAGTAGAGGGATGGCTAGGCCAGCGATGGGAGTACGGTGGGGCGGTGAGGCCTGTGCGGCAGCACAGCCAGCCGTGGGGAGAAGGGAGCAGGCAGTCCCGCCGGCGCTTGTTTGAGCGGCTGGAGCAGGAAGAGCAGAGTTGAAGAAGCACGACGGCCGTTGGATGGAAATCCAACAGTCACTGCTTGTGCCTCAACCTTTTTTTAGGAAAGCCTCAAATCTGTGGAAAACAGCATACAGCCCATCTGCCATTATTTCTTATAATTTACAACCCATTTGCTAATTCTTAAGGTTTTTTTGGAGCCCATATTCTTTTTGTTAGGATTACAGCCCATATTGTGGCCACGGTTAAAAAATTATACAAAATTTTGCATATTTCGGTGCGGTCCGAACTGTTTTTAATCCTGAAATTTCGAGTCACATGCAAACTGATTTTAAAAATAAATGTATATCAATATAAAATCCAACAAATTGTCCACGCATAAAAATCAATGCAATTTAAAATCTCGAAATGAAAAAAGAAATTTGAAACTAATTGTCGGTTTGATGTGTTTTAAAAATGTACAGCCCATTTCTCATTACTGATAGGCCATTTTGTCGGCCAGCCGAATGAAGCTCTCCTCGTCTTGGAAGATTTGCAGCCCAACAGGCCTGATAAAGCGAATTACATGGCAAATAAAAAAATCTGAGCTGTGGCCGTGGACCCAGCTGCGGCTGTGGACCCAGCTGTCAGCCTCTCCACGTACAGTACTCTTCCAATGGAAGTCGGTCGTTGACCACATTGACCACGCCGCGCCGAGAGCACCAAGGCGGTGGACGACGGCGAGGCCTAGGAAGGGGACGACACTGAGCCGGGGAAGACGCGACAGTGGATGCCCACGCGGAGAGGAGTACGAGGGTTCACTGGTTCGGCTACGGCGTGAGGCTGCCGTCGCCACAGAATAACAGGGGGTGTGGGTGAGTAGAGGGATGCCCTGGCCAGCGGTGGGAGTAGTAGGGGGCGGTGAGGCCTCCGCGACATCATAGCCGGCCACGGGTGGCAGGAGCACGCGGCACGACCGGCGCTGCTTTGGGCTGCTGGAGAAAGAAGACCAGAGGTTGAAGAAGCACTATGGTCCCGCTAGCAGGGGGTATTCATTTTTTTGTGCGTAATAAGGAGGCACCTCCTTGCGTGCGAAGATATAGCTGGTGGGTCCGACCTGTCAGCGGGGGGGAACGTTTTTTTTGCAAAATACAGAAGCCCTTCCCACGTACAGTCCACGTAAGTGCGTAATAAGGAGGAACTTTCCTTGCGTGCGACCATGGACCTCGTGGGTCCCAGCCGTCAGGCTCTCCATGTACAGTGCTCTTCCGATGACTCTCGTATGTTGACCACGCCGCGCTGAGCGCACCGAGTCGGTGGACGACGGCGAGGCCCCAGACTGAAACGACCCAGAGATGGGGAAGACGCGGCAGTGGAGTCACAGACGGAGAGGAGTGGGAAACTTGACTGGTTCGGGTGCGGGGTGGGCCTACACTCGGCAGAGAATAACAGGAGGTGCAGAGTGGAGGGATGGCCTGGCCGTCGGCGGGGTAGCGTTTCGCTGAGGAGCGCAAAACAACGCCGCTGGACGCCGGAGGCTGGAGCAGGCGGTCCCGGCAGCGCTGGGGGAAGAAGACGAGAGATTGAAGAAGAATGCATGCCGTTGGATGTAAATCCAACTCCTTCTTAGGCTTCGACCTACTAGCCCACATGTCAGCCAGTCCATTTGTTTTTTAGTCCATTTGGTGGGCTGGGTGAAACAATGATGTAGCATCTATGCAGCTCGTTTATATATATGGTAGAATTTAAAGCCCATTTGCATTTTTCTCGAAATCCGTGGACTTGCTGGGCTGGGTGAAAATATCATGTTGGGCTAGACGGAGAAATGTTATAAAAACATAAACACATGATTGCATGTCTATTACTGCATTGGTCAATAAATTCTTTGTAAGCTTATGTACGCAATCACTAGGAGTTAACTTGCCAAGTTATATATAAACAATTATTATTATTCTTTTGTAAGAACTTTCAACTTACGAAATAAAATATCATTTAAATTTGATGAGTTAATAGTACGTAGGGTATTATTATTTTTTAGGCTAGACGTGGGACAGTTGAGTTGGTTCTAGGGAAAAGTACTAGGAGAAAACTCGGTTTACATCGAAAAAGAAAGTGGGAGAAAATTCAGGGCAAATTTTAGCATGGTCCCTCTTACCTCCCCTTTTCACATGAGTGGTAAGAGTACATAATAGATCTGAGCCATTGATTTGATTAAAGAGTGGTCTGATTTACTCTTACCTTCTTACCTCCCATGTGAAAAGAGGGGGCAAGAGGGAGCATGTTAGAATTACTCAAAATTCAGATATAGGATTAATGAAAACAAAAAATAGAACTGAGTTGTATAGGAAGAGGACGAAAGATTGAACAAAATAAAGAAATACAAATGGATAGGTGGTTGGTCCCATATGTCTGTGTACGAGACCTGCTGGGTCCACCTGAGGAGGGGAATATGTTGGGAGGAAGGAGATTCAAAGCACGGCAGCCGAGTGAACTAGTTTTTTTAACGGACAAGTGAACTAGTTACATACATAAGCAAATAGCCACTAAAAAAAGCAAACAGGTTAATGGGTTCTTAAAAGAAATATTTTGGACAAAACAGATAATTACGACATTTAGGCTAATGCATGAAACACTCAGATGGTAAAGGTGCTTATAAACAGATAAAGTAAAACATCTAGACCTTCCTGGCACGCTTGATCATGACGCTGCGGCTGTCCATGTACTCGTCGGTTACGGGAAGCAGACACGCCCTCATATCCAAGATCTGCTTGTACATGTCGTAGCATGCGTATGCGTCCTTGGCCGCATAGGTTATGTAGGCTAGATTCAGAGGTACCTCCCACGTGTTCAGGTCCTTGGTATCGTTGTCTTCTTTCATGTTGGCGTATCAGGGGTCGATGATGGTCTCGGCGAGGTCAACCACGGAGTCCTTCGCCTGCCCGTTGCTGATGATCTTTTATTGCTTCTAGATGTCGACAAGCTTGTTGCACCAGATGGCCGAATCATCGTGTTCTTCCTTCTCTCCACCGTAGCGAAGGTGCAGTCGGCGTTGCCGATGAAACGGGCGAATGCTCCAGAACCTCTGATGGCCCTACAGAAGTGGTAGATGAGAACCTCGTCCTGCACACATACCTGGGCGACGGCGATCCGCTGGTCCCTGTCAGGAGATGAATGGATGGGCACAAGGTCGAGTCCTGCAACCTTGTGCTTTCTCGTCCTGTAGGTACTGCTTGAACTCGGCGAGGCAGAGCTTCACCGAGTCCGGATCATTGGTGTACATCACATTCAACTTGGTGCAGCCATAGGACTGAACGGCGAACTCAAAGGGAACTCCTTGCTGAAGTTCATATCCAGCAGGCTCACCCCTCGGATCGCCATTGGAGTCTCTTCAAGTGAATGAGTGTGTAGGCGGCGACAGCAGTTCGTTTTTCAGCTCTTGGGGAACTAGATTCAACAGTAAACTGAGTGTGTACAGGCGACAACAGTTACTACCCCTCCCTCGTCCGCTGCACGCCCGGCAGAAGATGCACCCTCGGCGCATTCAAACGCCTCCATTAAGAAACCTACTCCGGCCACACGTCGGTTCACGAGCGGGTGTGTATTGGTACTGTAATAACAGGAGTTAGTGGTCACTTTACTTAAATTTAATTAGCTTTAATAGAAATTTATACTTAAAACAAGCAATGCATTGGCTCGTTCTATCAGTGCCACAGGATCAACATGCACAAAATTAGAATTATTATTCTCAGGACGCACACGATCAGCACATTTGTCGCACTTTCACAAAGATAATACTACCAAGTTTGAACTGTTTGTTATGGTTGTTGTCCTCTGCATCATCATGCCGTGTTTCCCAGCTTGCAAGATTCAGAACCAACAAAGAAGATCCAAATAATAAGTACAACAAAGATGCCTACACATCTCATTGATTCCCAGCTTGCAAGATTCAGAACCAACAAATAAGATCCAAATAATAAGTACAACTAAGATGCCTACACATCTCATTGATTCCCAGCTTGCAAGATTCAGAACCAACAAATAAGATTCAAATAATAAGTACAACAAAGATGCCTACACATCTCATTGATTCCCAGCTTTCAAGATTCAGAACCAACCCATTAGAGCCTTTTGATAAAGTGAATATCGGGATTAAATCCATCTTGGCTAGCCATGTCATACAATCGAAGAACTTGGCGAATGCTCTTGACCATCACAACATCTGTAGTTGAGTATTCCTGTTTGCACAGCACAAACCAAGAGAGCATGATTTCACTTTAATAGTGGCCTCCATTACTCAACCTGCAGCTCCACTCGGATGAGACCTGCCTGGAGTTCCATGATTCAATTCATGCGCCTTTTTCTGCAGTTCACCTGAAATGAAGCAAAGATTGCATCATTCAGCTAGCAAGAAGTACTTGCTCTCGTGAGCTGGCAGGTTCTTCTTTAGTAGTTGCACTAAAATTGAGGAACATTAAGGTTGGCTGTCCGGCTCATGTAAGGTGCAACTATAATTTTCTTATCCTTCTGTGCAGTTCCACTAAAATAAAGTGCCATTGTGGTGATAGTGACGGCTCATCTTGTAAAGGCTAATAAAATGTTGCACGAGATTACCAGCAGAACTTGACGGAGATTTTGGAAACTCCAATCACCATTTTGTGCAGTTCCACCAAAATTGAGAGATGTTGCCCACGTGAAATTTTAGTTGAACTGCACAAGACACTCATTCCAAAAAGAGTGTTTTATGCAGTTCACCAAAAGGTCACAATAGCAACAAGGTGAAATGGATATCCCTATCTGCACAAATAGATAGAAAGTAAACAGTTGCTGGTCAATAAGAATATACGAAACATATACGAAACGAAAAGAAGCATCTTAATTATGTTCATGGTAATTACGCAAGGACAGTAGAAATTTTAAAACGTCAGCAATGCTTCATGTTACCAGAAGCATTACGATCAACAATGAGATTCCTCAAATATGGGATTACTTTAATGGTGGCATTGCTTGTTTACCAGATACAGTAAATCAATAGCAGCTAAAGAGTTGGTTTAAGGGCATGGGACCATGGGGACACCAGGACACTCAGCAGCGTAAAGGAGCAACTTACTTATCA
Source organism: Triticum aestivum (assembly GCF_018294505.1). Lineage (NCBI taxonomy): Eukaryota > Viridiplantae > Streptophyta > Magnoliopsida > Poales > Poaceae > Triticum > Triticum aestivum. Next base: position 106,921,095 of record NC_057814.1, on the reverse strand, counting down.
TACTGGGGAAAACAGCAGGAGTGCCATTTGTAACACAGTTTAATTGCATCTTATCACTGGAGGCATTAGATTAACAATAACACTGGTTAGACATGTCCCTAAGGTAACAGTGTGATCGCTTCATTTTACATGCGCCCTTACATTAACAACAGCAAAAGGTTGGTATAAGGACATGCGACAGTGGACGCATCAGCACAATGTACCTACAAGGAGGCATAAAGTGGTGATGCCGAGTTTGTTCATGCTATGTGAGGGCAGCAAATCTAATCCTGGAGACCTTTTACTATGTGAGGGCAGCAAACCTAATCCTGGAGACCTTGTACTATGTGAGGGCAGCAAATCTAATCCTGGAGACCTTTTACTATGTGAGGGCAGCAAATCTAATCCTGGAGACCTTTTACTATGTGAGGGCAGCAAATCTAATCCTGAGACCTTTACTATGTGAGGGCAGCAATTCTAATCCTAGAGACCTTTTAGTATGTGAGGGCAACAAATCTAATCCTGGACATACTCTGTTGACTTGTCCACCAGCCGCCACTTTCTATCCTTTTTTCAACCAATAATAGATCTGTTCCTTATCCAGTTTGTACTGCGTTTTCCCATTATTTCCCTTTTCAACCAAGAGACCGGTTGGGTATCCGGTCTCTACTACTTTCACCATATTATTTCCTCTTTGAATCAAGTCCTAGATTGATGCTACAACTTTCCCCCCTTTCTTCGTTGTTTGAACAAAGCCCTAGATTCGAATGCATGAAGTAGCTTTACCTCTAATAATACTAAAAATTTAGGTGGCTTTGGAAGAGCTAATGAGAGTAGAAAAAGATACACATGCAGACACGTGGGGAGCTAGGGTAGTAGAGCAAGGCCGCTTTTGAAGAACTTATACCTGAGGGTCGTCGGGATGTCGACGGCGGCAGGTCGGATCTGCAGACAATACGGCAGGGAGGAAGAAGGGTCGGATTACCTCCCGAGCCGGCGCTGTGTCGGAGAGAACGACACGGGCAGAGGATCGGGTCCGTCCGGCAGCTGTGGGTTTCCTCCCTCGCCGGCGATGACCGCGTGAACGATGCACCTAGTCCTCTACACACACCAGCCGGAGGGATCCGGCCGGATCTGTGACCAGCGGTGAGCAGAGAGAAAATGTCGCTACCGCTGTCTTGTTTATATCTAAAGAGGATGAGAGACTGAAGAGAGCAACCCTAGTAAAGCAAGCGCTCAGGCCCCTGCGTACATATATAGTGGAGTGATTATCTTTTTCTCTCCACAACAAGCGTTTCAATTTTTGTACGTGGCATTAAAGAAAAGAAACTCTCTATTTAAGGTGACTACCTGTACGACTCCTACTTACTACTACTAGTAGTAGTATTGTTCATTTGTGCTCCCTGGCCCTCCATTCATTGAACAACCCCACAGGTGAATAAACATACAGTACTAGTATTTATATAGAACGAACATGCTCGAACTATTTTCGCGTAGTTAAAAGTTGAGGGCGGGCCTTTTCCCGGGCAGTACGCGCGACAGTTTTCGCGTAGGCGGTTTGAGAGAGAGGCGAGGAGGGTGAGGGAGTAGTGGATTCAACTTACTGCTGGAAAGGTCGGGCTATGCGATTTGACGGCGCGTTACTATTTGGATCCATGTGTTAGAGTTAGTTTGGGTTAGTTTGAACTCAACTAACCCAAAAATATCCAAACAGGAGGGTTAGTTTGGATTAGTTTGAACTCAACTAACCCAAAAATATCCAAACCGGAGGGTTAGTCTGGGTTACTGTTTGGATCCACGTGTTAGAGTTAGTTTGAACTCAACTAACCCAAAAAAATCTAACCCACCCAAGAGGTGCTTATTTGGGTTAGTTCTTCCCGGGACACTAAAAAACACATTTTTCTCTCACTCTCCCCGCAACAAATCCCTCCCCACTTCCTCGAAGCTTCTCGTCCTCTCCCTCCCTCCCTCCCTCCCTCCCTCTCGCACCACCCATGAAGGAACCTCGCCGTATCCGCGCTCCATCTAACCCTGTCATCCAAACACCTCTTTCGCTAGAGTTACTTCAGGGTTAGTTCAGGATTAGAATCTAACTCTAACCTTTAACTGAGTTAGAGTATCCAAACAGGGCCTTTGAGAGAGACGAGGAGGGAGAAGCGATACGGGCTGCTGGATTACTAGAGATAGGTGTCGCACGGAAGCCAAGAAATATGGTGATAGCGTGGGTTAGCCATGTACTAGTATGATGTAACTACACTGGGCTGCCGTGTTTCGTACTCTTTCGGTCCACTTTGGAGATGATTGGTTGATTTTATATCGCTGAATAATATAAAATATTATGATTGTAGACGCTCCACTCCGAGGTTCCTTGCTCCTTCTCGGTCGTCGGGAATCTATGTTCTTCCACTCTATTTTTTTACGTGTGCTTTGTTCATCCTTTTGCCAACACGCGACACATCTAGCATCAAGGTGCACGTGTCATGCAAGGATCGTTCCATCTATATGAAGAACACGTGGGACTAGAACTACGAGACGGACATGTACCCAGGAGTGGACGTGCGAACCTGTGTAACGTAGCGCAGTAAGTGAAGTAGAAAGGCACAAATAGTATGAACATGCATGGCATATAGGAATTTGTCTCTTACTACCACTAAATGTTGTACATGCAATGCCCGGTGATGTTATGGAGTACGTGACTAAGTACTCTACTACTACTATATTAGTTGGAGGCACATACTAGGTTTTATATTTTTTTACGTGTATGCCCCGAGGCCTTCCAACTAGATATGTCTTTCTCTCCGGGTCGCACTTTGTATCATTCATACCACTAGTACAGTAGTACTACTACATGTGGTCTCCGACCCAGAAGTGGAGACGCTCTACCACGCTGTTCATGTCCCACTCCTTTCGCTGACGTGTGCGACATCCAGCACGTGCCGTGTGTTTGGCGCTCCTTCGTCGTAAGAGTTGAAACGCTAGCATTCATTAAAAATAAAAAATAAATATAAATCACCAATGATACTATACCACGCGGTTTCCTTGCTCCTCGATATCGGAAAGAATACTTCCGCTCGCCGACATGTGGGACGTCGACCATCCTGGTCCACTTGCCATGCCCGCAGAACTCCAAGGGAGAGTCACCCCGGTCGTCGCGCCGCAGTAATTACTAATGAGCCGTCAAATCACAGGCCCAACCTTACCCACTGTGAAGTTGCTCGGACGAAGGAACCATCATGACTTTGAATTCCTCTTCTTGAAGAAAACTATTGTACCAGCAGTACTGCTAGCTACAGTAGTTACTCCAGCAGAGGCCTCCTTTGGTTCATAGGATAGGAATTTTATAGGAATATGAAAATCATAGGAAGTCAGATGACATGCATCTCAATTCCTATAGAGAAAGATATGCCATTTGATGCATAGGATAGGAATTTTTCCATTGAGTCTAGGCTAATGTACTGGTAATTTGCTCTAAAAACTATAGTAGTAACTAGTAGTACTGTTACATGCTCGTAATTAATTAAACAAACGTACGGGCGACACAGACACACACACACTAACTACTAGTACTACTACTTCTCACATGCTGGCCAGACGCCATCATTCTCCTTCCCGGCTTTGTCGGCGACACCCCACCATGCTTGGAACTCCGCCAACCTCTCCGCAGCAGCGCGTGCGTCCTCTTCTTTCTTGCGGTGGCGGGCCTCTCTTTTCTTGAGTGCTTTCTGACCTTTACGCTCCCTCTGTGCGGCTTTGGCCGCCTCTTCCTCTACCACCCATTCGGCCTTGGCAGCTTCAAATTCCGCCCACATAGGTGTGAGGTCGTGAGCGGCGATGAACTCGGCACGGCGGGATGCCACCGCTTGCCTACCATTCTGTGTGCGGTCGTGGGCGGCGAGGAACTCGGCGCGGTGGGATGCCATCGCTTAATTACCGCTTAGTGTGCGGCACGGTGGCATGAACGACGCTTGGTGACAGCTCTGGGGTGGAGTGGCCGGACAACCGTAAAGTGCATTGGTTTGTCAAGAGCTCAAGGACAGAAGACGAAGGAAATTTGGATTCCCCTTCAATCCTGGTCATTTATTACCGAGTAAATTGCATTGGCGGTCATTGAACTTGCCTTGATAGCTCACTTTGATCATTGTATACGAGATATGGTGATTATACGGTCACTGGCTCAGCGTATAGCTTCGTATTTGTCTGGTTGACCAGTCAAACAGTCCGCATGCGCCTCATTAGCTCGTGTTCTTTATCTATCTATCTATGCGGGCCTACCTGTCAGTGGAGAAAGAAATAAAAACCAAAATTATGAATATGTGACATTACTATTTAGACGTTTGCTGGAGGCCTCCGCGAACACCAAGCATGTATTCACCTGGCTCAACACCAACGGTCATACTCGTGACTCGGCGCCTTGCTCATGTATATTATCCATCACAACGACAATCTATAAAACAGCCTATCTAGAGAGGGTACTATGGTGCGGAGTATGTACTATCGTGAGCAACCGATCATAGTGCCACTGCACACGAGTGTGTGTCTGATGTATGGTTGTGTGGTGTCTAATGGTGGTCGTCAAATGCTAGCTGGCGACAAGAGCGGTTGCATGGACGCTTGGTTGTCAATACGTGCCGCATACGCTTCGAAGGCTCGTCATCCATGAGTTCACATTTTACCACCACGCCAGCATCCAACCGCCCTGGCCTACCAAAACCCCTTCCATCGCTAGCGCGCGCTTCCCGCCTGAAACGATCACCGTCTCTCCAGAACATGAATGCCGCATTCCCCAGCCTTAACTGCAGGTGCAGTTGGTGTGTCACTGACATGCGGGCCTGATGCCCGTTGGGCCCACATGTCAGTGAGACAATGCACCTGCGGTGAAGTCACTGAAGCAGCATCCGCATTCACGCCCGACGCGACCTCTCACTGGCGTCGGCATTGCAGCAGCGCGACGGCCGAGAGAGCGCCGCCCGCGCGGCATCCTGGTGCAAGCGACTGCTCCGCGTTAATGACACCACGGCTACCGACGAACCTACTCCGGTGCCAGCCATCCATCCGTCTGCCGCGGCTCATTGCCATTCGCCCGCTATATTAACTTGAGCCCCAGCTCCCAGCCATAGCCAAAGACCCACCCTCATTCTCCTCCGGTCCCTTCCTTCTGTTGGCACCACTCCAACCATGGCCTCCGGGTACTCCAAAGCTCTCTTGGACGTACTGTCGCAGGAGCAGACGAAGGACATCGGTGGCTCCGCTCTGGGCGCGCTCCAAATCTCTCTTGGACGTACTCTCGCAGGATCAGACGAAGGAGATCGCCGGCTCCCCCTGGCCGCCCTCCGTCGCCACGACCACGAAGCCGGCGCGCGTGCGCGGGCGCAGCCGGCAGCGAGGAAGAGTAGTACACGGTAGGTCGCCACCGCTCTGGTCCCACGAAGGCCACCGCTCCTCCACTCAGTCGACGCCAAGCTTGGTGGGATAAAAATCGGCGGCCGATTAGCCGCTTGACGGCGACGTGGAGGCGGAAATCTACATAACCTTGTGCTCCGGAGGAGGAGGTTATCGAGGCGGATAAGGAGGAGGCAAAGGCAATGGCCGGCTTTCTCGAGTTCATGGCCGAACATGGTGGTCGGGGCCCGGCGATAGTTTAGATTAGGTTTACAATAGGTTTTAGTACGGTTTGTGCGAAATATGTAATGAATTTCGTCCAGTTTATAGGAAAAGTTCTCGAAATGTAATGAATTTCATCCGGTCAATTTGAAATTTGCTTTGTTTGCACGAATTTCGTCCGGTTAGTTCATATAGTTGTCGAAAGGTATGCGGGCAGCATTGGATGGCATCCACCAGTGTCCTCGGACAGATGCCGGTGTAAATTTGAGGGCCAGCGCTGGAGATGCCCTAACTATCATGCTATAATCGCTAACAGTGCTCCATTATTTCGCAGGGAACAGTTATTCCTCGATCAAAATCAGATCCGCCGTGTTTCGCACTCCTCCCACGTAAGAGTGTAGACTCTTGCTTACATAAAAATGGAGCAAGTGGACGGCACTGTAGCACGTCACATCACTCAAACTAGCCCGCCTAACGCCCGGGAAAGCACCGCCCTCGTCATTTTGTTCTGGATTTCTATCAATCGATCGCACGAAAATGTTACGCTTTGCAAGTTCAAAAGGAAAAGGCGGCACACTTACAACTCGTACACGTCACGTTCATGTCGCACCCCCGACAGTCCGGCTTGCACGCCGCTCACCAGAGGGGACACGCGTTGTCTTGCATTTTCACTGACATGTGGGACTGCAATTGAATAAACCGTCGATAGCTGAAATCTAATCGCTCGGCGGGCGTCGACTGAGAGGAGAGAGACGGGGGAGGGAGAAGAGATCGCCCGCCTGCCGTGCACGGACTCCAAGAAATATGTGGTGATAATGTGAGGTGGGCCATGCGGGAGTCCGCACCGCTTCCAAGCCCGCTTCTTACCGCACTGGACCACCAGAACCCCTCTCCCACCCCACCACCTCCCCGCGCGCGCTCCCCCCTTAGAGGCCAGCTGCCCGCATTCATAGCAAGTAGTACCAGTAAAATTCTGGGCTAAAAAGGGCATGTACAATGGTTGAAAAGATAGTCTTATCATAAGTCTTGCATGTAATTTAGAGATGACAAAAAAACGTGTGTACAATGGATCATCTCTTAGCCTTATCTTCAATAACTAGTTATTCCTAAAAACATGGTGAAACATATTGTGCTAAGAGATCATCTCTTGTCTTCTCGACAAGCCCGCTTATGTGGAGGAGAGAGAGGCATTGACAAAGTCAAGGAGTGGGATCTGCAGGAGCTCGTCTCTACACGTGCTCCTAGGTATAAAAAACTAATTCTAAAAAAAGAGGCATAAAAAACAATTGTGTCTAAAAAAGAAAGGTAAAAAACATTTGAGAGGAAATAGATAGAGAGAAAGTGAGAAAAAGTTCTAACCTTATAGTCAACACTATGGTAGTATTACATGAGGAAGGAGGGAGTGGCGCACATGCCAAGTTCATAGGGCTGCCGTGTTTCACACTCCTCCGTCGTAACAGTGGAGACAATAGGTTTCATCAAAAATAAACAATGAATACTCGTTGCTCGTCCATTATATCGGAAAGAATACTTTCATTCGCCGACATGTGGGACGTCGACCATCCTGGTCCACCTGCCATGCACAAAATTATCCTGGTCCACCTGCCATGCACAAAATTATCCTGGTCCACCCCGGTCATAGCGCAGGCTCAACCTTTCCCACTGTAAGTTAGTCGGACGAAGGAACCATCATGACTTCGTTGAATTCTGCTTCTTCAAGAAAACATACTCTACCCGCAGTACTGCTAACACACGTGACGCTGACTGTTTCACGCGGAAGCGCGCGCTAAGAAGGGAGTATAGGTTTTGAACCGTTTCATGTGTAGTACTGATAGTTTGCAAAACTACTCAATTATTGCACTCAGTTTCCTAAGAAATAGTGGTAAAAAACGTTACTCCATAGCCCGCTTCCCTTCTCCTTCCTCTTCCACTGCCCGCGCACATCCGCGGGAAATGACCGGTCAACCCTTATATAGGAGTGCTAGCACAAAAAGATGCATGCATGACCACTAAAATTTCCAGATTAAACAGTCGCTCTGGCGAGAGTATGGCATATGTTGTTACCTTCGGCCGGGTCATGGCTACTGGGCGACGGCGACCAGAGAAGAGGCGGCGGGAGGGGAATGAATGCAGCTACTGTTTGGGTTCGCCGTCCGGCTTAAATAAATGTGCAGCATCACGTGTACCCGCGGGTGCACAAATTGTAACATACGTGTCCGCTTAAGTGGGCATCATGTAACTGGTATGTGTGTGTGTGAGATTCTGAGAGATAGAGTGCGTGTGTGCGACTCTACTCTTCGGACATGTACTCAACCTTTTGCCTCGGGATATAAGTATAATGGTATTTACTTTAGCTAGTGATTTACGTGGCCATGTTAACGTGGTTGTGTAAAAAAATGTCACTTCCTGCTTGTGATTTTCGTTATATAATTACAAGCAAGATGCTCGTGCATTTCACGGAACATCAATATGCATTTTTTTACAAAACACATGTTGTGATTTACCCATGCAGGAGTAATCCCATGTGTACAAACAAATGATATTTCGAGAATTTTATCGGAAAACTGGTATCTCAAGAATGTCATCGAAAAAATGAAAGATGAGAGATAAGGTGAGGAGGAGTGGAGCGTGGTGGTGACTAGTGGTCGGAATGGGCGGAGGCATGGGGATGGACGGCGCCGGCAGGAGGCAGCGGCCACCATGCTTGATTGTTCCGGAGACTTTCTTTTTTAATTGCTCAGCAATGAGGTGTGGGAGATAAGGATGTGGAGAGAGGTGCGGCTTTCTTTTGTAAAATTATCATAGTTTGCTTTCTATCCGTCATTTATAGATCAGACGGTCTATATTACAAGATGGCGGGCACACCATCATCGCCAACTCGGTTTTTATAAGGGCACAAATGATAAGTTTGCTAACTACTAAAGTAAAGTGGAATTTGTCCATGTTATACAAGTAAATTAAAGTGATTGTTTATCATACGGGTAAGGGTGGATGAAGGGTGGTAGGAACAAATGCTCCGCCTAGAGCATGTGTGTGTGAGATGGAGTCTCAGTGTGTGTGTGTGTGTGTGATGGAGTCTTACTGTGTGTGCGTGTGTGTGTGTGTGTGGGTGGGTGGGTGCGTGCATGCGTGCGTGTGTGTGTGTGTGTTTGTTTGTTTGTTTGTGTGTGTGTGTGTCGCGGGGTACTCGGTGGTGGATGTAATTTAAGTGTGCAGCACGGGTTTTTGGCCTACCAATAGCGCGGGCACCGGCGCTACTAATAGGGTGCTACAGCTAACCCATAGCAGCAGCACGTGCGCGCCCGCGCTACTGCCATACAAGTGTAGCAGCAGCGTGCTGTGTGGAAGCTCGCTACTGCTAATAGCTCTAGCGCTCTTTGGTCGAACGCGCTACTGCTATTGTCACGCTGCTGCTAACTTTCCTCCACTCGCTACTGCTAATTTTAGTACCTTTTGTTTTTTCTGCATATTTGTTTTGTATTTGACCAGGCTTTATACACGAACCTTTAGCACATACAAATGGCATCATCAAACACATACAAATCGCTGCAAGACCGCAAATGTAATCATAGAATATACATACAAATAGTCTCATCATAATTATCATCCAACACAAAGTGGTATATCGTCATCATCTCAAAAATAGCGATACATGCAAGTCTCGAATACTTGCAACTACAACCTCATCCATCTAAACAATGATATACGCGAGAAGTGCTATCACTATGAGTGGTAGTGAAACTATGCAGTACATGAGGCGGCGGTCATGAGTCCTCTCTCGCGCTCGCCTGAACCTCAAGTAACTAGCTTGTGCTTCTTGCCTGCTTTTGAAGCCTTTATGGCTGGCACCCGAGACCCCCTGCACTTGCGCCTGACACTCATGGCACTCGTCATACACTCCCGGAACCTTCCCTTCGTACACGACATAGCACTTCACCATCAAGAAACTAGGTACCTATTAGAGATGCATCTTCATCAAGAGGATGTACAATCATATGCAACAAAATATACTAGAGCAACACGAAAAAGAAAGGGCTAGCAACTAGATGCAACATACAGTACGCAAACTAATTAAGTAGAGGTACGCAGGTCATCGTAGGCAAACTAACAAAGTAGAGTTACGCAAGTTCGGCAGGGACCATGGACATCACAAAGTTTCATCGCTACAGAAAGTATACAAGTTCAACCGACACATATCATCATCATCGGCATCGTAAATCACTAGAAGTTCCATCCTTCCATATCATCAAGGATGGACCCTAGCTTCTTGAACAGCGTGAGGTCTAGATGTTGCATGCCTATGCGAGTTCGGACGTCAGCTCACGATATAGGGCCGTGGTGGAAGATCCCCTTCTCATCGACGACTTCTTTCATGATGATCGTCGCAATGTCCCTTTGGATGCGAAAGAAGTCATCTCTAAGTTTATAATCCGCTTCTCCATGAGATTCCAGCCACTTGTGGATATGATCATCATTTCTGCTTGTCATGCGAAGCTTTTGGTGATCCGTGCTGAACTCAATCATGAGATGGACGATGTAGAATCCATCCTTCTTGCTTGGTTTTGGGACATGGATGCAGGAGAAGTTAGTTTTATGCACAAAACCCATCTTCTTGTTCCTTTGTTTCCTGATCTACACGTGGCCACCACTAATGTTGAAGCTTTGGAGAGCATCATCTAGAATATTCATTATGTGGGTGTAGTCCTTTTTCTCGTAGTCTCTGGAAGGGTTGAAATACACGGCGTGGGAGACTCGCAGGTAAAGAACGGTAAGGATGGCGCGCCCGTTGCTGCGGGGAAAAGACACCTCAAATTATTCTCCATATGAGCGAGAAGGAATGATTGAAATGTACAAAAGGGTTGTCCGGAACTGACTTACTTTGGATGATAAGGCAGGAGGACAATTTCCTGGTCCTTATTTTGTACCATGAAGTTTTGGAGGTAGTCCCTAGCTGTTTCACGCTCAAGGTCACCGAGACTCAAGAAAGACTCGTGCATGTAGTATGGATCCGGCACAGAGATTTGCGAGACTTCTTCTCTCTTCATGACGGAGCTCATATGTAGCGCAAAAAGGCGGACGATTGTAAAATCGAAACGCCTTGTCAGAAACATCTCAAAGATATGGTCAGACCGCAGGAAGAACACCTCCGTGGGCCGTGTGTCGATGTAGCAATTCCCCTCAGGCACAGGAGCCGCGTATGTCGGATATCCTGGATCCTTTGAGGCTAGTAGGCTTTTCTCAGTCGACAGCACATGGTCGTGCAGTCTCCTGAGATCCCCTGATAGTGCCTCCAGCGGTTTCGGCGGTAGCATCGGCTCGCTCGTGAGATGGAACATGGCCGCACCTTTCACGGGTACACGCTCTTCAGAATCCATCGTCTGTCTGCTATGTGCTCTGGCTTGTTTGGAGGTAGCTATCTTCCCCAATCTCTTCCTCTCCTTTTTCTTGGGCACACCTTCTAGACCCTTCCTTAACCCCTGCTCCAGTGTTCCCGGGCTAAGTACTGTACGACCCTCGCGCCCGGCTAGTTGAGCCTGTGTTGAGGCGGCATCTTCAGGCGTGTCCTGTGAGGATTTCATGAAGAGAGACTTTTTGCAATCCCTGCTACGACCTTCCTGCCTGGGCATATCATCCATATCCTCATTAGCATGCTGATAGCCTGATTCGTCATATGGTTGACTCATCATATCTATGTCACATTCATACGCGTTTGTATTGAGGAAACCCATAGGGTCGACCTCCGTCTCATCATCCATTCTCTGTTCTACAGGACAAATTACATCAGCCAGTACTATTGCACCCCCTTCATCATGTCGTCCGCCGCTCTCACCCGGCACTACAGGAGCTGGTAATTGCAAGGGCGGGGTGGTGGTCTCCGCACATGCTTGTTGATGTGTGGTTATTGGTGTGCTCTCGGCCGGCTCCAGACGAATAAGATTCTTCGGCCATAGCATCACCCAACCCTTGCAGCTTCCAATCCGCGGCGTGGTCTCGTCGTCCTCTCCCACATGCTGTACTGGAGGAGGCAAATCCTCGTGCCCCGATTTCACACTAGACAAGCTAACCCTGAAGTGCCCAGCGGGGATCGGCTGGTTGTGGAACGTGGGTTGCAAGGGGTCCATTATCAACCCCTTTCCCACGTCCACCTTCTGGCCTTTGATCAAGTAGAGTATGGTGCACGGGGTTTCTTTGGCCTGCAAACACATATGTATGTGGCGTAAAACATCTAAAAGGCAACAAAAATGGAATATTCTGTATATATATATATGTTGGTGCGACATGTAATTACCGTGACGGCGTCGAGCTCAGCCAAAGGCGAAGGCCCACCTAGCGTGCCAGAGACTGAGGACGGGCTGCTATGAGCGGGAGCGGCTGCGAGAGGAGGCATGGTTGCGTGAGCAAGTGATGGTACGATGGTGTTGTTGTTCATGGAGTTGCTCCCGGCGAAACTGGGCAACGGGAAATCATGTACCGTCTTGTCTAGATTTTCCTTCGTCCAGTTGATGATAGCTGGAACCAAGTTAGTAGCGAAATCATTTCTGCGGGCAGTTACAGCTGCATTGACTGCCTGCTATAGCAACTCATTTTTGTCCTCGGATGTTTTTTTTGCGTCCTCAACTGCTTTTTTCTCGACCGCAAGCTTCACCTTCGCGTCGATGTCCGCCTGACCAAACTTCTTTTTCCGCTTCTTGGCCTCCGGGCCCTCGTTGTAAAACACCTTCCACGTGGCGCCGTCTCCAGCACCGTGCACACGACCATATTGCGGCCGCTGGCCCAAAGGGAGTCCCTTAAGTTCGTTCAAGGCCCGGTTGAGAGGGGTGTCCCACTTGGGCCTCATCGGAGAAGTAGGGATTTCGGCTGCAAGCTGATGTTGCTTCTCCTGCAGAAGGAGCGTGAACCGTTTAGGAATGTGTAGTCGACTAGATATGGAGCTAAATGTAAGGTGGTAAAAGAGTAATTACCAGTAGTCTAATCAATTTCCTCGTGATCTTGTCCGTGTAAAAAACCTTCTTTTCCTTGTCCCACTTGTAGCAGGCCCTGATGAAGTCACGCTCCAAGGGGCTGGTGAACTTCGCGAAGGGGTCTGGGATACCCGCGGCTTCACGTTCCACGTCCTCCTTATCCCATATGGGCCTTTTACCGAGGTAGCCACGGCTTCCAAGGCGATGCTTCCCCGTGTTCCTTTGCTGAAGGCTCTTGAATTTCGCAGCCTTAGCCTTGGCTGCCTCGGTAGCGCAAGTGTCCTTGAACTTTTCGAACTCCTCTTTCGTATGTGTCGGATTTTCCTCTAGAATCTTGGACAGGGGTTCCTCAGCCTCAATAGCTCGTTTCACCCTCCCTTTCCAGGAGGCCAAATCATTGCTGAACATGCCCATGGCGTGATTGTTAATCTTTTCATCTTTGGATCATCCCACGGTTGTTCTATGTTATCATCCCGGTCGGGGAACTTGAATCTCTTGTGCAACTTCGTCAGGAGCAACTGCGTCAAATGTTCTTTACTCCTTAAGTCATCACCGTTGATGCTCGCGCATTCCCGTAGGATGCATCCTACTTGGTTCCCATAGCACTTGCGAGGTTCTTCCAGCTCTAATGGCTCAAACTTGCCAGGTGCCATCTTTGTGATCACTAGTCGTCCAATCCCTAGTTTGTTAGGTTTTCCTATCCTCTGCTTCTTCGGCTTGTTCTTTTCGGTAGCGGCATCGGCGCCGGTACCTTCCCCGCCGGTATCTTCCCCGCCGGTCTCGGCGCCGCCATCGGTGCCGACGCCGTCGATGTCGATGTCGACGTCAGTACCATCATCGAGGCCGACCTGCAAACCTTGCTTAGCAGACAAATAGTCGAGGTACTCTTGTTCACCCTCATAATCCATCTTGTCTGCATCTTGGTCAGAAGGCCCAGTTTCTTCGTTGTTCGACATGTTTCCTATGATTAAGTCTCCTCATTTAATTCTAAAAGTATGAAAAAAATGAAAAATGACATAAAAAAGAAATCTATGTTTGCCGGAATGTCGTTTCCCAGCAACTCTCAGCACTCGGATCATGCCAAAAAGAAATCTATCATGCCAAAATCCACGGAAAATTTCGGCATGACCTTTGCTAAAAAAAATGGACATATCGAGCGCCTGAAATTCACCGGAACGGAAATGAGTCAACATTTCGGCGTAACATAGGCCACTCGGGTCATTTACCCTGCACATAATCATCATTTTCCAAATATGACATGTCCAAAACTAAATAAACCTAGCTAAATTCATAACTAAATAGATAACCTAATTAACCTACTACCCTAACTAAAACCTAAGTAAATTAACCGAAGAACCCTAGCTAGCAGAGAGAGGAGGAGCGCTGGGGGGCTTACACAGGGTGCAGGGGCGAGGAGGCAGGCCCGACGACGGCCGAGGTTGGGAGGAGAGGAAGCAGAGGAGGGAGGCGTCGCGCGTCGGGGTCGGGGGCGAGCGCCGGGGTCGGGCGAGCGCCGGGGTCGAAGCCGAGGCCGGGGTCGGGGTCGGGGGCGAGCGCGGGGGCGCGGCGAGGGAAGAGAGAGTGGGGATTTGGGGGGAAAAGAGGTGGGATGAAGCAGAGAGAGTGAGGATTTGGGGTTAAGTGGACGTAGCAGTAGCACGTTTAGAGCAAACGCGCTACTACTATTACAGGCAGCTATAGCGGTTTTAAACAGAAACTGCTACTGCTACCTTGACTAGCTGTAGCTCTTTTTCAGTAAAGCGCTACTGCTATAACCAGTTTCCCTTTTTCTTTTCCTTTATTTTCTCTCACTTTTTTTTTCCGAGAGCAGTGAACGAAGGGAAGGCGATATATATATATATATATATATATATATATATATATATATATATATATATATATATATTGCATCATTTGACGGTTAAATATGTATACAAAATAGGAAGATATATATATTACATCATTGGACACATGCATAATAATGGCTAAGTGTGTATACAAAATAGGAACATATATATATATATATATATATATATATATATATATTACATCATTTGACCGATAGCATACGGTTCCTCAGTGTTGACGTTTTCGTTTTTGAGTCAGCTTCTTTCCCTTCTTATTCGTTGAAGAATAATTGAGCCCCTCATTGTGACTTTGCCTTTTCCATGGAGTACTATTTTTCTTAGGTAATGTAGTATTGATTCTTCTTTTGACATATACTTCATCATCATCGTCATCTTCCCTCATTGGGTTGCCGTACTGATCGTAGTCTTCCTCCTTGGCGACTCCATCCATTCCAATGATGTTCCTTTTGCCTCTCCTCACGACAACACGGCTGGGATTGCACGGGTCAGTTATGAAGAAGCATTGTGTCACGTGCTTAGCGTGTACCCACGGCTTGTTTTTTGAGATAGCGTTCACGGTAGCCCATCTGACACGGAACATCGTCGTGTTGTGCAGTCCAGAGTAGTCAAGCTCCCAGATCTCCTTGACCCTTCCGTAAAATCTTTCAGTTGCGCCGTTGTCGCTGCCGGTCATGCATTCCATCGTCACCCCTGAGTTCTGATCATCACTATCCATATCTTTGGCCTCCGTGTGGAACGTGTATCCGTTGATATCGTACCTGATAGGTTACGAGGTTGGGCGAGGGGCCATGTGCTAAGGCGTATATGAGCAATCCGTCCTTAGAGCCCTCCTCCGGGGGATTAGCAATAATATGCTCTTTGAACCAATGCAGGAAAGTGGAGTTGTGCTCTCTAGTAACTTCGGCGTTCGTCCTGCATACCCCCCGGTCATGATACTTCTTTGCGATAATTTCTTTGTGCAGTGCCATGAAATGATCTACCTCGTCTAGGTGTTGTAGCACTACCAAGTTTGCTCTGTCAAAGTCGTTGATTCGATCTGAGTATGCCACGTGCAGTTCCCTGCGACCATTGGAGTGACCTTCTCCTTCGAGCCTCCCATCGTGCTTGTTAACGAGAAAACCAACACTAACACCAGGCGGCTGCAGGTCTGCGCCATATAGAAAATTCTCGCAGAAAGAGATGCACTCTTGTGTCAGATAGCCCTGGACGATGCTTCCATCCGGACGGGACATGTTATGAATTAATCCTATGATGATCCCATTCATCCTCTCAAACGACATCATGTTGTGCAGAAATGACGGCCCCAGGTCTATTATGTCCACTACAAAAAAAAGACACATCCGTGACATTTTGGGCCGAACGAAAAAAATATTGTCATACATATGACACTTCTATGACAATAATTGTGACAAAACCCGGTATCATCATAGATGTGGTGGGCTCCTACTTCTATGACAAAAAATCATGACAGAAAATGGGCATTTCGTCCTGGGCGGGCCGGAGACGCAGCTGGATGACATTCTTTGGGCCGTCCATGACGGAAAAAACCGTGGTAGAAGCGAGCGCGAGGAAAATTTCGGGGAGTTCCCGGTTATGGTGGGAGGTCGGGGGCCGAGCGATGCGTGTTTCTCTCGTACACGTACGCGCGTGTGTGCGAGGCGTTGGCTCTAACTGAACCGAGCGAGGCGTTGGGCTCTAACTAAACCCGAGCGATTGCACTGCAGGCTACGCGTTACTGAACCGAGCGATCAATCGATGGCTGTTAATGAACCCGATCGAGCGTTCCTCGCTACTGCTGCTAACTGAAGCCGATCGATTGGATGAATAGTGAGCGTTGCGGGGGGGGGGGGGGGGGTTTGGATGAACAGTGAGCGGTGGCGTTGCCTCTGGATGAACAGGACCCGTGGTGTGGGAGGGCTGGATGAACGTAGACGGTGGAGGGGTGCCCGTGGAGGGGTGGTTGAAGAGGACCCGTGGTGTGGAGGGCTGGATGAATAGTAGACGGTGGAGTGGTGCCCATGGAGGGGTGGTTGAACAGGACCCCGTGGTGTGGAGGGCTGGATGAACAGTAGACGGTGGCGGGGTGGGTTGAACAGCAGGCGGTGGAGTAGCGCGCGGTGGAGGCTGGATGAACAGAGCCCGTGGAGGCTGGAGGAGGTCAACGGTGGAGATGAACAGTATCCCGTGGAGTCCCGTTTTGCGGTACGCCACACCCCTCCCGATGAACAGGACCCCCGTTTCGACCGTAGGAGGTCCGTTTCGTCCGTTTTGCGGTACGCCACACCCCTCCCGATCAACAGGACCCCCGTTTCGACCGTAGGAGGTCCGTTTCGTCCGTTTTGCGGTACGCCACACCCCTCCCGATCAACAGGACCCCCGTTTCGACCGTAGGAGGTCCGTTTCCTCCGTTTTGCGGTACGCCACACCCCTCCCGATCAACAGGACCCCGTTCCGAACGTAGGAGGTCCGTTTCCTCCGTTGTGCGGTACGCCAGGCCTCGTTTCCATCGCCTGTTCCGTCCAAGCCCTCCCGATGAACACGACCACGCATTCCGTTCCGACCCAGCCGGTTGGCTCCCACGCGTTCCGTTGCCTCCCGATGAACACGACGCATTCCGTTGCCTCCCCATGAACACGACGCATTCCGTTGCCTCCCCATGAACACGACGACGACGCTGTTTCTCCGTTCCGACCCAGCCATGTACACGAGCCCTGGCCGTACGTATGCGCGAGTAGGCGTTCGAGACCCCGCCCGTATGTACACATACGTGGCCGTATTTTCTTTCTTGCACCCTGGCCGTTGTACGTACGTGTACATGCTACGTGCGCGCCTCTACTACGACACGTACGCGCCTCTACTACGACACGTGCGCGCCTCTACATCCACCAGTATATATGTACGTACACGTTCGCGACCAGAATGACAACGCTACGTACGCTTCGACCAGGTGGGTCCCGACTGTCAGGCACTTCCTTGCCTGCGAAGATGTAGCTGGTGGGTCCCAGCAGTCAGGGGGGCGAATCGTTTTTTTTGCCCGGACGCACTTCCTTGCGTGCGAAGATGTAGCTGGTGGGTCCCAGCAGTCAGGGGCAAACGTTTTTTTCGCGAAATACGGTGGCCCGTCCGGTGGGTCCCCGCTGTCAGGTGGAGGAATAATTATTTTGCACGTAATAAGGAGGCACTTCCTTGCTGCGGCCGTGGACCCAGCTGTCAGCCTCTCCACGTACAGTCCACGTCCGATGGAAGCCGTTCCTTGACCACGTTGACCACGCCGCGCCGAGAGCACCAGGGCGGTGGACGACGGCGAGGCCTAGGAAGGGGACGACGCGGAGCCGGGGAAGACGCGGCAGTGGATGCCCACGCGTAGAGGAGTACGAGGGTTCACTGGTTCGCTGCGGTGTGAGGCTGCCGTCGCCGCAGAATAACAGGGGGTGTGGGTGAGTAGAGGGATGGCCTGGCCAGCGGTGGGAGTAGTAGGGGGCGGTGAGGCCTCCGCCGCATCGCAGCCGGCCACGGGAGGCAGGAGCACGAGGCACGACCGGCGCTGGTTTGGGCGGCTGGAGCAAGAAGACCAGAGGTTGAAGAAGCACTACGGCCGTTGGATGGACATCGTACGGTCACTGGAGCTAGAATCGTGCATATTGACTAAGTTGACAAAGCCCTCCGTCCCCGTCAACTTAGTAGGCCCACAAGTCAGCCTGCCACTATACTGGGTCCCAGCTAACAGGGGGAGTATTCATTTTTTTGTGCGTAATAAGGAGGCACTTCCTTGCGTGCGAAGATATAGCTGGTGGGTCCGAGCTGTCAGCGGCGGTAACGTTTTTTTCGCGAAATACAGAGGCCCTTTCGGTGGGTCCCTGATGTCAGGTGGAGGAATCATTATTTTGCGCGTAATAAGGAGGCATTTCCTTGCGTGCGGCCGTGGACCCAGCTGTCGGCCTCTCCACGTACAGTCCACTTCAGATGCATGTCGGTCGTTGACCACGTTGACCAGGCCGCGCCGAGAGCACCAGGGCGGTGGACGACGGCGAGGCCTAGGAAGGGAACGACACGGAGGCAGGGAAGACTCGGCAGTTGTTTCCCACGCGGAGGGGAGTACGACTGTACGAGGGTTTACTGGTTCGTCTGCCGTCGCCGGAGAATAACAGCAGGTGTGGGTGAGTAGAGGGATGGCTAGGCCAGCGATGGGAGTACGGTGGGGCGGTGAGGCCTGCGCGGCAGCAGAGCCGGCCGCGGGGAGGAGGGAGCAGGCAGTCCCGCCGGCGCTTGTTTGAGCGGCTGGAGCAGGAAGAGCAGAGATTGAAGAAGCACGACGGCCGTTGGATGGACATCCAACAGTCAGTGCTTGTGCGTCAACCTTTTTTTAGGAAAGCCTCAAATCTGTGGAAAACAGCATACAGCCCATCTGCCATTATTTCTAATAATTTACAGCCCATTTGCTAATTATTAAGGTTTTTTTGGAGCCCATATTCTTTTTGTTAGCATTACAGCCCATATTGTGGCCACGGTTAAAAATTATACGAAATTTTGCATATTTCGGTGCGGTCCGAACTGTTTTTAATCCCGAAATTTCGACTCACATTCAAACTGATTTTAAAAATAAATGTATATCAATATAAAATCCAACAAATTCTCCACGCATAAAAATTAATGTAATTTAAAATCTCGAAATGAAAAAAAAGATATTTGAAACTAATTGCCGGTTTGATGTGTTTTAAAAATGTACAGCCCATTTCTCATTACTGATGGGCCATTTTCTCGGCCAGCCGAATGAAAGCTCTCCTCGTCTTGAAAGATTTGCAGCCCAACAGGCCTGACAAAGCGACTTACTTGGCAAATCACAAAAAAACTGGGCTGTGGCCGTGGACCCAGCTGTCAGCCTCTCCACGTACAGTACTCTTCCGATGGAATGTCGTTGACCACGTTGACCACGCCGCGCCGAGAGCACCAAGGCGGTGGACGACGGCGAGGCCTAGGAAGGGGACGACGCGGAGCCGGGGAAGACGCGGCAGTGGATGCCCACGCGGAGAGGAGTACGAGGGTTCACTGGTTCGGCTGCGGTGTGAGGCTGCCGTCGCCGCAGGGCCTGGCTAGCGGTGGGAGTAGTAGGGGGCGATGAGGCCTCAACGGCAGCACAGCCGGCCACTGGAGGCAGGAGCAGGCGGTCTCCCCGGCGCTGGTTTGGGCGGCTGGTGCAAGAAGAGCAGCGATTGAAGAAGCAGCAGGACCGTTCGATTCAAATCCAACGGTTACTGCTGCTAGAATCGTTTGTTGACTAAGTTGACAAGCCCTGCGTACGCGTCAACTTAGTAGGCCCACAGGTCAGCCTCCCAACCGGTGCGCCCCAGATGTCAGTGGGAGGAATCATTTTTTTCGCGTAATAAGGAGGCAGTTGATTGCGTGCGGCCAGGCCAGCGGAGGGAGTAGGGTGGGCCGGGGAAGCCTGCGCGGCATCACAGCGGGCCACAAGAGGAGGGAGCAGGCAGTCCCGCCGGCGCTAGTTTAGGCGGCTGGAGCAGGAAGATCAGAGATTGAAGAAGCACGTCGGCCGTTGGATGGACATCCAACAGTCACTGCTGCTAGAATCGTGTGTTCACTGACAAAGCCTTGCGTAAACAAGTCAGCCTCGAAATCTGTGGCGTGTACAGCCCATTTGCTATTATTTTTATAATGTTTACTCATTTTCTAATTCATATGGAATTTATTGCAGCCCGTTTTCCATTTTTAGAATTGCTGGCCATTTTCTGGTCAGTACCAGGGTCAAAAAATTAACTAAATATGTGGGAAATTTTGAAAATTCGCAAATTTTTGCTGGGGAACGAAATATTCTTAATCCAAAAATTAATAGCCATACTAAAACAAATTTAAAAATAAATTAGTACTATGTCATGTTAAATCCAATGAAATACGTATAAGATATCAGTGAAGAACAAAAACAAAAAAGAAACTTATATCCCATTTGCTATAATTTTTTTGGAATTTTCAACCCCTTTTGATATTACTTTTAACAGACATTGACCATACTCTTAAGCCAGGCCGGAATGCATCCCTCCTCGTCTTGAAAGATTTGCAGCCCAGTAATTCGGAGAAAACAAATAGGCCTAGCTTGGGTATTCTTCAAAAAGAAATACTGGGCTACCTATTTTCCCAAAGAACTGGTGCATGAGCATTTAGCTTTATTTATTTATTTATTTACTTATTTATGTTTAGGGGACCATGAGCATGTACCTGGGCCGGATTCATGTGAGAGCCTCCCTTCCAGTTAATTATGGGCTTCTCTATTGGGCCTTCATCAGTGGGCTGCATGTTATCAACAAGTGGAAAATGTGTTCCGTACGAAAAATAGTATGCGCTACGTACGGTACGGGGCACTAAAGGATCGAACCGTGCAACGACTTCCAAAACATTGTGTTTGTCATTCTAACAACACATTTATTCAACCAACAGACGAAATATACTACTGATTGTACATTGAAAACAGCAGCAGCAGCAACCAGGGCTGGGGGTGCAACAGAAGCAGTAAGCAGGCCAGAAGAGTGAAGACGCAGCTCTCTCTTCCAAACCAAACATCAGCCATCATTACAAAAGGGCTACCAAAAAAGAACAAGTGTATGCATCAAACTAAATAAAGATCCTACTACACCAAGTGTACGCATCTAACTAACTGGCTCAGTTAGACGTTACTATTTATTAAGCTGTGGAGATTGGCTGACGGCTTGAACCAGATGGGTGCCTGACGGGGGAAACTCCAGCCAGCAGGTCGAAGTCTGATACTTGCGACCCTCTCTCCTACTTTGGGCTGCAGAGCGTGGCGGCACATATCAGGGTATGGTGCATGCAGAGACGCATGGTACGCTGTGTACACACAGTTTTGCCTGATGAACGAAACCGCGCTGCCATCATGATCCTTGCCGTCGGTTATCTCCTGGTTAATCGGATAATTCAGTCCGACAAACAGAGAGCGTGTACCAAGGCTACTTACCAGCCTCCAGTCAAAAATTCCTGAAGGCCCAGAGAAGCTGGGATCCTGCTCAAAGACCTTGCAGTGACTGTGATTGTATTCCGCGAAACAACACGTCCGGTACGTGCGAACGATCATCAATCTTTCGCCGTCGTCTGATCGAGCCAGGAACCACCTGCAACTGCCATGCCGCTTTTCTTTGAAAGGTTCTGGGATTAGGAAGGGTAGGGACACCAGGCGGCCTACAACATCATATCAAGTTGGAGTCAAATAAAAAAGGGCTCTTGATTTAGTCAATCTTAAGAACAGCATGTTATGAGCATGAATATTTTTTCAGCAAATGTTGACAGTAATATAAGCAAGCCATCATGATATCATAGGAAAGTAACATACTGTTGTAACAGCCGTCTGTAGCGATGAGTGGAGTAGGCCAGCAATACGTCCAGCCATAGAAGGAGTCGACAGCGTAAATGAAGCCCTTGTGTTCAATGGCATCAGAGAACCATGGAGGATGTATGATCCTGCGATGGACGTGCAGATTTATCCACTTACCGCAGTGACCTGTCAGATAGGCGAGACCGCGGTTAATACTTAAATAGTATAGCCAACTGTTGACTATAAGAAAGTGCCATGTCATCTGTAGCCAACATGTATAACAATGGATACTCAAAAACTAATTCTTGAAGATCATTTCTTGCAAAGCACAATAAGAGTT
Organism: Triticum aestivum; assembly: GCF_018294505.1. Lineage (NCBI taxonomy): Eukaryota > Viridiplantae > Streptophyta > Magnoliopsida > Poales > Poaceae > Triticum > Triticum aestivum. The sequence goes on along the minus strand of NC_057814.1, from coordinate 106,899,009 downwards.
ATTTCTTCACAAGTTTTGGATGCAGGTTGAACAGTTGAACGCTTTTGTTTGCAAAAGATACTTTTTTATCTATTTCACCCGGATGTTTGTGAGCTCTAGAGATGAAATAATATCCGAACAAACCTATCGATACCCGTTACACATGAGATGACCCCCACATCCTTTGTCAAAATAAACAACTCCCCGATCAATGCATTTCACTCTTCCGTGCAACGCACGGGCACCTTACTATAGATTAGTACGACCAAAAATTGAACTAACATTATATATAGTACGATAAATGATGATGCATGTCACCTAAAATTATATCATTGAAAACTATGTTCAAATACGAATCCAACGATATTGTTTTTGTTGACATGCACTAACATTTTGTCAGTTAAATCTTCAGTCAAATTCAATGGGGGATAAACCACGACCGATGTAGTACTAGTGTAGAGGGCGGCGCTGCACGGGAGTCTCGCCCCGCTCGTGGCGCGGCAGTAAAGCCGTCATATCACAAAACCCAACCACTCCCAGTAATAAGTGGCCTGGTAAAATAAACGGACAAGCAACCATCACATCCCTCCGTCTTTTTTGCATTTCATCTCTCTGCATTTACTTTCTCCGGTTCATCTCGCACACTCGATCCCTAGCTACTACTCCTAGTATCCCTAGCTACTACTCCTAGGGCCAGTTCTTTTGGCGGCTTCCCCAGCTTTTCCCATAAGACTAGTCACAGTGGAGAGTAACATTAAGGCGCCTCACTCATTTATTTGGGCTTCTAAACTACTACTAGTAGTACCTCCGTCCTGGTTTATTCCTCACCATTGTAATTTGTGCTAAATTTTGACCAAAGATTTAACTGATAAAATATTAGTGCATGTGACATGCACTAACATTTCATTAGTTAAATTTATGATCAAAATTTGACACAGATTACAATGGGGACCAATAAACCAGGACGGAGGTAGTAGTTATGGGATTACTAATCTAGAAGCCTAAAAGAACTGGCCCCTGGTACTCCTACTAGTAGTAGTACTCAAGTTGGAATTCCAATTGCACGGCACAACTTGTTAGGCAAAAAATTCGATACAGGGTGTAGGAAGCGGTTTGGGAATTTGCATGCCTTTCCAACCAGTGAGATACTCCGTACAAAGTACGACAGAGAAATAACCACAGAGAAGGAAGCTAAAAGTAAACAATCAAACGAGCATTTTTGCATTTGTTTTGCATTGAATCGTTTCACAAGCTTGACTAGTGCTGTTTTTCTACTTTTACAAAAACCGCATCGTAATGTTAAAACGTGCATTTGCACGTACATAAGTAATAGTAGTACTCCCTCCGTCTAGGTGTATAAGTCTTCCCTCCTTCTTGGTCACGGTGCACAACCAAAGATGACTTATTGACCTGGACGGAGGGAGTAGCACAGTCTGCAAGCATATATCGAGAGAGACGTGTAGTGCGATAGTATATAGTAAAGTTTGTGCTATATGCACGTACTTGCAAAATGCGTACGAATACACAAGGTTTCCAAACTTTCCCTTTTACATACTTAATTAAGGACGCTAAAAATTCCTGAACGTTCGGGATTTATCATTTGCGTCCCAAAACTAATGAGATCGCCTTACGAAACAAAAATTATACTCCTCCTAAAAGCCACGGCGCTCGCAGGAGCGCTTGCGGCGCGCCACGAGTGCCCTGGTGCGCGGCCGTTTCCCAGCGCGCCGACACAACGCCTCTTCCTCAGCCTCGCAACTCGCGAGGTGCTGATTGGCGGCTTGCCGGCGGGCGAGCGCGATCTCACCGGTGTGGTGATCCGGCGCCAACAGGTACTCCTCCTCGCTGGAAGCGTGCACCCGGTCCACGTACCGCCAAGCGTAGATGAGGCGCTTGGGCCCGACTGCACTCAGGGCGTCGGCACGGGCGTCCTCCGCCACCCTCACGGCCCTCGCACGAGCCTTCTGCCAAAGAGCCAATTGCCTGACTCTCTCGGACGCGACATAGGCCTCCCAGGCAGCTTGTTCCGTGGTGCGCTTCTCTTCCTCGGCCTTCTTCTCCGCCTCTATTTTGGCGCGCTCTGCTGGAGGCAAAGCCTCCCACAAGGCGACATCCATTTCTTTCCAAAGCTCCTCAAGGCTGGGGGGCTCGGCGGGCGGCGCGGCGTTCTCCTCGTAGCGGGGAGCCGACGCGTCCTCCGGCGCGCGTGCTGGCGAGATTGGGAACGCCGACGCGTCCACCTCGACGCGTCGCGGCGAGGAGCGGAACGCCGACGCGTCCTCCTCGACTAGTGGCGGCGAGGAACGGAACGGCGACGCGTCGCGTCGCGGCGAGGAGCGGAACGCCGACGCGTCCTCCTCGACTAGTGGCGGCGAGGAACGGAACGGCGACGCGTCGCGTAGCGGCGAGGAGCGGAACACCGACGCGTCCTCCTCGACTAGTGGCGGCGAGGAACGGAACGGCGACGCGTGACCGTCCGCGCGGTGCAGCGAGGGGCTCCTAGGGCTTGGGAGGGGCGATGCCATGGTGGTCGACGTGAGAGGGAGGGGGAGGAGATAGCGATGAACGTGAACGTGAGGGGGAGGAGATAGCGATGTCGTGGGAGGCGCAGTATTTATAGCGAGCAATGGCACACCTACGTAAGATATGGACTGAGCTGCACTGACTTAACTGCAGGTCCAGTTGCGTCACTGACATGTGGGCCAGACCCCTGTTGGGCCCATATGTCAGTGACCCAATGCACCTGCAGTTAAGTAACAGCTACGTGGGCATATTTGTTGGAGTAAATTACGGGGGAGCGAAGGGGTGGAAATATTGCTGGTCACAACGGATTGGACGAGCGTGGGGGGAGGAGAGTCATGCATGCAGATTTTTTCACACGGGGTGGAGTGGTGGGACCGCCGGAGGGAGAAGGAGAGTTTGGCAGGCATATTGTTTCCACACATGGAGAGGAAAAGATTTGGAGACGAACGGGCTTCCTGCAGGTATGGGGAACGGTGCATAATAAGTCATCTTGCATGCCGGGCTAGGTATAGTCTCAAGTCATTAAAAACATACACGCCCCACACATGTTCATATTTCAAGGTGCACTAAATTATTGCATGCGATGATTAAGGCTGGCCATAATGGTGGTATCTTAGCTGGTATCATGCACACGGGAATAGCAAACATGCTGATGTGGCAAAGAATTAAAGAAGAGAGGGGGGTTAGAGTAACTAGTGTTCATGCATGCATTGGTAAACACATTTTTTTGTGAAGAACGACAGCACTAGTTGAGTACTTTTGCAGACTTCAAAAACTATTCCACCGCCTCTACTATCTTGCTAAGAGTAGGTGAAATTTTTGAATCGAGCCCTTTAAACTAGAAGGGAGGTAGTGGTACTCTAAGGCTGGTCATAGTGGGGAGTAACTTAGACTAGTAACATGCATATGTTACTAGTCTATGTTACTACCTCTATAGTGCATAGTATCATAGATTAGTATCATAGGTGGTCTCATTTATTGCCATGCATGACACATAGTAGCATCACATTTACTCCCTCCGTTCCTAAATATAAGTCTTTGTAGACATTTCAAATGGAATACAATATACGGATGCATGTAGACATATTTTAGTGTGTAGATTCACTCATTTTGCTCCGTATGTAGTCACCTGTTGAAATCTCTAGAAAGACTTATATTTGGGAACGGAGGGAGTATTATGTTACGGTATCTACCTATGTTACTATAACCATCTCTCTCTTCTTTAATTGCCTACCACATTAGCATGTTTGCGAGTCCCAAGTGCATGATACTACTTATGTTACCCCCACTATGGCCAGCCTAATAGCTAACCTTGTTGTGATGACAAGATAGGACATGGCACGCACCTGGACGGAGGAACTAGTCTGCATTGTGCATTTAAGTTTTGTCTGAAGTCAATGTACCTCTACTTTCACCAGACTTATAGAAAAATGTGTCAACATTCACAATGTCAAATCAATATTTTTACACTCATTATAAAACGTAGTTCTTATACTCATTATAATCAGTATTGTAGATATTGATATTTTTAGTATAAATTTGGTCGTGGGATTTCATTGATGCCTGTCAAAGCGTGGAGGAAGCGGAGCTTAGGGCTTGCATTGCCGGTCTCTACATAGGTATTTCTCTTCATAATCCTGTAATTTTAGAGACTGATTGCGCTTTTGTGGTAGCGTCTCTTGCATCGGGGGACTATGACAGGTCTGCTATGCGTGACCTGAAGATGAAAGCGTTGAGCATCTCGAAGTTGATCAACAATCTTCAATTGTCAAAGATTAGCCGTTCGGCCAATAAGGTGGCACACTTAATCGCTAAGTATAGCTTTGACAATAGATTAGATGGTATTCTTGTAAATAACGTACCGCCCTGTGTGGTGAATATTGTATCGAATGAGTGTACTGGTGTGGCTGGTTAATTAATATAAGGTGGTGTTCAAAAAAAGTATAAATTTGGTCAAACACTTTGCAAACGGTTGACGGGAGTAAAAAGGACCAGAGGGAGTATCATGCATGCGGAGTAGGCAAAAAAATTGCTTGTCTAAAAAAAGGCAAAAAAATTGCTCATTTATAGCCGGTCGAAGTCTCAAAGGGCGCGACCGCGCGAGGGAGGCGAAGGTCGTGGGAGGCGCGACGTTTGACGGAATTAAGTGAAGTTACATCCACGCGCCGGCATGGCGTGCGAACAGGCAGAAGCTATACCGTCAGGCCTACGATATGGGTCTAGTAGACATGACATCTAGTGGGTCCCGCATAGTTCTCGAGAACTCTTTGGGGGCTTGCAGCCGTTTATCCACCGGGCAAGCCAGCAACCCCACGCCGTTCGCACGCCCTACTCGTCCCCGTCTTCTACCTTACAACAGTTCGCTCCCAGTCGTCCCGTCCTTTCACATTAGTTCGCTCCCAGTTTTTTTTGCGGGGTACAACAGTTCAACTTCTCCTAACCCTCCTCCAAAATCCATGGCCTCCCAAATCTCCATGGTCGCCGCTGAGTACCAGGTTAGAGCCATCACCGGCGATCAGTTCATCGTCATCTACACACGTGGATCCGAGACGGTGAAAGCATGGCTTGCTCGCTTCCTACGCATGTTCAACAGTTCAACGGATGAGTGGGTCGCTGGGCTAGATGTTGAGTACACCACAGTCCTGGGACGAGAGAAGGATCTAAAGGACGAAGAGAGGAAGAAGCCCGCCGTGATCCAGGTTTGCGTACATAACGTTTGCTTGGTCTACCACATATGCCATGCCGACGTTGAGTGCCAGGATTTTAAGAACTTCCTCAAGGACAAAAGAGTGAAATTCGTTACTGTAGGCTTTAAGAACGACAGGGATGTCCTGCGTCGGATAGGTCTCGTTGTAGGCCAGCCCTTCGATCTCCAGAAGGCAAGCCTGGTGTCCTCCTCTCAACCTTCAATGCTGACCCTGGCAGCAGCCATGATTGATCCTTCGTACGCTAAACTGAAGAAACCTCATCACGAGTTTCATCATGCATGGGAGTCGAAGACATTAGATGAAGATCACATCCTGTACGCAGCAATGGATGCCTACCTTTGTTTAAATATCTACAAGGGTTGGATGAAGAAGCAGAGCCCAGTGTCCGGTTCAAGCAAAGAAGCGTCGGCGAAGAGGAAGAGGAAGAGGGACGAGGACGAAGTCGAGGACGTGGACTCGGACTCCGAGTAGGTGGCAGTGCCGTCGCTCATGCTGGTTCTACTGCAGTGTCAAGCGGACTAGTTGCTTAGTTTATTTTCAAGGGTGTGTTGTGCTGAGGCCCCAGCAGAACTATGTTTATGTTCTTTCTCGTTATTTGAACTCTTTAGTACGTACAGTAGTACTAGTACTATGTCTTACTACTGTTCTTCTTGCAGTTGGTACTACTGCTCGTATCTTCGTGTTCCTACTGTACTTAATACGTTCGTACTAGTAGTATAATTTGGGTCAGTCGATTTGTGAAAGAAGTTCGACGGAGCGAAGGAAGAAGACGGCAGAAGAGGTGGAAGAAGCCCTTCTAGCCATCCATGTTGCATCAAACGGCTCACATGAGTCGACTGACCCAAATTGCTCCTTCAGATTGCAGGATCCACGTGGCATTCAAGGTCTCGAAGGTAGATTCCGCGTCCGCACCCGGTTTGCGGGCTCGACGCGCGCGCGACCGGCTTCCGCCGCGACAGCCACCATGCGCGCCTCCTCCGCGCGGGCGGAGACGACAATGACACGCTAGTTCCTCCTCGCCGGCGTGCTGGAGCACGCGCTCGTCCTCCTCTTCGTACGCTGCGTGCATAGACGCGGCTCCACCAGCTGCTCGCGTGCTTGGCAGCGCGGCGGCATCGCGAGGAGGGACTGCAGACGACGTGAGCGGGCGAGCCTTCGGCTTCATGGCACAGGGATGGCGGCGACACGGCGGTGATGGGCGAGAAATTGTTGGCCGGAGCAGGCGGGCGCCGGCATGCGCAACGGCGGCGGCGGCATATTGATGAGTGCGCGTGTGGGAGCTTACTTTAGTTTTATATATAAGGTTGGTCAAACTTAAAAGAAAACCGTACTAGTACACGTAAACATTAGACTTAGGCAGCGCTTTTATTAGTTAGTACCACAGCCACGATACGGAATCCTGTGCAAGCGCGTGAACCGCGGCCGCGCGGTCGATCGAACGGTGCGTCACCGTGTCGCGCTCGAAGGACATCCACCGAACCTTTTTGTGTGTGTGAAAACAATCCTCGAATATTACTCAACTTTTTTTCCTGTGAAAGTTCTTGACGCTGCAATATTTCCATATATTTGAATTTAGCTCCAGTTCGTGTTTATTTGGATTTGGACGTTTTAGGTGCGCCCTAGTTTTTTTAATACTGATTTTGTGTGTGTGACTGAGAGAGAACGTGTGTATGTGTCCATATGTGTGTTGTGGCGGAAGGGCAATGTGGAGACGGTGTGCGTGTGATACAGACATAGAGAGGTGTGAATGTGCAAATGATCATGCATGAGTGAGACATAGACAGATGCCGATACGTTGTGTATACATGAGAGAACGGTCTTCTAGTTTACTTGTGTGTGTGTGTGAGAGAGAGAGAGAGAGAGGAGAGAGAGAGACAGAGAGAGGAGCATCCGTAACACAACAACCATCTCTCTCGATTCGTCCGTCCCTCGCACGGTCGCATGCAACACATGCATCAACGCGCACATTTTGACACCCTCACCCGGCCCCTGCCCACCTCAAGGCCCGCACAATCTCTTCGTGAATACCCATTTCTCTCCTTAGGTTTGTTTTCTCTCAATATCTGACACACACACACACACACACAGAGACACACGCAGCACAACACACACACACACACTCCCCCGAGCACACAATTCATCCCCATCCAAGGTTATACGGCGACCACTCTCGCTTGTGCTTCTTTGCACCCCAACATGCACAACACCTCAATCTTCAAAGAGGGCATCGAGCAGATCGAAGACGGCGACCACACCACGCTAGAGAATGCGGGGTCATTTGGAAGCAGGGTGATGTGATGATGGCTGACTGACTCCTCCCCCACCTCTCTCTCTCTCTTGCACAAAATTACCAATCCCTCTCTCCCCCGCACAAAATTGTCAATCCCTCAACCCACGAGATCCTTCCCCTCTCGTCCATGTTTTTCCAGCTCTCTCATCAAACATGTTGTCTCTTCTCCTTCCACGTATACAGAATCCAGATGCACACGCATCTCATGTATATTACATGTATCCATCTTTCTCACAGACCTAACTTCTTCCTCTCTCTTTCTCTCTCTATCTCTCTCTCTCTGTCTCGTTAGGTTTGTCTCCTACTCTCTCGTCCACATACATACAATCTTTCCCGCCCTATCTGCTCCATCTTCAAAAGCTCTCTCTGCACGTTTCATTCACACATTGGGATATGTCAAAATGTTGCTTCTATAATGGCTGATGTAGAGTTATGGTTGTTTTTGTTGCATCCTACAAAGTAATAACTATGAAATGCATTTAGATTCTCATTTGACTGGGATTATGTGAGTTTGAGCATGTTGTGAAGTACTATAGACCTTGTATACATCTTGGGATTCGACAATGATTGTAACTATTGAATTGTATAGACCATTACATTCGAAGTCAATAGCCTAATATATTTATTTCACAATTTCAACAAATGATTAGTTCACTACAAACTAAGAAAACAAATGTGTACTCCCTCCGTTTTTATTTAAGTCCGCGTATTAGCATTGGTCAAAGTCAAGTTTTGTAAACTCTCAGAAAGCTTATAACAAAAAATATTAACATATACAATAACAAATAAATACCATTAGATTCATTATTGAATGTACTTTCACATCATACATATTTGTTATGGTAAATGTTTATATTTTTCTATAAACTTGGTCAAACTTTAGGAAGTTTGACTTCGGTCAAACCTAATATGCAGAGTTTACTACTACTACTCGCTAGTTGCTTAGCCGAATCACTCAACACGCCACACGGGGAGTCCAGTGTCACAAAATTTTGAGGTCGGCGGGAAAATCTCCCGCGACCCTGATTCGAGCAGTGGGAAGTTACCATCATAGCCTTCGGAACAGGCCTACGGATGACGCTTGGTAGGGGGCTGTTTTCGTAACTTCAGGTTCACCCTACCCAGCCAACCCCACCCCGGCACCCAGAGTAGTACACCTGAATACTCCCCATTTTCTATCCCCACCGCAAAATAGACTTCTCCACGGCACCGCAGCCTTCGTGCTCCTCCCCTTTACATCGGCGCACTCGTCCACCGCAGCGCATCTGCCTCATCGACGACCTCGTACGCCGCACTGGAGCCGGTCCACCGTCGTCGTCGTACACGGAGCCTCTTCCCCGGCATCGTCTTCCACGGTCTCGGATCTGCTTCCCGGAAGCCGACGCCAAGCGCAGAAGTACCACCGTCGTGGACAATGAACTGACTCCCGTTGCCGACCATGACTCACAGAGGCCGCCGCGACCATCGTTCTCCTCCTCGATTGGTAATGTGTGTATTGAATCACTTAGCAGTACATGTGCAGTTCCAATTTTGTTCATACCTACCCTTCAAATTTCCTGGGTGCTATTGTTCCCGTAAAAGTAATTGGTTATAGCCTCCATTGTCCAACAGAATATCAGCTTGTAATTGTGCGTCGCTCCTGTATCGCGCTGTGCTTGGGTAGGTTTTTCATCTGCAACCAGTAGTGTGGCAAATGATGGAAAGGTTTTTAGAACTAGCAAGATGCCCATGCGTTGCACGCATCAAGATGCATTTGTATGAGTAGTTTATCTTGTGGGAGAAAAGGATGAACGAGGGAAGGCCTTATTTGCAAATCTGGAGAGGGGTATGGGTATCTTTTTGCAAAATTCCCATTTGTTTCCTTCCTATCTGTCAGATATAAATCGGACGGCCTATATTGCAAGAAAAAAAGTATAGAGAAAAAAAGTAGACAGTAAAGGAAGTAGAGATAAATATTAAATATTAAATATAAATAAATATAACAGTAGAGAAGAGAGTAGAGATAGCAGAGACGTCGGGAAAGGATCGCGCGCGCGGGGAAAAAGCGGCCGGGCGTGCGCTAGTTTTGGCGCGCGGCGTCCGGCGCGCTTTATAAAATCCAACGCCCTCCCACCGCTCTGTGCCTTGCCACCGCTCTCTCCCCGCTCTGTGCCTTGCCACCGCTCTCTCCCCGCTCTTTTTCGCCTCGCCGCCGCCGCGCCACCATGCCGCCGCGTCGCCGGGAAACTTGGGGATACCGCGGCGTCCGCGCGCGCCCCTCCGGCGGCTTCTCCGCCGAGATCCGGTTCCGCGGGATGCGCCTCGGCCTCGGCAATTTCGACACCGCCAACGAGGCCGCCCGCGCGTACGACGCGGCGGTGTGGCGCCTCCGGTGGCCTCATAGAACATTGAACTTCCCCAACGTGCCGACGCGGGAGCGGGCGCAGGAGCTCGCGCCTCTGCCGCGGCTTAGCACCGACGAGGATCGTCGCGACAACCGGAGGCGGGAGCACCGTCTCGGCATCGCCGAGATGGACGAGGAAGCCATGGCGCTGTGGTGCCAACACTTCCCGCAGGACATCATCAAAGAGCGCGAGTTCTACGCGCAAAGGAGGGCGGAGAGGGAAGAGGAGGCGGAGCGAGCCGCCTATCGCGAGGACAAGCGTAGGCGAAAAGCGGACGCTCAATTCAACATGAGGCTAGGAGCAGCGTCGCCCTGGGAATCCGACGACGATCGGTATCTTCACGCCTACAGTCAGACGTCGGAGGAGGACATCACCGAGGAGGAGTCGGACGACGAGGAGTAGTTGAATTATCTTTTTTTATCTATCTATGCTGAGAACTATCCTCTACTCTCTAGTATCTACTTCTCGATCTCAGCACTGTAAACGCTTTTTTAAAGCGCCGCGCGTTGCGATTCTGTTGGAGATGCTCTAACATGGCAGACGAGTGCTTTAATGTTGCCCACAAGATGCGCGAGTATTACTAGTAGTATATTTTTCTTGCCATGTTGAGATTTTAAAACCACGAGTGCGAACATGCAGAGGAGCAATGAAGACCAAACACGGGATATTCGGGACATCTTCAAGGAGCGTGGCAAGTTAAAGAGGAGCTGCACCGAACCTGTAAAACGAGCTTTGGTAAGTAACACCCTTTCAATTACTTTCGTGTAGCCTCGTGTTCTTCGATGTGTATATGTTGTAGTTTCTGTTTCTCTTAAGCGTGGTGTTCTTCGATGTGTAATAAGAAGAGTCTTAATCGTCCTAATGCTTTCGTTTTTAGCTTGATGTAGGAAGTGGGTGTTCTCACCTTGTAGTCTGTTTTTATTTTTATTTCCTTTTGAATTCACTTCTCCGAGTTCTGTTTATCTGGCTTCTACTAAATGGATCTAGGTTGCTCTGAGTATTGATCTAAAAAAGAAGTAACTTCATGTCAGGATGCAGTTCCTGCGAGGAGGGAAGTATGGTCAACCTCGAGATCATGTTTCCAAAATGAGGCTGGATTACACACAAGGTGCCAGTTCCCTAATGATGCTGGATTAGACACAAGGTGCAAATTCCCAGATGATGCTGGATTACACACAAGCCAGGTGGAGTCGTCAGCTGTTCGTGTCCTCGTGGCATTAGTAAAGGCTGAAAGAAAGCGTGCAGCAGCCCTTGAGAATGTAGCTGAGTTCCTGAAGAAGCGAAAAGAGCAATCAGATGCTCTCTTCACCCAAGCCAAAGAAGAGATGGAAGAAGCCAGAAATAAGCTAGCAGAGGCAGAGCAGGCTAGGCGTCTCCTGCTATCTAAAACTGTTGTCAATACAAAATTTCCTTCATAATAGCTAGGTTCAAATGTTTATCCAGTCAGCATGCCTGTTGTGATGTCCGTGCATCTACTGATGTGGCACAAAATGTTTTTTTCGGGTCATGTAATAACAGCAATTACTTTCCAAACAATAACAGACGAAGCATTGGACATGGTATAGTTCACGCGCAAGCCCGACATTCCAAGTTCAACTTCCACATCAAACTCATGTTCACAGATATCTGCACATTCATACATAATGTCCACAACCATGATTCACTTCAAAGCCAAAAAAATGTGAGGAGAGTTATAAATAAAGAAAATCCTCTACTAGTTCCTGCTACCAGTGCGAGCACAACAAGTCAAGACCATGCGTAAATTAATTATATTTTAGTCATTTTTTGTGTTCTAAAATGCCTGCCGGCTCGCGGAAGGACGTGTTGCCGGCACACGCGCGGATTCAATGAAGGCAGGCGGGGCAGTCTTAAGCTGGTTGCACGCGGCGAGGAGGCGTGCTCAGCCGGGCCTGCAGCGAGTGCGGCCCTCTTGGCCGGCGCGCCGGTTCAATGCCTGCGCTATGAGAGGTCGCGTCCGTGTCAGAGCAATCACTCCCTCCAGTCCTTTTTTGTTTGGGTATAACAAAATCTCGTTTTCCATTCACATTTTACAAGTAAAATTCATGGACAAACTTTGACCCAAAGTACGATGGGGACTAGTAAACCAGAATGGAGGTAGTAGTTTTTTTAATCAAAGAAGGGTTTCCCCTTCCGATTTTCATTACTGAAAACCAGCATCTAAATCTAAACCATAGTATTTGCCCTAGAACTACCAGGTTCAACATCTCGCAACATAAACCCATACAACCTCCATCGCAAAAAAAACCATACAACCATACGCCAAGGAGGTACGTAGTACTATGAATTCCATTTTCGCTCCATACCAATCGTTCTAAAAACTACTTACTACTTATAACGCGCCATTGAAAATCGGAACTCTTAACCCCGCTAAAAAACGATATTTTAAACGTGGCTACTCGATCTGTGGCAACTGGCGAGCCACCGCGCTCCAAGTCGTTCACCTGTGGTCCCGACCATCAACTCCTACGGATCAAATTATCACGCGAGCTGACTATTCCTACAAAGGTGCTCCACCACGTACCCGGTACCCGCGAATGCAGCAATCGTGCACCTAGGGTTTTAGGGTTTATTTGTTAACGTCGCCTTTACGTAACACTCATGTGTGCGAGACAGCGAGAGGCCGACTGCGTGCGTGCGCCTCTTCTCTTCGTATATGTACTCCACCGTTTGTCTGGTGTCCAAAAAATTATAATAACTACTAGCAATGTGCCAATGCGTTGCCACACGATCAAAGTAGATTAATACATATTCACCGATTTGATAGAAAAAAGTCTAGTTTTGAAATACGTATATCACTAAAAATATGTTATGTTTCACTCAAAATATATTCCTTTGGCGGTTTTGATGAGATAAGGGAGGAATGTTGTTGGTTTCAAGATTCGAGAAGTGGTATATGTCTAATTTCTACTCTTACTAGCAAGATGCCCGTGCGTTGCACGGAACATCAAGATCTTGTGGGAGAAAAGGATGAACGAGGGAAGGCCTTATCTGCAAATGTGGTGAAGAGTGCGGGTAAATTGCCATATTTTCCTTCCTATCCGTCAGATATAAATCGGACGACCTACATTGCAGGATGGCAGGCCCACCATCATCACCAACTCTATTTTTTATCCCTACTCTTATAAAAAGCATTGTCGGTGATGATCGTGTGCCTGCCATCCTGCAATATAGGCCGTCCGATCTATATCTGACGGATAGGAAGGAAACTATGGCAATTTTGCAAAAAGATACCCACACCCCTCTCCACATTTGCAAATAAGGCCTTCCCTCGTTCATCCTTTTCCCCCACAAGATAAACTACTCATACAAATGCATCTTGATGTTCCGTGCAACGCATGGGCATCTTGCTAGTTGTTGCAAAAAGCCCATGTGTGTGTGAGAGAGAGGGAGAGTGGAGGAGGACGGAGTGCATGTGTGACAAAGACACAAGGAGTGTGTGTGCGATAGGTATCAGCTTAAAATGAGGCGATAGTGTGTGTGTGCACGATCGAGAGGGCGTGTCTCAAGAAGGGAAGAAAAATCTACATAGATACAAGGAGCGGGAGAGAGACATGTATGCGATGGTGGAAGCACGAGTGTGCGGGTGTATAAACCTATCTAGAGGCTAGCTAGTCGATAAATGTTTGTGAGAGAAATACGAGTCGGGGTGCGAAAGCGAGAGTTTTGTGTGTGTGAGAGAGAGACGGTAGTCGGGAAGGGGAGTGGAAGCAGGAGTTGTGTGTGTGTCTGTGAGAGAGAGAGAGGAGACGGTAGTCGGGGTTGTCTGATCGGTAAACAAATGAATAATGTCAGTCTGGGATGGAGACGAAAAGGAGACCGCAACAAATGTTGTGTCTACAGGAGAGAGAGAGAGAGAGTAATTTTAGTGGTATGAGTCATATGTAGAGACATATAGGGTGTGTGAGAGAATCCCATAGAGAGAAAGACAAAGTGAAAGACGAGTGGAGACTGTGTGTGTGGCGGTGAAAAAGAAAGCTTAGGTACCGAGTGATACCAGAGAACAGTAGAGACGTGAGAGATAATGAAAACCGTGTAATGTATAATGATAGGGAGAGTGTGACACTTCTCAAGGGAGACGTCGAGAGACCATGTTTGCGAGGATAGGAGAAACATGAAGTGAGCGTGCGGGTGAGCTGGAGAAAAGAGAGTGATAGCTACCTGAAGGAGCATGCATGCGAGAGAGATGGGCGTGAAAGGAGTGAACAAAAAAGGGATTCAAATATTTGAATTCGAGATGATGATACATGTAATCCATACTCGAACCAAAATTGATCTATCAAACATGCATACTCATATGAATTCACGCACATCTATGTTATTTAATATGTAGATATTACTGATCCATACATTTTAGTAGAACATAATTTGGTTAAAAATTTTCGAATTCAACCTTAAGATTTCGAGATCGTTGTATTTGTAAATCATATTATACATATAAAGGAGCAGAATTCTTTGTTGTGCTTTTGAAAGTATATATAAAAAATGATGTATATAGAATGTAATTCCAATTGAAAATGGATCCCGCCCGAAAAAAATAGAATACAAACGGGATTCGAATTGAGTTGGCACGGTAAACGTGCACTCTGCAAAATTTGAACGAAGCGGGGAAAGTCGCAGTAACCGCCCGAAACCAAAATCTGCGAGATGGAAATCACTACTGCCTATCCCTGCCACGCAAAGCCTATCTGCTGGATTTCTATAGGTTTCGATAGGGGTAGGTTTGTAATTTCACCCAAACGTGACGTAACCGCCTCTCACCCGGATTCATACACGGTGGGCGCCAAAACACAGTGTGTCCTCGGCCGAAATCGACTCCCTCCCCGATTCATATTCATACACGGTGGGCGCCAAAAACAAACTCTCGTCGGCAAATATTCGGTGTATGCGAGATTACCGTCCTATCCCCAACCGACTAATGTTGCTGTGATGTAGTAGAAATTTGAAACGGGGGCTAAGTTTGTAAATTTCCTCGCATTTGAGACAAGCGCGCCCTGAATACATGGTTCCCCCCTTCCTCTCTACCTCCCTTTTCCCCATTCGTACTCCGTGGGCGCCAAAACACCCTCTCCACCCCACCCTCCTCCGTCCGCCGCCGTCCGCCACCCCATCCACCGCCGTCCTCCTCCACCATGCCGGAGCTGATACCCCGACGCCGCCGTCCATTACAAGAGATCGACCTCTCTCATCCACGGCTTCGGACCGGGATCCTTGCATCCCGTCCTCTCGCTTCATCCCCGCCGTCGTCCACCTTGCCGGCGCCGCTCCTACGACCGTCTCGTCCACCGCGCCCCGCCGCCACCGTCTACCCTCCTAGATCTGCTTCCACGCCGCCGACAGCCATCGCTACCGCAGCACCGTCAAATTCTCAGCAGATGCGTACACGGCGCCGCACGAGAGGCGGTACTCTTTCGTATCTGCTCAACTTATTTATCGCAGCAAGAAAATAGATCGCCACTGCTTTACTCTGATTTCTTGTCTTGGCTGCGAAGTTGCCTTTGTCCGGTTTGCACCTTCAGATCCGCCATGGCACGCTCAACACTATACTCCCAATGCTTATGGTTTTCCCCTTTTATATTCCACACTAGTTAAATCACAGTAGACTAAATTTCAAAATTGGGTCAGTCGATTTTTCAGAGCTCGCCGGAGTTCGCCGGTGCGATCGAAGGGGCTCGGGTGGTTGTGGGGCCTCGCCGAACGAAGAAAACTCGACGCGGGTGGGGGTTGGGGCGGGGGTGGGGGGGGTGGCGGAGGAACACAGGCGGTGGGGGCCGGTGGTCCGGCCGGCGGCCCGTGCGGTGTTCTGTATGGGAAGAATCAGAGACGAGGAAGAAGAAGGGTTAGGAGACGTAGGATCTTCATCCAACCGCCTGAAATGGTCGAGAGACAGCTGGGAGTTGCATTCTTAATGCGCTCTGGTTCATCATGTGTGGGCACTGCGCAACCAACATTTTATTATCCAAAATCTGCTTGCTCTTCTTTACCATGTTCCTCTTCCGTTCTTCTTTAATATGTACTCTCTCCGTTCCTAAATACAAGTCTTTGTATAGATTCCACCATGGACTACATATGGAGCAAAATGAGTGAATCTACACTCTAAAATGTATCTGGATACATCTGTATGTGATCCATAGTGGAAATCTCTACCAAGACTTATATTTTGGAACGGAGGGAGTATGATAGTAGTACAGTATGTTCCTTGTACTGAAGATGAGCAGGGACATTTGCAGTGTAGAGGTCTATACGGTCGGTTGTGATGGACACTTTGAGCCTCTTTGATTCGTAGGATCTTGTAAACATAGGAATAGGATTTGTAGTGGCCTGCCCACTTGAATCCTATAAGAATAGCAAGGAAATGCGGGGAGCTGTGTCGCCTTTGAGAGTTACACTGATATTAACAGTACCGCACCTTCACTTGAAGAGAGCTGGTATCCGAAGCCTTTCTAGCCGTACCGGCAATACTAGCACATATATTCCAGCAAGTTCCACTTTGCTGATTTTACTCTGATGCTTAAGGTTTTCCCGTTATATCTACACTATGATCTGTGTAGCTACTTTGTGTCGCACTAGCAGCAGTCCACTCTTGAAGCTAAACACTGCAATGACTTACAAAATTGGCACCAAGGCATTGAGTGCCATTCTGGATGCAATGAAACTCATACGCTCCCCACCTGTTGATTCTTGTTCAGAATATGATCCTAATGACTATTCTAACCTCGAGGAGTCAAAGGCAGATGGCCTGTCCTGTTCACCCATCAAGGTGCATGTTCTAATTTGGCAATGTTTTATTGATTGCGGGTATCTTGCATATGTTGTCTTGCATTTCTTCTACTTTGTTGCACCGCCATCTGCTTAGTTTACTCATCATATATGTCGAGATGCCATGCCCATCCATTATCAATACATATTCCATATGTCATCATACCATGTTTTTCCACTCAAATGTTGTTCTTGTGCATCAGACATCAAAAAGGAAGAGGGTGATTGCCGAACCTGAAGGAGCACCAGCAAAGTCCTTGAAAAACATGGTGGTGCCGGAGAAATCAGACAGCACCCCACTTATATTGGTTGTACAACCAGTGACACAAAACGTAGGACCGACTCCAGCAGACTGTACCCATACTTCACTGGCCACACCACTAGCCCCACCACACAGGACCTGCACTCCAGCAAAAGGTATACCGATTTCATTTGCCATAGCACCAGCTGTACCACAGAAAAATCCCACTCCAGCAAAAAGTACAGCAAGTCCACCGGCCGAAGACCTATCCCAACTGCAGAGACGGCCAATTCCTGCAGATTGGAACCCATTCCATTTATTCCCAGTTTAAAAGACAATGCTTTCAATGTTGTTAGGGACTACGTGCATATATTCCCATCATGGGAAAATTATTGTGAAGACAAACACCATTTTCACATCTTCCTGTCCAACTTACGTGTATGTGCTATTATTCATGGTTATTATTTTCCTGTTTTCTGCTGATTGAACACATCAATGATTTACATTACATTGTTGTAACTAGGCGAGGGTCAATCTGGATAGACATGACGAGCAAAGCTTGCTTGTGCTTTTCAAGGAAGCATTGCAGCAGTATCGGTGTTACCTGAGGAAATCACACTTTGATGGCAAGTCTATAAACGAATTTCCGGTGAAGTCTCCTATGCTAAATTTAGAAGACATTGAATGGAAAAACCTTGTTATGCACTGGTCTCATTCCCAGGATGAGGTACTGTCTATGAAATCACATGACAATTTGAACTTCTACTTTTCCGCATGTGCCTTACGGATCTTTTTTGCAGGAAATCTGCTCGTAGAAGAATTCTGGTTTGACAAGAACGACAGGATATCGCAAATATGCTGCCCGCTGCTTTGCTCTTGTTAGTACCTGTTGTCCTGTATCACTGTACTTGCATACATACCTGGTTCATTATGTGACAGCAGTATGCATGATAGCTTGCTTATCAATTGTTCGCTCCAAATTATCTGATCTGTATGAATGGTTACATTAGTGTAGAATATATCCAATGCCAATGTTTTTTAGCTCTGCATTGTTCTTGTAAGTACATGCTGTCATTTATCAGTGTACTTATAATGACAGGTAGTTGTTCATGTACCATCACTCTGCAGCTTATTTTCCTTTGTCCTCCATTTTCTACACATCAGATCTATATTTACTCTTACCATAAGGTTGGTACTGAAGAAGTTTAGCTGTGCATTACTCTTGGCTGTACCTTTTGCCTGTATCGCTGCACTTACATTTATAGCTACTTGGTTATGTAGCATCACTCTTCATCTTATCTTAAATATTCTCCATTTTTCGTATATTATCACATCTATATTTACTCTTAACAAAATGTAGAATAAAGGCAATGCTTTTGAAGAAGATTATGTGGTAAACTTCTTGAATTGCCCCCCCCCCCATCAGCATGGACAAGGCCTTTGTAGAGCCTGTCTTCACCAATAATGTAAGTTTGTCCATCTCAAGCCTTCAAACTTTGTTGTATATATTTGGTTAGGCATGACTGCAACAGCTATTTATTTTTGCTGTTTGCATCAAATTGCTTGTTTAAAGTTTATTATGTAGTTCATAAACAAAAGTTTGTCCTTTCTCAATTTAAGTTTTCAGTTGTACAAACAAGTTCCTTCTTCATACCATGTAAATTAATCTATACAGAGCAAGTGATCTTCTTTTGCACTGCATGTATGCTTCTGTTCTTCATCCGTAATCCAGTGGTGTGGTGAACCTACCCACTACAGCACAATGTCATATTCTGCAATGTCTTAACTATGAACAATGTCATATCATTCTACTATTATTTAAACCATCTCTTTATTTGCCAATCTGAAATGGTATAAATTGACAGCACACTAGCCATTGATACTTATGAGTTCTTGATCTGTAATCCAGTGGTGTCGTGAAGCTGCCAACTCCTTCACAATGTCATTTCCTGCCATGTCTTGACCTGAACAATACCATATTGTGTTAATGCAATTTTAAACTGTGTCACTTTATTCGTCAGTAAGAAATGTGATGAATTGTCAGAACTGATACTTTTATGTGCAAAACCTGTCATCTGTCTGCTTGTTTAACTTTCAGAGTGAGGAAGATATAAGTGTTGAACAAGCGCAGTCTCATCATCTTGCTCAGCTGCTTGCGCTGCAGCTCCCCAGCAGGGCTAACCTTTCTTGAACTCTATTGAAGTGCTGTCGGTTTTGTATATTATTTTGTCGGCGTGTTTATTTGCACTGGTGGCGATCTTTGATGCCCAGTGTATGTAATCTACTGTCTGCTTGTGCTTTATTATCATAGTGGCGAACCTTGATGCCCAGTGGATGTAATATGCCGTAATTTCTTTATTGTATAGTCTAGGCTTTTCTTATTCACGATGCTGCAGTTATTTTACTGTATATATATCTTGTCTTCGCAGTAAACCGGCCAAACCGTAAAATTACGGTACATAATCGGGCCGTCATGCAATCACGATGTAGGTTGGGCCTGAAACGTGCCGAACAGCTCACGGGCCGGCAGCAGCCCGAAATGAACCCCGGCCCATGATTGTGCGAATCAAATCACGGACTTTTAACAGGCCAAAATTGTCTCGGTCCTTGTTTGGCCCAATCAGATATCGGGTGCGAGCAGGCCGGATGCAAACCGGGCCGTAGTTAGGCCCAACTATATGACGGGCTTTTAACAGGCCGAAATTAATATAGGGCCGAAATGTTAAACGGACCATTAACAGGCCAAAACTAATATCAGGCCGAATTACTAAGTGGGCCTTTAGCAAGTGGGCCCAAAAGCATAGTGTCCAGTTGACGGGCTGAATCTGATATGGGCCATAATTGAACCCAAAGCCTCTTAAAGGGCCGGACCTGATCTGGGCAGTAATTTGGCCCAGAATGTGGTAGGCTTTTAACGGGCCGGATCTCATATGGGCCACTATTAGGCCCGGAGCGTGGCAGGCCATTAATGGATCGGATCAAATATGGGCCGGCATTTGGCCCAAAACATGGCAGCCAGTTAATGGGCTGGCCTACTAGGGTCCTCAAAATCTTGTGGGCCTACAGCTGGGCCGGCCCATTAATGTCAGCGAAATCTCGTGGGCCTTTAGCTGGGCCGGCCTATTATGATCCGCAAGAATCTTGTGGGCCATTACCTGGGCCGGCCCATTATGGCACACAAAAATCTTGTGAGCCTTTACCTGGGCCGGCCCATTATGGCCCGCAAAATCTTGTGGGCCTTTAGCTGGGCCAGCCCATTATGGTCCGCAAAATCTCGTGGGCCTTTAGCTGGGCCGGCCCATTATGGTCCGCAAAATCTTGTGGGCCTTCAGTTGGGCCGGCCCATTTAAACATGATGGGCCGGTCCACGTGTCAACATATCATAGGCGCGTCTCGCCCATTGGATGAGTGACACATGTGCCAACGCGGACCTGACACGTGTCTCCTCCAGCCAATGATGATTTTACACGTGGAAAATCCCCATTGGTCGGGGCTGTTAACGGGTTATCGGATCCAAAACCCGACCCGATAGCTTAACGGCGTTCCGTTACGGTGGATGCCACGTGTCGGTCACCCTTGACGAAAGCACTTCTGTGACTCGCGATTTATTGTCATGGAAGTGGACACTTTCGTGATGATAATTTTGGTAATGTCATGGAACACTTCTACGACAGCATAGGTATGACTATCTTGATTCTGTCATAAATTTGTCATGGATGTACATGCATGACAAAAAACGCAACCTACTGTGACAAACACGTATCATCACGGAAGTGTATTTTTTTTGTAGTGGTCGTCCACAATATGGACACATAGATGCACCATCACGTCAAAGAACGTGGGCGGGAAGTACATCTCCAGCTCATTCAGTATCACAACAATATCTTCCTCTAGCCTTCAGAGCTGCTTCAGACTGATCGACTTTCGAGAGATGACGTCGAAAAAGTTGCAGAGACCAATAAGCGTGTCACGGACGTGCTTGTCCATATCCCTCTAAGGGCAACAGGTAGTATCTGCGTCATCATCACATGACAGTCATGGGACTTCATCCCGCTGAACCTTTTCTTGTCCGTGTCTAGATATCTGCTTATCTTGCCACAATAACCGGAACTAACTTTGACTCCAGTAAGGCACTTAAAGAATTGACCGATCTCAGCCTAACTTAAGGTGAAGCAAGAAGGGGGCAATAATCCTCTTTCTTTATTTTCTTGCCCTTCTTCTCCCATGCCTCTGTCTCCGTCTCTGTCTCGTCTGACATTTTACGGGACGGCATGTGCAGATCTTCCCTCATTTTCAAATCTTGCAAGTCTTTTCTTGCCTTCGGCCCATCCTTGGTCTTATCCGGCATGTTCATTAGTGTCGCGAGCAAGCTCTCAAGGACATTCTTACAGATATGCATTTGATCAAGGCAATGAGGTGTATCGAGTTTGTGCCAGTACTCCAAGTCCCAGAACACAGACCTCGTCTTCCATACCTTCAGCAACGGCTCCGGCGCCTTTTTCATCGTCTTTCCCGGCGTGGGGCACTCCTTCCAGTTTTTCAACAGCTCATCAATTTCAGCACCGCTCCGCTTACATGGAGGTCCTCGATACTCAGCGTGACCATTAAATAGATCTCCACGGTTTCTCCACGGGTCGTCCTGTTCGAGCCATCTTCGATGCCCCATGTACATGATTTTCCCAGACCCGCCATCTTTTCTTGACGTTAGCTGCTGAGACGTCGTATCATCCATGCACCGCGTGCATCCGCAATATCCATGGCACACCAGGCCTGCGACATATCCATAACCGAGATAGTCGTGCACCGTCGTGATCAGCGCGGCTCTCATGTAGAAATACTCGCCTTTGCTGGCGTCCCATGTCTTGGACGGTGATTTCCATAACGTGTCTAACTCCTCTTGAAGTAGCCCCAGATACAAATTAATATTATTTCCTGGTTGTTTCGGCCCTTGAATAAGCATGCTCATGTGAATGTACTTCGACTTCATGCACAACCAGGGGGGAGGTTGTACATCCATACAAACACGGGTCGTGTGCTATGGTTGGTGTTCTGGTTGCCAAACGGATTCATGCCATCGGTACACGCGCCGAGCACGATGTTCCTTGCATCACATTCAAAATACCGATAGAAGCTGTTCAACGCTCTCCACTGGCTTCCATCCTTCACATGTCTCAGCTTCGGATCATCTCCATCGTCGGGCTTCTTCCTCTCCGCGTGCCAGCGCACTAGCTTGGCTTCCTTGGGATCTACAAAATACCGCTGGAGACGGGGAGTGATCGGTAAGTACCATACAACTTTCTGGGGACATTTCTTCCCGGCCTTCTTGTATCGAGAAGCATTGCACACCGGACAGCTTGTTTTTTCCGCATGCTCCTTCCACTAAATTATGCAATCATTGATGCATGCATGGTATCTAACATGCGGCAGATCAAGAGGGCGCACGATCTTCTTGGCCTCATCAACACTAGTAGGACATAGATTCCCCGCGGGAAGAACATCCTTTAGGTACTTGAGATGCTCATCGAGGCTAGTGTCGGTCCATTTGTTTTTAGCCTTCGTCTTCAGGAGTTGGAGCATGAAACTCAAGTGGGTCACCTCAGGATTGCAACCATCATACAATGGAGTGTTCGAGTCTACCACCAGTTGCTCCAGCTTAGCCTCCTCTCTAGAAGCAGCTCTCTCAGTACTCGTCTCCTTGCAAAGCAGTGCTTGAACATGAGGGTCCCGCACGATTGAACTTAGTACCGATGAACTCTGCTGCGTGGAGTCCACGTCGTTCTCTCCGCCGCCATGTCCAGCCCCTTCTCCTCCACCATGTCCGGCCCCTTCGCCACCGCCATGTCCGGCCTCTTCTCCGCCGCCATTATCGATCATCTCTTCGTCTTGTCCAGTGTCGTCATTGCCTGCCCGTCGGCGTCCTCAACATCGTCATCCTCATCTTCAATTATCCACCGAGTATAGCCATCCATGAAACCAGTCATGAGCAGGTGCGCTTCGACACGACCATCGTCATAGGGGTCGAGCCAAACTATTCCTTTGCATTTTCGACACGGACATAAAACCTCTGTCCAGTTATTTTCTTTCATGTCCTGCACCGCCGACCGCAACCACCTGTCCACCATCGTTCCACTGACCATCATGAACGTCTGCGCGGTAATAATAAACAAATTGATTATAAAAATGCGTGCATGCATCAAAGTCATACAAAAATTCGGCATGACCTTCCCTAAAAATAGGACATATATAGATCTAGAGTTTGCCCGGAATTCGCCGAAACAGAAATAAATCGACATTTCGTCAAAACATAGGCAACTCAAAAGCACAATTCGGCATCAACTCATGCCACACACACAATTTCCATCATATTGCCCAATTATCATATCACACACACATACACATATTTCCATTTTGCAAAAGCATGAAATTTTAATCACCTAGCTATCTCGAGATCGAGCACATGCATGGTGGAGATGATGATGTAGCTAGGGAGATCAAAAGTGCACAAAGCTCTTCTTGACAAAGATAGATCTAATTAGGAGGCAAATAGGTCACTTGACTAAATGCTACATCTACCTAGCTAGCTAATTTGGGAGGAGACAACTTCAACTATTGGAGGGGGAAGGAAAAAGATAAAGGAGATGCATTAATGTAGGTGGTGTAGTTAGCTAGGAGTAATGAAGAGAGAGAAAGGTAGGTAGAAGAGGGAGAGTAATGGGGGGAGAAGTCTTGAGGAAGAAGAAGAGTGAGAGAGGGAGGATGTGGGAGGTAGGGGAAAGGGAGGAGAGGAGATGGGGGAGGGAAGGACGGGTGGGGAAAGGTGGTGGGGTATAGTGCGCCCTAGCAGTAGCGTGGGTGGCAAAGCGCGCTACTGCTAAGGATGTAGCAGCAGCGCACTTTCCGAACACGTGCTACTGCTAAACGGGCCAACCGTGTGGACAATTTCAAAATTAGCAGCAGCGACGTGACTAAAAAGCGCGCTACTACTACTGCATTAGCAGTAGCGCGCATCATGACACCGTGCTGCTGGTAAACTTAGGTTGGTGGGTACTGTCGGTGGATTTTTGTAGGAGCGCGGTTTCGACAACAAGCGCTACTGCTAAATTTACGTCAGTAGCGTGGTTTCCTTATCCTCGCTACTGCTAATTAGCAGGAGCGCCTCTTTTTGTGCCGCGCTGCTGCTAAGATTCTGTGTATAAGGTTTTCCCTAGTAGTGATGGCTTCATCATAGAGGGGTGATGTGTATGGCAGAGGCCACCAACGATGGGGTGCGAGAGAGAAAATGCCCGTAGAGAGGGAAGAGAAGGTGTGTGCGAGTGAGAGTAGTCGACATCGAGAGAACGTGTTTGTTCGAGAGACACCAAGCAAGACTACTATATATCGATGGTGCATGTAGGCGGGAATTAAACGAAGGGATGGTCTTATTGGTTTCGGGGATATAGGGGAAGAGTGAGAGGGGGTAGCTACAAGGAGATTGTTAAGTGTCAGTTTGTGTTTTACCCATCCATGCGGAAGTTATGTGCACACAATAAGAGAACGATTCGATGTGGCGTTAGGGTTTAGGGTAATTAACTATGTATGGAGACATAGAGACCTTCAACATGCATGTGTGAGAGGTATACATGTATACGTGGGATGTGTGTGTGTGCGCGCGCGCATGATCGAGATAAAAGAAAGAAGACATAAGTCATAAGCTAAGATCAACGACATGGGAGAGACGGATCGGTATGACAATATGCATGCATGCGAGAATGCAGGGAAGAAGGCCCGCTAATTGAGCATGTGTTTTTGTCTTTAAGAGATAGTGGCGTGGGCTGGAGCATGCATCTATGGCGAGCGGAGGGAGTGAGGCACAACGATTGTGCAAAAGAGATCAACCTATAAATGAAAGAAGGTTGATGGAGAAACAGATAAATAGAAAGATAAAGATGCTAGCTAGTGTGCGTTAGAGATAGGAGTCGAGTGGATCAGAAGGCTGAGTTATGGGTGTGGGTGTGAGAGAGATGAAGAAAGGGTGCATGTGACTCACATACAAACAAATATCGGAGAGAAATGAGATCCCGAGAGACGGAGTTTTGTGTCTGCGAGAGAGCAAGATATTTCAAAACGAGAGTGATAGCTAGAGAAATATATGAGGGAACGCAAGATATCTCTAGGGAAAGACAGTGTGTGTGAGCGACATGCAAGAGAACAGTGGAGAAATATGAGACCCTGGGAGACAGAGTTTGTGTTTGTGTGTGAGAAAGAGATATTTAAGAGGAAGAGTCGTAGGTTCTCATACCTAAGGAGCGAAAGACATCTCTGTATTAGGGGTGTGCGAGTGGCACACAGGGGAATAGTAGAGAGAAATGAGACCCCGGAAGACAAAGTTTTGTGTTTGTGTGAGAGAAAGAGATTCCACATGGAGAATCATAGTTAGAGACACATAGCAGGGAGCGAGATATACTTAGAGAGAGATAGAGTGATGAAGGTCGAGGGAGAGAGTACCGTCAGTGTGTTACGAAGATAAAAGATCATTGTCGACATACAGGTAGCACGAGAGATACCCGAGAGACGATGAACGCGTATAGGTCTAGAGAGATAGTCCTATATAAGCATGAGTGACAGTTATATGAGACGAATATTTGGATTAAATGGGATTCAAATATTTAAACTGGAGATCACGACATCGACAATATTATAACGCAAATTGGTGTACCAAACAT
The DNA here is from genome assembly GCF_018294505.1 of Triticum aestivum. Taxonomy (NCBI): domain Eukaryota; kingdom Viridiplantae; phylum Streptophyta; class Magnoliopsida; order Poales; family Poaceae; genus Triticum; species Triticum aestivum. The sequence continues at coordinate 106,873,405 of NC_057814.1, read as the reverse complement.
GCATATTCATTTGAATTTGGGGACACGTGTAATCTTATATAGTTTATCAGTATTGGTGATCCATAGATTCTTTAATTAGAAACAATGCATGGTTTATATGCAATTAATATCTAAACGGGATACACTATATGTTGCGTGTGTGAAACACATTATACATGTTTGAGAAGTAAAAAAACTGCATGAAACACACATTAATTGGAGACAGTTAGCGAGGAATGCATACATCGGATTTCAACAGAAAGTGGTTTCAAATATTTGAAAATCCAAATTGATGGATACAACCTTATGAATCTGAGATCATGCCATTTGTAAACCATATTTATGTATAAAGGGTGTTGTGCTTTTGAAAGTATATATAAAAAAATGATGTATATAGAATTTTATTCCAATCGAAAATGGATGCCGCCCAAAAAAATAGAATACAAACGGGATTCGAATTGAGTTGGCACGGTAAACGTGCACTCTGCAAAATTTGAACGAAGCGGGGAAAGTCGCAGTAACCGCCCGAAACCAAAATCTGCGAGATGGAAATTACTACTGCCTATCCCTGCCACGCAAAGCCTATCTGCTCGATTTCTATAGGTTTCGATAGGGGTAGGTTTGTAATTTCACTCAAACGTGACATAACCGCCTCTCACCCGGATTCATACACGGTGGGCGCCAAAATACAGTGTGTCCTCGGCCAAAATCGACTCCCTCCCCGATTCATACACGGTGGGCGCCAAAAACAAACTCTCGTCGGCAAATATTCGGTGTATGCGAGATTACCATCCTATCCCCAACCGACTAATATTGCTGTGATGTAGGAAATTTGAAACGGGGGCTAAGTTTGTAAATTTCCTTGCATTTGAGACAAGCGCGCCCTGAATACATGGTTCCCCCTTCCTCTTCACCTGCATTTCCCCATCTGTACTCCGTGAGCGCCAAAACACCCTCTCCACCCCAGCCTCCTCCGTCCGCCACCCCATCCACCACCGTCCTCCTCCACCATGACGGAGCTGATACCCCGACGCCGTCGTCCATTACAAGAGATCGACCTCTCTCATCCACGGCTTCGGACCGGGATCCTTGCATCCCGTCCTCTCGCTTCATCCCCACCGTCGTCCACCTTGCCGGCGCCGCTCCTACGACCGTCTCGTCCACCGCACCCCGCCGCCAACGTCTACCCTCGTAGATCTGCTTCCACGCCGCCGACAGCCATCGCTGCCGCAGCACCGTCAAATTCTCAGCAGATGCATACACGGCGCCGCACCAGAGGCGGTACTCTTTCGTATCTGCTCAACTTATTTATCGCAGCAAGAAAATAGATCGCCACTGCTTTACTCTGATTTCTTGTCCATCACTTACTTGCTAGTTGAAAGCAAACATTGGTTGCGAAGTTGCCTTTGTCCGGTTTGCACCTTCAGATCCGCCATGGCACGCTCAACACTATACTCCCAATGCTTATGGTTTTCGCCTTTAATTTTCCACACTAGTTAAATCACAGTAGACTAAATTTCAAAATTGGGTCAGTCGATTTTTCAGAGCTCGCCGGAGTTCGCCGGTGCGAACGAAGGGGCTCGGGTGGGGACTTTGGTTGTTGGGGCGGTGGTGGGGCCTCGCCGAATGAAGAAAACTCGACGCAGGTGGGGCGGGGGGTGGGGGTGGCGGAGGAACACAGGCGATGGGGGCCGATGGTCCGGCCGGCGGCCCGTGCGGTGTTCTGTATGGGAAGAATCAGAGACGAGGAAGAAGAAGGGTTAGGAGACGTAGGATCTTCATCCAACCGCCTGAAATGGTCGACTGACCCAAATGCAGACATGCCTTTATATTCAGTACCATCATCGTACCTGCTTAGCACTGCTCCTGAATCCATCAAGCTAAACAATGTGCCACTCATAATTCCAAACTTGTTGCTCAAGTACGAATCTGATATGATACTGATATTACTAAAACAGATAACATTTAATTGGTCAGCTAATGTTCCTACTTTACTTTCGAAAAAGCACGTGCACCACATATAGAGAGACAGCAGGGAGTTGCTTTCTTAATGCGCTCTGGTTCATCATGTGTGGGCACTGCGCAACGAACATTTTATTATCCAAAATCTTCTTGCTCTTCTTTAGCATGTTCCTCTTCCGTTCTTCTTTAATAAGTACTCTCTCCGTTCCTAAATACAAGTCTTTTATAGATTCCACCATGGACTACATATGGAGCAAAATGAGTGAATCTACACTCTAAAATGTATCTGGATACATCTGTATGTGATCCATAGTGGAAATCTCTACCAAGACTTATATTTTGGAACGGAGGGAGTATGATAGTAGTACAGTATGTTCCTTGTAGTGAAGATGAGCAGGGACATTTGCAGTGTAGAGGTCTATACGGTCGGTTGGTATGGACACTTTGAACTCGTCGGGCCTCTTTGATTCGTAGGATTTTGTAAACATGGGAATAGGATTTGTAGTGGCCTGCCCACTTGAATCCTATAAGAATAGCAAGGAAATGCGGGGAGTTGTGTCGCCTTTGAGAGTTACACTGATATTAACAGTACCGCACCTTCAGTTGAAGAGAGCTGGTATCCGAAGCCTTTCTAGCCGTACCGGCAATACTAGCACATATATTCCAGCAAGTTCCACTTTGCTGATTTTACTCTGATGCTTATGGTTTTCCCGTTATATCTACACTATGATCTGTGTAGCTGCTTTGTGTCGCACTAGCAGCAGTCCACTCTTGAAGCTAAACACCGCAATGACTTACAAAATTGGCACCAAGGCATTGAGTGCCATTCTGGATGCAATGAAACTCATACGCTCCCCACCTGTTGACTCTTGTTCAGAATATGATCCTAATGACTCTTGTTCAAAATTGCCACATATAGAGAGACAGCATGGAATTGCATTTCTTTGGGCGCTGTGATTCATCATGAGTGGGCAACCAACATTGTATGCAATTAAGCGGAACCTCAAGAATATGCTTCCTCTTCTGTTCTTTAACATGTTCCTCTTTTGTTATTCTGTATTTAGTACGTACAGTATGTTCCTTGTCAGGAAGGGGAGCAGGGACATCTGCAGTCAACAGCTGATAGAGCTGGCATGTACTTGATCGATAGGCTTTCAATTACTAGCGGCAATACAACACCGTATTTTCAAGCCAGTTCCACTTTCCCGATTTATATATCGTGGTTATGGTGTACCCCTTTTATGTACACTATGATCTGCCTAGTTGTTGTGTGCTCTTGTTATCATGGTTTGGCAATAAACTCTCTATACAGTATATTTTGAACCTATCATCTGCCAACTATCCTTACTTCTGGAGCCTATTTTTTTGTGTACTTGTGCCAGATTATATAAATGCACGCACCATATTACAGCACACATGAGCTCTCTCATCAGAATCCAGTGATAGCACACAAGTGTTTACAGGGGCGCCCCTATATTAGAATATCCTCTGCATTACAAAGATAATCTCACAACTATTTATGTTTTCATGGTTCTCAGATATTATACGTAATTACAGTGAATATCAGAATCCGCGCATCAGAAGAATATTGTGGAACACTGCAATGACTTACAAAATTGGCACCAAGGCATTGAGTGCCATTCTGGATGCAATGAAACTCATACGCTCCCCACCTGTAGATTCTTGTTCAGAATATGATCCTAATGACTATTCTAACCTCGAGGAGTCAAAGGCAGATGGCCTGTCATGTTCACCCATCAAGGTGCCTGCTCTAATTTGGCAAGGTTTTATTGATTGCACGTATCTTGCATATGTTGTCTTGCATTTCTTCTACTTTGTTGCACCGCCATCTGCTTAGTTTACTCATCATATATGTCGAGATGCCATGCCCATCCATTATCAATACATATTCCATCTGTCATCATACCATGTTTTTCCACTCAAATGTTGTTCTTGTGCATCAGACATCAAAAAGGAAGAGGGTGATTGCCGAACCTGAAGGAGCACCAGCAAAGTCCTTGAAAAACGTGGTTGTGCTGGAGAAATCAGACAACACCCCACTTATATTGGCTGTACAACCAGTGACACAAAACGTAGGACCGACTCCAGCAGACTGTACCCATACTTCACTGGCCACACCACTAGCCCCACCACACAGAACCTACACTCCAGCAAAAGGTATGCCGATTTCAGTTGCCATAGCACCAGCCGTACCACAGAAAAATCCCACTCCAGCAAAAAGTACAGCAAGTCCACCGGCCGAAGACCTATCCCAACTGCAGAGACGGCCAATTCCTGCAGATTGGAACCCCATTCCAGTTATTCCCAGTTTAAAAGACAATGCTTTCAATGTTGTTAGGGACTACGTGCATATATTCCCATCATGGGAGGATTATAGTGAAGACAAATACCATTTTCACATCTTCCTGTCCCACTTACGTGTAAGTGCTATTATTCATGGTGATTATTTTCCTGTTTTCTGCTGATTGAACACATCAATGATTTACATTACATTGTTGTAAGTAGGCGAGGGTCAATCTGGATAGTCATGACGAGCAAAGCTTGCTTGCGCTTTTCAAGGAAGCATTGCAGCAGTATTGGTGTTACCTGAGGAAATCACACTTTGATGGCAAGTCTATAAACGAATTTCTGGTGAAGTCTCCTGTGCTAAATTTAGAAGACATTGAATGGAAAAACCTTGTTATGCACTGGTCTCGTTCCGAGGATGAGGTACTGTCTATGATATCGCATGACAATTTGAACTTCTACTTTTCCGCATGTGCCTTACGGATCTTTTTTGCAGGAAATCTGCTCGAAAAAGAATTCCGGTTTGAAAAGAACGACAGGATATCGCAAATATGCTGCCCGCTGCTTTGCTCTTGTTAGTACCTGTTGTCCTGTATCACTGTACTTGCATACATACCTGGTTCATTATGTGACAGCAGTATGCATGATAGCTTGCTTATCAATTGTTCGCTCCAAATTATCTGATCTGTATGAATGGTTACATTAGTGTAGAATATATCCAATGCCAATGAAATTTTTTAGCTCTGCATTGTTCTTGTAAGTACCTGCTGTCCTTTATCAGTGTACTTATATTGACAGGTAGTTGTTCATGTACCATCACTCTGCAGCTTATTTTCCTTTGCCCTCCATTTTCTACACATAAGATCTATATTTACTCTTACCATAAGGTTGGATAACACCGATGGTACTGAAGAAGTTTAGCTCTGCATTGCTCTTGGCTGTACCTTTTGCCTGTATCGCTGTACTTACATTTATAGCTACTTGGTTATGTAGCATCACTCTTCATCTTATCTTAAATATTCTCCATTTTTCTTATATTGTCACATCTATATTTACTCTTAACAAAATGTAGAATAAAGGCAATGCTTATGAAGAAGATTCTGTGGTAAACTTCTTGAATTGCCCCCCCCCCCATCAGCATGGACAAGGGCTTTATAGAGCCTGCCTTCACCAATAATGTAAGTTTGTCCTTCTCAAGCCTTCAAACTTTGTTGTGTATATTTGGTTAGGCATGACTGCAACAGCTGTTTATTTTTGGTGTTTGCATCAAATTGCATGTTTAAAGTTTATTATGTACTCCAGTTCATAAACAAAAGTTTGTCCTTCTCAATTTAAGTTTTCAGTTGTACAACCAAGTTCCTTCTTCATACCATGTAAATTAAACTATACAGAGCAAGTGATCTTATTTTGCCAATCTGAAATGGGATAAATTGACAGCACACTAACCATTGATACTTATGAGTTCTTGATCTGTAATCCAGTGGTGTCGTGAAGCTGCCAACTCCTTCACAATGTCATTTCCTGCCATGTCTTGACCTGAACAATACCATATTGTGTTAATGCTATTTTAAACTGTGTCACTTTATTCGTCAGTAAGAAATGTGATGAATTGTCAGCACTGATACTTATATGTGCAAAACCTGTCATCTGTCTGCTTGTTTATCTTTCAGAGTGAGGAGGATATAAGTGTCAAACAAGTGCAGTCTCACCAGCTTGCTCAGCTGCTTGCGCTGCAGCTCCCGAGCAGGGCTAACCTTTCTTGAACTCTATTGAAGTGCTGTCGGTTTTGTATATTATTTTGTCGGCGTGTTTAGTTGCACTGGTGGCGATCTTTGATGCCCAGTGTATGTAATCTGCTGTCTGCTTGTGCTTTATTATCATAGTGGCGAACTTTGATGCCCAGTGGATGTAATATGCCGTAATTTCTTTATTGTATAGTCTAGGTTTTTTTCTTATTCACGATGCTGCAGTTATTTTACTGTATATATATCCTGTCTTCGCAGTAAACCGGCCAAACCGTAAAATTACGGTACATAATCGGGCCGTCATGCAAATCACCATGTATGATCCGCATCATGGGCCCCGTCATCTTGGTCCGTTAACAGGCCTAAATGTAAACTGGCCCACTAGTAGATTCGGGCCTTTAATAGGCCGAGTAAACCGCCGGCCCTATTTTCCCAAGAAAACTCAATGGGCCTTTAGGAGGCTGAAAAGTAGGTTGGGCCTGAAACGTGCCGAACAGCTCACGGGCCGGTAGCAGGCCGAAATAGACCCCGGCCCATGAATGTGCCAATCAAATCATGGGCTTATAACAGGCCAAAATTGTCTCGGTCCTTGTTTGGCCCCATCAGATTATCGGCTGCGAGCAGGCCGGATGCAAACCGGGCCGTAGTTAGGCCCAACTATATGACGGGCTTTTAACAGGCCGAAATTAATATAGGGCCGAAATGTTAAACGGGCCCTTAACAGGCCGAAACTAATATCAGGCCGAATTACTAAATGGGCCTTTAGCAAGTGGGCCCAAAAGCATAGCGTCCAGTTGACGGGCCGAATCTGATATGGGCCATAATTTAGCCCAAAGCCTCTTAAAGGGCCGGACCTGATCTGGGCCGTAATTTGGCCCAGAACATGGTAGGCTTTTAACGGGCCGGATCTCATATGGGCCATTATTAGGCCCGGAACGTGGCAGACCATTAATGGATCGAATCAAATAAGGGCCGACATTTGGCCCAAAACATGGCAGCCAGTTAATGGGCCTGCCTACTAGGGTCCTCAAAATCTTGTGGTCCTACAGCTGGGCCGGCCCATTAATGTCGGCGAAATCTCGTGGGCCTTTAGCTGGGCCGGCCCATTATGGTCCACAAAATTCTTGTGGGCCTTCACCTGGGTCGGCCCATTATGGCCCGCAAAATTCTTGTGGGCCTTTACCTGGGCCGGCCCATTATGGCCCGCAAAATCTTTTGAGCCTTTAGCTGGGCCGGCCCATTATGGTCCGCAAAATTTTGTGAGCCTTTAGTTGGGCCGGCCCATTTAAACTTAATGGACCACTTTTGGGCCGGTCCACGTGTCAACATATCATAGGCGCATCTCGCCCATTGGATGAGTGACACCTGTGCCAACACGGAGCTGACATGTGTTTCCTACAGCCAATGATGATTTTACACGTGGAAAATCCCCATTGGTCCGGGCTGTTAACGGGTTATCGGATCCAAAACCGGACCCGATAGCTTAACGGCGTTCCGTTACGGTGGATGCCACGTGTCGGTCACCCTTGACGAAAGCACTCCTGTGACGCGCGATTCATCGTCATGGAAGTGGACACTTCCGTGATGATAATTTTGGTAATGTCATGGAACACTTCTACGACAGCACAGGTATGACTATCTTGATTCGGTCATAAATTCGTCATGGATGTACATGCATGACAGAAAACGTGACCTACTGTGACAAACACGTATCATCACGGAAATGTATTTTTTTGTAGTGTCAAGGCTTCGCTAGACTCCCTATTGCTCTCCGTGGCGGTGGCCTCGGCCTAGCCCCAGGCTGTCCTAGCGGACGTGTTGGCCTGGAGCCACCCTGAGACCAGCCCCATGCGTTCCCTCGCGAATCACCTGTCGACGTCTTGGAGGTCGGCCTAGAGCTGATTTAGCGTGGCGTAGGCTTCCACCAGGGCCCCGGGCCTAACGAGGGGGCCGCAGTCCGCCAGCGCGAGGGTCTGGGAAGGAGGCGGCACCAACCCGCCAGCTGGCGCAATCACCGGAGAAGCAGCAGTAAGGACAGCTTGCGGCACTGGGGGCTCCGAGCCGCCCTCAGGCACGACAAGGATGGATGGCTCTGTGGCCTGCTGGCCCACGGGGACAGACTCCTCCTGAAGTTTCACCACCGCGTCCTGGAGGGCCTGCTCCGCCATGAGGGGACGCGGGACGACCTCCTCTGCCGGTGCCGGAGCCGCCACGGCTGGGGCGAGCGTTGGCGCCTCCGGGGTCCCGGCTCCTTCCTCCTTCTTCTTCACCACGACGCCCATCCTGGTCACCAGGAGGGGAGCGCTGTAGGCACGACATCAAAGGGCGACCAACAAAAACAAGGTAAGGCACTTACTCGTCAGGGGCGATGTACGCGCTCTTCCTAGCCGGGGCCGGGGCACCTCCGATCTTCCTAGGCGCGGCCTTTGCCGCGTCTTGGGGTTGGCAGGGCACGCGTCGGCCGGCCTCGGTGCGGCGCCGACGGTCGACGAGGCAGAGGCGATGCCTTGAGGAGGAGCTGCCACCCCGCTCTTCCTCGGGGTCACTTGGCTTGACCTTCGCAGGCCCGGGGAGTGGCCCGGACCTCGTGACGACCCCGGTGGAGTGTGGAGACCCCACGGCCGGGGGCTCGACGACGTCATCGTCGTCTGCGAGGCCGCGGAGAAGCTCGCTCTGAGATGGGGGAGAGATCTCCGCCGTGTCTTCCTCGGTCGCCTCCGAGTCCTCCTCGCCCTCCTCGCCGGCATTGTCCCCAGAAGACACTAGCACCGGGGAGCTAGGGAGCTCGGGCGGCACGAGCCCCAGCTCGTTGAAGACTGGTATGGCGGCGACCAGCGCCTCCCTGTCGGCGCGACGGTACAGCGGTACGTAGGCCTCCGGGAGGTCTCCCGGTTTGCCCTCGAGCAGGGTGTTCATGGCCTTGTCCAGCTCCTCGCCCGTCAAGCTCCCCGAGCGCAGCCGGATGTCATCCTCTGCGCCCTAGAACTCCCACATGGGGCGCGTGTGCACCTGGAGCGGGGCCAGGTGCTGCTTCAGGAACTCCTTGACAAGCATAACTCCCGTCAGCGCCCTAGCCTCCATGTCTGCGGTCATCTTCCTCAGGACAGGCACAACTCGGGGGTCGGAGAACTTCTCATGAGCTCACCTGTCGAGCTTCTCCGGCAGCTTGGTTGGCAATTCCACCCACGCATTGAGGCCCTTGGTGTCCATGAAGACCCACCGGCGCCGGAAGTTTTCCACCTTCTTCCCGGCCCTCATGAGCGCGTTGTTCTTGTGGACCGCGGCGAAGGATACGCAGCCAGAGCTCTCGGCTGGATCGTGCAGCCGCAGGGAGAAGAAATGCCGGAGGACCGAAACGGAGGGCCTCATGCCCACGAATGCCTCACAATAAAAGGCAAAGATGGACAAGAGGAGAATCGAGTTGGGCTGAAGATGCAGGGCCTGAACCTGGTAGTGGTCAAGGACGACGGTGAAGAACTCGGAGAAAGGCGGGCTGAGCCCAGTGAAGACGTTGTGGAGGAAGAAGGGATAAAATGTCCGCGCCAGGATCCTCTGCTCGGCGGAGCCGACCAGGAGGATGGTCTCTTCCTACTCATTGTCGTCACCCGCCGTCAGCAGGAGCGCGGCGGCAGGGTGCTTCACCACGGTGATGGAGGACGTGCCGAGGGCCGGCGTAGGAAAGGAGGAGGAACTTGCGGCCTGCGCGACAGATTTCGCCTTCCCGGACGCCATTCGCGAGATCTTGGAGGAAGAGGTGTAGCGGGAAGGAGGAACAAGACCGGATCTGGAGATGCTCTCGGCTGGGAGAAAGGGGATCTGGAGCGAGGCGAAGAGAAGGCAATGATGGCTCGGTAGCGGGCGCCAGTCTTTTGTCAGCTTGAGCAGTTGTCGAGGCGACATGGGGAAGCGGAGACGCCCACATCCGGTCAAGCACCATGCGTCAGCCTGGCCCGCAGGCGATTGGGGCCCGCGGCGCTTCACCCTTGCCCTCTGGCTTCGCCTCGAAGCCAAGTCTGAGCACGCCTTGGGCCCCGAGGCTACTGTCGGCGTTATGGAAACCAGGGTACCCAGACCTGCCTGCCTGCGGCCCATGGCATGGCTCCTTCGACGGCCTGGTACGGCCCATCTACAAGACCATCAAGACAAGACCCTCGCGAGGGGCCAAGTCTCGCGAGGCGGACGAAGTCAAGACCTCCCGAAGGAGCGGCCTCCCGAGGAGCGGAGATTTCTATGCAGGTACCCAGCTCATGAGGTTCTGATGATGCAAGCCATGACGACCAAATCCAGGCGGGCGCCAGCGGGCGCAGAGGAAGCAGTTTCCTTTTTAGTGCTAAGGAGGCAAAGACAGGCGTGAGTTCCCGAGAAATCTGGCAAAGGTTTCATTCCGGTGCAACAAGACCAAGACCACGGGCGCGGCAGGACGAATGTCATCGCCGAGCCCACCGCTGCGTCACGGCCAGAAGCATTGCAGGCGAAGACCACCTTTCGTCAGGATAAGATGTACTACTTGTCCCTTTTTAAATTGGCCACTGTGGAATTCCTTCCCGCCTAAGTTTTGAGGAAGAGGACCGACCACTATAAATATAGGTTAGCCACCACCGTAGAGGGGGGGTCAGATCCTTTCCATCCTCACCACCAGAGCCCTCACGAGGTCATTCATCCACTGTACTAGTTCGTCCTCGGCCTCTCGTGAGGCCAATCCACCAAAAGCAGGAGTAGGGTATTACACCGCAAGGTGGCCTGAACCTGGTTAAACTGCCATGTCCATCTTCTTCCTTGCTCACGCGAATCCGGCTAGGTTAGGCTGTAGGGCGACGAGTCGGTAAGCTCGAGAGGTTGAGTTCTTCGCACACACCCCAGAGTTCGAACCTTCTTGGGTCCACGGAGCCCTGAATCCCTCTTATTCAGTTAACATCTTTGTTGGTTTTTTCTTTTCTTTTTTCGTCTACGCTTCAAGGGGTCTTTAGTTTCAGCGAATACTCTTCTTCCGTGTCCGTGTCGTATTGGCTCCATTTTCGTTTTCGGTAGTATTCATTTTTTTATTTGTTTTCAAGGTTTTCGTATTCTGTTTCGTCTGTTTTTCGCTCCATTTTCGTCCGGAGTAGTGGGAAACGGGAATGCGAGTGTTGGGGCTGTCGTTTCAACATTGTTTGGTGGCACGAGGGAAACGCGTGCGCTGCCGTGCCAAGACCATTGACAAGTCCAGAGCGGAAAGTCATGGGCATGGACACATCACGGTTTCTACTTTCTACCACGCCCGTCTCCGCGGAGAAACCACCACGATTTTGATCCCCGGCCACTACGGGTGAGAAGTCGATCCTTCGGAGCCCGCACTATCCCTATCTGAATGCAACGTGGGTGCACAGCACACCGGGCCGGAGCGCCGGACATTGACGACGGAGCCTGGACTAGTAGTTGGAGAGGGCAGCGCAGTCCTACGTCAGAGAGGGCCAGCTCGTAGAGGTAGGACTGACTCGACGTCGTGTTGCGCCTGTGCACAATCACCGGCTCCACGATCGCCCGGCGCGGCGGCGCCCGGAGTCCGCGCGAAAAGGCCTGTCCCTTGGCCTACTCCCCTAGCGACACTGTTACACACGACATGAGCAGGAAAATTGTCGTGTCGAGATCTGGCCACGGACAAAAAGTGCACCAGGGGCGAAAGCAGAGCGCGCACCACCGTCATCACGGGAGGACCGGGCGACCGGCGGAGGGAAACCTGGAGGGCAGCCCCAGCGGCGGGCGCGCCGGGAGATGCCGGGGCGTTTGCGCGGCATCTCGCGGCGTACGTACGTTCGGCCCGGGCCGGGGGCGGGGAGGATGGGGACATGATTGGAGTGCGTGGGCGGGCGCGTGGTGGAAAATAGTGCGGTGATGATGCGACGGGGAAAGGGGAGGAGCACGCGGGTCAGGTCAATGTTTGTTTCTCGGAAAACGATCAACTTAAACCGGATGATTTTCCACTCGCATCAACCGCGCGCTGCACACGCCACGCGTCCTGGTGGGCCCGCCCAACTGCCAGCCTTATCTCCTCGTCCTCCAGAGCTAACGAAAACCGCTCGAGTGTTCCACCAAGTTCAATCCCCTTCCGTCCCCCACAAATCTCGCACCATGGCCTGCTGCATTCGCCATGGCTGCCCAAGCACCACCCCGCTGCTGCTTGAGAGCACACGCCGGTGCTGCCGCGCTGCGTCGCGGCGATCGTCGACGACTGCCGGTGGCTGCGACGCAGCCCTCGTCGTTTGATTCGGAGCTGCCGGTGCTGCGACTCGACGCCCAACGGTGCCACAAGTGCTGCGACGCAAAGCTCCTCGGCGCCGGTGTTGCGATGCGGCACTCGTCGATGTCGCCGACGACTGCTATGCAGCACTCGTGAACGCAGCACGTTCGACGCTGTTGTCGGCGCTGTGACATGGCGGCCGTCGTCGGTTGCCGGTGCTGCAACGCAGCCTCGCCGGCGCTGCTATGCAGCACCTCGCGTCTCGCGACGCTGGACTGCTATGGCGGCTCATCGGCGGTTGCCGTTGCTGCGATGCAACGTTGGACGGTGCTGCCGGCGCTCTGATGCGGGGATTTGTCGGCGGCGGCCGGTGCTACGACACATCTTTGCCGGCGCTGCCATGCAACAATTGTGACGCTACTGCTATGTGGCCCGTCGGCGGTCGACAGTGCTGCGGCTGATTTTGGGATGCAACACTCGCCGAAGATGCTGGTCAGATGGGCGAGGCGCCACGGTGCGGCGGCTCAGCACGCCCCGGCGGCTGCCGGTGTTGCGAAGAAGCGTAACGCAGGTGTTGTTGCGATACATGGGCCGCTGCGACGGAGGGACAAGGATGCGATGGGGGCTTCATGTGCATGATCGAACGGCTACACGAGGGTTGATCGGACGGGTACAGACCCGACTGATTTCCCGTGGAAATCAGTCGGTTGATTTGTAGCAGCCGCCTTGTTTCTCCTTCTCCATTGTGCCTTCTCGAGTGGGACGAGGACGCGGGGAGACGGCGGGCGGAAGTGTCAAGGGTGACCGTGATGATGGGGTTTGTTGCCCATGATGAGTGGCGTTGCTCGGTTGCGTTGGGCGTTTCTACTGGCCATTGATGGAGTTTTATTTTCTTTTAGTGATGGAGTGTGGAACAGCAAACGGGAGACGGACCATGTGCCCCGGGGGAAACAAACGCCGTGGAATGGCCACAACAATGCACGTGCTGAGACCTTTCGGGGCCGTTTTGCAGCTTCCAGTTGTCACAATAGGACTTCTTTTTTTAGAAAGTGTTCTGATAGGACTTTGAAAGCCCTTCACCATGTAACCTGATACCATGATGAGTCGGTGACGAAGTTGCCGGGGTGCTCTACTCTCTCGTCCGGTGCATACATGATCCTACGACCACGCGGGGTTTTGGTGAACAGCCGACCGACGGTGATCATGGTGACTACATTTGCCCCTCCTCCGCGAGGAAGCACACTTTCTCTCTGCGCTCCTGTCTATGCCTCTACTCCCACTCCTTGCTACCGTCCTTGTGGCTTCTGCTATCATTGGGCTAGAAGTATTCATGAAACCTCCCATTCCTAACTATACGCCCGACGTAACTCATCGAGCAACGCAAAAGAGTGGGAGAAATAGCGTGTCTCATTCCTGGCTCGATGTGTAGTTGTGTAGGAGGAATGTTGTGAAACAATTTATAACCTAGAGATGGAAGAAAACGAGGTGGCTGAAATGCAATATGAAATGCAAGTCATTAATAAAAGATACGCATCGAATAACATGAGATTTGAGATTACCCTCAGGACTGACTAGTATAATTATGAGCACATGGGGTGAGAACAGAGGTCCACATTACTTTGACCTCCAGGTCATAAAAATAATCTTTACATTGAGGAACATGATCTAATTTTAAAGTTCTGTGACTCAAGTTAGTCGGATCTTTTTTTTTTGCGAATCAGCTAGCTTTATTGATAAAAGCAAATTAGGATTACAGTCACCACGGAGATTTTTGGCGAGGAAGGAAGGGATACATTTTAGCGAAAGACATCTCCTCCCCTACTCACCCACTTGTTTCGCACAACGGCAAGCCACTTCTTTTGCAACCTAATTAACAAAGCTCAGATGGAAACTATTGAAGCTTCCCCTCGTCTCATCAACTTCATGGAGAACTCCAGAAATTCTAGTTCTTGAGAAATAAGCCGAGCGGTTAGCCACTCATTTTTAGAGAAAAGGCATACTGCACGAATTTATAAATAAAGCTCAATGAGCAGAGACAACAATATCCAGTACAACCGATGAACAGGTTTCCAGAACCTAACAGCCAACACGGGCAACATGGCACGCAGAGAAGCAAATGACACAATACAATGAGATCTATGCTCCACGAGGCGCCGTCAAAGAAAGGGCAGGGCACAAGGCTACGACAGACGCAAGGATCTTGGCAATGAGCAAGGCGACCGTAACATCATCGGCCGCCCTAGACAGAGGCCTCTGCTGCTGCAAAAGAGAAGCCATTTTAAACAAACAATCAGTTGGATGGTTAGGAAACAAATGTTCGATAGTAAAGTTATTCCTAATGGTCCAAAAGCACCAGACAAAAACAACAAATGCCAGCAAAAAAACATAAACAAACCGACTTGAATAGTTCTTAATGCAATCAAACATATCACGGAAACTAGAAGGGTTCCAGTTAGTGTTCAACCACGATCGAACACAAGTCTAGCCAAGTCAAGGCAGGACACAGTCAAAAAACAATGTGTTCAATGTTTTTCAAATCTCCATATAGAGAACATGCAACATTAGCTGAGAAGTTACGCTTAATGATTTGGCCGCTAGTCAGATGTTTGAGTCTGTTGGTCTGCCAAAGAAAGATTTTTATCCTAAGGAGAATACACGATTGCCAAATGGAAAACGCTTTGTTTAAGCCGGCTGATTTCTCGTTTCTGTAAGTCGCCTCGATAGATCGACACGTGTTCGGTCGAAACGATGCACCGCCCCTCAGCCTTATCCTTTTCCTGGACCAAGTCGTCCTCTTCCTCTGGACACCCGATCCCCTCTCTCCCAATTCCCCCTGCAGCCTTGCTCTCTTCTCTTCCTGAGCGCATCCACCTCTGTCCCTCACCTCTCCCACCCCCCGGTCGGTAAGCTGCTGCTGCTACAAGGGGCGCCGCCGCGCTGCGATGGCTGCCACTCGACGAGGAGCCGTAGCTGTGGGGGGAGCGATGGTGCGCATGTTGTGGGCGGCGGCGCGAGATCCCGCGGGGCTTCGTGGTAGTGACCACCGGAGCTGCAGACGACAACGGTGTCGGAGGTGGGCGTCCACTCGCCGCACATGCTGCAATGGGAGGCTGAGGAGAGGAACATCGCAACATCGGGCGGCCAGAGCTCCGTCGCCACCGCGAGCTGTGTCGCAGCATCTCTGTCCCCGCCGTGTGATTCATCGCAGCACCCTGTCGCCGTCGAGTTGTGCCCAGGAGCGAGCCGCCGCGGCGCGTGGGCGGGCTGAGCCGGGCGTTCGCGGACGGGCGGCTGGTGGCGTCGTCGGCGCCCGCCGACAGGGTGCCCAGGGGCGAGCCGCCGCGGCGCGTGGGCGGGCTGAGCCGGGCGTTCGCGGACGGGCGACTGGTGGCATCGTCGGCGCCCGTCGAGGTGCCCGCGTGGCCGAGCCGGCTCGCCGACCTGGAGCCCGAGCCCGACCATGGGCGGCCGCGCCCTTCCACGACGACCCCTTCCTCAACTTCGCGGACGGCGGGGCCCCGGCGGCCGACGTCCACGTCTCCGGGGGCGGCGACGACAGCTTCCCGGCCTCGCCCGACCCCTACGCCTTCCGCCACTACTCCGCCGCCGCGCACCCCTTCGGCATGCCCGACTCCAACGGCAACGGCATGCACCACGAGGCGCCGGTGTTGGCGGGTCGTCGGTGCTGCATTGAAGCGCTGGCAGGGCTGCAATAAAGCGCCCCAGAGCTGCAGTGGAGCGCCGCGGCGGTTGTTGAAGCTCCGCCGAGGTAGCAATGAAGCGTCGTTGAAGCTGCAGTGAAGCGTCGCGGTGGTCATTGGAGCTCCGGCGAGGTTGCAATGAAGCGTCCTGGCAGTTGTTGGAGCTCCGGCGAGGTTGCAATGAATCGCCGTGGTTGCCGTTGGAGCTCCGGCGAGGTTGCAGTGAAGCGTCGTGGCGGTCGTTGGAGCTCCGGCGAGGTTGCAGTGAAGCGTCGTGGCGGTCGTCGGAGCTCCGGCGAGGTTGCAATGAAGCACCGTGGAAGCTGCAATGAAGCGTCGCGGCGGTCGGCGGAGCTCCGGCGAGGTTGGAATGCAGCGTCACCTGAAGCCATGGGTGCGGCCATTTGAGACGGGTCAACTTGGGCTGGGATGCAATCCATTCCTCACGTGGTCTAGCTGGTACAAGACGGACGGTTGTACAACGCCTAATCCAACGGCTCACAAGGCGGTTTAGAATTCGTTGGAATCATCCAACCTACGCCTAGCACCGGCCTTGCCAAATAGCCTTGAATCCAGGGTCCTGCCGCCCAGAGATGATCTTAGACTCAAAAGATTTGATCGAGAATTTGCAACCTAATTAGCAAAGCTCAGATGGAAACTATTGAACCTTCCCCTCTTCTCATCAACTTCATTGAGAACTCCAGCAATACTAGTTCTGGAGAAATCAGCAGATTCCAACAACTTAATAAGCTGCTGGGGTCGGTCTCCACATGGACCTGTTGAAGCCCACTTTCTACTGCTAGTGTACGTGTAAACAGTTTAATCACTATTTCTAAAAAAATCCCTCTTGGATAGATGTGTAGTTGTGTAGGAGGAATGTTGCGAAACAATTTATAACCTAGAGATAGAAGCAAACGAGGTGGCTGAAATGCAATATGAAATGCAAGTCATTAATAAAAGATACGCATCAAATAACATGAGATTTGAGATTACCCTCAGGACTGACTAGTATAATTATGAGCACATGGGGTGAGAACAGAGGTCCACATTACTTTGACCTCCAGGTCATAAAAATAATCTTTACATTGAGGAACATGATCTAATTTTAAAGTTCTGTGACTCAAGTTAGTCGGATCTTTCTTTTTTGCGAATCAGCTAGCTTTATTGATAAAAGCAAATTAGGATTACAATCACCGCGGAGATTTTTGGCGAGGAAGGAAGGGATACATTTTAGCGAAAGACATCTCCTCCCCTACTCACCCGCTTGTTTCGCACAACGGCGAGCCACTTATTTTGCAACCTAATTAACAAAGCTCAGATGGAAACTATTGAAGCTTCCCCTCGTCTCATCAACTTCATGGAGAACTCCAAAAATTCTAGTTCTTGAGAAATAAGCAGAGCGGTTAGCCACTCATTTTTAGAGAAAAGGCATACTGCACGAATTTATAAATAAAGCTCAATGAGCAGAGACAACAATATCCAGTACAACCGATGAATCAAACTTCTCATCTATTCAATATCCAGTATAAAAAAATGAACGGTGGCCAATCCACAAATACTATGTCAACTATATGATCACGCAAAGCAATATGACAATGATGGTATGTGTCATAATAAACGAAACAATGGAAGTTGCATCGCAATATATCTCGGAATGGCTATGGAAATGTCATAATAGGTAGGTATGGTGGCTGTTTTGAGGAAGGGTATATGGTGGGTTTAATGCACCGACGAAAGTTGCACGGTACTAGAGAGGCTAGCAATGGTGGAAGGGTGAGAGTGCGTATAATCCATGGACTCAACATTAATCATAAAGAACTCATATACTTATTGCAAAAATTTATTAGCCATCAAAGCAAAGCACTAATACGCATGCTCCTAGGGGGATAGATTAGTAGGAAAAGACTATTGCTCGTCCCCGACCGCTACTCATAAGGAAGACAATCAAAAATAAATCATGCTCCAACTTCATCACATAATGATAGACCATACGTGCATGCTTCCAGAATCACAAACCTTAACACAAGTATTTCTACCAATCCACAATTACTCACTAGAATGACTCTAATATCACCATCTTTATATCTCAAAACAAATGCAAGGAAACAAACTTCTCATCTATTCAATGCTCTTTATGAAAGTTTTTATTATATCCCTCTTGGATACCCATCATATTAGGACTAAATTCATAACCTAAGCCAATTGCCATACTATTTTCAAGACTCTCAAAATAATATAAGTGAAGCATGAGAGTTCATCAATTTCTACAACATAAAACCACCGCCGTGCGCTAAAAAGATATAAGTGAAGCACTAAAGCAAGTACCTAGCTCAAAATATATAAGTGAAGCACATAGAGTATTCTAATAAATTCACGATTAATGTGTGTCCCTCTCAAAAGGTGTGTACAGCAAGGATGATTGTGGCAAACTAAAAGGCAAAGACTCATATGATACAAGACGCTATAAGAAAAACACATATCACGTGGTGAATAAACATATAGCCTCAAGTAATTTTCTGATGAATTGAAAACAAAAGAGGGGATGCCATCCGGGGCATCCCCAAGCTTAGATGCTTGGTTGTCCTTGAATATTACCTTGGGGTTCCTTGGGCATCCCCAAGCTTAGGCTCTTGCCACTCCTTATTCCGTGGTCCATCAAAACTTTATCCAAAACTTGAAAACTTCACAACACAAAACTCAACAGAAAACTCGTAAGATCCGTTAGTATAATAAAAGCAAGTAAACACTTGGGTACTGTTTTAAACTCATTCCAATTTTATATTGGTGTTATATCTACTGTATTGAAACTTCTCCATGGTTCATACTCCCCGATACTACCCATAGATTCATCAACATAAGCAAACAACACAAAGAAAATAGAATCTGTCAAAAACAGAACAGTCTGTAGTAATCTGGAAACTATTGGAATTTTTTTTAAAAATTAGGAAAACTTAGTCAATTTGTATATCAATCTTGTGTAAAAAAGTCAGATCAAAAACACGTTTTTGTGAGTTTTTAAAATTCTGTCAATGAGCGCAAAAGTTTCTATTTTTCAGCAAGATCAAATCAGCAATCACCGTGGA
Source organism: Triticum aestivum (assembly GCF_018294505.1). NCBI lineage: Eukaryota > Viridiplantae > Streptophyta > Magnoliopsida > Poales > Poaceae > Triticum > Triticum aestivum. The sequence goes on along the minus strand of NC_057814.1, from coordinate 106,854,411 downwards.
TCATCCAAAGGTCTTAGTTGGCTCAAACACTAACTAAAACACTAAAACACAATTAATACAGAAGTAATATTATGTATTTATTGAAAAACAGAAGCAAAAATAAAAAAAAACACAAAATAAAATTGGGTTGCCTCCCAACAAGCGCGATTGTTAACGCCCCTAGCTTGGCATATTGTATAGATCTAGGTATTGTCATCTTTGCTACTTAATCCATAAGTAGCCCTCATAATAGATTCATATGTTAACCTAGTTTTCTTTCTTGGAAAGTGTTCCATGCCCGTCCTTAATGGAAATTGAAATCTAATGTTTCCTTCTTTCATATCAATAATTGCATCAGTCGTTCTAAGGAAAGGTCTACCAAGAATAATAGGGCATGTAGGACTGCAATCTATATCAAGCACAGTAAAATCTATGGGCACATAATTCCTATTTGCAACAATAAGAACATCATTAGTCCTTCCCATAGGTTTCTTAATAGTGGAATCCGCTAGATGCAAATTCAAAGAACAATCATCAAATTTATGGAAACCTAACACATCACAAAGAGTTTTTGGAATAGTGGAAACGCTAGCACCCAAATCACACAAAGCATTACACTCATAATCGTTAATTTTAATCTTAATAGTAGATTCCCATTCATCATAAAGCTTTCTAGGGATTGAAACTTCCAACTCAAGTTTTTCTTCAAACGATTTCATCATAGCATCAACGATATATTTAGTAAAAGCCTTATTTTGACTATAAGCATGAGGGGAATTAAGAATGGATTGCAACAAGGAAATACAATCAATCAAAGAACAATTATCATAATTAAAGTCCTTGAAATCTGATACGTCTCCAACGTATCTATAATTTTTGATTGCTCCATGCTATTATATATTCTGTTCTGGATGTTTAATGGGCTTTATTATCCACTTTTATATTATTTTTGGGACTAACCTATTAACCCAAGGCCCAGTGCAAATTGCTGTTTTTTTGCCTATTTTAGTGTTTCGCAGAAAAGGAATATCAAACGGAGTCCAAACGGAATGAAACCTTCGGGAGCGTGATTTTTGGAACAAACGTGATCCAGAGGACTTGGAGTGGACGTCAAGAAACGAACGAGGAGGCACGAGGCAGGGGGCACGCCTACCCCCCTGGGCGCGCCTCCACCCTCGTGGGCCCCTCGTGGCTCCACCGACCTACTTCTTCCTCCTAAATATACCTACGTACCCCGAAACCAACCAGGAGCACCACGAAACCCTATTTCCACCGCCGCAACCTTCTATACCCGTGAGATCCCATCTTGGGGCCTTTTTCGGCGCACCACCGGAGGGGGAATCGATCACGGAGGGCTTATACATCAACACCATAGCCTCTCCTATGATGTGTGAGTAGCTTACCTCAGACCTTCGGGTCCATAGTTATTAGCTAGATGGCTTCTTCTCTCTCTTTGGATCTCAATACAAAGTTCTCCTCGATCTTCTTGGAGATCTATTCGATGTAACTCTTTTTGCGGTGTGTTTGTCGAGATCCGATGAATTGTGGGTTTATGATCAAGATTATCTATGAACAATATTTGAATCTTCTCTGAATTCTTTTATGTATGATTGGTTATCTTTGCAAGTCTCTTCGAATTATCAGTTTGGTTTGGCTGACTAGATTGATCTTTCTTGCAATGGGAGAAGTGCTTCGCTTTGGGTTCAATCATGCGGTGTTCGATCCCAGTGACAGAAGGGGAAACGACACGTATTGTATTGTTGCCATCGAGGGTAAAAAGATGGGGTTTATATCATATTGCTTGAGTTTATCCCTCTACATCATGTCATCTTACCTAATGCGTTACTCTGTTCTTATGAACTTAATACTCTAGATGCATGCTGGATAGTGGTCGATGTGTGGAGTAATAGTAGTAGATGCAGGCAGGAGTCGGTCTACTTGTCACGGATGTGATGCCTATATACATGATCATGCCTAGATATTCTCATAATTATGCACTTTTCTATCAATTGCTCGACAGTAATTTGTTCACCCACCGTAATACTTATGCTATCTTGAGAGAAGCCACTAGTGAAACCTATGGCCCCCGGGTCTATTTTCCATCATATAAGTTTCCAATCTATTTTTACTTTGCAATCTTTACTTTTAATCTTTATCATAAAAATACCAAAAATATTATCTTATCATCTCTATCATATCTCACTTTTGCAAGTGGCCGTGAAGGGACTGACAACCCCTTTATCGCGTTGGTTGCAAGGTTCTTATTTCTTTGTGTAGGTACGAGGGACTTGCGTGTGGCCTCCTACTGGATTGATACCTTGGTTCTCAAAAACTGAGGGAAATACTTACGCTACTTTGCTGCAACACTCTTTCCTCTTCAAGGGAAAACCAACGCATGCTCAAGAGGTAGCAAGAACGATTTCTGGCGCCGTTGCCGAGGAGTCTACACACAAGTCAACACATACCAAGTACCCATCACAAACTCTTATCCCTCGCATTACATTATTTGCCATTTGCCTCTCGTTTTTCTCTCCCCCACTTCACCTTTGCCGTTTTTTTCGCCCCCTCTTTTTGTTCGCCTCTTTTTCGCTTGCTTCTTGTTTGCTTGTGTGTTGGATTTCTTGTTTGTCACGATGGCTCAAGATAATACTAAATTGTGTGACTTTGCCAATACCAACAACAATGATTTTCTTAGCACTCCGATTGCTCCTCTTACCGATGCTGAATCTTGTGAAATTAATGCTGCTTTGCTGAATCTTGTCATGAAAGATCAATTCGCCGGCCTTCCGAGTGAAGATGTCGCTACCCATGTAAATAGCTTTGTTGATTTGTGTGATATGCAAAAGAAGAAAGATGTGGACAATGATATTGTTAAATTTAAGCTATTTCCTTTTTCGCTTAGAGATCGTGCTAAAACTTGGTTTTCGTCCTTGCCTAAAAATAGTATTGATTCTTGGAATGAGTGCAAAGATGCTTTTATCTCTAAGTATTTTCCTCCCGCTAAGATCATCTCTCTTAGAAACAATATTATGAATTTTGAGGAACTTGATCATGAACATGTTGCACAAGCTTGGGAGAGGATGAAATTAATGATACATAATTGCCCTACACATGGTTTGAATCTATGGATGATTATACAAAAAATTTATGCCGGATTGAATTTTGCTTTTAGAAATCTTTTAGATTCGGCCGCGGGAGGCACTTTTATGGAAATCACTTTAGGAGAAGCTACTAAACTCCTAGATAATATTATGGTTAATTATTCTCAATGGCACACTGAAAGATCTACTAGTAAAAAGGTGCATGCAATTGAAGAGATTAATGTTTTGAGTGAAAAGATGGATGAACTTATGAAATTATTTGCTAATAAAAGTGTTTCTTCTGATCCCAATGATATGCCTTTGTCTACTTTGATTGAAAATAATAATGAATCTATGGATGTGAATTTTGTTGGTAGGAACAATTTTGGTAACAACGCTTATAGAGGAAACTTTAATCCTAGGCCATATCCTAGTAATTCCTCTAATAATTATGGTAATTCCTACAAAAACTCTTATGGAAATTTTAATAAGATGCCCTCTAATTTTGAGACTAGTGTTAAAGAATTTATGATTTCTCAAAAGAATTTCAATGGTTTGCTTGAAGAAAAATTGCCTAAGATTGATGAATTGGCTAGGAACGTGGATAGAATTTCTCTTGATGTTGATTCTTTGAAACTTAGATCTATTCCACCTAAGCATGATATCAATGAGTCTCTCAAGGCTATGAGAATTTCCATTGATGAGTGCAAAGAAAGAACCGCTAGAATGCATGCTAAAAAAGATTGCTTTGTGAAAGCGTGTTCTTCTAGTCTTCATGATAATAAGGATGAAGATCTAAAAGTGATTGATGTGTCTCCTATTAAATCTTTTTTTTTGAAATATGAATCTTGATAATGATGGGACTGGAGATGAGTCAACTTTAGTTAAAAGGCTTCCCAATGATTCGGAGTTTTTAGATCTTGATGCAAAAATTGGTAAAAGTGGGATTAAAGAGGTCAAAACTTTACATAGCAATGAACCCACTATTTTGGATTTCAAGGAATTTAATTATGATAATTGTTCTTTAATAGATTGTATTTCCTTGTTGCAATCCGTGCTAAATTCTCTGCATGCTTATAGTCAAAATAAGGCTTTTACTAAACATATCATTGATGCTTTAATGCAATCTTATGAAGAAAAGCTTGAATTAGAAGTTTCTATCCCAAGAAAACTTTATGATGAGTGGGAACCTACTATTAAAAATAAATTAAAGATCATGAATGCTATGCTTTGTGTGATTTGGGTGCTAGTGTTTCCACGATTCCAAAAACTTTGTGTGATATGTTAGGTTTCCGTGAATTTGATGATTGTTCTTTAAACTTGCACCTTGCGGATTCCACCATTAAGAAACCTATGGGAAGAATTAATGATGTTCTTATTGTTGCAAATAGGAATTATGTGCCCGTAGATTTCATTGTCCATTGCAATCCTTCATGTCCTATTATTCTTGGGAGACCTTTCCTTAGAACGATTGGTGCAATTATTGATATGAAAGAAGGGAATATTAGATTCCAATTTCCGTTAAGGAAAGGCATGGAACACTTTCCTAGAAAGAAAATAAATTACCTTATGAATCTATTATGAGAGCCACTTATGGATTGCACACCAAAGATGGCAATACCTAGATCTATCCTTGCCTTTATGCCTAGCTAGGGGCGTTAAACAATACCGCTTGTTGGGAGGCAACCCAATTTTATTTTAGTTTTTTGCTTTTTGGTTCTGTTTAGTAATAAATAATCCATCTAGCTTCTTTTTAGATGTGGTTTTATGTTTTAATTAGTGTTTGTGCCAAGTAAAACCTATAGGATCTTCTTGGATGATAGTTATTTGATCTTGCTGAAAAAGTCAGAAACTTTCTGCTCACGAAAACAATTGTTAAAAATCACCAGAACGTGATAAAATACTGATTCCAATTGCAGTAGATCAATAAACAAATTATCTAGGACGTCCTATTTTGGCAGAATTTTTGGAGTTCCATAAGTATGCGTTTGATACAGATTACTACAGACTGTTCTGTTTTTCGTGTGTTGTTTGCTTATTTTGATGAATCTATGGCTAGTAACGGAGTTTATGAACCATAGAGAAGTTGGAATACAGTAGGTTTAACACCAATATAAATAAAGAATGAGTTCATTCCAGTACCTTGAAGTGGTGTTTTCTTTTCTTTCGCTAACGGAGCTCACGAGATTTTCTGTTAAGTTTTGTGTTGTGAAGTTTTCAAGTTTTGGGTAAAGATTTGATGGATTATGGAACAAGGAGTCGCAAGAGCCTAAGCTTGGGGATGCCCGGGAAGGCATCCCCTCTTTTGTCTTCGTCCATCGGTAACTTTACTTGGAGCTATATTTTTATTCACCACATGATGTGTGTTTTGCTTGGAGCGTCTTGTATGATTTGAGTCTTTGCTTTTAGTTTACCACAATCATCCTTGCTATACACACCTTTTGAGAGAGACACACATTAATCATAATTTATTAGAGTACTCTATGTGCTTCACTTATATCTTTTGAGCTAAAACTATTTTGCTCTAGTGCTTCACTTATATCTTTTAGAGCACGGCGGTGGTTTTCTTTTATACAAATTATTGATCTCTCATGCTTCACTTATATTATTTTGAGAGTCCTTTAGAACAGCATGGTAATTTGCTTTGGTTATAAAATTAGTCCTAATATGATAGGCATCCAAGATGGATATAATAAAAACTTCCATATAAGTGCATTGAATACTAAGAGAAGTTTGATACTTGATGATTGTTTTGAGATATGGAGATAGTGATATTAAAGTTGTGCTAGTTGAGTAGTTGTGAATTTGAGAAATACTTGTGTTGAAGTTTGCAAGTCCTGTAGCATGCACGTATGGTAAACGTTGTGTAACAAATTTGAAACATGAGGTGTTCTTTGATTGTCATCCTTATGAGTGGCGGTCGGGGACGAGCGATGGTCTTTTCCTACCAATCTATCCCCCTAGGAGCATGCGCGTAGTGCTTGGTTTTTGATGACTTGTAGATTTTTGCAATAAGTATGTGAGTTCTTTATGACTAATGTTGAGTCCATGGATTATACGCACTCTCAACCTTCCATCATTGCTAGGCTCTTCGGTACCGTGCACTGCCCTTTCTCACCTTGAGAGTTGGTGCAAACTTCGCCCGTGCATCCAAACCCCGTGATAAGATACGCTCTATCAGACATAAACCTCCTTATATCTTCCTCAAAACAGCCACCATACCTACCTATTATGGCATTTCCATAGCCATTCCGAGATATATTGCCATGCAACTTTCCACCGTTCCATTTTTTATGGCACGCTTCATCATTGTCATATTGCCTTGCATGATCATGTAGTTGACATCGTATTTGTGGCAAAGCCACCATGCATATTATTTCATACATGTCACTCTTGATTCATTGCTCATCCCGGTACACCGCCGGAGGTATTCATATAGAGTCATATTTTCTTCTAAGTATCGAGTTGTAATCATTGAGTTGTAAATGAATAGAAGTGTGATGATCATCATTAATAGAGCATTGTCCCAAAAAAAGAGAAAGGCCAAATAAAAAAAGAAAAGGCCCAAAAAAAGAACGGAAATAAAAAGGGACAATGCTACTATCCTTTTTCCACATTTGTGCTTCAAAGTAGCACCATGATCTTTATGATAGAGAGTCTCTTGTTTTGTCTCTTTCATATACTAGTGGGAATTTTTCATTATAGAACTTGGCTTGTATATTCCAACAATGGGCTTCCTCAAATGCCCTAGGTCTTCGTGAGCAAGCAAGTTGGATGCACACCCACTTAGTTTCTTTTGTTGAGCTTTCATACATTTATAGCTCTAGTGCATCCGTTGCATGGCAATCCCTACTCCTTGCATTGACATCAATTGATGGGCATCTCCCTAGCCCGTTGATTAGCCGCGTCAATGTGAGACTTTATCCTTTTTTGTCTTCTCCACACAACCCCCATCATTATATTCTATTCCACCCATAGTGCTATATCCATGGCTCACGCTCATGTATTGCGTGAAAGTTGAAAAAAGTTTGAGATTACTAAAGTATAAAACAATTGCTTGGCTTGTCATCGGGGTTGTGCAAGATGAGAGCATCTTGTGTGACGAAAATGGAGCATGACCAAACTATATGATTTTGTAGGGATGAACTTTCTTTGGCCATGTTATTTTGAGAAGACATAATTGCCTAGTTAGTATTATTGAAGTATTATTATTTTTATGTCAATATTAAACTTTTATCTTGAATCTTTTGGATCTGAACATTCATGCCACAATAAAGAAAATTACGTTGAAGAATACGCTAAGTAGCATTCCACATCAAAAATTATATTTTTATCATTTACCTACTCGAGGACGAGCAGGAATTAAGCTTGGGGATGCTTGATACGCCTCCAACGTATCTATAATTTTTGATTGCTCCATGCTATTATATATTCTGTTTTGGATGTTTAATGGGATTTATTATACACTTTTATATTATTTTTGGGACTAACCTATTAACCCAAGGCCCAGTGCAAATTGCTGTTTTTTTTGCCTATTTCAGTGTTTCGTAGAAAAGGAATATCAAACGGATTCCAAATGGAATAAAACCTTCGGGAGCGTGATTTTTGGAACAAACATGATCCAGAGGACTTGGAGTGGACGTCAAGAAACGAACGAGGAGGCCACAAGGCAGGGGGCGCGCCTACCCCCCCCCCTGGGTGTGCCCTCCACCCTCGTGGGCCCCTCGTGGCTCCACCGACCTACTTCTTCCTCCTATATATACCTACGTACCCCAAAACCAACCAGGAGCACCACGTAACCCTATTTCCACCGCCGCAACCTTCTGTACCCGTGAGATCCCATCTTGGGGCCTTTTCCGGCGCTCCGCTGGAGGGGGAATTGATCACGGAGGGCTTCTACATCAACACCATAACCTCTCCGATGATGTGTGAGTAGTTTACCTCAGACCTTCGGGTCCATAGTTATTAGCTAGATGGCTTCTTCTCTCTCTTTGGATCTCAATACAAAGTTCTCCTCGATCTTCTTGGAGATCTATTCGATGTAACTCTTTTTGCGGTGTGTTTGTCGAGATCCAATAAATTGTGGGTTTATGATCAAGATTATCTATGAACAATATTTGAATCTTCTCTGAATTCTTTTATGTATGATTGGTTATCTTTGCAAGTCTCTTCGAATTATCAGTTTGGTTTGGCTGACTAGATTGATCTTTCTTGCAATGGGAGAAGTGCTTCGCTTTGGGTTCAATCATGCGGTGTTCGATCCCAGTGACAGAAGGGGAAACGACACGTATTGTATTGTTGCCATCGAGGATAAAAAGATGGGGTTTATATCATATTGCTTGAGTTTATCCCTCTACATCATGTCATCTTACCTAATGCGTTACTCTGTTCTTATGAACTTAATACTCTAGATGCATGCTGGATAGCGGTCGATGTGTGGAGTAATAGTAGTAGATGCAGGCAGGAGTCGGTCTACTTGTTACGGACGTGATGCCTATATACATGATCATGCCTAGATATTCTCATAATTATGCACTTTTCTATCAATTGCTCGACAGTAATTTGTTCACCCACCGTAATACTTATGATATCTTGAGAGAAGCCACTAGTGAAACCTATGGCCCCCGGGTCTATTTTCCATCATATAAGTTTCCAATGTATTTTTACTTTGCAATTTTTACTTTTAATCTTTATCATAAAAATACCAAAAATATTATCTTATCATCTCTATCGGATGTCACTTTTGCAAGTGGCCGTGAAGGGATTGACAACCCCTTTATCGCGTTGGTTGCAAGGTTCTTATTTGTTTGTGTAGGTACGAGGGACTTGCGTGTGGCCTCCTACTGGATTGATACCTTGGTTCTCAAAAACTGAGGGAAATAATTACGCTACTTTGCTGCATCACCTTTCCTCTTCAAGGGAAAACCAACGCATGCTCAAGAGGTAGCAAAATCTAAAAGATTGGGTTCATCACTACTTAAAGTTTTGACCCCGCCAATCCCACTTTTATCAATTTTTTCATTAGGATCTTCACCCTCCAAATTATTGGGACGCCTTCTAGCTAAAGTTGACTCATCTCCAGTCCCATCTTTATCAAGTTTTATATTAGCAAACAAAGATTCAATAGGAGTCATACTAATCACTTTAAGATCTTCATCATTACTTAAAGACTCCGGTGTAGCGGCCATCTTATTTACTAAAGTGGTTTGCTTATCGTAAATTTGACCTACTAAATTTCCAATATGAGCAAATTGGGATTTAAGACCAAATATTTCCTTAGTAACATCATCATGCTCTTTATTGATATATTCCATCATAGTCTTTTGTTCTTTAAGTTCGTTCCTAAAGAAACTATTATGCTCAAATTTTAAGGACATGAAGCTTTTTGTATTGTTTTCAATTTCCTCCAACTTTCTATAGTAAAGATCAAGGTTCTTGGGTTGAGCCATGAAGGCAAGTAAGCAATCTAGCATGCAAACAAACAAAAGGCAAACAAAAAGACGAACGGAAAGAGGGCAAATAAAAAGGCAAATATTTTTGTGTTTTTCTAAAAACGTTTTAGAAGTGGGGGAGAGGTAAATGAGAGAAATATGGTAAATAATGTAAGTGCAAGAGATGAGAGTTTATGATAGGTACTTGATAGGCTTGATGTAGAACCTCCTCGGCAACGGTGCCAGAAAAAAATCTTCCTGCTACTTCTTGAGCTTGTGTTGATTTTTCTCTTGAAGAGGAAAGGATGATGCAGCAAAGTAGAGTTAAGTATTTCCCTTAGTTAAGAACCAAGGTATCAATCTAGTAGGAGGCACAAGCAAGTCCCCAATAGATGCACCTGCACAAACTAACAAACACTTGCACACATCGCGGAAAAGGGGTTGTCAATCCCTTCACGGTCACTTGCAAGAGTGAGATCTAATAGAGATAGATATAAAAGATAAATAAACGGCAAAATAAAGTAAATATAAATAAATTGCAGCAAGGTATTTTTACCGTTTTTGGTTTTATAGATCTGAAAATATATGTGGAAAATAGACCCCGGGGCCATAGGTTTCACTAGAGGCTTCTCTCTTGAAGAAAGCATGCGGTGGGTAAACAAATTACTGTTGAGCAATTGATAGAAAAGCGCATAATTATGACGATATTCAAGGCAATGATCATGAATATAGGCATCACGTCCGTGACAAGTAGATCAACCCCTGCCTGCATCTACAACTATTACTCCAGAGATCGACCGCTATCCAGCATGCATCTAGTATATTAAGTTAACAAGAACGGAGTAACGCCTTAAGCAAGATGACATGATGTAGAGGGATAGATCCAATAAATATGGTAAAAACCCCATCTTTTTATCCTTAATGGCAACAATACAAATACATGCCTCACTACCCCTACTGTCACTGGGTGAGGACACCTCAAGATTGAACCCATCACAAAGCACCTCTCCCATTGCAAGAAAAACCAATGTAGTTGGCCAAACCAAATCAATAGATCAGAGAGAAATACAAAGCTATATTAATCATGCATAAAAAAGTTCAGAAAAGACTCAAATAATATTCATAGATAATCTGATCATAAATCCACAATTCACTGGATCTCAACAAATGCACCGCAAAAGAAGATTACATCGAATAGAACTCCAAGAACATCGAGGAGAACATTGTATTGAAGATCAAAGAGAGAGAAGCCATCTAGCTACTAGCTATGGACCCCTAGGTCTGTGGTAAACTACTCACACATCATCGGAACGACAGTAAGGTTGGTGCAGAGGCTCTCCGTGATCGAATCCCCTCCGGCGGAGTGCCGAAAAGGCCCCAAGATGGGATCTCATGGGAACAAAAGCTTGTGACAGCGGAAAAGTATTTTTGTGTGCCCCCTGGTGTAGAGGGAATATTTGGGTATTTATAGAGCCAGAGTTAGGATTAGGGGAGTCCCGAGGGGCCCACAAGCCCTGAGGGCGCCCCCCTAGGGCGCGGCCAGGAGGCTTGTGGCCTCCTCGTGGCTCCTTTGGCCTCCTCCCAAAGCTTTATGTGTGTCTTGTGGTCCAAGAAAAATCATCAAAAAGTTTCGTTATATTTGGTCACCGTTGGTATTGATTTCCTGTAAAAGTCAAAAACAAGTAAAAAACAGCAACTGACACTGGGCACTAGGTTAATAGGTTAGTCCCAAAAATGATAGAAAATTGCATATAAATGCATATAAAACATCCAAGATATATAATATAATAGCATGGAACAATCAGAAATTATAGATAAATTGCAGACGTATCAACCCACAATGAGCATGTTCTCAAAATGTCTAAATATTTCCCCAAAATGCAAGAATATTCGTGTAACAGCTTTTTTCGAAAGTATGAACAATTTATTTTAACTCGGCTAAAGTATTTCCTGATATGTATGACCTTCTTGTTAGCACGCGACAATCATTTAAAAAAAAGTTGCCAAAGAAAAATTTCTATCGACCTTTCGGCAAAAATGATAAAATTTTGATTTTTTTTCCATCCAAAATACCATGAAACTCATTCCTTGGCGAAAATTCTTATACGAATACAACATAAGGTCAAGTTTTTTTTTCCAAAATGAGATTGCTAAATCTCAATCGAGTGAGGGTGAAGTCCCAATTGATGCTATATTCGTGAGATCTTACATGAAGATCCATGTAAAAATTTCTTTTACTCTTTTCATCTTCCTTTTATGTGTTTTGTCATTTGACTAAGACTTGGTTACATATCAGTCGACTGAGATCTAGCCACACCCTTTTCCAAAAAGTTTCGTACTCCCTCCGCTTCTTTTTACTCTACATATAAGATTTGTTGGAAGTCAAACTTCGTAAAATTTGACCAACTTTATAGCGAAAATATCAACATTCACAATACAAAATCAATATTATTATATGCATCATGAAATTAATTTTCATATTACCTGCCGACCGTTGGTATTAGGTTTTGGGGAACAGGGTTTAAAACATTGATTAAGATAGAGAAAAGAAAATAGGGGTGTTCACCAATTGGAGCACAAATTTGCGACTTGGGCCCCTAGGGGAAGAAAGGTTATGCATAGGGAGGTATTTTTATTAATGAATAGCTCGCACCTGAAATCCTCTTCAGAGCAGAGAAATGGGTCCGGCCGGTTGGTATAAGGGAGAGAACCATCTAATACATACATTAATTTGAAATGAATGCCAAAATACACAGATAAAACCCTAAAAAAAGAGGACATAGATTAATGTTTCTATACTATTATGGAAGGCACATACCACGAGGTATATGGTCGGTTAGATTCAGGGGACACCTACTGCCCACAGCGAAGAGGCATTTCCGCCGTGAGATGGCTCCAACAATGCACGTGCTCAGACCTTTTGAGGCCATTTTGTAACATCCAATTATCATGGTAGGACTTTGTAAGCCCTTCACCAAGTTACATGATACCGTGGTGAAGGGGTGATGAAGGTGCCCGGTGGCTCTCTTTTTTTTCATCAGAGGCAGACAGCATCTTACGACTGCGCGGGGTTCTGGTAAACGGTTGTCCAAGCGAGGTTACGGTGACTACATCTGACCCCCTTTTGTGAGGAAGCACCCTTTTTCTTTGCTCTCCTATCTGTCTCTATCCCCATTCCTTGATAGTGCCCTTGTGTTGTTTGCTATCATTGGGCTAAAATTATTCATGAAACCTCCCATTCCTAACTATACACTTGGGCGTAACTCATCGAGCAACCCAAAAGACTGTGATGGAGATAGTGTGTCTTATTCCTGGCTTGATGTATAGTTGTGTAGGGGGGATGTTCTGAAACTATATATAGCCTGGAGAAGAAGCAAATGTGGTGGGTGGAATGCAATATGAAATGCAACTCATCAATAAAAGATACACATAGAATCACATGAGATTTGAGATTATCGCTGGGAGTGACAAGTATAATTACGACCACATGGGGTGAGAACAGAGGCCCGACTTACTTTGACTTCCCGGTCATAAAAACAATTGACATTAAAGAAAATAATCCAATTTTAAAGTTTCGTGACTAGAATCTAATCTGCTAGTGCGTACGTGTAATCGGTTTAATTATTGTTTCTAAGAAATCAAAATAATTTCTATCTAATGGTCTAGATTATGACTACTTTGGTGCTTTGATAAGTACTTGCTGTGCGGAGGCGCGGCGTGACAACCCGTGGGGTAATTCAGTTGTAGCTTGATGATTTATTGTTTACCTGGAATTCTTTGGCATACAGAGGGGGATGAATGAAAAAGCATAAAAAAATTATTAGAACTTATTTAGGTAGCACAAAGAGCTTAACTGAATAAATTAGTTTAGATATATCTTGAAACTTGTTCCTTCTTTTCTTTGGTCCATTGACTCAAATCAGATTTGCACTGAGTTTAGTTACTATACAACACGATACCAGACATTTCTCCACAGATTGGAAAAAATAAATGTACTTATTTTCCTTTTCAAATATCATTTTCCTTTTGGGCTTTACTTATCCAGTCACACTTGATAGTGCACAACAGGGCACCAGACAGCCATAGAAAAACTGAAAAACTAGTTCTTTCATCAACTGGATACCCACCAAGATGATGGTTTTATCCAACAATTTAAACTAAGATGATATAAACTAAATACAAGAATGTGCACTAGATATTATCATTTTACCATCCTTGACCGAGTGATCACAGAACTCTTGCTGCTGCTTCCATGCATGAAATTTATGATTTTATTATAAGATAAATACGATCACAAATCAAACCACACATTAGGAGAGGAAGAGAGAGAGAAAGAGAGTACTCAAACTAAACCTAATTGTACCGATGCATACACACCTAAAGATGACTCTTTAGATGGTAGATCGTGAGGCCCTTCACCCTTGACTCTCATAATCCTCATGATAGTATTCTAAGTTGCCTCTGCCTGCCATGAACAAAAATTACCAGTTAACTGAAAAGTCAAAAAGTTATCAGGCTTTAGACTGAAACAACAAGCATGGATCGATCTCCCCATTGCCTGGCCTCCAAGCTAAGCGACAGCGTCAGCGGATCTGTCGTGGAGTGGAGTTCGACGGTCCACCGGAGACGGGACCTGGGGTCATGGTGAGGATGACCTAGATGAGGCCGGAGTCGCCGGCTTGCGGCTCACGATGTGGGCGAAAAGGAATCAGCCGAAATCATTGGGAAGCAGTCACTGAATTCTCGATCGGAAGGGATTGATAACGTACTCATGGCCTCGTGGGCTATCTGACTATGTGTGCATCTCAGGCCTTGCGTCTCCCTGGGCTAATTAACTATTTTTCTGGACGCAGCCCTGGGCTAATTAACTACAATATGTACGTGGGAGGGGGCCCCTAGCTTTCGGGGGCCTGGGACGGCCGCCCCTGCTGCCCCCCCTTAGGGCCGGCCCTGTTGCGGCTCCCGATGTGGGCGAAAAGGAATCAGCCGAAATCATTGGGAAGCAGTCACTGAATTCTCGATCGGAAGGGATTGATAACGTACTCATGGCCTCGTGGGCTATCTGACTATGTGTGCATCTCAGGCCTTGCGTCTCCCTGGGCTAATTAACTATTTTTCTGGACGCAGCCCTGGGCTAATTAACTACAATATGTACGTGGGAGGGGGCCCCTAGCTTTCGGGGGCCTGGGACGGCCGCCCCTGCTGCCCCCCCTTAGGGCCGGCCCTGTTGCGGCTCCCGATGTGGGCGAAAAGGAATCAGCCGAAATCATTGGGAAGCAGTCACTGAATTCTCGATCGGAAGGGATTGATAACGTACTCATGGCCTCGTGGGCTATCTGACTATGTGCGCATCTCAGGCCTTGCATCTCCGTGGGCTAATTCACTATTTTTCTGGAGGCAGCCCTGGGCTAATTAACTACAGTATATACGTGGGAGGGGGCCCCTAGCTTTCGAGAGCCCGGGGCGGCCGCCCCTGCTGCCTCCCCTTAGGGCCGCCCTGACCAAGTGCTAGTAAACAACAACATGCTACATGCTTAAAATACAATAATATTCGTGGACAGATTAAAAAAGAGAAGAACAAGCAAATACACGTAAAATTTTCATCAACTACATGCTTAAAATACAGTAACTGCTTATACATACATTTTGTTGTTTACACAATAGAGAGAAGCAATGGTTATGCAGTACACTTCTGCACTGAACGAAAGTATTGGAGGATAACAAAAGGCCAAAACAGAGACTTCACAGTTTCATCACTAAGACTGACAACATATGGAGGTGATGACTTTCTGCAAGAAGCTAATTTTTTTCAGAAAAATGTTATTAGAAAAAACAGAGTAATTGTCACTTACAGAAAAGAGAAAAATATTAAGCTAACCATCTAATAAAGAACCAGCCACACTGAAGCGCTGCAACTCTATTAATAAAACTTGCAACATATCCAAGAAATTTCTCTCTGCAGAATATAATAGATTGAGTAAAACAGTATTAGAGAACATAGGTATTATATATTAACCATGGGCTCACAGGTATGAAAGTGGCTCTTAACAAAAGATCACAGCAGTACACGACTGCATTATTTTTTTATGATAATACGTGTCTCATTCATATTATAAAGATCAAAATACAAGTAACGTAAAGATCGACATGACGAAACTGAAAAGACAGCAGAACGTCTTTGAGCTTGACACCAACGCCCATCACCTGCCTCTGGCCCCACCACATCAGCCACCAAAGAAAACAATGACGGATCACCTTCTCACCCGAGCTTGACGCATCTCTATCGCTGACATGTAGCTTTGCGGATCTTCAAGGTGACTCACCAAAGGTGAAGCCATTGTAGTTGAACGAATCAGACTGGGGCAACACCCCGAACACGCCATCGAACTCCAGATCTGGCATCCCACCACGACTAAGATGCCGAAGGAGGAAATCATACCTGCCATCCATCAACCACTAACCCAGCACACATTCCGTCTTCCAGATGTTGTTGATGCAGACCACAATCTGCATTCGCTCCTGAACTACCTCCCAAGCTCCACACCGACGCTGGAGCAGACGTCATCGCAACGGCAGAGCCCGAGGACACAAGTCCACCACAAGGTGTCGACACCACCACGACATCCCTGCTTGAACAGACTGGTTCCCAAATCCATCACCGACCATAGAGGCAATTGCCTCGCCGGAGAAGAATCCGGAGCTTCTTTATTCAGCATCGTCGTCGCCGCTGCCGAAGCCAAGACGTCGAATGATCCAAAAACCTAAGCTATTAGGGCCATAGAACATAAAGCTAAAATGATCCGCACGCGCGGGATCCGGCGACCCCCTTCACCACAGATGACCAAGAGGTCGTCGGCGGAGGGGAGCCGCCGGAAGAGTTGGTTCTCTTGGCGCCGGCGGCGGCTAGGGTTCCATTACGCAGCTGTGCCATGGATGAGTGAAAGAGTAGTTTATATTTGAACGTTTACTTAGAAACAGAACATAGTATGCATAAATATACAGGTACAGAGGTTGTTCTTGATGAAGGATTACGACAGCACATAGCTATTTCTTCTAGGGATAGCATGACATAGGCACAAAAGTGGTATTTGCTAAACCTATGAACTTCATAGTGTTACATGAGCAACAAGCCTGTGAAGGAGTACCCTAACTGGAATGCTTTTTAATATCGATGTCCATGGTCCATAGGCCAGGTGTTGCTTCATTGGAGAGTGTCCATGGATCTGCAAGGCTTAGTGGCAGCTGTTTGATTCTCAGATGGCAAGGAATGTATGTCATCTTTGTGCACCAGACTGAACACTTGACTGTAATTTATTTTCCATGTGGTCGACGGCTGTCTCTGGGTACTGTGGTGTGCGCTTTTACTATACTAAAGGAGCTAACAATGTATTGTTCTATTATTTTTGGTGTGCACAAGCTGCAACACAGTGTCTCCAGTTCAGCTGATTTTGTGACGGTGTATGCGGCGGATCCAAACTATGGTCTCCATCGCTCGATCATGACTTCACTGGTGGTTATCTCTGTGGACAGTAAGTGTGGCAGCGTTGTTAACAATGTGTGTTATGCAGCCAGCCGTGTAACCGAGAGCAGAAATGCTGATTCAGTGAGCTTTCATCAGCATTTCTGACCCTTACGTGGACAAATGAAGTATCATCAAGTGATGCATGTACGCTCTCTAGTGTAATGAGAGGGGATCCTTCTCGTGGAGTTAAATATGACCATCTGAGAAAACTTGGAAATAAGTTGTTTGTCTAGTCATTTGTAAGAGATGAAGCATTCTGCTAAAACTTGAGTTGCTCTTGTTGCCTGGTTATTCACAATGAATTCATTTGTATGCTCAGTAAATGCCAAGCTAACAGTGATGATGTGGTTTGTTGCCCATGAGTGGTGTTTCGTGCGTTGCTCGCGTCGGGCGTTTCTACTTGCTAGTGATGGAGTGTGCAACTGGAAACGGGAGTCGAACTGTGTGCGCCGGGGGGAATAGTTGCAGCGTCCAATTATCGTACTAGGACTTTGGAAGCCCTTCACTGTAACTTGTTACCACCATGGATCGGCGATGAAGGTACCGGGGTGCTCCCTTCTTTCATCGGGTGCATACATGATCTTACGACTACATGGGGTTTTGGTAAACGGCCGTCCAAGTGTGGTTGTGGTGACTATATTTGACCCCCCCCTCTGAGAGGGAGCACCCTTCCTCTTTGATATCCTATCAATGTCTCTACTCCCACTCCTTGCTAGTGCCCTTGTGGCGTTTGCTAACATTGGGCTAGAAGTATTCATGAAACCTCCCATTCCTAACTGTACACCTAGGCGTAACTCATCGAGCAACACAAAAGAGTGTGTGAGAGAGAGTGTGTCTCATTCCTGGCTTGATCTATAGTTGTGTAGGAGGAACGTTTTGAAACAATATATAGTCTAGAGATAGAAGCAAATGTGGTGGGTGGAATGCAATAGGAAATGCAACACATCAATAAAAGATGCACACGGGATCACATGAGATTTGAGATTATCCATGGGAGTGACAAGTATAATTACGATCACATGGGGTGAGAACAGATGTCTGAGTTACTTTGACTTCCCGGTCATAAAGATAATATTTACATTAAAGAACATGATTTAATTTAAAAGTTATGTGACTCAAGTTAGTCGAATCTTTTTTTCCTGTGAATTAACAAGCTTTATTTATAAAAGTAATTAGAATTACAATCACACTGAAGAGTTTCAGCAAGGAAGGAGGGACACAATTTAGCCAATGGCATCTCCTCAACCCACCCGCTTGTTTCGCACAGCAGTGAACCACTTCATTTGCAACCCGATTAACAAAGCTCAGATGGAAACTATTGAAGCTTCCCCTCAGCTCATAAACTTCATAAAGAACTCCAGCAATACTAGTTCTTGATAAATCAGCAGATTCCCAGAATTAATAACCTGCTGGGCGTCGCTCTCCACATGGACCTGTTGAAGCTCTCTTTTTACTGCTAAAGTGTACGTGTAAACGGTTCAATCACTGTTTCTAAAAAATCAAAATAATTTATATCTAATGCATTATGACCAGTCCGGTCCTTTGATAAAATTATTCGAAAGTATAAGTATATACCTGAAGCGTTCTACACGCTCTCTCCGGCATTTTTCTTCTCCGGGGTAGCGATGCTAATGTCTTTTGATTTACATCAGCGACTTCTCGGCACTGCTTCTACAAGCTCCTAGGTTTCAACAAGTTTGCTCCACTGAACGGAGACCCGGAAGCAGCAACGAGCTAATGGATGCAGGAAGAAGAAGATTTCGACATCCACAATGATCTGAATGTATTTATCACTTTCTGTAAGGGTGCTTTATAAGAGTCCGTGCTACTTAATTTAAGGTCTTTGGCCTTTTCGCCGCCCCAAAAAACCAGTCATCGTGTAATTTCTATCTAATTATTGGAGATGCTTTTGAAAATAACATTTGAATTACCAATCCCTACATCTTAGGACTATGGAAGCCCTTCACCAAGTAACTTGATACTATGATGAATCGGTGATGAAGGTACTAGGGTGCTCTCTTCTTTCATCGGGTGCATACATGATCCTACGACGACGTGGGGTTTTGGTAAATAGCTGTCGGAGTGTGGTCATGGTGACTACATCAGCCACCCTTTTGAGAGGGAGCACCCTTTCTCTCTGCTCTTCTATCTCCACTCCCAATGCTTTCTAGTGCCCTTGTGGCATTTGCTATCATTTGGCTAAAAATATTCATAAAACCTCCCATTCCTAACCATATACTTGGACGTAACTCATTGAGCAACGCAAAAGAGTGTGAGAGAAATATTGCGTCTCATTCCTGGCTCGATGTATAGTTGTGTAGGAGGAATGTTTTAAGACAATATATAGCCGAAGAAGCAAATGTGGTGGAGGTGGGTGGAATGCAATATGAAATGCAACTCATCAATAAAAGATGCACATCACATCACATGAGATCTGAGATTACCCCTAGTAGTGAGAGCATCTACGGCCGAGATCCCCAAACCTCACATATACGCCCGGGTGAACGCCTCGGTCACTGACCGATAAAAAGAATGTGACTCGGACAGACACTTCATACCGTCCCCAAACGCCCGGGCTGACCGACACTCTCATATCCAACCCAAATCTGAGCGGATATGGGGAGCCCCAGGTGCGTCCGCCAAGTCGGATCGATCCCACACTAGCTCACCCCGACTCCACATATATTCGTCGGATCCGGCATTGATAGATGATGATCTTGTAGAACATATGATCGCAACAAGAGAACCGAGTGCCAAGCAATGGTTGTTTACAATGTTTGATTCACTGCCACATGCCACCCTTATAAGATTGGTAGTTACTTTGTGGGCCATTTGGACTGAGAAGGAAAGTGATACACGAAGAAATTTACCAAACACCTTTGGCGACACATCAATTCATTGATTGATATATTGCTGAGTTGGAAAGCATTAAATGTACATCAGGTGCGGCAGTTCATGCACCACCGGCACACTTAGGCATGGATTCCTCCTCCAAGTGGGGTGGCAAAGATCAATGTTGATGGAGGGTTGGCGCGCAATGGTATTGTTGGAGCATCTTTTGTTGTCTGTCGTGATCGTATCGGAGTGTTCCTAGGTTCCTCAGAAAATGGTTTCCCCAGATATCAATGATCATGCATGCCTTGAAGCCCTGGCATGTCGAGAAGCTCTAGCTCTGGCTCATGATCTTATGTTGGACAAAGTGGTTATCTCATGTGATTGCAAGCCGGTAGTGGAGGAAATCAAGAATGGAACTAGTGGCAGGTATGGTTCTATTATTCGTGAAATCTAAGAGGGTCGACATTAGTTTGCAATTTGCGATTTCATTCATGTAGGTATGGAGAGGAATTCTGATGCTCATTTTTTGGCCAAACTTTTGGCTTCTTTAGACCAGCACTAGTAGAAAACAGGGCTTTGGTTGGGGCCTGGCCATCCCATTAGTCCCGGTTCAGTCACGAACCGGGACCCATGGGGGGCATACGTCCTGGTTCGTGCGCCCAGGGGGCCGGCCGGGCCTCGTGGGGCATTGGTCCCGGTTCGTCTGGACCCATTTGTCTCGGCTCCAGGCACGAACCGGGACCAAAGGTCGTCGCTCCTGGCCCACAGCCATTGGTCCCGGTTCGTGCCTGGAACCGGGATAGAAGGGTGGACATTAGTCCCGATTCCAGCCACGAACCGGGACCAATGAGTTGCATATATATACCCCATCGCTGCAGCAGAGCACTCCACACTGCTCTACTTTTTCTGGCCGGCGAGGGGAGTGCTTTGTGGTGCTCTAGCTCACCACATGAGGTGTTCGATGAAATGCCCGAGCCACACTAGTTAAGCTTTCTCCTCTCGAAGCTCGACCTCCAAGCTCCATTTTCCCCGAGATTTATCTAGGTTTAGCGGTCTGTCACGTCCCGTCCCTGTCTTCACCGTCGTCGATCGCCCGCGCCGATCTCGTCGCCGGCACCACCGTGGTGAGCCTCTTGTTCTTATCTTCTTTCTAAAAGAAAATAATTCTTACTTTAGATAGATACTTGTCTATTTTTCTTACTTTTATTATTGCTTGTTATTATATAGTGCGATGGTTTTGGTATCCGCCCCCGTCGGCCCTCGTCCTGTCTATGATTCGGATGTGGTATGTATTATCTTTTATAACTATTTGGTTCATTTATTATTTATGACAATTATGCCGACCAACGTGACATAGATTTTATTTATCTAGGAGGTATGTGAGCCGGAAATTCCAACCGACCCTATTGTCGAGAGGTTAAATTTAGTTGAAGAAGAAAACAATTATTCGAAGGAAAAATAAAAAATTTGAGGAGGAGAAGATGATATTGGAGTTGCATGTTGCGGATGTCGTCCATGATCACAGGATCAAGATGGACGCAATGTGTTTGAAGATTAGAAAGATTAGAAATATGCCATTCATACCGAGGCTTGGGATCATTATGCTGTTGGATCAATTGTTACCTTGGTTGCGATTATGATCGCATTTGTTGTTGCGTTGATATGTTTTACATAGTTTCAATGTATGGTTTAATTAGATGCTCTGGGGAGCTATATGTTGTTCAATGAGAACTATGTATGTACTTTGGTTTAATGTGATGATGAACTTCTATTAATTTGGTCACTTATCTATCCATGATGTCCTGTAATGGTTTTTGACACACTTAATTATATATAATGCACGCAGATGAACCGACAATGGATGTACGGTGACAGACACACCTCCGAGTACGTTAAGGGCATGCATAATTTTGTCGAAGTGGCAGAGGCAAACAAGCAGAGTGGTTTTATGTGTTGTCCATGCCCTATATGTGGGAATACGAAGTCTTACTCTGACCAGAAAATCCTTCACACCCACCTGCTTTATAAGGGTTTCATGCCACACTATAATGTTTGGACCAGGCAAGGAGAAATAGGGGTTATGATGGAAGACAGCGAAGAAGAAGAGGACGATGACAACTATGTGCCCCCGGAATACGGTGATGCTGCAATGGGGGAAGCTGCTGAAGATCAAGAGGAACCAGACGATATTGTGCCCGATGATGATCTCCGCCGGGTCATTGTTGATGCAAGGAGACAGTGCGAAAGTCAAAAGGAGAAGTTGAAGTTCGATCGCATGTTAGAGGATCACAAAAAAGGGTTGTACCCCAATTGCAAAGATGGCACCACAAAGCTCGGTACCGTACTGGAATTGTTGCAGTGAAAGGCAGAGAATGCTGTGCCTGACAAAGGATTTGAGAAGCTACTGAAAATATTGAAGAAGAAGCTTCCAAAGGATAACGAATTTCCGGACAGTACGTACGCAGCAAAGAAGGTCGTATGCCCTCTAGGATTGGAGGTGCAGAAGATACATGCATGCCCTAATGACTGCATCCTCTACCGCGGTGTGTACGAGGATTTGAACGCATGCCCGGTATGCGGTGCATTGCGGTATAAGATCAGACGAGATGACCCTGATGATGTTGACGGCGACCCCCTAGGAATAGGGTTCCTGCCAAGGTGATGTGGTATGCTCCTATAATACCACGGTTGAAACGTTTGTTCAGAAATGAAGAGCATGCCAAGTTGATGCGATGGCACAGAGAGGACCGTAAGAAAGATGGGAAGTTGAGAGCACCTGCTGACGGGTCGCAATGGAGAAAAATCGAGAGAAAGTACGGGGCTGAGTTTGCAGGTGACCCAAGGAACGTATGGTTTGGTTTAAGCGCGGATGGCATTAATCCTTTCGGGGAGCAGAGAAGCAATCACAGCACCTGGCCTGTGACTCTATGTATGTATAACCTTCCTCCTTGGCTGTGCATGAAGCGGAAGTTCATTATGATGCCAGTTCTCATCCAAGGCCCTAAGCAACCCGGCAACGACATTGATGTGTACCTAAGGCAATTGAAGAACTTTTACAGCTGTGGAATGGAAACGGTGTACGTGTGTGGGATGAGCACAAACAGGAGGAATTTAACCTGCATGCATTGCTGTTTGTAACCATCAATGATTGGCCTGCTCTCAGTAACCTTTCAGGACAGACAAACAAGGGATACCACGCATGCACGCACTGTTTAGCTGACACCGAAAGTATATACCTGGACAAATGAAGGAAGAATGTGTACCTGGGGCATCATCGATTTCTTCCGACCAACCATCAATGTCGAAAGAAAGGCAAGCATTTCAAAGCCGAGGCAGATCACCGAAAGAAGCCCGCCATGCGTACCGGTGATCACATACTTGCTATGGTCAATGACTTACACGTAATCTTTGGAAAGGGTCCCGGCGGACTATCTGTTCCGAATGACGCTGAGGGACGCGCACCCATGTGGAACCTAAAGTCTCATGACTGCCACGTGATTATGACGCAACTGCTTCCGGTTGCATTGAGGGGGCTTCTACCGGAAAACGTCCGATTAGCCATTGTGAAGCTATGTGCATTCCTCAATGCAATCTCTCAAAAGGTGATTGATCCAGAAATCATACCAAGGCTAAGGAGTGATGTGGCGCAATGTCTTGTCAGTTTCGAGCTGGTGTTCCCACCATCCTTCTTCAATATCAGGACGCACGTCCTAGTTCATCTAGTCGACGAGATTGTCATTCTGGGCCCTGTATTTCTACACAATATGTTCCCCTTTGAGAGGTTCATGGGAGTACTAAAGAAATATGTCCGTAACCGCGCTAGGCTGGAAGGAAGCATCTCCATGGGCCATCAAACAGAGGATGTCATTGGGTTTTGTGTTGACTTCATTCCTGGCCTTAAGAAGATTGGTCTCCCTAAATCGCGGTATGAGGGGAGACTGACTGGAAAAGGCACGCTTGGAGGGGACTCAATAATATGCAGGGATGGGCATTCTTGGTCTCAAGCACACTACACAGTTCTAATGAACTCTACCTTGGTGACCCCGTATGTCGATGAACACAAGAACAGTCTGCGCTCCAAACACCCGGAGCAGTGTGACGACTGGATTACATGTGAACACATCAGGACTTTCGGCAGTTGGTTGGAAACACGTTTCAGAGGTGACAACACTGCTTGTGATGAGTTGTACTCGTTGTCCAGGGGACCATCTTCGACTGTATTGACTTACAAAGGATACGAGATAAATGGGAATACATTTTACACGATCGCCGAAGATGAAAAGAGCACCAACCAAAACAGCGGTGTCCGCTTTGATGGAGCAACCAAGAGGGGAAAGGACACATATTATGGTTACATAGTGGACATCTGGGAACTTGACTACGGACATGATTTTAAGGTCCCTTTGTTTAAGTGCAAATGGGTCAATCTGTTAGGAGGCAGGGTACAAGTAGACCCATAGTACGGAATGAAAACAGTGGATCTGAACAATCTTGGGTACACAGACGAACCGTTCGTCCTGGCCAATGATGTGGCGCAGGTTTTCTATGTGAAGGACATGTCTACCAAACCGAGAAAAAGAAAAGATAAGGAAGCGAACACATCATATGATGAGCCAATGCGCCACATAGTTCTTTCAGGAAAAAGAGACATCGTGGGAGTGGAGGGCAAGACAGACATGTCCGAAGATTATGAAAAGTTTCATGAAATTCCTCCCTTCAAAGTCAAGGCTGGCCCAAGCACCCTGATAAACGATGAAGATTATCCATGGTTACGGCGCAATAAGCAAAGGACAGAAGCGAAGAAAAAGTGAACACTTTCTCTCCACAACTATTGTGATGATGCCTTTGATCTAGAATATCCATGTAACAGACGAGTTTCCGTATGAAACCCTGATACTTCGAAAGAGATTGTCCGTTTTGTATACGAAGTGCATCCAGTTTTTGCCGTAACCCTCTCAACTTTTTAGCACATGCTATTTGGGTGAAATGATGATACCATGCCAACTTTCAACGTTTTCAGAGTTCATCTGAAGTGCTTTTCAATTTCAAGGTCATTTAGCTCAAAAAAAATAGTAAATGCATGAAAAATAACAAATGAAGTCAGAAAGGGTTGAAAATTGATGATGTGGCTTTGAATGGTGCATTTTGAACACACAAAAAGTCTGGAGTTCAAATAAGTTCAAAAAATGAAATCCCTTTGTAATAGACGAGTTTCCGTATGAAACCCTGATACTTCGGAAGAGATTGTTCGTTTTGTACACGAAGTACATCCAGTTTTTGTCATAACCCTCTCAACTTTTTAGCACATGCTATTTGGGTTAAATGATGATACCATGCCAACTTTCAACCTTTTCAGAGTTCATCTGAAGTGCTTTTCAATTTCAGGGTCATTTAGCTCAAAAAATCAATAAATGCATGAAAAATAACAAATGAAGTCAGAAAGGGTTGAAAATTGATGATGTGGCTTTGAATGGTGCATTTTGAAAACACAAAAAGTATGGAGTTCAAATAAGTTCAAAAAAAATGAAATCCCTCTGTAACAGATGAGTTTTCGTCCGAAACCCTAATACTTCGAAAGAGATTGTCCGTTTTGTACACGAAGTGCATCCAGTTTTTGCCGTAACCCTCTCAACTTTTTAGCACATGCTATGTGGTTGAAATGATGATACCATGCCAATTTTCAACCTCTTCAGAGTTCATTTGAAGTGCTTTTCAATTTCAGGGTCATTTAGCTCAAAGAATGAACTAATATAAAAACTAGAAAACTTTTATGAAACTCTAATAGCTGAAATAATGAACTAAAAGAATGAATTAGAAAACTTTAATGAAACTCTAATAGCAAAAAGAATGAACTAGAAAATTTTAATGAAACTCTAATGGCAAAAGGAATCAACTAAAAAGCTTTTGTAAACCTCTACTATTTTTTAAACTAAAATTATATAAAATTTATGCAACTAAAATTATCAAAGTATTTTTTGTTCAAAACATTAATAGCAAAAATAATTATCATAAAGAAATTTTTTGTTTGAAACTTTAATAACAAACTAATATAACAAAATCTGTTTTTGATTAAAACAAACATTTCAAATAACCTAAAAATTACCAAATTGAATATAATGATAAAACACAGTAATATTAAATAGCAGGAAAAAGATCACTCAAAAATCTATTTTTATGGTAAAGTTATTCACAAACTAGTGATTCACACACATTTCAAAAAATTCAAATTTAAAATATTCAAATTGGAAAACTAATGGCACTAACAGAAAGTTTATAATTTTTGTGACCTAAAAGCAAAAAGAATCACTAAAAAATTGTAAGTAGAAACAAAAGAAAATAAATAAAGCAAAAAACAAAACAAAAAACTGAAGAAAAAAATGCCCCCTACTGGGCCACCACAGCCTGAATACGACTAGAAACCCAACCATGGGCCAGGATTCAGGCCCGCAGAAGGCCAGTAGGCCCATAGGCAGATAAAGTCACTTTAGGCCCGTAAGCCTGCATTTGAGGCGAGCTCGAAGTGGTCAGCGCAGCCGCGCTTATAAACCACTATCGAAGCCTCTCGGCTAGCGAGGTGGGACTAAACATCCCACCGCACCGTGCCAGTTCCAGCAGAAGGCCTTTGGTTCCGGTTCGTGGCTCGAACCGGGACGAAAGGGTCCCTTTGGTCCCGGTTTGTGGCACCAACCAGGCCCAATGCTCCACTTTAGTCCCGGTTGGTGCCACCAACCGGGACTAAAGTGGGGCATTGGTCCCGGTTGGTGCCACGAATCGGGACCAATGCTCTGGGTATATAAGTAGCACTTAGGAATTTTGCAGAGTTCATCACCAGTTGCCCCCGACGATGCCGAGCACATCGACGCCGCCAGGCTGCCCCGACGCTGTCCGCCGCCCCCACCGTCGTCGTCGCCCTGCCCCGGCCCGCCCCCGTCGTTGTCGTTGCCCCTGCCCCGAGCCCGCGCCGCGCCCCTGCCCCGCCCCCGTCGTCGCCATCGCCCTGCCCCCCGAGCCCGCGCCCCTGCCCCATCATCGCCATCGCCATCCTCACCGCCGACCCCGTGCCCCTGCCCCGTCGAAGCCGCCCCTCGTCCCCGCTCGGTCAAGCCGACGCCACCTTTCCTCCCTGTCCTCCTCCTTTTCTTATTTTTTTCATATATATATGATGATTTTTTGTTCATATATGATATGTATGTATGTGTATTTGATGATATGTATGTGTATATGATGATATGTCCTGATTTTTCAAAAAAAATTGTTCATATATATGATGATTTTTTTGTTCATAGATAATCATATGATATTTTCTTGTTCATACATGATCATATGATGTTTTTTTTTGTTCATAGATGATCATTTTTAGGTTAGTTGTACTGTTAGTGCATTTTTGGTTAGTAGATTTTAGGTTAGTTGAGAGGAAAAAGGAAAAATAAGAAAAGAGGAAGAAGGAAGAAGGAAGAGGAAAGAAGAGAAAAAAAAGAAGAGGAAGAAGAAAAAAAAAGAAGAAGGCTTCTCCTTTTTTTTCTTCTTCCTCTTCTTATTTTTTTCGGGAACGAGGGTGTCGAGGATCGCCGAGCGGTCGAGGGTCAGACATGACATGAGGGGGGACGTCGGACATGTGATGAGGGGGGATGTCGGACATGACATGAGGGGGGACGCCGGACATGACATGAGGGGGATGTCGGACATGACATGAGGGGGGACGTCGAGGGGTCGAGGGTCGCCGAGGGTTCGAGGGTTGAGGGTCGTCGAGGGGTCGAGGGTCGAGGATCGCCGAGGGGTCGAGAGGTTGCCTAGTGTCAAAGTATTGAAGAAGTCCATGGCTTCATCATTAGCCGGAAGTAACCGGGGCATGATGGTACGAAGTTCTGCAAAGTTGTTCTGGAACGGAGTCCTGGATAGGATAATTCGTCTTTTGGTACGAATTCAGTAAAGGCCTTCCAAATAGCGATATTTGGAAGGCTCTTGCTGAACTTTGTACCAAAAAGCGAATTATCCTATCGGGGACTCCGTTCCAAAACAACTTTGGAGAGCTTCGTACCAACATGCGCCTGTTACTTTCGCCTAATGATGAAGACATGGTTTTGTTAAATCCTTTGACACTAGACAAACGTGACATGAGGGGGTCGAGGGTCGGGAACTAGGGTAGAGGGTCGTGGATCGCCGAGCGGTCGAGGGTCGCCGAGGGGTCGAGGGTCGAGGATCGCCGAGGGGTCGACAGGTTGCCTTGTGTTAAAGTATTGAAGAAATCCATGGCTTCATCATTAGCCGGAAGTAACCGGGGCATGATGGTACAAAGTTTTGCAAAGTTATTCTGAGACGGAGTCCCGGATAGGATAATTCGCCTTTTGGTACGAATTTCAGCAAAGGCCTTCCAAATAGCAATATTCGGAAGGCTCTTGCTGAACTTTGTACCAAAAAGCGCATTATCCTATCTGTGAATCCGTTCCAGAACTTCGTACCATCATGCGCCTGTTACTTTCGCCTGATGATGAAGACATGGTTTTGTGGAATCCTTTGACACTAGACAAACATGACATGAGGGGGTCGAGGGTCGGGAACTAGGGTAGAGGGTCGTGGATCGCCGAGCGGTCAAGGGTCGTGAATTAGTGTAGAGGGTTGAGGGTCGTCGAGGGGTCGAGGGTCGTCCAGGGTCGAGGGTCGTCCAGGGGTCGAGGGTCTAGATTTATCAAGAATGCCCCCATTATGGATGTGCACAAGTTGATCCAATTTTTCTTCTAATCTCATCAATATTCTTCTATATGTCACGTTGTCTGTCAAAGTATTGAAGAAATCCATGGCTTCATCATTAACTGGAAGTAATAGGCGTATGATGCTACGAAGCTCTTCAAAGATGTTCTGGAACGAATTTCTTGATAGAATAATTCACCTTTTGGCTCTTGCTGAACTTTACCAAAAAGCGAATTATTCTATCGGGAACTCCGTTCCAAAACAACTTTGAAGAGCTTCGTACCATTATGCGCGTGCCATTTCCGGCTAATGATGAAGTCATGGTTTTTTGAATTCTTTGACACTAGACAACGTGACATATAGAAGGGTAGATGAGATCAGGAAAAATATGGACCATTTTCTGCACATCCAGAATGGCGCCATTTTGTTAAATCCCTTTTCGGTCCGGACGTCGGGCAATCATGAGAGAGGCGGTCCGGCCCAAACCCTAGAATCGCTGCCGAGGCCACCCAAATTTAGCAAGTTAAAGAGCGTTGTCGTCGAGGCCATCCCGAACCCTAGAAGCATTGCCGAGGCCACCCCAAACCCTAGAGAAGCGTCGAGGCCACTAATATGATTCCTTGTTGTGATTAGCTAGCTAGGTCTACGTTTGCCACTAATATATCCATCTGTCATGTTTTGTATAATAATTTCCATGTTGTAATATTTGCAGAAACTATGGAGCATGGCCGAGACGAGGAAGCAGAACAGGTGTTGGGGGACATAATCGCAGCCGGAGCTGATGTCTTGTCGTATCTGGTCTGGAAGGATAGGGTGAAGAAGCAGGCTACGGTGATCGAACAATGGAGGAGGAAGGACATGATTATGATGGCTGCGGTGACCGAATGCCGGTGGAAGAAGGACACCGTGATCACGGCTCCGGTGACCGAATGGAGTCCGGCCAGGTATATATTAATTAAGCCTGTGCTGACTATAGCTAATTGATGCATTAATTGTTTTGGTATGTACACATATTAACTCTCTTCTTTCTTCTTTTCTAGCCCTCCAGATCGAGCCAAACTTCAGTAACGAGACGAGGCCCGAAGAAAAAGTTGCACTCGGATGAAAGGTTCACTATCACAGAAATCGCGCGCGATGGCCAACCGATTGCACCCATCCGGACCAAGGAAGCATTTTCTGCTCAATGCGGGGTTCTTGTTAGGGACATGATCCAAATCAGCATCCACCAATGGTATAAGCCTAAGAAGGAAGACCCTGGGTGTCTTATGTCAACGATAAGCAGAAAGATGATCTTTGGGACGCGCTGAAGGCAAATTTCACCGTACCGCCAGAGGAGGATCCGGAGAAGCCAGCTATTATAGAGCCATTGGTCAAGGCTCATGCTCTTAAGAAGATGGTTGATCTATTCAGGAGGTGGAAGAATGAGCTGAAATCAACGTTTGTCGACAATGAAAAGACTCCAGAATTCACCCGCCGATTTGAGAAGATCAGAGATCACTGGGACGCATTTGTCGCCCACAAGACATCAGAGAAGAGTAAGAAGATGTCAGCGACAAACAAGAAAAATGCTGCAAAGAAGGAGCATCACCATTGCACGGGGTCAGGTGGCTACCTCAGAGGCCGGCCGTTGTGGGACAAGGCTAAGAATGACCTGCTTGATAAAGGGGTCGAACCAGAGACATTGCACTGGCCAGACCGTTCAAGGACTTGCTTCTTCGGGGTTGGGGGATCGTTAGACCCTGAAACAGGGAAGTGCGTTTGGACGAACGAGCAACTGAGAATACCCGTCACGTGGCTTCAGGAGTATATCACCGCAGCGCAGAAAGGGACGTTCGTTCCCGACAGAGAGAACGACGAGGTCACACAGGCTCTCGGGAATCCTGAGCACCCTAGACGGACACGAGGCACGCCAGGCTCCGTTTCCTGGAAGGCTGGGTTTCCCGACGCAGGCGGTTACAAAGGCCGGGAGAGGAAGAGGAAAGTGGAGCTGACCCAACTGCAGGCGCTGCACGCAAGGGTACTAGCGCTAGAGGAACGAGATGGAGTTCACAGCAAGCGACCTGCCGAAGCTACCCCGCCATCTTAGCGGAGAAGCAGTGTGGCTTCCACCGAGCTGCTTCAGGAGCCTGTCTTCACGGCTCCTGCTAGCTACCCCGTGGATGCTATCACGGAGTCTCAACATTGCCACCTTATGACGCAATGGCAGCAATTCAAAGTCAAGCCGGCTGTCGGCTCTGTTGCACCTCCTAAACCCGGTGCAATTTTTCATTGCCGGCCGATTCCAGAAGGATATGCTAGGGTGATGGTGGATGAAATAACGGAGGGATTTGAGGAGCTCGAGCTTGACCACCCTACCGGTGAAGGGGAGACTCGGCTGGGTTCTGCTCTGAAGACTCCATGCCTATGGCGGAAGGAGTTCATCAACCTTCCTAACTGGACGCCTCCTCCTCCTCCTCCTCCTCCGGCGAGTCAGGGCACTCCGCCTCCTCCTCCGGCGAGTGATCAGGGCACTTCGGCTCCTTCACTGGCTTCTCAGGCGCGTGGCGGCACTCCGCCTGCACTGACGCGTCCGAGCAGCCCGCCTCCTCCTCTGCCTCATCAGCAAGGGCGGAAGAGAGCCGCCGCCGCTCCGGCTGCTCCAGCGCGTCGTAGCACCCCGCCTCCTTCTCCGCCTCGTAAGCAACGAAAGAAGACAGCCGCAGCCGCTCGGCCTGCTCCGGCGTCTAGCAGTACAGCCAGAGGCAGGAGGCAATACATTCGGTCCATCTGTCAAGCCTCTAGAGAAGTTACCATATTAGATGACCGAACAGGAAAACGCGGAGATCTGTCGAGCCGAAGTGAAGGAAAACCGCAAAGAGCTAAGAAACATCCACCTCTGGAGGAGAAGATAGATCAAGTGAAAGGGAAGCGCACTTTGGATGCCCTGAAGCGACCACCACCGTCTCCGCCGCAAACCAACTATGAGCGCATTATTGAAAGGACATATAAGGAAGCGTCCCGATCGGGAAGTACTTGTAGTGATCGAAGGTTAGCAGAACGAAGAAGTGGGAAAACAATTCCCCAGCTCGGTGAACAAGCGAACCAATCGTGCCCCCTGCTCAAGGTGTCTAGCGATATCGTCGCTAATCATCCGGGGATCTTGCCCGGTACCAATCCTGCAGATACATGCACGACGACGATGCACATTTTGATATAATGGAGGTGGACGAATTCAGATACCAGTACGGGAAGCCTCTCGTCAAACCTGGTCATCCTCCTCTAACAACGATGATGCGAAGATTCCATGATTGGTACATGAAAACCTGCAGAGAGTCTCGGGGGAAGGATACTTTGACGCTAAGAGTTAAAGAGGAGCATGACCTCGTTGGAATTGATCTGTTGTCTGTTCCATTTGAGGAGTTCCTCCAGTTTTTCAATCAAAAGGCCCTCGATAAATTAACGGTCACTTGCTACTGTCTGTAAGTACTACTTCTGTCATTAAGTCTCTATATATAGCTCAGCTCTTTCATTGCATGTATATATAATTATCCTCACTATATTATGCAGATTGAAGATCGCCGAATGCAAGAAAAGACAAATCGGTGATATTGGGTTCATTAACACAAATCTCATAGATGAATTTACGGTTAAATTTCATGCCAAAGAAACCGAGGCCAACTTGCTATGATCGTTGGTAATAAATCAAAACAAAAATATAATACTCTTTCCTTACAACTTCAAGTGAGTGTTACTGTCTTGTGCATATTCGGTTTCCCTTATTAGTCGAGGTTATAGTAATGTAATTGATGAGTTATGCATGCATGCGCAGCTTCCACTATATTCTCCTAGAGATTAAGCTTGAGCAGGGACTAGTAACCGTCTTAGACTCGAGACGAAAAGATCCCCAGGAGTATGCGGACATGATTGAAATGCTCGAGAAGTAAGTTAAATCGATCATTATCGCACCATATCGGCAACTTTGTTCATTTCCTGATATCAAGTAATTGTTTTCTTTGTCTGGCAGGGTTTGGAAAAACTTCACCGCACAAGCTCCGGGACTGCCGGGGAAGCTGCGATTTACACACCCGAAAGTAAATACTACTAGCTAGTTCCGCGCATCTCCTAGTGATTCAAGCGCTAGTTTCATCAATACCATTTAGCATGCTTGCTTATCAGTTTGATTGACCTCTATTTCTTGTAAGTGGTTGTGGCAGGAACCCGGGAATAATTACTGTGGATACTACGTTTGCGAGTCCATCCGCCACACGACCTGTGAGCGGGGCTACTGTAAAAAACAATATGAAGTGCGTAAGCAATAATATTCACAATTTTATTTTATTACCATCATTTGTGTTGAGTTTCATTCATTCATATATATGTATTGACCCCCTTCTTCAAATTAGATGTTTCAGATGCGGGATGAACTCCTAGCACAAGATCGCATGCAAGCAATTCAAGAGGAATTGGCGGGATTCTTTCTTGACCACGTGATCAATAAAGACGGAGAATACCATGTGGAAGTTAAGTTCAGATGTTAGGGGATTATATTGTAAGAGATCTTATATTGTATATATGTAGCCAGTAGCGTCGGATAGATATACGAAAACTTGTTGTTCGACCAATCTCTCGGAGAAGGAGATGTCGATCACTTCTCTCTGTATATGTTCATGACGATCTTCTGTACTTAATGGTTTCCTTCATTTGCTTACTAGCTAGCGTGTCGAGTCCTCTCTATACGTATAGCACGTAGCGTCGACGAAGCACGGAGATAAGAGAGGACACTTCCCTCTATTAATTAGCTAGCTAACACAATATATGAAACCCCTACATTAACCCTACAAAACCCCAAAACCCCCAACCCCCACCCCCCCCCCCTTTCAAAAAAATCCCAGCCCCTGTACTGCTGACGCGTGGATGCCTTTTAGTCCCGGTTGGTGCTACCAACCGGGACAAAAGGCCCCCCTGCCTGGGCAAGCCGCAGCGGCCACGTGGAGCCCCATCTATCCCGGTTGGTATAAGAACCGGGACTAAAGGTGTTGGGCTTTAGTACCGACCCTTTAGTCCCGGTTCCCTAACCGAGACAAATGGGCCTTATAAACCGGGACAATTGGGCCTTTTTCTACTAGTGCAGGGTCACTTGTGGCTAAGTGCTCCGCACGTAGGGCTGGGCATATAACTCGAAAACCGACGTACCAAACCGAATTAACCGGCACCGAAGCCAAATTCACCGAATCCGAGAACTTCGGTAGTATGTTCGGTTTGCATTTGTTGAAAACCGAAATTAGTCCTATGAATTCAGGTGTATCACTTGATTACCCGAATGGACCGAAAACCGAGTAAACATAGATGTCAGACCTGCGGGCCTGTTCCTTACTCAGGTACTCTTTTGTAAGAACATGGACAGTCTATTTTCTACCTTGTCGCTATAAGTGCACGAGTGGCAGTGCCGCATCGGGAGCTGGTAAGCCTGACCAACTGAGCCACCGTCGCTGTAAATTTTGTGTAAAAGAGAAGTAGTACTCCCTTGGGTAGGTACTTCGGGCGTGTTTGGTTGCTTTCGCTGCCGGGCCTGGCTCAGAGTGGAAAAACGAGCCACGCTGAGCAGAGCCCGGGTAAGCAAAAATAGGGTAAAAACGTAGATGACCAGTTGATTGGTTGCCTGCATTGGCAGTCTTGTCATCGAGATGCAATTTTTACCCGGCATTTGGTTGCATACATGCATGTGATTAGGAGTTAACAACAAAACTTAACAGTCACCAGGTTTGGCTTCTCAGTTCATCGAACACGTTGAGTGCGCCGGAGCTTCCTCTGCCCATCATGCCCACGGCCAGCTCCCGGTGACCATGGACGCGCCCGGCACCTGGACTCCTCCATGCGCAGCACCGTGGCCGCGCCCGGCTCGCCGGTGCCTCGCTGCTCCTCGCCGCGCACAGTCCCACTTCCTTCTCCCCCAAATTTTCCCCCAACAAGCCAAGTCACCTTCAGCTCTGCCTCCCAATGCCTTCTTCATAGACGCGCCCGCGCCCGTCTCAATGGCCGCCGTCGTGTCCTGCACGGTGCTGCTGGCGGCCGTCGCGTCGCTCGCATGCCTCGCCTTCGCGGAGCCGCCTCCGAGCGAGCGGTCCGCGCTGCTGGCGTTCCTCACGGACATGCCCCACGAGCGGAGGCTCGGCTGGAACACCTCCATGCTGGCCTGCGCCTGGGTCGGGGTCATGTGCGATGCCGCCCAGTCCACCGTCGTCCAGCTGCGCCTCCCGGGTGTCGGCCTCGGCGGCGCCATCCCGCCGGCGACCATCGGCCGCCTCCCCAACCTCCAGGTGTTGTCGCTCCGCTCCAACCGCATCATCAGGGGGCATCCCCGACGACCTGCTCGAGCTCTCCAGCCTCCGCGCCATATTCTTGCAGAACAACATGATCTCCGGCGCCATCCCGTCGGGGGTCGGCAAGCTCGCAGCCCTCGAGACAAGCTCCAGCCTCCGGCCAGCCGGCCGGCGATGCGCACCACCTGGAGGACATGCTCGAACTAGAACATGGTGAACTAACATGATGTAGAGGAGTACTCAGAGGACACGTACATGGTGCACGCCATGGGGATCCCGCCGATGTAGAACTTGAGCCCGAAGCTAGCACTCAGGACTCGGAGGACGCGTACATGGTACATGGTGCAGGGTGGCGTAGCTCACGTTGTGGCCGGCGAGGTCGCACGCGCCCGTCCTTACCGCGCATGTCCTCGCCGCGCTCGCCCGCAGCCGCGCCCTGCTGCCCGGCCGCTCCGCGCTCGGCTCCCTGCCGTGGCCGCACCCGCGCCCTGCTGCCCGGCCGCTCCGCACTCGGCTCCCTGCCGTGGCCGCGCCGCTACCTGCTCCCATGGCGAACGGGATCGACGGGATCTGGAGCAGAGGGAGAGAGAGGGGATTGAGGATTAGGGAGAGAGAGGGGGATTAACTCGAGACACACGTCTCCAGGAAGCCACCCACGTGCGTTTCGAAGCATCGCTCCGGCCTGGCTCCGGAGAAACTCCCGATTCGGCCGTTCCCAAGCTTAACAGTGTATGCGAGGAACCAAACAACCGAGACCCAAAAAGATGCTGCACCGCGCGGGCCTGGTTGGGCTCGATGCGGGCAACCAAACTCGCCCTTCACCTGGTGAGCCCCACCGCTAATTTTACAGAGTTGCTCGGGAGAATCAATCGGAGGTAGTAGCCAAGGAGGCATTGTACATCAGAATAAAGTATACCAGCTCCTGCTAATGGTACGTGCACTGTAGATTCTGACTAGAGGCAGTGATTCTAACTGTTATCAAATATATCTCGGTGTTGTTCGGTCGAACCGACGAGCGCACCGAAATTTCGATGCAAATAATGTTCGGTCAGCTAATTTTCCATTGACAGATCGGTCAGTATTTTGGTAGAACCGGAATTTTAAATACGCCGAGGAACTGACCCGATCGGTTCGGGGGAACCGAATGCCCAACCCTATCCGCACGGCCCCTTTTGTATCCCTATGAACCGATCCGTTAATGAATAAAGTTGGCCTTACCGTTAAAAAAATGGTCCCTTAAGGAGGCGCCTTGCTCTGGTTGCCCCGTTCAAGTAGATGGCAACGCAAAAGATTTCTGGCCCTGAGCTTAAATGTTACTATAAATAGTAAAATAGAAAATATCATAATGTTCTAATAAACTTTTTGCAACAAACATTGCCTAGTTTTCTACTTGCGTGCAAATGCTTCGTGATGAAATCACATTCGTGGAGTTCTAGGCAAAAATAACTAAATTTGCACATATTTCGTCACATAAATTTGCACGTGCCTAAAGCATTCAACAATGTATATTGCCAAAAAAACATATATTTTTTAGTGATCTTTACTATTTTTTAATTTTATTACTTTCATGAGTGTATTTGAGCTCGAGAGCAGAAACTACACGTCCATCACAACCGTCCATCATGGCACTAAGACACTGTAGCATGTGAGCAACATAACATACAATCAAAGTAAAATATGCTATGCATCAAACAACTCAAATGTTCATGCGAGAGAAGAAAATGGCATCATCATCCTCATCATCCTTCCTTCCATTTTGACATTCCAATATTCTGACGGTACAATCCACAGTAACATGTGATTGTTTCTATTGGACAAGGAAAGAAAGCAGAGCAACAAACAACCACCCCGTGAAGAAGTCCCCAAGTGGCAAAGATACATAGGGAGCTAACGTCTGGCTACCTAGTCTTTTTTAGGGTACGCAAATTACGTACCTTAGCTTTATAAAAGAAGAGGAATAAGACATACAACAACGTCTACCACTCGTTGCGAACAATGAAGGCGACCAACTCCGCACCCGATTCGTACAAGGACAACCAAACACAACAACATAGCTACGACACAAAAAGCCCATCCAACACCGAGCCCCTCGCCGCGTCTCGGCCGACACTGAAGACCTCCGAAGAACAGCAACTCCAGCTTTCTTGGAATAGCCAGCGATGACCGTACATGGCGCCGAAGAAAGATCCGGGCAGCGGTGAACACCGGAGGAGCTCATCATGGGACCTCGAGTCTCCCAGCACAATGCTCCCAATAGAGCAACAACCTCAAAGACGTTGCCATCATGCCGATCCTACGAATCAAGGCTTTCGCCCAGGAGATAGCTGCCGATACGAGATCGCGAGGAAGATGACGTTGCACTCGGCGAAGCCTCTAGGAAGGTGAATGACACCCGCAGGTGCCATCAACACCGGTCCGGCCATAACCGAACATGATTTTCATCTGTAGCGCTGCACATCTCCATGTCTCCAAAATCCCGTCCAGTCCCGATCAGATGCCTCGCACCGCCGTCACCGCAACAACTTGCCATCGAAGCCCCCCTCACCGCCGAGGGAACACGCCTAAAGCCATCACCTTCAACATTGACTAGGAGCAGCAGCAACCACCGATCGGTGCAAAGCCAGTTCCGCCACGGTGGCCTTCACCCGCGCCAGGGGACTGCCACCAGAATGGATCCGACCTGCACCTCCGACCACACTCCGGCACCCACACCACCGAGGCATCGCCGCACGCCTCACACGGCAGCCACCGAACGCCCGCTGCCCGCCAAGACCCTTCCTGGCAAGGCCTCGCAGCGCCGCCGCCGCCATGGCTGCGCTCGCACCGTCGCCACCTCCAGTGCCGGTGCATAACCTACACCCTCCATCCTGCTAAACTCCACGCAAGGATCCAGAGACAACCGCCGCACAACCTGCCGTGAGCACCCCAAGGATGCCGACCAGCGCCGAAGACGCACCAGATTCGGGCCGAGATCCCCGGATCCGCGCTCCGGGCGCCGCCAGCCAGCACCACCGACCCGCCGCTAGCCATCCACCGCCGGGAGCGAGTCGCTGTGGTGCCACTAGCCCCAGCTCTGCCAGCTCCATTTAGTGCTTCAGTTTACGTGATTTGCCTAACTGTTTATCCGACCTTTATTCTTTATCCTTTTCTAATTATTTTTTCCTCATTATGATATATATCATGTATTTACACATGAAATAAGTTAATTTGGTTATTACCGAAAGCAAACCGTTATTATCGAAACCGAACCGTATCTATGTATAAAACCATATAAGCCGAAGTATAAAAACCATATAAACCATAAACTATATACACAAAGTATAAAAGCCATTATCTTGTAGTCGTGCTGCGAAAAAGGGATCGCTCCCCCGCGTGCGCGTCGCGGGAGATTAACCAGTCGCCACCGGAGCAGAGTCCCCCGCCTCCATCCCCTCCCCTCGCCGCCGCCGATCCGCGCCGCCGGGGCAAAACCTCGCTGGTGCTTGTGGCGGCGGGGCCCTCTCTCTTCTCCACGTGTGGGGGCTCGGCGCGGGGCGGTGATCCCAGGTGGGGCGCGGTGCTAGGCTAGGGCGCGGTAGCGCTAGGCGGAGCTCGGAGACGACCGTTCCTCGTCTTCGTCCTGGTCGTGGAGGGCTGGTCGCAGCGGCGACTCTCCCCTTGGTTAGCGGCGGCCGATGGGCGCACTGCCTAGATCCGGCCTGCCGGGACCCAGAGGAATCCCGCGGTGGTTGACCCTACTGTTCT
This sequence comes from Triticum aestivum, assembly GCF_018294505.1. Classification (NCBI taxonomy): domain Eukaryota; kingdom Viridiplantae; phylum Streptophyta; class Magnoliopsida; order Poales; family Poaceae; genus Triticum; species Triticum aestivum. The sequence goes on along the minus strand of NC_057814.1, from coordinate 106,815,833 downwards.
TCGTTCTTCAAAACTCCGATCTGCTTCATGCGGGACTCCTCGATCTGGACACTGACGGGTTCCAGTCTTCCTCTCAGAGATCTTAGCTTTTGGTGCATGGCGCCACTCGATGTCTAGATCGTAATTGATCCGGTCGGGCGCGCCCTCATCTTCTTCCAGTGAGGCTTCATGAGGGTGTGGCACGAAGCTTCGCTATCTTGCCGGTGCCATGGGGCATGTCTAAGTATAGATTTCCACGGCGTTGACAGTGGTGAAGAAAGTCATGGTGGCTGCGATCGGAGACTTGTAATGGTGGAAAGGAGTTTTGGTTGCGTTGAAGAATGGCAGCACAAATTCCTGTGTGTCAGGTGTCGAGGACTTACAGCGGCGGCCTTGGCAGGAGGGGGCGACAACACAGGTGGACAACAGTTTTGGGTGTGCTTCTCGAGTACCGAGCCGTGATCTCCAGGGTGAAAGCCCAACGTTTGGCCTTCATTGGTTGTACCTGGCAATGGTCTTGCAAAGGCATTGTTTTCGGGATCTCGGATTCTCTCCAGGGTGAAAGCTCAAGATCCTTGATCGGTCGACGACAATGCTTCGGGATTGTTTCCTTCTTGGAGGCGTTGTTTTTGGAGAACCTGTTATGCTGTCCGGGTGTTGTCTTCGGTGCTGGTTAGAGTGTCGCTATTGTGAGTTTTTCATCACTACCACGGGGTCTTTGTTTTTATATTTCTCTCTTTTATATTTTTGTTTTTGGTTGTGTACATCCTTAATGTCTTCCGATATCTTGTTGGTGCAGAGGCTGGAGGTAATTGATATCTTCGTAATATTAATATATTCCCTTTATAAAAAAACTTATAAACCACAACCCGTATAAACCTAAGTATAAAAACCGTATAAACCATAAACTGTATAAACCGAACTAAATCAATCCGAAAAAACGAACGCACACCCTGAACAATGGGGTTTGTTGCCATGAGTGGCGTTGCTCTCTCGTCGCGCATTTTTACGATTTTGCTGAAATTCTTCTCGCTAGTCGTTTTTTTCTACTCGCTAGCGCATGCTATATACCTAAATAGTTAGTAGAATTTCAACTAATTTGAAAGTGGCGTGACTCAAGTTAGTCATTTTTTCTGTGAATTAATAAGCTTTATTTATAAAGACTAATCAGGATTACAAGTGGTTTTTTTCTTTCCTTTTGATGTTTTGTTTATTTTTCACCGGGTTTCCTTTGTTTCTTCCTTCTTTCCTTTTCTTTCCTTTTTCCTTTATTTTCTTCAGTTTTCTTATTTTTTTTTCCTTTCTTTCTTTCTTTATTGGTTTTCATTGTTTTGCCATAGTTTTTGTACTTGTTTCTTTGGATTTATTTTCCATTTTTTCTTTGCCTTTTTTGGTTTTCATTATTTTTTTTTGTTTATTTTGGTTTTCTTTCTATATTTTTCGTATACGTCAAAAACATTTTTCGAATACAAGTTTGATAATTTTCAAACACAAATTGAACATTTTTTCAATATGGATTTTTTTAATTTTTCAAACCCTTGATTAACATTTTTCCAATACAAGACTAACATTTTTCGAATACACGGGCAACATTTTCCCTACACATTGTACACATTTTTTTTACATGCTTGATTAACATATTATAAATAAAAGAACAACATTTTTTAATACATGGTCAATATTTTTTCTATATAGATTTAAGATTTTCCAAGTATTTGATTAACATTTTTCAAATACATGTTCAGAAATTTCAAATGCTTGATTAACATTTTTATACACATGATAAAAAATCTCATCATTTTGTTAATACATGGTGAACATTTTTTCTATACACATTTAACATTTTTTAAATGCTGGAATTAACATTTTTTTCAAATACTTGTTGAACATTTTCACAAATGCTTGGTTAAAGTTTTTATATACATGATCAAATTTTTTATCCTTTTTAATACATGGTAACCATATTTTTCTATATACATTTAACATTTTTCAAATGCTTGATTAACATTTTTCAAATACTAGTTTAACCTTTTCTAAATGCTTGATTAAACATTTTTATATATACATGATCAAATATTTTCAACATTTTTAAATAAATTGTCAGCATTTTGTCTATACACGTTTAACATTTTGAAATGCTTGATTAAAAACAATTGAATACATGTTCAATTTTCTTTTTCAAATGCTTGATTAACATTTTGATATACAAGATCAAAATTTTCATGATTTTTAATACATGGTCAACATTTTTTCTATACAGGTTTAAGATTTAATAAATGCTTGATTAACATTTTCCATATACATGTTCAACATTTTTTGGAAATGAATTATTTGTAAATACAAGATTAAGTTTTTCTATAAATTTTTCGTATACGTGATAATTTTTTTGTATACACATTTAACATTTTTTCAAATATTTTTTAGAGTGCTTTTAACATATATGTTTTAAGATTTTAAAATATATTTAGTATAAAAAAAGTAAAAAAATATAAATCAAAAAATGAACACAGAAAACGTTTAAAAAAGAAAGAAAGCAACGAGCTGTGGCATCTCCCGGCCCCGCGCGCTCCCCTGCGTGCCCTTCTGGACCAGCCCATTTAGGGCATGAGGTGCCCCCTATTTTTTTCTTCGACATTTCAAAAGAAGTTCTGACTTTCAAAAAACTTTTACGGAATCAAAAAATCTTCACCGAATTCGAAAACAGTTCTTGAATTCAAAAAATGTTCCTCATTTCAAAATAATGAACATTTTTTGAATTTTATTGAACATTATTTCATATGGATGAACGATTTTTAATAATGATAACTTTTTTGTATTTGATGAACAAATTTGAAGTCGATGAACATTTTTTGAACTTGATGAAAAACAAAATATTTTTTTGAAAAAAATGATGGACAAATTTTGAATTTGATGATTTTTTTGAAACCAATGAACATATTTCAAATTGGATGAACATGTTTTTATTCGATGAAAAAATTCTGAATTTGATGAACAATTTTTAAATTCGATGAAGAAAATTTTGGTGAACATTTTTTGAATTTGATGAACATAAAAATGTTTGCGAATTTGAAAAGAAAATTCACAACAAAATATATGAAATGTTAAAGAAGAGAAAAGAGAAAACAAAAGGGAAACCAAAAAGAAAAAGAAGGGAAAATCAGAAGGAAAAAAAAAGTGACAATGGGTCGGCTCAAGTCATTTGCGGGCGATTTGCGCGCCGAATAGGATTCCGCTTCCCTTGGTCTTCGTTCTTTACAACAAACCTGGGAGCGCCCTGGGCCAGCAGTCTACGAGCCCAACTGCCCTACCAACTTCACACATTTATTTTAACTAAATGACCCTTCACACCTAAAACAAATTAAATGACCATTCAATGCTATAATGTCGTCGTATAACATAACTGGACTACAACCATCGCTGCGCGAAAGTGATCTAGGTCATGTACGGTCTCGCGACCTTGAAAGTGATCTAGGTCACGTACAGTCGTCGCCGCCGCACCCGACCCGAGTCTCGGCGGCTACTGTACACTGTGTTTCTGTTCCTCAAGTATGCTGTCGAGCAAGGATTCTATCCTCAGACTGATTTTGCAAATCGACCTAGGTCTCGAGGGCTACTGGGATCATCGGTTTTATTTGGTCCTTCAAGTTCATCCGGGACTTTAGGTCGGCACACACCTTGAGGGCTACTAGTTATACTTCTTGACAGAGAATAAATTGCATAAATCAATTTTTGTTTTACGAAAATTCGGCTCGCAGAAACCGGCTTGGCAGGAAAACTTCTTTTTTCCACGGAGGCTAGTCATCTACATCGAGGACTTGAGACCGAGGTGGTGCACCACTTCGATAATAGTCCAGCATGGAGATAGATTGCGAGAGGCACCACTGCATGGGAAAAACTTCAAACCTGAGGTCAGGCGTGAACATAACAAGGTTCTTATAAAGACCAAGAACTTAAAGGGGCTCCTCGGATGCCCGGCTTGTATATTCCTCAGACGTACTTCGGCAATTGATGAGGGGAAGATATCTATTACTCCTGTTATTTCACCGCCTCCTGATATTCTGAAGTTTGGATTCTTTTGCTTTACAATTCCTCCTACGGATGAGGTAAAGCCCAATTTTAGAACACCACCAATGTGTATCGGCAAGGCCAAATAGGGGTGGCTCAAAATAATTGGTTACCCTGTTTCGGTTTAATTTATTAGGCCGAACATTGGTTTATATCCAGGCCATGTCATGGGCCATAGAGTTTTATTTTTAGTTGTGTTATTTTAGTTCAGTTTGGGCCTATTCTATATAAAGTTGACCGCCTGCCATTGTAATAGGGGAGTTGAATTTTGGAGTTAAGAATAGACAGGAAAAAGGTCCTATGTCGGGGACACCAATACCACTTGTTTTGCTTGCTGATTCACAAGAATTTGTTATGTTGTTTGTGGAGTAGATCTAATCTACTCAACAATCAAAATTATCTGCTAGTTCTATCGTTCGTCGGGAAAGATTGGGCCGAAAACCTTAGGATGTCCACTTGATCCTTATCAACGACCCACAAGGACGAAGATGGGAAGACTTGTTGAACCAGCTTTCAAGACCGACGACTGAGACGAAGAGCAGTTCATAAGAACCAAGGAGCGTCCCCGACTTAAAGACCGGTTCAGGGGTTACTGATGATGTCCTAGATTTGGGGTCACTCGCCATGTCGTGTCCCGACAAGGTGGGCCGGGCCGAGGACCCCCATGGCAGTTCATCAAGGGGTCATCCTAAGAAGGCCCATGGCGATCTACAAGGAAAATCAAGAAGCCTTGGCGTTTAAGACAATGACTCATAATCCGTTGAGACACCTCTCCATCGATGTAGCTGACTAGGACTCATGTTATCCTAGGCATCCACTATCGTATATAAACCGATGCTAGGGCTAGGCTAGTCGACGGAACAATCTCAACACTTCTTAGAGATGACACATAACGATCTCACGGTAGATCAACCTGTAATCTGTACTCCCTCAAAATCAATACAAGACGTAGGGTATTATCTCCTTGAGAGAGCCAAAACCTGGGTAAAACGTTGTGTCACCATCATGTCAAGGCTACTAGTTTGGGTCGCCCTACTCGAGATCTGCTGGATTTTACTCCATCACCGCCGCCAGGTCGGGATCGTTGAGGACCTAGGCAGGTGCAGTACTTGGCGTGGCGAATGTGGAGCGGCGGGCCGTGTTGCGCCGCCTGCCTCGCCACCCTTTCCTCGGCGGACATGACGGCCCGCGATGAAATGGGACCGCCGCCACCGAGGTAGTGGAGGATTCGCCCACGTGCCTTGGCGATCCTAAATATACAACTTACACCCCAAAACAAAAAAAACATTTTTTTTCAAAACTTACACCCCAAAACAAATGCAAGTTGGAAATTTACACAGACAATTTTCAGCATACAACTTACACCCTAAAACAAATGCAAGTTACAAATATACGCAGACAAGTTTCAAAATACAACTTACACCCCAAAACATGCAATGCAAGTTACAAATTTACACAGACAAGTTTCAACATACAACTTTCACCCCCAAACATGCAAGTTAGAAATTTACACAGACATGTTTCAACATATAACTTAGACCCCAGAACAAATGCAAGTTACAAATTTACATAGACAAGTTTCAACATACTCCCTCCGTAAACTAATATAAGAGTGTTTAGATCACTAAAGTACAACTTACACCCAAAAAAAAGTTTCAAAACTTACACCGATAAGTTTTAAAACTTGAAGAATCTGAGCCGCGTATCTCTAATCCAACGGTCCTATTTATTTTTTCCTAGTCTTTCACCGCAAAAGGCAGTTTCTACTGTAGTTGCCCCCTTAAGGACACGAGCTAAGAAGATTTGTGTCAGTCAGAAGAAGTACGGTCCTAAACAGATTTCGTTGACAATAGCGCCCTCTTGAAAGAGACACATGTGCCGATCATGATGGTGCCAATCGTTTGCCTAGACCGGAGTTTCGTGGTTGCTCTAATTGGACCGTGGGCTGTCCGTCAACTCTTGCCCAGATAAGATATTTTTATAAGAAAAAAAGAGATAAGTGGATTTTTCTCAACATTATTGCTCTCCAAACATTTTGCTAATCTATGTACTATAATTCTTAGCTAGGAACGGGGTCTCAGATGCATAGTACTGCAAAATGGACGCGAATTTTTGGGACACGGTGCCATGCGAGGTCTTAATCTAGGTCGGCCATTCGTGCTTTAAGATCCTCAGATTATATAGCGACTTTTGGATACTGATGCACGGTATTCCATATACGCATAAATACTGGGCTAGAATACGACGCTTCACTGGGCCAGGGGAGTTAAATGTGGGCGTATTTATACCTTGGCCAGGTCAATTATTAATGTTCCAGAACAGGTCAGGGATATCATTACTGGGGTACACCCAGGTACTAGCTGTCTGTGAGGCAGTGAGGGAATAACTTCATGGATTAATGTTGCATCTGCCGAAGGTTGTCTTGTTCATGCACTTTCAAGAAAAGGCTGTCCTGTCCATTTCCTAACGTTAGAGTCCTGCATGCAAAACCCCACAAAAAATAGTCCTGCATGCAAAGGTCTGCTCCTATCACGAGAACGAACGACAATCAGTATGTGCATGGAGAGTAGTAGTTTTGTAGATAAGTGTAAATATAGGATAGGTAATGTCATCAGGAAACAACTTTGATTATCACGGGGATACTCCAAAAAGTATATCAAATCATCATTTTGAAAAAAATGCAGTCGATTATTTGTTTTAGGTGGACTAGTTTAATCTTATGTAGTGGACATATTTTAAAAAATTAAAATCTTGGATTTCTAAAATTTTAAATTTTTACTGCAATTTAGGAACCTTAATCATGTGTATGCACATGCATAACTTAATATGGAGATAGACCTAAGCTGATTTAGCATAGTTAAAAGTTCACACTAATTAGCTTACTTAATACACATTTCTGTTGCAGCCATAGAGGGTGGTGCACTCGTAAATATGTAATGGGGCACGACGTAGTAAGACAAGAGGGTAGTGTGGTGCATTAATCCTAGTAAATGAGTTGGTCAGGTGTGTTGCAGGACTGCTTCAATGAAACACTAACTTCAACCTCGTTTAGCTGTGGGGCATGCACACTTATTGACTGATAGATACAATATATATACAAGATCAATTCGTCCCACTAAATTCTATGTGCGTGAGATACGGCACAAATCCCAAAGAAATAGAGGGTGTGGATTCCAGCTTCGCGTGGCACCATGTCTACTCAAGAATTATCGCTGCAAAATGTTCTATACAAATGACCTGCAGATGCAATTGAGTTTCCCATTCACTGTTGGCCTTTGCCCCTCATCAATTCAATTAATAAGAGCACGTCGGCCGCTGTTGGCTACGGAATCACGTTTTCTGGTGGAACCAGGCCTGAAAACAGAATTTTCCGTTTACGCTAATATGTAACTTTCTGTTTTGAATATGACCACAATAGTTTCCTAGCCAAGGAATACACGATGAGTAGAATGGCCCAGATGGCCTAACTTCTACAGTACTACAGCTACATCGAGCATGCATGGTAGCACGCTAGAAAACTCCCTAATTCCTAATCGAGCATTGCCGCGGTCGCTGACTTGTCCTATTTTATAAACATGACATATAAAAAATGCTTAGTAATCATCTTATAAAATTAACATCTTTGTTGGTTTTCTTCTTTTTTCTACGCTTCAAGTGGTCTTTAGTTCCCGTGAACACTCTTCTTCCGTCTCCGTGTGCCCGTGTCGTGTTCGCCCCATTTTCGTCTCCGGTAGTATTCATTCTCGTATTTGTTTTCGGGGTTTTCGTATTCGTTTTTGTTTCCGCACAAAAATATGAAAATAAATGTGACAACACTCAGTTTCGTCCATTTTCATCCGGAGTAGTGGGAAACGGGAATGCGACTGTTGGGGCTGTGGTTTCAACATGTTTGGTGGCAGGAGGGCCGTGCCGAGTCCATTGACAAGTTGAGAGCGGAAAGTCATGGGCACGGAAGCATCACGGTTTCTACCTTCTACCACGCCCGTCTCCGCGGAGAATCCACCACGATTTTGATCCACGGCCACTACGGGTGACAAGTCGATCGTTCGGAGCCCGCCGTGTATCTATCTGAATGCAACGTGGGTGCACAGCACACCGGGCAGGAGCGCCGGACATTGACGACGGAGCCTGGGGCTGGGCTAGTAGTTGGAGAGAGTAGCGCACTCCTACGTCGGAGAGAGTAGCGCACTCCTACGTCGGAGAGAGCCAGCTCGTCGAGGTAGGACTGACTCGACGCCGCCTTGCGCTTGTGCACGATCACCGGCTCCACGATCGCCCGGCGCCCGGAGTCCGCGCGAACCCGTCCCTTGCCCTACTCCCCTAGCGACACTGTTGGACAGAACACGAGCAGAAAAATCTCAGGTCGAAGACTGTAGGGCGAGGCCACGGGCATAAAGGGACGGCAGGGGAAAAGCAGAGCGCGCGCCACCGTCATCACGGGAGGACCGGGCGACCGGCGGAGGGAAACCCGGAGGACAGCCCCAGCGGCGGGCGCGCCGGGACATGCCGGGGCCTTTGCGCGGCATCTCGCGGCGTACGTACGCTCGGCCCTGGCCGAGGGGCCGGGGGCGGGGGAGGATGGGGGCACGACAGGAGTGCGTGGGCGGGCGGTGATGATGCGACCGGGAAAGGCGAGGAGCGCGCGGGTCAGGTCAATGCTTGCTTCTCCTTCTCCACTGTGCCGTCTCGAGTGGGACGAGGACGCGGGGAGACGGCGGGCGGAATGTTTCAAGGGTGACGATGATGATGGGGCTCGTCGCCATGAGTGGCGTTGCGTGCGTTGCTCGCGTCGGGCGTTTCTACTGGCCAGTGATGAAGTTTTTCTTTATTTCTTTTATTTTTTAGGAAAGCTTGCCAGTGATAGAGTGTGGAACAGCAAACGGGAGACGGACCGTGTGCCCCGGGGGCAACAGACGCCGTGGAACGGCCACAACAATGCAGGTGCTGAGGCCTTTCTGGGGCCGTCTTGCAGCGTCCTGTTGTTACGGCAGGATTTTTATTTTTACGAAGTGTTCTGGTATGACTTTCAAAGCCCTTCACCATGTACCTTAATACCGTGATGAGTCGGTGACGAAGGTGCCGGGTTGCTCTGCTCTCTCGTCCGGTGCATACATAATCCTACAACTGGTAAACAGCTGTCCGACGGTGATCATGGTGACTACATTTGCCCCTCCTCTGTGAGGAAACACCCTTGCTCCTTGCGCTCCTATCTATATCTCCACTCCCACTCCATGCTACTGCCCTTGTGGCTCAGGCTATCATTGGGCTAAAAGTATTCATGAAACCTCTCATTCCTAACTATACGCCCGGCATAACTCATCGAGCAACGCAAAAGAGTGAGAGAAATAGCGGGTCTCATTCCTGGCTCGATGTGTAGTTGTGTAGGAGGAATGTTGTGAAACAACTTATAACTTATAGGTAGAAGCAAACGTGGTGGGTGGAATGCAATATGAAATGCAAGTCATCAATAAAAGATACGCATCGAATAATCAGGACTGACTACTATAATTATGACCACATGGGGTGAGAACAGAGGCCCGGGTTACTTTGACTTTCAGGTCATAAAAATAATCTTTACATTGAGGAACATGACCTAATTTTAAAGTTCCTTCACTCAAGTTAGTCGGATCTTTTTCTTTTTTTTGCGAATCAGCGAGCTTTATTGATAAAAACAAATTAGGATTACAATCACCGTGGAGAGTTTTGGCGAGGAAGGAAGGGATACATTTTAACCAAAGACATCTCCTCCCCGACTCATCCGCTTGTTTCGCACAACGGTGAGCGACTTCATTTGCAACCTGATTAACAAAGCTCAGATGGAAACTGTTGAAGCTTCCCCTCGTCTCATCAACTTCATGGAGAACTCCAGCAAGCAATACTAGTTCTTGAGAAATCAGCAGAGCGGTTAGCCACTCGTTTTTAGGAGTTTTCGCGTCTGACGCTTCTACTAGCCAGCAATGAAGTTTTTCTTTATTTATTTTATTTTTTATGAAAGCTTGCCAGTGATAGAGTGTGGAACAACAAACGGGAGACGGACCGTGTGCCCCGGGGGAAACGGACGCCGTGGAACGGCTACAAGAATGGACGTGCTGAGACCTTTTGGGGCCGTTTTGCAACGTCCAGTTGTCACGGCAGGACTTCTTTTTTTACGAAATGTCTTGGTAGGACTTTCAAAGCCCTCCACCGTGTGAATTGATACCGTGATGAATCAGTGATGAAGGTGCCGAGGTGCTCTACTCTCTCGCCCCGTGGATACATGATCTTACGGCCACGCGGGGTTTGGGTGAGCAGTCGTTCGACGGTGATCATGGTGACTACATTTGCCCCTCCTCTGTGAGGAAGCACCCTTGCTCTTTGCGCTCCTATCTATGTCTCCACTCCCACTCGATGCTACTGCCCTTGTGGCTCATGCTATCATTGGGCTAAAAGTATTCATGAAACCTTCCATTCCTAACTATATGCCCGGCGTAACTCATCGAGCAACGCAAAAGAGTGGGAGAAATAGCGTGTCTCATTCCTGGCTCGATGTGTAGTTGTGTAGGAGGAATTTTGTGAAACAATTTATAGCGTAGAGATAGAAGCAAACAAGGTGGCTGAAATGCAATATGAAATGCAAGTCATTAAAAAAAGATACGCATCGAATAACATGAGATTTGAGATTATCCTCAGGACTGACTAGTATAATTATGAGCACATGGGGTGAGAACAGAGGCCCACATTAGTTTGACCTCCAGGTCATAAAAAGAATCTTTAAATTGAGGAACATGATCTAATTTTAAAGTTCTGTGACTCAAGTTAGTCGGATCTTCTTTTTTTTGCGAATCAGTGAGCTTTATTGATAAAAACAAATTAGGATTACAATCACCGCGGAGAGTTTTGGCGAGGAAGGAAGGGATACATTTTAGCCAAAGACATCTCCTCCCCGACTCACCCGCTTGTTTCGCACAACGGTGAGCCACTTCATTTGCAACCTGATTAACAAAGCTCAGATGGAAACTGTTGAAGCTTCCCCTCGTCTCATCAACTTCATGGAGAACTCCAGCAAGTAATACTAGTTCTTGAGAAATCAGTAGACGATGACGTCGGGGAGATGGCTGCGGACGCGTCAAGGGCGACGATGATGATGGAGTTTGTTGCCATGAGTGGCCTTGTGTGCGTTGCTCGCGTCGGCAGTTTTCTACTGGCGAGTGATGGAGTTTTTTTTTCGTTTTTCCTTTTTTTAGGAAAGATTGCCAGTGATGGAGGATGGAACAGCAAACGGCAGACGGATCGTGTGCCCCGGGGAAAACGGAGACCGTGGAATGGCTACAACAATGCACGCGTTGAGACCTTTTGGGGGACGTTTTGCAGCGTCCAGTTATCACTGTAGGACTTTTCTTTTTTACGAAATATTTTGATAGGACTCTCAAAGCCCGTCACCATATATCTTGGTACCGCGGTGAATCGGCGACGAAGAAGTCAGGGTGCTCTACTCTCGCATCAGGTGCATACACGATCTTATGACCACGCGGGGTTTTGAGAAACAGCCGTCCAAGTGTGATCATTGTGACTACAATTGCCCCTTGTCCGTGAGGAAGCACTCTTTCTATTTGCTCTCCTATCTATGTCTCTACTCCTACTACTTTCTAGTGCCCTTGTGGCTATTGCTATCGTTGGGCTAAAAGTATTCATGAAACCTCCCATTCCTAACTACACACTTGGGTGTAACTCATCAAGCAACCCCAAAATAGTGTGAGAGAAATAGTGTCTCATTCCTAGCTCGATGTGTAGTTGTGTAGGAGGAACGTTTTGAAACAATATATAGCCTAGAGACAGAAGCAAATGTGGTGGGTGGAATGCAATATGCAATGCAACTCATCGATAAAAGATACACATGAGATTTAAGATCATCCCAGGAAATGACAAGTATAAAGGCCATAGGATATTTATACTTGCCAGTAGGGTATAAAGGCCTACCACTAAGAACCGTGACGGTAGCCACTCATCCAAATCAACAATAGTGACGGCACTGGCACGTTGACCAGGTTCTTGTCACCATAGCCCACGGCGATAGCATGTACTACCCTACCGCCAAGAAGGACAACGATAGGAAAATGACCAGATCGTGAAACTTTTCAAAACAGAGTCAAATCGCACTGAAGTTTTGCCCAAAGGCCAGAACAACGATTTTGGCTGGAACACGCCGAGCTTTACCTCAATGTCGCGTGTGTCAGGAACCTGTCCACCGTATGCTTGAAGGAATCTGTACCGTCAGAGCATCGTGTCCATTTTATTCTGGGGTCGAGTACCCGAGTGACAAATCAATATTTCTATAATCTTCTCAGATTCTGAGGTCACCCTATACTCTTACAATAGGAACCCCTTTTGACAGAGCCCCGTATAATATTTCTATAATCAGGGGTATATGTTCTGAAATAGAAGTCAAGTTTGGAAAGTATTTCTTTTCCTCATAATTATGTTTTCTACGCGTCGGCCGGCAGATCTTTTTACAAGATCCGTCACCTCGCGGACCATCAGATATGATCAATCTAGCGACTGAACATCTTCTGCTTTGCAACAAAGGTCTTGTTGCAGAAACTTTTGCAACACTGGTTGTGTTGCGGAATTTTGTTGCAGCATAAGTTCTGTTATGGGATTTTTTTTGCAACGTATGTTGTGTTGCGGATTTTTTTGCAACATAGATTGTGTTGCGAATTTTTTTTCTTCGCTTTCTTTCTGCAACAAGGGTAGTGTTGTGGAAGAACTTTTGCAACTTAGGTAATGTTGCAGAAGACATAGAGATGAGAGATGGAGAGAGGAACACGATGTTTTCTAGATGAAGAGGTACGTCTCGTGTTTCCTTTAGTGGGGCCTTGAGGGCACGTGGCACTTAAAGGAGGGGGCGGACGCGTCAATTGTTTTCAGCCGGTTGATGCTGAGCATACCAGCTACACGTCGGCCTAAAAAGATCCGCCGGTTTGGCGGTCGTTAGATCTGGCGCCATCCAGCAGCCTAGTCCCGTCCTCATCTTTTGCAACAAAGGTAGTGTTGCAGAAACCTTTGCAAACAGAGCTCGTGTTACGGAAACATTTGCAACAGAGATTGTGTTGCGGATCTTTGCAACAGAGCTCGTGTTGCGAAAACATTTGCAACAAAGATTGTGTTATGGATTTTTTTCATAGTCTCATGGTCTTCTGCAACATAGGTCATGTTTCATAAACATCCCGCCACAGCGGTTACCTTGTCTTGCCGCTCCGCCGTTCTTGCTGAAGCAGGAGGGATGTTTTTGAAGCAGCTATGTTTTTGCAACACTGATTATGTTTCTGCAACACTTGCAATAATCATAGTGAACGGCTCGCCTGATGTATCTGAGGATTTACCGATGAAGCACACGGGCCATGGCGGCGACACACATGGCACTTGCCCGTCCCCAACGCCTCCATCGCAGCAACATGGGTCGTCCCCTGAAGCATCCAGGTGCCCCCTCATATCCCCTTCAGTAGCGCCAATCGAGGTACGCCATGAGTGGCAGCGGAGAGCTTGGCAATTGGGGGAGAGATGTAGGTGAATGAGAAAAGGTAGGAGACAGAATGGAGAGATAAAGTTGGAGGCGAGCGGCTCTCAGGCGGTGCGTGGTCCACAGTAGGACGCGTGGCACCCGGCTGAGGCGGCGGATTTCTTTCGAGAAATCAGCCGGCTGAAGTCAAGCATTTTCCTTTTGAAATTGCGGACATTTTTCTGAAATTTTCTTTAAAGCAAAGAAGAAAAAAGAAACTAGACAGAAAAATAAAGAAGCAATCAAAAAGAAAACTGCATTTAAAAATTCAAAACAATGTCTTAGCTTTGTCGTGGCTGCTGGTTCTTATAATCCGCATTTTTATAATTAAACATCAAAGCTCATCAGCTTGTTTGGCGAAAGACAAGCGTTGAATTTTCCACTGTTTCCACACGACAATGGGTCAGCTCAGTCGGGAGCAGTCCCTGTGCGGTGCATGCCTATCGGCCGCAATGCGCGGCGTATAGGAGCTCACCTAAGGAGGCGCCTTCGTCTAAAAGAAAAAAGAAAAACCTAAGGAGGCGCTTTGCTCTGGTTGGTTGCCAGGTTAACGCCTAAGGGCGTGTTTGGTTCCCTGTGTTGTATCTGGCCCGCACCCATCATGTAAAGTTTGGGTCGTTTGGTACCCTGCATGGGCCCTTCAGCCTGGCCCGATGGATGCAAAAAGGGGCCTCTCAGCCAGGCTGAGGGATACGCAGGATTCGAGCGTATCTCGGATGCAGGCTCGCTCGCTCGCTCGTTTTTTTCCTCTTTCTTTCGTCTCTTCCCCAAACGCCGCCGCCACACCTCCCCTATCCCCATGGCTCCATCGACCGGGCCTCCCGCAGCTCGTGCTCACCCCACCGCCGGCCTCCGTCCTCCACGCGCCTCCACGCCGACAAGCGCCTCCACACGATCCCGCCGGCCCTCCTTTGATGCACGGCCAACTCCCTCCTGCACTTGGCCGCCGACCATGGACGCCACTACGGCTTCGCAGAAGTCCAATCGCCGATGAAGAACGCCGCCGCCATCAGGACCCATGGCCGCCGCTTCTCATCAAGCGCCGCCGCCGTCCGCGAGCAAGTGACGCTGCCGCGCGCCAGATCATGCCCCGTCGTGCCGCCGGGAGCAAGGATCCCACCGTCTGGAGCCATCGAGATCCTGCCTCCCCGTATCCCGTCGCCCTGCGCTGCTGTGTGCTCCTCTTTCCACATCAATTTCAGTGACATTCAGACAAAAACAGCACCGCATGCAGCCATATGATGCAAGTTCACCAAACATACATCACGACGCAACTTTGCATCGCCTCAGCCTGGCATCGCCTCAGCCTGGCCATGCTCAGCCTGGATCCTCCATGCAATGCAGCTGAAAGCCACCCTGGCAACCAAACACGCCCTAAGTGTATAGCTTTCTGCTTGTGTGCAAGGTGACGAATCACATTCATGGAGTTCTAGGCGAAAATAACAAAATTTGCAGACATTTCTTAATGGAAATTTGCACGTATATGTAAAACATTCAACAATGTCTATTGCCAAAAAAAAAATCAGATTTTTTTAATGATCTTTGATACTCCCTCCGTCCCAAAATTCTTGTCTTAGATTTGTCTAGATACGGATGTATCTAACACTAAAATGTAACTAGATACATCCGTATTTAGAAAAATGTAAGACAAGAATTTTGGGATGGAAGGGTATTTTCAATTTTATTATTCATAATATGAGTGCATTTGAGCTCGAGAATAAATGGCATCATCATCATCACCATCCTTCCTTCCAGTTTGACACTTCAACATTCTGAAGGTACAATCCACAGTAACATGGGATGCACTAAACGCCTCAAAAGTTTCTACTGGACAAGGAAAGAACGCAGCAACAAACAACAATCCCGTAGAAGAGGGCCCGAGTGGCAGACACACAGGGGGCTAACGTCACGCTATCTAATTATACACCATATACTTCGGGGTGGCGCTAAACTTTTGGTAACCCTTGATGACCTTGTTGACAGCATCAAGGAAGTCCTTCTCCGTGACGGTCTTCCTGCGCGCACGGATGGCGTACATTCCCGCCTCTGTGCACACGCTCCGGATATCGGCACCTGTTACAACACACAAAGAGACAGACAGGGATACATGAGAAAACTGTTGCTCATGACACACAAGGCATGGGATCAGATCATGTGATACTCGTGTCATGCCAGAATACTAGACTCTTACCAGTGGAGTTGGGGCAGAGGCGAGCAAGCAGCTCAAACCGGATGTCCCGCTCACAGTTCATCGCGCGTGTGTGGATCTTGAAGATCTGGGTGCGGCCCTCCAGGTCTGGCAAGCCAAACTCAACCTTCCTGTCCAGCCGCCCAGGACGCAACAGTGCCGGGTCCAACGTATCAGGCCTGTTTGTGGCCATGAGGACCTTGATGTTTCCTCTCGCATCAAACCCATCGAGCTGATTGACAATCTCGAGCATGGTGCGCTGGACCTCATTGTCACCCCCAGCACCGTCGTCAAAGCGAGCACCACCAATGGCATCAACCTCATCAAAGAAGACAATGCATGCCTTCTTTGACCGAGCCATCTGGAAGAGCTCACGAACCATCCTTGCCCCTTCACCAACATACTTCTGGACCAACTCACTGCCTATCACGCGGATAAAACATGCATCGGTCCGATTGGCCACTGCCCTGGCAAGAAGAGTCTTTCCAGTTCCTGGAGGACCATAGCAAAGTACTCCCTTTGGAGGATCAATACCCAGCTTGACGAACTTCTCGGGGTGAAGCATAGGAAGCTCCACAACCTCCCGCATCTTCTCAATCTGCTCCTTGCAGCCACCAACATCATTATATGTCACGTCCGGCTTTTCTTCAACTGTCATCATTGTAACACTTGGATCAATCTTGGGTGGCAAAGGAATTTGAATCTGGTACTTATTTCGATCAACCCTGCATAGTACACGGGAGGAGAATCAACATATGATGCAACTAATTCAAGAACAAGCAAAAAGACAATAAGATGTTTATGCAACAAACTTTGGTGATCCTACAGCAACTGTTGAATCAACATATAATGCAACAAATTCAAGATCAAGTGAAAACATAATATGAACCCTCGCAGCAATAAAACTGCAGCAACTGTTGCTTGTTTACATTGTGCCAAATCCTAGTGCTAATTGCTATATCATACTAGTAGGCGATAGCCACAGCTCAATTGAAGGGGTATATCAAGATGCTTCTTTGGAAGTAGTACCCACTCAGTTATTGCACATCAGTGATGTAGCTTAGCACTCATAACTATTGTTATTAACAACTTTTCTCTAGATTTTCGTTAAGAAGAGTTCGCCCTTACGCTACACGCGCTGACGGTAAGTGTTGACACAAAGCATAATCAGATACAAAAAGCATTTTGAGAGCAGCCAAATGAAAGATGTTTAACTCATTAGAGAGAACAGACAACTTACCCAACTCTCATTCCTTCCTCAATATCAGTGGGCGAAACTTTGTCCCCCAGACCAACCACAAACTGCAATATTATCCCCCAAAATAAACATCATCAATGTTCAACCTCCAGAAGATATGATTGGCCTAAGACGGTAGAATGCTGACATACCTTTGCGATTTGCTTGACATTGATGACATATTTGGCATCATCAGTATTTGGACTTATGATCTTCGTGCATCGAGCGACCTTCACAACAGGATTTAATTGACTATTAATTCACTGTGGAGGATATGATAAAGCACAAAGGTCACAACAAAACCGCTAACTCTATGCATTCTGCAGAAGGTTAAGGCGGACATCAGGCTAATTCACCTGCAGTGGTTGCTCCTCTTGCATCATCTGTTTATCTGACACAAGATCCCACTGGCTTGGTGGAGCCAACCCAGTATCAGACTCCTTTATCCCTGCAATCAAATCAGACGTGAAATTAGCTAGATGGAACACAACAAGGTGGAATCGCACAGGCACTTAGAAGAATACTGATAATCCAGTACAGCCACCAATCAGACTAGCCAAAACTGGTGAGAAGTTGGAAATGCAACTGCATATGTTTGAGCATCCTAATCCTAGCCCCAGAATTAAGGGGTGGTCAGAGGACACATCGATGTGCACGTACCGCACAGGTCGTTTATCTTCTTGGCCATCTCCTTTATCTCCTTCTCGACCTTCTTGATGCTGTTCGAGTACGGCCCAAGCCCCTGTAGAACAGGAAGCCATCCATCCAGAATTAGAAAATTCCACCCAAATCGAGACGCTGCAATTCAGCAGACGGTACGGCATATGCCTCGCTGTAGAACACGAGAATCAAAACCAAACATCCTTCTCCCGCGTCCCGACGCACAAATCGTAACGACGCGGACTATGCGGCCAGCAGTTTCCCCCAAATACACACGACAACAGAAGCTGAAAACCCTAGACGGCTAGATCTACGCGGAGCACGAATCCCTGGCCCCGAACAAGCCCGGACGGCGGAGAGCTCCGGCCGAGACGCACGGGGCGGATCGATCCGGTGCGGGGGGAGGGAGGCGCTTACGTAGGTCTTGAGGAGGGCGATGTCGTCCTCGTCGAGCGGCCTCGGGTTCTTCTCGTTCAGGAAGTCGTCCTCTGGCTCCGGCGCCATGGTCCTGTACCTCCTCCGGCGACGGCGACGGCGAGCGGCTGCGCTGCGGAGGCGGGGTCTGGCGGCGAGAGCGAGCGAGATGTGTCTCTGTTGGGTGCCTGCTCCTGTATATATGACTCGTTTTTCCTTTCTCCTCCGAGTCACTTTCCTCTTAGGTAAGCCACGCTCACGTGCCCGTACGATGCGAATCGGACGGCTCAGAAATTTTGGTCTCCGAGCCGGACCGCTGCATCAGCTCGTAGGCGAAGCGGTTTGCTCTCTCCGTGCATATTCGAGTTCCGGATGTACTACTACCAAGCTCGTCACACTGCGTTTTTTTAGTTGGCTCGTCACACTGTTGAGGTTGAGGTTAAACTATCAATTTCCTCATATTGCAAAAAACTCTTCTGTTCACCTCACCGATCTTTCTGCGCGCATTCATCGCCTTTATGACCGTCAGATATTTTTTTTAACCAAATGGCTCCGAAGTATCATTTTTCCACGGTTTAGCTTTGCAACTGGATCAATGTTGAAATTTTTGCCCCGCAACAACTAGCTTGTTGCAAGATTTGGATCTCCATGACCTCCAGACACGCGCGCCAATAGACACACGCCAGCGTGGACAAATTGATCTCCTTCTTCATCGACCCTCCACTCTCTCCTCCATCGACGGACCCGGCCCGCTCTCATGCTCCATCTCCAAGGTCGTTGGTCGCCTGATGACCTCGTCCAAGCCGCCTCCCGCCAGATCTACGCTCCTCCGGCGAGATCGACGCCGCATTGCCTTGGCAGCCTCCGCCCCTCGGTCGTCCCCGACGTCGCCTGCGTCTGACGTTGCTGCGGATGGCGTAGAGTGGGATCCGCAATTTATTTTGTGTCTTCTGCAACATCATGTTTCTGCATCAAGACTCTTGTTTTTTTTTGAGAGTACGCCAAAAGCGTACCATATTTTTATAGAAGAGAGCAAAGTGATTTACAAGAGATTCCTAAGAATAGATGCGTACATCCATTCTCGGCAACACCCGAACACAACCCACACCTAATAAGACTAAGCCTACTCTCTCACGAATCTTGACAACCAAGACTCTTGTTGGAAAAAGGCTCTTGTTGCAATAGGTTAAAAGGAAAAAGAAGTTTAAAAAATTTCTGCAACATGGTCTTTGTTGCGAATAATTTCTGCAACTAGACCTCTGTTGCAGAAAATACTGCAACATATTTGTTGCAAAGATGATGCATGACGTGGGTAGATCACACGACCATCCGCGGTTCATCCAATGACAAGGGAGGCAGCCGATCTTTTAACTTTATCTGCCGGCAAACGCGTAGCATGTATCTTGATATCACGCCATGTTTATGTTTGTTCAAACTACTAGGTTCCCTTCCCGCAAAAAAAAAAAAAAAAAACCCTACTAGGTTCCCGCAAAAAAAAAAGTTCACTCTTAGTCATGTTAACGTGGTGACTCACGGTCAAACAAACCAGTTTGGATGATAAACTGCAAAGACAATAAAATACATGTCGTAGTAAGATTCTTCTCCCCACCTTACAGCGGCCTGGCATCGGCATCGACATCATTTGGCATTCCGTCCATGCGTTACCGTCAGGATGCCACTGCGCTAACCAAATGCCACGGCCACGAAAAAAAAAGACATGCCACGGCATTGTCGTTACAAGGAACTACGGCTATTTTGAGTTGATCAAAAGGAAGAAGAAAAAAACTAGTCTTCTGTGGCGTAGTACTGCGGGGCGAGCTCGGCCAGCCACAGCGGGTCGATGCGGGTGAGGTTCTTGACATAGTTCTGCGTCGTCCGGACCAGCTCGTTGAAGATGACGCAGTCCGGCTTGGTCCGGAACAGCACCGACGAAGGGTGCATCTGCACGCTCTGCCCCGTCGCCAGCGCCCTGCCAAAATCAACAACGCACCAAACCATGAGCTTTTGAGAGATTCAACTATCTAGCAAACATCTCATTGGAACTTCCAAGTGTGTCGGAGAGATCGTGACAGAGTGATCGGGTTCAGATAAACCACACGCTGAAACCGGAGGGGTACCTGAATGACCCATCTGGCTGCCGCATCGCCGCGTTCAGGAAGAAGGCGGCGGTGAGGCACCTCCTGAACTGAACCATGTCGTCGCCGCACGATGACAGGTTAAGCCCCATTTGTTGGACATGGCCCTGAATTTGGCTGCACCACACAGAAAGCTTCCATGTCAGCTCACTGTTTCATCTTAAATTCCTATTTAACTGGAAACACTTCCCAGATTTTGGACATATGTGCTCAAGCTGGGTGCAATTGTTTTTTTAAAATTAAAATTCGTTAGCAGGGGTCTCTGACTCGAAACCTCTTGTTCTAAGAACATGTTGAGTTTCATGCACTAACCAGCTCACCAAAGAGCTTAAGCAGTAGTCATGTAATAAGGGGGGGGGGGGGGGGGGGGGGGGCAACCCCTTTCATTTCAAAAAAAAAAAAAGAGCTTAAGCGGTTGACAAAAGGAAAACAGTGCGTATACTCACAATTCAACAGTTTCAGAATTAAAATCACTCAATGCCCACGGCAGCCATAGTATATTCCATTTCATCATTTAAGAGAATGCATCCAATCTGGTCCAACAATTCAGGCCTTCAATAATAGTGTAAGAACTAACCTGTGAACATCACGAGCATGTCTTAAAGACCGATAATTGATGAAGTTTTCGAAGCACCATCTGTTCAAAGCCTTTTCCATTGTCTTTTCTTTGGCATTTGCGTTTTTGCTCTTTTCCAAGCATTCTGCGGCAGCTCGATATACATTCACCAAAGTTATATGGTCTCCTTCAGAGCTTTCAAAACTCTTCCTAGCAGCTCTTGCCTGAAAATGGGTTGAGGTAAAAGGATCAATGAATAAACACACTTGTAATTCCTCAAGAAAGAGACAAGTGCACTATTAATTGGTGGTAACAGGGGAAGAGCCCAACCAAATACAATTTGAACCTTAGAATTCCTCTTTGGCGTGCAAATGGAAAATCATAAGGTAGAGGCTAGAGGTACCATTTTGGTGGTAGCCTAAAGGTACTTCAATACAGACATCAATAAAACAGTATATGATTCCACCACATAACTATGAAAATGATTCAATCACCATTACAAAATTCTTCGGCACCAATAAATTTTGCACTCTGGGGACTTAATAATGGAAGCAATGAATGCTAGTCTTTCTAGCCACAGGGAAACCCAAGTCCATAGAGATAATGAGAGCAAGTGTTGCAGGAAAAATGTAAACACTAGTTTCTCAGAAGTTAAATACTGATAACTACATGAACATTCAATGAGATTTAAGCTGTGTTTTCGGAAAATATATTCTTGGCAATTAATCAATGATCGCCAGTTCATCAAGAACCTGCAAAGCATGCAGTGCCACACACCAGGGTGATAACTCCATTTATAAAAGTAAACTAAATCCAAGACCCACCACATAAGATGGTAACTACTCATGGCTGGACCCAAAGCCCGTTCCCCAATTTTATTCAAAACTTTCTAGCATTTTCAACTTCAAACAACATGTGATCACAAATACTATTCAAATCGATACAAAATAATCCGAAACAAAACAAAAGCCATCAGTATACTGTTCATCCAGGACAGGAAAACGGGTAACGATCCAGTTCCCGCCGGTTTTTCAACCCTCCCTGCCTCCCTGGTCTTGCATTATGTCTCAAAAATACATCCAATGGTCTTATAACTACATAATGTCCAGTAAGAACCTATTGTGGAACATATATCAAACCAGTTTCTGGGGACTCATGAGAATACCTCTTCCAACTTCTCACGTGGGGTGAAGAAAATTGACTCCACTGAAAGCATAGAAACAACAATCAACATTTCTTCCAAGCACTTGAATTCGTTCGACACTATCAATGCCTTGGAGTACATGGGATCTAAAGGCAGCCTAGCCATCTGTTTACCCACTGGATCTGACAGCTTATAATCATCAGTCAAAGCTCCTAGTAAAATCAATTGCTCCAATGATTTCAAAATGGACGTCCTGCAGTAGGTTTGGCACAATTAGCAAAACTTGATGTCCATACAAAGCAACTTGCTATTCAGCTTATACTACAGATTTCTGCAAAGCTTATAAAGAATAGTGTTGAAGTTTTCAGTGAATGCATTCATCATAAGGTTCGTAACAACTTAACAAGTCCAGACAGAAGTTTGCTTTAGCAGCAAAATTTAAGCAGGCTGGGATCATTGTCACAAATAATGAAATATTTCAAATACAGTATTACAGGTGAAATTACTAGTGTGTATCTTCTCAGTGCTATGATATTTGAGTTCTGCATAGGCAGCAATTGTCTAACATATAATTAAGCACAGCAGCGCACATTAAACAAAACATCAAGCTCACACATTGCCAGATAAATTTCATATGAGTAATTTTGAGTTTATCTTTTGCCATGTTGATTGCACTTTTTGCATGATACGTCGGTGACTTCACTATACTGTAATCAGATAGGGGGCAACATTTTCTTTTACACATGAGCAGGAATAAGAAAACAGAAGTACGAAAACTCACCTTGATGGTTTCTCCATAAAATCGAAACCTATGATGTCATCAATCCCAAGAGCTTTGAGCTGTAGTACAACATTTGCGAGGTTACATCGTTTAATCTCAGGAATGGTCGATTCCGCCAGTTTATCAAACTCGCATTCTTGGAACAACCGAAAGCACTTCCCTGGCCCCTCACGTCCAGCACGGCCACTGAGGGTAGAATAAAAAGGTAAGAGAAAGCACACAAAAATTATATTTGCTTGAAAATTTCTACCTCCTTTGAAGAGCCTGTGCTTTAGAGACAGGGATGATGATTAGGGACTCCATTCCAGTTACAGGATTGTAGGCGCGTGCTTTGACCATACCAGGATCAATAACATATTTAATACCAGGTATCGTTACAGAAGTCTCTGCAATATTCGTTGCTAGAACTACCTGACAGACAAACTGGACATTAGCAAAATGCTCCAAGCCTTGCATACTACACGAGTCATGTTTAGTGAAAGGAAATTATGGAAAATGATAACAAGAAAATGCATTGCTCAATGAACCTTGCAAAAGGTCGAATTTGGACATGCAGATGCAACAGATGTTGCATGGTGCAGGAATACAGGAAAACATAGGGCGAGAAATCAAGGCTACCTAAAAAAGTAATAGGCTGTTGGCTACACACCAGCACCAAGTGTGACAAAACCAGGTCGAGCAAAAATGAGGCTCTGCTCACAGAACCTATAAACAAGTCACTAAGCATCACGGTACAGTACAAGGTAGGCCAGAGGCCTCGCAAAAAAAGGTAGGACCAGAGAAATGAGATGGAAAGCAGGAAAAAAGGTAGGGAGCGTCCAAAAAAATAGCGGCAGAAAGGGAGGGAGGGGGGTACTAAGTGCCTGTCAAAATCCAACAGCACAGAAAACACGAACAATAAAAAAGCCTACTCCCACTGTGGCTTGTGCAACCAGGAGTTGTAGGCTGTAGCCACTCCGCCAACGCTGCGTCTCCACCTTCATGAACATAGTCACTGCGCATAGATCATGGTTTTCTTGTGCTAAACGAACCAAATTAGCAGAGTAACCATGGAATCCAGGTCCTTGCACCACTGCTTCGGAGCCTGTTTGTGTTTGGCCAGCCACCAATCTGCTAAAGTGTCCTCAGCCGAGGCTGGCTCAATGGGCATAATTTGTTTCCATGTCTAGCAGAGAACTAATTAACTGCCCCCTCAACCCTCTTTTTTTGCAACTGCAGACTAATATAATGTGGGTTTTTTATTAGCAATAACATAAGTAGTTGTGTACAGAAGTGTAACTCTCAACCAAACGTAAGTAACAGAGCACTACAACAGATATAAAGAGCAGCAACTAAAGTGTTTGTCATATAAATATGTTGGAAGTGGAAGAAAGGAAAAGTAAGCATTGAAAGAGCATAAAGATTCACCTTCCGGGCTCCAGATGGTGCTGGCTTAAATGCATTCATTTGCTGTTCTGATGGAAGAGATGAGTAGATAGGTGTAATCCATATCTTGCTACTATCTGCTGGAAGTTGACGAGCACGCTCTTGAATAAGCCTCTCTAGTGATTCAATCTCCTCTTGACCAGTTAAAAATGCAAGAATGTCTCCAGGTCCTTCCTCCAAATGGATCTAAGAAAGCAAACATCCAAACATGAAGTTCATAATCAAAGAGGGCTGGCTACATTAAGTCACAGTTGAAACAATAGGCTCTGCTAATTAGAAGATACTACTAAATTTAGGCCCAGACAAGATACATTCTCTTATCCTGGTTTCTGAAGGAAGCCTTTTTCTTTCAAAAACGCCTTTTAAGTTTCTATATAGACTTCAATTTTCTTTCCTCCTCCCCAATACATCCACATCTTCCATGCAAATAGGGTGATGCTCACCTGAAAGATCGTAACTAGTGTAGCATCTAGATAATCCGACTCAGGCTGATAAGTATACAGTGTGTCCACGGGGTATTGCCGTCCTTGAATATGTACAGCTTTAGCGCCACCAAAATAATCAGAAAAACACTTGGCATCCAGACTAGCAGACATAATAATCAGTTTTAGAGGTGCAATCTTTATTCCCTGGCATGCCTTCAGGGTAGAAGATTGAGAGTGATCTGGTCTGTCAGAAATCTTTCCATTTTTATTCGCATGAAGACATCGGGAATGCTGCACTTTTTTCAACAAACCCAGCAATACATCTGTATGGACGGTTCTTTCGTGGGCCTCGTCAACAACTATAACACTATACTTAGACAAGAGTGGATCCAAAAGGGCTTCCCTGAAAATGAAAAGCAATTCTTCTATTACAAAAGTGAAAGCAATTCTTCTATCACAAAAGTAAATTCACAGATCAGACAAAAAAGAGATAGAAAGAGATGAACCCACGCATTCAGCCATCTATAACATGGCAAGATACAGCTGAAACAATGAATTGGTCAACGGTTTTTCAATAGAAACATCTCAAAAACAAAGAACACAACAATAAAAGTTACAGTGGAGGAAAATGCAATATACAACTCCGAAGCAAATAAAATGATATATGGGCTTTCTTTTGTGAGAGAAATAGACTATGTTGCCAGTCTCAGGTCCATGCACATGTAGGGATGAGTACTGTCACAAATGACTGAAACAGAGAGAAAGCTTGAATACAATACTGGTAGATCTAGAACATCACCCATCTCGAGAAAGATAAAGAAGTGTTTGTTCTACCTATTTTTTTCCTTCATTCCTCCGATTTTAACTCATAAATGACTTATCCATATATCATTTGAACAGCATTACAAGGGCATAGCCATCATGCTGGTAAGTGCTACTACGCACATGGTAAGAGAATTGCATGATGTAACCCTTCAACAATTGAAACAATTCTCTATAGGAGCATACAGCATTAAATCAACAGTTACGCAAAACACTACAGAAAAGAATCAAACAGCAGGCAACAAAGTGGGTAAAATATCAGATGGACACAGGGAGCTAGCATAAAACAGAATAATAGATCATAGATAATCAAACAATAGACAATATGGTTGAGAAAATTACCTTAGAAGCAAACCATCGGTCATGTACTTAATCCTTGTTGCATTAGATGTGGAATCATCAAATCTTATAGAGTATCCAACCTTTCTGCCCAACTGATCATTGCATTCCTCGGCGACACGCTTTGCTACTGTCACAGCTGCAACTCTTCGAGGCTGAGTGATGCCGATGACTTTTCCATCCTGACAAAACCCACCATCATACAAAAACTGTGGCAATTCTGCGTAGCAAAACAAAAGAAAGAGTATGATTTTGTAACAAAATACTTGACAGCCATATGGTTATTCTTCAATAAATGATAAAGAATGCTCCTCAAAAGAAACCACAGAAGCAAATATGGTCCGTGCTGGTCAAGCAATTCATAATAATAATTTCCGTAAGATAGAAACGCTACGGCACAAAGAAAAAATGAGGTTGTCAAGCATAGGGACCTCATTTCGTTTTTATGAAATATTCCTTCAGTCACACTCCTACTCTTAAATCATGACGTATGAGTTAAATTTGAACTAAAACCACGCCACTTATTTCCGAACGGAGGCAGTACCAGACTAACAAATAACAACATCAATTCCATAAATGGACAAACAATAATCACATTCATCACAGAGCTACAGTCTTTCAGAAATTGCTTGACCCAAGAAACAATGAGCAATGGAAGGGGAAAAGAGTGCAGTGAAACACTTACGAGTCGTTTTGCCACTACCGGTCTCGCCGACAACAATCAGCGTGTCATTCTTCCTCACCTCATCCACAAGTCTTTTCTCCACTGCAACCACAATCATCACCACCAAGTCATGTAACAAATTTATTGACAGCTATATGATGTTTCTTCAATAACGGCTGAACAATGCTCATCAACAACAACAAATAGTGTCTCTTACTAAAGCCAAAAAAAACCAGGGCGGAAGGGAATCAAACATTTGGTATGCAAACCCACCTGACGCGATGGGAAGCGACTTCCTCTGCTGACGAATCAGCTGCTTCCTCCTGTTGAACCCAACAAAAGCATATGCTCAGTCCCCCAAGCAAATAGACCAAACAAACGAAACAAAATTGGGGCGAGGGTAGTAAGGGTTGGCACCGCGCGTTATGCTGCTGCTTCTGCGGAGAAGCGCCGGAAGAGAAGGACGGCATCTCTGGTGCTGGTGCAGACGCCCGGGCCCTGAAGCTCGCCACGGCAGGCATGCAGTGCTAGCTCGCCGGATTTTTTTTCTGCGCCGGCGACGGGGAGGAGGAAGGGTAGGGCCTCGGCGGTGGCGGGTCTATGATTTTGAAACAGGGTGGTCCACCCTAAAAGAAATTACAATAAATATGACATGCCAAAAACACAATAGAAATTGATCGATATGATCTTACGAACATATGGAAAATTCTCAATAAGTCTTGATTTTGCATTAAGAAGAGCCTAAATACCTAGAAAAGTTCAAAGAAGACTATGCGCATGTGTTCATTCTTCCACGTTTGATACATATATGTAATCATGTGGTCCTAATTGACATTCTGTTCTTCATGATTCAGTAGTAAGTAGTAGCATTCCTGGATAGAATTCAGTAGAGTAATACATTAGAGTTTACAAAGGAGCACAGCGAACCTAAGTTCGTAACGAGAAGTACTGGCAGGTGGCAGCACGACGAGCACTGAGTAATGAGTAAACAGAAATTGGGGAACAGACGGAAATCTCAGCGTACCTCAAATCGGGCTGGGCGGCTGGCCGCGTGCCTTCTGCAGGTGCGCAACGACGGGCGCCGGGCGTCGACTGCCGAGTGCGGTCTGGGCGGCTGCGGGCTGCCGGCTGGGCGTGGTGGAGCAGGGCAGGGGCGGGGCGGGTAGAGTCGACGGCGAGCCACGGAACCAGGCGGCAAGTTAGGGCGGGTGGAGTCGACTTCTCGGGCTTTGGAGCAGACGGGGGGTGGGGGGGCGGGGCACGTTCCGTCGAGTGCCGCCAAGGAGGCACACCGCCAACCCACGGGGGCGAGAAGGAACCGCCGGTCGAGCGGGCAGAGAAGGCAGGCGGCGGGGTGAGGGGGCGGAGATGGCTGCGGCGGGGCGAGGGGGAGCGGGAGGAGACGGCGACGGGAGGCGGCGGGACAAGAGCGCACGAATGGGCCAGTGAAACTGAAGCCCAACTAGCTAGCTGGCCCGTCTGTTGCAAACTTTTTTTTGCGCCCCTCCCATTACCCCTCAACAAAAAAAAAATTCTCACCCCTCCCATTCCATAAAAAAAAAATCCCCTCCCCCCTCTTGCACGTCTCCTCTCTGTTGGGTCTCTGAGTGACGGTGGCGCGCGCCGAGGTGGGCATCCATTAGGCTCGTGAAGATGGCGAGAGGTGGCGGCCGAGAACAGGGGAGCTGGCGTGAGGAATAGCGAGAGTTGGCTTTGGATAACGGGAAGCACAGGTTGTTGTGTTTCCTCCTTCGCATGACTATCTCTCCTCTGACCAAAAAGCTCTTTAATGTGGGCACATAGTAGTTTTTTAAAAATAAGGCATAATAGTTCTTTTTGAGGAATATCTAAGCAATGACAGTTTATTGGTAGATTATAGCCTTGAGGATCAATTTAGAATGAGTTCTTGATTGAGAGAAAGGTCTCCGGTCTTACTAGTTAGTACCACTAGATGATCCGTTATGCAAGTGGCGCAAAATCCAACTGCAGCTAGGAACTGAGTTGAACCTAAGTTCTTTTTTCATACCTCAATCGGGTTGATAGAAAACCAACTAACACCCCGCATGGCAAGCGACCTGAACCATCAAAACCGGGCACTTGAACATGAGGCCACATGAGCAGAAGGAAACTGCGTGAATCGATTAGACCACTAACACTCTAGGAAAGAGTGCGACCAGTGCACGTGCAGCATACACATCAGCTGGTCAGGCTGCAGCGCCGAAAGGCCAGGCAATCATGGGAAAATGCGACATCCGGCCAATCGTAGCGATCAAAGCCCGAGCATCGCTCATTGCGAGCGTGATAGCAGCGTCGCTCACTACAACCCGCGCGTGTGCCAGGTCACGATCACGTGTCAAACTAGCGATCTTTAGATACATTTCGCGCGGCTGTCGCAGCGATCGATTTCCGACAAGGCAGCTATGAAGTAAACTTTCCTTTTTAAATGAAGGTAGCTGAGAAAAAAAGGAAACAACCGGACCCACACTTGAATTCACAGGGGAGAAATTATATGAAAATGACACGCCCGGACCCCCACCAGTTGAATTCACGGGGCGGATATTTTTTACTCCCTTCGTCCCATAACGTAAGATATATTTTAACACTAGTGGGAATATGTTGCAAACACACCTGGTGGGCCCCCCTACCCTGTCCGATAGCACACATGTGTGAGGCCGATCGCAAGTAGCGACGCGCGGACGTGAAGGAGCCTTTTCCCATTTTCTATCCCTGTAAAGATATCATTTGATCAACAAAGCTTAGTGATGTTGCCGAAAAAACACAAATCGGGACGATTAGTAGTAGTGGCGGTGGTCGATCCTTGTTCACAGTCGAGAAGCTTTATGTTCTTCATCGACCGCATCATCTTACTGCTTTTTCTGCAGGGATCCTCTTAATTGACAAGGAAATAACTTATTATGTAAAAAAAGTACTCCCTTCGTTTCTAAATATAAGTCTTTTAGAGATTTCAATATGAACTACATACGGATGTACATAGACATAGTTTAGAGTGTAGATTCACTCATTTTGCTTCATATATGGTCTATATTAAAATCTCTAAAAGGACTTATATTTAGAAACAGAGAAGTAGTATATAGATAATTCTCTCTCCTCCATGACTTTCAGAGTGGTGGGGCCCCTCACTATCCCTATCTCCAATCCTAATCTTCCACCTCGGGTTGTCCGTTAAATCAGTAGTTGACCTCCAGGTACACCTAGCACTGGTCAGTAAATCCTCCCTTTAAGACTCCCTTCGTTTTCATATACAAGGCCACTTTATATTTTTGTAAGGAAAGAGAAGTGTTTTGGATTTTGTACACATGTGTAATGAACCATCAATTTATGTTCTGAATAAGCTTGCTATAGAGTAATGTTCCATTTTACAATGGACGTGATGAGATAGATAAGCTTTATATAAGATCGTGGCAACCATGTTGTCTGTTACTGAAGCTTCATAAAGACAAGCACCAAAATTGTATAAGAGAAAATAAAAGTGGTCCTAGATAAGTACCACATGCTTCCTGCTCATGGCCACGATAGGTAATTGACATTATTCATTTTTTTAGAAAGAAACAAGAAAGCGATGTGCATCTGCTTCCAGTCAACCCATGTTACAAAAGATGGACAATCTAGCATAGAGAAAACATGATACTACTACAACCTATAGTTGTTACAAAATGGAAGAGAGAAAAGAAAATAGGCAAAGCAAGTTGATTGACATGGTTCCATCTTGGCCTTTGGATGTGAGTTAAATTGCAACGGGTGGGATTGAGAGCCATGGGGAACTGCTCATATACAACATTTTCATCGGGGACTTCTCCTTTGCCATTGTTCTTCACTTCACAGCATCTTCCATCAACGATATTGGAAATCTGGGCTGAGTAGCCTATTACTCGAGGAACTAGCAAGGTGTTCTTTCGGCCCCCTAGTTTAGCTTGGGTATGTGTCATATCTTCAGTCATAAAATACAAGGTTTTGTTTTTGAGGAACTTGCTTTTTTGGCAGTGATCTCCCTATCAATTAAGAGGATATAGAAAAACATTGTTAGTGTTATAAATTCAGGATAAGGAATCGCCCAGAGGAACGCAAGGAGACATAAAACTAGTCTGGTTCAGGAGGTGGTTCGTTCTGGCAATCAGAAATGCAGTGCATAGACATCGTTGGCATGAAGATGTCTTGTTTGATGAGGCAAAGAAGTCCATCAACATGCAGAGAAGTATCGTCACTGGGGTTCTTGCACCAATGTTGGAGGTAGGGATGGAAATGGGTACCCATTACCCACGTACCCTGCGGGTAAAAATCCTATTAGAGTAAGGGTATGGGACAAAATGTTACCCATGGGTATATAAAATAGGAAAATCTCAAACCCATTGGGTAGAGCGGGTACGGGTATGGGATCAAATAACCCATACCCGCATACCCATGTACCCTTATAAAATCTAACAAATATGAAAAAATTACATCTACACTTTGTCGTGAGTTTGTCAACTTCAAATTTATGACTATGTGCTACTATTTATGATTATGTGTTGATGTTATGATGTGTCGTTGTTTACAAGAAAGTGTTGTTGTTTTGGATGGGTTGTTGTTTCTAATTATGTACTGATGCTATTATGTGTTGTTGTTTATGAAATATGATTGTATGTTGTTTATAATTATGTGATGCTCAAATTAATTTATTCAAACATAGGTATTTTTACTCACGGGTACCCATGTACCCTGTCGGGTGACGGGTATGGGAAAAAATTGTACCCACTAGCGGGTATGGGTACGGGTGATGGGTAAGCTCAAATGAGACGGGTAAGGGTATGGGGCGGCTCCACCCGTACCCAAACCCTGCGGGTGCCATCCCTAGTTGGAGGAAACTGTGTTTAGAGGGTTTCTAATGGTATCCCTGACTATGTGGTAAATATGCATGCCTTTTTATTGGTCCACAAACTTATTAATGCTTCTTTGTAAGGGATTTCCTCTGCTTACCTAGAAATGTATAACTGTAGATTGGTGCATCTGCAATTTTGTACCGTAAAGGGATATATAATTATTTTCTCATATAGGTTTCCTACGACAGTATCTGTTCTGATCGCGGCTGTGGTATTTGCCTTCGCTCATCTTACACCAGGAGAGTTTCCCCAACTTTTTGTGCTTGGTAAGTGACTACATCTATTGTAACTTGGCAGGATACTGCACAAAAACGGCAGTATGCCGAAACCCACTATCACAAGCTCGCAACATGGTTACTAGTTAGGTGTTGCCTAGAATCGAACAAATCACAAACAATCGTGAGGTCATATGTTGATATGCAGAGTTGTTTTGGTACATGATTTGATAGTGTGGACATGACTATCTTTTCCATGTGTTGAATATGCACAGCACAGGTGTGGCACTTCTCATATTCTCAAACTCAGGATCTTGTTACTCCTATCACAGTTCATGCTGTTTGGAATTCTGGAGTAACATTGTTACTAACCGTTCTTACGTATATATTATCTTTATGTCACCATTTTGTTGTACAACCGATAGCCATTGGCCTACCTGTATGCAATGTGGTTCACTATGCTCTGTCGCTTAGTTAGGGTGCTTTTCTGGCATTGCTCGTTTTCAGTTCCCCCCTCATGCTGGTCCTGATCCTTTTTTTTCTACATAAATGTTGTCATCCTATACTGATTGACAGAGCTCCTAGCTTTTGTGGAAGAAAAATATAGCAGTGCTTAAAACTAATTTAATTTCTTTGTTTTTGTGTTTCAGATGCAGGGATATGATATCAAGGAGTTGTTGCAGGCATCTTGAAGGTTTCATGTCATCCTCTTCGTTTTATCCTGCGCTGATTTTGTATTTTGTTACCGAGCCTAATTCGATTGCCCTGCTCATCCGTGGTGTCGTGCTTCCGTTGTTGCGGTTGTAGCAGTTTTGGGTCATGATGTAGCTGACTGCTGGCTCTTGCAGCAGGTGGAACTCGCTTTTATGTCTTGTCATGTACTCCCTCCGTTTGAACTAAAACAACGTCACTTATTTCCAAATGGACGTTGTACTTTTGTTCTTGTCTATACTGGGTTTGGTCGTCTTCGAGCCGTGGATTGCTGATTCTTGAATTAGTGATCCTTGGGTCGTTTTAGCCTTTGGGTCAGTGTGGTTTGTATGGGTAGTGCCTTTCTTTTTTGAGCCTCAAAATATTTGCCTTGATGGTTTGACAAAAAGAAGAAGCACCCCTTTCTACCTGGCATACGTGCCACCTGCTAGACCTTTATCTAGCTGCCCTTGACTGGTGGTCATTGGCATGCACCTCTGTAATGGTTTAAACATGTGTACTGTTTCACCTTGATGGTTGTGACTTTATTCATAGAGTCGGGCATAAACCTTTTCTCTAAAAATTGTGGAATGCAAGTGAGGCCATTCCTCCCCTCTCTTAAGCGCATACGAGGAGTCCTTCCAAAATGAAATTCAGTGGCCATTATGACTGAGCCGACAACATCATATTTATGTGAATGTAGTAGTTTAAGCAATCACTCAATAAAAAAATTAGTTACCTAAACAGGATTATATTACATATGGTTTCGGCTATCATGTCAACTTGTCAAGGCTAAGAGAATTTCCTTGTACATACCATCAAACTTGCTTGTCTCGTGAGCAATTTACATTGAGTGATGCATTTCTGATAGTTTTGGACTCGGTTGACGCTGGCAACAGACTAATTATCTAGACCTAGGCTGCTAACCTGTGAGGACCAGCCCTCCTTCCACCTCTGGTGATTTCTTTATGACAGGACCAATGTTGATTGAGGTAAGACGGTTGATGTGTCTGGCTTGACAACTTTGTAAGTTGAACAACTCGCACATATCCTAAACTTGACCCTATAGTACAAGTCACCCAGGGATATGTTCCTCGACTCATAGGCTACCTACCCTCGCTTTGGACGACAATTGATCATAATCCAAAACAAGTGAACAACAACGGGAAAGGAGAAAGTAACGATGACCAAGATGCATGCAAGAAGTTCCCCATGTCTCCCAGTCCCGCCAGTTGCAGTTTGGCTCTCATCCAAAAGCCAGATCTGAACCATGGCATTCAACTTGCTGTGTCTCTCTTCCTTCCCCTCTTCCACTTTGCAAGAGCCATAGGTGGTAGACTCGTAGTAACATGTTTGCTCTATGTGACTCCGTCCATCCTTTATAACATGGGTTTGCTGGAAGCAGGTGCACTATTACATCATTTCTTTTACTACAATGTTCCATTTGGCGAAGACTATTAACTATTGAACATGAGCATGAGCAGGAAGCATGTGATTTCTGACTAGCAACACTTTTACTTTCTCTTGTGAAATTCAGGTGCTTGTCTTTATGAAGCTCCAGTGCAAGGCACTATGAATTTCATAATCATATGAAGCATGTAGTTCTAGTTAGCGAGCTTGATTATTTAGAAGAAACAAATGATGATTAATTCGACAAAAGTGTACAAAGCCAAAACAAACTTCTCTTTCATTAAAAAATCAAATCACCCTGTACATATGAAAAATAATATTGCATTTCATTGGCTTGGTTCTCTAACATGGGTCGTGATTTGGAGGTTCATGAGTTACGCCAAAAAGCTAACAAATGGAAGGGGTAGACAGAGACTACCCATCGAACAAATGTGAATCGAGAGCTAACATGGGAGCTGGACCATGCCGTTTATTGTGAACAAAATTAGTTGGTGGAAGATGCATGTAATGTTGTGTTATAACAATGACATACACACATGATCCAAATTACAACTACGATAGTAAACCAATCTGAACAGCAGTTTACTTTGGTTTGTAGGTCAGTATGACGTGGAATAACAGTTATCATTCCAATCTTTCTTGAGGCACATATGTCCTTGATGCCTCGTGATAGATGTTAAAATGCAAAAAATCACCATATATACATTTCCGACTTAGCATGTCTCTTTTGACAGATGGCTTTGTATGCACGGTGTTGATGTTAATGTTGGTGGAATCATCACGCTTGCTACCTATGCAGTGGCAGCAAGTACTTTTTTAGTTGCCCCTTTTTTATCTGAACCTGAGTGAACAGTGTGCTGTTAATCCGTTATAGTCCAATCCTATCCTATATACCTAAGAGACTCATCCCCACTAAATTATTTATCTCAACATGCAAGCATGCCACCTCATCATACAATTATGAAAAGGATAAAGCCCACCTCAACATGCAATCATGCATGGAAAAAGACACACCACAACACTCAACAATGCATGGGAAAATATTTTCCATTTAATTATTCTACTTATATTCAATAAATATTGTTACAACTATACATAATGAAATATAACAAGTTATACACATTTTTTATTTTGATTCTCATGTTGTCAACCTAAATTTCATTAACCAATTCCTACAACAACACGCGGGGTATCCTCTAGTTATAATAGAAGCCCAGGCCAGATCCCAAGAGATGTGTACAAAATAAAATGGATAAAATTCACATCAATATTACAATGACAAGTAGTAGTATCTAGAATCCCAACATACAGATGTCAGGAGGTGTACATAGCACTAAATCTGAAATTGAAGTTCAATTTGAGCATGATCATTATACCTAGTTCTACTTAACACAAACCTTTTTTTTTGCAGGAATACTAAACACAAACCTAAAAGGACACACATAATTAAGAGCGACAATGAGTAGTTAGGGATTTCCAGATATTTTTTTTGGTAATGTGGTCTCCAGAGAAAAAGAAGAGATATGATAACCAGATGATCAAGGTCCTTCCTCACAAGGTCACACTCAAACGATCATCTATCATTTAAAATTATTGCGGAATCTTGGACTTACATAGATTATAAGATATCGCAAAGATAAATTGCCAATCTCACTTAGAGAATGACACAAATTGGTGTATTGTTATTTTTCTCTAATAGATGTCTTGTTATTAGTTTACGTATAAGGATTCGTCGATCGATCGGTCAATCCACACGAACTTATGGCTGCACCGCGTGGGGGTGTGTGTGTGTGTGGGGGGGGGGGGGGGGCGTTGTTAGAATTAATTCGAGGTCACCGTCGATCTATCAAGTACCAAGCAATCACACAAGCATGGTACCTAGATTTGTTAACGAGGTTCACCATCATGGCTACATCTCCGGGACCTAACTACGGGCGCTCCTCCCTGTGACACCGTCACAATACCGCACACCGGTCACCCGGGCGCTGGCACACGGCACCAGCTCCCCCTACGCACATGTGCTATTATGTTGGCATAGGTTACATCGTGTGTCTACTTCCACTATATATGAGAGACCTAGAATACAATTGTCCTATTAGGACATAACTTCTACCCTGTCTACACACGATCCAAAACCAAGTTCAACTGTAACCTACCTTGTACAATAATATTAGACACAACTCTAACAAACTCCACCTTAGCGAATATTCTTCACCACCTTGGGTTCATCCATGCGTCGAACCTCCATGTACATTGGACTTGAGATACACCATGAGCACCGCTGCTACTCCTAGACTCCATGTGACTCCACCTGCAACTGTAGTCCCTTCTAGTTTTCTTCACCGTCAACACGCGAGCAAAATTAAGTTCCTCTTTACTCTACTTTGTGCTCCCAACTTTCGGAGTATCCGCTCAACGCCATCACACATCGATCACTGACCTACGTGAAAGTGAACAACTCACATACTGGATGTCACATATAAGAGTTACCTGAACTCAACATCACCGCTCTTTCTTGACCTTCTATCTGAAACTTAAAGGAATTTCACCGTGTGTCACCTTGAGTCAAATTCACAGTTGTCTCATCCTTTTTCTGGATAGTCTCTGACATGTCTCATCGCTATAGCACTCCGCCTCCTTCTATACTTGTCATCTACACTTTGCCATGTGCACCGAACACCACAAAATATACGGCCATGTACTGTCTCAGCATTTGACATTAAGACTTTTCGCCACTTTCACAGATTCTCCATGGTCAACTCCATCAACTAGCACTGATAAACCCAGTCACCAACTTGAATCTGGTACTCGTCAACACTGCTTCAGCATCCCTGCACACTTTGTCTGACCACATGTCTTACCATTAGTGCTTTGGTCTGTCGCTGTGTCCCGTGCTTACCGCATGCCTCGCCGCTATCACCGCGTCAAGCCTCTGCTGTCCTGGTTGAGTTTTTCGGGTAGCTAGCCCACACTGCCTCAACCCCCACCGCAGAGAACCACTGATCATCACCGACCGATGCCGAGTATCACGTTTTCGTCAGATCACTGGTACCCAGTCTAGACCACGTGTCTCCCGCTTTTCGCACTGAAATAGGCTTCGACTCTCCATGCATTTACATCGTAGCCCCTCCATCAGCACATAGTGAAGTAGTCCATCAGACCCCAGCTCCACCTTCAACATGACTCCAGGTAGGTGCGCCTTTGCTACCATGCGCCTTGTCGACTTCAAACTTTCTCATGTGTGCACCATCTTGAATCAACCCTGCGCCATAGTCTGTCGAAGTCGCACAAGCCCTCAGGCCTGCACCACGTGTTTCCACGCCCCTGAAATTGGCCACCATCAGCATCACACTCCTATGTTGTCATCGCTGAAATCATCGCCATCTTCTGCTTTGACCAACATCCATGTCGATCCATCAGACTGTCCAGTCCGACCCATCCGAATTATCCGATTGCAGCCATGCTTCACCCTGCATCGTGTCCGCCTCACACATCTATGAATTGCCTTGATGCCCTGTGCATGCATGATCCTGCCACGACATGCTCCAGACTCCTCCGAGCCTTATACATACGTCGCCAGCCTCGGTTTCCATTTGACTGCCCATTGAATGACATTGCTGCCACGCCACCAACTTTGACCGTTTACCAAGCAAAAAACCCAAAAGAAGTCCCTGTAGTCTTGTGTACGTGTAGGTGTAGCAAAGTATTCCCATTAACTCGACTCCACGACCTAACACCCGTGACTCTCCTGACTGGTTTCTTGTTCTTTCTTTAATGTAGATCAACCTAGTAGTATAGCCAGCAACTTCCATGTCCAATACGCCGTGGCAATTCCTCAAAACCGACCCTTTTTTGTCCAAACCAATCTCATTGCATCATCTTTTGCACTTCCCGCATCAGCCACGCATGCACGCACAAGCATCCCATGAGGCCCTCGCTTGCACTTCATGGGCCAGCCGCAGCTTCTCCATACACGCAGTCCGCCCACAGCATACATGGGCCCTAAGGCCAACTCCAACGCACGACCCATCCTGTCTGGCCCGTTTGTTTGAGGCAAAACGGACAAACCCCACGGCTAGCGACCGCCTGAACCCGTATAGTCCGTTTTGTGTCCGGTTTGACCCATTTCCAGCGCAAACATGCGCCCGGTTTGGGTCCAGGCGGACAACGAACGGACGCGCCTCTAGTCTGCATCGGGGCCGCGTGACAGGTGGCCACCTACCTCCCACCGTCCAAATTTACTGCGCACGCGCGATCGGCCCCACCTGTCACTACCAGGGAAAAACCTAGCAGTAGCGCGGGTCTAAGGGCCATCAGTAGCGCGGAGCACCGCGCTACTGATACGGCGCTACAACTAATGTTTAGCAGTAGCGCGTTTCTACCCGCGCTACTACTATACCTACGTAGCAGTAGCGCTCTCTGTACCAGCGCTACTGCTAAGTGGTTTAGCAGTAGCATTTTCCTATCTAGCGCTACTATTATATTTTCACATATCTTTTTTTGCTACGTATTTGCAATGTTTTTGTACATGTTTTATACAGTATTCTAATCATATCATAAACATGCAATATGCTCATCATATCATACACATAATAGTTTCATCATATCATCCAACACAAATCATGTCGCATCATAATCACGATATAGCTATACAAGTTACATGACATGTCTCACCATACATAATGTAGTACTTCTTGAGGCGCCGGTTCGTATCCCTCTCTCGCACTAGCGTGAACCTAAACTAACTACTTTCCGCTTCGGCTCTGCTATCGAACCCTCTCTGGCTGTCGCTCAGAAACCGGTACACCTGGGCCTGACACTCCGGCCACTCGTCGTATATTCCTGGCATAGCACTTCTTCGCCATCGATGATCTATGTACCTGCATCGTCTCATGAGTCGATGATATGCAACATATATAGTTGAGCAACAGAAAGAGACAGACTTGACAAAAATAGAAGCAGCATATCATAATCATAAATAACAAAGTTCATCATACCCAATGCCCTGACTAGAGCGATCTTCGCTAGTTGAGGAGGACGGTTTAATTACATCACAAATAAAGATTCGTCGTGCATAACTCAAAGTTTCGTCATAGAAAAAGTATGGACTAAACGGACACATTGTCATATATCGTCAATCACTCCAACATGTCGTGCCATCCATCCAAGTCAGGGAGATAGTCCCCGAGTGCAGTGAAAGGCTTCAGGTCGAGACGTTGAGAGGCTACACGTGTTCGGACGTCTTCCCGCAACATTTGCCCTTCTTCGTAGAACATCCCTGTTTTTTCGAGGACCTCCTTCATGATGATTTGGGAAAGTTCACGCTGGATGGGATAGAACTCAGCTCGGAGTCGATGATCCGGGATATCTCCTAGGTTCTTTACCCATTGCAGAATATGGGCATTGCCGGATCTAGGTGACATGCGAAGGTTCTGCTAATCCCGTCTGTACTCCAGCATGTGGTGGAGGACATAGAATCCATCACTAAGAGTACCACTCGGTTGCTGGATGCAGCAGAAGTCGGTCTTATGGCCGAAGGCGGGCGTGTGGTTCCTTGTCTTCTTGACCGTGATCTCTCCACCCCGTAGGCCGTAGCTAAAGATAGCACTATCGAGAACAACTTGATGTGGGTGTAATCCTTTTTCTTCATGTTCTTCGACGAGTCCAAGTAAAGAGCGTGGGAGAATCGGGGGTAAAGGATGACGAGGACGGCGCACCCGTCGTTGTGCAAAATAAGTACACCTCAAATTAGCCTCCACGCGTGCAAATTAATGATTGAAATCGAAGGAAGGATATCCGCGGATGACTTACATGGGATGATAAGGCACGAGAATCATCTCCTTGTCTTTATTGCCGACCATTGAAACGTCTCCAACATATTTATAATTTTTGATTGTTCCATGCTATTATATTATCCATCTAGGATGTTTTATATGCATTTATATGCTATTTTATATAATTTTTGGGACTAACCTATTAACCTAGAGCCCAGTGCCAGTTTCTGTTTTTTCCTTGTTTTTGAGTATCGCAAAAAAGGAAAACCAAACGGAGTCCAATTGACCTGAAATTTCACGGAGATTATTTTTGGACCAGAAGAAGCCCACGGAGTATCGGAGATGGGCCAGAAGAGTCCCGAGGCACCCACGAGGGTGGGGGGCGCGCCCCCTACCTCGTGGCCGCCTCGGAGACCCTCCTGACTTGTTCCCGACGCCAACACCTCTTATATATACCCAAACTTCCAGAACATAACCTAGATCGGGAGTTCCGCCGCCGCAAGCCTCTGTAGCCACCAAAAACCAATCGGGACCCTGTTTTGGCACCCTGCCGGAGGGGGGATCCCTCACCGGTGGCCATCTTCATCATCCCGGCGCTCTCCATGACGAGGAGGGAGTAGTTCACCCTCGGGGCTGAGGGTATGTACCAGTAGCTATGTGTTTGATCTCTCTCTCTCTCTCTCGTGTTCTTGATTTGGCATGATCTTGATGTATCGCGAGCTTTGCTATTATAGTTGGATCTTATGATGTTTCTCCCCCTCTACTCTCTTGTAATGGATTGAGTTTTCCCTTCGAAGTTATCTTATTGGATTGAGTCTTTAAGGATTTGAGAACACTTGATGTATGTCTTGCGTGGGATACTCGTGGTGACAATGGGGTATTCTATTAATTCACTTGATGTATGTTTTGGTGATCAACTAGCGGGTTCCGTGACCTTGGGAATCTATGCATAGGGGTTGGCACACATTTTTGTCTTGACTCTTCGGTAGAAACTTTGGGGCACTCTTTGAGGTTCTATGTGTTGGTTGAATAGATGAATCTGAGATTGTGTGATGCATATCGTATAATCATACCCACGGATACTTGAGGTGACATTGGAGTATCTAGGTGACATTAGGGTTTTGGTTGATTTGTGTCTTAAGGTGTTATTCTAGTACGAACTCTAGGATAGATCGAACGGAAAGAATAGCTTCGTGTTATTTTACTACGGACTCTTGAATAGATCGATCAGAAAGGATAACTTTGAGGTGGTTCCGTACCCTACCATAATCTCTTCGTTTGTTCTCCGCTATTAGTAACTTTGGAGTGACTCTTTGTTGCATGTTGAGGGATAGTTATATGATCCAATTATGTTATTATTGTTGAGAGAACTTGCACTAGTGAAAGTATGAACCTTAGGCCTTGTTTCCTAGCATTGCAATACCGTTTACACTCACTTTTATCATTATTTACCTTGCTGTTTTTATATTTTCTGATTACAAAAACCTATATCTACCATCTATATTGCACTTGTATCACCATCTCTTCGCCGAACTAGTGCACCTATACAATTTACCATTGTATTGGGTGTGTTGGGGACACAAGAGACTCTTTGTTATTTGGTAGCAGGGTTGTTTGAGAGAGACCATCTTCATCCTACGCCTCCCATGGATTGACAAACCTTAGGTCATCCACTTGAGGGAAATTTGCTACTGCCCTACAAACCTCTGCACTTGGAGGCCCAACAACATCTACAAGAAGAAGGTTGTGTAGTAGACATCAAGCAATTTATGGCGCCGTTGCCGAGGAGGTTAGTGCTTGAAGGTATATCTTTAGATCTTGCAATCGAATCTTTTAGTTTCTTGTTTTATCACTAGTTTAGTTTATAAAAGAAAACTACAAAAAAATGGAATTGAGGGTGCCTCACATGCTTCATCTTTTTAATATCTTTCGTGAAAATGATGGAAAGGAAAATTGTGCCAAAATGCTAGAAGAAGAATTACATAGAATGCTTGGCATAAAATATGTGAATGATGAGCATGATTGCAATGTTGTTAGTATGAATTCTTTGAATACCCATGATGCTAATGATATGCAAAGCCACAAGCTTGGGGATGCTATGTTTGATGAAGATGATATGTTTAGTCCCCCAAGTTTTGATGAGCAAATTTATTATGATGAAAGCATGCCTCCTATTTATGATGATTATTGTGATGACACGTATGCTATAAAGAATAAAGATAACCATGAAACTTGTCATCATGATTTTAATTTTCAATTGGATTATACTTCACATGATAGTTATTTTGTTGAGTTTGCTCCCACTACTATTCGTGAGAACAAATTTGCTTGTGTGGAGAGTAATAAAATTTCTATGCTTGTAGATCATGAAAAGAATGCTTTATGTGCTGGTTATATGGTTGAATTCATTCATGATGCTACTGAACTTTTTTATGAGGGAGGAATATATGCTTTTAGGAGTTGCAATAATATCAAGTTTCCTCTCTATGCGCTTAAAATCTTGAAGTTATGCTTGCTTTGCCTTCCTATGCTAGTCGATTACTGTTCCCATAAGTTGTTTGCTCACAAAATCCCCATGCATAGGAAGTGGGTTAGACTTAAATGTGCTAGTCATATTCTTCATGATGCTCTCTTTATGTTTCAATTCTTATCTTTTATGTGAGCATCATTGAAATCATCATGCCTAGCTAGGGGCATTAAACAATAGCGCTTGTTGGGAGGCAACCCAATTTTATTTGTGTTATTTGCTTTTGCTCCTGTTTAGTAATAAATAATTCATCTAGCCTCTGTGTAGATGTGGTTTTATGTTTTAATTAGTATTTGTGCATTGGGTGAAGTCTTTGTGATCTTGCTGTAAAAAACAGAAACCTTAGCGCTTACGAGATTAGCTGCCATTTTTTTTACTGGAGAGTGCTTTTAGGTTGATTCTTTTTGCAGATGATCAATAGATAAATTACTCAGGTCTACCAATTTATTTCAGAATTGTTGGAGTTCCAGAAGTATATGTTTGATGCAGATTACTACAGACTGTTCTGTTTTTGACAGATTCTGTTTTCATTGTGTTGTTTGCTTATTTTGATGAATCTATGAGTAGTATCAGAGGGTATGAACCATAGAGAAGTTAGAATACAGTAGATATTACACCAATATGAATTTATAATGAGTTCACAACAGTCCAAAAGTGGTGATTTATTTTCTTATACTAACGGAGCTTACGAGTTTTCTGTTAAGTTTTGTGTTGTGAAGTTTTCAAGTTTTGGGTAAAGATTCGATGGACTATGGAATAAGGAGTGGCAAGAGCCTAAGCTTGGGGATGCCCAAGGCACCCCAAGGTAATATTTAAGGACAACCAATAGCCTAAGCTTGGGGATGCCCCGGAAGGCATCCCCTCTTTCGTCTTCGTTCATCGGTAACTTTACTTGGAGCTATATTTTTATTCACCACATGATATGTGTTTTACTTGGAGCGTCATTTTATTTTATTTTGTTTTGCTTGCTGTTTGAATAATATCCCAAGATCTGAAATTCTTAAATGTTAGAGAGTCTTCACATAGTTACATAATTATTCGACTACTCATTGATCTTCACTTATATCTTTTGGAGTAGTTTGTCATTTGCTCTAGTGCTTCACTTACATATTTTTAGAGCACGGTGGTGGTTTTATTTTATAGAAATTATTGATCTCTCATGCTTCACTTATATTATTTTGAGAGTCCTTTAGAACAGCATGGTAAATTGCTTTGGCTATAAAATTAGTCCTAATATGATGTGCGATGGACATAATAAAAACTTTCATATAGAGTGCATTGAATACTATGAGAAGTTTGATACTTGATGATTATTTTGAGATATGAAGATGGTAATATTAGAGTCGTGCTAGTTGAGTAATTGTGGAATTGAGAAGTACTTGTGTTGAAGTTTGCAAGTCCCGTAGCATGCACGTATGGTAACCGTTGTGTGACAAATTTGAAACATGAGGTGTTCTTTGATTGCCTTCCTTATGAGTGGCGGTCGGGGACGAGTGATGGTCTTTTCCTACCAATCTATCCCCCTAGGAGCATGTGCGTAGTGCTTGGTTTTGATGACTTGTAGATTTTTGCAATAATTATGTGAGTTCTTTATGACTAATGTTGAGTCCATGGATTATACGCACTCTCACCCTTCCATCATTGCTAGCCTCTTCGGTACCGTGCATTGCCCTTTCTCACCTCGAGAGTTGGTGCAAACTTCACCGGTGCATCCAAACCCCGTGATATGATACGCTCTATCACACATAAGCCTCCTTATATCTTCCTCAAAACAGCCACCATACCTACCTATTATGGCATTTCCATAGCCATTCCGAGATATATTGCCACGCAACTTTCCACCGTTCCTTTTATTATGACACGCTTCATCATTGTCATATTGCCTTGCATGATCATGTAGTTGACATCATATTTGTGGCAAGGCCACCATGCATAATTTTTCATACATGTCACTCTTGATTCATTGACCATCCCGGTACACCGCCGGAGGCACTCATATAGAGTCATATTTTGTTCTAGTATCGAGTTGTAATCATTGAGTTGTAAATAAATAGAAGTGTGATGATCATCATTACTAGAGCATTGTCCCGTGTGAAAAAAAGAAAGGCCAAAAAAAGGGAAGGCCAAAAAAAAGGAGAAAGGCCAAATAAAAAAAGGAAGGCCTAAAAAAAGAAGGGACAATGCTACTATCCTTTTTCCACACTTGTGCTTCAAAGTAGCACCATGATCTTTATGATAGAGAGTCTCTTATTTTGTCACTTTCATATACTAGTGGGAATTTTTCATTATAGAACTTGGCTTGTATATTCCAACAATGGGCTTCCTCAAATGCCCTAGGTCTTCGTGAGCAAGCAAGTTGGATGCACACCCACTTAGTTTCTTTTGTTGAGCTTTCATACATTTATAGCTCTAGTGCATCCGTTGCATGGCA
Organism: Triticum aestivum; assembly: GCF_018294505.1. NCBI lineage: Eukaryota > Viridiplantae > Streptophyta > Magnoliopsida > Poales > Poaceae > Triticum > Triticum aestivum. The sequence goes on along the minus strand of NC_057814.1, from coordinate 106,771,540 downwards.
ATCCCTACTCCTTGCATTGACATCAATTGATGGGCATCTCCCTAGCCCGTTGATTAGCCGGGTCAATGTGAGACTTTCTCCTTTTTTGTCTTCTCTACACATCCCCCATCATTATATTCTATTCCACCCATAGTGCTATATCCATGGCTCACGCTCATGTATTGCGTGAAAGTTGAAAAAGTTTGAGAAATACTAAAGTATGAAACAATTGCTTGGCTTGTCATCGGGGTTGTGCATGATGAGAGCATTTTTGTGTGACGAAAATGAAGCATGGCCAAACTATATGATTTTGTAGGGATGAGCTTTCTTTGGCTATGTTATTTTGAGAAGACATAATTGCTTAGTTAGTATGCTTGAAGTATTATTATTTTATGTCAATATTAAACTTTTGTCTTGAATCTTATGGATCTGAATATTCTTGCCACAGTAAAGAAGATTACATTGATAAATACGTTAGGTAGCATTCCACATCAAAAATTCTGTTTTTATCATTTACCTACTCGAGGACGAGCAGGAATTAAGCTTGGGGATGCTTGATACGTCTCCAACGTATCTATATTTTTTTATTGTTCCATGCTATTATATTATCCATCTAGTATGTTTTATATGCATTTATATGCTATTTTATATGATTTTTGGGACTAACCTATTAACCTAGAGCACAGTGTCAGTTTCTGTTTTTTCCTTGTTTGTGAGTATCGCAGAAGAGGAAAACCAAACGGAGTCCAATTGACCTGAAATTTCACGGAGATTATTTTTGGACCAGAAGAAGCCCACGGAGTATCGGAGATGGGCCAGAAGAGTCCCGAGGCACCCACGCGGGTGGGGGGCGCGCCCTACCCCCTGGGCGCGCCCCCTACCTCGTGGCTGAGGGAGTCCTGGACAAAGGGGTCCTCGGCGTCCGGCCTGTTAGCCATGGGCCGGACTGATGGGCTGTGAAGATATGAAGACCGAAGACTGCACCTGTGTCCGGATAGGACTCACCTTGGCGTGGAAGGCAAGCTTGGCGATCAAATATGTAGATTCCTTTCTTTGTAACCGACCCTGTGTAACCCTAGATCCTCCCGATGCCTATATAAACCGGAGGACTTAGTCCGGAGGGAGAGAGATTCATTATCATAGTCATACAGGCTAGACTTCTAGGGTTTAGCCATTACGGTCTCGTGGTAGATCAACTCTTGTAATACTCATATTCATCAAGATCAATCAAGCAGGAAGTAGGGTATTACCTCCATAGAGAGGGCCCGAACCTGGGTAAACATTGTGTCCCCTGTCTCCTGTTACCATCGACCTTAGACGCACAGTTCGGGACCCCCTACCCGAGATCCGCCAGTTTTGACACCGACATTAGTGCTTTCATTGAGAGTTCCACTATGCCGTCCCCAAAAGGTTCTGATGGCCCCTTGAATTGTCTACAATGACGGTGTCCAAGGAGAAACCTTTCTTCCCGGACAGATCTTCATATTCGGCGGCGTCGCACTATGGGAAAACTCGTTTGGCCATCTGGAACAGATCGATAGCTTGCCCCTGGCCATCAGGTCAGATTTGTAAGCTTGAACTACGTTGCAGACGTCCGTGGAGACTTGATCTTCGCTGGATTCGAGACCGCAGCAGCCGCTCCCTGTCACACCGATGCACACGATCTAAATCTATCGTCGGACCACACTCAGGAGATCGCTCCCGTTACTGCTCTGGCCTTAGATCCGGAGCAGATCATGCCGTCTGAGGATGGGAAGCTCAACCCCACCATGGAGGCCACAGATTCCACGGCATTGGAGCCGAACATAGACCTAAAGCCACACGACGTCTTTGTCACCGGAACTCCGGGCTCGTTTCTGGTCATAAATTCCGAGCCACGTGCATCTGCGGACGCCGAACTTGACCGCTTATCGATCTTTGAGTGCAGCGCCGCAGACAACTTCCAACATTCGCCCGTTGGCGACATGCTAAACTCATTAAAGAATCTGTCCTTGGCGGGGGACTCACAGCCGAACTATGTACGGTTTGAACTAGAGGCTGATGATGGGGAATTTTGCTTCCCACCCGCCACCCACTTCATAGCCACTGTCGAGGACTTAACCGACATGCTTGACTACGGCTCCGAAGACATCGTCAGTACAGACGACGATGCTGACAAGGAGCAAGGCCAAAACCCGCCATTCACTAGACGACGGACGACCACTTCTTCCTACGACGTATACATGGTGGATACGCCTGAAAAAACTAACAACAATGACAAAGAGGATCCAGTTGAGGATAAACCTCCTGAGAGACAGCCCAAGCGCCGACTTCCTCGACGCCGTTGTAAGTCACGTCGTTCCAAAGACTGCAATACTGGCACCAGAAAAAATAATACTCTGGACGATGCCGAAAACAATGAAGACCCCGTCAAGATAACCTCCGAACAGGGGGGATGAGAAAATGAGCAAGTTAGCCCTGATGAACAGGCCATACACGAAGATTCGAAGGATAGTAATTATCTTCTGCTCTCCGAGGAAGAGGAAAGCCTCGGCAACGAGGATTTCATCGTGCCCGAGGAACCTCTCGAGCAGGAGCGCTTTAAACGCCGGCTAATAGCCACTGCAAGGAGCCTGAAAAAGAAGCAGCTGCAGCTCCAAGCGGACCAAGATCTGCTCAATGACAGATGGACCGAAGTCCTGGCCACCGAAGAATACGGCCCTAGTGGCCCAGCCAAAAATTACCCGAAGTGTATATTGCTACCTCAGTTCGATGACGAGGCGCTGGAGCCCATACCATCATCGCACAATGCGGCAGGCCGACCACAACTCGGTCAGGATAAAGCGGCAACTCAAGCCGAACACCAGACCGCCCCACCTCGCCATAAAGGCAAGAATAAAACAGCTCGGGGTTGTACATATGACCTTCGGCAGGACTTGGACAGTAGAGCAGGACACACAAGATCGATCTACGGATCGCGAGGACGTGCCTCGACACGCGACGACGGCTACCTATTCAGACGTGACAAACCTAGCCATACCCGGGCCGAAAACTGCAAATGGACTCCATCGGAGGTACGTCGCAGTGTGACCCAATATAGAGGCGCCACACACCCTCTTTGCTTCACAAGCGAAGTAATGGAGCATGAATTCCCAGACGGGTTCAAACCCATGAATATCGAATCATACGACGGAACAACGGATCCCGCAGTATGGATCGAGGACTTCCTCCTCCATATCCACATGGCCCGCGTAGATGACCTTCATGCCATCAAATACCTACCACTAAAACTCAAAGGACCAGCTCAGTACTGGTTAAACAGTCTGCCGGAAAATTCTGTCGGCAGCTGGAAAGATTTGGAAGAGGCCTTTCACGACAACTTCCAAGGAACATATGTCCGGCCACCGGATGCCGATGACTTAAGTCACATTGTCCAGCAGCCCGGAGAGTCAGCCAGGAAGCTCTGGACTAGGTTCTTAGTTAAAAAGAACCAAATCATCGACTGTCCGGACACGGAAGCCCTTGCGTCCTTCAAACACAGCGTCCGGGATGAATGGCTGGCCCGCCACCTCGGTCAAGAAGGACCTAAATCCATGACAGCCCTTACCACTCTAATGACCCACTTTTGCGCAGGAGAAGACAGCCGGCTCGCTCGTAGAAGCAACAACGCCAGCGACTCGGGCACTTCCGAAATCAGAGACGGCCATGGCAAGCCACGACGCAGCAAACACAAAAGTCGCAATGATAATGAAAGATCACGCGACACAACGGTCAACGCCGGATTCAGCAGTCCCAAACCCGGCCAACAGAAAAAGCCATTCAAGGCAAACAGAGACGGAGCATCCAATCTAGACAGGATACTGGATCGACCCTGCCAGATTCATGGCCACCCCGATAAACCAGCTAATCATACCAACAGAAGCAGTTGGGTCTTCAAGCAGGCCGGCAAGCTCAACGCTGAACACAAGGGGAGGAGGCCGCCAGGCGATAGGGACGACGAAGAGATTCACCAACCAAATACCGGGGGTCAGAAGCAATTTCCCCCTGAAGTAAAAACAGTGAACATGGTATACGCGACACACAACCTTATAAGGGAGTAGGAGAAGCACCCCCTCCGGACCGAAGATTATACTACGGCAACTTCAGTACAAAACGGTCTTATTAAACCGCATACTTTGTTGGCCATTAAGCGACCGGTCTCCATTCAACAGGATCGACCAATCCCGGAGCAGAAGTAGCAGTTCGGCTTCCGGCGCCCACCTCATATACCTGCGAAATTTGTATCGCACATACATCACTACGCACTTAAGATACCATGGGCATCGGCGGAAGCACAATACGGACAAGCCTGCAAGCATTCCTGTAACATTTTTTCTCTACATTACTCTTTCTTTCTTCATTATCTATTAAAAATAGGTGACACAAAGGACAACATCTAACTGACTCTATCGGAGTTCGGATCCGTACACTCACCTAAAGGGCTACTTCCGTCAAGGATTCCCCTCGCCGAGGACGGGTGGCGCAGACGTGCGACATGAGGTCCAAAATAACTTTTTGTAGACCGCACTCTTTATTTCGAGCCTGTAATATGCCTTTTTCCTCCGCCTTCGACCCTGGGTATGTCAAATAGCCGGGGTTGTGGCCTTTCTATCTATAAAGTAACCATTGGCATATCACTCAGGTCCCAGTAAACACAATCCGCATTAATCATTCGTTTCTTTTTCACAAGTGAATTTGGCTCCTATGGTTATTTCACAGACATACCTCGGCGTAACCTGCCAGGGGCTTGGTATGGGAACAAATGAGTTGCCAACAAAGTCCGAACAACTTTATAGCATACTTCGGCGTCGCGAGTTTGGCCTTATATGCATCAGCTCCGAATCATGTCTTGGGTCAATGGTTGGGTTGCCCGGCTCCTGTGCTTGCTACCTTACGTTCCGCTCTATCGGCTAGGGTAGTAAAGGGAGAACTACTGCGATTGTGCTTCCGGTTCATCTGGTCAAGCACCTGAGTAGAGAAAGCCGAAAACCGACTGTCATGATGCTGCGAGAGCTGGTCAACCACTCGATGACTTATCGGAATCTGTCGCGATTCCCTCCGTATCATATGAAGGACCTTTTTTTCAGGTCATATATGTAATGCACCATATTGGAATAAGCCGTACACATACCAGGGGCTATATCGTAGTCCCCCCTATAAAACTCCTATGGCTAAGTGAAAGTGTTAACGCCCTATAGTCTGATTGCCTGGTTCGCTGCATTTTCACCTCCTTCATGGACCAAGACGTTGGGTCAAGAGTGATCAAATGCTTTTCCGAACACCCTCGTACTTCCTACGAGGGGGCTGAAGCCGACGACTGGAAAACTTTCAGATTATATAAAAACGGCCGCACAGGAGGAACAAAAGCTTTCGAGCAAAACATAAAAATAGATTAAACTATAAAAATTGTATTTTACAATTCCCATACACCTCACTCGAATATCATGCCTTTCGAGCATTGACCCTCTATCAAGCGGGCAGCCTCTAAGACGTCTTCAAAATAATGCTCCGGTGTGTGATGGTCCTTGCCCTTGGGTGGACTCCTCGCCGCAACATCGATGGCCTTCATCTTCCCCCAGTATGTCTTGACATGGGCAAAGGCCATCCGTGCACCCTCAATGCACGCCGACCGCTTAACAACGTCGATACGTGGCGCCGCATCAACAAGCCGCTGTACCAAGCCAAAGTAGCTATTCAGAATAGGCTCAGTCGGCCACAGTCGGATTACGACGTTCTTCATGGCAGCACCAGATATCCTATGAAGCTCGGCCCATTGGGACATCTGTTCATTTAGCAACAGAGGGCGCTTTGATGCACCAAATTGTGACCAGAAAAGCTTCTCCGTTGCATACCCTTCTCGCGCTTGGTAAAACTGCGCCGCATCGGAAGAACTCTTCGGCAAGTCTAAAAACTCGTCTGGAGAACTCCACACTTGGTTAAGCTGAGCATAGGTCGGGTCGCCGAACTTAGCCTGTAATAAAAAGGGCTTACCGGCTGCGATCTCCCCAGCTTGCCGTATCTCCTCCCGGGCCGCTCTAGATTCGGACCGCGCTTACTTCACCTCTTGTAAGGCCTTGTCAACTTCAGCTGTTTTGGCTTTATTTTCCTTCTCAAGGAATTCACAGCGACCAGCAGCATCCTTCAGTTCGAGCGTCATCATGGATATTTTCTCCTCGTCTTGGCGCCGGGCAGCCTGTTCGGCCTTTAACTCGGCCGATGCCTTTTCGGCAGCCGCATTACTACACCGGGCCTGCTCCTTGGCGTGGGCTAGCTCCGCCCAAAGAACCTCAACTGCGGCAGCACCATCTGCAGCCATGCATATCCCAGTACGCAACTTTCAGCGTCACGCCTATATTACAAACATGTATGTGTAAGGACTGCTCCAAATACATACCTTGCGACTCATCAAGACGCATATTGATTAACGCAATGTCATCCCCTCCCACATCAAGCTGCTGCTGCAGCTAGGCAGTATCAGTAGTCCGGGAAATAGCCAGGGGGGAAGCAGCCTGTGTTCCAGTTAACCAGATTAGTCCTTGAGTGTTTTGTTGATCCTCCGTTCGCCTCCTATGGGAAACCAACCCGAGTCTCAGGGGCTACTACCTATACACAGGTGCATTTTTGCAAATAAAATATAGTTGAAAATATTACATCACAAACCTCGAAGCCTCTTAGCAGGCTCATGAAGGCTTCATTCAATCCGCTCTTCGCAGACAGAATCTTCTCAACCACCATACCCATCAAGGTACGCTGTTCCTCCGAGATAGATGCTTTTCGCAGCATATCCCTCAACATATCCGGCGCCGCCGGGTCTCCGGAAGCCGCTGTAGGAGCACGACCATCCTTTGAAGGAACCCGTTCACCTGTCTCCAGAATCATCGCTGGCTGAAAACCGGATAGTCCGGGGCCTTCATTGTTGGCCCCCGAATCCCGGACGATGGAAGATCCACCTTCGGGTACTGCCTCTTTCATCCCCCGCACTGCTTGTTGATAAAAAAACCCCTCCGAGATGACACTTCGGAGTCGTCCGCCTTATTGGGCGAGGAGGTCGGGGGAGGCGTCTCGCTTTCCATCATCTCTAGGAGGAGATCTCCCGAAGAAGAGGATTGCCCAGGAAAATTATGTGCTGAACTGTAAAAATACACAGGCACGTCACATGTCTCTTCGGTAACAGGAAAGGAACGTCATGCGATCAAAGCACCCTGGATTCACTTATGATTTGGTCGAGGGCTTGTCCTCACGACGGAGCTGTTCAAGGGTGCTGCCTTCCAATCCCGAGCCGCCCGACGGTGGCATCTTGCCCCTCTTGGGAGACCGCCCCTCCCAACCTTCGGAGGTAGCCCTTTTCTTCCTGAGTGGAGAAGGGATACTTGCTTCTCCTTTGCCTTTGTCTTCGGGCGAGGAAATGTCGATTTCTCCGGACGCGGTATCTAATTTACCTCCGGAATGAAGGTCATCCTGGGTCTTCCTACTTTCCACCTTGCCATCCTCTACCGGCGCCTGGTACGGTGCCGGTACCAGCATCCTTGTTAACACGGGGTCCGCTGAGTCTTCGGGAAGAGGGGCCGGACACCTAATCCGTTCCGCTTTCTTTATCCAGCCCTGGAAAAAGATGGTTTGCTTAGTGTCTTACCACAGGATACCTGATTAGGAGGTGTTCGGTCGACGGATACTTACCGTGGTGTCCGGATGGTTGCAGTCAAGGCCGGTATCTTCGGTGGTGTCCGGCCATTGTTTTTCGTTTCCCGAAAAATAATTTCCACATTCCTTCGTGCGTAGTGCCGAAGAAGTGCTGAAGAGTCCGTGTCCCTTCGAGGTTAAACTCCCACATGCGGAGAGGCCATCGCTGGCATGGCAGGATCCGGTGGACTAGCATTACCTGAATAACGTTGACAAGATTGATGTCCTTCTCAATGAGGCTTCGGATGCGACTCTGCAGAGTCCGCACTTCGTCAACTGATCCCCAGTCCAACCCCTTATTAATCCATGATGCAAGCTGAATTGGGGGGCTGGATCGGAACACAGGCGCAGCTGCCCACTTGGAACCACGAGGCTCGGTGATATAGAACCACTCCTGCTGCCATAAGTCGGAAGATTCTGTGAAGGATCCTTTTAGCCAAACAGCGCTGGTAAGCTTGCTCACTGAGGCTCCCCCGCACTCCGCCTGCTCCTCCTCTATCAATTGCGGCTTCACATTGAAGGTCTTGGGCCACAAGCCGAAGTGTGGAGGAGTTCGGAGGAAGGCTTCACATGTGACGATAAACGCTGAGATGAGAAGAACAGAGTTCGGGGCGAGATCTGTGGAAATCTACTCCATAATAGAACATGAGTCCCCGGACGAAGGGATTAAGGGCAAACCCTAATCCTCGTAGGAAGTGGGAAACAAACATGACCCTCTCGCCGGATCTGAGGGTAGGGATAACCTGCCCTTCCGTGGGAAGCCGATGGAGGATTTCTGCGGTCAGATATCTTGCCGCCTGAAGCTTCGCAATATCCTCCTCTGTGATAGAAGAAGCCACCCACCGGCCTTGACGGCTGGATCCGGACATGACTGAGGCTTGCGGCGATTGAACCCTGGGTGTTGGAACTCGAGGTAGTAAGGGTCGAGGAAGAAGCAAGCATGGAGAAGACAGACGGGTCTGTACCCCTTTATAAAGACCATGAATATCAAACGCCTCCTCCCGGGCCTTAAAGCTTGCCTATTCCCGAGGAGTTGTACCCTAAAGACGGTTGAGTTATCCACGTCCGTGTCGATAAAGAATCCCTTAATAAGGGGACACGATCTCTGCTTGGATAAGACGTGCCAGTGACAGCCGCATCTCGAAACGTGGGGCAGCAGGCGAAAAAACGGTTCGAAATAATGACCGGACTGACGTGATGTCATGTTGTAAAAAGTTGCCAGAAGATTGGACTTATAAATTATTATGCCCTCTGTGGAAGTATATGCTACTCATGTTGCAGAGCCGAACTCGATCGTCCGAAGACCATTGTGAAGTATCCGAAAAAGAGGGAACCCGCCTTGCAATGCCGAAGATAAATCTGCACGCCAGACTCCTCGTCATTGAAGCCAGGTTCAGGGGCTACTGAGGGAGTCCTGGACTAAGGGGTCCTCGGGCGTCCGGCCTGTTAGCCATTGGCCGGACTAATGGGCTATGAAGATATGAAGACCGAAGACTGCACCTGTGTCCGGATAGGACTAACCTTGGCGTGGAAGGCAAGCTTGGCGATCAAATATGTAGATTCCTTTCTTTGTAACCGACCCTGTGTAACCCTAGATCCTCCCGATGCCTATATAAACCGGAGGACTTAGTTCAGAGGGAGAGAGATTCATTATCATAGTCATACAGGCTAGACTTCTAGGGTTTAGCCATTACGATCTCGTGGTAGATCAACTCTTGTAATACTCATATTCATCAAGATCAATCAAGCAGGAAGTAGGGTATTACCTCCATAGAGAGGGCCCGAACCTGGGTAAACATTGTGTCCCCTGTCTCCTGTTACCATCGACCTTAGACGCACAGTTTGGGACCCCCTACCCAAGATCCGCCGGTTTTGACACCGACAGTGGCCGCCTCGAGGACCCCCCTGACTTGTTCCCGACGCCAACACCTCTTATATATACCCAAACTTCCAGAACATAACCTAGATCAGGAGTTCCGCCGCCGTAAGCCTCTGTAGCCACCAAAAACCAATCGGGACCCTGTTCCGGCACCCTGCCGGAGGGGGCATCCCTCACCGGTGGCCATCTTCATCATCCCGGCGCTCTCCATGATGAGGAGGGAGTAGTTCACCCTCAGGGCCGAGGGTATGTACCAGTAGCTATGTGTTTGATCTCTCTCTCTCTCTCTCTCGTGTTCTTGATTTGGCACGATCTTGATGTATCGCGGGCTTTGCTATTATAGTTGGATCTTATGATGTTTCTCCCCCTCTACTCTCTTGTAATGGATTGAGTTTTCCCTTCGAAGTTATCTTATCGGATTGAGTCTTTAAGGATTTGAGAACACTTGATGTATGTCTTGCGTGGGATACCCGTGTTGACAATGGGGTATTCTATTGATTCACTTGATGTATGTTTTGGTGATCAACTTGCGGGTTCCGTGACCTTGAGAATCTATGCATAGGGGTTGGCACACGTTTTCGTCTTGACTCTCCGGTAGAAACTTTGGGGCACTCTTTGAGGTTCTATGTGTTGGTTGAATAGATGAATCTGAGATTGTGTGATGCATATCGTATAATCATACCCACGGATACTTGAGGTGACATTGGAGTATCTAGGTGACATTAGGGTTTTGGTTGATTTGTGTCTTAAGGTGTTATTCTAGTACGAACTCTAGGATAGATCGAACGGAAAGAATAGCTTCGTGTTATTTTACTACGGACTCTTGAATAGATCGATCAGAAAGGATAACTTTGAGGTGGTTTCGTACCCTACCATAATCTCTTCGTTTGTTCTCCGCTATTAGTAACTTTGGAGTGACTCTTTGTTGCATGTTGAGGGATAGTTATATGATCCAATTATGTTATTATTGTTGAGAGAACTTGCACTAGTGAAAGTATGAACCTTAGTCCTTGTTTCCTAGCATTGCAATACCGATTACACTCACTTTTATCATTAGTTACCTTGCTGTTTTCATATTTTCAGATTACAAAAACCTATATCTACCATCTATATTGCACTTGTATCACCATCTCTTCGCCGAACTAGTGCACCTATACAATTTACCATTGTATTGGGTGTGTTGGGGACACAAGAGACTCTTTGTTATTTGGTTGCAGGGTTGTTTGAGAGAGACCATCTTCATCCTATGCCTCCCACGGATTGATAAACCTTAGGTCATCCACTTGAGGGAAATTTGCTACTGTCCTACAAACCTCTGCACTTGGAGGCCCAACAACGTCTACAAGAAGAAGGTTGTGTAGTAGACATCAACCATGAAATCAGCGATGTAATTACTCGCGTATTCACGGTGCTTTGGGCGGACTACCAAGAAGCCCTCATGCATGAAGTACGGGGCGGCGACACAGCTATAAGGTATCTGCTCAATCCTAATGATGTGGTTCATGTGCAAGGCAAAAAGGCGGACAAACGTAAAATCCAGCTTTTTCAAGTGAAACATGTCAAAGATGTAATCGAATCAAATGAAGAAATTTCCCGCGGGGAATGTGTCGACGTACAACCTTTGTTGTGGCACGTTAACCACGTAGAGCGGGTATCCTGGATTTTCCGAGACGATTAGGCTTTTCTCTCTCCGCAACACATCATCACGAAGACTCCTGAGATCGTCGTATATGGGCTCTACCGCTGCCTAAGGTAGGATCAGATCACCGAGGATATGGTATTTCGCCGCATCTATGACAGGTATACGATCTTCAACCCGAGGCTGTGGAGGTGGCTGGCTCATAGAAGAAGCTTTGTTGCCTTTCCTTGGTCTCTTCTTATGCTTCTTTGCTACTGGAAGGTCGCCTATAATACGTTCATCCTCCGGCAATTCAGGCACCGACTCATCACGCTCAAACCCTGAGTACTCATAGGCGCCAGTATTGAGACATTGTAGAGGGTCATCGTCATCCTCATCGATGGCATCGATATCATGCATTGCTTCTTCGACGTCATCAACGACTAATGGAGCCTCTTCCCCACGCCGTCCGCTATCACCTGACACGACAGGCGATGCTAATTGGGTGGGTGGGGTGTTGGCGTTCATACCTTGCTGAGGCTGCGTGGTCGTGGTGTGCTCCCGGCCGCTTCCAGACGAAGCAGACTCTTTGGCCGCAACAGGATCCAACTCTTGCAATCGCCAAGCCGCCACGTACGGGGTCTCGTCGTCATCTCCCCCTAGTGCTACTGGAGGAGCCAAATTCTCATGGCCTGGTTTGACACTGGCCATGGAAACCTTGAAGATGTCAGGGGGGATCGGTCGGTTGTGGAACAATTGTTCCTTCGGCTTCACTATCGTCGCCTTTCCCACGTCCACCTTCTGGCCGCTAATGGTGTACAGTATGGTGCACGGGGTTACGTCAGCCTGCAAAGACATATCTGCAACGTGACACATCTGAAAGGCAACGGAAATAGGAGATTATACATATATTGAAGAGGGCTGGTGTGACAGGTACCGTGAGGGCGTCGAGCTCAGCCAAATACGAAGCCCCGCCGAGCACGCCAGAGACGGAGGACGGGCTGCTAGCGGGTGCGGGAGCAGGTGCGCTAAATGAGCTGCTTCTGAAGAAGTTGGAAAGGGGAAAGTCCGCTGCTTCTTTATCTGGATTTTGCTTGGTCCAACTGACGATAGCCGGGACCAAGACACTATACGAAGCTGCCATCTCCTCTCTTGTGGCAGCTACCGCTGCTTTGACTGTCTCAACTGATTCCTTATCAACCGCAATCTCAACCTTCTTGTTGATATTTTCTTCATTTAACCTCCATCTTTCCTTTCTCTCCTCCGTGATCTCACGGTAGTACTTCTTCCACGTGGAGCCGTCTCCGACGCCATGCACACGTCCATACGATGGCCAAGTGTCCAGCGGGAGTCCTTTCAATATGTTCAAGGCCTGGTTGAATGGGGTGTCCCACTTGGGCCTCGCCAATGCCTCAGACCGCGAGTCGCTTTCGGCCGCAATCCCGTGCTGCCTTTCTGCAAAAGGAACGTGGATCGTTTACAAATGTGACTAAACGTGCTGTCGAATTGATCAGAAGCTAAAATTAGTACTACAAAAAATAGACACATCCGTGACATTTTGGGCCGAATGAAAATCTTTTCTGTCATACTATGACACTTCTATGACGATAATTGTGACAAAACCCGGTATCATCATAGATGTGGTGGGGTCCTACTTCTATGACAAAAAATTATGACAGAAAATGGGCTTTTCGTCCTGGGCGGGCCGGAGATGCAGCTGCATGACATTCTTTGGGCCGTCCATGACAGAAAAAACCGTGGTAGAAGCGAGGGCACGGAAAATATCGGGGAGTCCCCGGTTACGGTGTGTGGTCGGGGGCCGAGCGATGCGCGTTTCTCTCGTACGTATGCGTGTGTGCGAGGCGTTGGGCTCTAACTGAACCCGAGTGATTGCACTGCAGACTACGCGTTACTGAACCCGAGCGATCGATCGATGGCTGTTAATTGTACCCGATCGAGCGATTCCTTCGCTACTGCTGCTAACTGAATCCGATCGATGCTGCCTCTGGATGAACAGTGAGCATTGCAGGGGGGTTGGATGAACAGTTCCTGATGGGGGTGGATGAACAGGACCCCGTGGTGTTGCCTCTAGATGAACAGTACCCCGATCGATCGAGCCGGTTGGGGCTAGATGAACAGGACCCCGTGGAGGCCAGGATGAACAGGACCACCCCGTGGAGGGCAAGATTAACAGTAGACGGTGGAGGGCTGGATGAACAGTAGCCCGTGGAGGGGTGGTTGAACAGGAGCCCGTGGAGAGGGCTGGTTGAATAGTAGCCGGTGGAGTAGCGCGCGGTGGAGGCTGGATGAACAGGAGCCCGTGGACGAACAGTCGCAGGTGGAGGCTGGAGGAGGTCGACGGTGGATGAACAGTAGCCCGTGGAGGCTGGAGGGGGTCGACGGTGAAGATGAACAGTATCCCGTGGAGTCCCGTTTTGCTGTAGGCCACATCCCTCCCGATGAACAGGACCCCCATTTCGACCGTAGCGCTCCAACACAAGTCCGTTTCCTGTGTTTTGCGGTATGCCACACCCCTCCCGATCAACAGGACCCCCGTTTCGACCGTAGGAGGTTCGTTTCCTCCATTTTGCGGTACGCCAGACCCCTCCCGATGAACAGGATCCCGTTTCGAACGTGGCCGGTCGAACACAAGGCTGTTTCCTCCGTTCTGCGGTACGCCAAGCCTCGTTTCCATCGGCTGTTCCATCCAAGCCCTCCCGATGAACACGACGACTCATTCCGTTCCGACCCAGCCGGTTGGCTCCCCATGAACACGACGACGACACTGTTTTTCCGTTCTGACCCAGCCATTTACACGAGCCCTGGCCGTATGTACGCGCGAGTAGGCGTTCGAGACCCCGCCAGTATGTACATACGTGGTCGTATTTACTTTCTTGCACCCTGGCCGCTGTACGTACGTGTACATGCTACGTGCGCGCCTCTACTATGACACGTGCGCGCCTCTACATCGACCAGTATGTATGTACACGTTCGCGGCCAGAATGACAATGCTACGTACGCTTCGACTAGGTGGGTCCCGACTGTCAGGCATTTCCTTGCGTGCGAAGATGTAGCTGGTGGGTCCCAGCAGTCAGGGGGGCGAATCGTTTTTTTGCCCGGACGCACTTCCTTGCGTGCGAAGATGTAGCTGGTGGGTCCCAGCAGTCAGGGGGAAATGTTTTTTTTCACGAAATACGGTGGCCCGTCCGGTGGGTCCCCGCTATCAGGTGGAGGAATAATTATTTTGCGCGTAATAAGGAGGCACTTCCTTGCTGTGGTCGTGGACCCAGCTGTCAGCCTCTCCACGTACAGTACTCTTCCAGTCTTCCGATGGAAGTCGTTCCTTGACCATGTTGACCACGCCGCGTCGAGAGCACCAGGGTGGTGGACGACGGTGAGGCCTAGGAAGGTGATGACATGGAGCCGGGGAAGACGCGGCAGAGGAAGCCCGCGCGGAGAGGAGTACGAGGGTTCACTGGTTCGGCTGCGGTGTGAGGCTGTCGTCGCCGCAGGGCCTGGCCAGCGGTGGGAATAGTAGGGGGCGGTGAGGTCTCCGTGGCAGCATAGCCGGCCACGGGAGGCAGGAGCATGCGGCACGACCGGCGCTGCTTTGGGCGGCTGGAGCAAGAAGACCAGAGGTTGAAGAAGCACCACGGCCGTTGGATGGACATCGTACGGTCACTGGAGCTAGAATCGTTCATATTGACTAAGTTGACAAAGCACTCCGTCCCCGTCAACTTAGTAGGCCCAGGTGGGTCCCAACTAGCAGGGGGAGTATTCATTTTTTTGTGCGTAATAAGGAGGCACTTCCGGTGGGTCCGAGCTGACAGCGGGGGGAACGTTTTTTTCGCGAAATACGGTGACCCGTGCGGTGGGTCCCAGCAGTTAGGGGGGAAACGTTTTTTTCGCAAAATATGGTGGCCCGTCCGGTGGGTCCCTACTGTTAGGTGGAGGAATAATTATTTTCCGCGTAATAAGGAGGCACTTCCTTGCTGCGGCTGTGGACCCAGCTGCCAGCCTCTCCACGTACAGTACACTTCCGATGGAAGTCGTTCCTTGACCACGTTGACCACGCCGCATTCCGTTGCATGCATGCGTCCATGGGCGTGGTGCGTCCCCACTATCAGCCTCTCACATACAGTCATGTTCCGATGACTCTCGGTTGTTGACCACGTTGACCATACCGTGCCGAGCGCACCAAAGGCCGGTGGACGACGGCGAGGCCCCAGACTGGAACGACTCGGAGATGGGGAATACGGGGCAGTGGAGTCACAGATGGAGAGGAGTGGGAAACTTGACTTGTTCGGGTGCGCGGCAGCACAGCCGCGGTGCCGCCCACGGGAGACAGGAGCAAGAACAGAGGCTGAAGAAGGAGCACGGCTGTTGGATTAACATACAACGGTCCAGCTGCTAGAATCATTTGTTGATTAAGTTGACAAATCCCTGCGTACACGTCTGCTTAGTGGGTCCCAGCTGTCAGGTGGAGGAAACATTTTTTTAGCTTAATAAGGAGGAACTTTCCTTGCGTGCGACCATGGACCTCGTGGGTCCCAGCCGTCAGGCTCTCCACGTACAGTCCTCTTCCGATGACTCTCATTTGTTTGACCATGCCGCACCAAGTGCAGCGAGGCGGTGGACGACGGCGAGGCCCCGGACGGGAACGACTCGGAGATGGGAAGACGCGGCAGTGGAGTCGCAGATTGAGTGGAGGAGAAGGGTTATAATTGGTTCTGGTGCGGCGTGGGGCTGCAGTCGGTGGAGAATAACAGGAGGTGTGGAGGGGGGAGGGATAGCCTGGCCGACGGTGGGGTAGCGCTTCGCAGCGATGCGTGTTAAGCAGAGCCGCTAGCCGCCGGAGGCCGAACCAGGCGGTCCCGACGACGCTGGAGGAAGAAGACGAGAGATTGAAGGTGCATGCCGACCAAGTTGACAACGCCCTGCGTAGGCTTCGACCTATTGGCCCACATGTCAGCCTGCAAAAATGTGGCATATATTTAACCCATGTTTTCTAGAATGTACAGTCCATTTGCTGGGCTGGGTGAACAAATAATTTCGTGCCAATGCGGCCCATTTATATTATCTAAGAAATCCCAGCCCATTTGCACTTCCTTCAAATACACGAATTAGCTGGGCTCGTTATATATATATAATGTTATGTTAGAAGGAGCAATTAATATAAAAAATAAACCGGAGAGGCACATTTTATATATACATAATTAACAAATTAGCGAGTTACTGCTCAACATAAAAATGAGCGCGTTATTATTACATTGGTCCTTAAAATCTTCGCAAGCTTTTGTACACAATCACAAGGATTTTCCTTGCCTGTGAGTCAAAAACAACCAGGATTTTCCTTGCCAACTTCTGTTAAACATTTACTTTTATAAGTTAATAACACGTGGGATGTTTTCATAATGTATATATAAGTCTCTATAAAATATACGATAATAGTAATAATATAAATATATATAATGTGTTTAAAAAAATACATTGGGCTGCCGATCTTTAAGAAAAAGCCCATAGGCCGGTATGGACCTCAAAAAATAACTTGAAACCACTGTCACCCGTATGTCGTGGGCTACGCATGTTAAAATACAAAACCTAGGCCTAGCTGATACTTGTTCACCCTCTGGAAAAAAATGATACCAGATCCCCGAGCGAACTGGATTATAGAGGGGGCCGGCGGCACGACTGAAGAAGCACATCAAGAGAGATTTTTTTCTTCAGTGGATGGCTCTTGATGGCGTTTTTTTACTTGCCTATGCACCATACAACTTGTATTTTTAGCCTCCCAGTCCGTGGTGGACCAGCAACCCATTTGCTAGGCGGGCCAACCTACAGAAACCAGCACTCGATTTTTCATCAAGCCCCCAAAACAACGCAGTACTATGTTTGTTTTGAGGCCGAAAACATTACGGCAGGGGTTGAGCGGGGGAGGGGGCAAGACAGAGCAAAAAGATTAAAAAGAGTTGATGCGCCATTGCTACCCTAACAAAGCAGGTGCAATTCTTCTCGGGAAGAAGGTGTGCTGTTGACACCCACACGTCACATACCCCACAGTAGGCATACTAACAAGTTCACACACAAGGACAACAGAAAAGGTAAACATTCGTATCAAACTCAGGTTCACAGGACACGTTCATATTCATAGCCAACATTCACTATCAACAACTCAAAAGATTCATATATACACAAGTTCAACATGTCTATGGATCCAAATGATTGATAGATCACACAAAAATATTCATAGATAATTCACAAAAAGATTCAGATATACACATGTTCAATATGTTTATGCATCCAAATGATTGAGATCACAACCAATATGATCCATGGACAAACTTTAATTACCTAGGGTACAGACTGGTAAATGGTGTTCAGTCGGAGGTACTTCTTGCTAAAATTAATGCTTGTATGAGTAAACTTTCGAGTACATAAGAGGCAGCACAGACAATCTAAACTTTGCTTGTAGGTTTATCCTCAAATAGTGGCCTCGTGCCGAGGGAGGTTTGAGCAACTTGGCCACTACTTTCATCCAACTAGTTTACTGGCTCATCTTGGTCCTGTAGCTCGCCAAAATTCTACATTGTAGACTGGTAAATGGTGTTCAGTCGGAGGTACTTCTTGCTAAAATTAATGCTTCTACGAGTAAACTTTTGAGTACATAAGAGGCAACACAGACAATCTGAACCTTGCTTGTAGGTTTATCCTCAAATATTGGCCTCGTGCCGAGGGAGGTTTGAGCAACTTGGCCACTACTTTCATCCAACTAGTTTACTGGCTCATCTTGGTCCTGTATCTCGCCAAAATTCCACATTGCAGACGAGAAAGGAGGCGGTTGAGAAAATGAACCACCCAAATTTTTTGTGCAGTTCAACTGAAATGGAGCATCCCTGGCGTGCAGACTGATTAAGTGCCAGATGAATGTACGCGTCAACCAACTTGTCTGGAATCTTTAGACTCCATGCCATACAGTTCGCTACCATATGTGCAGATAACCAAAAGGCACAAGTTGGGACCAAAGACTGGACTGCGTTTTTCTGGGCTATGCGCCAAGCAATATTTTTGGCGTTCACTCTCCTAATACTTGGAGTTTAACAATTGGTTGACGCTGGTTGATACTCGAATGAATATATGCACTTCTTCTTGTCAACATCGATGCTTGTCTGAGTGAACTTTGGAGTACATAGCAGCAACATAAGTACCCGTCCATCTGATCTTTTTGTGCAGTTCTACTAAAATCACCCAATGTAATGATTTGCCTGCGAGTTTAGGCTCCAAGTTACTCCTTTATGAAATCGGCAAACAGTAGCACAATACCAAATTACCAATACATATGACAAGCACAATAATCAGGATGAAGACCAGTACCAACCTGTGTGAGGTAGCATATCAATTACTATTTCCTTTGACTAGAAGCTGAGATAAGCCAAGCGACTGACAACAAAGGAAGAATGCAAGCCGAGATTAGCGACTAACAGGAAAGGAAGGAAGCCGTCGAGGCAATGAAGCACCCAAAGCTTTTGTGCAGTTCCACCAAAATCGAGCATCCATGTTGGCACATATATTGAGAGAGTGAGATTACTGTAATAGTGGGACTAGTTGATGAAACATACACTAACAAATAGAAGCACCCTCATTAACTTAATGGGTAAAGTTAGCATTCCCTCCCCGCTCCACCACATGATTCACCTCATAGACAAACATACACACGTACATGATTCAGCATAGGGTGCTACTAAAGATTTGTTTACCTCCGACAGGAAAATTAGGCAACAATAAATTAGTGGTACTTAAGTACTCCTAATTAATTAAGTGAGACATCAGAAGTGGAAGGGCTCCCTGGAGGATCGTCTCACATGTAAGGTAGTCATTGCCGGAGCCCTTGAATGGCCTCGACTGAGGCCTCTAGCTTCAGCAAGATCGCCTTGGCACTGTTTACTCTTCTTCTTCTTCCTCTTCATGCTCTGTTTCTCAGTCTCCTCACCAGTTGGTGAAACCAAGTACATGATTGGCCTTCTATTTCAGAATTGGTTTTGTCAGTGAGGGAGTACAAGTGTACTAGTAAAAAATAGCATTATTTTCTCATGGCAGTCGCAAAATAGAGATGAACACATGCATTAAATATCATTCTTACCTAAAGGAAGGTTATGGTGCCAATATGGATGATGAGGATTGGAACACAGATCTCCCTTTGTGCAGTTCCACCAAAATGAACCAACTGTTCCATTCTGACATTCCAGTTAAATAGCACAAAAGTCACTTCTTTTAAGAAGAGTTTTGTGCAGTGCACCAAAAGGTCACAACAGCAACCAGGTGAAATCGATATCCCTGTTTGCACAAAAAGCTACAGAGGAAACAGTCAGAGTCTCAAACAATTACAGGCAAAAACATTTGGCTAAACTTGTCATGGCTTATAACAGTGGCATGGCTTCATTTTTACCAGGGGCATTAGATTAAGAACAGCTAAATATTTGGTATAAGGGCATGGACAGTGGGTGCACCAGCAGTCCAACACCATGTACCTAAACAGGGGCATAAAGTGGTGATTCATAGTTTGTTGCCCCGAGAAACAAACATCTAAGAAACATATCTGGGTTGGTCCCATTTTTGTTCACTCTAGCCACCTACTCCTATGTGTGGATAGCAAATCTAGTCCTGGTCATACCACTGTGTACAGCGTTACCCCTATATTTCCCTTTTCGACCAAGAGACCGGTTGGATGACCAGTCTGTACTACTTTCACCCCCTTTCCTTCCTGTTTGTACCAAGTCCAATGTACTACATACTAAATTCCCCCACCCCCACTTTGTTTCTTGTTTGAACCAAGTACAAGATTCGACTCCATGAAGTAGCTTCACCTCTAACAATAGAAGAAAAAAATAGGTGACGTTGGACCATTCGATCGAGAGGGGCTGAGAGGTAGAAAATGATGCACATGCAGCGATGTAGCAAGCTAGGGAAGTAGAGCTAAGGCGGTTTCGAAGGAAGATATACCTGAAGGTCGTCGGGATGTGGATAGGTGGGCGGCGGGAGGTCGGATCCGCCCACACTAGGGCAACGACGAAGGGATCGGAGGACCTCTCACGCCAGCGCTCGGCCAGAGATAACGGTGCGGCCGGCAGTGCGTCTCCTCCCTCGTTGTTGATGACGGCCTAAACGCTGCCCCTCCTCCCCTTCACCGGCGGAGGGGGATACGTCCGGATCTGTAACCAGCGGTGAGGATAGAAAGACAGTGTTTTTTGAAGGGAGAAAGACAGTGTTACCACCCCTATCTTGTTTAGATATGGAGAGGATGAGAGTGTGTGAATAGAGCAACCCTAGCAAGCAAGCGCGGAGGCTCCGGCCTATATATACGTAGTGGGGTAGTTTTCCTTTTTCACTCCATCAAAACAATCGTTTAAAATTGTGTACTACGTGCCAGGTCGCCGTTTTTTAGTTGTTGATTGTTTTTTGAGATAGCTACCCGCTTGTTCCAAGTGGTGTTATGGTGTGCCAGGTCGCACTTTTTTTTGAGGGTGCCATGTCACACATTGCATCATTCAAGTCTGGTACAAGTCCCTCCATTAAATGAACAACCACCCCTCATAAAAATTGTGAACAAGCCCACGGCTAAAATTATCGGAAACGTGGGTTGCCCCAACATGCATTATTATTTATATTTTCTACTCCCTCCATCCTAAATATAAGTCTTTTTTATTAGCCACACCTAAGACAAGAATTTTTTTATTAGCAGTGAACCCCACATGTCATAGACAAAAAAAAGTGTGGCAAGATTCACTTAGGCAAGCCAAAGTGTGTCTAACAATTTGAGCAACTCAAGTTAGGCAAGTGTGGCAAGTGTGGGAAAAATAATGTGGCAACATAAGACAAACATAGTCACAATCCAAACAGCCCCGTAATTTTTTGTGACATGCATGAAAATTTGGTTAGTTAGATTTATAGTCAAAATTTGGCAAGGTGCATCAAATCAACACATGCAAGTATCAAAAGGGAGGTCACGGCATGCATGCATGCGTTGTACTCCCTCTGTTTCCAAATATAAGTCTTTTTAGAGATTGCAACAAGTGACTACATACAAAGCAAAATATGTCTACATACATCCGTATGTAGTAGTCCATTTGAAATGTGTAAAAAGACTTATATCGAGTGCAGTGCTTTGATGTGTCGCGTCAACTCGTACAAGACTGAGAAGTTTGATTACTACAACGCCCCCTCCCTCGCGCATGAGTGTGGTGGCTGGCAGGACTAGTAGGAGCTTTCGCTACACGCTTCTTGACGGCGGCGAACCTGCGGATGGAGTTGACCATCATGTCGTCCATGCGAGAGGCGAAGCCGGCGTCGGCGAGGGCTACGATGCCGGCGGTCGCCAGCACCGTCTGGAAACGCTGCGTGGTGCGGGGCCGCAGGCCGACGCCTTGGATGATTTGGCACAACCGACTGCCGCTCGCGACCATCGCTTCCATAGGTGCTTCTGGCTTCTGGTCACTTGGTCTTGGCGGGGTGGGGATTTGCCGATGGTCGGTTTGCTCAATTACGGCCCCACCTCACAGTGAAAACGTTACTACTGGAATAAAAATGCCATATACTCCTATACTAATAAAACATTAAGGCCACGAGGCGATGCAGTGCTGGTTACATGAGGCAAGAAGAAGAGATGCATCCATCGACGACGTCCACCTCCTCGACTCAGGGCGCCGGCCCACCGAACGACGGCTAAATAGTAGCGGCTTTCGTGGCCAGGTCGACGTGCTTCTGAACAATGGCGTCCAAAGATTCCAGCCGCTGGAAGAAGGCCAATGTCTTTCTGTCCTCGCTGGCCTTGTAGTGGCCTATGTAGACGATTTCCTCATAGACGTGGATGTGCAGGTCGACGGTTTCTTGCATGGCGAGATGCTGCGCGACGAGCGCGGCCTCGAGGTGCACATTCTTCATCGCGACCTCCGGCAACTGCAGGGCCACCAGGGCTTGAAAGAGTTCGTCACCATGGAGGCCGATGAGGGTGGCAGGCAATGAGGAGCCTGGGCGCGCGGGCTGGAGCAGTACGACAAGGTCGTCCGCGCGCTTCTTGACGGCGGCGAACTTGCGGATGGAGTTGACCATCATGTTGTCCATGCGAGAGGTGAAGCCGGCATCGGTGAGGGCTACGATGCCGGCGGTCGCTAGCACCGTCTGGAAACGCTGCAAGGTGTGGGGCCGCAGGCCGGCGCCTTGGATGATTTGGCACAGCCGACTACCACTCGTGTCCATCGCCTCCATAGGTGCTTCGGGCTTCTAGTCACTTGGTCTTGGATTGGAGTGAGCAGTGTTGCGCAGAGACTAAGGAGTAGATGGATTGGAGTGGTGGGGCGCCTTTATATGATAATCCAAACTCTGTTGCATTCACATCGTGCTGGCTCTATTCTACTTCTCCAATTAATTCCCTCTGCTCCTTCAAAAAAAAATTAATTCCCTCTGCATGTAGAGTAATTTGAGGATGCATCATTGACCATTCAATGTCTCGGGAACCGCTACCCTCTCCCTCCTTGGCATTCAAGCACCTATGGAGGCAACAGCCACTCGCGTCTATCGCGTGTCAGGAGATGTTCCCGTCGACGACGAGGTGCCTATGGTGACCTCGTAAATTTCAAGATGATAGTACTAGTATACTCAATATTGTGCACCGCGACCAAGGCCGAGAGGAAAACGAGAGAACTACGTATTTATTTACGGTGTAGATTCACTCATTTTGCTCCATATGTACTCCGTCTTGGTGTAGTCTAGTCACTTGTTGAAATCTTAAGAAAGGCAAATACTCCTTTCTGGTTTACAGGGCTATACTAGCAAGTACTTACTACAATAGTGGGCTCACATAGCAATTTTGTCTCATGCAAGAGCCTGGCTATATGCGTGCTCCAAGGTTCACAACTGCCACGTTCGGGTTGCACTTGGCTCTTCGCCTCTTCGAGAAGACGAACAATGATGTTACTACTACTGCTTCTACAGTATCGAATCCACTGCTGCATGTCCATCCACCGCGAGTGGGAGGGATAGCTTGTTGTTGTACTATATAAGCAAAAGCCGGTCCTTGTCTGCGAGCCACCGCGCGCATGGGCGAGGGAGAAGGTGTGTAGTAGTAAAATCAAGCTTCTCCTCGTTGTACGAGTTGACACGACACATCATAGCACTGGCCCCACATGGTTGCCTCTAAACTTGGCTGAAAGACCCGCAGTGTACAATACTCCATTTGCTGCAACCTCTAACATTTACCCCACCACAAATTAAAATATATAGTCCTGTCTTGACTAGATGAGCGTGCAAACTAGAATCACCAGGATGACAGGTAGGGCCAGAAGATAATTTTAATCAAAAAATATAGCATGGAGCCGACCCCAACGATTTTAAGCTTACAGGCATGGTACACGCTATCCTAGACTACTCTACACATGAAACTGCCACATGAGCGTCCGGGCTGCGCTTGGCTCTTCGCCTCTTCGGGAAGTCGAACAAAATGATGGAGTACTACTGCAGTGGAGGAGTACTACAGTATGCTTCTGGCCATCTGACAATGATTGAACTGCTGCATGTCCACCACGTACGGGAGGGAGAGCATGTAGCGAACGAAAGCTTCTCCTAGTCCTGCCAGCCACCACGCTCATGGGCGAGGGAGGGACGCAGCTTCATTGACTTACTGCTCCTGCCTTTGCGTCCATGACAGGTGGGCCCAAGAGGTCGGTGGCCCACCTGTCATGCAGCCAAAGGCAGGTGCGGTTAAGGCGAGAGGGCGTTGTAGTAATCAAACTTCTCGGTCTTGTACGAGTTGACGCAACACATCAAAGCACTGCACTCGATATATTTCAATAATTTGCGTTTACCGATGCATTAATTACAACGCATGCATGCATGCCGTGACTCTCCTTTTGATACTTGCATGTGTTGATTTAATGCACCTTGAAGTAGTATGAATATGTGACGGTAAAGCTTTGTAATGCCCCGGCCCTAACAAAGCGAGAGATGGTTGTGCACGAGGAGGGCGAGATCATGCAGACGGAACAGGACCCGACGATGGAGCTCTCTATGGTCTCGATGGACCTCACCTTGCTCCACTGCCCCTTGTGCCTCCGCCCCTTGAAGCCTCCAGTGTATGAGGTTCGAATACACCTCGTCCGTTTGACTGATCGAGCAAGGTGCAGGTTTCTTGATTGATGTGTTGTTTGATTGATTTGTGCAGTGCAAGGGAGGGCACCTGGCTTGCGCGGACTGCCGCGTCGAGCGCCCCGGGAACCAGCAGCAGTGCCAGAAGTGCGAGCGCGGCGGTGGCTTCGACGTGCGGAACACGGCGGTGGACGCCGTCCTCTCCTCGGTGAGGGTGGAGTGCCCGCACAAAGGCTGTGGGCTCTACGTCACTTACCACAAGCTCGCCGATCACCAGAGCGTGTGTCCGCTCGCGCCCTGCAAATGCCCCGTGCCCGTCTGCAGCTACGAAGGCCCGCCGCCGTGGCTCTCCCACCACATCAGCACCGTGCATCCCATGCCCGTGCACAGGATCCAGTACAGCAAGGCGCTCCAGGTGCAAGTGCCACTGTCGGAGCCACGACTCTTGCTGTTTGCGGAGGAGGACGACCGCATGTTTTTCTTGGTCGGCGGCGTGCTCGACATCGGCGCGCCTATCGCCGTTTCGGTCGTCTGCATCTGAGCGGGGGCGTCCCCACTGCCACACTACGTGGCCAAGGGGTGGGCGAACGGCCCGCCGGGGGAGCCCAAAGGTAGGACCGACGCCGTCAAGGTGGAAATGGAGGTGGCAAGCAGCAGGGATCCCGGCGACGTCGCCGTGCAGGAGCTGACCTTCTTCACAGTTCCACCCAAGCTGCTGGCTGGGGCTAAGCTGGTGTCCCTCCACATTCAGATTGACAAGCTCACGTCCTAAATGATTCTACAGTTCCTTCTGTTTATCTTAGTAATATGCTAATATAGGGGTTAGCTCAGTCTACTTTAGCTTAAGAGATGGTGGGTTTTGGTGGCGATGCAGCAATTACCTCGACATCAGATCAGCAGTGAAAGTAATTTCGAACAGTCGAATGGATATTTTGTGTCTGTTGGATATAAAGATCCTTTGGGTAAGAAGTAACAGCTTATATGCTTTTTTTTCGAAACGGAACAACGATACTAGTATAATTTTTGTTGACATGCACTAATATTTTCGAAACAGACGTCGGGCTGTAGCTAGAAGGGCGGTTGGGACGCGGCATCGGCCCATACGGTGACCCCCGATTGGGCCACACCGACTGTGGATTTTCTCCCTCGCCGATGTTGACCGCGTCTACGCAGAACATTGTTCCCTTCCCCCAGCTGCGGGATCAGGCCGGATATGTGACCAGCGGTGTGGCCACCGTCGTTCTATGCTTGTGAAGAGAGCAACCCAAGCAAGCAGGCTTGTAGCTTAGGCTCCTGCTAGTGTATATATAGTGGTTTTCTTTTTCTCTCCGTATCAACCATTTTATATTGCGTACGTGTCATTGAAGAGTGAAATGATGGTTGCTTCTTCCGACTAACTTACTATGTGATTTGACTGCTCCTTTAGTGGCCCCTACACGTACTCCCCCTACGTGTATGCAACAGTCACACGTACACATGGACGCAAAAACGCGCGCGACGCCCTAATGCATGCATGTTCGAGCACACGATGGAACACACACGGTCACGCTCAAGTGCTCCACCTACACGTGCATGCACACACATACTTAGCCAGGGTGAGCTAGTGACCGTATAAACACCGGAAAATGTATATATTGAGCGCAATGAGCGTATTATGAAGTCCACTGACCGTATTTTTACAAATATACAGTGACAGACAGTGTATTTATCTCGTTTGAAATGAAGCCATATTAACCGGAGAGGAGGCAGTATGGACTAGCATTACTTTGCTGTGTCCCGTCAACTTGCTGAACGAGGAGAATCTTGCAAGACGGGAGAAGCTTGCGCGCCGTAGCTCGCAGGACAAGGAGAAACTTTTGACTAATGCAAGCTGTCCTTCGCTCAGGCGGTGGACGTGCAACAGTTAATTCAGTGTCAGATTGCCAGAAGCATACACTATACTAGTACTATTATTGTTGCACTTCCCGAAGAGGCGAACAGCCAAGTGCAAAGTTTACTAGTACTACTACTATAAGTCTATAGAGGTACTCCTACTATACTAGTACTAGGAACCCGATGGAGGAGCGTCTGCACTCTTATTATATTTTTAAAATGAGATAAATCAATCTTCAACACATTTGGTTCTCTTCGAGGGTTCTCGCATGTGATAATGGAACACTCGCTACAATTCTCGCTTAATTCTGGCTCATATCCTGTTACAAATAGGAGCGCTCGGTAATATTTCCTCTTTTTTTTGTTATTCAGCATGTAAACAGGTCAGCAAACCTTTCGGCGCATCTTTGTGCGAACCGTGCTTGCTGCACTTTGAATGTGGCCGAGAGCTGGCTTGATGAAACACCTCGCTTCCTACTTATTTTTTTGCGGGGTACCTCGCTTCCTAGTGACCAGTGTCTTGGCTGATCGTCCTAAGAATGCTTATATATGAATAAAGCTCTCTCATTTACCCGCAAAAAATATTAAGCCATATTAACCGGAAAGGAGGGAGTATGGACTAGCACTACTTGTTGGTGTGTCCCGTCAACTCGCAGAACGAGGAGAAGCTTGCAGGACAAGGTGAAGCTCGCTTACGCCTTTTGACTAATGCAACGTACCCTCGCCCAAGCGGTGGACATGCATCAGTTCATTCGGTGTCAGATTGCCAGAGGCATACACTGTAGTACCGAACATGCGGAGTACCATCATTGTTCGACTTCACGAAGAGGCGAAGAGCCAAGCGCAAGGTTTAGTAGTACGAGTAGTACTACTACTAGAACCGCATGGTGGAGCCTCTGTACTCTTATTTTTCTTAATCTTTGATAAAGTACACATTTATTCCGGAGAAGGGCGGAAACCGGCAGCCCAACATGTAATGATGATATCGATCAACCATGCTCAAATATATCTTGGCCTCCGTGCGAGCCCGTTTGTGTGTTCTCGCTCCTCGTCTCTCTCAAGGAACGGCGGGTTGGCCATTTTGCCGTCAATTGAGATCGGTTTTCTCACACTCCGGTCCCACATGTCAGTGATATGCCAAGAGGAGGTACGTTGACTGACTGGCCATACGCGTACTTGGTTTTGCACCTTCATACTACTCCTTCCGTCACAGTTTACAGGGCGCGCTTCATTATGATGCATTTCTCTCAATGCATTTCCACCACCAGAGAGACTTTAGACGCGTTTGGTTTAATGCTCAATTAATTAGGGCGTGGTAACCGCAATTTTCTCTCGATGTAGTACTACGGAGTGGAGTAAGTGCATGCATGTGTCTACCTGGGGTGGAAGCACTGCATGCATGTGTGTACACATTATTTTCTCTAGTAATAGACGCCATGCTATAACTACCAATGTTATTTTTCAGGCCGATCGCTAGTCGCCTTGGTCCCAGAGATTTTCTCTTTTTCTGAAGCGTGCTCTATAAACAGTGACGGATGGAGTAGTATGAGCGGATTCAAAGAAGAGCGTATTGATGGTTGCTTCTTCCGAGCAACTTACAGTGGGAAAGGTGGGGCTAATGATTTGACTGCTCATTACTCACTATTAATGCGGCGCAACGACCGGTCTGAGTCTCCCATGCGGCTGTGCACTACCCCTCGGTTCTTAAATATACTCCGGAGTATTTGTCTTTCTAGAGATTTCAACGAGTGACTACTCAAATATTTGTCTTTTTAGAGATTCAAATGGACTACTACATACGGATGTATATAGACATATTTTAGAGTGTAGATTCACTCATTTTGCTCCGTATGTAGTCACTTGTTGAAATCTCTAGAAAGACAAATATTTAGGAACGGAGGGACTACACATACGAAGCAAAATGAGTGAATCTACACTCTAAAATATGCCCATTTGAAATTTGTAAAAAGACAAATATTGTTGATGACAGTTGCGACGACAAAAAAGAAGCATATTCCTTGTCCTAAGGGAAGATAACAACACGGTTGTGTTTGTCTAAAACGGTGTAAGGACGAGATTGCAATATGGAAAGTACGCCGGACGAGCTACGTTTTGTGCAAAGAACTATGGAAGATCCACATGCAGCGACGTGGGAAGACATGCAGTGGAGCAAGGCCGGAGGGGATACCTGGAGGTCGTCGGGATGTAACTAGGTGAGCGGCGGCGGGCGGAATCTGCACATACTGCGGCAGCGAGCAGGTGGCGTAGGCCCTACCGCGCCGGAGCTTGGTCAGAGAGAACGGCGTGTACCACAGATCGGGACGTGCTGCCTCGGCGCCGTCGAACGGAGAAATGATGCACGTCCTCCCTTTCCGCCGGCGGACGGGATACGGCCGGATCAGTGACCAACGGTGAGAGAGAGAGAGAGAAAGGCCACCGCAGCCTTGTGTGAGATACTCTGAAGAGAGACAAACCAGGCAGGGAGGCTCCATTGTATATAGTGGAGTGGACTACCTTTTTCTCCATAAAAATCGGTTTTATATTCTGTGTATGTGCCATTGAGCGATATAACTTTATTTAAAAATAACGCGCCAACGCATCAAGTTGAACCTTGTTTCGTGCACGCGTGGTACACGACCTCCGTAGGTAAACAACCACTACACGCATTCAAATTAGCACGTGGGCTGCCATTTCGTACAGAAATGAGCTCCACCGTGTACCCGCGCGGGTGTGACTGGGCACGAAGCGCGAGTACGTGCACGGTGCACCTATTCTCTTCTTGTATACGTACACCACCTACGTGGGGTTGTGTGAGAGAGATACAAATGTAGAGAGATGTAGTGTGTGGGTTCGTGAGAGTTTTTTTAGGGGGGGTCAATCAAAAAATGTAACATATGCAATGTATGTGAAATAGAGTCCTGGATATATCATATATATAGAGGGGGCGATCCACGAGAAGAGAGTGGAGGTATCATCAACTTGAGGTGTCCATAGAATCGAAGAGAGGGATGATGTGTGTGTGTGCACGCGCGGTCGATAAAGAGCGCCATCGAATTTGTGTGTGCCCACGTCAAAGATATAGAGTGGCTGGCCTACTAGAACGAGAGAGGGGATAGGTGCGGTTTGTCTCTGTGGCATGGATACCTACCTACATCGCTCGACTATCGGTGTGTGGTGTGGGGGGGGGGGAGGGAGGCCTAATTAACTATAGAGGTACAATGTCTGGTATATGTGTGGAGGAGGAGAGAGGTCTACCTCATGTATTAAGGGAGATCGATCTACCTCATGTATTAAGGGAGATCGATCGGCATCCATGCATATGTGTAGGAGAGGAATAAGGTTGGGAGAGAGACAGAGCTAGAGTGTTGGAGGGGGTGGTAGTGGAGTTGCTTCTAACAAATGGTGGGATAGGCTTGCTAGACAACCGGAGGGCACGCCTGCAATATCAATAAGAGAGGGGATGGTTGCCTGTCTGTGCACGTGCGTGTGAGAGACGGGTCAGGAGGCATGCACGAATGATGAGGGGGGGGGCGATATGGCTGTGGTAAGCAGACATAACTACATAGGAAGATCAATCGTCCTTTGTCAGAGAAAGGAGAGACATAACTTGTGAGGTACGTCGATCGATGGGGGGGGAATAGTTAAAGTCGACCTAGGTATATGTTGGGAGATCGATCGGTATACATGCATGTGTGTGTTAGAAGCAAATGAGGCACGGGGAGAAGGATAGAGAGAGAGGGATGCATCTAGGAGGTGGTGCGAGAGTCATACTATATCGAGGGGGAAGGAGTGTGCGAGTACGAGATCGATGAAAAGAGTGGTGGGAGTGAGGCATGGACGATGATAAGAGAAGAGGGGAAGCTTGTGTTTGTGCTAGGAACACCTGGCTAGAGAGGCATATCGATCGATGTGTGCCGTAAAGAAGGAGCTGGGGGGGCCTACACACACCGTGGGTGAACGACCTAAAGTGAAAAGACGAATTTGCGTGATGGAGCTAGAGAATGCTGAGGGAGGGTTAGAGGGATGCAGGCGTCTGCATGCATGAGAGAAAGTTAGCGCTAGCTAGCTACAAAGATAAGAGGATTGTGTGGGTGTAAAAGACGAATAGAGATCATACTTCATTATAAAAAGCAAATTTGGAGATTTGAAGAATTTATCATAGTGTTTTAAACCGACGCATGTGTGAATATATATAACGGTGATACACATGGTGTGGTTATGAACATGTTATACTACATATAATATATTTTATCTCTATTCTTATAAAAAAACGGAGTTGTTGATGATGGTGCCATCCTGCAATATAGGCCGTCCGATTTATATCTGACGGATAGGAAGGAAACTATGGCAATTTTGAAAAAAGATACCCACACCCCTCTCCATATTTGCAAATTAGGCCTCCCCTTGATCATGTTGATGTTCTGTGGAACGCATGGGCATCTTGCTAGTACTACGTATAACATATAGAACATTGATCATAATTTGGGCTAATGTGTGGCTTTTGCAGCTCAGGTCTAAATACTTGTCATAATGTAGGGGGCGGGGCACTATACTATGTGTGATAAACACGATGTACACGTATGGAACATGGTTTAGATTATGAATATATAGTTAGTACATCAAATGTACTATTATTTGGAATCAACATCAAGTGTATTCGAAAAATAGAATTCGAGTTCATGTAGTACACATAGTTCATATCTATCTCTATAGTAATCATGTGGTGTGTTATTAAGGTAATACACGAATGATGGTTGAAGTTGGCAACAATCATGATTGTAGATTGTTATTGAAATAGAGAAACGAATTCAAATTCAGTTCGAATTGCAGCGGTAGTATAGACATTTGGAATGTGGTAAAATGTTGGTATGAGTAGGTTACATGCATTATAAAGCAAGCGAAAAAATTTAATTGGACATAACATGGATTCATACTACCGAATAGCATTTAATTGCACTAAATTGTAGGTATGAGTAGCTTTAAATAGCATTTTTATAGTAAAACGGGGCAAGACTCTCTCTTTGTGTGGTGTGAGTAGTTTTATTTTTTCGTTTTATTTTTGGTTGAGGGAAGTGCGAATTGATTTGGTACGTACAAGTACAATATTACATGTTAGGCTTGTCCCTAAAATTCAACCCGCGCCTTGTTATATCCCGAAAATTCAGATATCGTGCTCCCAAATTTGGCGCCTTCACAACCCGCGCCTTGCTATCCCGAAATTACAACGCGCGCGAAAACTCCCTCCAGCTGCCAAATCCCGACACGCGAAATCCCCCTTCTAACCCTGAGCCGAAAGGGCCGCTAGTTCAAATCGGTGCGGGGTACTTTTGTAACACGCCCTACATTTTGGACAAGCGCGTCCCTAAGTCATGGTTCACCCCCTCCCATCGCCTCCTTTTTGCCATTCGAAATCCTAGGCCGCCATAACCTCTCTGCTCCAGCCGCGAAACCCCACCCTCCTTCGTCAGTCACCTCACCACTGCCCAGCCGGACCCTCTTCCCCGACGACGTCGTCCACCGCAATAGCTCGACGTCCCTCGTCCACCTCCCCGGATGAGGATCCGTCATCCATCTCGTCGTCCCGCCGGTTCAGCCGCCCCGTCCTCCACCTCCAAGGAGCTGCTCCGACGATCGCCTCGTCTATCGCGGCTGCTCCATCCCCACAGCGCCGCCTTAACCTGCTCCACCGGAACCGCAGGATCCTCACCGACTCCTCGGATGAAGCCGAGGCCTACTCGGCGCCACCAAAGAGGTTGTACACTCATCGCATCGCACCTTCTCCTTAGCTCGACCCCCCGATGCCGACGGTGCTCCATCCCGCACCCCATGGAGCGGCTACCTTGAAGCTGGCGCCGTGGGCGACATCTCCACGGCGGCTCTCCCCAGTGCGAGGCCCCTTCGGCGGCGGCGGCCATACCAGCCGGATCTGCTGCTGCTGCTCTGGCTCTCGCTCGCTCGCGCTGCTACTGCTGCTCCGACTCTCGCTCGATCGCTCGCTCGCTGAGCTGCTGCTGCTCCGGCTCTCGCTCGCTCGCTCGCGCTGCTGCTGCTGCTGCTGCTGCTCCGGCTCTCTCTCGATCGCTCGCTCGCCCAGCTGCTGCTGCTCCGGCTCTTGCTCACTCGCTCGCGCTGCTGCTGCTCCCCCCCTCGCTCGTGCTGCTGCTCTGCTCCGATTTAGCTACACTTCAGTCGACTGAATCGACTTTTGGGTCAGTCGATTTTCAGGGGGTGGGGGGGCTCGTCGGAGTTAAGGAAGAACCACCCGCAGCAGGGACGGGGGCTCACCGGAGAGGTACCCCACTATCTATCTAGGGTTCAGGATGGGGGCGGGGGGCCTATAGGGCTGGCCGGGGCGGCGGCGGACCGGCGGTGGGGAGTTGTTTTGGGGCGGCGAGGCGGCGCTGGGGCCGGCGGTTCGGCCGGTGGTGGCTGGCGGCTCAGGGGGTGCAGGTTGAAGATGAACTACAGGCCCTCCCTAAACTACATGTCAAGTGCCTCTCTGCTACCATTGCGTTTAGTTTCGACAGTAACATTCAGATTCCACAGTAAATTTCAGTTTCAACAGTTAAGTTCAGAGTCAATAGTTTTTACCTCATCTGTTGTAGTCAGGTGGTTTTTGGTGATGTAAATTTTACATCTATTTTACATCATCTATTGGAGATGCTATTAGAATCCCACTTGAGATTGACGATGTCTGTCTTGTGCTGCTTCAGTCTTGACGTCTTACGGCTCACCGGGGCTGCTCCAACGACAGAACGATCCATCACAACAGAGCAGTGCCCTGGATTCCATCTACAGATTCCTCAGATCTTCCTCCCCACCTCCGACA
This sequence comes from Triticum aestivum, assembly GCF_018294505.1. Classification (NCBI taxonomy): domain Eukaryota; kingdom Viridiplantae; phylum Streptophyta; class Magnoliopsida; order Poales; family Poaceae; genus Triticum; species Triticum aestivum. Next base: position 106,738,531 of record NC_057814.1, on the reverse strand, counting down.
GCCACCTCTGCCTCAACTGCTTCAGCAACCAACCCAATGATGCTGAGGTCGACACGGCTACGACAAAGAGGTTGTACACTTGTTGCATCACTTACTACTATACATTCATGTCGATCCATTAAGGCTATTTTGGTTCGACGGAAAAACATAGCAATAAGGAATTTTCCAATGCCACTCTACTATTCAATTATTCATGCATTTTGTTGAAAGGAATGAAGCAAAACGTCCACCTGGACCTATTTTAAAAAATCCTATGCATGAAAACAAGACCAAGTGCATTAGTGGCAGAATGACATTCTAACTGTACACGCTTTCATATGGTTTCACTTTATTTTGGCCATGTTTCTTTGCATTCCTCTGCTCTTCCAATTCCTGTAAACCAAACACCCAAGTTGACAGAAATCCTGTTTTACAAATGCTCTGTTTACCATGTGCATTCCTATCCTATTCCGGTGTTTTTCCTATCCCTGCGTTTTTAGAATCATGCAAGCCAAATGAGCCCTTACAGAATTACTTCAGTTACAGGTAGGTGTCGAAGGGAACTTTGTGTGGTTTGTCCTGCTCCTGCCGCGACGTCGTCTACCTCACCGGAGGTGCTCCATCGACAGAAACATCCACCAAACCAGACATCACGACTCCTGATCGTCTTTCGCCGCCTCAGATCTCCTTCCCTGCCGCCGGCACCCACCGCAACAGCATCACCATCATCGACTCAGCAGATGAACCTGAGGAGTACACGGGTCCACAAGAGAGGTCGCACTCTTTTGATTCTTCTTATGTTATGCATTGCTTAAAATTACCTGCTACTTTATCGTCCTGTTCACCTCTTGGACTCCAAGTCAGGTCCAAATTAATGTTCAAACTTGAGTTCTAAATTAGTTGTGGGGCACATATCGAGGAAGCAGTGAATAGTATCTCTGTCTAATATCTGGTTCACCTAGGGCATGCCTATGTTGTTCATCTTGGGTGGGAAACAAATAGTAAAGCAATCATCATCTGTCTTTTTATTAAATTAAAGCAATCATCAGCCTGCTATCATTATTTTTGGATCCATCCACTGGTTGTTACCATCACTCTAAATTTCTGCATGCTCTCCTTACATAATCTCACCATATTTTTTTCGTATGCATGTCAGATATTGTACACAGTCATGCTGACATGTCAAGAAAAAGAGAAGAGTTTTGCGCGGCAATACAATGTCATGCAGACATCGCTCCATGGTGGGTTCAATGGCAAACCCTCCCCACCCCTCTCCAGATTGTAATCCAGAGGAAGATATCTGTTTGAGGCGGATTCAGACACCGCTGACCACTCCTATTTACCTCCCAAGGTGTTTGCTCTACCTTGGCATGATGATGTTAGTCATATCATGCATATGTTGCCTTGCAGTGCCTACTTTTGAAATCATAATGTCATCTGCTTAGTTTAGACATGTTCTGTAATGCCACCTGTTTAGTTTCTATATCATATATGGGAAATGTGCAGTCTCATGTCTTTTAGCCAACCATAATATACGTGAAATGTGCAATGCCATCCTGTTAACCAGGCATCATATATTTGAATGATATCTTGCCCATCCTTTTCTTCATTACATTTCCATTTGTCGACAATGTTTGTACATTAAACTACTCTTCCTGTGAATCAGCCATTTGGGTGGGAGATTGAAAAATCTGGAGTGAAAACAAGTCCTTCAGAGCACACAGTGCTACCTGTCGAAGCAGATCTCTTGTTGGGTCCCGATAGCTCCTCAGAGATGGATTCAGAGATAGATGACCAGTCCTATTCCCCCACCGAGGTGTATGCTCTAACTTGGCACAGTTATACTGCTCATATCATGCATATGGTGTCTTGCATTGCATAGATTAGACATCATATACACAATATTCAACACCATGTTCTTAGTTCAGACATCATATCTAATGCACTCTGTTTAGCATATAAATCACATATGTGAATTAAATGATGCGATCCTGATTACTTAGATAACATGTAGGTGAATTATGTCATGCGATCCTGTTTAGTTATTCATCATATCTTTGAATTATGTTATGCGATTCTAGCCAGTTTAGATAGACATCATATATGTGAAATTATGTCATGCTATCCGTTTTAGTTAAACAATATACATGTCAACTATTTCATGCCCTCTTTTTTCCACACTATCTATTGCATCTATCTCTCATACAATGTCTGTACATTCAACTATGTTTCCTGTTTATCAGCCATTTGAATTGGAGCGGGTGATGCCAGCATGTAGCGGACTAAAAACACGGTCTTCAAATAAAACAGTGCTACCTCTTGGTGGAGATAGCACCCCGGTTGTACATGCACGAGAACCAGCCCTACCACACATAACCCAAACTCTCGCAGATTGTACCCCTACTGCGATGGACAGAGAACCAGCTTCACCCAATCTGTTAGGACCCCGATTCTAAGTCACACCGATCTAGCATGTAACACCTCATATCACTTTGCGGCCTCACACACGGTATTCCCACGGGCGTCGCCTTAACTGGCCCGGGACCATTTGCGCCTTTTGGCTCGCGTATATGACAGTGTCGCTAGCATCCATATGACAGAGAACCCGGGACAACATGGCTAGTCGTGAACCCAAAGTATCACTAGCTTACGGGGACATGCATACATGAAACAACATCGAGCATGTCGGTCATCGGCGTGTGAATCCGGGCTGTAGCAACTGGGCTAATAGGACTCCGGGAACCCGGGCTGTAGCAGGCTAGCAGGATTTCGGAAGTCACTGCATGACATTTCCCCAAAGGGACAGACATATGAACGATGTGAATCACATGCCGGCCAGTCTAAGTGTTCCGGAGCAGTAGTGCTGGGCTAGCAGGACTCCGGTAAACCGGGCTGTAACAGACTACCATGGCTCAGTGGAAGCACCAGACTACATTTCCCCATAAGAGAGGCTACCAAGGATAGTCAACTAGGTTGTCGGATCCCACACATACCAAGCATTTCAATCATACACACAATATGCCCGATATGAGTAAATACAACATGGCATCACAACAAAACTCTATGACTCAAAGTAATTATTCATTAGGCTCCGAGCAGCCAAGTATTACAAACATGGGTCTCATGACCCAACATACAGAGCATACAAGCAACAAGCACATGCGGAAGCTCAACTTGTCTGAGTACAGACAACTACAAATGAAGAAGGGCTGAGAAGCCTGACTATCTACAAGACCCTCCCAAGGGTACAAGATCGTAGCTGAGGTAACAACCTAAACGTCGAAGTCCACACGGAACTACTAGCGAGACTGAAGTCTCTCTGCAAAACATAAAATAAGCAAACGTGAGTACAAATGTACCCAGCAAGACTTACATCAGAACTATCTACATATGCATCGGTATCAACAAAGGGGTGGTGGAGTTTAACTGCAGCAAGCCAGCTTTGACTCGGTGGCTATCCTGAACTACGATTGCAAGTAACTCTTTTGAGGTGGCACACACGAGTCCACATATTCACCATATCAATACACCACTATGGATCCGCTCCCGTCTCCCTACGAGAACGCCATCCATAGCACTCACGCTTATCTTGCGCATTTTAGAGTATCCACTTTCACTTGTCTATGAACTGTACAGGCAACCCAGAAGTCCTTTACCGCGGACACGGCTATTCGAATAGATGATGTTAACCCTGCAGCGGTGTACTTCTTCACACACGCTCTCGCCACTTACCACCATGTACACGTCGTGTATCTCGGCAACCTTCAAGCGGAAGCCTGGCGAGGGAGTCGGCCACGACCTGACTAACCACACAAGTCTCTACTCCAGGTTTATCGCCTATTCGGGTTCCATCCGCAAGGAGATCCGGCCGGGGTGTCGTTCACGGCCCCAAATGATGTGTGTAGGGTTCCCAAGCCCACCTCGACAGATGGATCTATGCTTGGTACACCGTGCCATGGTGCCTAGTCTGTCCCAAGCCCACCTGTACCGGGTGCCACTTGGTAGACTACTAACACAACCTACAAACACCAGAAACTAGTTGCAACTCCTGGACAGAGATCAGGTTGATTAATAAGTCGAGAGAGCTTGGAGTGCCCGGAGCCCAATGTGTGGTAGTAGCTGTTCATGGATCACAAACACAGAACTTAGTTCCTGAGGACGGTTTCAATGAGACAACCCACCATGTACTCCTACATGGCCTCTCACCGCTACCTTTACCAAATCGTGTTCACAACTTAGCTCTCAACAGTAGGACATGTTTACACACCTCTAATTCATCCCCGATGAATCAGACCTGACTCAACTCTAGGCAGTAGATGGCATGACAAACAAGCATGAATGAGTAGGCACATCAGGGCTCAAACAACTCCTACTCATGCTAGTGGGTTTCATCTATTTACTGTGGCAATGACAGGTCATGCAGAGGAAAGGGGTTCAGCTACCGCGGCATGTAACAGTTGAAACGGTGTTGTCCTAATGCAGTAAAAGAGAGCAGGAGCGAGAGAGTGGGATTGTATCGGAATGAACAAGGGGGTTTCGCTTGCCTGGCACTTCTAAAGATAGCATTGTGTCTTCATTAGTGTCATCGACCACATCGTCGGAACAACGTCTACCGAGAGGGAGCAACACCGGCAAGAGAGAAAGAACACAATCAATGCAATGCAACAATATGATGCATGGTCATGACATGGCAATATGCTGTGATTTGGGCTAATGCAACAGAAAGTCATTTTAATTGAAGTGGAATTCAAAACTACATCAAATTCCAACTCCAAACCTATTATGAAATTTCCCTTATCATGTTTCATCCTAAACAGTGAGGTTAACTTGCTCAAACATGCATGAACATGGCATAAACAGATTCTTTGGATTTTTTGATCATTTTTCATATATAATTTATCTTATTTGGAGTTATAGATAATTTTCTATGAATTTTAAAAGTTTTGGGCATTTTCTGGTATTTCTAAATCTTTTCTGAAATAAGAAAAACCAGAAAAGCATTTACTGCGTGAGCATGACGTCGGTGTGATGTCATCAGGTCAACATGCCGGGTCCAGGTCAAACCTAACATGCGGGTCCCGCATGTCATGGGGACAGTGGCTAAAAGGGTTTAAAACTAAACTAATTAACAGGGACTAGGGCCCACTGTCAGTGACTCTAGGAGGGTTAGTTAGGCGCTAATGATGATGCCACGTCACCAGCCACCGGAGTTGGACGCCGGTGACCAAACCCGACGTGGAGGATCGCTGGAGTTGCTCGGAACGGCGCTACAGGGGTCGGCTCGACGCGCTGGAGGCACTAGAGGGATGCCCATCCTCGCGCGCATCCAGGGGATCACGCGGGAAGCTGCGGGGTGGCCGGAGACGATGGCCACGGCAACCATGGCGGTGGCCGGAGCTCGGCTAGATGCGGGCGCGGGGCTGCAGTTAGCGGACGGGAACAGAGGGGGCAAGCACGGGAGGAGGTGTAGGAGCTCACGGTGATCCTGAAGGGGAGCTCAAGTGGCTCGGGGACGTGCTGCTACGACCGAATCGATCGGAGGCGTCTGTCCGATCCGAGGTTGAAGACGACGGCAGCGTCAGCGATGCCGTGGTTCCCCGGTGGCTTGGTTCGGTGTGGATGAAGAGGACGGCGAGGCGGAGCTCTCACACAAGGTGGGGAGGCGAGGGGAGGCTAGTGGCCACGTCGGCGGTGAGCTGCGCGCTGTGGTGTGCTCGGGCGGCTGCAGAAGAGATAGCCCGAGAGGTGGGGTGAGGCCAGAGAGCGAGGAGAAAGGTCGAGGGGGTCCGGGGTGGTGTCGTGGCAACGTTCAGGGGATCAGGGAGGGAAGCTAGCAGGAGGTGGCCGGCGCGTGCCGTGCCCAGCTTCTCCTCTGCCTACTGGCAAGAGGTAGAAGACGAGGCTGCCCCTGGTGGGCTGGGCCGCCAGGTGGGCTGTGCCAGGTGAGCTCTGGTAAGTCTTCCTGTTTGTTCTTTTCTATTTTTGTTTTTTTATTTTGTTTTGATTTGAATCTTGCCACTTTTTCAAAATTAAAAACAATTTCAGAACAGTGCCAACATCCACTGAATAATTTTATGTTGCGGAATGGGCATTTCCAAATGCACATAAAATGTTTCAAGATATTTGAGATTATATTCTAGTTACATGAATATAACTCAAATTCGAATTGCTATTGATTTAAATTCAAAGTCCCAAAAATAATTCCTTAAAAATGTTCCTTAATTTTGGTTTGATATATAGCTCTTGCCAAAATTCTCAAACATTGCAAAAGGACATGTTGGAAACAAAGAATGAGATTTCCAGGGTTCTTTGCCCTTCTTTTAAGTAAGTTCTTGAGGCTTCCACCTTCCTCAATTCCAAGTTTTAGAAATTTATACATGATGCATGAGTGCTTGTGCAACTATTTGCAATCAAATTCTATGGCTGTGACAACTTACCCCCACTAAGCAAGAATCTCGTCCCGAGATTCAAGACGTGAGGTAATGTCACGACCGGATTTTCGGGATATTAATTCTCCAGAAAATGGCCGTTGTGCTCACCAGCCCCAGGATTACTGTTAGCTGATGAGGCACCAACTTGATACAAGAAAATCCAAGCAAGTACAAAAATATGTAGTACAAGACCATTGTGGCCTAGGAGTACAACATTTGGTTTCTAATGGTAGAAGGCGGAAGCGGTTGGATACATCTGCGTCTATGGGACTCCATTTCCCACAAGAACAGCTGACCAGGATAACTCCTATCTTCGCGAGGCTGCAAATGTCAACACGTAGGTTCCGAGGTTGACACCGCGATGCTTATCTCCACGCAAGGAATCTGGCCAAGACAATAGCCAGGGACAAGCCAGTGAGTACGTTTGAATGTACTCGCAAACATTATGAACACGGGTATAATATATCAAACATGTTCCGGATTATTAGGTGATCACACGTCTGTCACGAAATGTACGAAAACCATGATGCACACATGTGGGTGAAAATAAACGAATATAAAGTACTGGGTGCCAAGCGAGGGTCTGAATGACTCCTCGAGAGGAAACTGCAAGAATAATAATACTGGTGCCAAGCGAGGGTCTGAATGACTCCTCGAGAGGAAACTGCAGGAATAATAATGCCGCAGTCGGGCGTCGGGGCGACACCACATAAAGGGCTTTTTAAAAGGTAAATGAACAACAAGCATGCCGCAGTCGGGCGTCGGGGCGACACCACATAAAGGGCTTTTTAAAAGGTAAATGAACAACAAGCATGCCGCAGTCGGGCGTCTGAGCGACGCCACAGAAAGGGCTTATAAGAGAATAATCACAGTGAATATCCAGGAGGTAGAACCATCCCAGGGATACTCCATAATATACGCAATATAAATGGTTAGTCCCAAATAATAAAGATCATAATCCATAGGTGCCATAATCATAAACAATATTTAGTACAGTCGTTTCTCCATCCAAAAACCGATAATTTAGTCAAGCCGTATCTCCATCCGAAAACCGATAATTTAGTCAAGCCGTATCTCCATCCGAATACCGTTACTACGATCCAGTTGACCGTGTCTCCATCCGAATACCGTTATTGAGCTCTAGCTAATTCGTTCTCCATCCGAAAACCGATAATAGACTCAACTCAGACTGTGGTCCTTACTCAAGAACATGACTATCCAACAGGATATATCCTCTGCAGAGGGAGTACCATTTTCCACGAGTAACGGGTTTACTTAGTCCATCGGGACTAATTCCGTCTACGGTCTTTTAATTGAAAACACGCCTGACCTGCACACACCAGCTTAACTCACCGGTGTCTGGAATCACCCACGACACCTGCCAAGCAAAACTCTAAGTGGGGAGGCTACAACCTCGACGTATCATGGGATCAAATTTCTATTCGCGCGCTCTAAGGGGGTGCCCCCCCTCTCGGTCCCAACCGGAAACACCCATGCCCCCTGACCAAGTGGCATGCCTACCGGAGGCCTCCGGTATCTTCCCCCTATGGCCTCTCTGTACGGTGTGTGCTTTGGTAGGGGTTGTCAACTTACTGAACCATACCCTGTCCTCTGCAGGGACAAGCGGTGGTACCAACAAATAAGGAAGCTACTGATCAAGACTCGATCTACGACCGACTCAGGTGGTCCAAGAATCCTCCAAACAATATTACCACTAGTGGCATAAATCACCACTCCTCGAGCCTCACCATGCCATGCCGGACATACTCGTCTCGACGAGGGACTAAGGACAAGCTCGCGTCTACCCAAGACCACGACTTTCCCAGCTTCCTACCGGTATGCATGAGGAGCTCATGAGGATGATCCAAATCACCAATGTATCCATTGCTGACCACAACACAACTCCGAAGTGCACTCATGCACGAGACTATATCGATACATAAAGCTATCACATACTCCAAGTCAAAAGGTGTTGTGATCGTATCAAAACACCACAACAGAATATTATGCCAGAGTCCAGAAATGCTTGCCTTCAAGAGTATGCAAAGGATGCACTTATTGGAAGCTTTCCTTTTTCTCCAAAAATCCTATTTTGCAAAATACACAAATAACAAATATTTCAAACACAGTACCAAAAATTGTCTCAAATATTTTTGAAATAAATCTTAAAATAAACTAGATGAAATTTGAGAGAGGTAGGAAAAAGAATCAACTCATTTGGAGTTATATTTTAAAAGTTATAGGCAGTCAAAGATTAGTCAAACTTCTGTTTTAATAAAATCAGAAAAAAGGAAAACGCTGCGGGGAAGAATACGTTTTCAAAACAGAGGAGACGTACTCCGGTCTTTGCGCTATCACTTAAACAGAGAGGGCGGCCGCGCGGGTCACTGACAGTGGGTCCAGAGGGCCCACTGGTCAGGTTTGACCGTTTTCCCTCGCCCTCCCTCCTCTCTGCCCGAACGGCGCGGGGCTCCGGCGATCGCCGGCGACGAACGGCGGCTCCTCGAGGGCATCTGAGGGCAGGGATGGGTTGGCCAGACCGAGGCGATCCTCTCGGTGGGCGCTAGGCAGGTGGGGACGGAGGAGGTCACCGGCGGCGAGCTCCGCGGCGGAGGGAGGCTACGGTGGTGAAGTGACATTTGGGTTCCGGTGATCCTTGGCCGAAGCTGAGGCGCTAGGCAGCCCCGCACGACTACGGGGGAGTTCTTGGTGGCGTTGGATTGGCGGGGGAAGCTCCGGTTGCGACGAACGGCACTGGATTGCGGCGGCGACCGAACTCGCGGGAGGCGGGGAAGAAAGAGCTTTCCCGTCGATAGCTGGCTGTGGGAGGGCTATGGGGGTGGTCTGGGGCTGCTTGAGCGATCGGTCGAGCTCGGGGTCCCTTTAAATAGGCGCTCGAGGCTGGCTCCCGCGGTGGCCGAGGATAAGATCGCCGGCGACCACTTTCCTGTAGTTGCAGGGCATCGTGGCGGCGACAAAAGCGTGCCGACGAGCAGGAGGATAAGCATGGCCTGTGCTCTGGGCAGCTGGCGTGCGCTGGCGGTTTGGGTGGCGCCGTCCACGGAGGAATCCGCTGCCGACGTCGGCGTGCTGCCAAGGCGGCGCTGCAGGGTGCCAGGGAGAGCTTGGAGGGTACTGGAGAGAGGGCGAGTGCCTGGCGTGGTTCGGCAGGCGAGCAAGGGCCAGAGACGGGACGCGACGAGGGCGGCAGTGCGGCGTGTCGGTTCAGTGCGCGCGCGTGCAAAACGTGCGCTCTGGGCGCGCCCAGAGCACGCATGGCACCTGCTCGACGAAATGCCAGCGCGCTCCAGAGAGCTTGGGTGAGGCTGGCAGTTAACAGGCCAGGGCTAGGGACAGCTAGGATGCTAGTGGACATGCTGGATGGGTCAGGGGTTCAAGTCCACAATGCAAACCAGAGAGCTTGCCAAAAATTGTTCCTGCACACAGGGTGCTCGACATAATGCCAAGGTCACCTATGCAACTCTTGGGGTGGCCAAACTCTCCAGATCCTAGTCTCTTTAGGAGCTCAAGAAGGTGGTAAGGTCAGTTTGGCAAAAACAGAAAGTTGATAGTGCAAGAATTTGAGAAAACCAGTTTTGGGCAGAAACTAAAGACTATCATTTCATGCACCAAAAATATGCCAATGGGTCCAATCTCCTGGACTTAAGAGTTTGGTAGGGAGGACTATAGGTAGGAAAAAGCTCAAAGGTATTAGAGCAAAATAAAATGGGGTTGCAGTACAAGTCACCAAACTAGACCAGAATGGAAAAGAAGATGATTCACTCAAATTTTTCAAAGAACAACACTGGGTTTTGCTTGAAGATGAATTGTATGCATCCACTGACATCTCCAAACACTTGGAAGAATTTTTAGAAGAAAATTTAAATAGGTTGTAGTGCAAAATACCTACTGGACCAGATTTGAAAAATTGATGTGGAGCTCAAAATCTCCAATGACCAAAAGATGTTTTTGCATAGAAGTGATGGGGAAACCTCACATGACATCCCCAAATTTTGGTGAAATTTTTAAAAGCATTTATCAAATGGTTGCAGTGCAAAAGGGGCTCCAAATTTATGAAAGGTCATTTTGAAAGGATAAAGCTCATGAAAAATAATTATGCAAATAAATCCACTGATAAAGGATTTATTTTATAAAGAGGGCACACAAGTCCAAAATACTCTTTGAAGGTTTTTCCACTTGAAGTAAAAATTCACAATAACAAAAGGGTAAATCTTGACAAATGGAAAAGTTTTATTTCCTGGCAACATTTTAATAAATAAAACAAGGCCAAAAATTTTGGGGTGTCACAACACTACCCCCCTTAAGAAAAAATCTCATCCTCGAGATTTGTTAAAAGTTGTTTTGAACAAGAACTGTTTTGAAATAAATTTGTTTTTATCAAAGAAATCCTTCAATAGCACAAAAACAAAACGGCTACAGTGAGAGGGCAATAAGTGGTGAAAAACCACAGTGTGTTACACTGGCGTAGCGTGGAAAAATCCACGGTTTAGGGAAAAAGAGATATTTCTACGCAGATACAGTAATTTAGAATAAATTCTAAATTACTAAAAAAACGCTAGTCGCACCCGAGAGCACAGTGCTCTCTTTGGCTGACAGGTGGACCCAGGGCCCACTGTCGGCCTCTTCTCCTACCTCTGGCTCGCTCTTCTCCTCCGCGCGCTCTCCCGCGCTTCTCCACCGGCGATGCCTAGCTCGTAGGGCATCGAGGCCGTACCGTGGTAGTGCGCGGCGTGCTAGCTGCCGGTGCAGCGTGCACTCACCTCGCGGGCCAGGGCGCTGTCGGCACTGCTCGTGGACTCGCCTCCGAACACCGGCGGTCGAACGACGAGTGGCGCTGGTGGACCTCGCGCACCGTACACCGATCTCGGGCTATAAAACGATCGCGGTGCTCCTCTCTTCTTCCTCACACCTGGCCTCGTTCTTACTCCTCCTCCTTCTCCTCCATAGCTGCTGGCAGGAGCTCGAGCCGAGGCTCTAATGGCTGAGGCAATGCCGGACTGGTATGCGGTCCTAGTGTGTGGAGGTTTGGCGGTGCTGCTGGGGTTCTCCGTGCTCCTGTGCGCGATGATCCTGGATGATCGTCGTGATGCTGCCGCACGAGTGTTAGCTCTTCGCGGTGGCGGTGATCACGTGGATTAGGCGCGGCCTCGGGGCTGTCTGCTGTCGGAGTGCTGGGGCAGCTCGCGCTCGAATGAACACTCAGAAATCTCTCTTACTGAGACTGTGGTGTCCTCGAGTGTGGTTAGATAGGCGCATAAATGTGCTCAGGGATTTGTAACAGTGCTCGAGGTCGAGTGGCGGCGGCTGAGAGTTTGCTGTAACGATGCAGCGCGAATAAAAAAAATCTGTGTCGTAAAAATGTATACGCAGCAGTAACTCGGGGAAAGAAATCTCCTCGAAAACATGTTGCGAGAGGAAAAATTAACTAAAACAAAACTAAAGGCAGTAAAACTGCTCACATAACAGGAACTAAAGAAAAATCGGATCCGTCGCACAATTTTTTTACGAACATGCTGCAACACAAAAATACAAGTACTGGGACAATAAATACATCGGAGGCGTTTACAAAGAAAACGGTAAAAAGACAGGGTCCTGAGAAAATGCCTCTGGCACTGGGGCACCCTCCTCTTCTATCGGGGGAAGCGGGTTGACCAGTCGATGAATGCGTCCTTCTTGGTCAGGCCTCAGTGGTCTGCCAATGGCGATCCGAGGATTTAAATCAGCGAGGCTCTGGAGATAACCCATTACTCGCTGAGTTAAACGCTCCTGAGCGATGACGTACTGGGCAAGGTTGGCCAGTACTGGATCTCTCTCGATGCGCCCACCGGGAAAAGATGCAACTTCTCCGGGTGTTGCACGACTCAGAAAATAATAGTGTCCTCGCTCGCTGGCATAGGGTACTACGAATCGAAGACGAGTGAGCGCCTCGTACGCAGCAGCTTCTATGGCCATATGCGGAGTCGGCATGGATTTCACCACGAAGGAGACTTCCGTTGGGTCTTGGTTTGGGTAGGCGGGAGGGATGTGCACCACTGCCCAATATTTCGAGGTGGAAGGTGTGATCCTCGATTTGAGCAACTCGTACTGGGGTGGACGGGTGGCACTCATAGTACTGCAGGTAAAGTCCCACAATAATTTGACAAAACTGCCGGGGGTTGCGTCTGGGGTTCTCAGATAAATGCCGGGGGTCGACATGGCAAGGAATGGCTGTGGGTGCTGCGCACAAAGGTGAGGGGTGCTCGGCAAGGTCACGAAGTGGCCTTTATATAGCACCGGGGCTGGGTTATCTACCGGGGTGAAGGGTAACTGGCTGACGATCCTGTACTCGGGTCAAGGCCACAGATATACATATCACATAAATGTGACGCATTACTGTGGGAGCTGACGGGGTTGGTCTAGGTAGCTGCGCCCGAAATATAAAAATGCAACTGGACGCCAACGTACACATGCATAGCTACTACTCCAAAAATAAGAGCGCTCAAACAGACAACATGCAACAAAAGCGATACAAGGCCACACATTACAAAGCGTAGGAAAACTAAGGCTCGATACAACTTTGAGCGACTTAGTCTACTTCGTTAATGTCTAAGTGGGCTGGCCTTGCGGACGCCGATGCTTCTCCACGGTTCTCACCGTCGGGATTTGATGGTTGAGGCTGAGGGGCTGCAGAGTCGGGGAAATGGTGATGACCATCGCGGGGGTTGTTGGCCACAATCCCGTTGGAATGGGTTCCCAAAAGGCGACGAAGCGCTTCTGGGGTCATCAAAGTGCTCTGGTTGAGGGCTGGCACAGACCTCACGGGATCGATCGGGTGTCCGAACAGCACGACTGGGTTGTCGGTGTCGGGCTCCGCTCCTCTTCTTGCCGGGGCTCGGCGAACCAGCTCTCCACGAGCTGCGATCAGATCAAGGGTGACCTGATCGAACAGTTGCTCTAGTGCACTTACATAGCACACCAGATGCAATAGTGCTGGATCCGTCTCGTGGTCTCCGTTGGCAACCTGGGGCGGCCTACCATACCCGTCACGACTGGGGTAGTAGTAGAACGAGCGACAGTTAACTCTGGGCGACAAGTGCCGGAGTTGAACTATAGCTTCCCGGGCTGCCAGTTGGATGGCTTGTGGCTCAAAGGAAGTGGTCCTTCCAGTGAACCTGTAGGGGCGTTCTGGCGACAGACCCCTACCGTAGATGTGCACAGTGGCCCAGTACTGACGGCTTTCACCGCACATGGGTCCCTGGTACACAACATACTCAGGAGGCTCTTCTAACGCATAGGCACGGCGGGTGAGGTTTGCGAGCACGGTCACAAAACCTCCAAGGTTGGTCGATGTGGTCTCATTGTGAACAATGGGACCAGGCATCGTGGCTTGGTTTGGGGGAAAGAGGCTGTGCTGTGCTGTGGCTAGCGTGCCCTTTTTATAGGAAAAGGGGACGGAGTCTTCCTCCGCACGCTTGCGATAGAGATGGGTTGGGTGTCGGTCACTGGAGCGTGATCGACGGGCTAGGCTGATAGGTTGGGCACCGTCCGCTGAAAAGGGCGTCGGGTCACTGTGGGGCTATCTTACGCGGGAAGCTTGACCGGGGTTAGGCTAAGGTCTGGTGGTTTGGTTAACCTAAGTTTATTGACCTGGTTAAGATAGGATTAGCCAATGGTCAGCCTGGCTCTGATACCAAGTCTGTCACGACCGGATTTTCGGGATATTAATTCTCCAGAAAAAGGCCGTTGTGCTCACCAGCCCCAGGATTACTGTTAGCTGATGAGGCACCAACTTGATACAAGAAAATCCAAGCAAGTACAAAAATATGTAGTACAAGACCATTGCGGCCTAGGAGTACAACATTTGGTTTCTAATGGTAGAAGGCGGAAGCGGTTGGATACATCTGCGTCTATGGGACTCCATTTCCCACAAGAACAGCTGACCAGGATAACTCCTATCTTCGCGAGGCTGCAAATGTCAACACGTAGGTTCCGAGGTTGACACCGCGATGCTTATCTCCACGCAAGGAATCTGGCCAAGACAATAGCCAGGGACAAGCCAGTGAGTACGTTTGAATGTACTCGCAAACATTATGAACACGGGTATAATATATCAAACATGTTCCGGATTATTAGGTGATCACACGTCTGTCACGAAATGTACGAAAACCATGATGCACACATGTGGGTGAAAATAAACGAATATAAAGTACTGGGTGCCAAGCGAGGGTCTGAATGACTCCTCGAGAGGAAACTGCAAGAATAATAATACTGGTGCCAAGCGAGGGTCTGAATGACTCCTCGAGAGGAAACTGCAGGAATAATAATGCCGCAGTCGGGCGTCGGGGCGACACCACATAAAGGGCTTTTTAAAAGGTAAATGAACAACAAGCATGCTGCAGTCGGGCGTCGGGGCGACACCACATAAAGGGCTTTTTAAAAGGTAAATGAACAACAAGCATGCCGCAGTCGGGCGTCTGAGCGACGCCACAGAAAAGGCTTATAAGAGAATAATCACAGTGAATATCCAGGAGGTAGAACCATCCCAGGGATACTCCATAATATACGCAATATAAATGGTTAGTCCCAAATAATAAAGATCATAATCCATAGGTGCCATATTCATAAACAATATTTAGTACAGTCGTTTCTCCATCCGAAAACCGATAATTTAGTCAAGCCGTATCTCCATCCGAAAACCGATAATTTAGTCAAGCCGTATCTCCATCCGAATACCGTTACTACGATCCAGTTGACCGTGTCTCCATCCGAATACCGTTACTGAGCTCTAGCTAATTCGTTCTCCATCCGAAAACCGATAATAGACTCGACTCAGACTGTGGTCCTTACTCAAGAACATGACTATCCAACAGGATATATCCTCTGCAGAGGGAGTACCATTTTCCACGAGTAACGGGTTTACTTAGTCCATCGGGACTAATTCCGTCTACGGTCTTTTAATTGAAAACACGCCTGACCTGCACACACCAGCTTAACTCACCGGTGTCTGGAATCACCCACGACACCTGCCAAGCAAAACTCTAAGTGGGGAGGCTACAACCTCGACGTAGCATGGGATCAAATTTCTATTCGCGCGCTCTAAGGGGGTGCCCCCCTCTCGGTCCCAACCGGAAACACCCATGCCCCCTGACCAAGTGGCATGCCTACCGGAGGCCTCCGGTATCTTCCACTATGGCTTCTCTGTACGGTGTGTGCTTTGGTAGGGGTTGTCAACTTACTGAACCATACCCTGTCCCCTGCAGGGACAAGCGGTGGTACCAACAAATAAGGAAGCTACTGATCAAAACTCGATCTACGACTGACTCAGGTGGTCCAAGAATCCTCCAAACAATATTACCACTAGTGACACAAATCACCACTCCTCGAGCCTCACCATGCCATGCCGGACATACTCGTCTCAACGAGGGACTAAGGACAAGCTCGCGTCTACCCAAGACCACGACTTTCCCGGCTTCCTACCGGTATGCATGAGGAGCTCACGAGGATGATCCAAATCACCAATGTATCCATTGCTGACCACAACACAACTCCGAAGTGCACTCATGCACGAGACTATATCGATACATAAAGCTATCACATACTCCAAGTCAAAAGGTGTTGTGATCGTATCAAAACACCACAACAGAATATTATGCCAGAGTCCAGAAATGCTTGCCTTCAAGAGTATGCAAAGGATGCACTTATTGGAAGCTTTCATTTTTCTCCAAAAATCCTATTTTGCAAAATACACAAATAACAAATATTTCAAACACAGTACCAAAAATTGTCTCAAATATTTTTGAAATAAATCTTAAAATAAACTAGATGAAATTTGAGAGAGGTAGGAAAAAGAATCAACTCATTTGGAGTTTTATTTTAAAAGTTATAGCCAGTCAAAAATAGTCAAACTTCTGTTTTAATAAAATCAAAAAAAAGGAAAACGCTGCGGGGAAGAATACGTTTTCAAAACAGAGGAGACGTACTCCGGTCTTTGCGCCATCACTTAAACAGAGAGGGCGGCCGCGCGGGTCACTGACAGTGGGTCCAGAGGGCCCACTGGTCAGGTTTGACCGTTTTCCCTCGCCCTCCCTCCTCTCTGCCCGAACGACGCGGGGCTCCGGCGATCGCCGGCGACGAACGGCGGCTCCTCGAGGGCATCTGAGGGCAGGGATGGGTTGGCCAGACCGAGGCGATCCTCTCGGTGGGCGCTAGGCAGGTGGGGACGGAGGAGGTCACCGGCGGCGAGCTCCGCGGCGGAGGGAGGCTACGGTGGTGAAGTGACATTTGGGTTCCGGTGATCCTTGGCCGAAGCTGAGGCGCTAGGCAGCCCCGCACGACTACGGGGGAGTTCTTGGTGGCGTTGGATTGGCGGGGGAAGCTCCGGTTGCGACGAACGGCACTGGATTGCGGCGGCGACCGAACTCGCCGGAGGCGGGGAAGAAAGAGTTTTCCCGTCGATAGCTGGCTGTGGGAGGGCTATGGGGGTGGTCTGGGGCTGCTTGAGCGATCGGTCGAGCTCGGGGTCCCTTTAAATAGGCGCTCGAGGCTGGCTCCCGCGGTGGCCGAGGATAAGATCGCCGGCGACCACTTTCCTGTAGTTGCAAGGCATCGTGGCGGCGACGAAAGCGTGCCGACGAGCGGGAGGATAAGCACGGCCTGTGCTCTGGGGCAGCTGGCGTGCGCTGGCGGTTTGGGCGGCGCCGTCCGCGGCGGAATCCGCTGCCGACGCCGGCGTGCTGCCAAGGCGGCGCTGCAGGGTGCCAGGGAGAGCTTGGAGGGTACTGGAGAGAGGGCGAGTGCCTGGCGTGGTTCGGCAGGCGAGCAAGGGCCAGAGAAGGGACGCGACGAGGGCGGCAGTGCGGCGGGTCGGCTCAGTGCGCGCGCGTGCAAAACGTGCGCTCTGGGCGCGCCCAGAGCACGCATGGCACCTGCTCGACGAAATGCCAGCGCGCTCCAGAGAGCTTGGGTGAGGCTGGCAGTTAACAGGCCAGGGCTAGGGACAGCTAGGATGCTAGTGGACATGCTGGATGGGTCAGGGGTTCAAGTCCACAATGCAAACCAGAGAGCTTGCCAAAAATTGTTCCTGCACACAGGGTGCTCGACATAATGCCAAGGTCACCTATGCAACTCTTGGGGTGGCCAAACTCTCTAGATCCTAGTCTCTTTAGGAGCTCAAGAAGGTGGTAAGGTCAGTTTGGCAAAAACAGAAAGTTGATAGTGCAAGAATTTGAGAAAACCAGTTTTGGGCAGAAACTAAAGACTATCATTTCATGCACCAAAAATATGCCAATGGGTCCAATCTCCTGGACTTAAGAGTTTGGTAGGGAGGACTATAGGTAGGAAAAAGCTCAAAGGTATTAGAGCAAAATAAAATGGGGTTGCAGTACAAGTCACCAAACTGGACCAGAATGGAAAAGAAGATGATTCACTCAAATTTTTCAAAGAACAACACTGGGTTTTTGCTTGAATATGAATTGTATGCATCCACTGACATCTCCAAACACTTGGAAGAATTTTTAGAAGAAAATTTAAATAGGTTGTAGTGCAAAATACCTACTGGACCAGATTTGAAAAATTGATGTGGAGCTCAAAATCTCCAATGACCAAAAGATGTTTTTGCATAGAAGTGATGGGGAAACCTCACATGACATCCCCAAATTTTGGTGAAATTTTTAAAAGCATTTATCAAATGGTTGCAGTGCAAAAGGGGCTCCAAATTTATGAAAGGTCATTTTAAAAGGATAAAGCTCATGAAAAATAATTATGCAAATAAATCCACTGATAAGGGATTGATTTTATAAAGAGGGCACACAAGTCCAAAATACTCTTTGAAGGTTTTTCCACTTGAAGTAAAAATTCACAATAACAAAAGGGTAAATCTTGACAAATGGAAAAGTTTTATTTCCTGGCAACATTTTAATAAATAAAACAAGGCCAAAAATTTTGGGGTGTCACAGGTAAGAAGATAGAGGGGACATAAAGCTAACACGATCTTCATGGTCCAATTGCCATCTCGAAGGCATTGATTCATTGCTTCATATTGATCTTTGACGGCTTTGCTTTCGAGATCTTCGTCCAACACGATGATGACAGAAAGAAGCTCTACAGAATCAATCTTCTTGAAGATCGAGCAACTCAAGATCAACTCATGGAGTGAGATGTAGGAACATCTCTTGAGTTGAGACATAAAAACACACATCAGGTGGATGGAAAGAAACATATGAAGAAGGTTCAATTTGGTAGGCAAGAATCCCACGCCGGAGTAGGATGGTGCATGGTTTCAAAGTAGCGAGGAGATTGATTGCCATGATTCCACAACGGGACACTTTGGGGGAGGTGACTCGTGGAATTATTACCTTAAGTGGCAAAAAGAATTACTTTTGACCCATAGATCATTGAAACTCTTCATACCAGCCTGAGGCAAATCACAATTGATCCTTTGAAAGAATTCGAGAGGATGGCATACTCAGTTTGGAAAGGAAATTATGGTTATAGAACAACTCGGCCAATGGAAGGCACATTCCAGTTGAAACCAAGGATATAACCTAGTGACTGAGCGTTCTTTCAAGAACTTGAGCATTTCCATATTCATCAAGGTTTTACCAACATCTATGCCAAGATCCTGGTGACACCTCGTACTACCAGGATGAATAACGATGGAGGATGCAGGTGCAGAGAAGGACAACACTTTCTCAGATTTTACCTTAGCAAGGCCAAGGAAACAAAATCTGGATGATCGACCGAGAGACATTTAGCACTCCGCTTCTAATGTTCTGCTTGATGTGCTAGCGTACCCCATTTATAGATATGGTTTGGTATCTAGAACACCAAGTAAAAGGTCGGACTTCGGGGGCACAAGAATCCATAAGGAACAACTACTAGAGTAATCTTACGAAGTCCTTATGGGGAGGTGGCCAACTTCCTCAATCAAGATACTACAATGATAGATCTTCTGGTTGGGTGTGTCGGCCACGACATCCACTTTACCGGGTTACAGAGAGATTAATATTATAGTTCTTGGGAAACCCGACATCCATCATATCTGCCTGAGATTCAGATCTGGTTGGTGTCAGGATATTCCAGACGCATCATGTCTGAAAGGAAGGATTGCAACACAAATCGACGAGATGATGTTGCAAGATTCTCAGGAAATGAACTATGATAGCAAGCTCCAAAACATGAGCGGTTTTGCTACAACATGTGAACACGCTGTCCCAGACAAGCATGACCACACAGTAGTCTTATAATAAAAATACTACCGGGTTCAGGTGGGAAACCATCATCGAGGATATGAAAGTCTTGTGCACTTAAATTAGACTTCTTTACCTTGAACAAATCACTCAGTGGCTTGTGTGCTAGGAATTCATATGGAACGAAGATGATCAGTCTAACATACCACAGAATACTTTGCACGTGCATGGCTGACTTGGGATGATTCCAGAGGAAACAACATTGACTTTCTCGAATTCACGGCGGCAACTTGCATCAATGCACATGTATTAGAGGAAGTTACTTCTTTCATCCGAGCATATGCTTCATGAACGGAACACGAAGGCAATGCTTTAAAAGTTTCAACACTACTTAATGTTCAACATGAATCATGGAGGAGACAAAATGCTGCTGATGGGCTCAACAACAACTCATCGGGATTTCCATATCACTGGAATTCCACCATTATGTGAACAAGGTGATAGCACTGGTCAGACCCAAAGATATAATGATGCATGCTCGAGGGTTCAACCACGAGTAAGACAACATTAGGAATATCGTTGGTTCTGATCTGATTTGACGATAGCCCACATTCAAATCAAAGTTTGGACAAGATAATAGATCCAACAACTGATCACGAGGACCAATCGATGAAGATATCACCTTCCTTCAACGCACACATGCAAACACAAAGATATCCCTTTGTAATGAACTAAGTCAGGCAAGCTCTCATCTTCCAACTCTCCAAGTTGTTGTTTGGCTTAACCAACTAGCTCAGGGGTATCCAACACGGATTCTTGGAGAAGGGGTGGTTTACAAGAAACACACTTGATCACGAACTCAACATAGCGGTCAGGTGACAACCAGGTAACACTTCCGAGAAGATATTCGGAAAACCACGAACCACCGATATGGTACTAAGCTCGAGAACAATCTTGCTTTTCGGGGCAAGACGATGTGATCAAGAGAGTGATGGATTGACACAATCCTATCTCATTGATCGAGGATTGCACCAGGGAAAATGGACAAGGTCGCACGATAAACCTTAGGGTGATGATTCAATAACCAACACACTAAGAATAAGATTATTGTCCATTAACTACCAAGCAACACGGTTGCTAGGAGTATTGATTTCACACATCATGGTTCACTTGTCGGCATTCCGGTTGCGACAACACGGGACCAAGGAATGAATAGTGATGGTGAGAAGTATCCCTCCGTCAAGAATTCATAAGAGGTGGTGCAATTCTCATGACAATCTTGACATAAAGATGGTAACACTTCAAGGTAGAACAGAGCAAAAGCTGGATTGGCATTTTGATCCACGGAATACAACTACTTTCCCAATCCTCGAAGTGGACAAGGTACTGGAGTCTGTTTCTCCTAGTCATCTCAGAATAGAATGGCTTGACAGACCACAAGAATATGAGGTATCGGTGAGCATGAATGCATGACATGCTCTTGACTATCAAATGATAGACGGAGATCAGGATAACAACTAAAGAGGGGCAACTCAAAGGAACATATATCTTTCTGAGTTGTGGATGCATAGATTAGTATGTCGAGCAAAGCTCAACATTTCTTCCGGATAACCCAATGCAGAAAGGTAGAACTGGCAGATTCACAATGTAGAATGGAGAACTCATCAAGAGCACTCTGGTTGTGATCTTTTGGTTCAAAAGAGCTTCTGCCATAAGCAGTTCATGGTATTTGGAAGAAGGAAATACCACGGACCTCGAGGACTATCGCAACGATTACTAATATCCTAAAGGAACTAGCAACACTATCAACATGAAGTAAGTAGGGTGAATCTCGGGTTCAGAAACCCGGGAGTAGAATACCTATTACTAAGTAGCATCACGGGATGCTTCCGAGAATGATGGCAAGAATCATCACACTAGGAACACAAAACATGGCTAGATTACTGGGTGGTTCTTTAGGACACCTAGGGTCATAATAATAGCTTCAACATATATATCGAGGCGATGGAGTACCTCAGCACACTAGTTGGTGTGATTAATCTGGCCCAAATAGACATCAGGAACATGGAGGAATGATTGCAAGCGCATCAGACTATCTAGAAACCTGGGATGACTCGGACAGCATAACGGCTGTAAATGCTCAAAAAGATTTGAGACATCCTGCAAAATGGTGGCATAACCACTCAACATCACAATAACAAGGTTCCGAGATCAACTGTCAACATACAGAAGTACTAGAAACTGAACTGAGCCTTGAATCCATCAATCCTATGAGTCTACGGATTAGTAACACGTGATCCTGATGAGAAAGCCTAGTTCCTAATCCCCGTAGAAAATAAGAGGTTGACTCAGATCAGAAGGGCATAAGGTAAAGGAGTAAAAGGAGCCTTGCATTCCCTTCCACAATCAATTCCCTTATATAACTAAAGCATTTCTAGACTCAACTTCGACCAGTTTGGCTTGGTAATCCTACAGGCAGTCAGGCTCTGATACCAAAGCTGTTAGGACCCCGATTCTAAGTCACACCGATCTAGCATGTAACACCTCATATCACTTTGCGGCCTCACACATGGTATTCCCACGGGCGTCGCCTTACCTGGCCCGGGAACGTTTGGGCCTTTTGGCTCGCGTATATGATAGTGTCGCTAGCATCCATATGACAGAGAATCCGGGCCGACATGACTAGTCGTGAACCCAAAGTGGCACTAGCTTACGGGGACAGGCATACATGAAACAACATCGAGCATGTCGGTCATCGGCGTGTGAATCCGGGCTGTAGCAACTGGGCTAATAGGACTCCGGGAACCCGGGCTGTAGCAGGCTAGCAGGATTTCGGAAGGCACTGCATGACATTTCCCCAAAGGGACAGACATATGAACGATGTGAATCACATGCCGGCCAGTCTAAGTGTTCCGGAGCAGTAGTGCTGGGCTAGCAGGACTCCGGTAAACCGGGCTGTAATAGACTACCATGGCTCAGTGGAAGCACCAGACTACATTTCCCCATAAGAGAGGCTACCAAGGATAGTCAACTAGGTTGTCGGATCCCACACATACCAAGCATTTCAATCATACACACAATATGCCCGATATGAGTAAATACAACATGGCATCACAACAAAACTCTATGACTCAAAGTAATTATTCATTAGGCTCCGAGCAGCCAAGTATTACAAACATGGGTCTCATGACCCAACATACAGAGCATACAAGCAACAAGCACATGCGGAAGCTCAACTTGTCTGAGTACAGACAACTACAAATGAAGAAGGGCTGAGAAGCCTGACTATCTACAAGACCCTCCCAAGGGTACAAGATCGTAGCTGAGGTAACAACCTAAACATCGAAGTCCACACGGAACTACTAGCGAGACTGAAGTCTCTCTGCAAAACATAAAATAAGCAAACGTGAGTACAAATGTACCCAGCAAGACTTACATCAGAACTATCTACATATGCATCGGTATCAACAAAGGGGTGGTGGAGTTTAACTGCAGCAAGCCAGCTTTGACTCGGTGGCTATCCTGAACTACGATTGCAAGTAACTCTTTTGAGGTGGCGCACACGAGTCCACATATTCACCATATCAATACACCACTATGGATCCGCTCCCGTCTCCCTACGAGAACGCCATCCATAGCACTCACGCTTATCTTGCGCATTTTAGAGTATCCACTTTCACTTGTCTATGAACTGTACAGGCAACCCAGAAGTCCTTTACCGCGGACACGGCTATTCGAATAGATGATGTTAACCCTGCAGCGGTGTACTTCTTCACACACGCTCTCGCCACTTACCACCATGTACACGTCGTGTATCTCGGCAACCTTCAAGCGGAAGCCTGGCGAGGGAGTCGGCCACGACCTGACTAACCACACAAGTCTCTAGTCCAGGTTTATCGCCTATTCGGGTTCCATCCGCAAGGAGATCCGGCCAGGGTGTCGTTCACGGCCCCAAATGATGTGTGTAGGGTTCCCAAGCCCACCTCGACGGATGGATCTACGCTTGGTACACCGTGCCACGGTGCCTAGTCTGTCCCAAGCCCACCTGTACCGGGTGCCACTTGGTAGACTACTAACACAACCTACAAACACCAGAAACTAGTTGCAACTCCTGGACAGAGATCAGGTTGATTAATAAGTCGAGAGAGCTTGGAGTGCCCGGAGCCCAATGTGTGGTAGTAGCTGTTCATGGATCACAAACACAGAACTCAGTTCCTGAGGACGGTTTCAATGAGACAACCCACCATGTACTCCTACATGGCCTCTCACCGCTACCTTTACCAAATCATGTTCACACCTTAGCTCTCAACAGTAGGACATGTTCACACACCTCTAATTCATCCCCGATGAATCAGACCTGACTCAACTCTAGGAAGTAGATGGCATGACAAACAAGCATGAATGAGTAGGCACATCAGGGCTCAAACAACTCCTACTCAAGCTAGTGGGTTTCATCTATTTACTGTGGCAATGACAGGTCATGCAGAGGAAAGGGGTTCAGCTACCGCAGCATGTAACAGTTGAAACGGTGTTGTCCTAATGCAGTAAAAGAGAGCAGGAGTGAGAGAGTGGGATTGTATCGGAATGAACAAGGGGGTTTTGCTTGCCTTGCACTTCTAAAGATAGCATTGTGTCTTCATTAGTGTCATCGACCACATCGTCGGAACAACGTCTACCGAGAGGGAACAACACCGGCAAGAGAGAAAGAACACAATCAATGCAATGCAACAATATGATGCATGGTCATGACATGGCAATATGCTGTGATTTGGGCTAATGCAACAGAAAGTCATTTTAATTGAAGTGGAATTCAAAACTACATCAAATTCCAACTCCAAACCTATTATGAAATTTGCCCTAATCATGTTTCATCCTAAACAGTGAGGTTAACTTGCTCAAACATGCATGAACATGGCATAAACAGATTCTTTGGATATTTCTGATCATTTTTCATATATAATTTATCTTACTTGGAGTTATAGATAATTTTCTATGAATTTTAAAAGTTTTGGGCATTTTCTGGAATTTCTAAATCTTTTCTGAATTAAGAAAAACCAGAAAAGCATTTACTGCGTCAGCATGACGTTGGTGTGATGTCATCAGGTCAACAGGCCGGGTCCAGGTCAAACCTGACGTGTGGGTCCCGCATGTCATGGGG
Source organism: Triticum aestivum (assembly GCF_018294505.1). Classification (NCBI taxonomy): domain Eukaryota; kingdom Viridiplantae; phylum Streptophyta; class Magnoliopsida; order Poales; family Poaceae; genus Triticum; species Triticum aestivum. Next base: position 106,713,776 of record NC_057814.1, on the reverse strand, counting down.
ACAGTGGCTAAAAGGGTATAAAACTAAACTAATTAACAGGGACTAGGGCCCACTGTCAGTGACTCTAGGGGGGGTTAGTTAGGCGCTAATGACGGTGCCACGTCACCAGCCACCGGAGTTGGACGCCGGCGACCAAACCCGACGTGGAGGATCGCCGGAGTTGCTCGGTACGGTGCTACAGGGGTTGGCTCGACGCGCTGGAGGCACCAGACGGATGCCCATCCTCACGCACATCCTGGGGATCACGCGGGAAGCTGCGGGGTGGCTGGAGACGATGGCCACGGGAACCATGGCGGTGGCCGGAGCTTGGCTAGATGCGGGCGCGGGGCTGCAGTTAGTGGACGGAACAGAGGGGGCAAGCACGGGAGGAGGTGTAGGAGCTCACAATGATCCTGAAGGGGAGCTCAAGTGGCTCGGGGACATGCTGTTGCGGCCAAATCAATCGGAGGCGTCTGTTCGATCCGAGGTTGAAGACGTCGGCAGCGTCAGCGATGCCGTGGTTCCCCAGTGGCTTGGTTCGGTGTGGATGAAGTGGATGGCGAGGCGGAGCTCTCACACAAGGTGGGGAGGCGAGGGGAGGCCAGTGGCCACGTCGGCGGTGAGCTGCGCGCTGTGGTGTGCTCGGGCGGCTGCGGAAGAGATAGCCCGAGAGGTGGGGTGAGGCCAGAGAGTGAGGAGAAAGGTCGAGGGGGTCCGGGGTGGTGTCGTGGCGACGTCCAGGGGACCAGGGAGGGAAGCTAGCGGGAGGTGGCCGGCGCGTGCCGTGCCCAGCTTCTCCTCTACCTACTGGCAAGAGGTAGAAGACGAGGCTGCCCCTGGTGGGCTGGGCCGCCAGGTGGGCTGTGCCAGGTGAGCACTGGTAAGTCTTCCTGTTTGTTCTTTTCTATTTTTGTTTTTTTATTTTGTTTTGATTTGAATCTTGCCACTGTTTCAAAATTAAAAACAATTTCAGAACAGTGCCAACATCCTCTGAATAATTTTATGTTGCGGAATGGGCATTTCCAAATGCACATAAAATGTTTCAAGATATTTGAGATTATATTCTAGTTATATGAATATAACTCTAATTCAAATAGCTATTGATTTAAATTGAAAGTCCCAAAAATAATTCCTTAAAAATGTTCCTAAATTTTGGTTTGATATATAGCTCTTGCCAAAATTCTCAAACATTGCAAAAGGACATCTTGGAAACAAAGAATGAGATTTCCAGGGTTCTTTGCCTTTCTTTTAAGTAAGTTCTTGAGGCTTCCACCTTCCTCAATTCCAAGTTTTAGAAATTTATACATGATGCATGAGTGCTTGTGCAACTATTTGCAATCAAATTCTAGGGCTGTGACACAATCTAACCCCAACCCCAACAGATAGTAACCCAGTTCCTGTTGACACAGCACCATCTCCACCACAGAGCTCCCAAACAAGAGCAGTTAGTAAGGCAGCTCCAGTGCCCAAAGGGCCAGTACTACCACGGTGAACCCCAACTCCACCAGTTAGTACGCCTATTCTTGTGGAGGAAGCACAACCAGCTAGTCGTAGTTTAGCATCTATCGCATTTGATGTTGTTAAATCGTATGTGCGTATCTTCCCATCTTGGAAATATTATACTGAAGATAAAGGAAAATGCCAGTTGCAGGTCTTTGTCCAGGAGTTATGTGTAAGTAATGTTATTCATGGCAATTACTTTGCTTTGTCCCATACATCCTACCTCGATGATGGTTATAATACAGCAAATTTCCCATTTTTCTCTATAGAGAAGGACCGATTTGGAAACTCAGGATGAGGTAACCTATGCTAATACCTCTGCTATCTTCAAGAATGCTTGGTGGCAGTATCAGAATTACCTGAAGAAAACGTACTTCACCGGCAAAGAAACTCATCAAATTCCCTTACGTTCTCCTGAGACACATTTACTGGACAATGACTATGAATGCCTTGTTCTGTACTGCTCCCTAACCAAGAATGTGGTAAGGTCTATGAGCTCATTTTCTATTTTTAACTACTATATTCTTGCGTCTTACTGTACTCTGTTCATGTAGAACAAGTGCCTAAACCTGAAGAACAACTGTTCTAATTTAAGATTCCATTGCTATCATAGTTCAAAAAAGCGCTAGGCGTTAATTGTGCGTTTTGCCACCGCCTTGCGCTTTACTGACCAAAGCGCATGCTTATGCGCAGTTATGCACATATTAAGCGTAGTTATGCGCAATGTGTTTCGCCAATGCCTAGAGCCTAGGCGCGCTTACGTGCTCGCTTAGGCGCGCCTTTTTAACTATGATTGCTATCGTGCATACTTCTTTGCTCTTGTATCACTGTATTTACTCATACAAACTTATTTTTAAATTGAAGGATCCAATCGAAACTGCAATGGCACCGCAGGTATGTTCACGCATGTTTCTTTAACAGGCTTGCTCTTATCAATAGCTCTGTTGATTTCAATTTCAATTGTGTATACAGTTGACTTCTCATATCATGCACATTACTAGCATCACAACAGAGCCAATAGTGTTGCTGTACATGTAGACCCGTGGTACCCATCTGAAATCTTGTTGTGCCGTGTAGTTTCCCACGCTTTGTATTCTTTCACTGCTGCTTTGTCTTGAACTGATATGATTTGAACCGTGTCTCTATTTTGATTTGGCAAGACAATGCAGTGACCATAGGACATACATATATGTTTGTTTGATGCTTTTATTATGTACTAGTACTTGGCAATAGAAGACTTGGTAGTTTAATCCTGTGCACCTTACTAATGAACTGGTTCACCGAAATGAGTTTCATATACTAGTACATGCTAAACTGTTATGTGTCTGCTTGTTTCTTCTTTTAGAATGCTGACAGAATATTGGGGAAGAGTGCCTTATTAAGCAATGGTAAAGGGAGTAATGCAGATAAGGTTCAGGATAGTGACACATCCTTGTTGGTCTCCAACAAAGCTGATAAAACAGCTAAGGAAGACTATCTCGAAGACAGTGAGACAACCCCAAAGTCCTGTCTTGGTTTAGTGTTGGAGTTACTGGCCACTACCGCTTGCACAAGCTATTCAAACTCACTATCTGAATCAGTTCGGTTTCTTCAGTCTCAACTACAAGCTGAAAGACATCGATCAGCTGTGCTGCGACAAGAAGCGGAAGGACTGCGGAAGTCCCTGGAGCATTCAGATGCATACTTTCTGGTGCAACAACAAGCGTTGGAGGATTTTAGCGCCAAACAGGACAAAGCTAATAAGCTTGCTAAGCTTATTGCCAGCATGGTGGATACCATGTTTCTTGAGCTCTTATGAAGTTGTTTCAGTTATGCTCTTGTTTTGATGCCGCGTTTATTTGCACTGGTGGCCAATTTTGACGGCCAGTGTATAGAATATGCTGCTGTGTTCCCTATATTTGCACTGGTGGCAAACTTTGATGCCCAGTGGATGTAATATGTGTAATAGCGGTAATAGGCTAGCGTTAATTGCTTGCTTATTTATTTCCTTATTGTCTTGTTTAGTTGTTTGCTTGTAGTCACTACAGTTCTTTTTCTGTGTTTTTCTAGTGGCCACAATAATCTATTTTTGGAAACTAGGCCAAAATAATCATGGCAACACACGGACTGTTGTAACCATGGGCCTCATGTGGGCCGTATGATCCATGGGCCTTCTACGGGCCGTAGGATCCATTGGCCTTCTATAAGGGCCATAGGATCCATGGGCCTTCTACGGGCCGTACGATCCATGGGCCTTTTACGGGCAGTAGGATCCATGGGCCTTCTACGGGGCATATCGTCATTTCGCCAATCATGGACCATACTATTCATGAACAATAACGGGCCGTTTATAGGCCGTATTTGATAACTCTATGAAAACAGCCCAACGGGTTTTTTTTACATGAAAACGGCCCAACGTGTTAATGGGCCACAAACGGGCCGACTGTAACCACGGGCTGAATTTGGCCCACAAGCAGAAAATGACAGTAACGGGCCGTAAGTAACCGAATGCTGGAAATGAGCCCAAGAATAAATGGGCCTTGAGAAGGCCGAAAGATATCATGGGCTGGAAATGGCCCAACGGAATAATGGGCCATTAATGGGTATAAAGTGATACACTGTTCATTACGGGCCAGTTTTACCACGGGCCGTTAAGGGGCCGAGGGTTACTAAGGGCCTCATATGGGCCGAAAGACATCATGGGCCATACATGGGCCGGAAGTTAAAACGGGCTGGAATTATATTGGACGGCCCAAATGACGCTACTGGGCCTAATTCGGATAGGCCGTAAACGGGCCCTGGGATAGCGGGCTGTAAATGGGCTATATGCGAACAGGCCGTTAACAGGCTTGCCGTGGGCCAGCCCACCACCTTTTGACCAAGTCAAATGGGCCGGCCTTTTCACACAAATGGGCCTCTGTTGGGCCGTGCCACGTGTCGACGTATCATAGGCACTTTGGGTCCAATGAGTGGATGACATCTGTCCAACGGTGAGCCGACACGTGTTTCCTCCAGCCAATGATTATTTTACACGTGGAAAATCCCCATTGGTCGGGGCTGTTAACGGGTTATCGGATCCAAAACCGGACCCGATAGCTTAATGGCGTTCTGTTACGGTGGATGCCACGTGTCGGTCACCCTTGACGAAAGCACTTCTGTGACACGCGATTTATCGTCATGGAAGTGGACACTTCCGTGATGATAATTTTGGTAGTCATGGAACACTTCTACGACAGCACATGTATGACTATCTTGATTCTGTCATAAATTTGTCATGGATGTACATGCATGACAGAAAACGTGACCTACTGTGACAAACACGTATCATCAGGGAAGTGTATTTTTTTTTGTAGTGTAGGGGGTAAATTAATAATTACCAGCAGTCTCATGAACTCCTTCGTGACCGCGTCCATATCGAAAACCTTGTTGACTGCGTCCCAATGATACTGGGCCCTAATGACATCACGCTCCTGCGGGATGGTGAATTTCGCCAAGGGGTCTGGGATCCCTAGACTTTCGCGTTCCGCATCCTCCTTGGACCATATGGGCCTCTTCCCCGCGTAACCACGGCTTCCGAGGTGGTGGCACCCCATGTTCCTCTCTTGGAGCCCCTTCACGTACTCCGACTTTTCTTTGGCATCTTTGGCAACGCAAGCCTTCTTGAATATTTCGAACTGCTCTTCCATAATTGACGGATTATCCTTTACAATCTTAGAGTAGGGTTCCTTTTTGGCGATGTTCCGATGTTTCACCCTTACTTTCCAGGCGGACAACGCGCCGCTAAACTTGCCCATGGCACGTTTGTTTATCTTCTTCATTGCCGGGTCTTGCCACGGTCGAGTATATTTGATTTCATCCCGGCCCGGGAACAAGAATACTTGGTGCAACTTAGTTAGGAGGGAGTGCTCCATATCTGGTATCTTCTTTAGTTTCTCATCATTGGTGGTGGCGGTTGCCCGTAGGATGCAGCCTATTTGATTGTCGTAGCACGCGCGCGCTTCCGCAGGCTATTTTGGCTCAAAATTGCCGGAGTCCACCTCCATGATCACCAATCTAGTAGTGATTTGGGCGCCGTATCCTCTTTGGTTTCGGTTCTATACCGGCTTCGCCAGTCTCGGTGCCGGTCTTAGCGCCGGTGTCAGTCTCGGCGCCGGTCTCGATGTCTGTCTCAGTCTCGGATGTGACGGGTGGGCCCTGCAACAACTGTTGCTCCTCGAGAAGGTTCAAATAGGCGTCTGTCGCCTCGTAGACGTTGCAATCACCAGAACCCTGCCTTCATCATTGCTAGCCATGTTTCCTACGATTAAATATAGTCAATTAATTCTAGACTAATAAAATGAATAATGACATAAAAAAGGCCTATGTTTTGCAGGAATGTTGATTCATTCCCGTTGCGGCAAATCCCGGTCACTCGATATGTCCTAGCTTGTAGCACAAGTCATGCCGAAATTCACAAAAAATTTTGGCATGCCCTTTGCTACAAACTGGACAAATAGAGCGCCTGAAATTTGCCGGAACGGAAATGAATCAACATTCCGGCAAAACATAGGCCACTCGGAATCATTCCCTGCAATCAACAAAAGGGCACTTGGGCACAATTGAACCACTTCAATGTTGCATATAAGCATATAACAGGACCACTTAAGAACATGTACATGAGAAACTACAACAGTAGATATACATGAGCAAACACTTTTGAGGAATTTGCATATAACATGACCACTTCAATGAAAAGATATAATCAACAATAATGAATATGCAAATGAACATCAATGACATATATCATATAACATCAATCTTGTTTTTCGTTTACATAGCAACAATTATTTGAACCAAGTTTTTGAAAAGAAAAATAATTCTGTTTTTTTGTTTATAGCTAAATGCCATAGCTACTATTTTTTATTTATAGCTAAATGCTTTTGTTTTTTGTCTAAAGCTAAAAGTATAGGAAGGGATCATCTTTAAAATAAAACTTGCCTAAATTATTTTTCTTGAAAACTAGTGGTCTTTTCAAAAACCAAAAACCTTTGCAAAATGACCTCACTAAACACTTCTCTGCCTTTTCTGGCGCCGTTGTCGGGGAGACCTACGCCAAGTCAAGACTACCAAGTACCCATCATAAACTCTCATCTCTTGCATTACATTATTTGCCATTCGCCTCTCGTTTTCCTCTCCCCCACTTCTAAAACAATTTTCAAAAATATTTGCCTTTTATTCGCCCCTCTTCCGTTCGTCTTCTTCGCTTGCTTTTTGTGTGTTCGTGTGTTGGATTGCTGGCTTTGTTGCAATGGCCCCACCAAAAAAGTTGACCCTCACCTTAGGAGGTTGGACGGAATTGAAAATAATGTTAGAAGCTTCATGTCTTTGCAAGTTGGGCATAACAATTTCTTTAGAAATGAGCTCAAGGAGCAGAAAAAGTTTTATGGAACACATGAATAAAGAACTATGATACGTCTATGGAATTTTATGGTTTGAAATCTCAGTTTTCTCACCTTGAAAATTTAGTTGGCCAAATTTCCGATAAGCAAGCTACCTTGGTAAATAAGATGGCCGCTAAACCAGAATCTTTGAATAATGATGAAGATCTTAAAGTGTTTGATGTGACTCCTATTGAATCTTTGTTTTCCAATATAAATCTTGATAAAGATGGGACTGGAGATGAGTCAACTTTAGTTAAAAGGCATCCCAATGATTCAGAGTTTCTAGATCTTGATGCAAAAATTGATAAAAGTGGGATTGGAGTGGTCAAAACTTTAAGTAGCAATGAACCCACTCTTTTGGATTTCAAGGAATTTAATTGTGTTAATTGTTCTTTAATAGATTGTATTTCCTTGTTGCAATCCATGTTGAATTCCCTTCATGCTTATAATCAAAACAAAGCTTTTACTAAACAGATTGTTGAAGCTATGACGCAATCTTTTGAAGAAAAGCTTGAATTGGAAGTTGCTATCCCTAGAAAACTTTATGATGAGTGGGAACCTACTATTAAGATTAAGATTAAAGATTATGAGTGCCATCTTTGTGTGATTTGGGTGCTAGTGTTTCCATGATTCCAAAAACTTTATGTGATGTGTTCGGTTTTCTCAAATTTGGTGATTGTTCTTTAAATCTGCATCTTGCGGATTCCACTATTAAGAAACCTATGAGAAGGATTAATGATGTTCTTATTGTTGCAAATAGGAATTATGTGCCCGTAGATTTCATTGTTATTGATATAGATTGCAATCCTACATGTCCTATTATTCTTGGTAGACCTTTCCTTAGAACGGTTGGTGCAATTATTGATATGAAAGAAGAAAACATTAGATTTCAATTTCCGTCAAGGAAAGGCATGAAACACTTTCCAAAAAAGAAAATTAAATTTCCTTATGAATCTATTATGAGAGATACTTATGGATTGCATGCCAAAGATGAGAATATCTAGATCAATTCATGTTTTATGCCTAGCTAAGGGCGTTAAACAATAGTGCTTGTTGGGAGGCAACCCAATTTTATTTTTGTTTTTGATTTTTAGGTTCTGTTTTGCATTAAATAATTCATCTAGCCTCTGGTTAGATGTGGTTTTGTGTTTTAATTAGTTTTTGTGCCAAGTGAGACCTTTGGGATAGCTTACGGTGATAGTTTATTTGATCTTGCTGAAAAACAGAAACTTTTGCGCCAAGGAAAATAATTCTCATTTTTACAGAAGTGTGCTTTTGAGTTGATTCTTTATGTAGAAGATTAATAAACCAATTGCTTAGGTCTTCCTAATGTTTCTGAATTTTTGGAGTTACAGAAGTATTCGAAATATCCAGATTGCTACAGACTGTTCTGTTTTTGACATATTCTGTTTTCTATGTGTTGTTTGCTTATTTTGATGAATCTTTGGCTAGTATCGGGGGGTATGAACCATGGAAAAGTTGGAATATAGTAGGTATTACACCAATATAAATAAAGAATGAGTTCACAATAGTACCAAAAGTGGTGATTTATTTTCTTATACTAACGGAGCTTATGAGATTTTCTATTGAGTTTTGTGTTGTGAAGTTTTCAAGTTTTGGGTAAGGATTTGATGGACTATGGAATAAGGAGTGGCAAGAGCCTAAGCTTGGGGATCCCCAAGGCAACCCAAGGTAATATTCAAGGACAACCAAGAGCCTAAGCTTGGGGATGCCCCGGAAGGCATCCCCTCTTTCGTCTTCGTCTATCGGTAACTTTACTTGAGGCTATATTTTTATTCACCACATGATATGTGTTTCGCTTGGAGCATCTTGTATGATTTGAGTCTTCACTCTTTAGTTTGCCACAATCATCCTTGCTGTACACACCTTTTGAGAGAGACACGCATGAATCGTGATTTATTAGAATACTCTATGTGCTTCACTTATATCTTTTGAGCTACTGGATGGAGGGATTGACTTCTTTCTTTTGGCAAGAGACTTATTTTAGTCCAAGCCTGTTTAGCTAGTATACCTACTTATCTTATGGGTTTCATCAAATTTCCCAAGTGGGTATTAAACTTATTAAATCCCAACTAGCTCATTGCTTTTGGGATGATTATGAGGGCCATCACAAATATCACTTGACTGCCTGGAACTCCATAACCATGAGAAAGGAGTTTGGGGGTTTTGGCATTACTGACATTGGAGATATGAATTTGGCTCTGTTAGCTTCTTGGATCAGTAGGTACTATAACTCTTAGGGTAAGATCTGGAAAAATATCATTGACTCCAAATATAACCCTCAGAATAGCAACATTTTTGCTTGTTCTGCTGCTGGGGCCTCCCCTTTATGGAAAGGGGTGCTGTGGGCAGCACAAGCTGCCAAAGTTGGTTTCTCTTGGAAAATTGGCAACGGCAAGAGGGTTAGATTCTGGGAGGATCATTGGTTTGGAAATGCTACTCTAGCTACCCAGTATTGGGACTTGTATAGCTTAGCTAATGAGCATAATGCCACCATTGATAAAATCTGGGATGGCTATACCCTTAAGCTTACTTTGAGAAGATGTTTCACTCAGGAACAGATGTCTCTATGGTATGAACTCATGGAAATTGCTAGTTCCATCCAATTTATAGATGAGGATGACTCCCTGGTTTGGAACATGAATTCTAAAGGAGTTTATATAGTCAAATCCTTCTATAAATTTATTAATTTCAGGGGGGTGCTACCAGCCAGCTCTCGTGCTGTATGGAATATCAAAATCCCCCTAGGATTCAGATCTTTCTTTGGCTCTTGATTAACAACAAGATTCTAACTAGAGACAACTTGAGCAAAAGACAGAAGTTGGTGATCCTACTTGTGTGTTTTGCTCTGCACAAGAATCCTATTTCCATTTATTTAGTGTTTGTGTTGTTGCTATTGAGTTCTGGAAAGCCATATGTGTCCTTACTGGAGTGAGTGAAGACATCAATATGATGTCCATCTCCTCCTACTGGCTCAGAGGAGATAGCTATGCTGCAATCAACACTGTTCATGCAGCTGGGCTGTCACATCCCCAGTTCAGGCCTTGCCTGCCTTTGCCTTAGCCTCCATGCATCATGTCTAAATTTTATGAAACTTTGAAATGGGGGCTGATAAATCCTAGCAGCAAATGAAATTCAACTAGGGTCCAAATAAAACCATTTTCACTGAACCCAAAATGCCTTCTAAAATGTTCATCATCTTTGCCTTGGTCTAGAACCTATGACAAAAATGGTGCATACTTTTCTAGGACAACAGAGGGTCACTAAATTAAATCATATAGTATTTGCATTTGGGCATTTAAATGCTATAAAATATTTTAATTGCCCAAATAATCATAAACTGAAATGTTTACTGTTGGATATATTCCAAATAGTGGCTTTGAGCAGTTGCATGATTTTTGAGTTAGTTTTAGTATTTTAATTAAAGCCCTAAAGTTACAGAAGAATTAGAAAACAAAAATAAAAAGAAAAGGGACTTACCTGGCCAAACTTACCTGGCACCCACCAACCGGCCCAGTACTGCAGCTGGCCGGCCCAGCCCACCAGGGGCTCCTCCCTGTCGTCTTCCACCTCCTGCCAGTAGGCTGGAGGGCGTGTGCCCCGGACGCGCGCACGTGGCCCCGGCCACCTCCTGCTTGTCGCTTCGCTCTGGCCCTCCCTGGTGCAGCCACGCACCCCCTGGACCTCTCTCACTCACTCCGCGAGCTTCTCTCCCTCATCTGCTCTCTCTCCCTCTCATGCCCGAGCGAAGCTCGTCGCCGCCGTTCGCTGCCACCGCGTCCACCGCCTCCCCCTCGCCTCACTGACCTGTCCGCGAGCTCCGGCCGTCCCCACTGCCACCACATGCCGCGCTGGATGTGGGTGAGCTCCAGCTCCCCATAGCTTCCCTCGGCTGCTCGTTTGGGCGCCGGGGAAGCGATCCCGAGCCCCTCCGCCGCACGAAATGGTCGCCGCCGGCCAAACTCCGGCGGGCCGACGTGGCCACTTAGTTAGGGGCTAATCACCCCACTAATCACCCCTAGAGCCACTGAGTAGTGTGCCCTGCTGCCTAATTAAACCTCTATTTAGTTTTAAGTTAGATTAGTTAACAAAACCAGCGGACCCACGCGTCAGGGTTGACTGGCTGACGTGGCAGTTGACCAGGCCCACCTGTCAGCGGCACTAACCAGCCCTGAGTCACTGACCAGCGGGCCCCACAGGTCAGGTTTGACCTGGCTGACCCAGTTGACTTGCTGACGTCACACTGACGTCATGCTGACGCAAGTAATCCATTTCTGGAATTTAAATAAATCTTAAATGATTTATTTATTTTAGAAAAATAACCAAAACTTCTAAAAATCATAGGAATTAAACCGTAACTCCAAATGAAATAATTTATATATGAAAAATGATCAGAAAAAACCAATCTATCCATCTGTACCATTTTCATGCATGTTGGAACAACTTAAATTTGCTGAATTGGTTAAATCAATTAAATGCATTTAAATAACCACATGTGGAGTTTGAATTTGAACCTAGGGTTCAAACCAACTTCATTTAACCTATTGCTAGTTGCATTTAGCTCAATCTATAGCATATTGCCATGTCACATTCATGCATCATATTGTTGCATTGCATTGATTGTGTTCTTCTTGTTTGCCGGTATTTGTCCCCTCTCAGTAGACGTGGTTTCGACAATGTGATCGATGACACCGATGAAGAGCTATACTATCTTCAGAAGTGCCAGGCAAGCAAAACCCCCTTGTTCATTCCGATACAATCCCGCTCTCTCGCTCCTGCCCTCTTTTACTGCATTAGGACAACAGCGATTCAACTGTTACATGTTGCGGTAGTTGAACCCCTTTCCTCTGCATGACCTGTCATTGCCACAGTAAATAGATGAAACCGACTAGCATGAGTAGGAGTTGTTTGAGCCCTGATGTGCCTACTCATTTATGCTTGTTTTTCATGCCTGCTACTGCTTAGAGTTGAGTCAGGTCTGATACACCGGGGATGAATTGGAAAGTTGTGAACATGTCCTACTTTTGAGAGCTAACTGTGTGAACACGATTTGGTAAAGGTAGCGGTGAGAGGCCATGTAGGAGTACATGGTGGGTTGTCTCATTGCAGCCGTCCTCAGGAACTGAGTTCTGTGTTTGTGATCCATGAACAGTTACTACCACGCATTGGAATGCTTAAGTGCCCCTCTCGACTTATTAATCAACCTGATATCTGTCCAGGAGTTGCAACTAGTTTCTGGTGTTTGTAGGTAGTGTTAGTAGTCTACCAAGTGGCACCCAGTATAGGTGGGCTTGGGATAGACTAGGCACCGTGGCCAGGTATGCCAAGCGTCGCCCGTTTGGTGGGCTTGGAACCCTGTACACATCGTTTGGGGCCGTGAGCGACACCCCGGCCGGATCTCCTTGCGGATGGAACCCGAATAGGCAATAAACCTGGACTAGAGACTTGTGTGGTTAATCAGGTCGTGGCTGACTCCCTCGCCAGGCTTCTGCTTGAAGGTTGCCGAGATACACGACGTGTACATGGTGGTAAGTGGCGAGAGCGTGTGTGAAGAAGTACACCCCTGCAGGGTTAACATCATCTATTCGAATAGCCATGTCCGCGGTAAAGGAGTTCTGGGTTGCCTGTACAGTTCATAGACAAGTGAAAGTGGATACTCTAAAATGTGCAAGATAAGCGTGAGTGCTATGGATGGCGTTCTCGTAGGAAGACGGGAGCGGATCCATAGTGGTGTATTGATATGGTGAATATGTGGACTCGTGTGCGCCACCTCAAAAGAGTTACTTGCAGTCGTAGTTTAGGATAGCCACCGAGTCAAAGCTGGCTTGCTGCAGTTAAACTCCACCACCCCCATTGTTGACACTGCTGCATATGTAGATAGTTCTGATGTAAGTCTTGCTGGGTACATTTGTACTCACGTTTGCCTATTTTATGTTTTGCAGAGAGACTTCAGTCTCGCTATTAGTTCTGCGTGGACTTCGACGTTTAGCTTGTTACCTCATCTACGATCTTGTGCCCATAGCAGGACCTTGTAGATAGACAGGCTTCTCAGCCTTTTTCATTTGTAGTTGTCTGTACTCAGACAAGTTGAGCTTCCGCATGTGCTTGTTGCTTGCTCTGTATGTTGGGTCATGAGACCCATGTTTGTAATACTTGGTTCCTTGGAGCCTAATGAATAAAATACTGGAGTTGTAGAGTCATGTTGTGATGCCATGTTGTATTTGCACATATCGAGCATATTGTGTGTATGTTATTGAAATGCTTGGTATGTGTGGGATCTAACTATCTAGTTGTTTATCCTTGGTAGCCTCTCTTACCGGAAAATGTCTCCTAGTGCTTCCACTGAGCCATGGTAGCCTGCTACAGCCCGGATTACCGGAGTCCTGCTAGCCCAGTTGCTACTGCTCCGGAACACTTAGGCCGGCCGGCATGTGTCCTTCTTCGTTCCTGTGTCTGTCCCTTCGGGGAAATGTCACGCGGTGATCCTTAAGTCCTTGTAGCTTGCTACGACTTGGGATTCACTCGCTGTTGATCGACACGTTCGTTGTTGGGTCATGTATGCCTGTCCCTGTAAGTTAGTGCCACTTTGGGTTCACGACTAGCCATGTCAGCCCGGGTTCATTGTCATATGGATGTCAGCGACACTATCATATAAGTGAGCCAAAAGGCGCAAACGGTCCCTGGCTTGGTAAGGCGTCACCCGTGGGAACACCGTGCGTGAGGCCGCAAAGTGATATGAGGTGTTACATGCTAGATCGGTGTGGCATTGGATCGGGGTCCTGACATGGGCTTTGGGCAATCTGGAAAACTCGCAATGACATGGTTTTCAATGTTGTTTGTTGGCCTAGTTTGCAGGCAATCTGGTGAAAAACAGCGTTGAATCTATCTACGTGGGAATGCCTTTCCTCAGGGTGTGCCAGGGACAAGATGGCGTGGGCTGCGAAAGAGTTGGAGATGAAAGCGAGAAGCCCACCTCTGCTGTTGTGGCCAGATCCTGGCTGAGGCGTGGAGACACCTTCTAAAGTTCTTTTCAGCTGAGTGCTTGCAGATTTCGCAGTCATGGTTTCATCTTAGTAGCTCTCTGTTGTTGTTTTCTTTATGTTTCTAGTCTTAGATGTGTGTCGCTGTAGCTTTTGTGACGCAACTGTATTACTACGGCAGTGTGCCTGCTGGCCGCCGTGAGCTCTTTCTCTGTAATATTTACACTAGTTCCTTGGACATCTTTGTTTCGTTTCTGAATGAAATGGAACAGGGGCGCAACCCTATTCTTTAAAAAATATTCCCCCAGTGCTTCACTTATATCTTTTTAGAGCACGACGGTGGTTTTATTTTATAGAAATTAATGAAATCTCGTGCTTCACTTATATTATTTTGAGAGTCTCTAAACAGATGGTAATTTGCTTTGGTTATAAATTTGGTCCTAATATGATAGGCATCTAAGAGGGATATATAAAAACTTTCATATAAAGTGCATTGAATACTATGAGAAGTTTGATTCCTTATGATTGTTTTGAGATATGAAGATGGCGATATTAAAGTCGTGCTAGTAAGTAATTGTGAATTTGAGAAATACTTGTGTTAAAGTTTGTGATTCCCGTAGCATGCACGTATGGTGAACCATTATGTGATGAAGTCGGAGCATGATTTATTTATTGATTGTCTTCCTTATGAGTGGCGGTCGGGGACGAGCGATGATCTTTTCCTACCAATCTATCTGAGGGAGTCCTAGACTAAGGGGTCCTCGGGCGTCCGCCCTGTTGGACATGGCCGGACTGATGGGCTGTGAAGATACGAAGATCGAAGACTCCACCTATATACGGATGGGACTCTCCTTGGCGTGGAAGGCAAGCTTGGCGACCAAATATGAAGATTCCTTTCTCTGTAACCGACTTTGTACAACCCTAGCCCCCTCCGGTGTCTATATAAACCGAAGGGCTTAGTCTGGAACGGACAATCATAGCCATAGAGGCTAGACTTTTAGGGTTTTAGCCATTACGATCTCATGGTAGATCAACTCTTGTAATACTCATATTCATCAAGATCAATCAAGCAGGAAGTAGGATATTACCTCCATAGAGAGGGCCCGAAACTGGGTAAACATTGTGTCCCCAGTCTCCTGTTACCATTGACCTTAGACGCATAGTTCGGGACCCCCTACCCGAGATCCGCCGGTTTTGACACCGACATTGGTGCTTTCATTGAGAGTTCCACTGTGCCATCCCCAAAAGTTTTTCGATGGTTCCTCCGATCATCAACAACGATGCCATCGGAGGGGAGACCTTCCTCCCCGGACAGATCTTCATGTTCGGCGGCTTCGCACTGCGGGCCAACTCGCTTGGCCATCTGGAGCAGATCGATAGCTACGCCCCTGGCCGTCAAGTCAGATTCGGGAGCTTGAACTACCTCACAGATATCCATGGAGACTTGATCTTCGACTGATTTGACACCACGGCAGCCGCTCCCTGTCACCATGATGGACATGACTTAAATCTGTCATCGGACCATACCCAGGAGATAGCACCTGTAACTACTCTGGCCTTAGATCCGGAGCAGATCGCGCCATCCGAAGACGGGAAGCTCAACCCCGCAACGGATGCCGCAGTCCCAGCGGCATCAGAGCCGCACACAAACCCAACCTCGAATGGAATCTGTGTCATGGGAGCCGCGGACTCGTTTCCGGCTACAGGTTCCTAACCATGTGCGTCCACGTGCATCGAGCTCGATCAGTCTTCGATTGTCGAATTCATCTCGGCGGACATTTTTCAGCACTTGCCTTTGGGTGACGTGTTAAACTCGTTAAAAGATTGAACTACATCGCGGACGTCCGCGGAGACTTGATCTTCGACGGATTCGGGAGCTTGAACTACGTCGCGGACGTCCGCAGAGACTTGATCTTCGATGGAATCGAGATCACGGCAGCCGCCCCCTATCCCTAGGATGAACATGATTTAAATCTGTCATCGCACCATACTCACGAAATTGCACCTGTAACCGCTCCGGCCTTAGATCTAGAGCAGACCGTGCCATCCGAGGACGGGAGGATCAACCCCACCACGGAGACCGCAGATTCCGCGGCGTTGGAGCCGCACACAGACTTAACCTCACGTGATGTCTATGTCATCGGAACTTCGGACTCGTCTCCGGCTATAAGCTCCGAACTATGTGCGTCCGCGGACGCCGAGCTTGATCAGTCATTGATCCTCAAATTCAGCACCGCAGATATCTTCCGGTACTCGCCTTTGAGCGATGTGTTAAACTCATTAAGAAATCTGTCCTTAGCGGGGGACTCGCAGCCGAACTATATCCGGTTCGAGCCGGAGGCTGATGATGGGGAATTTCGCTTCCCACCTGATAACCCACAAGTATAGGGGATCAATTGTAGCCTCTTTCGATAAGTAAGAGTGTCGAGCCCAACGAGGAGCTAAAGGTACAACAAATATTCCCTCAAGTTCTATCGACCACCGATACAACTCTACGCACGCTTAACGTTCGCTTTACTTAGAATAAGTATGAAACTAGAAGTGTTGTTGGATAGGTTTGCAAGAAGATAAAGAGCACGTAAATAAAAAGTAGGGGTTGTTTAGATAAAGACACAATAAAGTAAATATAGCGAGTGTGGAAAAGTGGTGGTAGGAGTTGCGATATTGTCCCTAAGCAATTGACTACTTTATTAGACCGATAGCAAGTTTTATGTGGGAGAGGCCACTGCTAGCATGTCATCCCTGACATGGAATTATATGCACTTATGATTGGAACTATTAGCAAGCATCCGCAACTACTAACGTTCATTAAGGTAAAACCCAACCATAGCATTAAGATATATTGGTCCCCCTTCAATCCCGTATGCATCAATTTCTATGCTAGGTTGAAGCTTCTGTCACTCTTGCCCTCCAATACATAATCTTATCAACATACAACTAACCCTATGGTGTGATCCACGCGCGCGCTCATATGATGGGCACCAAAGGATAGCAACATAACCACAAGCAAATTAAACCAATCATAGCAATTAATCAATCACCGATAGGACAACGAAAATCTACTCAGACATCATAGGATGGCAACACATCATTGGATAATAATATGAAGCATAAAGCCATGTTCAAGTAGAGGGTACAATGGGTTGCAGGAGAGTGGACCGTTGTAGATAGAGGGGGGAAGGTGATGGAGATGTTGGTGAAGACGGCGGAGGTGTTGGTGAAGATCGCGGTGATGATGATGGTGGCCACGGCAGCGTTCCGGCGCCACCGGAAGAGAGGGGGAGAGGGGCCCACTTCTTCTTCTTCTTCTTCTTCCTTGACCTCCTCCCTAGATGGGAGAAGGGTTTCCCCTCTGGTCCTTGGCCTCCATGGCATGGGAGGGGCGAGAGCCCCTCCGAGATTGGATCTGTCTCTCTCTGTTTCTGCGTTCTGGTATTCTTCCCTTTCGTCGTTTCTTATATATCCGGAGATCCGTAACTCCGATTGGATTGAAACCTTCGCCACGATTTTCTCTAAAAATTAGCTTTCTTGCGGCCAAAGAAGAGCAGCAACCACCTTATGAGGGGCCCATGAGGGTCAGGGGCGCGCCCAGGGGGGCAGGCGCGCCCCCTTCCTCGTGGCCACCTCGGGCACCATCTCGCATTGATTCTTCTTCCCATATTTTCCAAATATTCCAAAAATATTCTCCGTCCTTTTTTATTCCGTTTGGATTCCGTTTGATATGGGGTTTCTGCGAAACATAAAACATGCAACAAACAGGAACTGGCACTGGGCACTGGATCAATATGTTAGTCCCAAAAATAATATAAAAAGTTGCCAAAAGTATATGAAAGTTGTAGAATATTGGCATGGAACAATCAAAAATTATAGATACGACGAAGACGTATCAGCATCCCCAAGCTTAATTCCTGCTCGTCCTCGAGTAGGTAAATGATAAAAAAGATAATTTTTGATGTGGAATGCTACCTAGCATAATCTTGATCACATAATCTAATCATGGCATTAATATTAAGACACGAATGATTCAAAGCAATAGTCTATCTTTTGACATAAAAACAATAATACTTCAAGCATACCAACCAAGCAATTATGTCTTATTGAAATAACATAGCCAAAGAAATCTCATCCCTACAAAATCATAAAGTCTGGCTATGCTCCATCTTCACCAAACAAAGAATTCAAATCATGCACAACCCCGATGACAAGCCGAGCAATTGGTTCATACTTTTTAACGCGCTTCGTCCTTTTCAACCCTCACGCAATACATGAGCGCAAGCCATGGATATAGAACTATAGGTGGAATAGCATATGATGACGGGGGTTTGTGTGAGATGACAAAAAAGGAGAAAGTCTCACATCGACGCGGCTAATCAACGGGCTATGGAGATGCCCATCAATTGATGTCAATGTGAGGAGTAGGGATTGCCATGCAAAGGATGCACTAGAGCTATAAGTGTATGAAAGCTCAAACTGGAAACTAAGTGGGTGTGCATCCAACTTGCTTGCTCATGAAGACCTAGGGCATTTGAGGAAGCCCATCATTGGAATATACAAGCCACGTTCTATAATGAAAATTCCCACTAGTATATGAAAGTGATAACTCAAGAGACTCTCTATATGAGGAACATGGTGCTACTCTGAAGCACAAGTGTGGTAAAAGGATAGTAACATGGCCCCTTCTCTCTTTTTCTCTCATTTTTCTCTCTCTTTTTTTCTTTTTTTCTTTTGGTGGGCTTCTTTGGCCTCTCTTTTTTTATTTGGGCTTCTTTGGCCTCTTTCATTTCTTTTTAAAGTCCGGAGTCTCATCCCGACTTGTGGGGGAATCATAGTCTCCATCATCCTTTCCTCACTGGGGCAATGCTCTAATAATGATGGTCATCACACTTTTATTTACTTACAACTCAATATTACAACTCGATACTAGACCAAAGATATGACTCTATATGAATTCCTCCGGCGGTGTACCGGGATGTGCAATGATCTAGCGTAGCAATGACATCAAAAAATGGACAAGCCATGAAAACATCATGCTAGCTATCTTACGATCATGCAAAGCAATATGACAATAAATGCTCGAGTCATATATATGATGATGATGGAAGTTGCATGGCAATATATCTCGGAATGGCTATGGAAATGCCATGATAGGTAGGTATGGTGGATATTTTGAGGAAGATATAATGAGGCTTATGTGTGACAGAGCATATCATATCACGGGGTTTGCATGCACCGGCAAAGTTTGCACCAACTCTCGAGGTGAGAAAGGGCAATGCACGGTACTGAAGAGGCTAGCAATGATGGAAGGGTGAGAGTGCGTATAATCCATGGACTCACATTAGTCATAAAGAACTCATATACTTATTGCAAAAATTTATTAGCCCTCAAAGCAAAGTACTACTACGCATGCCCCTAGGGGGATAGATTGGTAGGAAAATACCATCGCTCGTCCCCGACCGCCACTCATAAGGAAAGCAATCAAAGAACACCTCATGCTCCAACTTCGTTACATAACGGTTCACCATACGTGCATGCTACGGGACTTGCAAACCTCAACACAAGTATTTCTCAATTTCACAATTACTCAACTAGCACGACTCTAATTTCACCACCTTTATATCGCAAAACTATTGCAAGGAATCAAACATATCATATTCAGTGATCTACAAGTTTTATGTAGGATTTTATGACTAACCATGTGAATGACCAGTTCCTGTCATCTCTCTAAATAGATATAAGTGAAGCAAGAGAGTTTAATTCTTTCTAAAAAAGATATGCCCATGC
This sequence comes from Triticum aestivum, assembly GCF_018294505.1. Classification (NCBI taxonomy): domain Eukaryota; kingdom Viridiplantae; phylum Streptophyta; class Magnoliopsida; order Poales; family Poaceae; genus Triticum; species Triticum aestivum. The sequence continues at coordinate 106,694,116 of NC_057814.1, read as the reverse complement.
TCTAACAAATATAAGTGAAGCAAAAGAGCATTCTACAAATGGCGGTTTTCTATGTGAAGGGAAACAGGCAATCCAAACTTCAAATGATATAAGTGAAGCACATGAAGCATTCTATAAAGCCATACTCAAAAGATATAAGTGAAGTGCAAATAGCATTCTATAAATAAACCAAGGACTATCTCATACCAGCATGGTGCATAAAAGAAAAGTGAAAACTAAATGCAAAAGACGCTCCAATATTTGCACATATCGCATGAACAAAACGGATCCGAAAACATACCGATACTTGTTGAAGAAAGAGGGGATGCCTTCCGGGGCATCCCCAAGCTTAGACTCTTGATTATCCTTGAATATTTACTTGGGGTGCCTTGGAAATCCCCAAGCTTGAGCTCTTGCCTCTCCTTCTTCTCCTCACATCGAGACCTTCTCGATCATCGAACACTTCATCGACACAAAACTTCAACAGAAAACTCGGTAAGATCCGTTAGTATAATAAAGCAAATCACTACTCTAAGTACTGTTGCAAACCAATTCATATTTTGTTTTGGCATTGTAGCTACTGTAATATAACTTTTTCATGGCTTAATCCACCGATATAAATCGATAGTTTCATCAAAACAAGCAAACTATGCATCAAAAACAGAATCGATCTAAAACAGAACAGTCTGTAATAATCTGAACATTCACCATACTTCTGATACTTAAAAAAATTCTGCCAAAATTAGGAAAAATAAAAAATTTGTATATAAATACAGTGCATAAAGAATCAGAACCATTTGACGTTCCAGTAAAAAATGTAAAATCACGCACTACAGCCAAAGTTTTTGTCCTGCACCGCACAAACCAACAAGCATTGTAAACATCCTAAAGGCAAACCGCGGCACATTATTTTTATAATACAATGGAATTGTACAAGGGGATAATTATTTTTGTTGAAAAGTTTCTATAATCAAGATTCACAAAGTTTCCGTGAGCATGAACAAAGTTCATGGACGTGCCCCACTTTCACAATGCTCGTCTATCTCACTTTCACTTTTCTTTTTGAAAAGTTTTTGGTTCCCCTCTTTATTTTTTTGTTTTTAAACTATATGAAAGCACTCAACAGAAATAAATGACTCTCTAAAACTTCCGGGTTGTCTCCCTGGCAGCGCTTTCTTTAAAGCCATTGAGCTAGGCATATAGTGCTCAAGTAATGGATCCACCCGGATCCCAAGGTATATCAAAGCAAATTTTAATTAGAAATGATTTGGCATTTAGTAGTGAGAAAAAAGTAACATAAATCAAGCAATGACGAAGTCTAACTCTCTTCCTATGCATCGGCATGTCATAAAAGAACAATTCATGTACACATAGTAAAGGCCAATGCATAGCATAAACAGTTTCTTGCAATTTTTTCGTGTTGGAAACATGGAGAGGCGGAGATGTAGTTCCTCTCTCATAATAATTGCAAGTAGGAGCAGCAAGCACATGCATATTATATTCATCAAAATCATCATGGGCAACGGTAAAAGGCAACCCATCAATATAATCCTTCATAAGTGCAAACTTCTCCGATATAGTGTAGTCGGGAGAATTCAAAAAGATAATAGGACTATCATGCGTGGGTGCAATATCAACAATTTCATGTTTAACAGGAACTATAGCAAGTTCATCTCCATACACATAATTCATATTGGCATCTTGGCCACAAGCATAGCAAGCATCATCAAAAAGGGATATTTCAAGAGAATCAACGGGATCATAACAATCATCATAGCAATCATCCTTCGGTAAGCACGAAGGGAAATTAAATAATGTATGAGTTGAAGAGTTACTCTCATTAGAAGGTGGACACGGGTAGCTAATCCGTTCTTCCTCCTTTTGTTCTTCGCTCTCCTCATCATCTTTTTCATCCAATGAGCTCACAGTTTCATCAATTTCTTCTTCCATAGGCTCCTGCAAAATATTAGTCTCTTCTTGGACAGCGGAGGAGTCCTCAATATATGGTTTAACATAGGCATTAGAAGCATAATTATCATAACAATATTCAAGTATGGCAAAATTTTCAGACTTGTAAAGAGTAGCATCATACTTTTCAATCAAAGAAGCAATTTCATAAGCACCCTTAAAAGCAACAAATTCTTCAATTTGTTGAACATCATAGTAATTATAAACACCCTTAGCATACGAAGATGCGATTCCATTATCACTAAACTCATATTGATAGGGAAGGTGTTTCTTAGGGTTTTCAGAACAACAAGTAAAATCATATATTTCACATAAATTCCAAGCATAGCATTGCAAACGATGAATTTGATCCAGTAAAAGTTTCCCTTTTTGATATATGCGGTGTCGCACATAACAAGCATGCTCATCTAAAGATTTGCCCTCAACTAAGCTAGTTGGGGTTTTAGCACGAGCACATAGGGATCGAAGATGATCCAAGTAAAAAGCTTCAGGAGTGTGATAGATTTTGAGTGGTTCTTCAACCTTTGGTTCAGTAGGTACAACTAATTTTTTTGGTATTTTGCGTTTCCTACCCATAAATAAAGATAGAAAACAACTTAGAACAGCAAATAAAAACTACTTAGTGATAAAGCAAACAAGCACACACGAGAATATTCACCCCACGCTATGACTCCCCGGCAACGGCGCCAGAAAAAGGTCTTGATAACCCACAAGTATAGGGGATCAATTGTAGCCTCTTTCGATAAGAGTGTCGAACCCAACGAGGAGCTAAAGGTAGAACAAATATTCCCTCAAGTTCTATCGACCACCGATACAACTCTACGCACGCTTAACGTTCGCTTTACCTAGAACAAGTATGAAACTAGAAGTGTTGTTGGATAGGTTTGCAAGAAGATAAAGAGCACATAAATAAAAAGTAGGGGCTGTTTAGATAAAGACACAATAAAGTAAATATAGCGAGTGTGGAAAAGGGGTGGTAGGAGTTGTGAAATTGTCCCTAAGCAATTGACTACTTTACTAGACGGATAGCAAGTTTTATGTGGGAGAGGCCACTGCTAGCATGTCATCCCTGACTTGGAATTCTATGCACTTATGATTGGAACTATTAGCAAGCATCCGCAACTACTAACGTCCATTAAGGTAAAACCCAACCACAGCAGCCGAACTATATCCGGTGAGACTTGATCTTCGACGGATTTGAGACCACGGCAGCCGCTCCCCGTCACCATGATGAACATGACTTAAATCTGTCATCGGACCATACCCAGGAGATAGCACCTCTAACTACTCTGGCCTTAGATCCGGAGCAGATCGCGCCATCCGAAGACGGGAAGCTCAACCCCGCAACGGATGCCGCAGTCCCAGCGGCGTCAATGCCGCACACAGACCCAACCTCGAGTGGAATCTGTGTCACAGGAGCCTCGGACTCGTTTCCGGCTACAGGTTCCGAACCATGTGCGTCCACGTGCGTCGAGCTCGATCAGTCTTCGATCGTCGAATTCAGCTCGGCGGATATTTTTCGGCACTTGCCTTTGGGTGACGTGTTAAACTCGTTAAAAGCTTGAACTACATCGCGGACGTCCGTGGAGACTTGATCTTCGACGGATTCAGGAGCTTGAACTACGTAGCGGACGTCCGCGGAGACTTGATCTTCGACGGATTCGAGACCACGGCAGCCGCCCCCTATCCCTATGATGAACATGATTTAAATCTGTCATCGGACCATACTCAGGAAATGGCACCTGTAACCGCTCCGGCCTTAGATCCAGAGCAGACTGCGCCATCCGAGGACGGGAGGATCAACCCCACCATGGAGACCGTAGATTCCGCGGTGTTGGAGCCGTACACAGACTTAACCTCATGTGATGTCTATGTCACCGGAACTTCAGACTCGTCTCCGGCTATAAGCTCCGAACTATGTGCGTCCGCAGACGCCGAGCTTGATCAATTATCGATCCTCGAATTCAGCACCGCAGATATCTTTCGGCACTCTCCTTTGGGCGATGTATTAAACTCACAGCCGAACTATATCCGGTTCGAGCCGGAGGCTGATGACGGGGAATTTCGCTTCCCACCTGATAACCCACAAGTATAGGGGATCAATTGTAGCCTCTTTCGATAAGTAAGAGTGTCGAACCCAACGAGGAGCTAAAGGTAGAACAAATATTCCCTCAAGTTCTATCGACCACCGATACAACTCTACGCACGCTTAACGTTCGCTTTACCTAGAACAAGTATGAAACTAGAAGTGTTATTGGATAGGTTTGCAAGAATATAAAGAGCATGTAAATAAAAAGTAGGGGTTGTTTAGATAAAGAAACAATAAAGTAAATATAGCGAGTGTGGAAAAGTGGTGGTAGGACTTGCGAAATTGTCCCTAAGCAATTGACTACTTTACTAGACCGATAGCAAGTTTTATGTGGGAGAGGCCACTGCTAGCATGTCATCCCTGACTTGGAATTCTATGCACTTATGATTGGAACTATTAGCAAGCATCCACAACTACTAATGTTCATTAAGGTAAAACCCAAACATAGCATTAAGATATATTGGTCCCCCTTCAATCCCGTATGCATCAATTTCTATGCTAGGTTGAAGCTTCTGTCACTCTTGCCCTCCAATACATAGTCTTATAAACATACAACTAACCCTATGGTGTGATCCACGCGCGCGCTCATATGATGGGCACCAAAGGACAGCAACATAACCACAAGCAAATTAAACCAATCATAGCAATTCATCAATCACCGATAGGACAACGAAAATCTACTCAGACATCATAGGATGGCAACACATCATTGGATAATAATATGAAGCATAAAGCACCATGTTCAAGTAGAGGGTATAGCGGGTTGCGGGAGAGTGGACCGCTGTAGATAGAGGGGGGAAGGTGATGGAGATGTTGGTGAAGATGGCGGAGGTGTTGGTGAAGATCGCGGTGATGATGATGGTGGCCACGGCAGCGTTCCGGCGCCACCGGAAGAGAGGGGGAGAGGGGCCCCCTTCTTCTTCTTCTTCCTTGACCTCCTCCCTAGATGGGAGAAGGGTTTCCCCTCTGGTCCATGGCCTCCATGGCATGGAAGGGGCGAGAGCCCCTCTGAGATTGGATCTGTCTCTCTGTCTCTCTCTGTTTCTGCATTCTAGTATTCTTCCCTTTCGCCGTTTCTTATATATCCGGAGATGCGTAACTCCGATTGGATTGAAACCTTCGCCAAGATTTTTTTTCCGATAATTAGCTTTCTTGAGGCCAAAGAAGAGCATCAACCGCCTTACGAGGGGCCCACAAGGGTTAGGGGCGCGCCCAGGGGGGCAGGCGCGCCCCCCTGCCTCGTGGCCACCTCGGGCACCGTCTCGCGTTGATTCTTCTTCCCATACTTTCCAAATATTCCAAAAATATTATCCGTCCGTTTTTATTCCATTTGGATTCCGTTTGATATGGGGTTTCTACGAAACATAAAACATGCAACAAACAGGAACTGGCACTGGGCACTGGATCAATATGTTAGTCCCAAAAATAATATAAAAAGTTGCCAAAAGTATATGAAAGTTGTAGAACATTGGCATGGAACAATCAAAAATTATAGATACGACGGAGACGTATCACCACCCACCACCCACTACATAGCCACTGTCGAGGACTTAACCGACACACTCGATTACATCTCCGAAGACATCGACGGTATGGACGACGATGCAGAAGAAGAGCATGGCGAAAACCCGTTGTTTACCGGACGCTGGACGGCCACTTCGTCGTACGACGTATACATGGTGGATACACCCAAGGAAAATAGCGGCGAGGACAAGGAGAACCCAGTGAAGGATGACCCTCCTAAGACACAACCAAAGCGCCGTCGTCAGCGGTGCCGCTCTAAATCGCGCCGCAGCAAGGACAGCAACGCCGGCACAGGAGACGATAACACCCTGGATGGTGTCGAAGACACAGAAGACCCCGACGAACAAACTGCCGAACAAGACAATCGGAAAGATGGGCAAGTCAGCCCTGATGAACAGGCCATAGAAGAAGACTCGGAGGACGGTAGTTATCATCCGCCCTCCGAGGAGGAGGTAAGCCTCGGCAACAAAAATTTATCGTGCCTGAGGAACCTCTCGAGCAGGAGCGCTTTAAGCATCAGCTAATAGCCACTGCGAGGAGCCTGAAAAAGAAGCAGCAGCAGCTTCAAGCTGACCAAGACCCGCTCAACGACAGATGGACCGATGTCCTGGCAGCCAAGGAATATGGCCTTCAACGCCCAGCCAAAAATTACCCGAAGCGCAAATTGCAACCTCAGTTCAATGACGAGGCGCTAGAGCCCACACCAGCATTTCGCAATGCGGCGACCGACCGCCACGCGGTCGGGATAAAACGACAACTCGGGCCGAAAACCAGACTGTCCCACCTCACCGTAAAGGCAGGGATAAGACAGCTCAGGGTTATACATATGACCTTCGCCAAGACATGGACAGTAGAGCAGGACATACAAGATCGATCTACGGATCGCGAGAACGTGCCTTGACACGCGAGGACGGCTATCTATTCGGACGTAACAAACCTAGTCATGCCCGGGTCGAAAACCGCAGACGGACTCCATCGGAGCTACATCGCGAGGCGGCCCGATATAGAGGCGCCGCACACCCTCTTTGCTTCTCTGATGAAGTAATGGATCATGAATTCCCAGAAGGGTTTAAACCCGTAAACATCGGATCATACGATGGAACAACCGATCCCGCGGTATGGATTGGGGATTTTATTCTCCACATCCACATGGCCCGCGGGGATGACCTTCACGCCATCAAATACCTCCCACTAAAACTCAAAGGGCCAGCTCGGCACTGGCTAAATAGTCTTCCTGAAAATTCCATTGGCAGCTGGGAGGACTTGGAAGAAGCTTTCCTTGACAACTTCCAAGGTACATATGTCTGGCCACCTAATGCCGATGACCTAAGTCACATAGTCCAACAGCCTGGAGAGTCAGCCAGGAAATTCTGGACTAGGTTCCTAACTAAAAAGAACCAGATCGTCGACTGTCCGGATGCCGAAGCCCTAGCGGCCTTTAAACATAGCATCCGTGACGAATGGCTCGCCCGCCACCTCGGCCAGGAAAAGCCGAAGTCCATGGCAGCTCTCACGGCACTCATGACCCGCTTCTGTGCGGGTGAGGATAGTTGGCTGGCCCGCAGCAAAAACACAGCAAGCGAAATAGGCACCTCCGAGGGCAAAAATAGCAATGGCAAGCTCCGACGCAACAGACACAAACGCCAAAGCAATGGCGACAACACCGATGACACGACAGTCAACGCCAGATTCAGTGGCTCCAAGTCCGGTCAGCGGAAGAAGCCATATAAAAGAAACAGTCAGGGACCATCCAGCCTGGACCGCATACTCGACCGCCCGTGCCAGATCCATGGCACCCCAGACAAACCAGCCAATCATACCAACAGAGATTGTTGGGTTTTTAAACAGGCCAGCAAGTTAAACACCGAAAACAAAGAAAAGGGATCGCAAAGCGAGGACGATGACGAGGAGCCCCGGCAACCGAACACAGGGGGACAAAAGAAGTTTCCTCCTCAGGTCAAAACGGTGAACATGATATATGCTACACACATCCCCAAAAGGGAGCGCAAGCGCGCGCTCAGGGACGTCTATGCGATAGAGCCAGTCGCCCCAAAATTTAATCCATGGTCGTCATGCCCGATCACTTTTGATCAACGGGATCATCCAACCAATATCTGTCATGGCGGTTCAGCCGCATTGGTCCTTAACCCAATAGTTGACGGATTCCACCTGACGCGAGTTCTTATGGACGGCGGCAGCAGCCTGAACCTGCTCTATCAGGATATAGTGCGCAAAATGGGCATTAACCCATCACAGATCAAGCCCACAAGGACTACCTTTAAAGGAGTCATGCCGGGCGTAGAGGCCTGCTGTACGGGCTCAATTACGCTAGAGGTTGTCTTCGGATCTCTGGACAACTTGGCGAAGCGAAGAATTAATCTTCGATATCGTCCCTTTTCGCTGCGGCTACCACGCACTGCTCGGACGAACTGCATTCGCTCGATTCAATGCGGTCCCACATTATGCTTACCTCAAGCTCAAGATGCACGGTCCATGCGGCGTCATAACAGTCAATAGAAACACGGAACGCTCCCTCCGTACAGAAGAGCATACCGCTGCCTTAGCAGCAGAAGTACAGAGCGGCCTTCTCAAGCAGAACCTCAATTCGGCTGCCGAGCCCCCGGACACCGTTAAGAGGGTCCGGACTATTCTGCAGTAGGACATCTCAGCTCGTCAGGAGCTCGACTAGCAATTCGGCCTCCGTCCCAGTCCCGATCAAGTGGTGGCATTGGTACCGTGCGTACATAACTACGCACTCAAAATTCCATGGGGAGAGACGAAGGCATACCTACCCTGTGATCCACAATACGGCTTGGCCGCTACCGGACACATTTACTTTCACTGTTTCCTTTTTTTCCTTTTCAGGTTCCTTTTCACAGGCCTTCCTTGATGGCTTGATCGTAGTTCCTTTCGAAGGACAAATATACCAAGACGGCAGTCAGTCTGGACGTAGATGGGAACTTCTAGGTGGTCTCTTTAACGACCACTCTACCTGTTTTCAGGGCCCACACATAGCTCTCCCTTGGTGACGGCATGTTAAATAGCATGTTGCTTATCGCACTATTTGTATCAATGCTCTTGGACGTATTAATTAAATTATAACGAAAACAGTTTGCGGCCCAACTTTCAGGGCCCCTGCCTATTGCATTTACCACTTTTCTGTTTCCCCTTTCTTTTAATAAACTTATCAGATAGCACCCGTACACTGCGGTACGTTTCAATTCGCCAGGGGCTTCATAGCGCCCCACTCTACAGCACCAAAAGCCCAAGCACTTTTTACGATACAGTTCGGCACCCCGAATTTAGCATTATATGCATTGGCTCCGAATCATGTCTTTGGTCAATAGTTGGGTTGCCCGGCTCCTGTGCTTGCTACCTTACGTTCTGCTACATCGGCTAAGGTAGTAAAGGGAGAACTACTGCGATTGTTCCCTGGTTTACCCAATGGAGCACCTCAGTAGAGAAAGTCGAAAACTGACTGTCATGATGCGGCGAGAGCCGGTCAGCTCTTCGGAGGTCTCAAATCGTTGGAGATTTTTTCCGCATTACGCGAGGGGTCGGTACTTGCCCGATCAGGTGTCTACAGCATCCTAGCTCGGATACTAGGGGTTGTGCCTATATTTTTATCATCAAACTCCTATGGCTAAGTGAGGGTGTTCAAGCCGTATAGTCTGATTGCCTGGTTCGTTGCGCTAAACACCTCCTTCAAGGACCAAACAATTGGATCAAGAGTGTTTAGATTCCATCCCGAACACGCCCGTACTACCTACGTGGGGGCAGAAGCCGACGACTGGCCAACCCTCAGATTTTATAACACACGGCCACACAGGAGGTAATTTTTTTATAAAAACAAAAATTATATTACATAACAGCTTTGTTTCATCTTACAAGGCACGGACAACTTGAATATATTCATTCAAGGATAATGTCTGGTGAACACTGCGCCGCTACAAGGCGCGACCCCTCTAGGACGTCTCCAAAATACCGCTCGGGTGTGCAGTGCTCCTTGCCCTCGGGCGGCCCCTCGGCCACAAGCTTGGCGTCCATCTTCGCCCACCACGCCTTGACTCGTGAGAAGGCCATCCGCGCTCCCTCGATGCAGACCGACCGCTTGACGACGTCCAGCCAAGGACAGGCATCCACTAGCCGCTTCACGAGGCCGAAGTAACTGCTAGGTATAGCTTCGGCTGGCCACAGTCGGATTATTAAATCCTTCATGGCCAGTTTGGCCATCCTGTGCAGCTCGACCAGCTGTTTTAGCTGATCGCTGAAGGGCACCGGATGTTCTGGCGCAAGATATTGCGACCAGAACAGCTTCTCCGTGGAGCTCCCTTCTTCGGCTCGGTAGAACTCCGCAGCGTCGGACACACTGCGTGGCAGATCAGCAAAAGCCCCTGGAGATCTCCGAATGTGGGTTAGTAAAAGATACTTCCTCTTCACATATTTGCTTTGCATACTAAAAGCCTTACCCGATGTGATCTTCCTGGCCTCCTAGATCTCCTGGAGGGCGCCCAGGGCCTCATTCCGGGCCATTTCTGCGCTTTGAAGAGCCTTGGCGAGTTCGATCTCTTGAGCCAACGCATCACGCCCCAAGGTCTCGCACTTCTTCACCGCGTCATGGAGCTCTTGTTGGACCTCGTTGACCTGGGCCTTGAGCTTCTTACGGGCGGCCTGCTCCTTGACAGCCTTCTCCTTGGCTTCAGCCAGGGCCTTTTTTAGGGCCTCGACCTCGGTCGTCGCTCCTACACATATCATGACACTCCGGTCAATATATATCATTTACTCTTTTCGAATATATAGCGGGTTATTACATACCTTGCTTCTCCAGGAGCTGCCTCCTCGGCCTGCTCCAGTCTCTGCCTTAGTCCGGAGACTTCGGCAGTATGTGAGGCCACTGCCAGCAGCGACGCATGCATATTCATTTCAGACATATTTAGTTAGTTTCTTGCAATAATGGATTGATCCTCTGTTCGGCCTTTCTTTCCGAACACCGGACAGTGTCTCAGGGGCTACTGTCTATATTGGGATCTTCTCTTTTTGCGTCGCTTACCTCAAAACCTGTCAGCAGGCTGCTGCAGGCTTCGGTTAGTCCGCTCTTGGCGGGATGAACCCTTTCAATTACCGTGCCCATAAGGACATGGTGCTCATCCACAATGGAAGCGCTTCCAGCAAATTATCCGGTGCCCCTGGTTGGACAGGGGTCACCGGTGGAATGGGCATACCCCCCTCTTTCTAAGGAGGTTGCACACCGGATTCCGGAGCCGGTCTCCATGGGGATTTGCTCCCCCTGGTGTCCAGTGACGAAGGTTTCGCCTTCCGGCGCCTCTCGAGCCTCCCCCTGGCCTGGGAAGGTCCGGGACAGCACCTCGGCGCCACCCTTGGCCTTGGGAGAATAAGCGGCCGGCGGCGACTCGCTGGCCATCGCCCTCGAGTCCAGCGAACCCCTTGATGAGGATCGCTGGGAACTGTCATGGGCCGGACTGCAATGGCATGATTAACCATATCAATACAATAAAAAGGAGGGGCCGGATATATGGACATATACGGGTTTTGACACTTACGATGCAGCCGGGGGCTTGGGCCGGGAGCGTCGCTCCGGACTGCTGTCGACATCCCACGCGGAGTTATCCACAAGGAAGCCCTTCCCCTTCTTGGACGTCTCCGCCTCCAGGTTCGTGGAGGCCACCCTCTTCCTCTTTCCCTCAGCAGGGGAAGGGTTGTTCTCCTCCTCCTCCTTGTCGTCGTCGTCCTCAGCGGCGGAGGAAAGGGTCTCTTCGTCTTCGGACGTCACGTCCAAAGCACCCTTGCGACAGGGGCCACCTCTGGCTCCTTTGGCCTTCTTCTTGGCCTTCTTCTCCGGCGGCTGGTAAGGCGCCGGAACCAGCATCTTCGCCAGGAGCGGGATGACTGGCTCTTCGGGCAGCGGAGCCAAACACTGGATCCGCTCCGCTCTCTCCGTCCACACCTGAAATAATATGGTAAAGATTAAACACCCTCCTTGGACAAGCAAGTAGAGGGTACTCCTGGGTAAATAAAGAACTTACCGCATTAGCGGGATGGGTATGATCGTGCCCGCGGTCCGAATCAATGACCGGCGGTGTAACGCCCACGATGCGGCTATATCTCCCACGTGTCGAGGCACGACTTAGAGACATAATCGCATTGTGGTTTAGTCGCAAGAAGGGTCATCTTCACACAATCCCATGTAATGAACAAGAATGGGATAAAGAGTTGGCTTACAATCGCCACTTCACACAATACATAAATAAATCATACATCAATCAGAGTACACACATAGACCGACTACGGTCAAAGCCAAAAGAAAAGAAGACAACCCCAAATGCTAGATCCCTGATCGTCCCAACTGGGCTCCACTACTGATCATCAGAAAACGAAACATAGTAACGACCAAGGTCCTCGTCGAACTCCCACTTGAGCTTGGTTGCATCACCTGCACTGGTATCGTCGGCACCTGCAACTGTTTTGGAAGAATCTGTGAGTCACGAGGACTCAGCAATCTCACACCCGCGAGATCAAGACTATTTAGGCTTATAGGAAAGGATGGGGTAATGAGGTGGAGCTGCAGCAAGCACTAGCATATATGGTGGCTAACATACGCAAATAAGAGCGAGAAGAGGAGCACCGGAACGGTCGTCAACTAGTAATGATCAAGAAGTGATCCTGAACTCCTACTTACGTCAAACATAACCCAAAAGCCGTGTTCTCTTCCCGGACTCCGCCGAAAAGGGACCATCACGGCTACACACACGGTTGATGTATTTTAATTAAGTCAAGTGTCAAGTTCTCTACAACCGGATATTAACAAATTCCCATCTGCCACATAACCGCGGGCACGGCTCTCGAAAGTTTATACCCTGCAGGGGTGTCCCAACTTAGCCCATTATAAGCTCTCACGGTCAACGAAGGATATTCCTTCTCCTGGGAAGACCCGATCAGTCTCGGAATCCCGGTTTACAAGACATTTCGACAATGGTAAAACAAGACCAGCAAAGCCGCCCGAATGTGCCAAAAAATCCTGATAGGAGCTGCACATATCTCGTTCTCAGGGCACACCGGATTGTCCAAGCTTCCGATAGACGAGCCCAGAGTTGCCCCTGGTGGCCACCGGCGACTGACGGGTTTGGACCAACACTTAGAGGAGCACTGGCCCGGGGGTTTAAAATAAAGATGACCCTTGAGTATGCAGAACCCAAGGGAAAAAGGCTTAGGTAGGCAAATGGTAAAACCAAGGTTGGGCCTTGCTGGAGGAGTTTTATTCAAAGCGAACTGTCAAGGGGTCCCATAAATCACCCAACCACGTAAGGAACGCAAAATCAAGGAACATAACACCGGTATGACGGAAACTAGGGCGGCAAGAGTGGAACAAAACACCAGGCATAAGGCCGAGCCTTCCACCTTTACCAAGTATATAGATGCATTAATTAAATAAGAGATATTGTGATATCCCAAGAATATCCATGTCCCAACATGGAACAAACTTCATCTTCACCTGCAAATAGCAACGCTATAAGAGGGGCTGAGCGAAAGCGGTAACATAGCCAAACAACGGTTTGCTAGGAAAGGTGGGTTAGAGGCTTGACATGGCAATATGGGAGGCATGATATAGCAAGTGGTAGGTAGCGCGGCATAGAAATAGAGCGAACAACTAGCAAGCAAAGATAGAAGTGATTTCGAGGGTATGGTCATCTTGCCTGAGATCCCGCAAGGAAGAAGGCCGAAACCAAGAAGAAGACAAACGGATGAAGTCAAACGAATCCTCACAACCCCGGAACGAAACCGAAGCTAACGAGAGAAACAACCCGGAAAGAAACAAACAACATAGTAAAACAACCATCACATAAACATGGCATGATGCACAAACAAGTATGATGCATGTCCGGTTTAAATATGCATAGCATGGCAAAGTGCAACAAACAATACTACAAGTTAAGTGGAGCTCAATATGCAACGAGTTGCATATTGAAGAAACACCACATTTAATTATTTAGTTAACTCTCGGTTATGTATCCAATGATATTAAATGTTATTTAACATGGCAAGAGATGAAACATAAGTACACTAACTATTGAGGCAAGTTTAAATGAGGCCGGAATATAACAAATAACAATTCCGGAAAACCCCATATGCATATTTAGCAATTTAAAGCGAAAAAAAATTTAAACATTTAAATGTTGTTATCATGATGCGGATGACAAAGCAAGTATTATGCAATATTCTGAAAATGTTGTTAAAGCATGTTAAGAAGCATTTGTCACCGTGGTGGAAGAAAGGGGTACCACGGCAACAAATCCGAAAATGACGCCACGGCAACATATCGGTTCCGGTAGCTCGCGGAGATACCGGTGCAAAAGAAGTGGGCATGAGCGTGCCATGCAAGATGGTGGGGTGATCCCGGTTACCGGGTGTCCCACAAGACGGTGGCAAGGAAACGAGTGACAGCGTGCGACGAAGAAGTCGGGCATGGTGCAAACGCAAGCAACTCATACAACACATGCATTCATTCACGGGCGGTCGTTCTCGGCGGTTATACCTTTGAAGCGTGCCTTTTGAAACGGATCAAGTTCGTTGAGGGAAGTAGTGGAAGTAGTGGTTCACAAGTCGGAGAGGAAGTAGTCGTTCATGTTCCGTAGATGCTCGGGGTCACGACAAGGAACTTGACGTCCACGGGGTCTTCGCGGGTCGACGGTAGTGGTACATGTTTCGTAGTCGTTAGAGTCATCGGTAGAGGAACTTGGTGGTCCATGTAGTCGAACTTGGCGCATCCGAGGGGTACTTGGTGAAATCACGTAGTCGCACACGGGTCGTAGAGGTACTTGGCGTCCCTGAGTCGAGGGTAGTGGTTCCCTTGGCGTTGTAGTCGTGCATGGTGATGAGCGTCGCGGTACTTGATGGTCTCGAACTCCAAAGTGGTACAAGGAGAGATGCGCGGCCATGGTCATCTTCGGACCTGGGGCTCCATGATGGCGCCGTGGTGGTCTTGCAGCAACAGCAGCAGCAAGGCGTCGGGGAGGAGATGGTCGCGGCAGAGGACGAAGCAGAGGAGCAGCAGAACGAGGTCCGCTTGCGGGAGGGTGGAGCGACGGGAACAGCAGTGGATGAGGTGGAAGCGCTCGATTCCTCGGGCACGAGCGGGAGACGGTTAGCTGCGGACGAAGACGGCTGCTGGAAGTCGAGGTTGTCGGCGGACTTGGTCGCCAGAGGCGGGGACGCGGGAAGGAGGTTCGATGACAACCGGTGCTGGGGGCTCCGGCGAGCTCCTGCCAAAATGAAGGGAACGAGCGGCGCGGGGCTCCTAATGGGCACGGAGGACGACGGCTGCGGGCGTAGGTGCTCGAGGAGCTCCTCTCTTCGGGCACTTGGGCGACGGGGATTTGGCGAGGAGGAGGCGTGGTCGCGGCCTGGTGCTGCAGAGGGAGGCGCGCGGGAGGCTGCGAGGGGGGTCGGGCGCAAGGTAGCGGCGCTGCGGGATCGGGATCCCTCTCCTATGCGTGGATAGCAGCGCGAGAGGAGGAGAGGGAGACGAGCGAGAGTAGGAGGATCGAGCAGGAGGCGGCGGCAGGGGGAGAGATTGAGAGGAGGGGGTCGGGCTAGGTTTTAGGTGCGGCTGGGCCTTAGGGCAGGGATGGTCGGCCTGGTTGGTGAGGCCCAACAGGCCGGCGGGTGCATGCTCTCTCTCCCTTCCATTCCCTTCTCTTTCATTCTTTAGCAGAAAAAGAAATAGAGAGAAGAAAGAAAGAGAGGCTTTGGAAAGAACTTGGGCATGGGGATTATTTTCCCGGGCTCACAAAAATGTGCTCGTTCCAAGAAAAATGGAGTGGGCAAGATTGCAAGGTTTACATTTGAATTTAATTCAAATGGTTTGAACAAGGAGTAGGAATCCGAAGTTTCCGAAAATATTGAACATTTAGGAGGAGCCTCGATAAAACGATAAAAGAATATGAGGACAAGTTGGAGACCAAGAATTGAGATGACAAAGGCATTGGGATTTATTTGCATGTGTGTCAAAGGTAATTCCACATACATGGAATACTTTAAAAAGAGAAGTCACCCTAATATTGGGAGGATATGTTATAAAGAGAAGTCACCCTTCCCTCGATTTAAATGGATCGAAAATCCATGCAATTTATTTAGTTGAGTTTTGATGCAAAGATTAATGACATGATGGCATGATGACATGATGCAATGCAAAAATAAAAGAGCAAGCACCAAAAGGAACACACGGTGATCACGAAAAATAAGGAAGTCTTCTGAAGCGTCGGTCTCGGGGCGTTACAACACTCCACCACTACAAGAGGATCTCGTCCCGAGATCTAGGATGGCACCGGAGAAAAGGCGGAAGAGGAAGAGGCAAAACAAATTTGCTTCTTTGACAAACAAGTGAAACCACGGACCTTGAGAGGTTGAACAAATTTAAAGAAGGAATTCAACGAAGATGAACAAAGTTGAAAACACTCCGGTTAAAACAAGACAGAGAAGGAATAATTGTGATATAATCTGGACAGCACTCCGACTGTAAATGGAAGGAATTAACATGAACTTGAGAAGATGGGATGACACTTGATGAAATCAGCAACACACTGCCTCCGGAACTATTGAAAGAATGGCACAATGGGTCAGAAAGATTTCAGACAGCACTCCGGTTGAGAAGGGAGGCAAAACTTGTTAAGATGAGAGAACTTGAATGGAGGACACGACACTCCTGTTAATTAGCCAGAAATGAAAAGAAAACATGATCTTGATATGAAAAGATGATGGTTCGAAGAGAGCAATATCAGAAAGCCTCCGGAATGAATAATGGAGTGAAAAGAACGAAGAAGAAGAACATCTTCTACTAGAAATGAATTTTAAAGAGCATCCTTACGAAGTAGGATTGAACGGAGTTGTTGGAAAACCAACAACGAAAAGAAAAAGCTTGTAGTGGGCTTATGGAAACATCTCAACATTATGAGGTGACAAACGGCCACTAAAGGAAGCCATTGGTTTGAGTGAGAGCACCAAGGCGATGAAAAACTTCTTTCACCAAGAGGATAGGAGAAATATTGGATCATTGATAAGCACCATAATAGCAACATTCCTTAGGGAAGGCTTTAGGTGAAATATGACACAAGATAACTCCAACAAAGAGATTGGTGGATTTAAAATATCTCATTCTTGACAACATGTGAATCATGAAACGCGAACTCAAATTGTCAAGAATGACATAACACCACCTCAAATGATAAGGTAGAACGAATTGCACTTTAGAATGCAAGATGAAGAATGCTTGGACTCCACAAAACAAAACATGTGTTGAGCACCATGTTTATCTTTGAGTATAGCTTGGCGGATCATAACTTCAAGAGAAATCTTGAAGAACAATTGAAGAATGAAAGGAATCCTTGACGAACCACCATGTTGATCCTCCATGAAGAACTCCGATAATAAAAGAATGATCAAACGAAAGGGAAAGTTGAAAAGAACTCTGAGAGAAGCCTTGCAATGATTAGATGAAGCTTTGAAATGATATAATTGAAATGACTTGGAGCTCCGGAAAGAAAAATGAACAAATGAGATCAAGAATTTTTATGAATCTCCGGAATAAGAAATTAATCACTTGGGTAAAACAAGAATAAGAATTAAGTTATGCATATCCTTCACCAATTTAAATTGATGACAAGCAACGTATTTGGCATACCACTTATTCTCGTAGAAAGGATTAAGATAGATATAGCGCAAACTTGAATAAGGTCTTGATGGAACCACCAGTGGGATTTGGAAACAACGAATGAATTAATATGATAACCAAGAAAGAGAACTCTTGAACGAACCACCGTAAGAATTGGAAATGAAAGAAGAAAAGATAAAGAAACACCGGGAAGAATTAGAAAATGAACGAAGATACTTGAGAGAATATAGATACAAGTGAACGAAGAGATCACGAGCTGATTAGAGAATACTTGAATGGTGCACCGGAATAATATGGAGATGAACGAAGAGACATCAATTTAGAATAATTGGAGAATGAGGCTGAAAACTTAGAACGAAGAAATCTTCTGAAATGATGGCCTTCGAAGAATCAAACTGAAAAATACTCCTGAAATGCTTCGGATGGGTAAAAAGAATTCTCACAACCGCAAACAATTATGAGAGGATAGCAACACGCTTGAGCTTCGCATCTTTGAGAGAACGGATAAGATTGAAGAGAAACTCTTCTTCGGTCTTCAAATGTTGAGAATGATGACAAGAAACACCACCATGAATTGTTGAGGCACTCCAGAATGAAAATTAGAAATGTTGAACCAACGATTAAAAGAATTTGAAAACAACCTTGGAGAAGGCATATGACTGATGACAATTCATTCTTCCATCCAAAATTCGAAAAGAATTTGGGAATAGCTCCGGGAAAATTAGAAGAGTCAGGTAAGATCCTGGGAAAAGATCTGTGGGTTAGGGCCCACTCAAAAGATACACTGTTGAAATGATTACTTGAAATGGAGATTGCACCGGTTCAATTAAGTGGCTTGAATGAGATAACAACCTCAAAATAGTTTAAACTGATTAAGAATGGAAGCTTGAATTTCCTGAGATATCTTCAGCGCTCCGGATACAAATGAATGGCGAAAAATGGATGATTAAGAGGTGCACCGGCATGAGAAAAACATTTGAAACGAGGAAAGGAATATGATCAACACTGTAAGCTTGAATTGAATCCACCGAAAAAGAATACGAGAATGAAGAATGATAACCTTGAAGCTTCCTGAGCATCTTCCTGAGAATCACCAGATAAGAACATTGATGGAAAAGAATGGAGAAACTTCACATCCATAAGATGGATACATGATTAAGAAATCTGAGTCCTTGAAGAAAAAGGGTGGGAGGGCGGGAAAAACAAAGGAAACTTGGGTCGGATGAAACGAACACCATTGAGAAAAAGCTTAGAATTGATCTTGCGGATGGGGAGAATGATGGGATCATCTTGAAGAGAAACGCACCGGTTGGAAATAGAATTAAGATGGCAATCTCGATGGTCAAGAAGGATTAGTATCCACATAGGAATATGAGAACACCGCTTAGAATAAGGTATGGAATCAACACTTGTCATTGAAGCAACTCGAATACCACAAAACAAAACAAAAAAACAAAGGATTGGCTCGCAGAATAAGCCGGAACAAACATATGATAGAGATTATGTCCGAAGTTTTCGTGGTGGGGCCCACACGGGCTCGATCATACAGCGCCATCATGTACAAGGCAGTGCACATGACATACGAAGCGTCCCCGAGTCGGCATAGCCAAGGACTCTTTAAGACACTACGAGACCACTGTAAAACCAACCGTGGAAAGGCGGACCACTAGACGTTGAACCCCAATCTCATATCATGCATCTGTCGGAAAGATATCCTAGGAGCTACTTGAATTCCCACTTATAAACTCCCTAAACTTTCTGGTTATGCAATCAGGTGTTGGGGATACAGGGGACACGATATATCTCACCCAAACTAACAATACCTAGATCCAGCTGTATCCATCCTTCAACACATAACCAAGAAACCTTCGGAAATCATTTACCTCAACCTTCGAAAAGCATCTGTTATCCGAGTTATGGCAATACTCCCGAACTCCCGCCCCAGTACTGGGTGGCGTCGAGGTGATCTCACCAACAACTGCATAAAAGAGATTTTCGATGTCGGCGAAACTCAGGTATTCCAGAACTGCAACGATAAAATTGTGACGACAACACCTCGGAGCTCAACTCCCCGGGACACTGCCACAACCCCTAAATGTCAGGAGGCACCAAGAAACCATCGGAACGATTCTAAGATACCCGCGTGATCCTAAAAAAAAATTTAGTGAAATTTGAGGAAAGAAGAGTCAAAACTTCTACGTCAGGAGACCTCACCAGAGCGACGAAGGGACTGAGGAGTAAAAAGAATCCTACTCTCCGATATATATAATCCTAAGACTCAACCATTTTTGTTCCTAACTCAACAACGCCAATGATTCGATCAAGCAGGGGGGCTCCTAAGTCGGGGATGGCTCTGATTACCAACTTGTTACACCCACGATGCGGCTATATCTCCCACGTGTCGAGGCACGACTTAGAGGCATAACCGCATTGTGGTTTAGTCGCAAGAAGGGTCATCTTCACACAATCCCATGTAATGAATAAGAATGGGATAAAGAGTTGGCTTACAATCGCCACTTCACACAATACATAAATAAATCATACATCAATCAGAGTACACACATAGACCGACTACGGTCAAAGCCAAAAGAAAAGAAGACAACCCCAAATGCTAGATCCCTGATCGTCCCAACTGGGCTCCACTACTGATCATCAGAAAACGAAACATAGTAACGACCAAGGTCCTCGTCGAACTCCCACTTGAGCTCGGTTGCATCACTTGCACTGGTATCGTCGGCACCCGCAACTGTTTTGGAAGAATCTGTGAGTCACGAGGACTCAGCAATCTCACACCCGCGAGATCAAGACTATTTAGGCTTATAGGAAAGGATGGGGTAATGAGGTGGAGCTGCAGCAAGCACTAGCATATATGGTGGCCAACATACGCAAATAAGAGCGAGAAGAGGAGCAACGGAACGGTCGTCAACTAGTAATGATCAAGAAGTGATCCTGAACTCCTACTTACGCCAAACATAACCCAAAAGCCGTGTTCTCTTCCCGGACTCCGCCGAAAAGGGACCATCACGGCTACACACACGGTTGATGCATTTTAATTAAGTCAAGTGTCAAGTTCTCTACAACCGGATATTAACAAATTCCCATCTGCCACATAACCGCGGGCACGGCTCTCGAAAGTTTATACCCTGCAGGGGTGTCCCAACTTAGCCCATTATAAGCTCTCACGGTCAACGAAGGATATTCCTTCTCCCGGGAAGACCCGATCAGTCTCGGAATCCCGGTTTACAAGACATTTCGACAATGGTAAAACAAGACCAGCAAAGCCGCCCGATGTGCCGACAAATCCCGATAGGAGCTGCACATATCTCGTTCTCAGGGCACACCGGATGTCCAAGCTTCCGATAGGCGAGCCCAGAGTTGCCCCTGGTGGCCACCGGCGACTGACGGGTTTGGACCAACACTCAGAGGAGCACTGGCCCGGGGGTTTAAAATAAAGATGACCCTTGAGTCTGCAGAACCCAAGGGAAAAAGGCTTAGGTAGGCAAATGGTAAAACCAAGGTTGGGCCTTGCTGGAGGAGTTTTATTCAAAGCGAACTGTCAAGGGGTCCCATAAATCACCCAACCGCGTAAGGAACGCAAAATCAAGGAACATAACACCGGTATGACGGAAACTAGGGCGGCAAGAGTGGAACAAAACACCAGGCATAAGGCCGAGCCTTCCACCCTTTACCAAGTATATAGATGCATTAATTAAATAAGAGATATTGTGATATCCCAAGAATATCCATGTCCCAACATGGAACAAACTTCATCTTCACCTGCAACTAGCAACGCTATAAGAGGGGCTGAGCGAAAGCGGTAACATAGCCAAACAACGGTTTGCTAGGAAAGGTGGGTTAGAGGCTTGACATTGCAATATGGGAGGCATGATATAGCAAGTGGTAGGTAGCGCCGCATAGCAATAGAGCGAACAACTAGCAAGCAAAGATAGAAGTGATTTCGAGGGTATGGTCATCTTGCCTGAGATCCCGCAAGGAAGGACGAAACCAAGAAGAAGACAAACGGATGAAGTCGAACGAATCCTCACAACCCCGGAACGAAACCGAAGCTAACGAGAGAAACAACCCGGAAAGAAACAAACAACATAGTAAAACAACCATCACATAAACATGGCATGATGCACAAGCAAGTATGATGCATGTCCGGTTTAAATATGCATAGCATGGCAAAGTGCAACAAACAATACTACAAGTTAAGTGGAGCTCAATATGCAACGAGTTGCATATTGAAGAAACACCACATTTAATTATTTAGTTAACTCTCGGTTATGTATCCAACGATATTAAATGTTATTTAACATGGAAAGAGATGAAACATAAGTAAACTAACTATTGAGGCAAGTTTAAATGAGGTCGGAATATAACAAATAACAATTCCGGAAAACCCCATATGCATATTTAGCAATTTAAAGCGAACAACAATTTTAAACATTTAAATGTTGTTATCATGATGCGGATGACAAAACAAGTATTATGCAATATTATGAAAATGTTGTTATAAGCATGTTAAGAAGCATTTGTCACCGTGGTGGAAGAAAGGGGTACCACGGCAACAAATCCGAAAATGACGCCACGGCAACATATCGGTTCCGGTAGCTCGCGGAGATACCGGTGCAAAAGAAGTGGGCGTGAGCGTGCCATGCAAGATGGTGGGGTGATCCCGGTTACCGGGTGTCCAACAAGACGGTGGCAAGGAAACGAGTGACAGCGTGCGACGAACAAGTCGGGCACGGTGCAAACGCAAGCAACTCATACAACACATGCATTCATTCACGGGCGGTCGTTCTCGGCGGTTATACCTTTGAAGCGTGCCTTTTGAAACGGATCAAGTTCGTTGAGGGAAGTAGTGGAAGTAGTGGTTCACAAGTCGGAGAGGAAGTAGTCGTTCATGTTCCGTAGATGCTCGGGGTCACGACAAGGAACTTGACGTCCACGGGGTCTTCGCGGGTCGACGGTAGTGGTACACGTTTCGTAGTCGTTAGAGTCATCGGTAGAGGAACTTGGTGGTCCATGTAGTCGAACTTGGCGCATCCGAGGGGTACTTGGAGAAATCACGTAGTCGTACATGGGTCGTAGAGGTATTTGGCGTCCCTGAGTCGAGGGTAGTGGTTCCCTTGGCGTTGTAGTCGTGCATGGTGATGAGCGTCGGGGTACTTGATGGTCTCGAACTCCAAAGTGGTACAAGGAGAGATGCGCGGCCGTGGTCATCTTCGGACCTGGGGCTCCATGATGGCGCCGTGGTGGGCTTGCAGCAACAGTAGCAGCAAGCCGTCGGGGAGGAGATGGTCGCGGCAGAGGACGAAGCAGAGGAGCAGCAGAACGAGGTCGGCTTGCGAGAGGGTGGAGCGACGGGAACAGCAGTGGACGAGGTGGAGGCGCTCGATCCTCGGGCACGAGCGGGAGACGGTTAGCTGCGGACGAAGACGGCTGCTGGAAGTCGAGGTTGTCGGCGGACTTGGTCGCCAGAGGCGGGGACGCGGGAAGGAGGTTCGATGACGACCGGTGCTGGGGGCTCCGGCGAGCTCCTGCCAAAATGAAGGGAACGAGCGGCGCGGGGCTCCTGCTGGGCACGGAGGACGACGGCTGCGGGCGTAGGTGCTCGAGGAGCTCCTCTCCTCGGGCACTTGGGCGACGGGGATTTGGCGAGGAGGAGGCGTGGTCGCGGCCTGGTGCTGCAGAGGGAGGCGCGCGGGAGGCTGCGAGGGGGGTCGGGCGCAAGGTAGCGGCGCTGCGGGATTGGGATCCCTCTCCTGTGCGTGGATAGCAGTGCGAGAGGAGGAGAGGGAGACGAGCGAGAGCAGGGGGATCGAGCAGGAGGCGGCGGCAGGGGGAGAGATTGAGAGGAGGGGGTCGGGCTAGGTTTTAGGTGCGGCTGGGCCTTAGGGCAGGGATGGTCGGCCTGGTTGGTGAGGCCCAACAGGCCGTCGGGTGCAGGCTCTCTCTCCCTTCCATTCCCTTCTCTTTCATTCTTTAGCAAAAAAAAGAAATAGAGAGAAGAAAAGAAAGAGAGGCTTTGGAAAGAACTTGGACATGGGGATTATTTTCCCGGGCTCACAAAAATGTGCTCATTCCAAGAAAAATGGAGTGGGCAAGATTGCAAGGTTTACATTTGAATTTAATTCAAATGGTTTGAACAAGGAGTAGGAATCCGAAGTTTCCGAAAAGGTTGAACATTTAGGAAGAGCCTCGATAAAACGATAAAAGAATATGAGGACAAGTTGGAGACCAAGAATTGAGATGACAAAGGCATTGGGATTTATTTGCAAGTGTGTCAAAGGTAATTCCACATACATGGAATACTTTAAAAAGAGAAGTCACCCTAATATTGGTAGGATATGTTATAAAGAGAAGTCACCCTTCCCTCGATTTAAATGGATCGAAAATCCATGCAATTTATTTAGTTGAGTTTTGATGCAAAGATTAATGACATGATGGCATGATGACATGATGCAATGCAAAAATAAAAGAGCAAGCACCAAAAGGAACACACGGTGATCACGAAAAATAAGGAAGTCTTCTGAAGCGTCGGTCTCGGGGCGTTACAACATTCCACCACTACAAGAGGATCTCGTCCCGAGATCTAGGATGGCACCGGAGAAAAGGCGAAAGAGGAAGAGGCAAAACAAATTTGCTTCTTTGACAAACAAGTGAAACCACGGACCTTGAGAGGTTGAACAAATTTAAAGAAGGAATTCAACGAAGATGAACAAAGTTGAAAACACTCCGGTTAAAACAAGACAGAGAAGGAATAATTGTGATATAATCTGGACAGCACTCCGACTGTAAATGGAAGGAATTAACATGAACTTGAGAAGATGGGATGACACTTGATGAAATCAGCAACACACTGCCTCCGGAACTATTGAAAGAATGGCACAATGGGTCAGAAAGATTTCAGACAGCACTCCGGTTGAGAAGGGAGGCAAAACTTGTTAAGATGAGAGAACTTGAATGGAGGACACGGCACTCCTGTTAATTAGCCAGAAATGAAAAGAAAACATGATCTTGATATGAAAAGATGATGGTTCGAAGAGAGCAATATCAGAAAGCCTCCGGAATGAATAATGGAGTGAAAAGAACGAAGAAGAAGAACATCTTCTACTAGAAATGAATTTTAAAGAGCATCCTTACGAAGTAGGATTGAACGGAGTTGTTGGAAAACCAACAACGAAAAGAAAAAGCTTGTAGTGGGCTTATGGAAACATCTCAACACTATGAGGTGACAAACGGCCACTAAAGGAAGCCATTGGTTTGAGTGAGAGCACCAAGGCGATGAAAAACTTCTTTCACCAAGAGGATAGGAGAAATATTGGATCATTGATAAGCACCATAATAGCAACATTCCTTAGGGAAGGCTTTAGGTGAAATATGACACAAGATAACTCCAACAAAGAGATTGGTGGATTTAAAATATCTCATTCTTGACAACATGTGAATCATGAAACGCGAACTCAAATTGTCAAGAATGACATAACACCACCTCAAATGATAAGGTAGAACGAATTGCACTTTAGAATGCAAGATGAAGAATGCTTGGACTCCACAAAACAAAACATGTGTTGAGCACCATGTTTATCTTTGAGTATAGCTTGGCGGATCATAACTTCAAGAGAAATCTTGAAGAACAATTGAAGAATGAAAGGAATCCTTGACGAACCACCATGTTGATCCTCCATGAAGAACTCCGATAATAAAAGAATGATCAAACGAAAGGGAAAGTTGAAAAGAACTCTGAGAGAAGCCTTGCAATGATTAGATGAAGCTTTGAAATGATATAATTGAAATGACTTGGAGCTCCGGAAAGAAAAATGAACAAATGAGATCAAGAATTTTTATGAATCTCCGGAATAAGAAATTAATCACTTGGGTAAAACAAGAATAAGAATTAAGTTATGCATATCCTTCACCAATTTAAATTGATGACAAGCAACGTATTTGGCATACCACTTATTCTCGTAGAAAGGATTAAGATAGATATAGCGCAAACTTGAATAAGGTCTTGATGGAACCACCGGTGGGATTTGGAAACAACGAATGAATTAATATGATAACCAAGAAAGAGAACTCTTGAACGAACCACCGTAAGAATTGGAAATGAAAGAAGAAAAGATAAAGAAACACCGGGAAGAATTAGAAAATGAACGAAGATACTTGAGAGAATATAGATACAAGTGAACGAAGAGATCACGAGCTGATTAGAGAATACTTGAATGGTGCACCGGAATAATATGGAGATGAACGAAGAGACATCAATTTAGAATAATTGGAGAATGAGGCTGAAAACTTAGAACGAAGAAATCTTCTGAAATGATGGCCTTCGAAGAATCAAACTGAAAAATACTCCTGAATGCTTCGGATGGGTAAAAGAATTCTCACAACCGCAAAACAATTATGAGAGGATAGCAACACGCTTGAGCTTCGCATCTTTGAGAGAACGGATAAGATTGAAGAGAAACTCTTCTTCGGTCTTCAAATGTTGAGAATGATGACAAGAAACACCACCATGAATTGTTGAGGCACTCCAGAATGAAAATTAGAAATGTTGAACCAACGATTAAAAGAATTTGAAAACAACCTTGGAGAAGGCATATGACTGATGACAATTCATTCTTGCATCCAAAATTCGAAAAGAATTTGGGAATAGCTCCGGGAAAATTAGAAGAGTCAGGTAAGATCCTGGGAAAAGATCTGTGGGTTAGGGCCCACTCAAAAGATACACTGTTGAAATGATTACTTGAAATGGAGATTGCACCGGTTCAATTAAGTGGCTTGAATGAGATAACAACCTCAAAATAGTTTAAACTGATTAAGAATGGAAGCTTGAATTTCCTGAGATATCATCAGCGCTCCGGATACAAATGAATGGCGAAAAATGGATGATTAAGAGGTGCACCGGCATGAGAAAAACATTTGAAACGAGGAAAGGAATATGATCAACACTGTAAGCTTGAATTGAATCCACCGAAAAAGAATACGAGAATGAAGAATGATAACCTTGAAGCTTCCTGAGCATCTTCCTGAGAATCACCAGATAAGAACATTGATGGAAAAGAATGAAGAAACTTCACATCCATAAGATGGATACATGATTAAGAAATCTGAGTCCTTGAAGAAAAAGGGTGGGAGGGCGGGAAAAACAAAGGAAACTTGGGTCGGATGAAACGAACACCATTGAGAAAACTTAGAATTGATCTTGCGGATGGGGAGAATGATGGGATCATCTTGAAGAGAAACGCACCGGTTGGAAATAGAATTAAGATGGCAATCTCGATGGTCAAGAAGGATTAGTATCCACATAGGAATATGAGAACACCGCTTAGAATAAGGTATGGAATCAACACTTGTCATTGAAGCAACTCGAATACCACAAAACAAAACAAAAACAAAGGATTGGCTTGCAGAATAAGCCGGAACAAACATATGATAGAGATTTCGTCCGAAGTTTTCGTGGTGGGGCCCACACGGGCTCGATCGTACAGCACCATCATGTACAAGGCAGTGCACATGACATACGAAGCGTCCCCGAGTCGGCATAGCCAAGGACTCTTTAAGACACTACGAGACCACTGTAAAACCAACCGTGGAAAGGCGGACCACTAGACGTCGAACCCCAATCTCATATCATGCATCTGTCGGAAAGATATCCTAGGAGCTACTTGAATTCCCACTTATAAACTCCCTAAACTTTCTGGTTATGCAATCAGGTGTTGGGGATACAGGGGACACAATATATCACCCAAACTAACAATACCTAGATCCAGCTGTATCCATCCTTCAACACATAACCAAGAAACCTTCGGAAATCATTTACCTCAACCTTCGAAAAGCATCCGTTATACGAGTTATGGCAATACTCCCGAACTCCCGCCCCAGTACTGGGTGGCGTCGAGGTGATCTCACCAACAACTGCATAAAAGAGATTTTCGATGTCGGCGAAACTCAGGTATTCCAGAACTGCAACGATAAAATTGTGACGACAACACCTCGGAGCTCAACTCCCCGGGACACTGCCACAACCCCTAAATGTCAGGAGGCACCAAGACAATGTTCTCACAAACCATCGGAACGATTCCAAGATACCCGCGTGATCCTAAAAAAATTTTAGTGAAATTTGAGGAGAGAAGAGTCAAAACTTCTACGTCAGGAGACCTCACCAGAGCGACGAAGGGACTGAGGAGTAAAAAGAATCCTACTCTCCGATATATATAATCCTAAGACTCAAAACATTTTTGTTCTAGACTCAACAACGCCAGCGATTCGATCAAGCAGGGGGCTCCTAAGTCGGGGATGGCTCTGATTACCAACTTGTAACACCCACGATGCGGCTATATCTCCCACGTGTCGAGGCACGACTTAGAGGCATAACCGCATTGTGGTTTAGTCGCAAGAAGGGTCATCTTCACACAATCCCATGTAATGAACAAGAATGGGATAAAGAGTTGGCTTACAATCGCCACTTCACACAATACATAAATAAATCATACATCAATCAGAGTACACACATAGACCGACTACGGCAAAGCCAAAAGAAAAGAAGACAACCCCAAATGCTAGATCCCTGATCGTCCCAACTGGGCTCCACTACTGATCATCAGAAAACGAAACATAGTAACGACCAAGGTCTTCATCGAACTCCCACTTGAGCTCGGTTGCATCACCTGCACTGGTATCGTCGGCACCTGCAACTGTTTTGGAAGAATCTGTGAGTCACGAGGACTCAGCAATCTCACACCCGCGAGATCAAGACTATTTAAGCTTATAGGAAAGGATGGGGTAATGAGGTGGAGCTGCAGCAAGCACTAAGCATATATGGTGGCTAACATACGCAAATAAGAGCGAGAAGAGGAGCAACGGAACGGTCGTCAACTAGTAATGATCAAGAAGTGATCCTGAACTCCTACTTACGCCAAACATAACCCAAAAGCCGTGTTCTCTTCCCGGACTCCGGCGAAAAGGGACCATCACGGCTACACACACGGTTGATGTATTTTAATTAAGTCAAGTGTCAAGTTCTCTACAACCGGATATTAACAAATTCCCATCAGCCACATAACCGCGGGCACGGCTCTCGAAAGTTTATACCCTGCAGGGGTGTCCCAACTTAGCCCATTATAAGCTCTCACGGTCAACGAAGGATATTCCTTCTCCCGGGAAGACCCGATCAGTCTCGGAATCCCGGTTTACAAGACATTTCGACAATGGTAAAACAAGACCAGCAAAGCCGCCCGAATGTGCCGAAAAATCCTGATAGGAGCTGCACATATCTCGTTCTCAGGGCACACCGGATTGTCCAAGCTTCCGATAGGCGAGCCCAGAGTTGCCCCTGGTGGCCACCGGCGACTGACGGGTTTGGACCAACACTCAGAGGAGCACTGGCC
Source organism: Triticum aestivum (assembly GCF_018294505.1). Lineage (NCBI taxonomy): Eukaryota > Viridiplantae > Streptophyta > Magnoliopsida > Poales > Poaceae > Triticum > Triticum aestivum. Next base: position 106,665,474 of record NC_057814.1, on the reverse strand, counting down.
CGGGGGTTTAAAATAAAGATGACCCTTGAGTCTGCAGAACCCAAGGGAAAAAGGCTTAGGTAGGCAAATGGTAAAACCAAGGTTGGGCCTTGCTGGAGGAGTTTTATTCAAAGCGAACTGTCAAGGGGTCCCATAAATCACCCAACCGCGTAAGGAACGCAAAATCAAGGAACATAACACCGGTATGACGGAAACTAGGGCGGCAAGAGTGGAACAAAACACCAGGCATAAGGCCGAGCCTTCCACCCTTTACCAAGTATATAGATGCATTAATTAAATAAGAGATATTGTGATATCCCAACATATCCATGTCCAACATGGAACAAACTTCATCTTCACCTGCAACTAGCAACGCTATAAGAGGGGCTGAGCAAAAGCGGTAACATAGCCAAACAACGGTTTGCTAGGAAAGGTGGGTTAGAGGCTTGACATTGCAATATGGGAGGCATGATATAGCAAGTGGTAGGTAGCGCCGCATAGCAATAGAGCGAACAACTAGCAAGCAAAGATAGAAGTGATTTCGAGGGTATGGTCATCTTGCCTGAGATCCCGCAAGGAAGAAGGACGAAACCAAGAAGAAGACAAACGGATGAAGTCGAACGAATCCTCACAACCCCGGAACAAAACCGAAGCTAACGAGAGAAACAACCCGGAAGGAAACAAACAACATAGTAAAACAACCATCACATAAACATGGCATGATGCACAAGCAAGTATGATGCATGTCCGGTTTAAATATGCATAGCATGGCAAAGTGCAACAAACAATACTACAAGTTAAGTGGAGCTCAATATGCAACGAGTTGCATATTGAAGAAACACCACATTTAATTATTTGGTTAACTCTCGGTTATGTATCCAACGATATTAAATGTTATTTAACATGGAAAGAGATGAAACATAAGTAAACTAACTATTGAGGCAAGTTTAAATGAGGCCAGAATATAACAAATAACAATTCCGGAAAACCCCATATGCATATTTAGCAATTTAAAGCGAACAACAATTTTAGACATTTAAATGTTGTTATCATGATGCGGATGACAAAGCAAGTATTATGCAATATTATGAAAATGTTGTTATAAGCATGTTAAGAAGCATTTGTCACCGTGGTGGAAGAAAGGGGTACCACGGCAACGAATCCGAAAATGATGCCACGGAAACATATCAGTTCCGGTAGCTCGCGGAGATACCGGTGCAAAAGAAGTGGGCGTGAGCGTGCCATGCAAGATGGTGGGGTGATCCCGGTTACCGGGTGTCCCACAAGACGGTGGCAAGGAAACGAGTGACTGCGTGCGACGAACAAGTCGGGCACGGTGCAAACGCAAGCAACTCTTACAACACATCCATTCGTTCACGGGCGGTCGTTCTCGGCGGTTATACCTTTGAAGCGTGCCATTTGAAACGGATCAAGTTCGTTGAGGGAAGTAGTGGAAGTAGTGGTTCACAAGTCGGAGAGGAAGTAGTCATTCATGTTCCGTAGATGCTCGGGGTCACGACAAGGAACTTGACGTCCACGGGGTCTTCGCGGGTCGACGGTAGTGGTACATGTTTCGTAGTCGTTAGAGTCATCAGTAGAGGAACTTGGTGGTCCATGTAGTCGAACTTGGCGCATCCGAGGGGTACTTGGTGAAATCACGTAGTCGCACACGGGTCGTAGAGGTACTTGGCGTCCCTGAGTCGAGGGTAGTGGTTCCCTTGGCGTTGTAGTCGTGCATGGTGATGAGCGTCGCGGTACTTGATGGTCTCGAACTCCAAAGTGGTACAAGGAGAGATGCGCGGCCGTGGTCATCTTCGGACCTGGGGCTCCATGATGGCGCCGTGGTGGTCTTGCAGCAACAGCAGCAGCAAGCCGTCGGGGAGGAGATGGTCGCGGCAGAGGACGAAGCAGAGGAGCAGCAGAACGAGGTCGGCTTGCGGGAGGGTGGAGCGACGGGAACAGCAGTGGACGAGGTGGACGCGCTCGATCCTCGGGCACGAGCGGGAGACGGTTAGGTGCGGACGAAGACAGCTGCTGGAAGTCGAGGTTGTCGGCGGACTTGGTCGCCAGAGGCGGGGACGCGGGAAGGAGGTTCGATGACGACCGGTGCTGGGGGCTCCGGCGAGCTCCTGCCAAAATGAAGGGAACGAGCGGCGCGGGGCTCCTGCTGGGCACGGAGGACGACGGCTGCGGGCGTAGGTGCTCGAGGAGCTCCTCTCTTCGGGCACTTGGGCGATGGGGATTTGGCGAGGAGGAGGCATGGTCGCAGCCTGGTACTGCAGAGGGAGGCGCACGGGAGGCTGCGAGGGGGGTCGGGCGCAAGGTAGCGGCGCTGCGGGATCGGGATCACTCTCCTGTGCGTGGATAGCAACGCGAGAGGAGGAGAGGGAGACGAGCGAGAGCAGGGGGATCGAGCAGGAGGCGGCGGCAGGGGGAGAGATTGAGAGGAGGGGGTCGGGCTAGGTTTTAGGTGCGGCTGGGCCTTAGGGCAGGGATGGTCGGCCTGGTTGGTGAGGCCCAACAGGCCGGCGGGTGCATGCTCTCTCTCCCTTCCATTCCCTTCTCTTTCATTCTTTAGCAGAAAAAGAAATAGAGAGAAGAAAAGAAAGAGAGGCTTTGGAAAGAACTTGGGCATGGGGATTATTTTCCCGGGCTCACAAAAATGTGCTCGTTCCAAGAAAAATGGAGTGGGAAAGATTGCAAGGTTTACATTTGAATTTAATTCAAATGGTTTGAACAAGGAGTAGGAATCCGAAGTTTCCGAAAATGTTGAACATTTAGGAAGAGCCTCGATAAAACGATAAAAGAATATGAGGACAAGTTGGAGACCAAGAATTGAGATGACAAAGGCATTGGGATTTATTTGCAAGTGTGTCAAAGGTAATTCCACATACATGGAATACTTTAAAAAGAGAAGTCACCCTAATATTGGGAGGATATGTTATAAAGAGAAGTCACCCTTCCCTCGATATAAATGGATCGAAGATCCATGCAATTTATTTAGTTGAGTTTTGATGCAAACATTAATGACATGATGGCATGATGACATGATGCAATGCAAAAATAAAAGAGCAAGCACCAAAAGGAACACACGGTGATCACGAAAAATAAGGAAGTCTTCTGAAGCGTCGGTCTCGGTGCGTTACAGGCCACCTCTCGTTGCCCTTGAAGAGCAACTTCCAGGCACCTTCATGAGTAGTTCCGAAGAGCCTCTCCAGGGTCTGGTGCTTCTTTGGATCGAATTCCCACAAGGGGAAGCTTCGGCTTTGGCAGGGGAGGATCAGGCGGACCAGCATCACCTGGATCACGTCGACGAGCTTGACGTGTTTATCCACCATGCTCTGCATGCGCGTTTCCAGCGCTATCAGCTCATCCGACGAGGACCAGTTGGGGCCCTTCTCCATCCAGGAGGTGAGCCACATTGGGGCTCCAGCCTTGAATTTGGAAGCCGCCGCCCAAGTGGCGCCGCGTGGCTCTGTGATGTAGAACCACTGCTTCTGCCACTCCTTGACAGTCTCCACAAAAGTGCCCGTGGGCCAAATGACGTTGGGCATCTTGCTCACCATGGCGCCTCCGCACTCCGCGTGTTGACCATCCACCACCTTCGGCTTTACGTTGAAGATCTTAAGCCATAGTCCGAAGTGGGGCTGGATGCGGAGGAATGCCTCACACATTGAGGAAAGAGTTCGGGGCTAGATCATGGAAATCTAGCCCGTAATAGAACATTAGCCCACGGACGAAAGGGTGGAGTGGAAACCCTAACCCGCGGACGAAGTGCGAGAGGAAGACCACCATCTCAGTAGGCTTTGGGGTGGGGATGATTTGCCCCTTGGTAGGCAGATGGTGGGCGATTCCTTTCGCCAGATACCCGGCCACCCGAAGCTGGGTGACGTCCTTCTCCGTGACGGAAGAGAGCATCCACTTGCCTTGGCCTCCGGATCCGGACATGATTGAGTGCTTCCTTGAGGAGGAGAAGATGGGTGCTTGGGCGCTGGAGCTCGAGAATGGAAGGACAGAGAGGGAGAGAAGGCGTGGGTGAAGAAAGGGAATCATGATCTCTTTATAAAAGCGGTGGATATTGAACGCCTCCCCACTCGCCTCTAAACTCGCCGGTTCCCAAGGGCTGTGTAAACGACACGGTTGGATTACCCACGCCCGTATTGATGAGAATCCCGCAATAAGGGGACACGATCTCTGCTTTGACAAGACGTGCCAATGGAAACCACATCTCGAAGCGCAGAACGGCAGAAGAAAACGGTTCGAAATAATGACCGGGCAGGCGTGATGTCATCTCGCCAAAAGTTGTCAGCAGATGGGACTCGTGAAATATTATACTCTCTGCGGTTGTGTGTGCGGTACTTGTGTTACAGATCCGACCATGTTCGTTGCGTCTGAAGACTATCTTGGAGTGTTCGGGAAGGAGAACCCGCCTTGCAATGCCGAAGACAATCTGCGCGCCGGACACCTCGTCATTGAAAGCCTAGTTCAGGGGCTACTAAGGGAGTCCTGGACTAAGGGGTCCTCGGGCGTCCGGCCTGTTGGACATGGGCCGGACTGATGGGTTGTGAAGATACGAAGATCGAAGACTCCACCCGTATCCGGATGGGACTCTCCTTGGCGTGGAAGGCAAGCTTGGCGACCGAATATGAAGATTCCTTTCTCTGTAACCGACTTTGTACAACCCTAGCCCCCTCCGGTGTCTATATAAACTGGAGGGCTTAGTCCGGAACGGATAATCATAGCCATACAGGCTAGACTTTTAGGGTTTTAGCCATTACAATCTCATGGTAGATCAACTCTTGTAATACTCATATTCATCAAGATCAATCAAGCAGGAAGTAGGGTATTACCTCCATAGAGAGGTCCCGAACCTAGGTAAACATTGTATCCCCCGTCTCCTGTTACCATCGACCTTAGACGCACAGTTCGGGACCCCCTACCCGAGATCCGCCGGTTTTGACACCGACACTATCCTCCTAGGAGCATGCGCGTAGTACTTCGTTTCGATAACTAATATATTTTTGCAATAAGTATATGAGTTCTTTATGACTAATGTTGAGTCCATGGATTATACGCACTCTCACCCTTCCACCATTGCTGGCCTCTCTAGTACCGCGCAACTTTCGCCGGTACCATAAACCCACGATATACCTTCCTCAAAACAACCACCATACCTACCTATTATGGCATTTCCATAGCCATTTCGAGATATATTGCCATGCAACTTTCCGTTGTTCCGTTTATAATGACACACTCCATCATTGTCACATTGCTTTGCATGATCATGTAGTTGACATCATATATGTGGCAAAGCCATGATAATCCACAAGTATAGGGGATCAATTGTAGCCTCTTTCGATAAGTAAGAGTGTCGAACCCAACGAGGAGCTAAAGGTAGAACAAATATTCCCTCAAGTTCTATCGACCACCGATACAACTCTACGCACGCTTAATGTTTGCTTTACCTAAAACAAGTATGAAACTAGAAGTACTTTGTAGATGTTGTTGGATAGGTTTGCAAGAATATAAAGAGCACGTAAATAAAAACTAGGGGCTGTTTAATTACAAAAGCAATAAAGTTAGTATAGCGAGTGTGGAAAAGTGGTGGTAGGAGTTGCGAAATTGTCCCTAAGCAATTGACTACTTTACTAGACCGATAGGAAGTTTTATGTGGGAGAGGCCACTGCTAGCATGTCATCCCTGACTTGGAATTCTATGCACTTATGATTGGAACTATTAGCAAGCATCCGCAACTACTAACGTTCATTAAGGTAAAACCCAACCATATCATTAAGATATATTGGTCCCCCTTCAATCCCGTATGCATCACTTTCTATGCTAGGTTGAAGCTTCTGTCACTCTTGCCCTCCAATACATAGTCCTATCAACATACAACTAACCCTATGGTGTGATCCACGCGCGCGCTCATATGATGGGCACCAAAGGACAGCAACATAACCACAAGCAAATTAAACCAATCATAGCAATTCACCAATTACCGATAGGACAACGAAAATCTACTCAGACATCATAGGATGGCAACACATCATTGGATAATAATATGAAGCATAAAGCACCATGTTCAAGTAGAGGGTACAGCAGGTTGCGGGAGAGTGGACTGCTATATATAGATGGGGGAAGGTGATGGAGATGTTGGTGAAGATGGCGGAGGTGTTGGTGTAGATTGCGGTGATGATGATGGCCCCGGCGGTGTTCCGACGCCATCGGGAGAGAGGGGGAGAGAGCCCCCCTTCTTCTTCTTCTTCCTTGACCTTCCACCTAGATGGGAGAAGGGTTTCCCCTCTGGTCCATGACCTCCATGGCATGGGAGGGGCGAGAGCCCCTCCGAGATTGGATATGTCTCTCTGTCTCTCTCTGTTTCTGCGCTCCTGATTCTGCCCCTTCACCGTTTCTTTTATAACCGGAGATCCGTAACTCCGATTGGGCTGAATTTTGGACACGGTCTCTATCTGGATATTAGCTTTCTTGCGGCGAAAGAAGGGATCCAACCGCCTTACGGGGTGGCCACGAGGGTCAGGGGCGCGCCTGCCCCACTGGGGCGCGCCCCCCTGCATCGTGGCCCCCTCGGGCGTCGTCTCGCGTTGATTCCACTTCCCAAAAATCAGATATATTCCAAAAAAATCTCCGTCAGTTTTTATTCCGTTTGGACTCCGTTTGATATGGATTTTCTGTGAAACAAAAAACATGCAACAAACAGGAACTGGCACTGGGCACTGAATCAATATGTTAGTCCCAAAAATAGTATAAAAAGTTGCCAAAAGTATATGAAAGTTGTATAATATTGGCATGGAACAATCAAAAATTATAGATACGACAGAGACGTATCAAGCCACCGTTCATAATTCTCTCATACATGTCACTCTTGATTCATTACACATCCCAGTACACCGCCGTAGGCATTCATATAGTCATATTTTGTTCTAAGTATCAAGTTCTAATTCTTGAGTTGTAATTAAATAAAAGTGTGATGATCTTCATTATTAGAGCATTGTCCCACGTGAGGAAAGGATGATGGAGACTATGATTCCCCCACAAGTCGGGATGAGACTCCGGACGAAAAAAAGAGGCCAAAAAAATGAGAAGGCCCAAATAAAAAAATGAGAGAAAAGAGAGAAGGGGCAATGCTACTATCCTTTTACCACACTTGTGCTTCAAAGTAGCACCATGATCTTCATGATAGAGAGTCTCCTATATTGTCACTTTCATATACTAGTGGGAATTTTTCATTATAGAACTTGGCTTGTATATTCCAATGATGGGCTTCCTCAAATTTCCCTAGGTCTTCGTGAGCAAGCAAGTTGGATGCACACCCACTTAGTTTATTTTTGAGCTTTCATTAACTTATAGCTCTAGTTCATCTGTTGCATGGCAATCCCTACTCACTCACACTGATATCTGTTGAGGGGCATCTCCATAGCCCGTTGATACGCCTAGTTGATGTGAGACCATCTCATTCTTTTTGTCTTCTCCACAACCACCATCTATTTCACCTACAGTGCTATGTCCATGGCTCACGCTCATGTATTGCGTGAAAGTTGAAAAAGTTTGAGAACATTAAAAGTATGAATCAATTGCTTGGCTTGTCATCGGGGTTGTGCATGATTTAAATATTTTTTTTGATGAAGATGGAGTATAGCCAGACTATATGATTTTGTAGGGATAAGCTTTCTTTGGCCATGTTATTTTGAGAAGACATAAATGTCTTGTTAGTATGCTTGAAGTATTATTGTTTTTATGTCAATATTAAAGTTTTGTTTTGAATCATACGGATCTGAACATTCATGCCACAATAAAAGAAATTACATGGATAAATATGTTAGGTAGCATTCCACATCAAAAAATTTGTTTTTATCATTTACCTACTCCAGGACGAGCAGTAATTAAGCTTGGGGATGCTTGATACGTCTCCAACGTATCTATAATATTTTATTGTTCCATGCTATTATATTATCTTTTTTGGATGTTTTATATGCATTAATATGCTATTTTATATTTGGGGACTAACATATTAACCTAGAGCCCCGTGCCAGTTTCTGTTTTTTTCTTTTATAGAGTTTCGCAGAAAAGGAATACCAAACGGAGTCCAAACGGAATAAAACTTTCATGATGATTTTTCTTGGACCAGAAGACATCCAGAGGACATGGAGTGCAAGTCAGAGAACCCACGAGGCGGCCACAAGGACGGAATAAAACTTTCTGCTTGGTGGCTTTGTGCTGACTAGTTGACAAACTTGCTTGGTGATATACTGTTGTGTGAGACGACACTGCGTGCTTGTTTGGAACTTCATTTTGCACTTTGGTCAACAATTTAGAATTGAGATACACGCATGTTGTTTGGAACTTTATTTTGTACTTTGGTTAACAGTTCAAAATTGATATACACTTGCAAAGTAAAAAAAATCCTATTCTGCGATCACATACTGCCATTTTTTCGAAGTCTGAATCTGTCTGATCTCCACATATACTTCTCTTGCTAGTGACTAGATTAGATGGTTAAAAGACTAGATTCTCATGTGCCAAGATGAAAGTTCAACGTTGACTGCACGCGCATGTACCAAGTTGAAAGTTCAACATTCTGCCAATGACACTCAGCTTTCTCACCATTTTCTCTCTTGAACCCAGCTATCAGAATCCATACAAATTCCTATTGGATATGTCTCCCTATTCAGACAATTTTAGAAAGAAAAAAATCATGGTGTAAAAAATTATCTTATATTTTGGGATGGAGAGAGTCTATTTCCTAGAACTGAGTTAGTCTTATTTTGCTAATTTATAAAATTGGTTGGCCCACCGCAATGATAAGTAGCATGAATTAGTACCTTTTCTTTTAGGGAAGCATGGATCAGTGTGGTCCAATTAATAAAAAGAAAGTCACAGATACAACATGTCAACATATAGTTTATCAAAAAGCACTTCCCAAATACAACATGTCAACATACTTTTATACTTTATAATAAAATATGGACACCGATAAGTGCCACACGTGTGGGCGTTTAGGGGGCTGCCCACACATTTTGTGTGGTGTATAAGAGGAACAGCTCACACACCCACGTGTGGGCAAAAAAAGTAATGCCCACACACCTCTTTTTCCCTCCCGATCCCTCTCACACGCGTGCGTGTGGGCGAAATAGATAACGCCCACACGCCCCGTACGTCAGGCCTCGTACCTCGTGGTCCCGCACGCCCGCGTGACAGTCACCGCGCGTCCCGCAGTTGCCATGGTCCAGACCCTCGTCCATGTTCGTTTAACTGCAGTTGCCATGTCGCTGAACTTCGGTTGCCATGTCGGACAACTACAGTTGCCATGGTTGCTCAACTGCAGTTGTCATGTATGGTCTGATCTACTGCAGTTGCCATGATTTCAAAACTTTAGGAGTTGTCACCCACTAAACACTAGCCAGTTGCCATGTAGCACTACAAAAAGGCATGGCAAAAAAACATGTTCGGGTAAAAGAGAGAGTTGCCATGTGCTCACAAGCACACTAGGGCAGTTGCCATGTAAAAGAAAGAGTTGCCATCGGCTTACGTGCATGCTACGGTAGTTGCCATGTATCATGCAAAAACACATGGCAACTTGGGTAAAAAGAGTTGCCATCTGCTTACAAGCAGAGCTAGGGCAGTTGCCATGTACATGCAGAAACACATGGCAACTGCCAGCTTTGGCTGTGGGCTAGGAGACGGGCGTGTGGGCGAAGTGATAAACGCCCACACACCAGCCCCCTCTGCGTGCGTGAAACTAGTGTGTGGGCGAATTGCTAAACGCCCACACACCAGCCCCCCGTGTGGTGAAAAAAAAACGTGTGGGCGACCAGATGAATGCCCACACACCAGCTTAGTCCTACGTGGCACAGAAAAACTACTAGAACGCGCCAAGATTCGTGCAGAATTGGTTGGACGAGGATCCATGCGTGTGGGCGAGTTGCCAGACACCCACACGTGTGAGCGTTAGACTTTTCGTAAAAAATATGTATCAATAAAATTTTCAAAGCATATTAAAATATAATTAAGTCCAAAATTACTTAAAGAAGCTAGCGCACCTTTTAATTTTGAACAAATTTCCGAAGCACAAAAACCTTTTTTTTCTTCAGAATACTCAAGAGTTACACGTCTTTTATGTTAAGATTAGAGACAAGAGTATTTACGAGATTACAAGCGCGCGCACATACACACACTAGAAAGCACAAAACGGTGAGTTTGTACACTTGGCCAGTCATAGAAAACAGGATCGTACATAACCAATTATAGGGAAATGATCTCTTTTTAGAATGGCGTACAAGGAAACAACATTTTTCTACAATAACATACAGGGAAACAGTCAGCTGTTAGTTTGATGCATGCCTTCTGTGGCTTTGGTACCTGGGCTATATAACTGAAGTATATGGGCTTGGGCTGGCAAAATCCCAGGGTGATCCATTGACAATAATATACAGTGATTTGTTTAAATGCACACTGAACAAATTTCCTATACATGATGAAGTTTTCTTATATATAGTGATGAGTTTTCAAATGTATGGTGAATTTTTTTTTCTATACGTGAATTTTTTTATTACGTGAATTTTTTTAAGAACATGAATAAATTTTGGAATTACGAACTTCTATTGAAAAAAGATATGAACATTTTCTAAAAATTTGAAGAAATTTTGAAATTCTGAATGAAAGGTCCGAAAAAGTCAGCCGTCTAAATGCTACCTTCAGCGAAGCAACAACGTTTTGACGCTCACAAGGGTTAAATAGAATCGGCAGCGTTTCGTACACCGAGTCACAATTTGTGTACGTCATTCCTTCTGCGAACAAGTCTTGGTGAACACTCTTCTCTCATGGACCCGGGCTTACTGGAGTTCCATTTTTTTGGAAAATCAGAAAAAATACGTGCATTAGTGGGATTCAACCTGGCTACATGAGGTGCAAATCCCATCACATTAACCAACTATGCCAGCCGACTCTCATGGAATAAAATGAGCTATATCGTATTTATACACTACAACAGATAACATTCTTTTCGTCCCAATCCCAAACAATTCGCACTCACACTTGCACTTGCAATACTGCATCTTGTTTTTTTTTCTTCAAGTAATCGTCGGCTCAATTCAGATTGCAACCAGAAAAGTACTATGAGATCTAACTTAACTATAGCTTCACCAATCAACCATTACTAATGGATTCAAACAACATGTTGGCGCCACATATCCAAATTAAGACAAGAGTACACACAAGTTGACAGTGTGCATATTCATTTACTGAACCTTGTGCAGTCTAAGTTCATATATATTTCAGCGACGCAGCTAGAAGAGAGAATTAGACAACTACTGATTTGGCTGAGTTGGTAGAGCTAATCAGGGCAAGAAAGTGCGGTTTCCACACAACTAGCAAACGATAGATCTTGCTGTGGCAGTGGGCACATGCGTGTTGGGTTACGTAGCAAAAATTCAAAATTTTCTACGCATCACCAAGATCAATCTATGGAGTTTACTAGCAACGAGAGGGAAGGAGTGCATCTACATACCCTTGTAGATCGCGAGCGGAAGCGTTCAAGAGAACGGGGTTGATGGAGTCGTACTCGTCGTGATCCAAATCACCGATGATCCTAGCGCCGAACGGACGGCACCTCCGCGTTCAACACACGTACGGAGCAGCGACGTCTCCTCCTTCTTGATCCAGCAAGGGGGGAGGAGAGGTTGATGGAGATCCAGCAGCACGACGGCGTGGTGGTGGAAGTAGCGGGATTCCAACAGGGCTTCGCCAAGCGCTGCGGGAGGAGGGAGGTGTGTCACGGGAGGGAGAGGGAGGCGCCAGGGCTTGGGTATTGCTGCCCTCCCTCCCCCCCCCCCCCACTATATATAGGGCCAAGGGAGAGGGGGGGCGCAGCCTTGGCCCTTCCTCCAAGGAAGGGTGCGGCCAGGGAGGAGTCCTTCCCCCCCAAGGCACCTCGGAGGTGCCTTCCCCCTTTAGGACTCTCCCTTTTTTTCTTATCTCTTGGTGCATGGGCCTCTTGGGGCTGGTGCCCTTGGCCCATATAGGCCAAGGCGCACCCCCTACAGACCATGTGGCCCCCCGGGGATGGTGGACCCCCTTGGTGGACCTCCGGGCCCCTTTCGGCACTCCCGGTACAATACCGATAAAGTGCGAAACTTTTCCGGCGACCAAAATAAGACTTCCCATATATAAATCTTTACCTCCGGACCATTTCGGAACTCCTCGTGACATCCGGGATCTCATCCGGGACTCCGAACAACTTTCGGGTTACCGCATACTAATATCTCTATAACCCTAGCGTCACCGAACCTTAAGTGTGTAGACCCTACGGGTTCGGGAGACATGCAGACATGACCGAGACAACTCTCCGGTCAATAACCAACAGCGGGATCTGGATACCCATGTTGGCTCCCACATGTTCCACGATGATCTCATCGGATGAACCACGATGTCGAGGATTCAATCAATCCCGTATACAATTCCCTTTGTCTATCGGTATGTTACTTGCCCGAGATTCGATCGTCGGTATCCCGATACCTTGTTCAATCTCGTTACCGGCAAGTCTCTTTACTCGTTCCGTAACACATCATCCCGTGATCAACTCCTTGGTCACATTGTGCACATTATGATGATGTCCTACCGAGTGGGCCCAGAGATACCTCTCCGTTTACACGGAGTGACAAATCCCAGTCTCGATTCGTGCCAACCCAACAGACACTTTCGGAGATACCTGTAGTGCACCTTTATAGCCACCCAGTTACGTTGTGACGTTTGGTACACCCAAAGCATTCCTACGGTATCCGGGAGTTGCACAATCTCATGGTCTAAGGAAATGATACTTGACATTAGAAAAGCTCTTAGCAAACGAACTACACGATCTTGTGCTAGGCTTAGGATTGGATCTTGTCCATCACATCATTCTCCTAATGATGTGATCCCGTTATCAACGACATCCAATGTCCATGGTCAGGAAACCGTAACCATCTATTGATCAACGAGCTAGTCAACTAGAGGCTTACTAGGGACATGGTGTTGTCTATGTATCCACACATGTATCTGAGTATCCTATCAATACAATTCTAGCATGGATAATAAACGATTATCGTGAACAAGGAAATATAATAATAACCAATTTATTATTGCCTCTAGGGCATATTTCCAACAATGCGGCCGATTGGGAGTGGACGCATCCCCTAGAATCATCAATTGATATTAGTTGCTTGGAGTTGTAGGCGAGTTGTGCCTTGGCAGCGACCGGCTGGCATGCTACCGAGTTAGCGCTCAATGTGGTAGGGGATAATGTCCAACATTGTCGTTAGCCGCATGTTATCATGTCCAATGTTCTGAACTGGCCTCCTAAAGAACCCTACCACAGAGTGACCGATCATTTTTTACATTAGCGACCTAGACCGTAACCCAGTTCCTTGATCTGGACAACCTTCGTACAGGGCCACGGATGTTTGCTCCATAACGAAGCACGAGGGTTGTGCAGGAGAAATTGTATGGAGCATGTGCCGGAGAGACACATAGGGCACCGCTCAACCCCACCTCAACAGATTAGTTTAAACATTCCCTTGCATTGGGGTAGTTTAATCCATTGGGCTAGTGCGATTCAATGACAGGTGTGTCATGTGATGGTCAAGCTCATCGCCTTGGAATTGACCACGTCTAGATGCATTATGATCAAATGGACACCGGGGTACCCGTCAGTGAGAGCGGAAATTAGGAAAAGCCGTGATAGATGAATGTCGTGTTAAAATAGAGGACATGAACTTGCACGACGTGCGAGGTGGAGTCGCTGAGTCATGATTATTAGGCTAGATGTCTGTGATATTATTATTTTTCTCCCGTTGCAACGCACGGGCATTTTTGCTAGTCCTAATATATCCGGCCTGTAAGCAAACATGCATGCCCAAAACTTCTATAATAGTAGTTAACATGGCAATGGCCCAAGCCTATAACTATGAGCCCAGAGGCCAAGTGTTATGATAAGATTGACCTGAAATTGATCGCATGCATGCTGCAACAGGTCTTCTCATGGAAACAAAGAAGAACTCAATCCAATATTATTATGTTTGCAACATTTGCCTACGTAGATCACCTATGTGTTACAAACTTGTAACACAACATTGCATCTCATATATGTGTTACATTCTTGTAACATTCTCTCGACTGGCATACATAATGTGTTACAACACTGTAACACATTTGATGCTTGTGGAATAAGTGTTACAACTTCGTAACACTCCCCATAGAATGTGTTACAAATTATTTGTGGACAAAAATGTTGTGTTACTGGGATTTCAGTCAGTAACACATTTTTTCTTGGGTTACCGGGATGTGTTACCAAAGATGATTCCCGTAGTAGTGTGCCCAGGGGGGTAGGGCGCGCCCCCACCCTTGTGGGCCCCTCGTGACTCCACCGACCTAGTTTCTTCGCCTATATATTCTCATATATCCCAAAGCCAACAGAGAGAGCCACGAAAACACTTTTCCACCGCGGCAACCTTCTGTACCCGTGAGATCCCATCTAGGGGCCTTTTCCGGTGTCCTGCCGGAGGGGGATTCGATCACGGAGGGCTTTTACATCAACACCATTGCCCTTCCGATGAAGCATGAGTAGTTTACCACAGACCTACGGGTCAATAGATAGTAGCTAGATGGCTTCTTCTCTCTCTTTGATTCTCAATACCATGTTCTCCTCGATGTTCTTGGAGATCTATTCGATGTAATACTTTTTTGCGGTGTGTTTGCCGAGATCCGATGAATTGTGGATTTATGATCAGCTTATCTATTAATATTATTTGAATCTTCTCTGAATTCTTATATGCATGATTTGATATCTTTGCAAGTCTCTTTGAACTATCGATTTGGTTTGGCCAACTACAGAGAAGTGCTTAGCTTTGGGTTCAATCTTGCGGTGTCCTTTCCCAGTGGCAGTAGGGGCAGCAAGGCACGTATTGTACTGTTGCCATCGAGGCTAAAATAATGGGGTTTTCATCATATTGCTTGAGTTAATTCCTCGACATCATGTCATCTTGCTTAATGTGTTACTCCCTTCTTTATGAACTTAATACTCTAGATGCATGCTGGATAGCGGTAGATGTGTGGAGTAATAGTAGTAGATGCAGGAAGGAGTCGGTCTACTTGACACGGACGTGATGCTTATGTTCATGATTATTGCCTTAGCTATCGTCATAACTTTGCGCTTTTCTATCAATTGCTCGGCAGTAATTTGTTCACCCACCATAATATTTTCTATCTTGAGAGAAGCCTCTAGTGAAACCTATGGCCCCGGGTCTATTTTCCATCATATAAGTTTCCGATCTACAATTTTAGTTTCCGATTTACTTCCTTTGCAATCTTTTACTTTTCGTTCTATAAATCAAAAATACCAAAAATATTTACTTTACCATTTATCTATCTCTATCAGATCTCACTTTTGCAAGTAACCGTGAAGGGATTGACAACCTGTTTATCGCGTTGGGTGCAAGTTGTTGATTGTTCGTGCAGGTATTCGGTGACTTGCTCGTTGTCTCCTACTGGATTGATACATTGGTTCCAAAACTGAGGGAAATACTTACTCTACTTTGCTGCATCACCCTTTCCTCTTCAAGGGAAAACCAACGCAAGCTCAAGAGGTAGCACCATGCAATGTAGTCCTCCATACCCGACCCTCCAATGGCGATTTGCTTGATGTCTAAAGCATCATCTTGTTTGAACATGCGTGTTATCTTCTCGTTGTCCTAGCCTATCCCGTGAGCAGTGAATGCGTCACTAACATGATTTACACCCTGCACATATTCCTCCCCCAATGGCTTTAGACTCACATTCCTTGGAATCTAGTTATCATGGTGGATGTTTGTTTTTGAGTCGTCCTCTATCCTCCGAATGGCATCCTCTCTTACCAAGTCACGTCCAAAGAGAATACTCCTCAAGGTGTAGGAGCCTCTGCTTGGGCACATTGCGTTCATGATTCTGCCATCCGTAAAATATCAAGCTTTCTACACTCAACACACAAGGAGGGGGGCACTTGAAGAATTCTCCACACTTGTTTCGCCAATGGCTCTTGATTAAAAGCTTCAGGATCCCTGAAGCCATGTCCACCCTCTCCCTTCCTCGTACACATCTTATCCCATGCAATCCAAAGCATATTCTCATGAGGAAAATGAAAGAATCGAATATTCGTGCAACAGAGAAATTAGAGATGTGAGAGAGACCAGAAAGAAACTCTTCGCGAGCACTGATGTGTGATATGTCGACGGTAAGGAAACGATGATTAACAAGATTAAATTACAACCAGCGGCACATATATGTGGCATTAAGTATAATGGAAAATATTTTATACTTGCCAAGTGCAACTCATCTTACTGGCGTAGAATAGCTTTAATACACACTAAAGAAATGTGCATATCCATATCTGAAAAAACAACATCAGCAAATCTAAGATAAAAATGCAAAATTAAAAGAAAGAAATAAAAAATAAAAGGTAAAAGAAAAAATGGCAAAAAGGAAATAAGAAAACCAAGGAAAATGAAAGAAAAAGAAAACCATTGAAATCTAGTCAAAACTCTGTAAAAACAAAACAAAAAAGGGCTACAAATGAGGCGGCATAGGCGAGTCTCATGTGTGAATCCTCAACTATTTTGACAATTGAGCGGCGAATAGGGTTTGCCAATGTAAGCGACCGTGTCCATGGGCCAGCCCAGTTGCGCCACTCGATGGATGCGTTTTAGCGAGGGGTTCTACTCTAATTATCTAGCGATATTTTTGTTTGCTTTCACCTTTTTAGTTCATTTCTCTATTTTATTCCCCATATAACATGGATATTTTTTTTCAAAGGTGAACATTTTCTTAATCACGTCCAATTTTGAAAAAATGCGTGAACATTTTCTAAATAAACAAATAATTTTTACTAGCATGAACTTTTTTCAGAAACTACAAGATTTTTTTATTAAGGTGAACACATTCTAAATTACTTAAGAACTTACTATAATTTGTTTATGAAAGTTTAAAGATAGCTCATGTATTAGAAAAATGTTCAAGTAATCCTAACATGTATTTTAAAAGTGTAATAAATTTTATAAATTCTTCATCTATTTCAGAAAAATTTCATAAAGAACAATGAAAAAATAGAAGTAAAAATAAACTGTAAATTTCGTATTTATTTAAACAAAAATAAACCGAGAAATAAAGAGAAGGTAAAGACTATTAAAAAAGAACTAAAAACAAAAAAAAACTAAAAAAGACAACGAAAACTGACAGATAAAAAAGAGGCAAAGAGAAACCAAAAGAACCGGTACTAAAAAATCGTCTGCGCGCTGCTGGAGTTGGGCCGGCCTACCGTGCCTAGCCCTGTGCGCCGTGGTATATGTGGCAGATAGTGGATGTGGATTTGCTCAACAAAAAAAGGTAGTGGATGTAGATGGAAAATGAAAAGGATGAAGAGTGATAAGTATATCATGTTGATAAAAAAGAGATAATGTTGATTGATCTGGTATACGTTCAACATGATTAATGTTATCCTAAAAAACATGATTGATGCTAAACATGCAACGTCGGTTTGTTATACGGCGGAGGATCTGCATGCCCGTCCAAATAAATAAACAATACGGCGGAGGATCTTTTCGTTCCGAAACGCGGTCGAGATCGGCCGAGGAGGTGCACCTGCATGCAAGCGGTTGGCGGCACGACGCGTGGGGCCCACACGGCAGCGCCGGATACCCGCTGCGCGGAACGATTCTCTTCCACAACAGAATCCCCCGATACTGGATGGCAGGTCGTTACCGCGGGGCCAACGGGATCCCATATATATGCGCTCTCCCGCCGCGTGTGGTGGCTGGCTATAGGTTCATTCCCTCGGGAATATACGGCGGCACTTGACTAGTATCTATCCATCCGTCTCCTCTGAGGTACCTCGAGAGATCCCGTTCGCCGGAGCGGAGATCCGATCGGACCGGATCGGATCGCGTCGCCATGGCCATGAACACGAGCAAGGCGGCGACGTCGGACAAGCAGCTGCAGGACATCGACGACTGGCTGCCCATCACCTCCTCCCGGAACGCCAAGTGGTGGTACTCGGCCTTCCACAATGTCACCGCCATGGTCGGCGCCGGCGTCCTCAGCCTGCCCTACGCCATGTCCGAGCTCGGATGGTACGTGCCCGCCAACCTCTCTTCTGCTTGCCTACGATCAGATTGGATTTCGCTGCCTCCTCGTACGTTCACTCGTTTAGATTGGATTTCTTTTCTAGATTATTAGCGTACCTCGTCCCGTACGTGGGTCGGCCGGCGTTCATGCATGATCCGATTTATTTTGTGATGATGTTTAGATGCAGCAGACCGGGCGGTAACTTGAGGTTTATATATAGTGAGGTTTTCAGATTGGAAACCATTTTGGCATCACAATTGCCACTACATCATTTTCGAATCTGGGATAATACGGGAATTAAGATGAATTATGTCCGTGAATCCGGTTCTTTTTTTGTACTACGTGTGCATTCATATACTGTTATCTCGATTCTGTTTCAGGGGTCCTGGCGTGGCGGCGATGATCCTGTCGTGGGCGATCACCCTGTACACGCTGTGGCAGATGGTGGAGATGCACGAGTGCGTGCCGGGCAAGCGCTTCGACCGCTACCACGAGCTGGGCCAGCACGCCTTCGGCCAGAAGCTGGGCCTCTGGATCGTCGTCCCGCAGCAGCTCGTCGTCGAGGTCGGCGTCTGCATCGTCTACATGGTCACCGGCGGCAAGTCGCTCAAGAAGGTCCACGACCTGCTCCGCCCGGAGCACAGCCACCCGATCCGCACCAGCTACTTCATCTGCATCTTCGGCTCCGCCCACTTCCTCCTCTCCCAGCTCCCCAACTTCAACTCCATCACCGGCGTCTCCCTCGCCGCCGCCGTCATGTCCCTCAGCTACTCCACCATCGCCTGGGCGGCCTCACTGCACAAAGCCGGCAAGGCCGGGCCCGGCCATGTGGTCGACTACAGCATGACGGCGTCCACCACCCCCGGGAGGACCTTCAACTTCCTCAGCGCGCTCGGGGACGTGGCGTTCGCCTACGCCGGCCACAACGTGGTGCTGGAGATCCAGGCCACCATCCCCTCCACGCCAGAGAAGCCGTCCAAGAAGCCCATGTGGCGGGGCGTCGTCCTGGCCTACATCGTCGTCGCCATCTGCTACCTCCCCGTCGCCTTCCTCGGCTACTACGTCTTCGGCAACGCCGTCGACGACAACATCCTCATCACCCTCGAGAAGCCCCGCTGGCTCATCGCCGCCGCCAACATGTTCGTCGTCATCCACGTCATCGGCAGCTACCAGGTTTATTACATCGTCGTCGTCGCACACATTCTGAGATTAATTTGTGTCTTGTTCTAGCTAGAACCAACTAGTACTAACCGCGCCTTGTGCATGGCACGCGTGAACTCGCAGATCTATGCGATGCCGGTCTTCGACATGCTCGAGACCTTCCTGGTGAAGAAGCTAAGGTTTAAGCCCGGGTGGCCACTTCGTCTCATCGCACGCTCGCTCTACGTTGGTACGTCAAGCATTCTATACCTACATATCGTTTTGATACAGAAATTTTAAAGAAATGTACTTACTGAAGATTTACTCTGATGATATGATCGGTTCGTTCAGCATTCACCATGCTCGTCGGCATCGCCATCCCCTTCTTCGGTGGGCTACTAGGCTTCTTTGGTGGTTTTGCATTTGCCCCAACAACCTACTTCGTAAGATTCTACCTAAGCTTTTCTCTCTACTTCTTTTAATTTAGGGAACTATATACTACTTTTACTAGTTAGTTTCATCTATAGTAGTAAATCAAATGATGAACCCGTTTGTTTCCCTAATTAACTGGAGGACTATATCTTCTTTGTATACAGCTTCCCTGCATTATGTGGCTGGCAATCAAGAAGCCAGCGAGGTTCAGCATGTCCTGGTGCATCAACTGGGTAAGTTTTCTCTAGTCTTTTCTTATTTTGCATAATCTGCCGCTGAACTTGATATCATCACAATCATAGAAACTCATAACTTCCTCAAAAATCATCGTTGGCAGATATGCATAATCATCGGCGTGCTTCTGTCTGTGTTGGCGCCCATCGGAGGCCTCCGTTCCATCATCATCAACTACAAGACCTACCAATTCTTCTCATGATCTGCTGCAAACGTGCATGCAGCAGTCCAGCTAGCTACTTAGATGCAGCGTATTATATGCATAGTGTGTGTTACCTTGTCATGTTTAAATTAGGCCAAAGAAATATTCGTGTGTTTGTGGATGTTGCTCGATCGCTTTGTGATATTGAAATTAATGCCTAAGTGGAGGCGTTCTCTTAGATATACGTATATGTGAAATGTCAGTTCGTTCTGATATTAACAATCAGCTTTATTGTTCAGCCGGCCGGAGTATGTTGATGCATATGAATGCACCAGCCCCGAGCGTTAGTTAGGTGTCACAAGGTAAGACAAGTACTACAATCAAGCTTGGTTGGGTGTGCTTTCCAATAGAAGTATCACGGAGTGTAGGAAATAAGAAAATGTGACATTAATTTTTTTTCTCGAATACGCAAACCTTGCGTATCATTGCATTGATAGAAGAAATAGAATGAGTACAGATAGAAGTACAACACATGACACGAACGCAGACAGGCGTGAACATGGTGTCCGGAACAGAAAGAAAAGAGATGCTTGACTCGAAGAGAGGATACATCACAGCTAAACCTACCAAACCCGAACCAAGAGTGGCAACGCCGGACCAACTAGAGCATCAACATCTCGAGAACCAAAACCGAGGACACCGCGAGCAAGCAAGATGGCGCCTTCAAGAAGGAGGACGACGTCAAGACGCCGTCACCATCCGATCCGGAGGAACCGGACCTAGGGTTTCCCCTGAGCTCGAAGAGGGGCGCAACCGAGGGCCTTGACAGCGCCTCCAAGAAGGAAACGACATCCGCAGACGCCGTCGCTGCCAACATCGGCAAGCCGAGCAGGGATTTCTCCCTGGCCTGAGGCTGAGCAATCCCATAGCCACCGTATCTGGAAACGAAGATGAGGAAGCCAACGCTGGTCGGAGTCGCCATGTCGGAAGGGGGTTGGCGGGGCTACAACTGCCGTCGGAGGGTGGCACCGCCTCCGAACCCGCGAGCATTGGATCTGGCAAAAGCAAAGGCTTTGAGGCATACAGGATAGGACGTGCGCGAAGCAAGCCATGAGGGGTGGACCGATGGTGATCGGCAACGCCGGCAAGCAAGGACTGGAGGGACGCAGATCCTGGCTACCGTGGCCATAGTCGTCGGGACATCAGGGAGCCAGACAAGCTGGAAGGAACGCAGCTGCTGGGTCACCAAGGTTGGAGCTGCCCGGCAGAGGACGCCGGCAGCCATGGACACCGGAAGGGACGCGGGTCCAAGGTCTTCGGGGCCGGAGCAGCTCCAGCAAGCACCCGCCTTGACGGCTTCGAGACCACCACTAGCACTGCATCCTCGTCGCCAACGCGAGAGCCGTCGCCGTGGCTCGGGGGAGAGGACGGGCCGCCGGTGGCGAGGGGGGCGCCAGCAGGAAGGCATGCCGCGGACACCCTTGCGACCGACCGCAGATCCCACGCGCAATCCAAGGGCAGCAGCACCACCAGGGCTGGGCCACGCACGGAGGTGGGAGAACTGCAGGGGACGGCGCCCTGTGGCCGAGGCTGGCACACGGCAGCCGTCGCCGGACCGGCAGAGTGCAGCAGCTGGGAGGGTGGCGCCCGCGCAGGAGCTGCGCGACGCGGGGTGCGGGGGTGAGGGGGGAGCGCGCGCAGGGGCGGATCCGTCCCGCCGCCGTCTTCCCGAGGCGCGACACGACCAAGCTGGCCGGCCCCGCGGCAGCGGCGCAGCGAAAACGGCGGGGAGGTGGTCCTGCGGCGTGGCGGATCTGGGGCGGGGCGGGGTGGGGGGGGGGGGGAGAGGGTTTGGGGGCGGAACGGATTCGCCCCGCCGCCGCCATCCCCGGGGCGCAGCGCGGCTTCGCCGACCGGCCCTCCGGCGGCGGCGCAGCGGGGGCGCGCGGAGGGGGGTTTGCCCAGCGGCGGCGGATGCGGTTTCCCCCGTGTCGCCCTCCTGGCGACGCGGGGGCGAGAGGGTCCTAAAATCTACGATTCAGATCAGTAGTAGTTGCAGCAGACCAAAATGTCACATTTTGAAGGGTTCCCTTGCTGCATCTCGCTCCCCTTCAAAATGTGACATTAATGAAATTATAATAAGGGGAAGAACTAGGTTCGTCTACCTACCGAGCACCCTTTTCAGTTTAAGGCTCAAACCATTCCAACGTTTGGCTCGTCTTCGTCTTCCTCTGGCGGCAGCCGTACGTTATTCCTTCCCCTCACACCCCGAATTTCCCGTATGAAAGTACAAAGATGGAAGAATGAAATAATGGATGAAAAGATACCACAAATAAATCTACAATTAAGGTTGAAAGATGAAAACCACACCGTTTTTAGATAAAAATACCTCGATGGTGTAGAGCATTTCTAAAAAAATTAAACGATTACAATGTTGGTTCGAAAGCAAGAACTCCACATTGTTCAGCCATTCTTGAGTTTGCAATAATAAGGTGCGGTTGGTCTTAGTCCAGCTCTACTGGGATTTTTTTTATCCATCCAAGAAATAGATCAGATTTCAGTATCAAGAGATAACAGACCAAAAACAATCAAAAAGCAACCTGGTGCAGTATACAAAATAAAAAGGCTAGAACCGCAAATCGCTGCCGCGTTTCAGGCTTTCAGCAGTCTGGTGGCGGTGCAGGAGGACGACACGATGGTCGTGGGGTGGCAGGATACGGCGGAGAGCACCAAACAGATGCACAGAGCGGGTGTGGGGAGGCGGGTGGATTTGGGGTTGAAGGGGAGCGAGATGCAGCAAGGGAACCCTGACGACAATATCGATGGCCTGCCACAGAGGGGCTTCGACAATGACGGGCAGGGCATGCATGAACTGCATGGCGGAGCGGAAGCAACGAAAAAGCTCGATTTTATCACTTCGCTGGATTTGAGTACATTGCTTGCAAGGGTTGTTCGTCAGATAACTTTTCCCCAATTTGTGTAGTTGAACCTAACATTGTACTGTATATGCATACTGTTGCGTGGACAAACCAAACGAAGTCCACCTTTTCTCGTTATGTTTATACTGTACTGTATATGCATACCATTAGATTAATCATAAAATATATTTGAGTTAAGGCACCACTGGTGTGGCTGATACTTGGCACAAATATTCGGTTTGGTGCTTGCAATTGTAAAATACAGAGAAGTAGTTAGTACAAAACTCGGGACACGCTTGCAATACAATAAGATGGCATTACTATGACTATATATGGATGGAGTATAATTTTTCTTTTTTGTGTGTGGGAGTACAATTTTTCTTTTTATGTGTGAGAATACAACAAGATACAGCCGGTCGAGAAGAAAGCCCCGCGCGTTATTCATGCACAAAATACCGCAAAAAACAAAACGAAAGGAACATGCACATACAACACAAACACCAATCGACGGCAAGCATTTCGGGCGCGCCCATGCATGCATGTGCATGTGTCATACAACAGCTATATACAGGCTCGGGTGGCTAGGACGCGGCAGGCCGGTGCGCCGGCGCCGCACTCCCCCATACAATAAGATGACATTACTATGTAAGATGAGATGACATTACTATGTAAGATGACATTACTAATGACTATATATGGATGGAGTACAATTTTTCTTCTTTTTTGTGTGCAGGGAAGTACAATATTTCTTCGTGTGTGTAGGAGTACAAATTTTCAATATAAAAACATAATTTATTTCCCTGTCAATACAATAAGATACAGCCGATCGAGAAGAGAGACCCATATTATTCATGCAACATCGCAAAAAAGAAAAAAGAAAGAAACATGCACGTACAATACAGAGACCAATCGATGGCAATGATTTCGGACGTGCCCATGCATGCATGTGCATGTACATGTTCCTTCCCTAGCTGGACGTTGGGGTCTAGGTGGAGTCGGCCAAGTGCGTCTTTATGTCGGAGGTCAAGAATCCGTTGAAGTTGGAGCCCGTGAAGAGATTGACAATCCTTTTTCGTGTTGTGTGCTAGTGTTTGTTAGGTTGCGTAGATGCATCTATTGAAGACTTGTTTGTTTCTCCTACTGGATTGATAGTACCTTAGTTCTTAACTGGGGGAAATACTTATCTCTACTTTGCTACATCGCCCTTTCCTCTTCAAAAAAAAAAAATAACGCAAACTTAAGAAGTAGCAGTGAGCTTTCGAATAAAAGTAACACCGAGTGTAGAAAATAAGAAAATGTGACATTAATTAAATTATAATAAGGGGACAAACTAGGTTCATCTACCTACCAATCACCCTTTTCAGTTTAAGGCTCAAACTATTCCAACGGTTGGCTCCTCTTCTTCTTCCTCTGGCCGCAGTCGTATGCTATTTCTTTCCCTCACAGCCCCGACTTCCCCGTATAAAAACACAAAGATGGAAGAATGAAATGGATGAAAAGATACCACAAATAAAAAACTACATATCGGGTTAAAAGATAAGAACCACACCGTTTTTTAGATAAAAATACCTCGATGATGTAAAGCATTTCTAAAAAAAATAAGACGATTACAATGTTGGTTCGAAACCAAGAACTCCACGTTGTTGGGCCATTCTTGAGTTTGCAATAATAAGGTGTCGTTGGTCTTAGTCCAGCTCTCTTTTACTGGGATTTGTTTTTATCCATCTGTCCAAGAAATGGATCAGATTCCAGTATCGAGAGATAGCAGACCAAAAACAACAAAAAAGCAACCTGGTGCGGTATACAAAATAAACAGGCTAGAACAAAGTCTCGGAAATCGCTGCCGCGTTTCAGCAGTCTGGTGGCGGTGCAGGAGGACGGCACGATGGTCGTGGGGTGGCAGTATACGGCGGAGAGCACCAAACAGATGCACAGAGGGGGTGTGGGGAGGCCGGAGGATTTGGGGTCAAAGGGGAGCGAGATGCAGCAAGGGCCCTGACGACAATGTCGACGGCAAACCACATAGGGGCTTCGACAGTGACTGGGAGGGCCAGTGCATGAACTGCGTAGCGGAGCGGAAGCAACGGAAAAGGCTCGATCTATCACTTTCTTGGATTTGAGTCCATTGCTTTGCAAGGGTTGTTCTTGGATAACGTTTACCCATTTTTGTGTACTTGAACCTAACACTGTACACTATTGTATATGCATACCGTTGCGTGGACAAAGCAAACAAAGTCCACTTTTTCTCGTTCTGTTTGATTTCGTCACCATCTGTGTTACCAATTTCTGAACCAAACACGTCCTAAATCAATACCATTCTTTTTTTTGCAAGAAAAAAATCAATACCACTAGATTAATCATGAAATGTATTTGAGTTAATGCACCACCGATGCTAATAATACTTGGAACAAATGTTCTGTTTGGTTCTTGCAGTTGTAAAATACAGAGAACTAGGTACAAAACTCAGCACGCGCGTGCAATACACTATTACTATATATGAATTGAGTACAATTTTTCTTTTATTGTGTGTGGGAAGTACAATTTTTCTTTCTATGTGTGAGAATACAACAAGATATAGACTGTCAAGAAGAAAGCCCCGCGCTGCAAAAAAAAAAACAAAACAAAGAAGAAAGGTACATGCAATACAAACACCAATCGACGCCAATAATTTCGGACGTGCCCATGCATGGATGTGCATGTGCATGTGCATGTGCATGTTCCTTCCCGGAGCCATTGGACGTTTGGAGCTAGGTGGAGTAGGCCAAGTGCGTCTTTATGTCGGCGATCAAGAATCCATTGAAGTTGGTGCCCGACGAGGCGGCGTACGCGCCTATGCCGTCGAACACGAGCCAGTCCCCCACGTTCATCTCCGGCAGCTGGTACCCGGTCACCACCTTGTCGCGGGAGTCGCACGTCGGCCCGAACACCGTCGACGCGTACGTACTGCACATGTTCTCGCCGCCGGGACGCGGGGGCGCCAGCGGCCTCGGGCGCGGCACGTAGTCGCCCAAGATGGTGCAGCTGAGGGCGCCGTAGATGCCGTCGTCGATCCAGTACTCGCGCGCCTCGCCGCGCGCGCGCCTCCCGATGACCCGCGCCGCGAGCGTGAAGGCCTTCTCGGCGAAGTACTGCCCCGGCTCGCCGATCACCTCCACGCCGCACCCGGGCGGGAAGTGCTGCGCGAGCGCATCGTTGATGGCCTCTGCCGCCTCGTCGAACGTGGCGTCCGGCATGAAGCCGCCGCCGATGTCGAGCACGCGCATGGGCGGCATGCCGAGCTGCGCGGCCGCGTCGAACGCCGCGCGGGCGGCCTCGATGGCCCCGCGGTACACGTCGACGCGGGACGTGCACGCCCCGACGTGGAACGCCACGCCGGCCACGCGGAGCCCCGCGCGCTGCGCGGCCCGCAGGAGCGGGACCACCTCGTCGGCGCGCGCGCCGTACTTGGTGCCGAGGTCGATCTTGGCGTCGGGGTTGTCGGGGCCCTTGATGCGGAGGAGGAGGTCGCAGCTCGGGTGGCAGCGCTTCACCTTGGCCACCTCGTCCTCGGTGTCGTAGGTGGCGAGGTTGACGCCGACCTCGGCCGCGTACCTGAGGTGCGCCTCGGGCTTGCACGGGTTGGCGTACACGATGCTCCCGGGCTCGACGACGCCGAGCGCGAGGACGGCCTCGATCTCGGCGCGGCTGGCGCAGTCGAAGCCCGCGCCGAGCGCCGCCATGGCGCCGAGCATGGCCGGCTCGGGGTTGCACTTGACGGCGTAGTAGGGTCGGACGCCGTCGAGCGCGCGGCACCAGCGGCTGTACAAGTCGACGACCGTGGCGAGGTCAAAGACGAAGAAGGCGCCCTGCTCCTCGGTGCCGGCGATGGAGCGCATGACGCCGGTGACGCCGGCGTCCTTCCCATTGCGCTTGAAGGCGTGCAGCTTCCTGCCCTTCACCCCGCGGGCCACCAGCACCGACTGCATTGGGCTGCCTCCGGCCATGTCTGTCCGGCCGCGATCTAATGCGTGCAAGCACCTGCGCTGGACACTGCTGGTGTGGTGTGTGCTCGGCTTGGGTGGCTGGGATGAAGTGAACTAGCTAGCTAGCTTCTTCTTATATACAGTGCGAACGTGCATGTCCACATGGTGGTATGGCTGTGCGACGCCGCCGCACGACCGCGCGTGCTGCACGAGCCACTCGATCGCGATATGATCGCGGTAGCTGGCTGGTGATATCTTGCACGAGCCAGTCGATCGCGATCGCGATCGCGGTAGCTGGTGATATCTTGCTCGATCTGCATCTTTCACCGACGCACTACGAGAAGGATTTGCTCCATGACCAAGCATTAGCGCTGTGCTAGTATTGTCCTCACATTCGGGTCACTAGCTGTAGATTTTTTTTAAACAAATAATGTTGCTCGAGGGGTATATGCTGTACTTAACATGTTTTGCTGCCGAAGCATATACCTCCGCGGCTCCTAACAGTCTAGTGATCGGGTTGCCGATCATGAGAAAGACAAAGAGATCCATGGAGAATCATTTAGATTAGGTATTAATTATAGGTCCTGTTTGTTTCACAAGTCCTAGGACTTTTTTAAGTTCCAACTTATAAGTCCCGAGTCCCTATCTGTTTGTTTACAGGATTTATCATGGGCTAGAGGTTATTAAATGACATGCTAAAAGACCCAAATCATCACTATAAGTCCCTATAAGTTCCTCTCTGAGAGTCTTTTTTGATAAGTCCCAAATCACCACTTTAAGTCCCTATAAGTCCCTCCTGTTTGGTTCAGATGGGACTTATAGGGACTTTTTTTAAGTCCCTAAACCAATAAGTCCCTGGAAGCAAACACCCTCATACTTCCAGAGCTGGACTATATATCACCGATTAGTTGGTGTAAATGTAACGAAATATGTCATGTTTATATAAAAACGACATTTTTATATGAAACATGTCATGTTTATATGAAATTCGGCCGTGTTCGTACGAATTACGTCTTGGTTCGAGTTGTTGTCAAAATATTTGCGGCTACGGTTGGATGACGTCCTCCTGCATCCGTGCGCGCGGACTTGTCCCCCCTGTCCACGGACGGACGCGGGAGGAAATTTGCGGGTTGTGGTTGGAGATGCCCTTACCGCGCATGTGTTGTGTGATGCCGTGGCTAGAGTGCGCGTGCGGCACGCAGCTAGCGTGGGGCACGTGGCTGCCACACAAATAACAGATATATACTGTATATACCAATAATAATATACGGAAGGATTGATGAGGGCATCCCAGTACTTCATATTCTTCCCATGAAGGAGGAGGTGAAGCCCAACTTCAGAACTCCACCAAATTAAAGGTGTCCTAAAGGGGGTGACCGAATCATGTACTTGGTCGGTTGCAGTTTGATCGATTTTTATTTCCAGGTCATGTTATGGGCCACTTAGGATCTTTATTTTGTGTTTTTGGTGTGGGCTTGTCCAACCGACTGGCCAGTGGTTAGGTTTAGAGGGGGTCAAATTTTTAGATTGAGTTTTGAACATTGTGTCCACGTGGTGAATCATCCCTCTAGGGACGGCGCTGTTGTTTATCAAATAAAGTGATAACTGCGTGAAGGTTCTTGTATGATCAAGGATCATCGTGCCAAGGTTAGAGGTGTGTTGTTCATCTCCATGTTGCTTGCTGGATTCGTTTGCTCATCTTCAGGTTGCGTGGATTGATCTCGTGATTAAAAGGTTTCCTATCTGGTTGTCTTGTGGTGAAAGATCGGACAAAAACAGTAGGATCATCACGTTGATCCTTATTATGTGATATCAGATTACTGGGTTTCTCACCGCGAGTTCATCCTATTGAGATTGCGTCATTGCCGCCAGTCTGTTCCGCGGAGAGTTCTCGTTGATCACGGTGCAAATTGTTGTTCGGCAAAGAGATTAGTGGTGGCAATTCGCGAGGGCCGAGCGCGCTTGGATCTGCATCACGGCGGGGAGTTTGTCTTCCAGTCAGATCAAATTGAGGGCATCAGTGCCATCAATTTTCCTTGCGATCTCGGCGAGGTTTGGTCGCTCGGATAGGAAGGACACGCTGTTTTCGGCTGACTCCGGATTTACAGGAAGCAGGGCGATTTGGTTGGTACGTGATAGAGTAAGTATTAATTAGTTTTGGAGTTTTGTGATCAGTTTGCTGGATTTTTAAATTAGTTAATCCTAATTAGTTAAGGCAGGAGAGAGAAAGTTCTCTTGTTTCAGTCCGTTTGGAAACTAACTCACGGTAGAGTCGGGCTCATGGTAACAAAAAGCTGTGATTTTATTTTCTGTTGGCCGGATCGGGAAGATGCCTTCAGACATGGTTTTCTCGGCTGGATGAGAAGTCTAAGGAACGTGCTCGGATTGAGATAGCTGATATACAAAAGATCATTAAAAATATGCGGACGGAATTAAAAAGGCCCACTACAGTTTTTCCTGCGCATACTGTGCAGCATTCTGTGAAAGTAATTTCCAAGGACACATTCGTAGTGAAGATAGATGATGTTAACAACGACAAGGAGTCAACGAAAACACATACTGGTTCTAAGGAGGACAAGGCTGATGTTGACATGATTTTCGGTGGATGATGTTGTACCAGTGATTGGGCTAAATATGCAACTCAAACGGGTACATGATGATGTGACAGTTGATAGAGGTCATCGTTGGAATTTATTTCAGACACAGCGCATGATCAAGGACAAGGCGTGCAAGTTGATGATTGATGGTGGTAGTTGTACCAATGGCATAAGCAAGGCAATGATGGCATCTTTGGGGTTGTCCACCTGGCGTATTCCTGAACCTAAGCATCTAGAGTGGTTGAATAGCTGCGGTATGCTGAAGGTTACACAAAAGGTGTGTGTGCCATTTACAGTTGGTGAGTATGCTGACGAGGTGGAGTGCGATGTATTGCCATTGGAGGTGTGTGGATTGTTACTTGGGCGCCCATGGCAGTATGGTCATAATGCTATCCATGCTGGGAGAGCAAATACATATACATTTTTTCATGATGGCAAACAGCGAACGTTGAAGCCTATGATAGATGATCATATCAAGTCTGATGTGGTGTTGGTGGTGCGTAAGGAGAAAGTGCACAAGGCCAAGACACAACAGAGGATAGTTCAGCTTCTGATGGAGGAGCATGATGCGAGGAGTATCAGTACTAATATTTGTTTCCATTGTGCCTGTCGATGACAAGCCAGTTGTGCCTGTTGGTGACAAGCCGGTTGGTGTCAAGCCTCTTAGTGATGAGATGACGAAGATTGCAGCTAGTCCTATACACTTCCAATTTGTGTCGATCAAGGCGTTCAGACAAATGATAGTTGTGTTGCTCGTGTCTCGGTGTATATGGAGGAGCGGGTAGTAGACCACGGGTTTGTTGGACCATTTGTGCAGAGATTTGTTGGAGCAGTTGTGCGTATGCACATAGGGAAAGATGAATGTGTTCGTCAATTGTGTGGCACAGGCATTGCTCCTATTACGCAGGGCTGTACAAAGATGGTCCATGTTCAGCGACAACGAGCTTCCTCGACAGTGGAGAAGAAGAAGGTGGTGGCGCCTAAGTCGAAGCTTATGTGGCGACGGAAGGTGGTACCACCCGCTGTGACAAGTCTAGCTAGCCGAGAGGGAGGAGGTGGTGTGGCAGGCCAGCGAGACTTGCAGAGGGTGGCGGAACGTGGTGGTGTTGTTGATTCGATGCCATTCATTAGAGAAGACCCTCTAGCATTGAGGACAATGGCTTTTCAAGGGGGGGATGATGAGGGCATCCCAGTACCTCATATTGTTCCCATGAAGGAGAAGGTGAAGCCCAACTTCAGAACTCCACCAAGTTACAGGTATCCCAAAAGGGGTGACCGAGTCATGTACTTGGTCTATTGCAGTTTGATCTATTTTTATTTCTAGGTCATGTTATGGGCCACTTAGGATCTTTATTTTGTGTGTTTCGGCGTGGGCTTGTCCAACCGACTAGTTTTCTAGATGCCTATATAAGGTGGCCAGTGGCTAGGTTTAGAGGGGGTCAAATTTTTAGATTGAGTTTTGAACATTGTGTCCACGCGGTGAATCATCCCTCTGGGGACGGCGCTATTGTTTATCAAATAAAGTGATGATTGCGTGAAGGTTCTTGTGTGATCAAGGACTATCGTGCCAAGGCTAGAGGCGTGTTGTTCATCTCCATGTTGCTTGCTGGATTCGTTTCCTCATCTTCAGGTTGCGTGGATTGATCCCGTGATTAGAAGGTTTGCTATCCGGTTATCTTGCCGTGAAAGATCGGACAAAAACAGTAGGACCATCACGTTGATCCTTATTAAGGGTGTGGCTAGTTCTCGATCAACTGAAATTTAACCAAGTCTTAATCAAGTGACATAACATATAAGAGAGAGAAAATATTCTGATAAGCAATTTTTCACGGACCTCAATCTAAGATCTCACGGATATAGCATCGACTGAGACTTAACAAAGTCTCAGTCGACTGAAACTTAACGAAGTCTGAGTCGACTGAGACTTAGCGAGACCGTATACTGAAATAATATGGAGGGAACTTCCTCGTTACGCTCACCTACCTGCTCAAAGAAAGGTCTCACACCTGCTCCAGCGTCGGCGCGGAGCTTGGGGGGTAGTTCAGGAGCAGGTGCAGATTATGGTCTGCATCGACGACATCTCGAAGACGAAATGTGTGATGGGTTCGTGGTTGATGGATGACAGGTGTGATTTCCTCCTTCGGCGTCTTAGTCATGGTGGGGTGTCCGATCTGGAGTTCGATGACGTGTCCGAGGTGTTGACCCTGTCTGATTCGTTCAACGGCAATGGCTTCATTTTTGGGGAGCCACCTTGGAGGTACGCAAATATCAGCGATGGAGCCGTGTCGAGTTCGGGTGAGGAGGTGATCCGTCATTCTATTCTTCGGTGACTGTTGTGGTGGTGCCGGAGGCAAGTGATGGACGTTGGTGTCAAACTCAGATATGTTCTGCTATCTTTTCAGTTTTATCATGTCGGTCCTTACGTGACTTGTACTTCGATCTTTATCATATGAATGAGACACGTATTACCATGAAAAAAAAGTCTCACACTTCAGAATTTTTTTGAAAGAAAAAAAAATTCAATACCACTATTTAATCATGAAATATATTTGAGTTAATGCACCGCCGGTGCTGATACTTGGCACATATGTTCAGTTTGGTACTTACAGTTGTATAATACAGAGGACTGGTTACAAAACCCAGTACACGCGTGCAATGCAATAAAATGACATTGCTATGACTATGGATGGAGTACAATTTTTCATTTCTTGTATGTGTGAGTACAATTTTGCTTTCTATGTGTGGGAATACAACAAGATACAGCCGGTCGAGAAGAAAGACCCGCGCGTTATTCATATATATATCAATTTTGCTAGAACTCATCTAGATGAGATATAGTTTGGTCTCATTCACCTTTTATAGCCATTGGATGTGATGCTATAAGATGAGATATAGTTTTGATATATATAGTACATGCAAAATACCGCGAAAACAAAGAAGCAAGGAACATGCACGTACAATACAAACACCAATCAACGGCAAGGATTTCGGGCGTGCCCCCATGCATGCATGTGCATGTGCATGTTCATGTTCCTTCCCTAACTGGACGATCGGGAGCTAGGTGGAGTAGGCCAAATGCGTCTTTATGTCCGAGATCAAGAATCCGTTGAAGTTGGAACCCGACGAGGCGGCGTAGGCGCCTATACCATCGAATACGAGCCAGTCCCCCATCTTCATCTCCGGCAGCTGGTACCCGGTCACCACCTTGTCGCGGGAGTCGCACGTCGGCCCGAACACCGTCGACGCGTACGTACTGCACTTGTTCTCGCCGCCGGGCGGACAAGGGGCGGCGAGCGGCCTCGGGCGCGGCACGTAGTCGCCCAGGATGGTGCAGCTGAGGGCGCCGTAGATGCCGTCGTCGATCCAGTACTGGCGCACCTCGCCGCGCGTGCGCCTGCCGATGACCCGCGCCGCCATCGTGAAGGCCGTCTCGGCGAAGTACTGCCCCGGCTCGCCGATCACCTCCACGCCGCACCCGCGCGGGAAGTGCTGCGCGAGCGCGTCGTTGATGGCCCCCGCCGCCTCGTCGAACGTGGCGTTCGGCATGAAGCCGCCGCCGATGTCGAGCACGCGCATGGGCGGCATGCCGAGCTGCGCGGCCTCGTCGAACGCCACGCGGGCGGCCTCGATGGCCCCGCGGTACACGTCGACGCGGGACGTGCACGCCCCGACGTGGAACGCCACGCCGGCCACGCGGAGCCCCGCGCGCTGCGCGGCCCGCAGGAGCGGGACCACCTCGTCGGCGCGCGCGCCGTACTTGGTGCCGAGGTCGATCTTGGCGTCCGGGTTGTCGGGGCCCTTGATGCGGAGGAGGAGGTCGCAGCTCGGGTGGCATCGCTTCACCTTGGCCACCTCGTCCTCGGTGTCGTAGGTGGCGAGGTTGACGCCCACCTCGGCCGCGTACCTGAGGTGCGCCTCGGGCTTGCACGGGTTGGCGTACACGATGCTCGCGGGCCCGACGACGCCGAGCGCGAGGACGGCCTCGATCTCGGCGCGGCTGGCGCAGTCGAATCCTGAGCCGAGCGCCGCCATGGCGCCGAGCATGGCCGGCTCGGGGTTGCACTTTACGGCGTAGAATGGCCGCACGCCGTCGAGCGCGCGGCACCAGCGGCTGTACAAGTCGGCGACCGTGGCTAGGTCAAAGACGAAGAAGGCGCCCTGCTCCTCGGTGCCGGCGATGGAGCGCACGACGGCATCCTTCTCACTGCGCTTGAACGCGCGCACCTTCCTGCCCTTCACCCCCGGGGCCCCAAGCACCGTGGCCTGCATTGTGCTGCCTCCAGCCATGTCTGTCCGGCCGCGATCTAATGGTGGGCACGAAGAGCCGAATCCTATTCCTAGCTAGCTCCCCGGCGAGGTGTGTGCGCGGCTTGGGTGGCTGGGATGAACTGAACTAGCTAGCTAGGCTCTTATATATAGCCAGTGCGTGCATGGTATGGCCGTGGAAATGCGACGCCGCGGTTGGCGTATGTGCGCGTGCTGCTCGACCCCCTGCCATCCTTCACCGGCGCACGACGAAGCATGAACATCATGCTAATCCTAATAAGACTATAATGTGTTGAGATCGCATCACTAGCTGTCAAAATCTTAAACAAAACAAATAATATGCAGCTCACCGTGTGAATCAAACTTTAAATTCGTACCCGAAGTCTGAATGGAACCTCACCTTAAAATCCCTAAAACTTGCACCCTGTACTCCTGTACTCTTTAGTTCCGATATATCCCGGATGATTTCTGTCAAATGCTCGTTTGACGCACCGGAAAAAGGACAATTTCAATGGGAATCACATGCTACTCTCACTGCTTGGTTCACGGGGCCGTGTGTCATTCAACTTGCTAGTTACGGTTAATTGCTACTGCGGACATGACTGACGGGCAGCAAAAAGCGAAAGTGCGGACTTGGGTAGCTCTGAGCAACTCCAATGCGCTGACATAAGTTTTTCGCGTGTGTCCGTTTGGGTTGAAACGGACATAAAAGTTGGGCCGGGTTTGCGTCGCCGCGGACATGCAGCAAATGCGCTCGACGCGTGCCCTTGTCCTCCCCCTGACACGTCAGTCGGTGGCACATTGGCCATTCCTCCTTCCTCCCATCGACCGCCAGCACTCCCGGGCGCCCAACCCGCCGCCGCTGCCCAGTTCTTGAGCAAGTCAACTGCTGCAGATATAGCCTGGATGTTAGGGATCAATGCCAGTAGGGGTTTTCCGGGGATGCTTGGTAGCATAGATTGTACGAACTAGGAGTGGAAGAACTGCCCTTCTACTTGGCAGGGGCAGTATAGAGGCCATGTCAAAGCTTGCATTGTAATAGTTGAGGCGTGACTTCACAAGATCTCTGGATTTGACACTCTTTCTTCGGCATGACCGAATCTCACAACGATATCAACGTGCTTCAGCGCTCTCCGGTGTTTGCAAGACTTGTAGAAGGCAACTGCTCGGAGGTCAATGCTAAGATCAATGGCCACCACTACAACAAAGGATACTACTTAGCTGACCGTATCTATCCTCAGTGGACTACTCTTGTGAAGACAGTCCCCAACCTTATAGGGGAGAAGAGGAAGAGATTTTCTCAAGCATAAGAGAGTGCTAGGAAGGATGTGGAGCGTGCCTTCGGTGTTCTCCAATCTCGTTGGGGTATCGTTCGGTATCCTGCTAGAACTTGGAGCACCAAAAAGTTATGGGAGGTGATGATTGCTTGTGTGATCATGCACAACATGAACGTAGAGGATGATCGTACGGATAAAATCTATAATTAAGGGTTTCAGTTTCAGGGTGACAAAATATTGTGCTTGAGCATGAAGGAGCGGCAACTTTTGCAGAGTTCACCGCATTTCATCATCAAAATGCGTGATTGGGAAACTCAAATTCAATTACAAGATGATTTGGTTGAGTATATGTGGGCTCACGTTGGCAACCATGATGGTACGTGACCTAGACATGTTTCGGTTTTCTTCATGAACAGTGCCTATTCTTTTCATCCACTAGAGAATCTCCCAAGGTCAAGTACTCCATGGGATATACACATGAGCTCGATCAGAGATAGGAGTAACTCATGTTGAACTCTTTTTGGCAATTTGAACGACTTATAATGATGTTTGTCTCGCATATCATACGGAAGATCGGGTTATAAATCGAGTTGTGTGATGGTAAACCGTAGGCCTCGACGCTGCCCTATTTTGTCGCATGTTTGACGTCTCAGGGGCGGGTGTTTGTTTTCTTCTAGTAAATCTACAGTCACCTCCAACAGTAATTAAGAAGATGTATGCCGCCGAAGAGAGCGGTCGATCGGTGACTGTGTGTTGATTTTCGGTTTGAGCTTTTTTTCACCCTAGGGCGAGATGGCCGAATTTCGGTCATTTTTAAAAATTTCGGCTGAAATTTGACCAAATTTTGACTGCAATTTGATTTAAATTTGACCGAATTTCGGCCATTTTTAAAAAATTCGGCTGAAATTTGACCAAATTTTGACTGCAATTTGATTTAAATTTGACCAAAATTTGCCAAATTTGAGCAATTTCGGCTTAAATATACTTTTCGCCGCAGGCCGAGATGGCCGAAATTCGGCCGAAATCCACTTTTTGCGGCCGAAAATCAAAACACAGATCGGTGGTGCCCCGACTGTGGTCGAAGACACGGCCGAGTACAAGATTGTGGCATGCGCTACAAACATTACTTGGCCTCCGCTGCCATAGATGATGGCCATCTTCGCCTTCTTACTTCGTATCAGGAGCCGTCGGCCATGACGTGACAACCTATGGTGCTTAGAAGGTACACTTAGCACGCAGTCTAGTCGACCAGAAGCTCGCGATTTTCCCTCGCAAAAAAATAAAAAAATAGTAGCTCGCGATTTTCACGCTCAGCCTGCCTGATCAGCTCGTTGCCAGGCCCATGAAACATTGAATTATGGGCGGACTAATAATAATATAATGTGTTGAGTTTCGTGTCACTGGCTGTAAGACTTGGAAGTATGATCTGCAACTAATCTAACGTGTTGAGTTTCATGTCACTGGCTGTGAGAAATTTAAAACAGAGAATGCCACCTGATGATCCCGCGGCTCACTCGTATCGTTTCCGTCAAAACCGAAAATTAAAATAAATAAAATGCAGACCTGAAAACGAGGCCGGCAGGCCGGCATGGCCAAGGTACGTGCTTTCCCCGAATCATTTTCATCCCCATCGATACCAAATCATTGAGGACATGTACATGGTTGCGAGCTTCAATCGAGAATTATGCGTTATGGAACGAAGTGGTGTCTTGATGGGTCGGTCCTTCGCTTGGACGCCTGGTGGAGTTATACCGACGCCCACTCCTCCCATGTTTTCGATTCTCCCCTTGGGCACTCCTCTCATTAAATAAATAGAAATGGAAAATGAGGTAGTACTAGTAGTACACATCAACGGTGAGATGATTCTCCAAGAAATCAATTGAACTCAAAATTGTGGAGCCAACAAATCAATCGCATTGAGATGCGCGTCTAACTAATCAATTACCTTTGGAAATTTGTAGCCAAGAAATGAATGCGTAATTCAACTACAGGAGGAGGTAGGCTGCCATGTGAAGCTCTCCTTCTGGCCAAGCCAAGGATCATAGCCTCATGGTGTTGCTTTTGTAGATTTTTCTTCTTCAGTTTAGCGTATGATTTTGCCTTCAAGGCTTGAATAAGTTTGAGTGCAAATTAAAACTCAAAAATGATAAATTGAGCCGACCGATTAATGATTATTATGGTTTCATTCGAACTCACAATTGCTAAAACGTTTTTACCGTAGAATTGTTTTTTTATTATAGAATTATTGTAAAACTGGACTTATTGATAAGTCCTTTTCATAAATTGTATACTTATTGATAAGTTCTAGGGCCGAAGACAGAATATGAGTTGTAAAATTAAACTTATTAGTACGTTCTTTTGATAAATTATAATAGTGTGCAGTGGCGAAGCAAGACAAAATCTATTCAGGGAGGGGCAAAGACAAAATATGAGTGTTGGGTGTGGAGCGGGGAGGCTAAAAGAAAATCCTATCTAAGCCTTCCCATAAGTCTTTTTTTTTGCGAATGCCTTCCCATAAGTCTTCCTTCTCGAAGAAAATCTTATATGACCTGGGTCGTACGCTGCAGAACGTGAGACCCTGTCTAGCGCCTGACACCTGGAGAAACGAATCTGAAAGCAGGAAACCCGTTTCTATTCCCGACTTGCAGCCGCCCCGTTTACCAAATCCCTAATCCCTTTTCCTTCGCGGCCGCCTATGCTCGCTAGGCACCGCCGCCACCGTCATTTTTCTGCTCGCTCTTTCGCGAAGTACCCGAGCCCGTCCCCCTTGCTCTCCCTCGTTGTCCACAACCATGCTCCTCGACGCCCCGACAGCTGGCCCATGGAGGCGCAACTCCTCTGCTCGCTGTGTCGCTAGCCACCGGTGCTCCTTCCACGGCCATGCTCCTCATCTGCCCCGCTCACGGCACTGGTGTTGTGGCCTGGCTACTCAGCGTTGGAGTTGTTACCTCCTGCTGCTGGCTGCATCTCGACACATGGGGCTGGACATTGACGAAAATGCAGAGCTTGATGTTCTGTCGACACTGAGACGGGCAACATGATGTTCAACGGGGAGTGGGGAACGAGATGCTGCTGCTTTAGGATTCGTAATCCCAGGTGTCGCACGCGGGAGAAGGTCTCGCGGGCAACTCTATGCGACCCGGTCGCATAGGATTATTTTTCCTTCATTAAGGGTGTGTGTTTGAATTCTCACTAAGGCTCCACCTTATCCCCTCCCGCGCCACCAACCGCAAGGCGGCCGGGAGGGCACCTCAAGCTCCGCCGCCAGCCAACCTCCTCCTCCCGCGGCGCCGCCAGGGGCTCGGACGGGCAAAGCCCGACCGGAGCCGGCGGCGGCGGGGCTTCTCGTTCCTCCGCGGGCAAGGTAGCGGCGTGGGCCGGTCTCTCCGGCACGGGCGCGACGCGGGCGCCACGGCGCGGTGACGGGCTGGCGTTCGGGCCTGCGCTTCGGGCGGTGCGGTTGGTGGTGGCTCGTGCAGGGCGGGATGTCGCGGCAGTGGATCTGGGCTGGGAGCAGCGCGACCAGGCGGCTCTGGGTCGTCGGGCATGGCTGGGCCCGGCGGATCGGGCGGCGGTGGATCCCTCCCCCGTCGTCTCTGGCATCTCTACCCTCTGTGTCTGTGTCGATCCAGCGTGTGGGGCGCCAGATCCGGCCTCCCTGGTGGCTGCTGGTGCCACTCGGCCCGCTGTGGGCTGGTTCGTCGACGGTCAGGGGTTCCAAGGTGGGGCCTTTTATTTCTTACCTTCCGACGTTCGACGTGATGCTCGGGGGTTGGTGCTTGGGGGCGGCGGGATGCACGGGTCCGTGCCCGGCGGCTCCGACGCTGGGAGCTCGCTAGGCGGCGCGGGTTGGACAGTGGCCAGGGTGGCCGCTGCTCCGGCCGTGGATGGCTCCACGGTGGCTTGGTGATAACCCACAAGTATAGGGGATAAATTGTAGCCTCTTTCGATAAGTAAGAGTGTCGAACCCAATGAGGAGCTAAAGGTAGAACAAATATTCCCTCAAGTTCTATCGACGACCGATACTACTCTACGCACGCTTGACGTTTGCTTTACCTAGAACGAGTATGAAACTAGAAGTACTTTGTAGGTGTTTTTGGATGGGTTTGCAAGAATATAAAGAGCACGTAAATAAAAAGTAGGGGCTGTTTAGATGAAGACTCAACTAAGTTAGTTTTAGTAAAGAGCTTTTTGTCACGAGAAAGTTATTTGTCCCTAGGCAATCGATAACTAGACCGGTAATCATTATTGCAATTTTATTTGAGGGAGAGGCATAAGCTAACATACTTTCTCTACTTGGATCATATGCACTTATGATTGGAACTCTAGCAAGCACCCGAAACTACTAAAGATCATTAAGGTAAAACCCAACCATAGCATTAAAGCATCAAGTCCTCTTTATCCCATACGCAACAACCCCCTTACTCGGGTTTGTGTTTCAGTCACTCACGCAACCCACTATAAGCGAATCATGAACGTATTGCAACACCCTACAGCGGGGATCCCTCATGCTTGCGCGACATGGAGAGCACCATAGGACATCACCAATAATAAAACATGCAACTTAAACCAATCTTGATCATCAAATAACCCATAGGACAAAACGGATCTACTCAAACATCATAGGATAGCCATACATCATTGAAAAATAATATATAGCGTTGAGCACCATGTTTAAGTAGAGATTACAGCGGGTAAGAGAGAGGTTACACAGCTGCATAGAGGGGCGAAGAGTTGGTGATGATGGTGGTGAAGTTGTTGGTGAAGATTGCGGTGATGATGATGGCCCCCGGTGGCACTCCGGCGCCACCGGAAGCGAGGGAGAGAGAGCCCCCTTCCTTCTTCTTATTCCTTGACCTCCTCCCTAGATGGGAGAAGGGTTTCCCCTCTAGTCCTTGGTCTCCATGGCATGGGAGGGGCGAGAGCCCCTCCGAGATTGGATCTGTCTCTCTCTGTTTCTGCGTTCTGGTAGTCTGCCCTTTCACCGTTTCGTATATATATGGAGATCTGTAACTCCGATTGGATTGAAACCTTCGCCGAGATTTTTTTTCTGAAAATTAGCTTTCTTGCGGCCAAAGTAGAGCAGCAACCGCCTTACGGGGCCCCACGAGGGGGGCAGGCGCCCCCCTGCCTCGTGCCCCCCTCGGGCACCATCTCGCGTTGATTCTTCTTCCCATATTCCCCAAATATTCCAAAAATATTCTCCGTCCATTTTTATCCCGTTTGGATTCCGTTTGATATGGGGTTTCTGCGAAACATAAAACATGCAACAAATAGGAACTGGCACTGGGCACTGGATCAATATGTTAGTCCCAAAAATAGTATAAAAAGTTGCCAAAAAGTATATGAAAGTTGTATAATATTGGCATGGAACAATAAAAAATTATAGATACGACGGAGACATATCAGCATCCCCAAGCTTAATTCCTGCTACCTAGCATAATCTTGATCATGTAATCTAATCATGGCATGAATATTAAGACACGAGTGATTCAAAGCAATAGTCTATCATTTGACATTAAGAGAATAATACTTCAAGCATACTAATAAAGTAATCATGTATTTTCAAAATAACATGGCCAAAGAAAGTTATCCCTCCAAAATCATATAGTCTAGCTATGCTCCATCTTCACCACACAAAATATTCAAATCATGCACAACCCCGATGACAAGCCAAGCAATTGTTTCATACTTTTGATGTTCTCAAACCTTTTCAACTTTCACGCAATACATGAGCGTGAGCCATGGACATAGCACTATAGGTGGAATAGAATATGATGGTGGAGGTTGTATGGAGAAGACAAAAAGGAGAAAGTCTCACATCAACTAGCCGTATCAACGGGCTATGGAGATGTCCATCAATAGATATCAATGTGAGCGAGTAGGGATTGCCATGCAACGGATGCACTAAGAGCTATAAGTGTATGAAAGCTCAGACTGAAAACTAAGTGGGTGTGCATCCAACTTGCTTGCTCATGAAGACCTCGGGCGTTTGAGGAAGCCCATCATCGGAATATACAAGCCAAGTTCTATAATAAAAATTTCCACTAGTATATGAAAGTGATAACTCAAGAGACTCTCTATATGAAGAACATGGTGCTACTCTGAAGCACAAGTGTGGTAAAAGGATAGTAACATTGCCCCTTCTCTTTTTTTCTCTCATTTTTTTGGTGGGCTTCTTTGGCCTCTTTTTTGGGGCTTCTTTGGACTCTTTTATTTTTTTGTAAAGTCCGGAGTCTCATCCCGACTTATGGGGGAATCATAGTCTCCATCATCCTTTCCTCACTGGGGCAATGCTCTAATAATGATGATCATCACACTTTTATTTACTTACAACTCAATATGACAACTCGATACTAGAACAAAGGTATGACTCTATATGAATGCCTCCGGTGGTGTACCGGGATGTGCAATGATCTAGCGTAGCAATGACATCAAAAAACGGACAAGCCAGAAAACATCATGCTAGGTATCTTATGATCATGCAAAGCAATATGACAATGAATGCTCAAGTCATGTATATGATGATGATGGAAGTTGCATGGCAATATATCTCGGAATGGCTATGGAAATGCCATGATAGGTAGGTATGGTGGCTGTTTTGAGGAAGGTATATGGTGGGTTTATGGTACCGGCGAAAGTTGCGCGATACTAGAGAGGCTAGCAATGGTGGAAGGGTGAGAGTGCGTATAATCCATGGACTCAACATTAGTCATAAAGAACTCACATACTTATTGCAAAAATCTATTAGTTATCGAAACAAAGTACTACGCGCATGCTCCTAGGAGGATAGATTGGCAGGAAAAGACTATCGCTCGTCCCCGACCGCCACTCATAAGGAAGACAATCAATAAATAAATCATGCTCCGACTTCATCACATAACGGTTCACCATACGTGCATGCTACGGGAATCACAAACCTCAACACAAGTATTTCTACTAATCCACAACTACCCACTAGCATGACTCTAATATCACCATCTTTATATCGCAAAACTATTGCAAGGAATCAAACATATCATATTCAGTGATGTACAAGTTTTATGTAGGATTTTATGACTAACCATGTGAATGACCAGTTCCTGTCATCTCTCTAAATAGATATAAGTGAAGCAAGAGAGTTTAATTCTTTCTACAAAAGATATGCCCACGCTCTAACAAATATAAGTGAAGCAAAAGAGCATTCTACAAATGGCGGTTTTCTATGTAAAGAGAAAGAGGCAATCCAAACTTCAAATGATATAAGTGAAGCACATGAAGCATTCTATAAAGCCATACTCAAAAGATATAAGTCAAGTGCAAAGAGCATTCTATAAATCAACCAAAGACTATCTCATACCAGCATGGTGCATAAAAGAAAAGTGAAAACTAAATGCAAAATACGCTCTAAGATTTGCACATATCGCATGAACGAAACGAATCTGAAAACATAGCGATACTTGTTGAAGAAAGAGGGGATGTCTTCCGGGGCATCCCGAAGCTTAGACGCTTGAGTCTCCTTGAATATTTACTTGGGTGCCTTGGGCATCCCCAAGCTTGAGCTCTTGCCTCTCTTCCTTCTTCTCACATCGAGACCTTCTCGATCATCGAACACTTCATCCACACAAAACTTCAACAGAAAACTCGGTAAGATCCGTTAGTATAATAAAGCAAATCACTACTCTAAGTACTGTTGCAAACCAATTCATATTTTTTTTGGCATTGTAGCTACTGTAATATAACTTTTTCATGGCTTAATCCACTGATATAAATCGATAGTTTCATCAAAACAAGCAAACTATGCATCAAAAACAGAATCTGTCTAAAACAGAACACTCTGTAATAATCTGAACATTCACCATACTTCTGATACTTGAAAAATTCTTCCAAAATTAGGAAACATAAAAAATTTGTATAGAAATTCAATGCAAAAAGAATCATAACCATTTGACATTCCAGTAAAAAAATGTAAAATCGCGCACTACAGCCAAAGTTTCTGTCCTGCACCGCACAAACTAACAAGCATTGTAAGCATCTAAAGGCAAACCTTGGCACGTTATTTATATAATACAATGGAATTGTACAAGGGGATAATTATTTTTGTTGAAAAGTTTCTGTAATGAAGATTCACAAAGTTTCCGTGAGCATGAACAAAGTTCAAGGCTAGCTCCCACTTCAACAATGCTCGTCTTTCTCACTTTCGCTTTTTCTTTTTGAAAAGTTTTGGGTTCCCCTCTTTATTTTTTTGTTTTTAAACTATATAAAAGCACTCAAAAGAAATAAATGACTCTCTAAAACTTCTGGGTTGTCTCCCTGGCAGCGCTTTCTTTAAAGCCATTAAGCTAGGCATATAGTGCTCAAGTAGTGAATCCACCCGGATCCCAAGGTATATCAAAGCCAATTTTAATTAGCAATGATTTGACATTTAGTAGTGAGCACAAGGCAACATATATCATGCAACAACGAAGTCTAACTCTCTTCCTATGCATCGGCATGTCATAAAATAACAATTCATGCACACAAAGTAAAGGCCAATGCATAGTATAAACAGTTTCTTGCAATTTTATCATGTTGGAAACATAGAGAGGTGGAGATATAGTTCCTCTCTCATAATAATTGCAAGTAGGAGCAGCAAGCACATGCATATTATATTCATCAAAATCATCATGTGCAACGGTATAAGGCAACCCATCAATATAATCCTTAATAAGGGCAAACTTCTCCGATATAGTGTAGTTTGGAGAATTCAAAAAGATAATAGGACTATCATGTGTGGGTGCAATAGCAACAATTTCATGTTTAACATAAGGAACTATAGCAAGTTCATCTCCATATGCATAATTCATTTTGGCATCTAGGCCACAAGCATAGCAAGCATCATCAAAAAGGGATATTTCAAACGAATTCAAGGGATCATAGCAATCATCATAGCATTCATCCTTCGGTAAGCACGAAGGGAAATTAAACAATGTATGAGTCGAAGAGTTACTCTCATTAGAAGGTGGGCACGGGTAGCTAATCCGCTCTTCCTCCTTTTGTTCTTCGCTCTCCTCATCATCTTTTTCATCCAATGAGCTCACAGTTTCATCAATTTCTTCTTCCATAGACTCCTGCAAAATATTGGTCTCTTCTTGGACAGCGGAGACTTTCTCAATGAATGCATCAATATCGGAATTGAATTCATAATTGGCATAGCAATATTTAAGGATAGCTAAATTTTCAGGTCTATAAACAGCATCATAAAGATTTTCAAACTCTTTGAACATCGATTGAATTTCATAAGAACCCATAAAAGCAATAAATTCTTCTATTTGTTCCACATCATAGTAATCATATATACCTCTAGCATAAGAAGCCAAGGTTTCATTATCATTAAATTTGCATGAAAAGGGAAGGTGTGGAGCCTTCATCCTAGAGCAACAAGTATAATCATATCTCAAGCATACTTGCCGAGCATACCACTTCAACATACAAATTTCATCCCATAATAGTTTCCCTTTTTGAGTCAAGCGATAATCCCTAAAGTATTCACGTTGGTCCAACGTGTCTCCCATTACATAATTGAATGAGGTTTTCTCAAGATTATCAAAGTGGTACATAATATTTTTCACATAATGATCATCG
The DNA here is from genome assembly GCF_018294505.1 of Triticum aestivum. Lineage (NCBI taxonomy): Eukaryota > Viridiplantae > Streptophyta > Magnoliopsida > Poales > Poaceae > Triticum > Triticum aestivum. The sequence goes on along the minus strand of NC_057814.1, from coordinate 106,620,780 downwards.
AGGGTTTTAGGAGGTTCCCCATCTCCATGAGTAGCAAGTACACCTAATTTTTTTGGTATTTCGTGTTCCATATCCATAACTAAAGATAAAGAACAACTAAGAACAACAAATAAAAAAATACTTAGTGATAAAGCAAACAAGCACACACGAGAATATTCACCCCATGCTATGACTCCCCGGCAACGACGCCAGAAAAAGGTCTTGATAACCCACAAGTATAGGGGATCAATTGTAGCCTCTTTCGATAAGTAAGAGTGTCGAACCCAATGAGGAGCTAAAGGTAGAACAAATATTCCCTCAAGTTCTATCGACGACCGATACTACTCTACGCACGCTTGACGTTTGCTTTACCTAGAACGAGTATGAAACTAGAAGTACTTTGTAGGTGTTTTTGGATGGGTTTGCAAGAATATAAAGAGCACGTAAATAAAAAGTAGGGGCTGTTTAGATGAAGACTCAACTAAGTTAGTTTTAGTAAAGAGCTTTTTGTCACGAGAAAGTTATTTGTCCCTAGGCACTCGATAACTAGACCGGTAATCATTATTGCAATTTTATTTGAGGGAGAGGCATAAGCTAACATACTTTCTCTACTTGGATCATATGCACTTATGATTGGAACTTTAGCAAGATTCCGCAACTACTAAAGATCATTAAGGTAAAACCCAACCATAGCATTAAAGCATCAAGTCCTCTTTATCCCGTACGCAACAACCCCCTTACTCGGGTTTGTGTTTCAGTCACTCACGCAACCCACTATAAGCGAATCATGAACGTATTGCAACACCCTACAGCGGGGATCCCTCATGCTTGCGCGACATGGAGAGCACCATAGGACATCACCAATAATAAAACATGCAACTCAAACCAATCTTGATCATCAAATAACCCATAGGACAAAACGGATCTACTCAAACATCATAGGATAGCCATACATCATTGGGAAATAATATATAGCGTTGAGCACCATGTTTAAGTAGAGATTACAGCGGGTAAGAGAGAGGTTACACCGCTGCATAGAGCGGGGAAGAGTTGGTGATGATGGCGGTGAAGTTGTTGGTGAAGATTGCGGTGATGATGATGGCCCCCGGTGGCACTCCGGCGCCACCGGAAGCGAGGGAGAGAGAGCCCCCTCCTTCTTCTTCTTCCTTGACCTCCTCCCTAGATGGGAGAAGGGTTTACCCTCTAGTCCTTGGTCTCCATGGCATGGGAGGGGCGAGAGCCTCTCCGAGATTGGATCTGTCTCTCTGTCTCTCTCTGTTTCTGCGTTCTGGTATTTTGCCCTTTCACCGTTTCGTATATATATGGAGATCCGTAACTCCGATTGAATTGAAACCTTCGGCGAGATTTTTTTTCCGAAAATTAGCTTTCTTGCGGCCAAAGTAGAGCAGCAACCGCCTTCCGGGGGGCCCATGAGGGGGGCAGGCGCGCCCCCTGCCTCGTGCCCCCTCGGGCACCGTCTCGCGTTGATTCTTCTTCCCATATTCTCCAAATATTCCAAAAATATTCTCCGTCCGTTTTTATCCCGTTTGGATTCCGTTTGATATGGGGTTTCTGCGAAACATAAAACATGCAACAAACAGGAACTGGCACTGGGCACTGGATCAATATTTTAGTCCCAAAAATAGTATAAAAAGTTGCCAAAAAGTATATGAAAGTTGTATAATATTTGCATGGAACAATCAAAAATTATAGATATGACGGAGACGTATCACTTGGCAAGTCGGCTTTGGCGACGACTGGGACATCCTGGCGTCGGTTCGTCCGTAGGCAGCTTGTATCGGCCTTTGGCCTCCCTCCTTGTTGTCCGGTCGCTACGTTCGGCGAAGGGATGGCCTTCTCCCAGCTGTGGTCCATCGCTCGTCTCGCGCCCGGTGCACAGGTCCGAGCTCGTCTCGCGCACAGTGCCGCAGTACTAAGCTCGTCTCGCGCACGGTGCAGCAGGACTGATGCGCATGGTGTTGCAGGACCGAGCTCACCTCCCACTGGATGCTGCAGGACGGGTCGATGGAGGCAGGTGGCTGGCCTATTGGGTCTCGGCGCTGAGGGTCACCCAGGGGTGTGAAATGTGGGACCTTTCTGCTCGTCTCTTTGGTTGGGCTAGTGGCAGATCTCGGGTGAGGTGGTGTCAAGGTCTTGGATGCCGGGGCGGCGACCCTAGTCGTGGTTGCGCGGTTCTCTCGGGCGGAGGCCGTTGCTGTTGGGGATCGTAGCAGAAATTTAAAATTTTCTACGCATCACCAAGATCAATCTATGGAGTCATCTAGCAACGAGAGAGAGGAGTGCATCTACATACCCTTGTAGATCGCGAGCGGAAGCGTTCAAGTGAACGGGGTTGATGGAGTCGTACTCGTCGTGATCCAAATCACCGATGACCGAGCGCCGAACGGACGGCACCTCCGCGTTCAACACACGTACGGAGCAGCGACGTCTCCTCCTTCTTGATCCAGCAAGGGGGAAGGAGAGGTTAATGGAGATCCAGCAGCACGACGGCGTGGTGGTGGAAGTAGCGGGGATCCCGGCAGGGCTTCGCCAAGCGCAAGCGGGAGGGAGAGGTGTCACGGGAGGGAGAGGGAGGCGCCAGGGGCTGTGGTGCCGCTGCCCTCCCTCCCCCCACTATATATAGGGGCCCTGGGGGGCGCCGGCCCTGGGAGATGCAATCTCCATGGGGGCGGCGGCCAAGGGGGGGGGGAACTTGCCCCCCAAGTCAGGTGGGGCGCCCCCCACCCCCAGGGTTTCCAACCCTAGGCGCAGGGGGAGGCCCATGGGGGGCGCACCAGCCCACCAGGGGCTGGTTCCCCTCCCACTTCAGCCCATGGGGCCCTCCGGGATAGGTGGCCCCACCCGGTGGACCCCCGGGACCCTTCCGGTGGTCCCGGTACAATACCGATAACCCCCGAAACTTTCCCGGTGGCCGAAACTGGACTTCCTATATATAATTCTTCACCTCCGGACCATTCCAGAACTCCTCGCGACGTCAGGGATCTCATCCGGGACTCCGAACAACTTTCGGGTTTCCGCATACTAATATCTCTATAACCCTAGCATCACCGAACCTTAAGTGTGTAGACCCTACGGGTTCGGGAGACATGCAGACATGACCGAGACGACTCTCCGGTCAATAACCAACAGCGGGATCTAGATACCCATGTTGGCTCCCACATGTTCCACGATGATCTCATCGGATGAACCACGATGTCGAGGATTCAATCAATCCCGTATACAATTCCCTTTGTCAATCGGTACGTTACTTGCCCGAGATTCGATCGTCGGTATCCCAATACCTTGTTCAATCTCGTTACCGGCAAGTCACTTTACTCGTACCGTAATGCATGATCCCGTGACCAAACACTTGGTCACATTGAGCTCATTATGATGATGCATTACCGAGTGGGCCCAGAGATACCTCTCCGTCAAATGGAGTGACAAATCCCAGTCTCGATTCGTGCCAACCCAACAGACACTTTCGGAGATACCCGTAGTGCACCTTTATAGCCACCCAGTTACGTTGTGACGTTTGGCACACCTAAAGCACTCCTACGGTATCCGGGAGTTGCACAATCTCATGGTCTAAGGAAATGATACTTGACAATTGGAAAAGCTCTAGCAAACGAACTACACGATCTTTGTGCTATGCTTAGGATTGGGTCTTGTCCATCACATCATTCTCCTAATGATGTGATCCCGTTATCAATGACATCCAATGTCCATAGTTAGGAAACCATGACTATCTGTTGATCAACGAGCTAGTCAACTAGAGGCTTACTAGGGACACGTTGTGGTCTATGTATTCACACATGTATTACGATTTCCGGATAACACAATTATAGCATGAACAATAGAAAATTATCATGAACAAGGAAATATAATAATAACCATTTTATTACTGCCTCTAGGGCATATTTCCAACAGTCTCCCACTTGCACTAGAGTCAATAATCTAGTTACGTTGTGATGAATTGAACACCCATAGAGTTCTGGTGTTGATCATGTTTTGCTCTAGGGAGAGGTTTAGTCAACGGATCTGCTACATTCAGGTCCGTATGTACTTTACAAATATCTATGTCTCCATTTTGAACATTTTCACGAATGGAGTTGAAGCGACGCTTGATATGCCTGGTCTTCCTGTGAAACCTGGGCTCCTTGGCAAGGGCAATAGCTCCAGTGTTGTCACAGAAGAGAGTCATCGGGCCCGACGCATTGGGAATCACCCCTAGGTCGGTAATGAACTCCTTTATCCAGATTGCTTCCTGTGCTGCCTCTGAGGCCGCCATGTACTCCGCTTCACATGTAGATCCCGCCACGACGCTTTGCTTGCAACTGCACCAGCTTACTGCCCCTCCATTCAAAACATACACGTATCCGGTTTGTGACTTAGAGTCATCCAGATCTGTGTCGAAGCTAGCGTCGACGTAACCCTTTACGACGAGCTCTTCGTCACCTCCATATACGAGAAACATATCCTTAGTCCTTTTCAGGTACTTCAGGATATTCTTGACCGCTGTCCAGTGTTCCATGCCGGGATTACTTTGGTACCTTCCTACCAAACTTACGGCAAGGTTTACATCAGGTCTGGTACACAGCATGGCATACATAATAGACCCTATGGCCGAGGCATAGGGGATGACACTCATCTTTTCTCTATCTTCTGCCGTGGTCGGGCATTGAGCCGTGCTCAATTGCACACCTTGCAATACAGGCAAGAACCCCTTCTTGGACTGATCCATATTGAACTTCTTCAATATCTTGTCAAGGTACGTACTCTGTGAAAGACCAATGAGGCGTCTTGATCTATCTCTATAGATCTTGATGCCTAATATATAAGCAGCTTCTCCAAGGTCCTTCATTGAAAAACACTTATTCAAGTAGGCCTTTATACTTTCCAAGAATTCTATATCATTTCCCATCAATAGTATGTCATCCACATATAATATGAGAAATGCTACAGAGCTCCCACTCACTTTCTTGTAAACACAGGCTTCTCCATAAGTCTGTGTAAACCCAAACGCTTTGATCATCTCATCAAATCGAATGTTCCAACTCCGAGATGCTTGCACCAGCCCATAGATGGAGCGCTGGAGCTTGCATACCTTGTTAGCATTCTTAGGATCGACAAAACCTTCCGGCTGCATCATATACAATTCTTCCTTAAGAAAGCCGTTAAGGAATGCTGTTTTGACGTCCATTTGCCATATCTCATAATCATAGAATGCGGCAATTGCTAACATGATTCGGACGGACTTTAGCTTCGCTACTGGTGAGAAAGTCTCATCGTAGTCAACCCCTTGAACTTGTCGATAACCCTTAGCGACAAGTCGAGCCTTATAGATGGTCACATTACCATCCGCGTCTGTCTTCTTCTTAAAGATCCATTTCTTTTCTATTGCTCGCCGGTCATCGGGCAAGTCAGTCAAATTCCATACTTCGTTTTCATACATGGATCCTATCTCGGATTTCATGGCTTCTAGCCATTTGTCGGAATCTGGGCCCGCCATTGCTTCTTCATAGTTCGAAGGTTCACCGTTGTCTAACAACATGAATTCCAGGACAGGGTTGCCATACCACTCTGGTGCGGAACGTGTCCTTGTGGACTTACGTAGTTCAGCAGTAACTTGATCCAAAGCTTCATGATCATCATCATTAACTTCCTCCCCAGTCGGTGTAGGCACCACAGGAACATCTTCCCGCGCTGCGCTACTTTCCGGTTCGGAAGGGGTGACTATCACCTCATCAAGTTCCACTTTCCTCCCACTTATTTCTTTCGAGAGAAACTCTTTCTCCAGAAAGGACCCGTTCTTGGCAACAAAGATCTTGCCTTCGGATCTGAGGTAGAAGGTATACCCAATGGTTTCCTTGGGGTATCCTATGAAGACTCATTTCTCTGACTTGGGTTCGAGCTTTTCAGGTTGAAGTTTCTTGACATAAGCATCGCATCCCCAAACTTTTAGAAACGACAGCTTAGGTTTCTTCCCAAACCATAATTCATACGGTGTCGTCTCAACGGATTTCAACGGAGCCCTATTTAAAGTGAATGCGGCAGTCTCTAAAGCATAGCCCCAAAATGAGAGCGGTAGATCGGTAAGAGACATCATAGATCGCACCATATCCAATAGAGTGCGATTACGACGTTCGGACACACCATTTCATTGAGGTGTTCCAGGCGGCGTGAGTTGTGAAACTATTCCGCATTTCCTTAAGTGTGTACCAAATTCGTGACTCAAATATTCCCCTCCACGATCTGATCGTAAGAACTTTATTTTCCTGTCACGTTGATTCACAACCTCACTCTGAAATTCCTTGAACTTTTCAAAGGTCTCAGACTTGTGTTTCATTAGGTAGACATACCCATATCTACTTAAGTCATCAGTGAGAGTGAGAACATAACGATAGGCACCGCGAGCCTCAACACTCATTGGACCGCACACATCGGTATGTATGATTTCCAATAAGTTGGTTGCTCGCTCCATTGTTTCGGAGAACGGAGTCTTGGTCATCTTACCCATGAGGCATGGTTCGCATGTGTCAAATGATTCGTAATCAAGAGACTCCAAAAGTCCATCTACATGGAGCTTCTTCATGCGCTTGACACCAATGTGACCAAGGCGGCAGTGCCACAAGTATGTGGGACTATCGCTATCAACTTTACATCTTTTGGTATTCACACTATGAATATGTGTAACATCACGTTCGAGATTCATTAAGAATAAACCATTGACCAGCGGGGCATGACCATAAAACATATCTCTCATATAAATAGAACAACCATTATTCTCGGATTTAAATGAGTAGCCATCTCGCATTAAACGAGACCCTGATACAATGTTCATGCTCAAAGCTGGCACTAAATAACAATTATTGAGGTTTAAAACTAATCCCGTAGGTAAATGCAGAGGTAGCGTGCCGACGGCGATCACATCGACCTTGGAACCATTCCCGACGCGCATCGTCACCTCGTCCTTCGCCAGTCTCCGTTTATTCCGCAGCTCCTGTTTTGAGTTACAAATATGAGCAACCGCACCGGTATCAAATACCCAGGAGCTACTACGAGTACTGGTAAGGTACACATCAATTACATGTATATCACATATACCTTTGGTGTTGCTGGCCTTCTTGTCCGCTAAGTATTTGGGGCAGCTCCGCTTCCAGTGACCACTTCCCTTGCAATAAAAGCACTCAGTCTTAGGCTAGGGTTCATTCTTTGGCTTCTTCCCGGCGACTGCCTTACCGGGCGTGGCAACTCCCTTGCCGTCCTTCTTGAAGTTCTTCTTACCCTTGCCTTTCTTGAACTTAGTGGTTTATTCACCATCAACACTTGATGTTCCTTTCTGATCTCCACCTCCGCTGATTTCAGCATTGAATATACCTCAGGAATGGTCTTTTCCATCCCCTGCATATTGAAGTTCATCACAAAGTTCTTGTAGCTCGGTGGAAGCGACTGAAGGATTCTGTCAATGACCGCGTCATCCGGGAGATTAACTCCCAGCTGAGTCCAGCGGTTGTGTAACCCAGACATTCTGAGTATGTGCTCACTGACAGAACTGTTTTCCTCCATCTTACAACTAAAGAACTTGTTGGAGACTTCATATCTCTCGACCCGGGCATGAGCTTGGAAAACCATTTTCAGCTCTTCGAACATCTCATATGCTCCGTGTTGTTCAAAACACTTTTGGAGCCCCGGTTCTAAGCTGTAAAGTATGCCGCACTGAACGAGGGAGTAATCATCAGCACGTGACTGCCAAGTGTTCATAACGTCTTGGTTCTCTGGGAAGGGTGCATCACCTAGCGGTGCTTCTTGGACATAATCTTTCTTGGCAGCTATGAGGATGATCCTCAGGTTCCGGACCCAGTCCGTATAGTTGCTGCCATCATCTTTCAGCTTGGTTTTCTCTAGGAACGCGTTGAAGTTGAGGGTAACATGGGCCATTTGATCTACAAGACATATTGTAAAGATTTTAGACTAAGTTCATGATAATTAAGTTCATCTAATCAAATTATTCAATGAACTCCCACTCAGATAGATATCCCTCTAGTCATCTAAGTGAAACATGATCCGAGTCAACTAGGCCGCGTCCGATCATCACGTGAGACGGACTAGTCAACATCGGTGAACATCTTCATGTTGATCGTATCTTCTATATGACTCATGCTCGACCTTTCGGTCTTCCGTGTTCCGAGGCCATGTCTGTACATGCTAGGCTCGTCAAGTCAACCTAAGTGTATTGCGTGTGTTCCGAGGCCATGTCTGTACATGCTAGGCTCGTCAACACCCGTTGTATGCGAACGTTAGAATCTATCACACCCGATCATCACGTGGTGCTTCGAAACAACGAACCTTCGCAACGGTACGCAGTTAGGGGGAACACTTTCTTGAAATTATTATAAGGGATCATCTTACTTACTACCGTCGTTCTAAGCAAATAAGATGTAAAACATGATAAACATCACATGCAATCAAATAGTGACATGATATGGCCAATATCATTTTGCTCCTTTTGATCTCCATCTTCGGGGCGCCATGATCATCTTCGTCACCGGCATGACACCATGATCTCCATCATCATGATCTCCATCATCGTGTCTTCAAGAAGTTGTCACGCCAACGATTACTTCTACTTCTATGGCTAACATGTTTAGCAATAAAGTAAAGTAATTTACATGGCGTTATTCAATGACGCGCAGGTCATACAAAAATAAAGATAACTCCTATGGCTCCTGCCGGTTGTCATACTCATCGACATGCAAGTCGTGATTCTTATTACAAGAACATGATCAATCTCATACATCACATATATCTCATTCATCACATCCTTTTGGCCATATCACATCACAAGGCATATGCTGCAAAAACAAGTTAGACGTCCTCTAATTGTTGTTGCAAGTTTTTACGTGGCTTCTATAGGTTTCTAGCAAGAACGTTTCTTACCTACGTAAAACCACAACGTGATATGCCAATTTCTATTTACCCTTCATAAGGACCCTTTTCATCGAATCCGTTCCGACTAAAGTGGGAGAGACAGACACCCACTAGCCACCTTATGCAACTAGTGCATGTCAGTCGGTGGAACCTGTCTCACGTAAGCGTACGTGTAAGGTCGGTCCGGGCCGCTTCATCCCACGATGCCGCCGAAACAAGATAAGACTAGTAGTGGCAAGAAAAATTGACAGCATCTACGCCCACAACAAGTTTGTGTTCTACTCATGCATAGAAACTACGCATAGACCTAGCTCATGATGCCAATGTGGGGATCGTAGCAGAAATTTAAAATTTTCTACGCATCACCAAGAGCAATCTATGTAGTCATCTAGCAACGAGAGAGAGGAGTGCATCTACATACCCTTGTAGATCGCGAGCGGAAGCGTTCAAGTGAACGGGGTTGATGGAGTCGTACTCGTCGTGATCCAAATCACCGATGACCGAGCACCGAATGGACGACACCTCCGCGTTCAACACACGTACGGCCCTGGGAGATGCAATCTCCAGGGGGCGGCGGCCAAGGGAGGGAACTTGCCCCCCAAGTCAGGTGGGGCGCCCCCCACCCCCAGGGTTTCCAACCCTAGGCGCAGGGGGAGGCCCATGGGGGGCGCACCAGCCCACCAGGGGCTGGTTCCCCTCCCACTTCAGCCCATGGGGCCCTCCGGGATAGGTGGCCCCACCCGATGGACCCCCGGGACCCTTCCGGTGGTCCCGGTACAATACCGATAACCCCCGAAACTTTCCCGGTGGCCGAAACTCCTCGTGACGTCCGGGATCTCATCCGGGACTCCGAACAACTTTAAGTGGCCGAAACTCCTCGTGACGTCCGGGATCTCATCCGGGACTCCGAACAACTTTCGGGTTTCCGCATACTAATATCTCTACAACCCTAGCGTCATCGAACCTTAAGTGTGTAGACCCTACGGGTTCGGGAGACATGCAGACATGACCGAGACGACTCTCCGGTCAATAACTAACAGCGGGATCTGGATACCCATGTTGGCTCCCACATGTTCCACGATGATCTCATCGGATGAACCACGATGTCGAGGATTCAATCAATCCCGTATACAATTCCCTTTGTCAATCGGTACGTTACTTTCCCGAGATTCGATCGTCGGTATCCCAATACCTTGTTCAATCTCGTTACCGGCAAGTCACTTTACTCGTACCGTAATGCATGATCCTGTGACCAAACACTTGGTCACATTGAGCTCATTATGATGATGCATTACCGAGTGGGCCCAGAGATACCTCTCTGTCAAACGGAGTGACAAATCCCAGTCTTGATTCGTGCCAACCCAACAGACACTTTCGGAGATACCCGTAGTGCACCTTTATAGCCACACAGTTACGTTGTGACGTTTGGCACACCCAAAGCACTCCTACGGTATCCGGGAGTTGCACAATCTCATGGTCTAAGGAAATGATACTTGACAATTGGAAAAGCTCTAGCAAACGAACTACACGATCTTTGTGCTATGCTTAGGATTGGGTCTTGTCCATCACATCATTCTCCTAATGATGTGATCCCGTTATCAATGACATCCAATGTCCATATTCAGGAAACCATGACTATCTGTTGATCAACGAGCTAGTCAACTAGAGGCTTACTAGGGACACGTTGTGGTCTATGTATTCACACATGTATTACGATTTCCGGATAACACAATTATAGCATGAACAATAGACAATTATCATGAACAAGGAAATATAATAATAACCATTTTATTATTGCCTCTAGGGCATATTTCCAACAGTTGCTTGGTGCTGCCCAGTACCCATGGTCGTGTGGGCGGCATGGTCGTCGGGGTGTGACGTTCGGTGGTGGTGAGTTTTGGCCGGGGTGAAAATCTGTTCTATCTTCGAACGGACCAGCGGCGACGAAGCTCGTTCCCTTCTTGAAGGCGTCGTCGCGGCTCTCATTGCCCGTCGTGCGGCTCCGGGGGAAACTTCGATCCTTGGATTGGGCGGTGGCGGCGCTCCGGTGTCGTATCCTTCCTGAAGGCACCGCCTTAGAGCCCACGGTTCGTCATATGCGGCTTCATCTTTTCGCAGTGGTAGTGCTAGGGGTGGTGTTGCCGCGCTCAGCGCCTATGTATCATGCTTTGGGTGTGTGTGTGTGTTGTGGTGGCGTGCGTCTGTACTGGGTTGTTGAGATCGTGCTTTATATATAAAGCGGGGCGAAAGCCTTTTTCGATAAATTAAGGGTGTGCTTGGTTCAGGGATATATTAGGGTGGTTGTGTGGGGTATCCCTAACCACCTGGCTAGGTATAGCCTCTTTTTTTGTTTGGTTAGGCAGGATGATAAATGGTTGGAGATAGCCATGAATGTGTTTGATTTAATGGATGAGTGGTGGATAAAAATTATGATGATTTTTTCTTATCGAGGTGGTGAGAAACTTGTAACTTTTGTAACGGTACAATTTTCTAACCGAACAAAGATTAAAACATTGCCATGATCTAGATTAAAACATTGCTCGGTCCTCACACGGCTTTGTATTTGCAAACCACGTCAATGGATACATAAAAAATGGTAGCGGTGCACATAGTGATTAGAAAATTGTCACAACATAGCATTGAGCGTTTGAGACACGCTGTGTTTGCAATCACCATCAACATTATGGGCGTTTGCCAGTTTGCACTCATCGCCATTAGCCCCCAACTACCATTTCGACGAACACCCGGCGAGCACCATGCAGTACACAACCAAGCCTAGCGTCGCGTCCCCCGTCGACAGAACTCTGACTGACACAGTCAGAAAGGTGCCCAGCAGCAGTGGACTGCATCCTCCCGGCGGTAGCTCATCATGCTACCGTCCTCGGCACCAAACGGCATGACGATACTCGCCTCTACCAAATTTGTGACATGCGACATTTTGTGTGTGTGAATATGCGAGGCAGAAGTCACGTACGAGGAGAGAACATGTGAGGCTGGATTGTATGTCTAGAGGCAGGCACACCGTACGGTTGGGGATGGGACCTATCTGGGTTGGCGCCGGTCGACCAACACCTTACACTGCCCAAACAAAAAAGGAAATTTATTGTAGATAAGGGACCAACACCCAGTTTTAGCCACATCATTTCCAATTCAAAAGGATGATATTCTCCGAACGAAGCTCAGATTCTGTTCTGACCTCTCACTGGTGCGCGTCGGCCCTAAACAAACGGTTTTTAACCCCTTTCCGCGACGGCATTTGGAACCGTCGCCAAGTGAGTGTGGGCGATAGGGGGGTCCTTCCCACACGACCTAGAAACCGTCGGGGATAGGGAGCCTTGATGCATATAGTTGTCCCTATATGACCGTTTCCGATATCTCAAATATCCCAAACGCTTCATCCTTGTTACTCGTTTGTGCTCGCATTGCCATCGCAATCGGAGTTTTGTGGTTTTGCCTAAAACCAGGCAGATTCCAGGCACGGGAGTTTTCCAGGAAGATTCTAGGCACGGGAGTTTTACGATGCCTGGCACATCACAAACAGTTCATGATTATAAACCGTGTACGATAGATAGACAATCACACATATTTAGTTTTCCCGCACTGTATGTGATAGTGTCTGACTTCACACACGTTTTGCAAACGGCAACTGTGTGCATGCTTGCACACGTTTCCTCTCTATGAACCGTCTATTATGGTGTATATCGCAAACGTTTGTGTTTTACCAACCGTGTGTGACGTAATGACCTGTACAACGTAATTTCGCCCTAATTTAATTGCTGCTATTTAAAATTGTACCTAATTTAAACTTGAAAGTAGGCTATAGCTTTATTCATATCCATCAGGTTCAAACAACCAATGCATTATTCGATTCACAGGTACATATGTTTAAGAATTACATAAGCACCAAATAAAGAATGATGTACCAGGGTTCTATACTTGTACTATTAAAGATAGTAAAGAAATAGGCGACAAACATTCCAGTTGTTGAACAAGGTGAAGCGGAATGGCCCTATTGTGCTCTCCTGGATGCAGAAGGCATGCAGGACTCTAGTCCAACCCCTTGTGATGGCCGGTCGCCAATCATGTAGTTTGAGAGGTAATCTTGAGTAAACTGCTTCAGGATCCACTGCAAAAGAAAAAAGATTCAGATATTGTCATTTAACACAACTCATTACGGGCAGTAAAAAGAAGGCTACATGGTTCTTACTTACCATCCTGCAATTCACTGTTGTCTTGCATAAAGTGTAAACAAATAGTTCGATTGACATCTTTTGACCCATTTTAATAACAATCTTTATCAGTTTCCTCACTTGATGCTGGTTCATGAATATCTCATTGCCCCATACGCAGAAAGGGTCGAAGTGTGGATCTTTGGCAATGATATATGTACCTAAAAGAACCAAGTTAATATTAGAAGCTAAACAACAATTGAAAAATGATGTAGTACAACACTCCATCCATCCCATTATATAAGATTTTATTACATATATATCTAGACATCATCAGAACATTAAGGTAACACTCTTCATTGTTGCTATGTAGTCTGGGATTGCATATTTAGTCATTCGGTACAATGCATATTGCTAAACAACAATTGAAAAACGAAAAGGCATGTTAACTGCAATATCCTTAACAACAACCAAATATCGTAATTCATAGTGGTATTGTTGAAACTGTTATTGAATAAATTGAACTGCACGGCAAATAGTTGCACATATAGAGCATCACATTGTGAAGAACTGAAATAAACAAGTCATAAGGACATCTCTAGGCGATCCTTAAAAAGTTAAAGGACTAAAACCCTTAGTGGATATATATATATATACTCCAACAATTTTTGGCCTTTTCTAGTCGATGCCCTAAACTTAAGGTTGTAAACTTCAATTTGATCAAATTCAAAGCAGGTTCAACGGAAAGTAGCATGCATTCAAACATAAACATAGATAGTTTTGCATAACCGAACATCAAACATAAATTTAAACTAAGCTAAACTACTTTCGGCCGAAGTAGAGGTCGAGCCAATCCTTCCTCATCATGTACGGTGTGCCGCGAGCCGGGTCCGGGCCAGTACCGTCGTCGGGGTCGTTGCGGAAGGCACTCCTCCACTCGTCTACGTCGATCTCCTAGTCCTCGGGGCCCACCTCGACGCCCTCCGTGCCGCCGTCGCCGCCTCCTTCGACCTCGTCATCAGAGGAGAGCGCGATAACCTCGCTGCCCTCCACGCCGCCGCCCTCGCCGCCTTCGACCTCGTCATCGGAAGAGAGCGCGATAACCTCGCCACCCTCCGCGCTGGCAAAGGTCGCCCCTCCGCCTCCACGAGCTCCGGGTGCTGCCTGCGGAGCTCTTGCATGTAGGCCTCGTCGGCGGCCTCGGCCTCGAGGCGCTCCCACGCCTCGCGGTCCTCCCGCGCCATAGCCGAGCTCACCACCCCTAGCTCCGGCAGAACGAGGTCGACCGGACGTGTGCGGAAGGGGAAATTGAGCCTAGCCGCCGTGCCGTGGTAGTGGACCTGCCAGCGGTCGTACTCCATGGCCGCGAGCTTGACCGTGTGGAAGCTACCGAGCCACTGGCGGGTGTGGGTCTCTCGATCTGTAATCTCGGCGACCCACGTCCCCCACCGCCGCTGCCAGACCCCGAGGTAGGACTTCATCGGCTGCCGGGTCCGAGGGAGGATGGGGAAGTCCTCGAACCAGCGTAGGGGCGCGGCGGCGGGCGGATCGGGGGACCGGCGACGGCGGATCGGGCCCAAGGAGGACGACGGGGACACCTCGGTGGCCACCTCGCCGGCGTCGGGCAAAAGGCCGCGATAAACCTCTTTTTGGCCATTGGCTCCTCAAGCTCCCCGGCACACAGGCAGAGGTTGAGGATGGAGGCGCCGGTGATGGCGACGACCTAACAATGGTTTCGAGGGTTGTGCGTGTCTGTGTGAGCGGAGGTTTTGGGGTGTGTGTGGAGGGGGCGGGGAGGCAAGGTTGTGTTTGAGGAAATACTGCGGCAACTGAAAATTTTACTAGGCGGGAGTAACAAGGCGGGCCTACTGAAAATTTGGATCAAGGGCGAGCAGATATTTTTGAGATTGCGAGGGATGCAGAGGCGGGAGTAAAATGCCGGGGTAACTGAAAATTGGAATCAAGGGACTGAAGCAGAGCGGGAGTAACAAACATCGCACACGGTCCGCACATACTAATCATGTGCTATCAAACATTAAAACCTTGCAGGCGGTAGATATTTTTGAGATTACGAAGCAGTAATATTTTCGAGATTGCAAGGGATGCAGAGGCGGGAGTTTTTTGGGGAGCGATCTAGTGTGCTTGACACGCCGGATGTGGACTGTAGCCGACGCACCTTATCGCGTAAGCCATAGGCATACTATACACCGACGATGCTCCAAGATATTTTGTACTACATATCACACGGTTGGTGATAATAAACTGTGTGGGATCTACTTGATTTGAATTACAAAATGGGGTCACAGTGACAATAAACGCTGTTTGAATTGCAAGACCTTTTATCTGCAGTGAATATGCAACTATATGTGTGTCGTAAAATAATTGGAATTATTCAGGGCTCGTTTGGACATTTTACACATTAAACTGGTTTTCTAGCCATTTCAGGTGCACA
This sequence comes from Triticum aestivum, assembly GCF_018294505.1. Classification (NCBI taxonomy): domain Eukaryota; kingdom Viridiplantae; phylum Streptophyta; class Magnoliopsida; order Poales; family Poaceae; genus Triticum; species Triticum aestivum. The sequence continues at coordinate 106,605,249 of NC_057814.1, read as the reverse complement.
ATTCAAAATTAAACTACATGCACATACTCCGGTGCATACAAATTGGTCGAAAAAACAAATCTGTGTCCTTCAATGCATGTTTAGGTCCCATGCAAGAAATGGGAATGAATTTTTCGGGGTTCGTTTGGCCTTTTTTATGCATTAACTGGGTTTTCTAGGCATTTTATGTGCATAATTCAAATTTGAACTACAAGCACATGCTCCAATGCAACGAAGTTGGTTGAAAAATCACATGTGTGTCCTTGGGTGAATTTCTAGGTCCGATGCAAGAGATGGGAATGAATTTCGAACACCAGGGCACTGTTGATTGCCGGCAAAACGTTGAGATACCTGGTTTTTAAATTCTAGTAAATCCAAAACTCGTCTGAAATTCATGAAACTTGGCATGCTATCATGGAGCGGCATCAACATGCCGTGGTGCAAATTTTGTCCCATTTGGGCAGGTTAATTTGGGTATAAGCTTCTCACAAACCAGAGCTTCTCACAACAAGCATGATGGTTTCGATAGGGTACGTACCACCTTTGGGGACGGGACGATATCCGTTGCCTCTTATTGCTTTCAAAAAATTTCTAGTGTCAACATAGAACAACAGGAGTGTTGTGTTTAATCTTGGAATTTTTCGAGATTCGTTTGGCCTTTTTTATACATTAACTGGGTTTTCTAGGCATTTTATGTGCATAATTCAAATTTGAACTACAAGCACATGCTCCAATGCACTAAAGTTGGTTGAAAAATCACATGTGTGTCCTTGGGTGAATTTCTAGGTCCCATGCAAGAGATGGGAATGAAATTCAAACACCAGGGCACTGTTGATTGCCGGCAAAACGTTGACATGACTGGTTTTTAAATTCTACTAAATCTAAAACTCGTCTGAAATTCATGAAACTTGGCATGCTATCATGGAGCTTCATCAACATGCCGTGGTAAAAAATTTGTCCCATTTGGGGCAGGTTCGGGTATAAACTTCTCACAAACCAGAGCTTCTCACAACAAGCATGATAGTTTCGATAGGGAACGTCCCACCTTTGGGGACGAAACGATATCCATTGCCTCTTATTGCTTTCAATTTTTTTCTCGTGTCAACATAGAACAACAGGAGTGTTGTGTCAATTTTTGTGATTTTTTGGGGTTCGTTTGGAAAATTTTATGCATTAACTGGGTTTTCTAGGCATTTTATGTGCATAATTCAAATTTGAACTACAAGCACATGCTCCAATGCACTAAAATTGGTTGAAAAATCTAATTTGTATCCTTGGGTGAATTTCTAGGTCCCATGCAAGAGATGGGAATTAAATTCAAACACCAGGGCACTCTTGATTGCTGGCAAAACGTTGAGATGCCTGGTTTTTGAATTCTAGTAAATCCAAAACTCGTCTTAAATTCATGACACTGGGCATGCTATCATGGAGCGGCATCAACATGTCGTGATAAAAAATTTGTCCCATTTGGGGCAGGTTCGGGTATATGCTTCTCACAAACCAGAGCTTCTCACAACAAGCATGATGGTTTCGGTAGGGAAAGTCCCACCTTTGGGGACGAAACGATATCCATTGCCTCTTATTGCTTTAAAAAAAATTCTCGTGTCAACATAGAACAACAAGAGTGTTGTGTCAATTTTTGGGATTTTTAGGGGTTCGTTTGGACATTTTTATGCATCAACTGAGTTTTCAATGCATTTGTGTGCATAATTCAAATTTGAACTACATGCACATGCTCCAGTGCATATAAATTGGTTAAAAAATCAAAATCTGTATCCTTGGGTGCATGCTTAGGTCCCATGCAAGAAAATGGGAAAGAATTTCAAACACCAGAGCACCGTTGATTGCCGGCAAAATATTGAGATGCCTGGTTTTTAAATTGTAGTAAATCCAAAACTAGTCTGATATTCATGAAACTTGGCATGCTATCATGGAATGGCTTCCGACATGCTGTGGCATTTTTCGTGTCCACTTTGAGAGAAGGCGCACTCGAATAATGACAGCCAACAAAGGCATTTTGAGAAAATAGCTGCCACTTTAATATCTCAAACGTTTGTATAATTCAAACCGTGTGTGTTCTATTAACCATTCACGTGATGCTACGTGTCTTGGTTTTAATGGCTGTAGGAGGTGCCGTGCAGACAGCTGCTTGACCTTGACTGAACGGGAGGCGTGCGAGCGCAATCCGGTGCGCGGGCTGACCGAGAGGCATGCAAGTTGTCCTCCAATGCGCAGGCTCATCGGGAAGCGTGCGAGTTGTACACCGCGCATGCTCACTCGGAAGCGAGCCCTTTGAATTCCCTGGCCGCCCGCCTTCCTCTCCATTAATGGCGCTCGAGCCGCTGTTTAATACGGGCGGCCTTACTGTTCGCCTCCCATTCCCCTCCTTCCCGCAGACCTCCACCAACGGCATGGCACAGAATGATCATCTGCCACTATTCTTCAAGTTTGGTGAAGTCGACTCCGAGTTGGAGGAGATAGAAAATAAGGAGGAATGGGGCCTCATGGACATGGCCCAGAACGAGCTGGCCGCGGCGGTTGCTGCCCCCGCTCCCGTCCCAGCTCCCATCCCCGCGCCAGCGACCATCCCCGTAGCATTGATGGGCTGGTCGCCGAGCACTATCGCAGAGCTGGAAGCCGCGGGTGATGTCTACTACGCAACCTTCTTCTTGTAGACGTTGTTGGGCCTCCAAGTGCAGAGGTTTGTAGGACAGTAGCAAATTTCCCTCAAGTGGATGACCTAAGGTTTATCAATCCGTGGGAGGCGTAGGATGAAGATGGTCTCTCTCAAACAACCCTGCAACCAAATAAAAAAGAGTCTCTTGTGTCCCCAACACACCCAATACAATGGTAAATTGTATAGGTGCACTAGTTCGGTGAAGAGATGGTGATACAAGTGCAATATGGATGGTAGATATAGGTTTTTGTAATCTGAAAATATAAAAACAGCAAGGTAACTAATGATAAAAGTGAGCGTAAACGGTATTGCAATGATAGGAAACAAGGCCTAGGGTTCATACTTTCACTAGTGCAAGCTCTCTCAACAATAATAACATAATTAGATCATATAACTATCCCTCAACATGCAACAAAGAGTCACTCCAAAGTCACTAACAGCGGAGAACAAACAAAGAGATTATGGTAGGGTACGAAACCACCTCAAAGTTATTCTTTCCGATCAATCCATTGGGCTATTCCTATAAGCGTCACAAACAGCCCTAGAGTTCGTAGTAAAATAACACCTTAAGACACACATCAACCAAAACCCTAATGTCACCTAGATACTCCAATGTCACCTCAAGTATCCGTGGGTATGATTATACGATATGCATCACACAATCTCAGATTCATCTATTCAACCAACACATAGAACCTCAAAGAGTGCCCCAAAGTTTCTACCGGAGAGTCAAGACGAAAACGTGTGCCAACCCCTATGCATAGGTTCATGGGCGGAACCCGCAAGTTGATCACCAAAACATACATCAAGTGAATCAATAGAATAACCCATTGTCACCACGGTTATCCAACGCAAGACATACATCAAGTGTTCTCAAATCATTAAAGACTCAATCCGATAAGATAACTTCAAAGGGAAAACTCAATCCATTATAAGAGAGTAGAGGGGGAGAAACATCATAATATCCAACTACAATAGCAAAGCTCGCGATACATCAAGATCGTATCATCTCAAGAACATGAGAGAGAGATATCAAACACATAGCTACTGGTACATAGCCTCAGCCCCGAGGGTGAACTACTCCCTCCTCATCATGGATAGCGCCGGGATGATGAAGATGGCCACCGGTGAGGGTTCCCCCCTCCGGCAGGGTGCCGGAACAGGGTCCCGATTGGTTTTTGGTGGCTACAGAGGCTTGCGGCGGCGGAACTCCCGATCTATTCTGTTCCCCAGAGGTTTTAGGGTATATTGGTATATATAGGAGGAAGAAATACGTCAGGGGAGCCACGAGGGGCCCACGAGGGTGGAGGGCGCGCCCCCTGCCTCATGCCTTCCTCGTTTATTCCCTGACGTGCACTCCAAGTCCCCTGGATTGCTTCTGTTCCAAAAATCACGTTCCCGCAGGTTTCATTCCGTTTGGACTCCGTTTGATATTCCTTTTCTGTGAAACACTGAAACAAGGGAAAAAACAGAAACTGACACTGGGCTCTGGGTCAATAGGTTAGTTCCAAAAATAATATAAAAGTGTATAACAAAGCCCATTAATCATCCAAAACAGAATATAATATAGCATGAAGCAATCAAAAATTATAGATACGTTGGAGACGTATCAAGCATCCCCAAGCTTAATTCCCGCTCGTCCTCGAGTAGGTAAATGATAAAAACAGAATTTTTGATGCGGAATGCTACTTGGTATAATTTTTTAATGTAACCCTCTTAATTGTGGTATGAATATTCAGATCCGAAAGATTCAAGATAAAAGTTCATATTGACATAAAAGTAATAATACTTCAAGCATACTAACTAAGCAATAATGTCCTCTCAAAATAACATGGCCAAATAAAGTTCATCCCTACAAAATCATATAGTTTATTCATGCTCCATTTTCATCACACAAGAATGCTCTCATCATGCACAACCCCGATGACAAGCCAAGCAATTGTTTCATACTTTAGTAATCTCAAACTTTTTCAACCTTCACGCAATACATGAGCGTGAGCCATGGATATAGCACTATGGGTGGAATAGAATATAATGATGGGGGTTATGTGGAGAAGACAAAAAAGGAGAAAGTCTCACATCAACACGGCTAATCAATGAGCTATGGAAATGCCCATCGATTGATGTTAATGCAAGGAGTAGGGATTGCCATGCAACGGATGCACTAGAGCTATACATGTATGAAAGCTCAACAAAAGAAACTAAGTGGGTGTGCATCCAACTTGCTTGCTCACGAAGACCTAGGGCATTTGAGGAAGCCCATTGTTGGAATATACAAGCCAAGTTCTATAATGAAAAATTCCCACTAGTATATGAAAGTGACAAAACAAGAGACTCTCTATCATGAAGATTATGGTGCTACTTTGAAGCACAAGTGTGGTAAAAAGGATAGTAACATTGTCCCTTCTCTCTTTTTCTCTCATATTTTTTTGGGGCCTTCTTTTTTCTTATGGCCTTTCTCTCTTTTTTTATTTTTATTTTATTTTTCCTCACTTGGGACAATGCTCTAGAAAATGATGATCATCACACTTCTATTTATTTACAACTCAATGATTACAACTCGATACTAGAACAAAGTATGACTTTATATGAATGCCTCCGGCGGTGTACCGGGATATGCAATGAACCAAGAGTGACATGTATGAAAGAATTATGAATGGTGGCTTTGCCACAAATACTATGTCAACTACATGATCATGCAAAGCAATATGACAATGATGAACGTGTCATAATAAACGGAACGGTGGAAAGTTGCATGGAAATATATCTCGGAATGGCTATGGAAATGCCATAATAGGTAGGTATGGTGGCTGTTTTGAGGAAGATATAAGGAGTTTTATGTGTGAAAGAGCATATCATATCACGGGGTTTGGACGCACCGGCGAAGTTTGCACCAACTCTCAATGTGAGAAAGGGCAATGCACGGTATCGAAGAGGCTAGCAATGATGGAAAGGTGAGAGTGCGTATAATCCATGGACTCAACATTAGTCATAAAGAACTCACATACTTATTGCAAAAATCTACAAGTCATCAAAAACCAAGCACTACGCGCATGCTCCTAGGGGGATAGATTGGTAGGAAAAGACCATCGCTCGTCCCCGACCGCCACTCATAAGGAGGACAATCAAAGAACACCTCATGTTTCAAATTTGTTACATAACGTTTACCATACGTGCATGCTACGGGACTTGCAAACTTGAACACAAGTATTTCTCAAATTCACAACTACTCAACTAGCACAACTTTAATATCACTACCTCCATATCTCAAAACAATCATCAAGCATCAAACATTTCTTAGTATTCAACACACTCATAAGAAAGTTTCTACTAGTCTTGAATACCTAGCATATTAGGATTAAGCAAATTACCATGATGTTTAAGACTCTCAAAATAATATAAGTGAAGCATGAGAGTTCATCTATTTCTTCAAAATAAAACCACCATTGTGCTCTAAAAGATATAAGTGAAGCACTAGAGCAAACAACAAACTACTCCAAAAGATATGAGTGAAGATCAGTGAGTAGTTGTATAATTATGTAACTATGTGAAGACTCTCTAACATTTAAGAATTTCAGATCTTGGTATTTTATTCAAACAGCAAGCAAAACAAAAGAAAATAAAATGACGCTCCAAGCAAAACACATATCATGTGGTGAATAAAAATATAGCTCCAAGTAAAGTTACCGATGAACGAAGACGAAAGAGGGGATGCCTTCCGGGGCATCCCCAAGCTTAGGCTCTTGGTTGTCCTTGAATATTACCTTGGGGTTCCTTGGGCATCCCCAAGCTTAGGCTCTTTCCACTCCTTATTCCATAGTCCATCGAATCTTTACCCAAAACTTGAAAACTTCACAACACAAAACTTAACAGAAAACTCATAAGCTCCGTTAGTATAAGAAAATAAAACACCACTTCAAAGTACTGTATTGAACTCATTCTTTATTTATATTGGTGTTAAAACTACTGTATTCCAACTTCTCTATGGTTTATAAACTATTTTACTAACCATAGACTCATCAAAATAAGCAAACAACACACGAAAAACAGAATCTGTCAAAAACAGAACAGTCTGTAGTAATCTGTATCAAACGTATACTTCTGGAACTCCAAAAATTCTAAAATAAATTGGTGGACCTGAGTAATTTGTCTAGTAATCATCTGCAAAAATAATCAACTAAATAGCACTCTCCAATAAAAAGTTTTAGCTAATCTCGTGAGCGCTAAAGTTTCTGTTTTTACAGCATGATCATAAAGACTTCACCCAAGTCTTCCCAAAGGTTCTACATGGCACAAACACTAATTAAAACACAAAACCACATCTAAAAATAAGATAGATGGATTATTTATTCCTAAACAGAACCAAAAAGCAAAAAACTAAAATAAAATTGGGTTGCCTCCCAACAAGCGCTAACGTTTAACGCCCCTAGCTAGGCATGATGATTTCAATGATGCTCGCATAAAAGATAAGAATTGAAACATAAAGAGAGCATCATGAAGAATATGACTAGCACATTTAGGTCTAACCCACTTCCTATGCATAGGGATTTTGTGAGCAAACAACTTATGGGAACACTAATCAACTAGCATAGGAAGGCAAAGCAAGCATAACTTCAAAACTTTAAGCACATAGAGAGGAAACTTGATATCATTGCAATTCCTACAAGCATATGTTCCTCCCTCATAATAATTCTCAGTAGCATCATGAATGAATTCAACAATATAACCATCACCTAAAGCATTCTTTTCATGATCTACTTGCATAGAAAATTTACTACTCTCCACATAAGCAAAATTCTTCTCATTCGGAATAGTGAGAGTATCATAAGAGACTCGAATATTATAAATTGTTTCCACATTAAATGAGTAATGTTCAGAAAAAGGGTAATCATAATCATGACAAGTTTTATAAATATAATCATCACTACTCTTTATAGCATAAGTTTCATCACAATAATCATCATAAGTAGCAACTTTGTTCTCATCATAATCAATTGAAACCTCTTCCGAAATAGTGGATTCATCACTAAATAAAGTCATGACCTCTCCAAATCCACTTTCATAATTATCACAATAAGATTCAACATCCTCCAAAATAGTGGGATCACTACTTCCTAAAGTTGACACTCTTCCAAACCCACTTTCATCAATATAATCATCATAAGTAGGAGGCATGCTATCATCATTATAAATTTGCATATCAAAACTTGGAAGACTAAAAATATCATCTTCATTAAACGTAGCATCTCCAAGCTCGGGACAAACATTAATTGCAGCAAATATATTCTCAAAAACATCATCTTCATCAAACATAGCATCCCCAAGCTTGGGCCTTTTCATATCATAAGCATAATCACTCTCATCATTAATAGTATGGATAGCACCAATAGTATAGCAATTATCATCATCATGATGAGTAATAGGAGCAACATCATTTGGGGGAGATACCTTTCTACCTTTGCTTCTTCGTCTTTTCTTTTTCTTCTTCACATCATGTGTGGGTTCAATCCTCTTTTTGGAGCTCCTTATTAATGAGATTGGTTGAATAGAAGGCTCCTCCTCGTTACCTGATTCATCATAAGAAATAATAGGAGGATATTGGGAAGTCTCTTCCCTTTCATTAGTATTCTCTTCATCCTCTATTTGTTTTCTTTTCTTTATGTAATTGGCAATATAAGGGTTTTCAATGCAATACACCGCACAATACATATAAATTTCCTCTAGATCAAAATCAAGAAATTTATCGAGATTAAATTTTGGAATACCCTCAGTTATACGTTTCATTTCTTCATAACCCAAAAGAAGACTAAGCTCTTTATGATGCTCAAGGGTAATCAAGTTATCACAATTTTTGGACACGACTTGATCATGAAACAAATAGCATTGGAGCTTTAAATGACCATGTTCATTGCAAAGTTCACAAGGATGGCGATAAATATTGAATCTTTCAGCACAAATATCTAACCTTTCTTGCAACAATTTAGTTTCTAAATGCTTATGCCTCTTGCAATATCTATCTTCCCTATTTGGTGTGTACTTGCAAACCCATTGCACTCCACAAAAATTGGCATGTTTATAGGAGACATTTTCATCATAACTAGTGCAATCATCATTAGTACTATGGATATTCAAGGAGTTCATACTAACAACATTGCAATCATGCTCATCATTCAAAGATTTAGTGCCAAACATTTTAATGCATTCTTCTTCTAACACTTTGGCACAATTTTCCTTTCCATCATACTCACGAAAGATATTAAAAAGATGAAGCGTATGAGGCAAACTGAATTCCATTTTTTATTTTCTTTTATAAACTAAACTAGTGCTAAAACAAGAAACAAAAAGATTCGATTGCAAGATCTAAAGATATACCTTCAAGCACTCACCTCCCCGGCAACGGCGCCAGAAAAGAGCTTGATGTCTACTACGCAACCTTCTTCTTGTAGACGTTGTTGGGCCTCCAAGTGCAGAGGTTTGTAGGACAGTAGCAAATTTCCCTCAAGTGGATGACCTAAGGTTTATCAATCCGTGGGAGGCGTAGGATGGAGATGGTCTCTCTCAAACAACCCTGCAACCAAATAACAAAGAGTCTCTTGTGTCCCCAACACACCCAATACAATGGTAAATTGTATAGGTCCACTAGTTCGGTGAAGAGATGGTGATACAAGTGCAATATGGATGGAAGATATAGGTTTTTGTAATCTAAAAATATAAAAACAGCAAGGTAACTAATGATAAAAGTGAGCGTAAACGGTATTGCAATGATAGGAAACAAGGTCTAGGGGTCATACTTTCACTAGTGCAAGTTTTCTCAACAATAATAACATAATTGGATCATATAACTATCCCTCAACATGCAACAAAGAGTCACTCCAAAGTCACTAACAGCGGAGAACAAACGAAGAGATTATGGTAGGGTACGAAACCACCTTAAAGTTATTCTTTCCGATCAATCCATTGGGCTATTCCTATAAGTGTCACAAACAGCCCTAGAGTTTGTAGTAAAATAACACCTTAAGACAGACATCAACCAAAACCCTAATGTCACCTAGATACTCCAATGTCACCTCAAGTATCCGTGGGTATGATTATACGATATGCATCACACAATCTCAGATTCATCTATTCAACCAACACACAAAACCTCAAAGAGTGCCCCAAAGTTTCTACCGGGGAGTCAAGACGAAAACGTGTGCCAACCCCTATGCATAGGTTCATGGGCGGAACCCGCAAGTTGATCACCAAAACATACATCAAGTGAATCAATAGAATAACCCATTGTCACCACGGTTATCCCACGCAAGACATACATCAAGTGTTCTCAAATCATTAAAGACTCAATCCGATAAGATAACTTCAAAGGGAAAACTCAATCCATTACAAGAGAGTAGAGGGGGAGAAACATCATAATATCCAACTATAATAGCAAAGCTCGCGATACATCAAGATCGTATCACCTCAAGAACACGAGAGAGAGAGAGAGATCAAACACATAGCTACTGGTACATACCCTCAGCCCCGAGAGTGAAGTACTCCCTCCGCGTCATGGAGAGTGCCGGGATGATGAAGAAGGCCACCGGTAACGGTTCCCCCCTCCGGCAGGGTGCCAGGACAGGGTCCCGATTGGTTTTTGGTGGCTACAGAGGCTTGCGGCGGCGGAACTCCCGATCTATTATGTTCCCCGAAGGTTTTAGGGTATATTGGTATATATAGGAGGAAGAAATACGTCAGGGGAGCCACAAGGGGCCCACGAGGGTGGAGGGCGCGCCCCCCTGCCTCATGCCTTCCTTGTTTATTCCCTGACGTGCACTCCAAGTCCCCTGGATTGCTTCCGTTCCAAAAATCACGTTCCCGCAGGTTTCATTCCGTTTGGACTCCGTTTGATATTCCTTTTCTGCGAAACACTGAAACAAGGGAAAAACAGAAACTGGCACTGGGCTCTGGGTCAATAGGTTAGTCCCAAAAATAATATAAAAGTGTATAACAAAGCCCCCCCCCTCATCGGCATGGGACACTGCCGTCGACCGCTACCTCTCAGCGGCGCCAGTTGCCGTCCTCCCGCGCCACGCATGTCGGTCGCGCGACGACATGATGTTTGATTTACAAGTGAAGAACATTTTGTGCTGCCTTGAAGACTTCAACAACGGCATCCCGGAGGACGACAACGACGGCGCGGCACGCCGCCTCCGCCGCCGCCGGAAATAGTTTTTTTGGGGTTTAATACTGTATCTCGAATTCTCAATCATATGAATATAAATTCGCAGTGTGACTGAATGAAAGATATGGTTTGAACGAACTTGCGTTTTTCTCTCTTAATGTACAGACTTATCAAACGATTTTCTTTTGAAAAAATGTCAATGGTTTTTAAATATAAAACACTCATCGCAAACGTTTTAGTTAGAACACCCTTATGCAAACCGACAGCTTTCCCAGGAAGCCAAGGGAAAATGTGCCGAGCAGGATTTCTGCATCCCTTCAACGCAAATGGTTGTTTTGCATGACCCGTGTGCAACCACGTATAAACAATTGGGTGAGATTTGCATATCTGTCATTTTTGGTATGTTGCCATTTGTCAAACTAGAAAGATTGACATTTGTTTATCTAGTAACATTGCCATTTGTCAACCTTGTAACAATGCGATTTGTCAAAATATGCAGCTAAAAATCACTAGCACTATCTAATTTTTGCAACTAAAATCACTAGCATTGTTCATATGGACACCACTAGCAGGCGTGAGTTGATGGACGCATATGCAAATATACCATTGATTACATACGACAAGTCATCAACCCACAATGACAACGAGGATACACGTTGGATTATAGATCATGTCCAACAAAACATTCTAGTATAGTTTTTCTCACACAACAAATAACAAAGCGATGAAATGAACTTCGGCTCAACCACTCGTCGGCGTTGGAAACGCTTGCTTTGAACCAGAAGTGATTCTCTAGGAAGGGCCAGCTACTCTCAATCTCGAGACCAACGCAGGACTGATCATCCAGACTGAAGCGGCCTATGTCAGGACCCATATTGGGATGGTAGGGAAGCATAGCAATGTCCGAGGTATAGATATAGTTGCTTCTCATAAACGGTAGTAACGTTGTGTCAACAGCAGCTGGATCGCTTTCCACCATCATTGGATAGTTTTGTCCAAGGAAGAGCGAGTTTTCTCCAAGACTTTCAATACTGAACCAGGGAGAAGGTGTTAGCGCTAGTACACTAGTATCCATCCCGAATACCCTGCAACGGATGTTGGAATAGGTCCGGAGAGTGCGACCATGCGAGACAACACCTGCTTCCTTAGTAACATCAACAGTGCCCTGTATACAGAAAAGAAGAGGTGATCCATCGGAATAAGTTGCCAGGCGCCACTGAGTATATGGGTCCTGCTTGTCTTCATGCTCGTGATCATCAGCATCGTCATCTCCCCATTGGTTATAAAAAATTTCAAGTATAGGTGGTGGAATGTTTACAGTACCTTGGAAACACAAGAAGGTTAATTAGTAAAGGGAAACTAGTTAACCCGCATGCATGTGGATGAAACAATTATAATTACGGTAGAAGACAAACGTACCGAAAGCATCAGGATTCCATGCAAAAACAGTGCCACGAGTGGTGGTTGCAAACACAAGACCCTCGTATTGAATTGCATCACAGTACTCATCCGTGTACAGAAATTAATTTTTGAGCAATATCCATCGAGGCATGGAAGTAAGGACGGCAACAAGCTTGTCGAAGATAGCAACAACTTCATAGTTCGTGTAATCCCAAGAGCGGTTGGGAACTCGACAACTTGCTATCTTCCGTAGACGACAGTCACCATGATCGTATTTGAACTCACGTAGAATACCGGTGTACTCAACCTCTGGGCAGTCGTCTGAGTTTTTGGAAGTGGAACCCGGTGACAAGTGTACACATTCACAAGTTCCCACTCGCAGTTGTACCCAATATAAACAACCCAATCTCCATTTGCGCCTGCCAAGCCTTGCCCTCAAGTGATGGCATCTCAACATCATACGTATCATTATCAAGCGGCACCAACTTGCACAAGGTGAGGCTTCCCTCGTCCCCGCGCCAGTCAGCAGGGTCACGGCGAAGAAGATACGGGAGATCAAACCGCTCCTGGACCCTTGGGTTCCTTGTAATGATGTTATTAGTTGAGTCGAGAATGGTCTTGAACGAACCTGCCATACTAGCCAAGGTGATGACGTCGCACCGATCAATGAGTTCCTCCACCACGTCATCTTTCAGATCGGGGCAAGAATAACGGGGTCGTTTCCGGCCTGTTCCCTCCATGGAAAAGATGATCAAACAATGGCAGAAGGAAGGGTGAAAGCAAATGGAGGGAGGAAGAGCGTGTGACAGCAGTTTCAAATCGAGAGGAAAAGGCGAAGAGGCGGTGGACGGTTGCCACGGTACACGAAGAGGCGCCTGGGGAGCGAACGGTTGCCACAGAGGTCACACACTGACGACAAGGGCCGAGTGAACCGCATGCGTATATCGCACACACCTTGATCTGGCTGACCGTTTCTTTTGTGTTGCCTAATCATAAACAAATCATCCGAGTGAACCGTATGTTGTATATCGCACACACATTCATCTGGCTGCCCGTTTCTTTTGTGTTGCCTAATCACAAACAGTTCATCCAAGTTAACCGTATGTTGTGTATCGCACACGCCTTAATCTGGCTGCCCGTTTCGTTTGTTCCTCCTCATCGCAAACAGTTAATTGAACTGAACCGTATGCCCTTCATCGCACACGCAACTAAAATCTGAACCGTGTTTGATGCATCCGTCATCGCAAACGTTTTATACATTTTTGACGGGTTTCATACACCACCGTTTGCGATTATTGCATCGCACACAGTTTCTCGAAGGTTCTCTGATCGTAGTGTCACGTTAGCAGTACCTGCAGTAGTGTCTATTAAAGGGTCAGAAGCCGATTGCCATCGTATTCCTAAGGTAGTCTACCGTTTCCTTTGTATTCGAGATTTCATTTTTGAAAAATCAATTTAATCACTATCTTATTCACAGATCACAAGTTTCTTGTGGCCGCACATATATGGAATCGGATCCTCTAACATCCTCAAGGGATGTCACGTAAGCTACAGTAACCGTGACATCCCTTCTTCACATCCATGTGATTAAGCCTAAAATGATTATAATTAATTTGCAAATTACAAATCTACTGTATACATTTACAAAAATTACATATAAACAAAATTATGGTGCAATAAAATTATTTTTTGATTTATTTTTGTACATGCTACAGTAAATCCACACAGTAGTTGCTACAGTAACCCTAACATCCCTTCTTCGCTTTACACACATATTTCACTCTAGCTTCATGACATCCCTTGAGAATGTTAGAGGATCCGCTTCCCACATATATAAGTGGCACTTGCCAGCCAAAAACCCATAAGCTAGCTATTGCCTTGACCTGAACCCTCATAAAGACATGCACCTAAATTTCACAAGTGAAAAGAAAGGGTGCTAGTCAGGAGCCACATGCTTCGCACTCATGGCCATGGCGAATAATTAATAGCCTTTGTTTAGTGAAACATTTTCTTCAAAAATAAAATATAATAAAAGTGATAATAAAATGATGCATATGCTTCCAACGAACCATGCTATATATAAGATGGATAGAGCAGTATAGACAGAACAACAATAGTTCTTACAAAATGAAAGAGAACAACAAAGAGGTACTTCAAAGTTTGCCATGGTTCTGATGTGGTCTTCCACCGGGAGTCAAATTGCAACTCGTGAGATTGGGAGATATTGGGAACCGCTTGTATGTGTATTGGTCATCACGACCTTCTCCATTGCCCTTGTTGCCTGCTTGATGTGAACGTCCCACTATTGTTGTTCTAAGCTAAGGTAAGTGGCCTTGGCTTGGGGAACAAACTTTTGGGACTCCGGGTACAATATGGTCGTACTGAACGGGGTCACGTAGTCTGTAGATTGAGTTCGGCTACATGCCGCCATATCAATCTTAAACTTTTTCGGAACGTGATGGATAGATACTGAGGTCATATCCCGAAGGATTCCGCCGCACGCGGTGCGCAGATATATACTACTAGCGGGTAGTGCGCGGCGGCACGCCGCGCCACAAAGAGTGATAAGCTATTTAGTTTTTTAATATTTTGTAAATCGTCTCAAAATTTTATTAATGGCAAAATAGTTCATACAAGGCCCTGTTGATTTGCTTGAGGTTTGTTGTTTTTGTGAAGTTTTTGAGATTTTGTTGTATGTTCAACATGTGTGTATCTTTGTAGTGGCGAAGAGAATAATTGCGCACTACCCAGCTTATGTTGCTCCCACCGTGATCACTGAATTAACACATGAGAGTTGGAAGTCGGCAAAACTTTAAGCACACTAACTTGTCATAGATGTTTCAGAAAACTAAATCTGCACATGATGCTGAATGGAAAAAATTATTGGAGTTGGTAGAATTGCACCCGCTGTTATCATCCACAGGACCTTGCATATTCCAGCCAACATAGAATATATTGTCAATATTATGCAAAAAAACACAACTGAATGATTAACCGAGATAAAGTACGTGTGCAACATATTCTATCCGAATTGTAAAATACTTCTATTAGTATCTAGAGAATTTCTTGCATTTATCCATCTTGTTAGTACTACGTATTTTGGACATTGGTGCTGTCATGCCAAGACCTCCATAAATGTAACAACATATTGGTTGACAAAGGTGTATCTTCATAACACCATACTCTGCCCGCCCATATCAGTAGTAGCATTATAATCTCAGCCTTGAGATTCCATTTCTGAAGATATAGAATGTCACAGGTACACAAATAATTTCAGCACCAACTGTACGATTGTGGCGCCACTGCCGTCGTCGCGGATGTGGCAGCCGCGCTCGCGAGCACCGGCGGTATCCAGGCGTCCTCTCCCTCTGTCGTCGCCTCCGAGGTGAGAGAAACCACAAAGGGTCCCGCCGACGGTGGAAGAGCGGATCGAATCGAGCTGATGCGCTGCTGTTATGGTTGCGCTTGCAGAGAGGTACCGGAGCGGCGAGCTGAAGAGGGCTCTTTTCCGAGGCTGAAGCCTACGCCTTCAAGGTATAAAATCCTTGTCGATTCGGTTCAGTAGTTGCTCAACTCGGATGCCTGAATTTGTTCCAGTTTTTGTCGATTTCTTTCTTGGGACAGAATTTAGAGTATGATGTTCTGTAGCTGTGATTTGTCCATCGATGTTGATAGCTAGTACAATTGATTGAATACATCTCCCGCCTCGCCTCCTCTGACACATACGATTCTCGGCATCTCACTCATGTTCTCGTGGTGCTGCGGGCCAACATAGGTGGAGCTGCTCATGGGGTGAGCAGACCGGCCTTGCTCCTGAATTCTGGCCGTGTTTGGGCTGGCCGGCGAAGATGGCAAATTCCGGCGCTTTGGGTGCCTCAGCTTCGGTTCCTTTGCTTTCCTTGCTGTTCTGGTGGCCGTGCGTTTCCTTGGCTTCTTCTGCATGTGTTGAGCTTTCCTGAATCCCTGACGAGTTATTGTTTTTTCTAGAATACTCAGTTCCTGGGTGGACGCTTAGTAAGCAGATAAGTGGACTTGGGCACTTGACTCGTTTCTTAATAGGAAAAATAGTGATTAAATTCTTATATTCAGGGTGACTGCCATTGTTGGTAGTGTTTTTTTATTTAAAGAAAACGATCAATTCAGATCATTCATAATATTAATAGAGTGTTGGCCCTCCCATCCTTCAAATCCCAAATTTGTTTCTTTTGGTTATATTGATTATTTGTTCCTTCTTTGGCTCTGCATAAGGAAATATGGTGAAAATAAGGGTTAACATAAGATAGTACTAAGGGGGGATCGACTATCACCACCAGGTGGCAGCAAAATGTACCGCACATCATGACAGAGAAAGGAAATCAGCTATTAACACTATATGTCTTTGTGTATAATTTGGTGGGCAAAATCACAGTTCATTATGCTAAAATGAGAAATGACACAAAACACGCTTGTAGCTGACTGTCAAGATGAGAAATGAAACTATTAGTCTCTCTATACCTTTGTAGACAGAACACTCTTCTAGCTAGTGTCTAAACTCTATACGGTTGTAGACAGAACACTCTTCTAGCTAGTGTCTAAACGGTCCTAGATAGTGCTTCCCTGCCACTACATCATCCTCGTGTTGTACGATTAACATCTACCACTACATCATCTATTTTTGGATTGAAGAAATTTAACTGCTCTATATATACTTTTCTGTCAGGTAGTCTGACTGTTTAGCATCTGTTGCTACAGTGACAGAGTTCTCTGTTTAATTAAATAGCTAACATTTTTTCTGATAGACCGCAATATTATCTCTGATGAGAATATTTGAGCGAATTGTTTCTTGTTATTATCCGAAAAAGATTGCCACCATGGCTATACAATAATAAAATGAATTTATTCGTTGCTACAGAGAGAAATGTCCAACACTACTTGTCATTTTTTGCATGTCCAGCTTTCTGGAAGATGGCATTAGGCAGTATTCTTTCCGATGGAGACCTAGATTGGCCGATCTACTTTTTTTATCAGCGACGCTACTATCTATTTCACGAGGATGCACTTGGCAGATCTGTAAGATCGCAATGTTCAGCCTGGCTTCTATCTTTGATCTGGTATGTAATAGTTTTTTCGTTGGTATAAAACTGCAAGTTATCCGTATTGTGCTGCTAAAACAAAGTTCTTGATATAAGTTACCTATAATCATCCGGCGCGGCTTATATAATATTTTGATAGTAAGACTCATGGCACAGTAGATCTAATACTTCTGTTTGGAAAAGAAGCAATAGAGAAAATTAATTTGCTAGATTTGAAAAGCACAACCCGGTATTTAGTGTGTGGTGAATTGATAGCATCATCACAAACACCATACAGATAAGAGGCTTTTTGCCTAATTAGTTAATTAACAACATAAATGAACAAATATACTGGGTGAAGTATGTGTCCATCACCCCTCTGTCTAATACTCATCGCAAGCACCAAAATAAATTATCTTAGTTCTATACAGAAATCCCAACTGATGAAGCTAGCATAACTTCCAAAAGTCGTTCTTGACAGGAAGTCCCGTACTACTAACCTGAAGAAAGAAAATCTAAAAAAGATTACTAAAATTCAGAAACAATCAATTAACCAAAAGAGAAGTTTTCTCCAACCAGATATCTTTTTCTAATTACCAACAAAGAATTAATTATGTCCTTGTTAAGCCCAACTGGCGAAACGAGGATAAATTCCAAAAGCCAGTCTTGGCAGGAACTCCTAAACCACTAACCTGAAAAAAGCATATCCATATAGAGATGAGAACCGAAAAACCCTTAGCCAAAATTAGTAGCAAAATTGTACAAGTACCTCTTTTCTAACATAATAACACAACCATCACCTTTTGGAATTGATAAATAACACATGCAAGATTTCACATTTGGAAAGGACCATTGGCTCTAACACAGGTTGATTTTGTGCATCTTAGTGTTCCAATAATAGCTGGAAAAGGTCAAACGTTGATCAATTTGTTCTATCGCTACAGAAAGTAATGTCGTTCTTCTATGATACTCAAAAACTGAAGACTTCAGTTGTGCCTATCCATAAATAATAAGTTGTAGGCCATAAATAAATGAAATGTAGTGCTTGTCATGTGAAATGGCAAGTGGAAGTTATTTATATTCAAAGCCGGGAAAAAATCCTGAGTGTTGTGGTGACTAAATTAGCTACAGGATATGACTAAGCTACCACATTAGTGTATGCCTAAAGAATACATCTGAAAAGAGAGGATGATGAAGTCAAAGTGTGACATACTAAATCCTGTGTGGATAGTATATACATACTCTTCACAGTGCAATGTACTGTATATTTAATATCATGTGTTCAGCATATTAGTACCCTATAAGGCTAACAAACCTACATTAGATTTCTATAGTAAGCAGATTTTGCGAAGCTTTTTAAGAAAGTGATAATGCCTCAATGGCTGAGCGCCCTACTTTCGGCAACCTTGTTCAAAGAATTAAAAATGAGTCATTTTACTTCTATATAGGAGAGAGCAACCTTGTTCAAAAAATAAAAATGATTCATTTTACTTTCATAGGAGAGAGAACTATCACAAAAGGAACAATACATACCTGAAAATAATGTAGTACTGCAATAATCATCAAGCTGTAGCATTTCCTCTGTATGTCAGCTACATATCATGTGTTTATTTCTTTTAACACCATGTGAAATTAAACCAAAATTACTTCCATCGAGAAAAATGCAACACAACGTCAAGGAGAGATCAAGAATAAATATACCATGGTATACTGAAGAAAAGATGCAGGTTCTAAATTCCTTGCACATTCATGCAAGGAGCTAGACGCCCAAATTTTTGTCCTCACCAGAGACCTGTACGCAATACCTGAACATTCTTCTCAGATTAAGAATCTGTACCATATGCACCAACTTTAGATCTGAAATTCTAGTACTAATAACTCATCTACCTGTACAAAGAAACCACGCAGATCAGAGGAGAGGAAAGGCAGATGCGATGCGTACCTTTGCAAGAGCGCTGCAGCGGAGGGACGGCCGTCGGGCAGATGGGAGGGGACCGGCAGCCGGGGCCGAAGCTGGGGAAGGCCAAGGGGAGCCGATTAGGATGGAGAGCAGCAGGGCAGCGAGCTATCCGCTGCCAGCTGCAGGCGTGCCACCTGGACCACGCGAAGGCCACCGCTGTTTATCCGCCTTCAGGCCAGGGGGCCGGAGCCGAGGAAGATCCATGGGAGGCAGGGAGCCGGAGCCGAGGAAGATCCATGTGAGGCGATGGTACATGGCTCTCCCGATTCATGTTGTAGCCTGTGCGCACCTCTCGGCCGGCCAGCCGGAGCGGCGACGTAGCGCGCCATGGGATCTCGGGTGGAGGGTGGAGGGCAGCATCGGGAGGAGAGATGGGCGTATTGGTGAGGAGCCGTCTGGGTGCAGCGGTGACTGGAGGGACCCACGCTACGGGGGGCCTTTTATACGCACATAGGTTGGCAGAGCCACGACACGGGATTGAGCCAGAATTTTCGGGAGAGACAGAGATAGACCGGTCAAAGCGGTGGAGGCAAACGTGGCGAGGTGCATGGCGCAGACATGCATGCCCATACGGAGACGCGTCGAAGGAAGGAAACCCAGGAAATATAGAATAGGCACGTCAGCTTGACCATGCAAACCGGCCAGTCAAAACAAATATAAAAAAACAAAGGAACTCTCTCGTACGATGGGCTGCACACGTGAAGGTAAACAAGGGCTGCACACACGTCGCTCAAAGAAACATGGTAAAAGAAAATCCAAAAAAACCAGAAAAAAGGAACCCTTACGGGCCTAGTCTTAGTATATGGGATCACGTTCCTCGAATAGCAAACTGGCTTCTCACGCCGATTTTTTTTTTTTTTTGCTGTACATTTTTGTTGTTTTGAAACCCCGAATCAGTGGGTTCTGCTGTGGAAGAGAATCGTTGATCGATTCATCTCGCCCTCGGCCGTAAGCCCATAGCTAACTAAAACCATCGCTCTGCGGCCCCGGATCAGATCCTCTGATGAACGAACTAACCGACCCTCGCGCACGCTGCATGTCTCCATGCCATTGACCGTCACGCGGCGCAGCTGTACGTAGGTGCGAGAAAGACCGACCGAGAGCAGATCGACTGATCGGTCGAGGAGCCGAGTCCTATGATCTTACAAAATCCAAGTCCTTCTTTGGGAGCCAACAAGAAGCCAATTTGTGTCATCCCTATGACATATCTTAGAATCTATATATAAGTTCAAAATTCTGCAACAATTTTACATGCTACTTCCTCCATTCCAAAATAGATGATCCAACTTTATACTAACTTTGTGTCCCTCCGTTTCAAAATAGATGATCCAACTTTATACTAACTTTAGAGTTAGTATAAAGTTGGATCATCTATTTTGAAACGGAGGGACACAAAGTTAGTATAAAGTTGGATCATCTATTTTGGAATGGAGGGAGTAGATAATTGTTTGTGCGTGAAGCACCGCAAGCAAGGTCCTTGGTTATCTGGTTATAAGATCTTTCCATCTCTGGAGACCACATAACCTGACAAAAGTAAATCAACAGACCCCTAACACTAGGGGAGGCTGCCTGCCCCCCGACCGCCGCGTCGCCTAGCTCGGGCGACACCGGGGAACCTAGCACCGCCGCCACAAAGCTCTCTTTCCCCCACTCCCCCGCATCGCCGCCACCGGAGGGGCCGCCGGCGAAGCCCGCGCGTGCCCCAGGGAGGGTGGGGCGGGGCATTTTCTCCTCTTCCACGGCGTAGCGCGCGCGGCGGCTGCATCTTCCCGGAGGCGCGGGCGCCTAGCGGGGCTGCAGGGACGGCGTTTGCGCGGGGAGCGGCTAGATCCTGGCCGTGCTTGCCAGATCTGGCTTTCTCCGCCCTCGGTGGCTGCGGCGGAGTGGCGCGCGACGCGTCGGCGAGCCGGTGCTCGGCGGCTCCATGGCGGGGCTGTTTGCGCCGGCGAGGGGCTGCGGCGGGCAGTGTGCATCGACAACGTGGTGCTTGGCGGCTCCATGGTGGAGCTGTGAGCTCTGGCGGGCATCGAGGGCTGGCATCTGGGGCGGCGGCCCCGAGAAGGTGGTTGACGTGTGACACGTGTCGACGGCTGTGGAGTTCGCGCGGGCGACGTAGCGGCCGCGGTGTGCTGGTGGTGGGAGGCTCGTCCTGCCTGTCTAGGCAGCTCGGCGACGACGGTTCTTCGGCAGGTGACAGCTCCGGCAGCTCGGGCTGTGGCGTCTGCTTTCTGCGCGGTCTTTGGACCACCAGATCTGGCCGGCGGGAGGATGCGGGGTGGCAGTCTGCCCTTCCCTGCCCGGAGGAAGTGCATCAGTCTACATGTTGGTGGTTTGCCGTGGTTGACTCGACAGCAAGTCATGGTGGTGGTCCCTGCACAGTCATGGCGTTGTGGTTGTGCATGGTTGCGCGAGTCAGTGGAGTTGCTTGCATGAGAGTGGTGGTGTCGATTGATCCGAGCGAAAGCTTGGCCGGTTCTTGCTGGCCGGCGGCCGCGGCGCCCGTGGGCATCGCTTTCTTCCTTGGAGGCGCCGTCGAGGTGATTTGGGCATCCTTCGCTCTCGGGTCAAGATCTTCGGGCGAAAGTCATGATCCTGGTTGGATCAGGCGGCGGCGTCGTCTTCAACGTCGTATTCCCTCTTGGGGGCGCCGTCTTGAAGATCTTGGTCCCATTTGTGATTCTTGCAGGCTGGATGTGCACTACATTGCGTTCTGCAGGTGCCCGACCGGCGATGAGGTGGTGTGGCATTGCGACGTGTGTGGCAACGATGATGGTGGCGAGGAGAGCCGGGTCGCGACTTGTCCTTCTGATGCCGAAGGTCCAGTGCGCCAATGGGTGTGCCTATGTTGGCTTCTGGCTGTGACAGAGAAGTCGGAGCTGCGGGCGGCGGGGCCACTGCGGCAATGATGACTCCATGAGGGCGGTTTTCAACGAGCGGTGCTCTTCAGGTGTTGCGCTGGACTAGGTCGGTGTGAGGCTTGTAACTTTCTCCTGTGATGCTCCTCGGCAAAATCGGAGCTGCCATGTCCTCGATGCTGCGGTCGACTGTTTGGCGTTGCTTTGTTGTTCGGTGCTACCTCTCAACGGTTGTGTCGTTGGTTGTGTCGTGATTTTGTTGGTGGCCAGGTCGTCCGTGTGTGCCCCTTGTGGGGTTTGTAATTTAGGTTTTCGTCCGGTTTTCCTCTAATTAACCGGACAACTCTCTTCTTCTTAATCAATGAAAATAGCAAATCTTTTGCCTTGTTTCAAAAAGTTGAACTTCAGTTTCAGATTTAGTGTTACGCACACACCTGCTGACTATTGGATGTTGGGATTCTAGATACTAGTACTTTTCATCGTAATATTGATGTCAATTTTATCCGTTTTATTTTGTACACATTTCTTGGGACCAGGGCTCTCTTATCATCAAACTATGATGGAACAACGCCACATGGTAGCAAGCACGATGATTCGACTAAAATTTACATGGGCACTATCACTGTGTGTACAAAGCCATTTGTCAAATATCTATATGGTGATTTTGTGCATTTTAACATACATCAGGGGCATCAAGTACATACGTGCCTCAAGCCAGAAATGGCGCTCGCAAGTGATATTCATGTCATGAGGTTTTTAACATGGTCCCTCTTAACTCCTTTTTTTTCAGATGAAAGGTAAGAGTATATAATAAATCTGAGTCATTGATTTCATTAAGTAATGGGTCTGATTAATCTTATCTTATCTTTCATGTGAAAAGAGAGGGTAAGAGGGATAATGTTAAAATCGTTCGTCATGTCATAACTTACAAAACGAACTTGTCGAACGGAAATGGGACTCACAACGGAGACAATGTAGGACCATATGTATGTCATTGTAAGTAAGATCCACATAACATTACAGCTTCAACCAACTAATGTTGACAGTTTACACTAAGCAACGTGGCTCCCGATCCACATTTGTTCGATGAGTACTCTCTATCCTACCCTTTCATTTGTTTTGTTTTGTTTTACAAACCATGCAGACAAACTGTATGTAAACTTTATAGAGAAGGAAAGGGTCATTGTCGTCTTTCAGATCGGACAATGACGGCACTGCGATGTCGCAGCGGCGCCGTTTCTCTCTTGGGAGCATCATTTATGGAGCAGCGCTGGATGATAGAGGCAAAAGGTGGAGCGGCTTCGTCTTGCACGGAGCTTTGATGAAGATGTCAAGTCATGCCTGACCGAGAGGTGCTACGTTGTGTCATGCCTATTCAGCAGGTGCTATGCACGACATATCGTTCTGGTACTTCAAGCTATATCGGCTGGTGGTACTTGGCCGCATGGTGATGCGGTGTACCGGCGGCGACTACGACGTGCTCAGCAGTTTGCATGCAGGAAGGTGGTGTTTTTTAGCGCCGTGATGGCGTCGACGGAGGGGCGGACTGGCAAGGATGATGAGGATCTCTTTTCTAAAGATGGGTCAGCGGTTCGATGATGATGGCGACCTCTAAAACGTTGCATATGGTGTACGCTTTGGATTTGCTGCACCGGCTATAGGTCCCGATAGTTATGCGGATCGATCGGCGACGACACCGGTTTTACATATGGAGAATGAGAGCACTACACATTATCGAGTTTGTAGGTGTGAGTGGTGGCTTCAGGTGGCTTGATGTATGTTCTCATCAGATCTTTGTTGAACAATAAATAAAGATGGTTGTATGCATTGATTGATACAGAGGCCGGGGGTTTTAACCTCTTTTTCCACACAAAAAACAATCCTCAACCTAAACGATAACAAGCAACAAGTGACCTGAACTTTAGATCCATCCCAGCCAGTACCCAGCATCGACCTTGAGTTGGTTGACGACCTGAATGATGGGAGTAACCTTATTCTCGAAGACTCCGTTTAAAAAAAAAAACCTTATTCTCGAAGACCTGGGCGTTTCTCTCCCCCCAGATAGCCCAAACCCCAAGCACGCATAAGCAATCCAGTCTCTTCCTATCTCTGCCATGGCAGGCATCTCAAGCAGAAGCTCACCAAGATGAGAATTCCTGATCCAGGGAAGGAGCCACATGCACATCACTCCACTGCAGAATGGAGATCCACGTAATATTGGTCACGACACAGCCCATAAAAAGATGATCGCAGTCCTCTGGTCTGAGATTACACATGACACAGACCTTGTTATGTTGTGGTCATTTGTTTTGTTTTAACTCATGAAACTCTGAATCAGAGTCTATGTTAGCGAACCAAGGCAACTAAGTGCAATATTATTTTTCATATGTGCAAGATGATTTGATTCTTTTAATGGAAGAGAAAATTTTTTTGGCTGTGTACACTTATGTCCAATTAATCATCATGTGTTTCTGCTAGATAATAAAGCTTGCTACGAGTAATGTTCCATTTGCAATGCAAGTAATATGATGCACTACCACTCTAACCTTTTATATGATTATGAAATCTGTATTGCCCTTGCACCCAAAGCTTCATAAAGAGAAGCACCTAAATTTCACAAGAGATATAAAGTGTTGGTAGTAATAAACCACATGCTTCTTGCTGATGGCCATGATCAATAATTAATATCTGGAACAATGTAGTAAAAGAAACAATGGTACAATGCATCTGCTTCAAGCCAACCCATGTTATAAAAGAAGGATAGAGTAGTATAGACCAAACATGTTACTACCACCTATAGTTCTTGCAATGTGGAAAAAGGAAGGAAGAGAGACAAAGCAGGTTGAGTGTCATGGTTCAGATCTGGCTTTTGGATGAGAGCGAAACTGCAACTTGTGGGATTGGGAGACATGGGGAACTTCTTGCGTGCATATTGATCATGGCTACTTTCTCCTTTGTTATTGTTGTTCACAGGTTTTGAAGTTGGATCAACTCTCTAGCTGAGGCTGAGTAGTCTTTGGGTTGAAGAACACATTCCAGGGACTAGCTACAGAGGCTTTAACTCTGGGCCACATTGTCTAGTCTGATATATGCGCCAAATGTTCAACTTAGGACTTACTCTGATCAGACATCAAATGTTTTATCTCCATCAATGCCGATCACCTCTAAAGAAAAGCATCGAAGGTGTAAGGAAGGTTGGTCCTCACATGTTAGCGGCATAGGTTGATAATATAGACTGCCTTTTGCCTACAGACGAATGCTGTATTTTTATTTCAATACAAAGTTTCATGATTATTGTGTTGCCAAAATCAACTCAGTCCAATTTCTATTAGAAATGCAATGCCAAATGAAAATTGCTCACCAGACAAATTAAACGAGTTGAAGGATATGTACAAAACAATTCTCTCAATCCTTTTTCTACAAAAAAAAATCATTTAATCCTAATATGATAGCGAAATTTACATGTAATAAAAATGAGAACTAATAGTTAATTATTTTGTGGTGCCCATGTTGAACGCCTATGGAATATTCTCACACTGCCACATTAATTTCCATTCACTCGTTTCTCTGCCTCACTTTTACTGGAACTATTCTTTGCATCATTTATATGAGGACCAACAGATTGAACTATAGATCACGGTTGTGGGGAATTTCTCTTTGGTAAACTGGCAACGATGTTTTTTTTGTGAATGGCAACGAGGTTAATAAGAAAATGTGGAATCGGATTATTTTGGGCGAGGAAATGAGACAAAAGAGCTAGAGCCGTACTCTCAGTGGAACCGACAATTCCTGTTTTGCTTGAGTTAACCCATGGTCCCACAAAACAAACTGTGACACTAGCATAGGGGGCTTGCTTTGCTAACACGTTGGATATTTTGACTAGACAGGAGCATGTGCTCCCGGGAGCCAAATTGAATTTCTGATTACACATTCTTTTTGTTCTTCCACCCACGATCTCCACCATATAAATCAAAGATTGTCACCTCTGCCAATGTTATGTATGGCTCATAATCCACCCCTTTCATCCCCACCCGCAAACGTTTTGAATCTACCCCTACCCCTACGGCCTACCCCTCCCTCTCCCCCCCCCCCCCTCTCTCTCTCTCTCTCTACTGTGGAGGCAGACACGGCCTGACACGCCGTATCACACAGCCTCAAGGCTTTAGAGGGATGTTATTGTCATATAATTAGTTCTCGGAGTTTCTATTTTATTTTCTTGCTTTGAGAGAAAATAAGTCATCATATATACCATCATATCTCATTGGAATTTAACTTAGACATCATACGAGATAAAAATACCAAAACCGCAGTTTGAAAACAGAAAAGGAAACTATCAGATGACCCGTCAACTCTAAATTGTTAGCAAAGGGATACTTCCAAGAGTTCATGTATTTTACTATGCTGACCAAATGAAACCTTCAAGATGCCTGCAGCCGCTCCTTGATATCATACCCCTGCAGCTGAAACACAAGACAAAAAGAACTTAAATTAGTTTTATAGGTACTTCTATGGTTTTTCTTCCACAAAAGGCAGGAGCTTTGTCAATCAGTATAAGGTGACAATACTAATGTGCAAAAAAGGATCAAGGACCAGCATGAGAGATGAAGTGAAAACGAGCGACCCAAAAAATACCCTAAGCAATAGAGCGCAGTGATCAAGGACCAGGGTGCTGGGGGAGTGAAAACAAGTGACGCCAAAAACAACACACCCTAAACCACGCTGTGTGCAACCACATTGCATATGACTAAAAAGAGCAAATTGGCATCAGTTATACAACAAATGATGCATAAAGATATACCCGAAGAATGGTTAGTAAAAATATTACTCAAACTGAAGGAATATTACTGATCAACATCACTGAACAGAATTACATGATTTTGAAGCCGAGAGGGATGGAGGAAACCTACTGAAGGAATATTACTGTTCAAAGTTGATGCTGCTTATGATAGGGATTGATGCTCTGGAAGAACAGGGGTGGTGATTAAAGATTGTCACGGAGATTGTATTGCAAGTTGTCAGAGATATCTTATGCATGTAGTACACGCAGCAATGGCAGAAGCATATCACTACTGGAATCTGGTAATTTGTCGTCTGCCACCTCTTTGCCATCCGCTTCCACATAGCGGACGGCAAAGAATGTGCAGATGACAAAAAGTCTATTTGCCGTCCGCTGTTTCTTTGCCGTCAGCCAGCTGACGGCTGACGGCAAAGAGCTAGAAGGCAGACGGCAAAGGGCCAGGTGGGCCCCACAGGGCACGGCGTGGCTAGGTCAGCTTCTTTGCCGTCTGCCAGGTCTTTGCCGTCTGCCTTCTGGACCTTTGCCGTCCGCTGGCAGATGGTAAAGAAATGGCCCAGCTAACGGCCGTCTCCCCCCTCCTATGCTCGCTCTCTGTCTCTCCGGCCCCACCCCCCTCTCTCCCCTCTCTCCCAACTCAACCGCGCTCGCGCCCCCAACTCAACCGCGTCCGCAACGCCGCCGTCGAACACCGCCGCCGCCTGGACGCTGCCGCCACCCCACCCCGCCGCAGCACCACCCCGCCGCCCCAGAGCCCTGCGGCCCCGTCGCCACCACCGCCCGGCGCCCCCTCCGCCCGGCCAGCGCCGCCCCGCCGCCGCCCCTCACGTTGCCGCCGCCCCACCCCGTCGCAGCACCACCCCGCCGCACCGGAGCCCTGCGGCCTCGTCGCCACCACCGCCCGGCGCCCCCTCCGCCCGGCCAGCGCTACCCCCCCGCCGCCCCGAAGCCCTGCGGCCCCGTCGCCACCACCGCTCGGTGCCCCCTCCGCCCGTCCAGCGCCCCTCCGACGCCGAGCAACCCCGCCGCCCGGCGCCCTTGGGCCTGCCGCAGGTGAGCCCCGGCCGCACCCCTCTTTTCCTATTTTTTTTGTTTTTTCTGTTTTTTAGTTTAGATTACTTTTAGTTTTGTTTTAGATTTAGTTTAGTTTAGATTACTGTTAGTTTGGTTCTATATTTAGTTTAGTTTAGATTACTTTTAGTTTGGTCTTAGGTTTAGTTTAGTTTTAGGTTTATGTTTAGTCATGAAAAAAACTAAGAATAATTAGAAGAAGAGGAGGAGAAGAAGAATAGCTAGGTTTAGGTGTAGTTTTTTCCTGTTTTGTTTTAGGTTAATTAGTGCTAGGTTTAAGAAGAAGAAGAAGAAGAAGAAGAAGAGGAGGAGGAGGAGGAGAAGAAAGAAGAAGAAAAAGAAGAAGAAGAAGAAGAAGAAGAAGAAGAAGAAAGAGAAGAGGAGGAGGAGGAGAAGAAGAAGAAGAAGAAGAAGAAAGAGGAGAGGAGGAGAAGAATAAGAAGAGAAGAAGAAAAGGAAAAAGAGACCCCGACCCCCGACACTCGACACCCCGACACCTCGGCACGACACCCCGACACCGACCCCCGACCCCCGACACCCTGACACCACACCCCGACCCCGACCCTCGACCAACCGACACCCTGACACCACACCCCGACCCACACCCCGACCCCGACACCCTGACACCACACCCCGACCCCATATATATTTGTGTTGATCGGGTGTATTTTTATTATGTTCATGATTATGATACACTTAAATTTTTATTATGTGTCACCAGGGAGAGCAGGAGGCCGCGTGTATGGTTGTCGAAAACGAGTGCAAGCGCCTACTTCAGAACTTAAGGCACGAGGCTCGGGTGCAGGCCATTCGAGACTACTACGCCTCGAAGGGTATTAGGAGGGGCAAGCAGAAGTGTCGCGGCAAGTTTCTGAGTAAGGAGAAGTACATGCAGGTAATTACCTATTCTTAAGGCCTTGAACTTAGTTTTCTTGATTTGATTCGTAGGCGTAGCGCTGAAATTTCTCTTGACTCACTTAGGTGCCCCCGAGATGGTGTGTGGATAAGATGGACTGTTGGGAGGCGTTGGTGGATGCGTGGTGCTCTGCCCAATGGAAAGTCGAACACCAAAGGGCCAAGGATAAGCGCGACCAAATGGAAGGTGTGCCATACCATCAAGGGAGCTCCAACCTGTTTGAGTACGGGGATAACTGGGTATGTGGTTTGCTACATGATTTATGCAATTCATTCTTCATGCTAGATAGTTCATTTATGACATATTTAGCTCTAAAATGACATAATAACCTTAGATAGCTCTATAAAATGACTTAATATGCTTTAGTCAGTTAAAAAATGGCATAACTACCTTCGATAGCTCAATAACGACCTAAACTAATCTTAGCTAGTTCATTCATGACATAATTAGCTCTAAAATGACATAATAACCTTAGATAGCTCTATAGAATGCCTAAATATGCTATAGTTAGCTCTAAAATGACACAGTAACCTTGGATAGCTCAATAATGACATAATTAGCATACTTTGGTCAAAAATGGCATAATAATCTTGGTTACCTCGAAAATGACCTAAACTTAGCTTAGTTTCCTCGAAAATGACATAATAACCTTTCTTAGCTCCAAAATGACCTATTTGTTGGGGAACGTAGTAATTTCAAAAAAATTCCTACGCACACGCAAGATCATGGTGATGCATAGCAACGAGAGGGGAGAGTGTTGTCCACGTACCCTCGTAGACCGACAGCGGAAGCGTTATCACAACGCGGTTGATGTAGTCGTATGTCTTCACGATCCGACCGATCAAGTACCGAACGCACGGCACCTCCGAGTTCTACACACGTTCAGCTCGATGACGTCCCTCGAACTCCGATCCAGCCGAGTGTTGAGGGAGAGTTTCGTCAGCACGACGGCGTGGTGACGATGATGATGTTCCACCGACGCAGGGCTTCGCCTAAGCTCCGCAACGGTATTATCGAGGTGTAATATGGTGGAAGGGGGCACCGCACACGGCTAAGAGATCTCAAGGATCAATTGTTGTGTCCATGGGGTGCCCCCTGCCCCCGTATATAAAGGAGCAAGGGAGGAGGAGGCCGGCCCTAGGAGGGGGCGCACCAAGTGTGGAGTCCTACTAGGACTCCCTAGTCCTAGTAGGATTCCACCTCCCATATGGAATAGGAAAAGAGGAAGGGAAAAAGAGAAGGAAGGAAGGGGGCGCCCCCCTTCCCTAGTCCAATTCGGACCAGACCAAGGGGAGGGGTGCGGCCACCCTTGAGGCCCTTTTCCTTCTTTCCCGTATGGCCCAATACGTATTCCCGTAACTCTCCGGTACTCCGAAAAATACCCGAATCACTCGGAACCTTTCCGAAGTCCGAATATAGTCGTCCAATATATCGAACTTTACGTCTCGACCATTTCAAGACTCCTCGTCATATCCCCGATCTCATCCGGGACTCCGAACTCCTTCGGTACATCAAAACTCAATAAAACTGTCATCGTAACGTTAAGCGTGCGGACCCTACGGGTTCGAGAACTATGTAGACATGACCGAGACACGTCTCCGGTCAATAACCAATAGCGGGACCTGGATGCCCATATTGGCTCCCACATATTCTACGAAGATCTTTATCGGTCAGACCGCATAACAACATACGTTGTTCCCTTTGTCACCGGTATGTTACTTGCCCGAGATTTGATCGTCGGTATCTCGATACCTAGTTCAATCTCGTTACTGGCAAGTCTCTTTACTCGTTCCGTAATACATCATCCCGCAACTAACTCATTAGTCACAATGCTTGCGCTTATAGTGATGTGCATTACCGAGTGGGCCCAGAGATACCTCTCCGACAATCGGAGTGACAAATCCTAATCTCGAAATACGCCAACCCAACAAGTACCTTTGGAGACACCTGTAGAGCACCTTTATAATCACCCATTTACGTTGTGACGTTTGGTAGCACACAAAGTGTTCCTCCGGTAAACGGGAGTTGCATAATCTCATAGTCATAGGAACATGTATAAGTCATGAAGGAAGCAATAGCAACATACTAAACGATCGGGTGCTAAGCTAACGAAATGGGTCAAGTCAATCACGTCATTCTCCTAATGAGGTGATCCCGTTAATCAAATGACAACTCATGTCTATGGCTAGGAAACATAACCATCTTTGATTAACGAGCTAGTCAAGTAGAGGCATACTAGTGACACTCTGTTTGTCTATGTATTCACACATGTATTACGTTTCCGGTTAATACAATTCTAGCATGAATAATAAACATTTATCATGATATAAGGAAATATATAATACTTTATTATTGCCTCTAGGGCATATTTCCTTCACTATTTACATAGCAATATCATTCTTCACGCTAGCTTGAGCCCTTAACTAATATTTTGTTCCTCTCTCTCTCAAGCGCACCACCACAAGAAGCCTGTGCCAGGTCTGTTCGACCTCTATGGCATGGCCCATATGGCCCCGTACAAGAAGGCCAAGCCATTCACGGAGTCTGACCTAGATGATCCAGAGAGCTTCACCAACAAGACCTCCCACCACAAGCTTGTGAAGTACAGACACGAGGGGAAGGCGAGGAAAGGGGAGGACTTTAACCCGAGCCAGGATCCTTTTGATACAGAGCTGGTGATGATATCTGGTGGCGGGAGGTCCCATGGCTCTCTAGCCATTGGTGATAGACTGATACGTTGTCCTAAGACTCTCCCGCAGATCAAGAAGCGCCTGAGTAGCTCTAATCCTGAGATAACGCCTCGTGCACGGCCCGCGGAGATCGCCATGGCGGTTAGTTATACGGACTCTCTCACCTTTCCTCCATTACATTGTGTGTGCGTCCGTCGATGATTACAATGCTAACGAGGAGTGGTGTGTTGCAGGCTATTGTTGAGAAAGAGAGATTGAAGACGAAGGAGCTTGTGGAGGAGGCAAAAAGGAAGGCACAAAGGGAGGCGGCGGAGAGGGAGATGGAGGAGAGGACGGCTAAGCTGTTGGAGGAGGAGAGGAACCGAACGACAGCGCTAACCGGGCCCTATACGAGCTCATCGTGGTACGTTTCTCGTGCATATTAGCCCAATCACTACGGGAAACAGCTAATTTGCCGTCAGGGGATGTCTTTGCCGTCAGCTTTTCGTCGGGCAGACGGCAAAGAAAGGGTTTGCCATCATCAACAGACGGCAAAGAAAACCTAACGGCAAAATAGACTTTGTCGTCTGCAAAAAAAAAGAGACGGCAAAGTGCACTTTGCCGTCTGCTAACAAAAACATAGACGGCAAATATTCTTTGCCGTCTGTATTTGTTTTGGCACACGGCAAAGAATCTTTGCCGTCTGTGTTTGTTTCGGTAGACGGCAAAGTGAGCTCTTTGCCGTCTGTCTTTTTTTTCAGACGGCAACGAGAAAGCACACCACACGGATCGATGACTTGGCAAAATCTGAGACGCACAACCCACAACCATCGGACGCACGCCCGCACCCACCCACTAACCCACAACGCATGCGCCCCCACGACCCTACCCGCCCACACCCACGACTGTACCTGCCACCACCCACGACTCCCATCTCGTCTCTCCTTCTCCCCCGAGCACCCTCTCTCTCGTATGCATCTCTCCCTCTCTCTCAGTCTCTCGTACGCACCCTCTCTCCCGATCTAGAGCACCCCGGTGCCGTTGAATCGACATCCACCCGCTTCGCCCCCAGCGCCGGCGGCCCCGGCCCCGCGCCCCTGCAGGTCTCCTCGCCCCGGAGCCCCCGCACGCAGGCGTCTGCGCCCCGTCGCCCCCCGGCGCCGCCGGGCCCGGCCCTGGCTCCGCCGCCCCCGCACGCAGGCGTCTGCGCCCCATCGCCCCGCGGCGCCGCCGGGCCCAGCCCTGGCTCCGTCGCCCCCGCAGGCCTCCACCGTCCCCGGACCATTTGATTCGCTTCTACAGGCCTCCGCCACCCCCTGCCCCGCCCGTCCCCCGCGGCCCCGCCCATCGCCTCGCTGGACCCGACCTCGTCCCCGGCCGGCCCCGCGCGTGGCGCATCGTGCCTCAACGGCCTCCGCAGCCCGTGCTGCACCGGCCACCACTGGCCGCTCCGTGCCGCGCCGGCCACCCACTGCTGGCCGCGCCGGCAATGGCGTGGCTCTGCCGTGCCGCGCGGGCACCCGCTGCAATATGTTTTTTTGTTTGACCCCCTCTGTAATCTCTCTGTAATGAAACCTTTTTATTGCATATACATAAAGATGATTGTAATAAGACTACTAAACCACAGCATAAACGAACGAATATTAGAAAAAAAAACCTCGCATGTGAGGATTTTGTCTAAGCGTTTGACCATCTGGCATCTGCAATTGGTCTGTTTGTACAGTTTTTTAAAAATAAAAAATATGCTTTGCCGTCTGTGATCTTCCTGGCTCACGGCAAAGATGCATTTTTGGCTGACGGCAAAGACGATTTTCTTCTCCGTCTGTTATTTTTTCGGCTGATGGCAAAGACAGACTGGCTGACGGCAAAATCTTTGTCGTCTGCCCCATAAAAAGCTGACGGCAAAGTGCTCTTTGCCGACTTAGCTTTGCCGTCTGACTTTGCCGTCAGCTTGCAGACGGCAA
This sequence comes from Triticum aestivum, assembly GCF_018294505.1. NCBI lineage: Eukaryota > Viridiplantae > Streptophyta > Magnoliopsida > Poales > Poaceae > Triticum > Triticum aestivum. The sequence goes on along the minus strand of NC_057814.1, from coordinate 106,571,753 downwards.
ACTCTTTGCCGTCTGTTTTTTGGTCTTTGCCATCTGTAGGGCACAGACGGCAAATTATCTGATTCCTGTAGTGAATCATGCACGTAATGTTCGCATTACTATCTAATATGACTGACTCGTGAGAACCAAATGTGCAGACCATGTGCGAGAAAAACGGCCAGGCCCCTCCGCCGATGCCCCAGATTGCTCCGGCGACCACGGTGAGTTTGATTTGAATGGTCGTTGCTTACTACTATTCACATTTCAGTTTGCGAACTTGCTAACGAGACATTATTGGAAATGATCTTTGGTGCAGCATGGCTCCTGACAAGCATCGACCACTCCTTCTGCCAATGCCGGAACCCCGACCGGTCCTTCACATCCGTCTGGCACTGGCGCAGCCCCGACCATTCCTACACCTCCGTGATAACGGTATTTTTCTTCTTATTTAGCGTGTTTCGTCCATTTATGACATAATTTAGCCTATTTAGTCCACAAATGACATAATAAGATGAAGAAAATCAAGGAAGAGGAAGGAAAGAAGGAATAGGAAGAAAAGAAGAAGAAGAAGTTCTTCTTCTTCTTCTTCTAGTTTTCTTCTTCTTCTTCTTCTCCAAAATGAAGTTAGCTCTAAGTTATATCAAAAATGGCATAATATGCTTAGTTAGGTCAAAAATGGCATAATTAGCCAGGTAAGCTCAAAATGGCATTTTTCTTCTTATTTAGTCCATTTTTGACATAATTTAGCCTATTTAGTCCACAAATGACATAATAATATGAAGAAAATCAAGGAAGAGGAAGAAAAGAAGGAATAGGAAGGAAATAAGAAGAAGAAGAAGAAGAAGAAGAAGAAGAAGAAGAATAAGAAGAAGAAGAAGAAGAAGAAGAAGAAGAAGAAGAAGAAGAACAAGAACAAGAAGTTCTTCTTCTTCTTCTCCAAAATGAAGTTAGCTCTAATTAAGTTATATCTCATAATATGCTTAGTTAGGTCAAAAATGGCATAATTAGCTAGGTAAGCTCAAAAATGGCATTTTTCTTCTTATTTAGCCTATTTAGTCCATTTTTGACATCATTTAGCCTATTTAGTCCACAAATGACATAATAAGATGAAGAAAATCAAGGAAGAGGAAGAAAAGAAGGAATAGGAAGAAGAAGAAGAAGAAAAGAAGAAGAAGAAGAAGAAGAAGAAGAAGAAGAAGAAGAAGAAGAAGAAGAAGAAGAAGAAGAAGAAGAAGAAGAAGAAGAAGAAGAAGAAGAAAAAGAAGAAGAATTCTTCTTCTTCTTCTAGTTTTCTTCTTCTTCTTCTTCTTCTCCAAAATGAAGTTAGCTCTAATTAAGTTATATCTCATAATATGCTTAGTTAGGTCAAAAATGGCATAATTAGCTAGGTAAGCTCAAAAATGGCATTTTTCTTCTTGTTAAGCCTATTTAGTCCATTTATGACATAATTTAGCCTATTTAGTCCACAAATGACATAATAAGATGAAGAAAATCAAGGAAGAGGAAGGAAAGAAGGAATAGGAAGAAAAGAAGAAGAAGAAGTTCTTCTTCTTCTTCTTCTAGTTTTCTTCTTCTTCTTCTTCTCCAAAATGAAGTTAGCTCTAAGTTATATCAAAAATGGCATAATATGCTTAGTTAGGTCAAAAATGGCATAATTAGCCAGGTAAGCTCAAAAATGGCATTTTTCTTCTTATTTAGTCCATTTTTGACATAATTTAGCCTATTTAGTCCACAAATGACATAATAATATGAAGAAAATCAAGGAAGAGGAAGAAAAGAAGGAATAGGAAGGAAATAAGAAGAAGAAGAAGAAGAAGAAGAAGAAGAAGAAGAATAAGAAGAAGAAGAAGAAGAAGAAGAAGAAGAAGAAGAAGAACAAGAACAAGAAGTTCTTCTTCTTCTTCTCCAAAATGAAGTTAGCTCTAATTAAGTTATATCTCATAATATGCTTAGTTAGGTCAAAAATGGCATAATTAGCTAGGTAAGCTCAAAAATGGCATTTTTCTTCTTATTTAGCCTATTTAGTCCATTTTTGACATCATTTAGCCTATTTAGTCCACAAATGACATAATAAGATGAAGAAAATCAAGGAAGAGGAAGAAAAGAAGGAATAGGAAGAAGAAGAAGAAGAAAAGAAGAAGAAGAAGAAGAAGAAGAAGAAGAAGAAGAAGAAGAAGAAGAAGAAGAAGAAAAGAAGAAGAAGAAGAAGAAGAAGAAGAAGAAGAAGAAAAAGAAGAAGAATTCTTCTTCTTCTTCTAGTTTTCTTCTTCTTCTTCTTCTTCTCCAAAATGAAGTTAGCTCTAATTAAGTTATATCTCATAATATGCTTAGTTAGGTCAAAAATGGCATAATTAGCTAGGTAAGCTCAAAAATGGCATTTTTCTTCTTGTTAAGCCTATTTAGTCCATTTATGACATAATTTAGCCTATTTAGTCCACAAATGACATAATAAGATGAAGAAAATCAAGGAAGAGGAAGAAAAGAAGGAATAGGAAGAAGAAGAAGAAGAAGAAGAAGAAGAAGAAGAAGACTAGAAGAAGAATAGTTCTTCTTCTAGTCTTCTTCTTCTTCTTCTTCTTCTTCTAGTTTTCTTCTTCTTCTCCAAAATGAAGTTAGCTCTAAGTTATATCAAAAATGGCATAATATGCTTAGTTCACTCAAAAATGGCACAATTAGCTAGGTTAACTCCATTTTACCTAAGTATGCTTACTTCTTTTTCTTCTGATTCTAGTCTTTTTCTTCTAACTTTCTTGTTTCCCATTTTGCAGATTTAATTCATTATATGGAAGCTTGCATGGATGGAGTCTTGTTTCCCTTTTCTTTTTTCGTTTGTATCGATGAAACATGTGGAACTTGTTATATGGATGCATGGAACAATGTGTTGGATGAACATTGTGATGTTATTGTAATATGTATGGATGGAACTCTGTTTCTTATTATGTATGTATGTTGTCATGGATGGAGCTATGTGTTGGATACATCATATGTCTGCTGTGCATGTAAAAAAAATGTATATCTGTGTGTGAATTCCTGTGAAATTAAATGGATTCAAATAAAAATAGGGGAAATGTAGCATTTTTTACGTCCGCTAGCAGACGGCAAAGAGGACACGTGGCAGCTACCTGTAAAACCTGGGAACACTGGCTGCCTATTTGGTCACTTTGTCGTCTGCCAGCATACGGCAAAGATTCAAATCACGTTGCCGTCCAGCGGACGGCATAGCTAGCCACGTGGCAGCTTCCCAGTGCTGCCTAGCTGGGCTCTTTGTCGTCTGTCAGCGGACGGCAAAGAGCTTTGACTCTTTGCCGTCCGCTGGCAGACGGCAAAGAGCGTCGTTAACCCCCTAACGGCTGTCACGCCACCGCACTGCCGTCCGCTGTCTTTGCCGTCTGCTGGCCACGGATGGCGGACGGCGTAATCCTTTGCTGGCACGTGTTCATCCGGAAAGTTTGCCATCCGCTGGCGGACGGCAAAGAATTTTGCCGTCCGTGATCTATGCCTTGACGGCAAAGAAGCTGATTCCAGTAGTGTATGCATTCAGAGGGATTGCTGCTAGCACAAAGGTCCGAACAGCCTGCACGCAAGTGGTTGAAACAATGCAAGATGGTGGCTTCTCGGCAACAGCATATCATCAGCGATATATGGAGAATGCAACAACATCTTGATAGGTTTTCATAGGGTTCTGGTAGAACATCGTAATCGGGAGGCCAATGTCGTAGCACACAAGCTAGCAAGAAGTGCTTTTATTACTCATAATTCTTGTATCTGGGACGATGACCCCCCCCCCCCCCCCCCCCGGTTTTATCCTTGAATCGCTTGTGAACAATGTAACTATTTTTTCAAATCAATAAAGCTAGCCAAATGACATTCCCTCAAAAAAAAAAGGACCAGGGTGCTGGGGAAGTTGAAACAAGGGCCGCCAAAGAAACACCCTAAGCCACGTTGTGTGCACCCACATTGCATATATGGGTAAAAAACTAAAAAAGGGAAATACTATCAGTTGTACAACAAAAGGGTGCCATAAAGTTATGGGCGACGGGTGTTGCTGATCCTGAGCCGAGAATGGTCTGATTCCCTAGTGTCGGGTTGCTGCTGGAAGGTGCTGCTGTGTTGGCTGCAGCATTGGATGTCCTTTGGTCTCATTTCGGTGCTGCTTTTTCAGTTAGGGTTCATGGTCTATTATCATGGAACTTGTTATTCTCTCCTGAACTGTTAGACTAGGTGGTATCAGGTTTTGTCCCGTGGTAGCTGTTTCGATTCCGAGCAGCTTCAGCGGGTTTCCTGATAGTGCCCCCAGCTCGCTCCCTTCTTTCCTAGTTTCCTAGTTCTTGGTTATCTGCTGTTGCGAGGGTGTTGCTTTTGGTTGTATATAAATAGACTGATCTGGAGGTTGCTATCTTTCCGTTGAGAAATTAATGGAAACGGGGATGCCCGGTTGGAAAAAATATATACATGAAGAAAGGTTAGTAAGAATATTCCAAGCAGCATGGATTGCGTGATAGGAGTAAGAAGATTCCGAGTTTGAGAATATGAGATTCCCAGTGCCACACCTGTGCACATTAAACACATGGAAAATCAATCTCCATGGTGTCAAATCATGTAACACAAGTTACACAACATACATATGGCCGCACAATTGTTTGTGATTTGTTTGGTTTCAGCATGCTGCAGTTTTTGTGCAGTATCCTGCCAAGTTACTGGTAATGCAGTCCCTTACCAAGCACAAAAAGTTGGGGAAACTCCCCTGGTGTAAGATGAGTAAAGGCAAACACCACAGCTGTGCAGATACTAGGGTAGAAAACCTGATTAAACAAATTATATATTTTTTTCGATAAAGGGCATTTTTATTGACTCAAAATGTAGCATCAAGCGGATACAAAACATAATGAACATCACCCGGCCTCTGCATAACTAAGATGCACATAGCCAAACAAAAACAAATTGAAAGAATATAAAAAAGGCGACATATCAGCAATAGTAGGATCATATATGACCGACAGTCCGCCTATGTCGAAGGAGTTGGTGCGGCTATCCGTAGATTATGCTGCCACCCATGTTGAGTGAAGACCTCCCTGGCCACCCGCTCCAACCGCGTACACACCGTCTTGAATAGCGGTTGATACTCCGTTTGGTGTAGTGTAGACCACGTACGAAGCGAGTGCGTACAGCGAAAAATAACCTGCAAAGGAGAGGTGTTTTTGCCCTTGAAAACCAAATCATTCCTACATAGCCAGAGTGCCCATAATAAGGCATATGCTCCCACCCGAATTAGCATTTTGAACCTATTTGAAATGCCGTCCAACCAATGACCAAAAATATTGGCAACACTTGTGAGCGGATACAAATTGGACGCTATTTGGATGACTGACCATGTAGAGCACGCAAACTTGCATTAAAAAAAGAGGTGTTTGATTGTCTCGTCATGAGTACAAAAACTACACTTCTTACTTCCGTGCCAATTGCGACGGGCGAGATTGTCTTTGGTTAGCACAACTCCCTTTCGAAGATACCACATAAAGATTTTAACCTTTAGTGGAATCTTCGACATCCAAATTTTCTTGTTATTATCCACTGGGACCACTGAATGCGTGAGCGCACGATACATAGAGTCGACTGTGAAGGACCCAGATGTAGTGAGGTTCCAGTGAAACACATCCCGTCCTTGTGTCAGGTTTATCGACTCCAATAGAGACAATAAATTTTGCCATGACATAAGACGGGGGCCAATCAAATCCCGCCTAAAAGAAATATTCGGCGGAAATGAACTGAGCACCTGCGCTAGAGTATCATTCTTATCGTGAACAATGCGGTACAAAGCTGGATATTGTTCTCGGAGGCTGGCATTGCCCAGCCAGTTATCCTCCCAGAAACGAATCTCCGACCCATCTTTTATCGCAAAGGATCCAAAACAGAAAAGGTGTTTCTTCACCGCCATTAGACCAGCCCAAAAGTGTGAGTCACCAGGTTTCCAATAGGCCTGTGACATAGCTTTTTGGCCTAGATACTTATTGCGCAGCAGGGTTTGCCAAACGCCATCCTCAGTAAGTAGTTTGAACAACCATTTACTAAGTAAGGCATCATTCTTGACCTGAAGGTCATGAATGCCAAGTCCACCTTGGTCTTTGGGCCTACAAACCACACTTCATTTGGTTAGCCTGTATTTTTTCTTTTCGCTGTCCCCTTGCCAAAAGAATCTGGATCTGAAATAATCCAGCCTCTGCAAGACCCCTCTTGGGACTTGGAAAAAAGAGAGCATATAGAGAACCATATTTGTGAGGACTGAGTTAATTAAGACCAGTCGTCCTCCAATAGAGAGCAACTTGCCTTTCCAACTACTCAACCGTTTCTCTAAGCGCTCATCTACATGTTTCCACTCCGCATTAGTGAGTCGCCGATAATGAATCGGAATTCCCAAATATTTAACCGGGAATTGGCCTTGCGCACAGCCAAATAGGTCGGCATACTCAGCCGCTGCTTCACTAGCTTCTCCAAAGCAGAACAGTTCGCTTTTATAAAAGTTAATTTTAAGACCTGACATCTGCTCAAACACTGAAAGTAATAATTTCAGGTTTCGAGCCTTATCCAGGTCATGTTCCATAAAAAGAATTGTATCATCGGCATATTGCAGAATAGAGAGGCCACCATCCACAAGGTGGGGCACTACTCCTGCAATTTGACCGTCCTGCTTGGCGCGATCAATCAGAATAGACAACATGTCAGCCACGATGTTAAATAATATTGGAGACATGGAATCACCCTGTCGTAGTCATTTTTTTGTTTGAAAGTAATGGCCTATGTCATCATTGACTTTGATAGCCACACTACCTCCAGTAACAAAATGTTGGATCCACTGGCGCCATTTATCGGAGAATCCTTTCATTCTTAGGGCATGTTGAAGGAACGACCATTTGACCTTATCATAGGCCTTTCCGAAATCAGTCTTGAACACTACTCCACTCATGTGTTTACGGTGAAAAAGTGCAGATGCACCAATCTACAGTTGTACATTTCTAGGTAAGCACAGGAAATCCCTTACAAAGAAGCATTAATAAGTGTCTGGACCAATAAAACGGTATGCATATTTACCACATAGTCAAGGATGCCATTAGAAATCCTCTAAACACAGTTTCCTCCAACATTGGTGCAAGAACCCCAGTGACGATACTTCTCTGCATGCTGATGGACTTATTTGCCTCACCAAACAAGACATCTTCATGCCAATGATGTCTATGCACTACATTTCTGACTGCCAGAACGAACCACCTCCTGAACCAGACTAGTTTTATGTCTCGTTGCGTTCCTCTGGGCGATTCCTTATCCTGAATTTATAACACTAACAATGTATTTCTATATCCTCTTAATTGATAAGGAGATCACTGCCAAAAGTGCCAGTTCCTCAAAAACAAAACCTTGTATTTTATGACTGAAGATATGACACATGTCCCAAGCTAAACTAGGGGGCCGAAAGAACACCTTGCTAGTTCCTGAGTCATAGGCTACTCAGCCCAGATTTCCAATATCGTTGATGGGAGATGCAGTGAAGTGAAGAACAATGGCAAAGGAGAAGTCACCGGTGACAAAATTGTATGTTAGCAGTTCCCCGTGTCTCTCAATCCCACCAGTTGCAATTTAACTCACATCCAAAGGCCATGATGGAACCATGGCAATCAACTTGCTTTGCCTATTTTCTTTTCTCTCTTCCAGTTTGCAAGTATCATGTTTTCTCTATGCTGCATTATCCATCTTTTATAACATGGGCTGACTGGAAGCAGATGCACATCGCTTTCTTGTCTGCATGTGGTACTTATCTAGGACCGCTTTTATTTTCTCTTATACGATTTTGGTGCTTGTCTTTATGAAGCTTCAGTACCAGACAATATGGTGGCCACGGTCTTATATAAAGCTTATAGGATGTTAGTTTACCTCATCACGTCCATTGTAAAATGGCACATTACTCTATAGCAAGCTTATTCAGAACATAAATTGATGGTTCATTACACATGTGTACAAAATCCAAAACACTTCTCTTTCCTTACAAAATCAAATCAGTTTGCAAATAAGAAAAACAATATTGCCTTTAACTGGCTTGGTTCACTGATATAGATCCTAGTTTCGAATTTCATTAGTTAAAAAGGTACCTAGAGTATAACTTGAAGGCCCAGTTTGCATTAGCTACCAATTCACATCATGATTTGTCTTTTTTATTTCGAGATATCTATTTCGAATTTGGATCTAAAAATTTATACCATGTTAAATATGTTTTGTAATTGCATCCTCACAAAAACGCCATGATTTCTTTACGATTCTCAAGTTACAGAGATCGGGTGCACTGGTAGCACCAGATACCTTCCCAGAGGACATATGCTCCTATGTGTGTGTTGTCTTTGCTCAATAAGCCATTCATAATATTTCCAGTTTATCTGTTGCTACAGTTAAATAAAATTATACATGACACATACAAAATTTAGAGCCTTTCTCTTTTTCTAAACATATGCTTTCTTGGACTTGCACTGTAGCCTACTAGCCTGCCATAAATTATATGCGACTGTCGCAGCATTAGTTCTGTGTTTGTCTTGCTTTCAAATGAGTGAAAATTAACTTGCTTTGCATAAAGTATATGTACATACCATCATATCACATTGGAATTTAACTTTGACATCATAAGAGATCAAATATCAAACCGCAGTTTGAAAAACAAAAGGAAATTACCAGATCAGATGACACGTCAACTATGAATTGTTAGCAGGGGATACTTCAAAGAGTTCATGTATTTTACAGTAACGTACAAAATCGGTGCAAGATAAAACTATGGTGACCAAATGAAACCTTCAAGATGCCTGCAGCAGCTCCTTGATATCATATCCCTGCAGCTGAAACACAATACACAAAGAACTTCAATTAGTTTTCAGTACTTCTATGTTTTTTCTTCCACAAAAGGCAGGAGCTCTGGCAATCAGCATACGATGACAGTATTTATGTACAACAAAGGATCGAGGACCAGCATGAGATGGGAAGTGAAAACGAGCGACGCCAAAAAACACCCTAAGTGACAGAGCAGATTGATCAAGGACCAGGGTGTCGGGGGAGTGAAAACAAGCGAAGCCAGGAAACACCCTAAGCCACGGCAACCACATTGCATATGGATAAAAAGGGCAAATGGGTATCAGTTGTACAACAAATGATGACAAAAAGATAATATATACCTGAAGAACGGTTGGTGACAATATTACTCAAACTGACGGAATATTACAGATCAATATCACTGAACTGAATAACATATGGATTTTGAAGCCGAGAGAGGGATGGAGGAAACCAACTTTAGGAATATTACTGATCAACGTTGATGCTACTTATGATAGGAATTCAGGCTATGGAAGAACAGGGGTGGTGATTAGAGATTGTCATGGAAACTATATTGCGAGTTCTCACAGATATCTTATGCATGTAGTACACGCAGCAATGGCAGAAGCATATGCATTCAGAGGGATTGCTGCTAGCGCAGCATATTGGTATAAATGTTTTTGCGGTCCAAATGGACTGCATGCAAGTGGTTGAAACAATGCAAGATGGTGGCTTCTTGGCAACAGCATCATCAGCGATATATGGAGATTGCAACAACATCTTTGACAGGTTTTGATAGGGTTCTTGTAGAATATCTTAATCGGGATTCGGGAGGCCATTGTCGTAGCGCACAAGCTAGCAAGAAATGCTTTTGTTACTCATAATTCTTGTATCTGGGATGATGATCCCCTAGTTTTATCCTTGAATCGCTTGTGAACAATGTAACTACTTTTTCAAACCAATAAAGCTAGCCGAATGACATTTCCTCAAAAAAAAAAAAGGGGGTGCGTGGGGAGTGAAAACAAACGACTCCAAAGAAACACCCTAAGCCACACTGTGTGCAATCACACTGCATATGGATAAAAGAAGGACAAATGGCCATCAGTTGTACAACAAAACGGTGACATAAAGATAATATATACCTGAAGAAAGGTTAGTAACAATATTACTCCGGAATTCCAAGCAGCATGAATTGTGATAGGAGTAAGAAGATTCCGAGTTTGAGAATATGAGAATCCCAGTGCCACACCTGTGCACATTCAACAGATGGAAAAGATAGTCATGTCCATGCTGTCAAATCATGTAACACAAGTTACACAACATATGAACATATGGCCTCACAATTGTTTGTGATTTGTTCGATTCTGGGCAACACCGAACTAGTAACCATGCTGAGGGCTTGTGATAGGGGGGTTTCAGCATAATGCAGTTTTTGTACAGTATCCTGCCAAGTTACTGGTAATGCAGTCACTTACCAAGCACAAAAAGTTGGGGAAACTCTCCTGGTGTAAGATGAGCAAAGGCAAACACCACAGCTGTGATCAGAACAGATACTGGCGTAGAAAACCTGTATAATAAACAAATTATATATCTCTTTTATATGGTACAGAAGTGCAGATGCACCAATGTACAGTTCATCATTTCTAGGATAAGCACAGGAATCCCTTAAAAAGAAGCGTTAATAAGTTTCTGGACCAAGAAAAAGGTATGCCTATTTACCACATAGTCAAGGATACCATTAGAAATCCTCTAAATACAGTTTCCTCCAAAATTGGTGCAAGAACCCCAGTGATGCCCAGCAGACAGGCAGTGCTACGAATAAAGAAAAAAAGTCAAGATGTCAGATAAGTTTGTCTACTCTTCCCTAATCTATATCTACATGCAATTTGTGACAGTAAACCCCACAAGTAATACCTGATATTCGACGAGCCTATCAGTGGCAATAGAAGACCTAGCGAGTCAGTCTGAAAGAAGATGTTCAAGAAGTAAATAAGTTCAGGTGAGATGTAAGGGTTTTTTCTTGATAAAATGTTAAACGTAAGATAGTAAAATAACATGAGAAATCGTCATCTGAATTTGGGTACATCTAAACCTGAATTTGTATCTCATCTACCAATCATATCTAGGATTTTCAAAAATATATGAAAAGTTCAGTGCAAGTAGATGACCGGTAGGAATACGCACATGCGAATTTTGGTGAAAATGTATGATCACCGCTTACTATAAATTTCAGATGTGCCCATGTGGGAAAAATGTGGTCTAATACTAACATTCTGGGATTTTACATTTATCTGATATATAACATACTCTAGTCCATACGTTTATTATATCATGGATATCATATAACTACATATACATATCTGAATCTTCACAACCTTCTTCCAACAGAGGCTGGTGATGCAGGAACGTTAGGCATATGGTATAGTGTACCACAGAGCTAAACACTGGAAACTAAGACATGCCAAAAATATGGCTAATGAAGAAACCATTTAGCAAATTAGAGTAATTTATTCTTGACAAGTTCTACAAATCACTAGAAAAATCCAAGATAACAATAAAAACTATAATAAAATTTGAAATAGAAAGGATGTAGGATATCAATGAAGATTGTTAATTGATTTATAAATTAGTGTTCCATAAGACAACACAAGACTAGCAGCTCAAGCATAAAAAGTCTAGATCGACCTCTCTCTGTGTGGTTTCACCATTCAGAAAGGTCATCACTGCTCCAGTTAAAGAAATGGAAACTAGAGCAAAAAAGAGGCCAATTCCAGCCCACAGGAGCCAGCCGTTTTGCAGCTTAAATGGTTCCTTAAAATCTGGAAATTGACAAATACAGTTGCATTAATAAACTCCCAGCCAACAAAAGAGGAAGAAACAACATCCAGTCATAGTGCAGAAAGCAGCACAAGTCTTGGCTACTAGGTAATTTTCATGCCATTAACGATTCTATTATTTATCAAGGTGGTCTTCCGAAAGGAAGCAACATGTTCTTATAATGCAACCAAAAGAATTACTGAAAGGGAATAACAAGATCATTCTCTGACCATAACGAAATATGTCATCCGAGAATGGTCGGAAGGTATTGGTGATGCCAAAAATAACTCCAATGGCAACTGCTGTCACACTACTGCACTTGGACACAAGAAGAGACAAGTAAATCCCACGCTGATATATAATCTATAAGCAGATGAGCTATGAGTTGAGTTGCGGTATCCATACATAGGAAAAAGAAATCAGATCCATACAATTGTTCCAAAAAGAGTACCCCGGCCTTCTCATCAATAGTTGCCTCTCCGGCTTGATAGCCTAGATACTCCAAAACTGACTGCTCAACCTTTCCTGCCAAAAGAGCGCTGTCTAAAGAACATTCAGCAAATTTTTCTAGACATTCAAGAACCCAAATTATTGGCATTTACATGTAATCGACATAATCTGGATTGTGCAAATGAAATTTCTTGTTTCAGAATGCTGTCGCTAGAGTGATAATGCACAGTACCAATCTGGATTGCAATGTACCTTAGTGCACAGGCCACCATGGTGAGGGACACGGTTGGCCACTGCCATGGGACATCCCATCTGCTAAGGGCAGGACGCCACACATCCACGCTCTGTCCATATCAACACAACATCATCGTAACTCGTAACAGAACACAACAGAACTCTTACTGGAGAGCTAACAAATTTCGCAGCATTTCTTGACGCGCTCACCTCACCGGAAGGAGGCGGAGGAGGAGGCCCGGGAAGCCCGTCTCCTGAATCGTAGGACCCGCGGCACGCTAGCCGGTACTTCCACCTCAGACGGCCAGCCTCCGGCGGCCGGGGCGCGAGCTTGTCCACCGCCGCCGCCGCCACGTGACGGCGACCGGTTCCTGGTGAAGGCAATCGCTGCAGCCTCTTCTTCGAGCGGAGGCAGAGGGATCTTCTGCTGCTGCTGCCGTAGGGCAGCGCGCGGAAGCTGAGGAGGAGGGCGGGCGGAGCCGACGGCGAGTCCATCGGAAGGGAAGGGAAGCCACCCCGCGCGGCGCGAGGATAATGACCAAGATGCTTTTTTGGTCTTTCCGGCAAATAGGATATTTTGGTGTAATACAGTATACAAGATCACATTTTCCTTTTTAATAGAAGAGGATACCCGGTTGCTGCGGAATCCATTGCAATATAGTATTTCAAGTGACTTGATTGTATGATTCATAAATAGTTGAATTAATAATATATTGTATTAACTAAAATTCTAAAAATAAAAATGCATATTTTATAATCCCTTCTATCTATATTACTTATCTTATAGATTTGTCTAGATACCGACGTATGTTGGATTGGAGGGAGTATTATATTTGATTATTGTATGGTTAAAAATATTTATTGAACTTAAGTGGTATAACATAATGAAAAAAATCCAATGCAAGTTGAGTGAACCTTTGATAAGGTGGCATGTGTGGCCTGGTGAGATGTGTGTATGAGATCAAATAATGGGGAAAAAATCGCATGCATGCTATGCTATGGTGGACCTTTGATGAGGTGGCATATGTGCATGTTAAAGGATCAACTATTTAGGTATAATAGAATTAGGTATACGATATTCTCAAAAAAAATAGAATTAGGTATACGATAGCATTCTACCTAGTATACGTCCCGGGTCCAATGCACATTGATATTAGACGGGATATTAATTGATTGTTAATTATATGTCTAGCACTAACATTAATATTAGGGATAGCGATATTAAGAATCTCAACTAATATTACAACCAAACACACTACAAGTGTCGGCTGTGTTTACTCGGTGTACTAACAACAATACGGTGAGCCTACGCGGATTTATATGACAATGAGACGTCACCTTATACCCGATAGACATAGGGCATACATTTACTTGCTAGACAAATAAGAGCATTTCCCAAGGCAAGTCTCAAAAACCTTCCCCTTATATCTGCCGACAACAAACAGTGACGCTTGTTTTGTCCTCCGCTCCAATAACAATACCCATTTCTTCTTCCCAAATCCATTCGACATGCAACACATGGTTCAAATTGACATAGTAGAACATAGGACAAGTTGATACAACATACATATACATAGTTCAATGACATAGGACATAGAAGTAGGACAACACATAATTCAATTTGACATAGGACACAACAGTAGGACAAGCTACACTTCACTTGCATTTTCTGAAGTGCAAGTGAACGAAGGTGCCGTAGGGGTAGTTAGAGTCCCCATCTTCCTCTTCTTGGAGCCCGGCGTGTACTCGGGCGGAGCGGGCTTTTTCGTTGACGAGGACTTTGGCTCAGGTGGCTTTTTCGATGTGAAGCATCAATCCCTCTCGAAGCGCGCATTCTTCTAGCATTTGCGCCGAGCGTCAGGCTCCTACTTGATGAAGGACCGGTGGAGAAACCCACGGACCACCATGTCCTCCTCGAGGGAGGACAACACATGAACCAGAGCGGAAAGAGGAGGACGCACCACCGTCACCTCTGAACACGCCGCGTGAGATGGGTCTACTTAGCGCGAGGGACTCACCGCCGCCACCTCTGAACATAACACGCTTCATTGAATTTTTTGGCATATGCTTTGGGGGGGGGGGGGTTACTCAACTTTATTCAAGTTCTATGAAAGTTTCAATACAAACGAAATCAGGAGGGCTAAGTAGCCACAAATGGCGCCCCAAATTAAGAGTACCAACTAATCCAGAAAGCTATGGACCCCCCAATTCTTCTCCCTTTTTCTCATGATCAAAGAGACAGATTTCAAAGTCTTTTATATTCTCTTTGATATCGTCTATAACTTTGGAACTTTCACCCAAATATGGCCTCTTCAGATGATGCACCATGGCCATGCAATCAGTTACCATCTAGACCTTTCTCAAATTAAGATTTGATGCTAGAGGTAATGCTTCATGAAATGTCATTGCTTCTAAGATCTCCGGTGTCACTTGGTCATCTATCACGACCGCTGAAGCGCCTTGGAAAATGCCATGCTCGTTCCTACAGACAAGTGCATAAGCTTCCTTGTCAAAAAAATTAACATTGTTGCGTCCACCACCAGTTTAGCACAACCTTCCAAAGGAGACGTCCAAGTCCTCCTTATTCCTTGATTCGGCCTAGCCTTAATATTTCAAGTGTTTTCCATGCCTTGGCAGGGATCAAAGCAAGGTCCTTCAAGTATTTCTCAACAAAATAGAAAGTTAAAACTGGTGATTGATACTCCTGTTCGTGGATGGCCTTCCGCCGTGCCCACCAAATATCCCATAGTGTCACCAGAATTTTCAAAAGCTCCTCCTCCTTTGTTGATTCCATCATCTCGAGAAGCCATAGTTTTGCATCCGGGATATTGCATGCGATGATGTCCTCGAAAAGATCCTCATCCAAAAGTGACCAAACACACTTCGACATGTTGCAGTTTATTAGTGCACGCTGACAGTCATCCACTGCCCCGTTGCATATCGGACACACCTCAGAATCATACATGTTCCTATGGTGTTGAACCGACTTAGTTGGGACTAAATTTCCAGCCAAATGCCATGCAAATTGCTTGATTTCCCCCCGAAACTCTAATTTTCATAGCTTCTTGCATTGATCCTGGATTGCGGTTGTGTTAGACGGAGTCGATCAGTCTTCCAGCCGAACTTCTCTCCTCCTCTTCGTGTCAATAAGAAGACAATATGCGGACCGGATAGTAGAGATCCCTATCTGCTCGTAATTCCACACCCATCTATGTTTAGTATTACCGAACTGAAAGGGATTTTCAACACAACCAAAGCGTCAATTGGCTGCAGATGTTCACAAATAAGTTGTTTGTTCCGCTTCAGTGTATTGTGGTTGTTGTCAACTGATATGTCTCCAACGTATCTATAATTTATTAAGTATTCATGCTATATTTACATCAGTTATATATGTTTTCGGTGCACTTTTATATTATTTTTATGGACTAACTTATCAATCTAGTGCTCAGCGCCAGTCCCTGTTTTTTGCATATTTTTTCTTCTACAGATCAATATCTATACGGTCAAAACACCCCGGCGATTTAATATTTTTTATGGAATATACGTGATTTTTTGGATGAAGATATCAATGCAAAACAATTCCCGGGGGCCCCACAAGGGCAGGTGGCGCGACCACCCTCTGGCCGCGCCATGGGCCCTTGTGGGCATCCATAAGTCGGTTGCTGCCCTACTTCCACCGCAAGAAAGCTAATTTCTAGAGAAAAATCCCCTCAAAATTTCAGACCGATCGGAGTTACCGATCTCCAGCTATAAAAACGGTAAAAGGCCAGAAAACAGTTGCGAAACAAAGAAGAAAATACCGAGCAAGCTTGGAGGGGCTCTCGCCCCTCCGGGCCCATGGAGGCCAAGGGCCAGAGGGAAAAACCTCTTCCCATCTATGCGGGAGGCCATGGAGGAGCAAGCCGGAGGGGAGCCTCTCTCCCCTTCTCTCCCGGTGGCATCGGAGTGCCGTTGGAGGAACCATCACCGTGGTGATCGTTTTTATCAACGTCGTCGTCTTCAGCATCTTCCTCATCTCTTTTTAGCGGTCAACTCTCCCACAACCCATTGTAGTATCCTACTTGGACATGGTGTTTTGGTGATATGAATTATTATCTAATGATTTGTGTCACCACTATTGTTTTTTAGTATAGTTTTGTTGTCATATGGATTAATTGATGAATTGTTATGATTGGTTTAAATTGCATGTGGTTATGTTACTGTCCTTTGGTGCCTATCATATGAGCGTGCATGTGGATCACACCATAGGGGTAGTTGTATGTTGATAGTACTATGCATTGGGGGGCGAGAGCGACCAAAACTTCTTCCTGCCATAAAATTTGATACATGGGGGATTGAAGGGGGGCCAATATATTTTCATGCTATGATTGGGTTTTACCTTAATGAACTTGTTAGTAGTTGTGGATACTTGCTAAAAGTTCCAATCATAAGTGCATAAAATTCCATGTAAGGGATGGTATGCTAGCAGATGCCTCTCCAACATAAAAACTTGCCATCGGTCTAGCAACTTAGCCAATTGCCTAGGGACAATTCCGCACAGCCTACCACCACTATTCCACACTCCTATTTGTATTATGATGTATTATGTTATAATATATTTATTTAGGTAGTGAATACTTTTATGTTTATGTTATTCATTATCTTGCAACGCTATCCCTGTTGGGTAACGCAGTAATTTCAAAAAAATTCCTACGCACACGCAAGATCATGGTGATGCATAGCAACGAGAGGGGAGAGTGTTGTCCACGTACCCTCGTAGACCGATAGCGGAAGCGTTAACACAACGCGGTTGATGTAGTCGTACGTCCTCATGATCCGACCGATCAAGTACCGAACATACGGCACCTCCGAGTTCAGCACACGTTCAGCTCGATGACGTCCCTCGAACTCCGATCCAGCCGAGTGTTGAGGGAGAGTTTCGTCAGCACGACGGCATGGTGACGATGATGATGTTCTACCGACGCAGGGCTTCGCCTAAGCACCGCTACGATATTATCGAGGTGTAATATGGTGGAGGGGGGCACCGCACACGGCTAAGAGATCAATAAATCAACTGTTGTATCTATGGGGTGCCCCCTGCCCCCGTATATAAAGGAGCAAGGGGGAGGCCGGCCGGCCCTTGTTGGCGCACCAGGAGGAGGAGTCCTCCTCCTAGTAGGAGTAGGACTCCCCTCTTTCCTACTCCTACTAGGAGGGGGAAAGGAAGGGGGAGAGGGAGAAGGAAAGGGGGCCCCCCCTCTCCTAGTCCAATTCGGACCAGAGGGGGAGGGGGCGCGCGGCCCCTCCTGGCTGCCCCTCTCTCTCTCCACTAAGGCCCATAAGGCCCATTACTTCTCCGGGGGGGTCCGGTAACCCTCCGGCACTCCGGTTTTCTCCGAAATCACCCGGAACACTTCCGGTGTCCGAATATAGTCGTCCAATATATCAATCTTTATGTCTCGACCATTTCGAGACTCCTCGTCATGTCCGTGATCACATCCGGGACTCCGAACAACCTTCGGTACATCAAAACATATAAACTCATAATATAACTGTCATCGTAATGTTAAGCGTGCGGACCCTACGGGTTCGAGAACTATGTAGACATGACCGAGACACATCTCCGGTCAATAACCAATAGCGGAACCTGGATGCTCATATTGGCTCCTACATATTCTACGAAGATCTTTATCGGTCAGACTGCATAACAACATACGTTGTTCCCTTTATCATCGGTATGTTACTTGCCCGGGATTCGATCGTCGGTATCTTAATACCTAGTTCAATCTCGTTACTGGCAAGTCTCTTTACTCGTTCCGTAATACATCATCTCGGAACAAACTCATTAGTTGCAATGCTTGCAAGGCTTAAGTGATGTGCATTACCAAGAGGGCCCAGAGATACCTCTCCGACAATCGGAGTGACAAATCCTAATCTCGAAATACGCCAACCCAACAAGTACCTTCGGAGACACCTGTAGAGCACCTTTATAATCACCCAGTTACGTTGTGACGTTTGGTAGCACACAAAGTGTTCCTCCGGTAAACGGGAGTTGCATAATCTCATAGTCATAGAAACATGTATAAGTCATGAAGAAAGCAATAGCAACATACTAAACGATCGAGTGCTAAGCTAACGGAATGGGTCAAGTCAATCACATCATTCTCCTAATGATGTGATCCCGTTAATCAAATGACAACTCATGTCTATGGCTAGGAAACATAACCATCTTTGATCAACGAGCTAGTCAAGTAGAGGCATACTAGTGACACTCTGTTTGTCTATGTATTCACACATGTATCATGTTTCCGGTTAATACAATTCTAGCATGAATAATAAACTTTTATCATGATATAAGGAAATAAATAATAACTTTATTATTGTCTCTAGGGCATATTTCCTTCAGTCTCCCACTTGCACTAGAGTCAATAATCTAGTTCACATCGCCATGTGATTTAACATCAATAGTTCACATCTTTATGTGGTTAACACCCATAGTTCACATCGATATGTGACCAACACCCAAAGGGTTTACTAGAGTCAGTAATCTAGTTCACATCGCTATGTGATTAACACCCAAAGAGTACTAAGGTGTGATCATGTTTTGCTTGTGAGATAATTTTAGTCAACGGGTCTGTCACATTCAGATCCATAAGTACTTTGCAAATTCTATGTCTACAATGCTCTGCACGGAGCTACTCTAGCTAATTGCTCCCACTTTCAATATGTATCTAGACCGAGACTTAGAGTCATCTAGATTAGTGTCAAAACTTGCATCGACGTAACCCTTTACGACGAACCTTTTGTCACTTCCATAATCGAGAAACATATCCTTATTCCAGTAAGGATAATTTTGACCGCTGTCCAGTGATCTACTCCTAGATCACTATTGTACTCCCTTGCCAAAATCAGTGTAGGGTATACAATAGATCTGGTACACAGCATGGCATACTTTATAGAACCTATGGCCGAGGCATAGGGAATGACTTTCATTCTTTTTCTATCTTCTGCCGTGGTCGGTCTTTGAGTCTTACTCAATTTCACACCTTCTAACACAGGCAAGAAACTCTTTCTTTGACTGTTCCATTTTGAACCACTTCAAAATCTTTTTAAGGTATGTACTCATTGAAAAAACTTATCAAGCGTCTTGATCTATCTCTATAGATCTTGATGCTCAATATGTAAGCAGCTTCACCGAGGTCTTTCTTTGAAAAACTCCTTTCAAACACTCCTTTATGCTTTGCAGAATAATTCTACATTATTTCCGATCAACAATATGTCATTCACATATACTTATCAGAAATGTTGTAGTGCTCCCACTCACTTTCTTGTAAATACAGGCTTCACCGCAAGTCTGTATAAAACTATATCCTTTGATCAACTTATCAAAGCGTATATTCCAACTCCGAGATGCTTGCACCAGTCCATAGATGGATCGCTGGAGCTTGCATATTTTGTTAGCACCTTTAGGATTGACAAAACCTTCTGGTTGCATCATATACAACTCTTCTTTAATAAATCCATTAAGGAATGCAGTTTTGTTTATCCATTTGCCAGATTTCATAAAATGCGGCAATTGCTAACATGATTCGGACAGACTTAAGCATAGATACGAGTGAGAAACTCTCGTCGTAGTCAACACCTTGAACTTGTCGAAAAACCTTTTTGCGACAATTCTAGCTTTGTAGATAGTAACACTACTATCAGCGTCCGTCTTCCTCTTGAAGATCCATTTAATCTCAATAGCTCGCCGATCATTAGGAAAGTCAATCAAAGTCCATACTTTGTTCTCATACATGGATCTCATCTCAGATTTCATGGCCTCAAGCCATTTCGCGGAATCTGGGCTCACCATCGCTTCTTCATAGTTCGTAGGTTCGTCATGGTCTAGTAACATAACCTCCAGAACAGGATTACCGTACCACTATGGTGCGGATCTTGATCTGGTTGACCTACGAGGTTCAGTAATAACTTGATCTGAAGTTTCATGATCATTATGATTAACTTCCTCACTAATTGGTGTAGGTGTCACAGAAACTGGTTTCTGTGATGATCTACTTTCCAATAAGGGAGCAGGTACAGTTACCTCATCAAGTTATACTTTCCTCCCACTCACTTCTTTCGAGAGAAACTCCTTCTCTAGAAAGGATCCATTCTTAGCAACGAATATCTTGCCTTCGGATCTGTGATAGAAGGTGTACCCAACTGTCTCCTTTGGGTATCCTATGAAGAAACATTTCTCCGATTTGGGTTTGAGCTTATCAGGATGGAACTTTTTCTTATAAGCATTGCAACCCCAAACTTTAAGAAACGACAACTTTGGTTTCTTGCCAAACCATCGTTCATACGGTGTCGTCTCAAACGAATTTAGATGGTGCCCTTTTTACGTGAATGCAGCTGTCTCTAATGCATAACCCCAAAACTATAGTGGTAAATCGGTAAGAAACATCATAGATTGCACTATATCCAATAAAGTGTTATGACGTTCGGACACACCATTATGTTGTGGTGCTCCAGGTGGCACGAATTTGTGAAACTATTCCACATTGTTTTAATTTGAAGACCAAACTCGTAACTCAAATATTTGTCTCCGCGATCAGATCGTAGAAACCTTATTTTGTTGTCACGATGATTTTCCACTTCACTCTGAAATTCTTTGAACTTTTCAAATGTTTCAGACTTATGTTTCATCAAGTAGATATACCCATATCTGCTCAAATCATCTGTGAAGGTCAGAAAATAATGATACCTGCTACGAGCCTCAATATTCATCGGACCATATACATCTGTATGTATGATTTCCAACAAATCTGTTGCTCTCTTCATAGTTCCGGACAACGGCATTTTAGTCATCTTACCCATGAGGCACGGTTCGCAAGCATCAAGTGATTCATAATCAAGTGATTCCAAAATCCCATCAGTATGGAGTTTCTTCATGCGCTTTACACCAATATGACCTAAACGGCAGTGCCACAAATAAGTTGCACTATCATTATTAACTTTGCATCTTTTGGCTTTAATATTATGAATATGTGTATCACTACGATCGAGATCCAACAAACCATTTTATTGGGTGTATGACCATAGAAGGTTTTATTCATGTAAACAGAACAACAATTATTCTCTAATTTAAATGAATAACCGTATTGCAATAAACATGATCAAATCATATTCATGCTCAACGCAAACACCAAATAACACTTATTTAGTTTCAACACTAATCCCGAAAGTATAGGGAGTGTGCGATGATGATCATATCAATCTTGGAACTACTTCCAACACACATCGTCACCTCGCCTTTTACTAGTCTCTGTTTATTCTGTAACTCCCGTTTCGAGTTACTACTCTTAGCAACTGAACCAGTATCAAATGCCGAGGGGTTGCTATAAACACTAGTAAGTACACATCAATAACATGTATATCCAATATACCTTTGTTCACTTTGCCATCCTTCTTATCCACCAAATACTTGGGGCAGTTCCGCTTCCAGTGACCAGTCCCTTTGCAGTAGAAGCACTTAGTCTCAGGCTTAGGTCCAGACTTGGGCTTCTTCACTTGAGCAGCAACTTGCTTGCCATTCTTCTTGAAGTTCCCCTTCTATCCCTTTGCCCTTTTATTGAAACTAGTGGTCTTGTTAACCATCAACACTTGATGCTCTTTCTTGATTTCTACCTTCGTCGATTTCAGCATCACGAAGAGCTCGGGAATTACTTTCGTCATCCCTTACATACTATAGTTCATCACGAAGTTCTACTAACTTGGTGATGGTGACTAGAGAATTCTGTCAATCACTATTTTATCTGGAAGATTAACTCCCACTTGATTCAAGCGATTGTAGTACCCAGACAATCTGAGCACATGCTCACTGCTTGAGCTATTCTCCTCCATCTTTTAGCTATAGAACTTGTTGGAGACTTCATATCTCTCAACTCGGGTATTTGCTTGAAATATTAACTTCAACTCCTGGAACATCTCATATGGTCCATGACGTTCAAAACGTCTTTGAAGTCCCGATTCTAAGCCGTTAAGCATGGTGCACTAAACTATCAAGTAGTCATCATATTGAGCTAGCCAAACGTTCATAACGTCTGCAGCTGCTCCTGCAATAGGTCTGTCACCTAGCGGTGCATCAAGGACATAATTCTTCTGTGCAGCAATGAGGATAATCCTCAGATCATGGATCCAATCTGCATCATTGCTACTAACATCTTTCAACATAATTTTTCTCTAGGAACATATCAAAATAAACATAGGGAAGCAACAACACGAGCTATTGATCTACAACATAATTTGCAAAATACTATCAGGACTAAGTTCATGATAAATTCAAGTTCAATTAATCATATTACTTAAGAACTCCCACTTAGATAGACATCCCTCTAATCCTCTAAGTGATCATGTGATCCATATCAACTAAACCATGTCCGATCATCACGTGAGATGGAGTAGTTTCAACGGTGAACATCACTATGTTGATCATATCTACTATATGATTCACGCTCGACCTTTCGGTCTCCGTCCGAGGCCATATTTGTTATATGCTAGGCTCGTCAAGCTTAACCTGAGTATTCCGCGTGTGCAACTGTTTTGCACCCGTTGTATTTGAACGTAGAGCCTATCACACCCGATCATCACGTGGTGTCTCAGCACGAAGAACTTTCGCAACGGTGCATACTCAGGGAGAACACTTATACTTTGATAATTTAGTGAAGGATCATCTTATAATGCTACCGTCAATCAAAGCAAGATAAGATGCATAAAAGATAAACATCACATGCAATCAATATAAGTGATATGATATGGCCATCATCATCTTGTGCTTGTGATCTCCATCTCCAAAGCACCGTCATGATCACCATCGTCATCGGCGTGACACCTTGATCTCCATCGTAGCATTGTTGTCGTCTCGCCAACTATTGCTTCTACGACTATCGCTATCGCTTAGTGATAAAGTAAAACAATTACATGGCGATTGCATTGCATACAATAAAGCGACAACCATATGGCTCCTGCCAGTTGCCGATAACTCGGTTACAAAACATGATCATCTCATACAATAAAATTCAGTATCATGTCTTGACCATATCACATCACAACATGCCCTGCAAAAACAAGTTAGACGTCCTCTACTTTGTTGTTGCAAGTTTTACGTGGCTGCTACGGGCTTAGCAACAACCGTTCTTACCTACGCATCAAAACCACAACGATAGTTTGTCAAGTTGGTGATGTTTTAACCTTCGCAAGGACCGGGCGTAGCCACACTCGGTTCAACTAAAGTGAGAGAGACAGACACCCGCCAGTCACCTTTAAGCAACGAGTGCTCGCAACGGTGAAACCAGTCTCGCAAGCGTACGCGTAATGTCGGTCCGGGCCGCTTCATCTCACAATACCGTCGAACCAAAGTATGACATGCTGGTAAGCAGTATGACTTATATCGCCCACAACTCACTTGTGTTCTACTCGTGCATAACATCAACGCATAAAACCTGGCTCGGATGCCACTGTTGGGTAACGCGGTAATTTCAAAAAAATTCCTACGCACACGCAAGATCATGGTGATGCATAGCAACGAGAGGGGAGAGTGTTGTCCACGTACCCTCGTAGACCGATAGCGGAAGCGTTAACACAACGCGGTTGATGTAGTCGTACGTCCTCATGATCCGACCGATCAAGTACCGAACATACGGCACCTCCGAGTTCAGCACACGTTCAGCTCGATGACGTCCCTCGAACTCCGATCCAGCCGAGTGTTGAGGGAGAGTTTCGTCAGCACGACGGCATGGTGACGATGATGATGTTCTACCGACGCAGGGCTTCGCCTAAGCACCGCTACGATATTATCGAGGTGTAATATGGTGGAGGGGGGCACCGCACACGGCTAAGAGATCAATAAATCAACTGTTGTATCTATGGGGTGCCCCCCTGCCCCCGTATATAAAGGAGCAAGGGGGAGGCCGGCCGGCCCTTGTTGGCGCACCAGGAGGAGGAGTCCTCCTCCTAGTAGGAGTAGGACTCCCCTCTTTCCTACTCCTACTAGGAGGGGGAAAGGAAGGGGGAGAGGGAGAAGGAAAGGGGGGCCCCCCTCTCCTAGTCCAATTCGGACCAGAGGGGGAGGGGGCGCGCGGCCCCTCCTGGCTGCCCCTCTCTCTCTCCACTAAGGCCCATAAGGCCCATTACTTCTCCGGGGGGGTTCCGGTAACCCTCCGGCACTCCGGTTTTCTCCGAAATCACCCGGAACACTTCCGGTGTCCGAATATAGTCGTCCAATATATCAATCTTTATGTCTCGACCATTTCGAGACTCCTCGTCATGTCCGTGATCACATCCGGGACTCCGAACAACTTTCGGTACATCAAAACATATAAACTCATAATATAACTGTCATCGTAACGTTAAGCGTGCGGACCCTACGGGTTCGAGAACTATGTAGACATGACCGAGACACGTCTCCGGTCAATAACCAATAGCGGAACCTGGATGCTCATATTGGCTCCTACATATTCTACGAAGATCTTTATCGGTCAGACCGCATAACAACATACGTTGTTCCCTTTGTCATCGGTATGTTACTTGCCCGAGATTCGATCGTCGGTATCTTAATACCTAGCTCAATCTCGTTACCGGCAAGTCTCTTTACTCGTTCCGTAATACATCATCTCGCAACAAACTCATTAGTTGCAATGCTTGCAAGGCTTAAGTGATGTGCATTACCAAGAGGGCCCAGAGATACCTCTCCGACAATCGGAGTGACAAATCCTAATCTCGAAATACGCCAACCCAACAAGTACCTTCGGAGACACCTGTAGATCACCTTTATAATCACCCAGTTACGTTGTGACGTTTGGTAGCACACAAAGTGTTCCTCCGGTAAACGGGAGTTGCATAATCTCATAGTCATAGGAACATGTATAAGTCATGAAGAAAGCTATAGCAACATACTAAACGATCTAATGATGTGATCCCGTTAATCAAATGACAACTCATGTCTATGGCTAGGAAACATAACCATCTTTGATCAACGAGCTAGTCAAGTAGAGGCATACTAGTGACACTCTGTTTGTCTATGTATTCACACATGTATCATGTTTCCAGTTAATACAATTCTAGCATGAATAATAAACATTTATCATGATATAAGGAAATAAATAATAACTTTATTATTGTCTCTAGGGCATATTTCCTTCAATCCCTTTATACCGACTTTGTAGTTTTTATTTCTCGTTTTTAGATAAAAGCAGATGCTTGGTGCATGTAGGGTTGTATCAGTGGCAGGCAAGACCTGAGAAAATATTGATCTTACCTTTAGCTCCTTGTGGGTTCGACACTCCATACATACCACTTCCATCTTTGAAAAGTGTTACGATGATTACTTGCACTTGAGGATTATCATCAATCCACATCAATTCAGTTTGTAATTCATGTACACCCTTTCATTTGTTTATTTTACACTTTAACTCATGAACTCCAAACTATATTCCATGTCAGCAAACTAACTTAGTTAATGAAGCTTGAAATATTTCTTCATTATGTGCAAATGGCCCTTTTATGAGAAGAGAAATTTTGGACACTCGTGTCAATTAATCATCAGTTTTCTTCCTAATCATTAAGTTTGACACGGGGTGCTTCATTTTCAATGCAAGTAATAAGATGCAATCGCACCATTGTAAATGCCTTGGTGCATGGTGTGCTCCCATATAACATATCTCACCCTTCTTAAAACACTGGGATATAAGCTTAGGATGCATTTCTAAGAATATTTCTCACATACTTACTCTACTTTTAAATATAGTGCATATTGTTTTTTCAAAGTCAAATTTATAAGTTGTATTTTTTTCATATTCTAGTGGTAAGTATGTGAGATATATTTAAAAGTGGAAGTATGTGAGATATATTTCAAAGGAAAACTAAGCAGAAAATCATCTTTGCCAACCTTCTCACTTTGTTGTTTGTTTTCGTGTATTGATTAGATTATGTAATAAAGCAAACTAGTGGTAATATTATCTACTCATGTATTAAAGCTAACATGTGCGAGTAATATCAGTTGGCGTCGACAACTATACAGTAACATTCCACTCTGCTAGAGCCACGTGTAAGTTACCATGAGATAATTAATATTAGTCATCTTTCCTTAGAGCCGGCGCATCACACACCAGTGCCCCTGAAGCTTTTCTTCATGGTATCTCTTTGATCTCTCATCTCTTCATTTAAATGCTATTTTTTCTTGCATTTTCTTCATTTCTCCTTCGTCCCTGGTTCTAGGTTCCTTTAGAGCAACAATTGCTCTTCCTTCTTCCTAATGCTCTCTTCCTATATTCCTTTCTCTGGTCTCTTCTCTCTTTTGCATATCGGTAACCATGCCCCCTTCGACATAGCGTTGGTCATCTGACTCTTTTGTTGCCGATTTGTCGGTTTTTCCTTTTTCCTTCCGCCAGGCCATTGATATTGGTTGTCTTTACCTTAGCTATGCAGAGGCCGGGTGTTGCTCATTATGCTTTATATCTGTTTCATGCTATATTTTAAGTTAATAAAATCATTATAAAAAATATGTAACCGGGCCTAAAACATACCCATACCACTCTCTCAGGACAAGAAAGGGCCTCGCCCAAGTCACCATTTTATTGAAAACACAACCGACCTATCAAGTCTCAACACAGCTGGTACGGAATAAAGACTATTCCACCTTGTTACTTAAATTACCTTCGCATAAATGATATTAACCCCAACTACAGCAGTTAGGTGACTCGCTAACTCTTGATTTGTTAGGCTTCGGTTTGTTTAATGTATGTTCTTGTCAGACCTTTGTTGAATAACTAATACTACTAATATGATTGTGTGCATCGCTCGATGTAGAGGTCGGGTCTTGATCCCCTTTTCCGAATAACTAAATCTTGCTTTGCAAGTAGACGAGCGAATCCAAAAAGATGTTTGAGTCAAGCTGAGATTCTGTTCCGGCCCGTGTTATTGAATGAGACTAAGGACAATGCCTCTTTATTTCTTTGGTATTATTCCATTTACCCTGTATTCAGTCTTTTTTTCCTGGATAATATATGTAATTACTACCTAATC
Organism: Triticum aestivum; assembly: GCF_018294505.1. Taxonomy (NCBI): domain Eukaryota; kingdom Viridiplantae; phylum Streptophyta; class Magnoliopsida; order Poales; family Poaceae; genus Triticum; species Triticum aestivum. Next base: position 106,544,387 of record NC_057814.1, on the reverse strand, counting down.
AATAGATAACACAAAGCTCCTGGTGGCCGACTGGTCGCACAGATATAAGAGGTGCTTGTCTCCAGGAGCCAAATATCCATGTCCCTGCTTTATAAGGTTCTGATAGCCGTATTGACTTGCACTAAAATTTCATAAAGACAAGCACCCAAATTTCAAAAGATAAAACAAAAGCGGTACTAGTCAGGAACCACATGCAACCTGCTCATGGCCATGATAGATAATTAATAGCCTTCATTTAGTGGGACCTCAAAACAAAAATAAAAGAAACAAGGAAACAATGCATCTGCTTCTAGACAACCCTTGTTATAAAAGATGGATATGGTAGCATAGACCAAACATTATGATATACCATCACCTATAGTTCTTGCAAAGCGGAAGAGAGGAAGGAAGAGAGAAAAACAAGTCGATTCCCATGGTCTGATCTAGTCTTCGAATGAGAGCAAAATTGCAACTCATTGGGGGATTGAGAGACATGAGGAATGGCCCGCGCATGTCTTGGTCATCATGACCTTCTCCTTTCTCGTCGTTGTTCACATCTAGTGAACTCTGATCAAATCTGGTTTTAATCTCGGGGACGTCTCATCGGGCTCAAGGTACAGACTTTTGGGTTTTTGGGTAAAGGATGCTACGGACTGGGGTCATGTAGTTTAGGTTGAGATATCTGCCACATGTTTAACTTACGGGATTAGATTATCATTGTATTTAGGAAATAGAGAACATCATAGGATTTATTCTACCTTGTCTTGTACTCCAACAAGGTCCATATACTCTATGTATATACGTCCACAAAACTCAGCAATATAACAACAATTCCACCGACCTCCTCTCTAATCATTGACACCCACCTTGACGACTGCCTCGATGGCGTCACCATTTTATTCTTGGCACACCACTGCTTCCCTAACTATACGACACTTCTTGCACCTGCAGCTCCACGTGTGGCTACCTCAACACCGGCAACTCTTTGCTTTGTTCTTTTTTCTCTCCTTGTTTCTTGTTCTTCTTTTTTCTCCTGCTTTGGTTAACAAATTTCAAATATGTGAATATTTCCAATTCGTCAACTCTTTTGAAATTAATGAAACTTTTTTTAGACCCATGAACTGTTTTTTTCATTCGCGAGCATTTTCGAATCTGTGAACTTTTTCAATTCTGTGATTTTTTCCGGGAATTTCATGTTTTTTTTTCAATTTCACAAACTATTTTTGAATCAACGGACATTTTAAAATTTACGAACTTCTTTTGAATTCATGATTTTTTTTATACTCGCAATCTTCTTTCAAAGTCATGAAGTTATTTTAATGTCCAAACTTTTTTATCCGATGTTTTTTCTGGGAGAAGTCAACCATGCCCAGCCAATCGGGAGTGATGGAGCCATGCCATCAATTCACTCCGAAGTTCCCGCCACCAAATCGGGAGTTTTTTTCTTAGGGGAACCAAATCGGGAGTGACTGCAGTGAGGCGACCAAATCGTACAAGCAACCAACGCGAGGAGCATACTGGGCCGCAGCCCGTTAGCGTCTGCGCGTCGAAGGTTGGACTCCCTTGATGCTAAAGGTGTTGAACAGCAACATCACTAATTAAGAGGTACCCGTTGCAAAGGCCACTCATACTTTCTCTGGTACTGATAAGTGAGGCATTGCATGTGCGTTACTTGTCACAATCTGAGAGTTTTTTCTGTCCTTCGTAGATTTATTCTTTTAAAACATTTTATCTCTTGAACCATGCGTTCAAATCACGAACTATTTTCACCGTTGGATTTCTCACGTCAAGATCTTCGAAACTAGATCATATGTTAATAGGTTTGGATGGAGTTTTTTCACAAAAAATCTGAGAACATGGGAATAAAAAACCAAAACCAAAAAAATATCCGAAATAATGAAAACAAAAAAGATCGAAAACCAGGAAAAAACCAAAATCAGAAAAAGGAACCGGAAGCACAATTCCCCCTTTTTTAAGAACAAATGTGTTTTTCCTTTTCGGGAAGCATTATTGTGCTTCTCATGGAAACACATGACGTGCTTTTGCATTTTTGGCGAGCATAGTTCTATTTCTTATGAAAACATAAGCTGTGTTTTCCCTTTTTTGAGGAAGCACAACCGTGCTTTTCCTTTTTCGGGAAGCACAGTTGTGCTTCTCGTGGAAACCCATACTGTGTTTTTTAGGAAGCACATATCTGATTTCTCTTTTTCCTAAAGCACAATGTGACGGTGTTATGCACGGGGGAGGCTCACCTAGAGGGGTGCCCGGCTTCGGGCTCCATCAGGGCCCGCAAGGCCCAAGACGGAGGCGAAACCCCAAGGAGGGCGCCCAAGACATTCTTATCTACAAAGACAAGGGCGGCGGCTGAGATCACATCTGCCTCTCTGTAAACCCTAGAACCCCCTCTATATAAGGGGAGGTTAGGAAACATTCATGATCGGATCTTGATAGCAACTCTCGGTAGCATTCTCATACATCATTTAACCCTTCGTATGAGGTATCCCTCCATCATGAATAATCAAAGCAAGCATGATGTAGGCTATTACTCTGCGGAGGCCTGAACCTCGGTAAAATCCTCGTATGATCTCCGATCTAAGACTTCCAGTTACTTTTCGACCCCTAGCAAGGGATCTGACGGTATTTTGCACCATCATAATGTGCTTCTCGTGGAAGTACATAATGTGTTTTCCCCTTTTTCAAGAAAGCATAGTTGTGCTTTTGCCTTTTCGGAAAGCATAGTTGTGCTTCTCGTGGAAGCATAGGTATGCCTTTCTCTTTTGGAGAAGTCCAGTTGTGCTTCTCGCAGAAGCACATGTTATACTTCTCACTGTAAAGCACTACTTTTCGGAAAAAAACAAATGTATTTTCCGTCAAAACCTAGGAAAAACTAAGCAAAAGCTAAAAAACCAAAATAAACACTAGAGAGGCGTGAAATAAAAACCGAAATCCCGGGGGTGCACCCAGCGTGCGACATGCGGTGGCGGCTAGGCCCACAACTTGGCGCACTCACATGCACAAAAATGTGACCTTTATAGGAGCCCTCCAAAGGGTGCATGTGAGTGCGTGAAGCGCACTCACATGCCTTAATTAGTTGCTCCTTCCAAATAAGAGCTCATGGAAGGAAAGTGGTATCTGGCCAGCTGGAAATAATGAACTTGGGTCGCTCACTCCTCTTTGTCTGGCTCACCTGGTGGTCCATGAGGAGGTGTACTTGTGACATTTGTTGCCAAAGGCTGACAAATTTTGCGAGAGCTATATCTCGCTTCATACGAAATGGAAGTCATTCTCGTTTCAGGTACAATGATAGTGGGCCAGCCCATTAGCTTAGGACTCGCCTGCATTAGATTCTCTCATTGTGGTTTTTTTTTCTTTGGTCATTTTGTTTTTTCACTAGTTTTCTTTAGTATAACTTCAGTTTTCTTTTGTTTTTCACCCGTTTCTCATTGCTTTTATGGTTTTTACACATTTTTTTGTTTTATTTCTTCTTTTCCCTTTTATGGTTTTCTTTGTTTATTTCTCAACTTTCTTGGCCTCTTTGTTTCTTTTTTTTTTGCAATATTTTTCACCAGTTTTCTGTTTCCTTTTTCTCTTTAGCTTCCGGTCATTTCTTTATTTGGTTTTCCTTTGTTTTTATTTGTTTTTTCCCTCTCCTTTTTACAGCACACATCTACATTTTTTGTTACACATTGTACATTTTTAGTACACATCAAGAATATATTTTTAATACATGTTTTACATTTTTCAAATACATGATTAATATTTTTGTCAAATAAATGTTTCAATTATCTTGTTTTCTTGCATGCTATACATCTGTGATACACATCTATCTTTCTTAAATACAGGTTTAACAATTTTCAAATATATGAATAAAATATATGTTTTGATGTCTATTTTTTTATACACATCGTGCATTCTTCTTGTTTATCTGATAATTTTTTTATAAATGATTAACTTTTTATATATCCACGTTTACTATTTTTTATATACATGATTAATTTTTTTAAACATATCTTTTTGGATCTCTACTATTTTCATACATATCCTAAATATTTTGTATACACCAGGAACATTTTTAGTTACAAGTTTAACATTTTGCCAAATAAATGATTAACTTTTTTAGAAATGAATATTTTTTATGTCTACTTTTTCACATACATTTTTTGTACATTTGTCATATACTCCCTCCGTTCCTAAATATAAGTCTTTTTAGACATTTCAAATGAACTATAATATACGGATGTATGTAGACATATTTTAGAGTGTAGATTCACTCATTTTGCTCCTTATGTAGTCACTTGTTGGAATCTCTAAAAAGACTTATATCTAGGAATGGAGGGAGTACAATGGAAACAATTTTCCTATACACATATAACATTTTTAAATGCATGGTTAATATTTTTCAAATGTTCTATGTAAAGTGCTTTTTGAATTATATATATTAAGAATAGTTGGAAGTATAACCAAAAGTAAATATAAATAAAGTAAAAACAAAAAAATGTGAAAACTGTAAAAAAGAGGCTATAGCCTACGGCCTCGCGGTTGCCTTTAGCGCCCTACATCTCGCACAAGCAAGACATAGGCGCGTCCACGCGAGATGGAAGCAGGTCTCGCCAGGGCTATATGTCGCCCGTACCGATTCTTAATAGGAATCGCCTACGGGCGACAGTAGCAGGCTAACCCCTTTTGTAGCATGGGCGCTGCGCGTTTTCTGCATTTTGTTCTACTCCCTCCGTCCCATAATATAAGAGTGTTTTTTAAACTAGTTTAAAAAACGCTCTTATATTATGGGACGGAGGGAGTAGCTCGTAGTGATCGCCTTAGAGTTCGTTCGCTCCAGTTCTTTTCCCTTCAGTTTTTTTCCTTCGTTTCATTTTGTTTTCTCTTAGTACTTTTTGCCAGTTTTTTTCTTCTTCTTTATTCCCTGCTTTTTTTTGCTTTTCTTTTTTCTTCCTTATACTTTTGTTTTTTTGTTTCTTTCTGGGTTTTCCATAATTTATTTTGTTCCTTCTCTTTTATTTTTCTGTCTTTTTTCATTGGTTTTTTCAATACTTTCTACTTTTTATCATCCATGTTGTGTGTGTGTGTGTGTGTCCATATAAGCCAAAATGGAAAAGGATGGTAAACGACTAGAAGCTGAAGACACATGTAAGAGGTCATGTGACGAGTACTTTGCCCGTGGCGCTTCTGAAGTTATTGATCTGTTGCTGGAGTTTTTGCGACATCCTCTGTGAGCAGCTCGTGCCATCCACTGCTACCGTTTCACCATTTTTCAGCTAAAGTTCACGATCGATTTTGAGCTACTACCACTCTTGTTCGAGCAAGTTGTGGGCATTTAAGCCCTAGTCTAACTACCAATTAGTACATGTGCTCTTCACATTATTGTTGTGTTTGTCGTGCTATGCTCAAATAGGAACCTGAACTTTTATTTGCATGGGGATACCTATCAATCCGAGCCACCACGATTTGATGAATCATTGCGAGCTATCTTACTGAACCGTGAGGTTTCAGAAAGAGGGGTCATGTAATGGTTACTAGGTAGACAGTCTCTAGTCAAAATACGAGAATGTCTTCTTTTTTTTGAGTGTGAAAATACTACTGTCTATTTCGAATTTCTGCTCTTATTGGATTTTTCAAAGTGACAGAACAAGTAATGGTAATCATCAAGGTTTATCAAGCTGGACAGAGTGCACAGACGATATGAAAAAGTATGCCTCAATTTTTTTTATTTTCCTTTGCACTTGCGCCATCCTAATTGGACACAGGTCCCTAAGTGTTTCTCTAATGACACTCTTGATGCAAGATTAGATAATATTCTGCCGGTCGTCCAATTAGACACAAATATGATCCAGGGATTTAAATTCAAGCAACTAATATGAAGCAGTACAATTGATTTAGCTCCAAGGGAATGGTAAGCGCCGTTCAGGAACCGCCAAAACTCAAAAGAAGGATCTGTTTGATTTAGGTCCAAGGGACCGGTAGTCATTGTTCGGGAACCAACAAGAATCCAAGATGGATCTGTTAGAGTTAGCTTCAAAGCACCGATAACCGCCATTTATGAAACCGTCAAGAACAACGATGGAGCCGATGGATTTAGGTCCAAGGGACCGCTAGTCGTTGTTCGAGAACTGACGAGAATTGAAGACGAATCCGCTAGAGTTAGCTCCAAAGCACCGACAACCACCATTTATGGAACCTTCGAGAACAACAATGGAGGCAATGGATTCAGGTCCAAGGGACCGGTAGTCGTTGTTTGAGAACTGACGAGAACTGAAGATGGATTCGTTAGCGTTAGCTCCAAAGCACCGATAACTGCCATTTATGGAACCGTCGAGAACAAAGATGGAGCCGATGGATTTAGGTCCAAGCGAACGCTAGTCGTTGTTCGAGAACTGACGAGAATCGAAGACGGATCTGTTAGAGTTAGCTCCAAAGCACCGACAACCGCCATTTAGGGAACCGTCGAGAACAACGACGAAGCCGATGGATTTAGGTCCAAGGGACCGGTAGTCATTGTTCGGCAACTGACGAGAATCGAATACGGATCCGTTAGAGTTAGCTTCAAAGCACCGACAACCGCCATTTAGGGAACTGTCGAGAACAACGATGGAGCCGATGGATTTAGGTCCAAGGGACTAGTAGTCGTTGTTCATGAACTGACGAGAATCAAAGACGGATCCATTAACTCCAAAGCACCGACAACCGCCATTTATGAAACTATGGAGAACAGCGATGGAGCCGATGGATTTAGGTTCAAGGGACTGGTAGTCATTGTTCGCGAACTGACGAGAACCAACCAATCCGTGAGCTCGGTGTGAGATGCATATATGATAGCTAACATGTGTGAGATGATGCACGTATTTTCTCGTTTACTGTGCCGCTGATCATGGAATGAACGGATTAAAACCCTGACCGGCCTGAGTTCAAATTCAAAAATACCCAGTGTACAAGGGCGCTGACATGAAAAACAGTATACTAGCTGACTCGTACACTAAAAAGGGATCTCCAAATCATGTGCATGGTAGGCTACCGGTAAGACATGTGCTAGATGTCGGTGTCACCTTGATATAATATACACCATAACTCACCAGTAAAATCTTAATTAAAGATTCCATCTGACTGCAGCACACGAGCAGTACACGGAGAAAAGTGTGGTCCACGTATGCCGGACTGTCGTCCTTTATATCACGAGAATACGCGCGCAACACGGAAGGATACATATACAATGCATAGGTTCAACACATGGGTGTCGTAGGTGAAAACCTAAGATCTAGGATCGGGTGATGACGGTGCTTGTATACTGTTTCCTTTTTGAAGGCGTTATTTTTGGAGAATTAGGACTTCGGGTGTTGTCTAGACAGTGGTTCGTGTTGTAGCTACGAGTAATTGATCACGGTTGCAGGATCTTTTTTCTTCTTGTTCTTATTATTATTTTTGGCCGTGTGTGTCCGTAATCTCTTTACGATATTGCGTTGTTGCAGAGGTCAGGTGTAATTGGTATCTCCGCGATATTAATATATTCCCTTTTTTGAAAAAAAAAGGGTGTCGTAGGTTCCTCGCAGGCATACACGTGGATCGTTGGTGACTACTGGGTGCTACTCACTTCTACGACCTCTAGGGACATTTGGCTACTGGGTGCAATCGATAGGAGATGGTAGTACGGGCTATCTTCAACCGGTTTGAATGACGGTCGCATAATAGGATAGGTCTTTGATGTCCACTGCATCTTGTTCGACAAACCTTTTTAATAATATGGTTGCATGCATTTTTTGGATGCAGAGGCCGAGAGTAATCCTCCTTTTTCAAAAAAAAAAAAAACACGCGGATCCTTGATGACTAGCGGACCGAACTTGCGCCCGTCTCGTCGACAGACTTACACTTATTTGAACAAGACCTCACACAAGAGGCTAATCTAACAAGCCTACCAACGAAATCCAGATAAAGATTAATTTACTCTCGGTTGATGTATATACGTAGCAACAACTGGCACTCAAACGTCGAAAATAAAAAAAAACGCTTTAAAAGAGACACTGGTTGTGTGCTTGCTCGTTCGGCCCTAACTAAGAGCAACTTCAATGGAGCGACCCATTTCATTCGCTGGCGTCTGTTTGGGTCGACGCGGACACAAAAGTCGGTCCAACGCGCCGATCTAAATGGACGCGCGTTCGCTTGGTGTCCGCCTGTCGACCCCATTCCTGTCCCATTTTTGAGCCAGATTTGTGTCGGCGCGGACACAAGACGGACGCGCGCGTGCCTACTCCTCTCCCTGGGCCCGCCGGTCGGTGGCAGCCACCACCATTTTCCCCCCAAAACCCTCCCGTGCGTGCTCCCGCCCCACACCCCGCCATGGAGGACGCCATCGACCTCGACGCCGCCGCCGCCCTCGCCCCCCTCGCCTCGTCTGGCGTCCCCGCCCTCGCCCGGAAAGGCAAGCCTCGTGCCCCGCGCAAGACCGCTGCCACAGCCAAGCCAAAGAAGCCGCTGACGCCCGCACAACGGGCAAGGGAGTCGGCCAAGAGGAAGGACCGGAGGCACGCCGCGGACGCGCGGGATGAGGCCGCCGTCGCCGCCGCCGCGCAGGAGGAGGTCACCAATGCCCGCGTCGCGGCGGCAACGAGGGAGGCGCTCTACATGCTAGGGTTAAACCTTGGCCAGTACAGCCTCCTCAACGCCACCGTCGCCGCGGCCAGCACCGGCTCATCGACGTTTCCTCGGATGATGCTGCCCGACTCAGCCCGCGCGTCGGCTTGCAACCCGGTGCCTGGCTTCCATGTGTACCCGCAGGCCTCCCGCCTTTTCAGGGAGTGCTCGCCCGACGTGAGCGTGGTCGCGCCTTCCACGCCCGCGCCCATCGACCTCAATGCCACCCCGGTGGCCGGTGGCTCGTCATCCGGTGGCGCGAGGAAACGCGCGCGGCAGACGCCGGCCGGCATGCTCCCGGAGGCCCGCAACCTGTTCTAGGGAATGCCGTCCGCCGTCGACAAGGACTACATGCAGAACCTTATCTTCGAGGGCGGTGCGCCGGCCGCTGGCTACGATCCCGACGAGACACAAAGCCAGGACAGCCGCGGGGCGTTCACGCCGGCCGCTGGCTATGATCCCGATCAGGGGCCTTCATGCGTGATCAGGTCGGCATCGACCGGACGGCTTCCCACTCAACCACGAGTTCCTGGACGACTACGGGCTAGAGGAAGAGGACGAGTGCGACATCGAAGTGGAGCCCTTGTTCGAGGACGAGCTCGCCAACCAAGCTGCCGGTCCTAAGCCGAAGCACAAGAGCAAGCGCACGAAGGCATACACGGCGGCCGAGGACAAGCTTCTTTGCAAGTGTTGGCGAGACATTGGACAAGACCCCAAGACGGGCGCTGAACAAAAGCATTCAACCTTTGGATTCGTGTCCATCGAGAGTTTCATGAGCGCAAGAAGTTTCCACCTTACCAACTTGTGAGCACGTGCGGGTGGGTGTCCATTTCCAAGCGATGGAGGGTGATCCAACAAGAGTGCAACAAGTCTTGCGCCACTCTCGAGAGCGTCAAGGCCCGCCCCGTGAGCGGCATCGGCATGCAAGACATGGTATGCTAGCAAGCCGCCCTCTTTTGTGTCATCAAGTTCATGCTTGCGTGTTCATTTGCATATCATTTGCCCATATGCTTGCATGAAAACATTTTGTAGGCATTTCAAGCTTTGGAGGCATTCAAGGTTCAACACAATGGCAAGTGCTTCAACCTCTCCCATTGCTTTCGGGTCATCAAGGACGAGGAGAAGTTCAAGGCGCAATATGCCACCCTCAAGTCGCGTGGGGGGAAGCAAGCCATGGAGGAGGTTGGGGAGGGCGAGCCGGCACGGCCGCAGGAGGGAGACCAACTCCAAGAAGGAGGACAAGCGGGATGTGTCGGGGGTGTCGTGCGATATATGCCAAAGGATGGCTTATCATGGTGGGGAAGAGTGGTGCCTGGAAACAGGATAAGGCGTAAACATGCGCGCCGACGCATCTTACCCAGGTTCGGGGCTCTCCTAGGAGATAACACCCGTAGTCCTGCTCTGCGGGGTCTTCGCATGATCACTATACCAATAGAGTGGCTACAAGGTTGCTCCTAGAGTTGTTTGGCTAGAGGAGGAAGAAGGGCAAGGCTAGCTCTGCTCCTCTCTCTATGTGTGTGTGTGTGTGTGTGTGTGTGTGTTATCTATGATGCTGAACCCTTTGCATGGGTGTCCTGGGGGGTTTATATAGGCCTACCCCCAGGGGTACAATGGTAATCTGGCCCGGTGTAGGACCCGGCTGTCAGTGTCTTTGGTCGCCGGCTGCTGGGGCCTGCCGCCTGGTGGGTCCCGCTGGCTGTCTCGTACTTCGCCGGCAGGCCGCGCCCGCCGCCTGCGGGTCTTACCGGCTGCTTAGTACTGTGGCCGCGCCACTGATGATGCACGCTTTGTCAGGGAGAGCATGGCTATAGTGCCGCCACCTGGTGGGCTTCACTGTAGCCATTCCCCGTCTCTTCTGATTATTGGCGCACAGACTTTGAGGGAGGGGGAGGGCCGCCTGCTGGAAGTCGGCCTCCTCCTACGAATAACTGGTCAGGGCTGGCCGCCTTCTGGCTTCTCACGGACAGGTAGGGCCTGCCGCCCGCGGGCCGTACCGACAGCCCGTAGTGGGAGCATGGCCTTCTCTGCCATAAGTGATGTCATGGGCTGCATGGCAACAGTGCCGCGTGGGGCGAGGGATGTCCGCCCAGTACGCTGCACTGTGGCCATGCTCTGCCCTGGATTCGGGGGTGGCAGGATGCACTGTAGCCACGCCCCGTCTCGTCGTTATAATGAGGTGCTGAGTTCGAGGGAGTGAGGGGCCGCCTGCTAGGAACCGGCCTCCCTGGAGGCCGCCTGCTAGGAGTCGGCCCACCTCATGGCCGCCCTCTGGGCTCCGCCGCCTTCTAGCAGCCGGCACAAAGAAGGCGGCTCTTTGCCTCTGAGGTTTGAGGGGAGCAGCTGGCCCCGATGTCTTGAAATACCATGGGGAGCAGATGAGGCTACCCGTGATCGTTTACTCCGACAGGATGCGGCATCCAACGCCTTGATCGCAAGCGTGGAGGGCATGATGAACAAGAAGGACTCAAGGGAGAAGGAGCGCCGACGTTTCAAGGCGGAGCAAATGGACGCTTTCATGGAGATCCAAAGGAGGAGGCTTGAGATGGACACGGAGAAGCAAGCCAAGATGTTCGAGCTCAAGGCGGAGAAGCAAGCCAAGATGCTAGAGATCGAGGCTGCCAACGCCAAGACCAAAGCCAAAGAAGTGGCTCTCGCGAGCATGATGACCGGGGTGGAGATCATAAAGGTGGATCTCAAGACCGTGTCGCCAAGGAAGAGGCCGTGCTTCGAGAAGATGCAGGCCGACATGCTCAAGTTCGACGACGAGTGATCTACGGCAGCGAGCGCCGTCTTTTTTGTATGCGGGCAGGTGTGCTGGCATGACCACGGGGGCCGCGATGGCATGGTTGAACTCAAGTCCCACCCTTTTTTTGTGCTGGCATGTGTGCCGGCCGGCTGGCGAGTACGCCAGCATGAACTATATATGATGATATTTTCTGAAGCCGGCATTGTATGTCGGCGCTGGCATGGTGCCGGCATGATGAGACATGGCCGCTGCCATGATCGGCCGCGGGCCTCTTTTTTTTAAGTTGATGCGGACATGAAATGGGTCGGTGCATTGGGCGCACTGCCGACCCAAATGCAAAACTGGACGGACGCCGGGCCGGCGGCCGATCCAAACGGACAAAAAACGGACAAATGCACTGTCCGTTTGAATCGGCCCGTTGAAGTTGCCCTAATAAGCTTCGCCCCTGACGATCTGTCAACAACCATGGCACGGAAGAGACGAAACGCTCCGTTGCTGTTAGACCAAACCAGTTTGTGTGAGGCAGATGGCTAGAAAACCACAAGGCAGGAGCCATGTCGTTCAGAGTAGACGATAGGACGGATCCCTATCCGTCATTTCTTTTTTCTGGTAAAGTTCCGATCCATGTGAGTTCGAGCGTGCGCTACTTCCAGGGAATGGGCTGGGCTGGGAGTGGAGCAGGCGTACATGAACGATGTGGAGTTCTCTCGACTGCTGGACAGCCAGTTCCCTCCTCAGGGAAAAAAAAGACAGCCCGTTGAGTTGTTTTAGAAAAAGAAAAAACGAAGGCAGTTGAGCTGAGACTTGTACACGAGATTTGAACAAAAAGTGCTTAGACAAACAAGGCAAGAAGACAATCAATAAACTTATTAGTATTCAAATCCTCCATTATTCTTATAAAAATCCTACAATCCAAAGAGGCCCTAAATATAAGTTACTCCTCTTTTTAACAAGACAATGCAAGAGTCTTTTCGATTTGAAAGCCTTGGCTCTTAGCTGGGTATACTAGGACATATATTGAACATTGCATCAACAATACCGGCTGATAAACGCCTGACCACCGTGCTCACTTTTTGACCCGAGTTGGTATTTTAAGTACCAAAATCTTCATCTACAATGTGTCAGAGAAATTATACGCTGGTCAATGAGAGCCTGCTTAAAGTTGAAGTACATAATATAGGTAAAAAGTAACCGTTCTTTAGATAATGGCAGCAGTTACTGTACCCACCTCTGTAGGCATCAACACATGCATTGGTGCAACTCTATAAATTGCAGAGTATGTGCTAGTATCAGATAACCTAGAGATTCTATCATAGGCTTCAGTTTCTAGCGATGCATACCTTGCAATGTAATTGAACTTGACGAGCGTATCTATAGATCACACTTGCTTACTATGCTGGCAGTGGCATCGCCTCAATTTTAACCTCTACGAACATGTTAGATCTAGCTAGCCATGTATAGGATTGGGATGCAACGGGGATCTAAGGCGTACAAGAGAATGATGTTCAAGCGCTAATGAGGATTTGTACTGCCCGGTAAGATGGTGCTTCAACCCCCCGCTAAAACCTCCAATCTATGTTTCACCATTCCTAATCAAGCAGTTGGGCACGCGAGCACACCACGCGCACCCACCCCAGTCAACCAACACACAGGCCGCCACCGCGACGCCACTCGCCCATCCACGATACAACTCCTAGGCGCTTCCACGTCAGTGCAGCTAGTTTAGTAGTTAGGCCACAAACTTAGGAGACTATTAAAAGACATTGTGGTCCTATCAATTGATTAAGTTTGTTGGTTTCTTATGTTTTTATATATAGTTCAAGGAGTCTTTAGATCCGGCGGACGTTTGCTTTAATATTAGCCTCTGCACCATATTTTTTCTGTGTCCATTTTGGTAATATTAGTTTTAGTTTTCTAGGTTTATGTATCCACTTTCACTTCCACATAAAAAACTGAAAATAAATATGCATCACTCTGTTCCATCTGTTATCATCCCTAGCCTCAAGCAAATATTGGAGTGCTAACTAGTGAATCATGTCATAATAACTTAGTGACTAAACCTTTGTCGAACAGAAATGACACTCATAGCAGAATCAAGGAATAGTTAATCGATCTTTGGATCATGTTTATTATTTTAGTTGTAGTTTGAGCCATATTTGTCTCAATGGTAGCACTTTGCACTAGTAGAATACCCATAATATCGCGTCTTCCACCCTTCGTCTGTGTTTATTAGGCTCCTTCTTATCTTGCATAAGGTTTGACCATAAATTTAACTAATATAATGTAAATTATATGTCAAAAAATTATACAGTGTGAAACCTATTTCGAATACAAATCCGATAATATACTTTTAGTAGCATACACCTCATACTTAGTTAGTCATATAGATTGTCAAAGTATGAGCCAAAATACAAGGGGCCCAATAAACCTGAATTGCGGAAGTAGTTAACAACAACAAAAAACATGCTTCATTGACTTTTTTTGCATTTGTGAGGCACCACGCCAGCCCATTTGTTATTGATCTTAGTCCACATCTATTGAGTTTGTAATTCATGTTCTACCCTTTCATTTGTTTATTTTACCCTTTAATTCATGATCAAACTCCAAACTGTACTCCATGTCAGCAAACCAAGTCAGTTAATGAAGTTTGCAATATTTCTTCAATATGTGCAAATGTTCCTTTTAGGAAAAGAGAAATTATGTACACTCATATCTAATTAATCTACATATCAGTTTTGCTTCCTAATAATTAGTTTTTCCACAGAGTGTTCCATTTTCAATGCAAATAAGGTGCACTAGCACCATAGTAAAGGCATTTGTGCACCATGTGCACCCATATAGGATCTCACCCTTCTTAATACATTTGTTTGAACACAGTACAATCAAAGACGCTCACATACGTGCACATACACTCATCCTTACCCCTATGAGCAACTCCGAGAGACTAGAACGGCAAATATCTTGAGATTGACGAATCACCATATGTGCATCGTAGTCGCCGGGAACGTTTTCTTCCACTGAGCGAAGATCACCAGAAAGCCTGAAATAAATATAGAAAAATGCGAGCACCAATGCCAAGTCTAGGACTTAATCCTGGTGGGATGTTCCACCATAAGAAACCTAACCATCCGAGCTAGGCTCAGTTCGCACCATTCTTAATACATTGGGATATAAGCTCAGGATGCATTTTTAGGCATATATTTCATGTACTTACTCTATTTCAAAATAGTGCATACTAGTATTTTCCATAATCAATCTTGTAAAGTTCGAGTAAATTTATAAAATAATGTCAGCATCTACATTAAAAAAAATATAATGTACAAAAATATATTTCATGATGGATCTACATTTGCTGATTTGGTGTTGCGGATGGTGATTTTTTTCCAACAAGCTTGGTTAAAGATTGAAAGTTAGAATTTGCACGAAATTAATATGCACTATTGTTTGAAATAGAGTGAGTATATAGTTTTCGTATGATCCGACTTCTTTGTGTGCTTTTATTACAAAGCAGATGTAGGTTCTCTTCAATGGCCACATATTCCAATTGATGCTGCCACTCAATTATCTCCAATGTTCTCGGCCATTATCAAGAAGAACCATGCCCATCACTCTACCTCTATTGCTTCAGCAATTCTCCCATACCGCATTCTCTCTTCCTCCTAAAAACCAACAATAACATGTGCTAGTTCCACCACCATGGAGTATCTCCTTCTTCTTTCTTCCAGTAGTTGTTAGATCCGTTGCCTGATTAAGAGGTTTTGGGCTCTTTGTTGTTCCGTTCTTGCGGATGCAACTTTTGGAACTGGGAGAACCTATGTCATATATGGAACCATATTTTCATTCCATCCATGCCAGAAGAATCCTGGTCTACACACAAAGATTTCCTGGTCTTGAGCCAATCTAAATAGAAAATCATACACGGCGTTGCCAACCTTCCCACTTTGTTATTTTGTTTTAATGTATTGATTATATTATATATTATAAGATCCATTAATTGTATTGTCATGTACTCATGTAGTAAGGCAAAGCTACCATTTGCCAGTAAGATCAGCTGGACTCAACATGTGTTTTGCTAGAGCCATCTATGTGTTAGTTGTAATTTAATCATGAGGTAATTAATATTAGTCATCATTTCCTTAGAGCTAACCCATCACAAACCACTGCCTCGAAGCTTTTCCTCATGGTATCTCTTTGGTCTTTCACCTCTTCATTTCAATGCTATATTTTTCTTGAATTTCCTTCATGTCTCCTTCATCCATGGTTCTAGGTTCATTCCTTTAGAGCAACAAATGCTCTTCCTGCTTCCCCTGGTCTCTTCCTATGTACTTTCTCCAATTTATTTTCTCCTTTGCATATGGGTAAACAAGACTAAAACATATCCACTACTCTCTACAATCTTTTAAGAACAACAGAGTCCTCCCAAGTCCCATTCGCACTAAAAACAAAACCAACCTCTCAACTCTCAGCACAATTTGTAGGGAATGAATACTATTCTACCATGTTGCTTAAATTCCCTTCGCAGAAAGGACATTAGATTTGACTATTGTAATTAGGTTACTCATTAACTCGTACTTTGCAAGTAGACGAGCTAATTCAAAATTATGCTCTTTCGCGATAGATTCAAGCTGAGATTTTGTCCTCGGCCATTCCATTGGAATGCCCAATGCCACATTATTTATTTGTATAATTCCATTTTGCCCCGCATTCAATATTGTTCCCCCAACAACCCATTTAATTACTACCTTATCAACAAAAATCAAAAAGTTCTTGGTAGTTGCAAGATATAAGGGCTGCTTCTCTCCAGGAGCCAAAAAATCATGCCCCTACTTTATAGGATTCTGATCATCATATTTCCTTGCAATAAAACTACATAAACACAAGCACCCAAATTTTAGAAGAATAAATGAAAGTGGCACTAGTTAGGAAGCACGTGCTTCCTGCTCATGGCCACAATAAATATTTAATAACCTCATATAGTGAAAATTTAGAAGAAAACTAAAAGAAACAATGGAACAATGCATCTAATTCCAAACAATATTATAAAAGATGTATATGGTAGCATAGATCAAACATTATGGTAACACCACCTATAGTCCTTACGAAGCAGAAGAGAGGAAGGAAGAGAGACAAAGCAAGTTGATTGCCATAGTCTGATCTTGCCCTCGAATGAGAGCAAAATTGCAACTCGTGGGGGGGTTGAGAGACATGAGGAAAGGCTCGCCGGTTTCTTGGTCATCAGGACCTTATCATTTCTCGTTGTTGTTCACATGTAGAGAACTCTGACCAGTTGTTGTTTTAAGCTCATGTATCTCCGTTCTTGCTCATGGAACATACTTTTGGGTTTCCTGTTAGAGGAAGCTGTTAGCTTAGGACCCCGTTTAGGCTGAGATCCGTGTCACAGCTAACCCCCAAACGAGCACAACGCCCGCCACCCGGCCAGGCCGCCCAGTGCCGGCCAGCCATGAGCGGCGGGGAGAAGGGCCCCGCCACCGACCAGCAAGAGGGGCTTTACCCTGGTGGCTCCGGCCGATGTTTGAGGCGGGGGAGAGAGAGCGCGGGGGCGAGGAAGGAGGAGAGTAGCGCCGCCGCCCTAGTCGCCCCATGGGACAACGCGAGGGGTAGGGTTGCCTTTTTTTCTAGTGAACTACTTCAACCCGATTCTAAAAAATTCTAGCGAAGCACGAAGGAATGATAACATCTTACTTCGAATCATAGTGACGACGCTTGAACAAGAAAACAGACAAGTCTGCTCTAACAAATCATGGTATGCATGTCGCGATAAATATGCACATGTCAACTTACTCTTGGTTGATTGTGTAAGTAACAACAGTCGATACGGCAAATACACAAGAGCACCTTGGTGCTCCACCCCCTTATACGAAATTAAATTCAAAAAATACTAGGAAATTCAAAAAAAATCAGAGATCTTGGGATCTCAAACTTGGGTGCCCAATCTAACCCGTATGAAGTTTCGTTGAAAAATACCAGGTAATGTATTAGTGGCGAAGAAAATATAGTCCGAATAAAATCCTTTCAAACATTTTTTTATACACGGGAAAATTTTGTCTTTTTTGTCACAGATATTTTCCCTGGTATTTTTTTTACGAAATTTAACATGAAACTAGATTGGGCACCAGGTTTCATATCCCAAAACCCTAGATATTTTAAAAAAATCCCGATACCTTTTTGAATTTAATGTTCATATAGGGGTGTGGAGCACCCAAGTGCTACAAATCCTCTTCCCAGTCGATACTCAATATTTTAATTTCCGACAAAAAAGAAAAATGATACTCAGTAATAACAATTTCAATTAGAAATTTTGGTCGTGTGGATTCTGGCGTAACTAATCTTCACCCTCAGACGATCGATTAACTCCCATGGCTCGAGAAAATATTTGAGTGATGGGCCATGTACCAATTGATCTGCGTCAGGAGAACGTTTACATGATCTGGACTTGTGATACTTGAGACTCAAGACTTAAAACAAAAAGTGCCTAACGTCGACAACAACTTGAAAATAAATAAATACAAATCAGATGATTCGAGACGTAGAAGAAACACCATGCGAGCAAGGAGCACTGACCGCACACCCTATCCTAATGTTCACTAACAAAGTCGTCCTTGTTCGAGCTAGCACACAAAAGTACAGGGAGAAGATGACTTCTATATCTACTCTCTCTGTTCCAAAATACTTGAAGCTTTGGGTTTGTTCTAAGCCAAATTTCTATCATAATTGTTTCTATCCATCCAACGTCCCATTGTCCGTCTTCATGCCTATGCTTTTGACAATTGTTGCTCTATTTAAGATACTTTGTACTTGGCATCTACTAGGTATTGATGTTTTTGTTACTCTGCTGCAACCAAACAATCAACACTTGACATATTTTCTACTAATAAATTATCTTGAGCAATTTTTTCAAGTGTGATTGAATTGACAACTCAACTGCTAAGTTTTAGAAATATTCTTTGACTCATCTTGTGTCAAATCATTAAATTTGGCCGTGATGCATGCATCACATTGAAGACTATCGCAATCCCTTAAACTGGTGGGTTCTTGGAGGTCGGGGTCCTATACCACCATATATGTTAGGTATTCTTTCAGCCCCCCTATATTCAACCTTTTTGTTTCTATATAATCCATGTATCAATACCTTGTCCACATATGAAAAAGTTCCAAATGGCCTAAGAAATACAAGAGGTGCTTTTCTCCTGGATCCAAAAAATTCATGTCCCTAAAATCATAAGATTTAAGATTATGATTACCATATTACCTTGCATTGAAGCTTCGTAAAGACAAGCACCTAAATTTCACAAGAGAAAATAAAACTTGTGCTAGTAAGGAGCCACATGCTTCCTTCTCATGGCCATGATAGATAATTAATATCATTCATTTAGTGGAACAAATTTACAAATATAGAACAATGGATCTGCTTCCAACCAACCCATGTTATAAAACATGGATAGAGTAGCATATACCAAACATGATCCTATTGCAGTTCTTGCAACATGCAAAAAGAAGGAGGACAAAGCAAGTTGATTGCCATGGTTTTCATCGAGTCTTTTACATGAGAGAGAAATTGCAACTCGTGAGATTGAGAGACATGGGGAACTTCTCACATGTAGCTTGGTCATCAGGGCCTTCTCCCTTGTTGTTACTCTTGACTTCAACTTCTTCTTGATTTGGGATGAGTAGCCTCTAGCTCGAGGAACCAGGGGACTTGTTCTCAAGGCCACCTAGTTTAGCTTGGTATATTTGCCATATCTCTAGTTGAAGAAGTATAGGATTTATCTGTGTCATCCATAGGATAAAATCAAAATTTGTGTGTGTGTATTTCCCCGTCTTTGTAGGTAGAACCAAGACATACTTTGTATCCACTTGAACGGCCTCCTGTGAGCACATGCCTTTGCATAGATCCCCTCACCTCTTAGTTGGACGCGTGAAGCAAACTCTTGCATGCATGTGGCCGTGGGAGGCACAAAAGGGTGGGTAGTGGAGCCAGAGTTGTTGGACAGTCTCAAGGAGTTGCACGAGCAAGGGATTATTGGATTGAACATCGTCTAACAATGTTGAAATTGTTTGTCCTTTCAATACGACCATTGCTCCAGTCGAGTCCATGTTAACCAAAGCTGTAAAAGTTTGACAGAAGTTTGACTTATGCTCGAATTTGGATTGAGTTTCCTTGTCATCGTAATATGTTAAACAAAGAACATACATTTTTGTATGCACTAGAATGGTTGAAATTTCTAATCATTAGTTACTATTGACTTGAGATAAAACATATGATCGCTGATATACTAAAAGGTTAAATGTACAAGAAAATTTAGTATTAACTTGGTTGATAGGAACACAGGAGAAATGTAATGCTATCGTGGTAACCAACTTGATAGGAGGGGATTTTTTGCATGTTCAACTCAGATGATGGGACGAGATTACCTTGTTTTTTAACACTATGAAGGGGCGCGAAGGCGCCAAATGCTCCATTAACTACTAAGTGTGGTACGGAGCACCTTACATCGGGATACAAGGAAGAACAAAAATTATACATAGGTCCCTGACATTTGAAAGGAGGCACCAACATATGATTACAAATCAAAATTTGATCCAAAAGAGCTCCTCCTACATAACTAAAATCGTCGGCACCGGGGACTAGGCCAATTGACCGAATGCGTCCTCCACGGAAAGACACCATGGACTCTATACTGGAGCTCCACTGCCTCCCATTTGGCATCAAGTTCGGGAGGAATAACATTAGCCACCCTCCAGCCCTTGGATGCAATAGGTCGCCAACATCACCATTATGGCGAATGAGCAGCTCCTTGATTTCATTGAACTAAGTCGCCACACGTGAGCACATGAGTGCTACGACCGAAGACGACAAGGATGCTACCAAGGAGGCATTAGTGGCAACGCCAAGGCCACATGGCAACGAGCGCAGAGGAGCTGCACGGAAAACCAACAGAAGAGTTTAAAACATTCAACTCTATTATCGCATGGACCTGATTTTACATCACTTATACATTTCAATGCTCTTATAAAATTAGTTTTGAAAAAGGAAAATTGTTGATGTATTAGCAAAAAATATTTATATTTTTTCAAAAGTGTTTAACCCTTTTGGAAAATATAATTATAATTTAAAAAGTGTTCGTCCACTTAAATTTTTTTTTGTAATCTCAAAATGTGTACATTTTTTAATATTTGTCTATTTTTTCATGCCTTATAGAAACTACATGAACAAATATAAGAGCGTTTATATCACTATTCACTAGAGTAGTAATCTAAATGGCCTTATATTTGTTTACAGAGGGAGTACTTGCTAACTAAAATAATTAATAAGTTGCAGCATTTGGAATTCAAATTTGTACTTTTATTTGAATGATGCAGTTTACAGTATTTTGGAGTGAATTTTCTTATATAAATTTCAATACACATTGGAAACAATTCCCAATTGCAATGCACGGGCATACTTGGTGGTAAGAATTAAAGCGAGAGGTTGGGTCACTAATGCCATTTCTCTGGTCCAGCTGGTGGCCCATGAAGAATATTAAAACTTTGCTCGTATGCTGATCCCTATCGCCAGGCCTATATCTCGAGCGTTAAGCATCTCTCGCCGAAGGTTTTCTTCCCTCGCACAGAAACTGGGCCGGTCTGATTTTTTTTCCTTCGATTGCTAGGGATACCTGGCACGGCGTCATCAGCGAGTCCACCTTCGGACTCACTGAAGGGGCGACCAAAATGGGCCGGCCCACGCGCTCGGCAGGCCACATGCTCTTTTTCTGTTTTAGTTTTCCGGTTTTTCGCTTCATTTTATACTATCGTTTATACTTTTAAATAATTTCAATATATATATTACAAAAACACTCTATTTTTTTTAAATGTCTAACAAGTATTTGAAATTTTTTGAATCAATATTTGATAAATGTAAGTATCTAAAAATGTTAATCCGGCATTCGGGAAAATGTTGAATATAAATACAAAAATTGTTGATCATGTATTAAAAAACTAATGAAATATTTTCATCATGTATATAAAAATGTTGATCAAGAATTTAGAAAAAAAAATACGTTGAACAAGTATTTGAAATAGTTAGAAAAATGTTAATCAAGCATTTCATGTGTATAGAAAAAGTGTTAAATGTGTATAGAAAAACTGTTGATCAAGTATTTGGAAAATGTTAAATGTGTATAGAAAAAGTGTTGACCATGCATTAAAAAATGTTAAACTTGTGTATGAAAAATGTTCATCAAGAACTTAAAAAAATGTTAGATGTGTCTAAAAAATGCTGATCAAGTGTGCATTTGAAGAAAACCGATGGAAAATTAGAAAGAAAGAATCAAAAGCAAAGAAAAAATAAAGTGAAAACCAAGAAAGATTTGAGGAAAACCGAAGAAAGACAATGAAAAAAATTCAATAGAACAGAGAAAAACAAAGAAAACCGATGAAAACCAAAAACAGACAAAACGCGAAGGAACAAAGTGCACAAAAGAATGAAAAATGGAGAATAAAAAAGGAAAGAAACAAAAGAAAACAAACAAAAAAACTGAATAAAACAGAAAACATGGAAATAATCAGCTCTTCTACCTTAAAGGAGGTCGCGTCTTTAGTTCATCATGGACAAGACCTAGTAGAAGTGGCTAGCGTTGCTAGGTCATGTCTAGGAGACGAGGGTTCGAAACCTTGTTTCGCTAGCTCTTTCTCTCCCTTTTCTTCTTTTAAGCAGGTAGGCCCAATTACTACAGTAGAGAAAAAAATCCTTCACGGGAGATGCTAGTTTGATGCAAGACATAGCTCTCACGTAGTTGGCATTCGACGCTTCGTTTGTTCAATTCCCTTTTTTCTCTTCTGTTTTGTTTGCTTCTACTTTGCTTTTGTTGTTTTCCATTATTACTTCACTGGGTTTCTTCGTTTTCTTCATGGTTTTCTATGGTTTTCCTGTTATCTTTGGTTTTCATTTCTTTCTCCATTTTTACCGGGTTTTCATTTTTGTTTGTTTCTTTCTCGGTTTTTGCTGGGTTTTTTTTGCATTTCTTTATTTCTTTCGTTGTTTTTGCTTGATTTTGTTGTTTTTCTTTGTTTCCTTTGTTTCTTTCTTGGTTTTCTCAGTTTCATTTTTTGCATTGTTTTCTTTGGTGTTTCATTTTTTGTTTTTGTTTGCTTTTTCTTCTTTTTTTAACTATTGCCAATTTTCATCGGTTTCTTTTTTGTTCAACACATGTTAACTTTGTTTTCAATATACATTCCACATTTTTCTTGTACATTTGAAACATTTTCTATATACATGTTTAACATATTTGAAAAATTGGTTAACATTTTTGAAAAAAAATTATGTCTCCTTTTATTCCATACACATTGTGTTTTTTTGTATATATGTAACAAATATTTCTAATATAGTTCAACATTTTTTCAAATACAAGTTTAACACTTTATATGTATATATGGTCAACCATTTTTCTTTAAATATGTAAAAAAAATCAAATGCTTGCTCAACATTTCTCCAATACAACATTAACATTTTTTTAATACATGGTCAACATTTTTTCTCTAGGTATTGTAAATATTTCTCAAATGCTGGATTAACATTAATAAATTCCTTTCTTTCGAATGCTTGTTTCTTTCTTTCTTGTTTTTCCATTGGGTTTCTGTGTTTTCTTTTGGTTTAATTTTTTTTATATACACATTTTCTTATATATCAACTAAAATTTCCTAATACATGTTGTACATTTTTCGAATACCGGATTAATAACTTTTGAACGCATAGTCAACATTTTATACATACAAATTTAAATAAAATTGAAGCACTTTATTAAAAAAATTCAAATACAAGTGTAACATTTTTTAAAATACATTGTCAACATTTTTTCTATGAACAATGCTTGATTAATATTTTTGAAATACTTCTTCAACACTTTCTCAAATGGTTGATTAACATTTTAATATACATGATAAGTAAATTCATCATTTTATTCATACACGGTTAACATTTTTCTTTATACATTTAACATTTTCGACATGCTTGATTAACACTTTTAAAATACTTGTTCAACATGTTTTCAAATGCTTGATTTACATTTGTATATACATGATAAAAAAATGTCATCATTTTTGAACACTTGGTCAACTTTTCTCTATACACGTTAAATTTTTTCCAAAAGCTTGATTAAAATTTTTATATACTTATCTGACATTTATTCAAATGCTTAATTAACATTTTTGTATATATGATAAAAATATCATCATTTCTTAATAAAATGTAATTTTTTTAGAAATATTCGAATAAATCAAATGCTTGATCGACATTTTTCAAAGACTTGTTCAAATATATTCAAATGCTTGATTAACATTTTTTTATACATTCGTACACATTTTTACATATATTTCCTATATGTTATAAACATTTTCTCTATATACGTTTAACATTTTTTGGATCCTCTATTCCACATTTTTCAAATTGTTTTGTATAGTGTGTTTGTTGTAATATATATATTTATAATATTTGAAAGTATCAACAAAGTTAAAAAAATAAAGCAAAAAATAAAAAAATAAAACATAAAAAAATGCAGAAAAAAGGAGGTTGTGGCTCCCATGCTCCTGGGCTGGCCATCTCTAGTGGCGGAGACAGGGGACCAGCAGGGGCCCTGCCCCCCGTAACATTCCTCATTTAAGCCTAATATGCATGTGTGTAAGTGATTATCTGCTGCTAAAATTGTGTATTTTGATGTGTTATCCCTCCTCAACAAATTTTAACGGCCCTCGGCCCCCTCATTCGATATTCCTGGCTCCGGCACAAGCCATGTCGCTCTGCACTTCAGCGAGGGTTTAGGTCTCGCTGAATGCGAGATATAGGGACACCCGATCCCTATTTGGCAGGTAGGTCACGCCCGAGTGACCTGTCGTGCACCCCTTTAACGCGTTAACTGGTATTTGGGCCGGCCCATTTAGGCTTTATTCCACACTGATTATTGAGAGCTTCTAGAACCTTCTTTGAACCAGTTTTTAATTAGCCCTAAAAGACTGGTTTTAGTTTTCTTTTATATTTTTTATCATTTTTTTACTTTCCTTCCTTTTTATTTTTATTTTATTACTCTTTTTTCTTTTTTTTCTTATCTTTACTTACTTATTCTTTTTCCTTTTCATTTTTGCGAACATCTTTCGGATTAATAAACATTTTTTGGAATTATGAAGATTTTTTGTATTTTGTGGAAATTTTCGAATTTGTGAACATTTGTTTACAAATTCATGAAAATATTTATAAAATCTTGAAATTTTTAGAATTCGTGGACATTTTCTACATATTTGTGAACATTTCTTAAAAGTCTTGAACATTTACTGAATTTTAGAAGAAAAAATATTAATTCATGACTATTTTTTGTTTTGATGAGCATTTTCCAAATTCATGAAAAGTTTTTCAATTAACGAACATTTTTTGAACAGATGCAGTTTTTTTGTTTTCTGCGAACATTTTATGAAATTCACGAACATTACTTGAATTCACAAAAATATGATCATGAAATTTATGAACATTTTTTGAATATACGAATGTTTTTAAAAATCATGAAGAGTTTTTGAATATGCGAACATTTTTTCAAAATTACAAACAATGTTAATGCGCGGGCATTTTTTGTTGCTCAACACTTCTTCAGAAGTTCACAATCATTCTACTATTTAAAATGCCGGATTATTTTCAAAAATAAAAAAAGGAAAATAAAAAAACAAAATGAAACAGGTGGCGTGCCGCCCCGTGCATGGTAGAAGAGGTCGAGCGCCAGGTCGTGAAATAGGAGCTCCCTGCTCGTATGGTAGAAGTGGTTAAACTCACAAATCGTGAGCTTACTTGAACAAGACCGCACACGAACAAGTCTACCTGCAAAATCCTGATAAATACTTGCCAATTTACTCTCGGTTGATGTATAAGTAGCAACAACTGATACTCAAATGTAAAAAAGATAATCATTTAAAAGAGAGACACTGGCTGTGTGCGTGCTTGTTCGGCCCTAACGAATAAGCTTCGCCCCTGACGATCTGTCAACATGATGGAGGATTAGATAAGAGACGGAACATTGCTTAAAAAAAGACAAGAGCAAGCCAGTTTGTGCGAAGTAGTTTGGCTAGAAAACCACAAGGCAGCAACGACATGAGACTGGTGATTATTTTTTTTTTAAAACACGATCAGAGTCGTTCAGAGTCAGAGTAAACGATCGGACGGATCCATCTCCATCTGTGTTATCGCTCAAAAAAAAATCTCCATCAGTGTTTTTTTAAGGTGAAGTTCCGATCCACGTGAGTTCGAGCGTGCGCTACTTCCAGGGAATGGGCTGGGCCTGTAGTGAACCAGGCGTGTACATGATGATCTTGGAGTTCTCTCGGCTGCTGGACAGGGCATTTCCTATTTGGCGCCACAGGCGCCACTTAACGTGAATTTTGTTAACTGGCGCCTGTGGCGTCCATAAATAGGCCGGCCCATCTAGGCGCCGGTGGATGATATTTTTTATGAAAATTCTGTGAACTTTTTGGAGATTGATGAACTTTTTTGAATATTGATGAACTTTGTCGAAATTTAATGAACATTTTTCTTGAAAATGGATGGACTATTTTTTCAGTTCCATGAACTTTTTCTAAAAATGCATGAACTTTTTTTCAATTTCTATGAACTTTTTTCAAATTTAATGAATTTTTTTTCAATTTGAATGAAGTTTTTTTTCAAATTAATGAACTTTTTCAAAATTTATGAACCGTTTTTAAAGATATGAACGTATTTTTTCAAATGGATGAACTTGTTTTTAAATGTGTAAACCTTTCTTCATTTCATATTTTTATTTTCGTAAAAAAAAATGAAAACAAACTTGAGGCAGCACGCTAGTGGGCCGGCCCATGCTAGCAGCGCTGCAGGCGCCGGATCGTTAACGGGCGCCTGCAGCGTTGTATAGGAGCTCCCGCTGGACAGCCAGTTGAGTTGAGACTTGAGACTGGAGATTCAAACAAAAAGTGCTTAGACAAACAAGGCTGAGAAGACAATCAAGAAAATCCTTAGGGTTCAAATCCTCCAATATTCCTATGAAAATGCACAACCCAAAGCGGCCCTAAATATAAGCCCCTGCCTTTTTTTACAAGATAATGCAAGCAATGTATAAAAGCCTTGACTCTTAGCTGGGTATACTAGGACATATAATGAACATTGCAGGAACAATACCGGCTAATGAACGCATGCCTACCGCCTCACTCTTTGATCCGACCTGATATTTCAAAAGTACCAAAATCTTCATCTACAGCGTGTTAGAGAAATTATACGCTCGTCAATGAGAGCCTACATAAAGTTGAAGTACGTAAAATAGGTAAGAAGTAAACGTTCTTTAGACAGTGAGAGTAAATTTCTCAAAACCACCACATTTGTGGTTAGGATACTCCAAAACCATCGCTTTTCAGAAAAGCACAAAAGACCACCACTTCAAAATGCACTAATTCAGAACTGAGTCGCGTCTAACATTGGAACTGACGGGTGGGACCCACATGTCAAGCTGATTTGGCATGCCTACATGGACAATATGCTGAGGTGGAACATGGGCCCACCAGTCAGCCCCTCATCTTTTT
The DNA here is from genome assembly GCF_018294505.1 of Triticum aestivum. Taxonomy (NCBI): domain Eukaryota; kingdom Viridiplantae; phylum Streptophyta; class Magnoliopsida; order Poales; family Poaceae; genus Triticum; species Triticum aestivum. The sequence continues at coordinate 106,517,443 of NC_057814.1, read as the reverse complement.
TCACTTCTTTTTCTTCTTCCTGCAGCGGCGTTGCAGCCGGCGGCCGGTGGCGGGCTGGACCCCGAGCTCCATGGCGACGATGGGGTGGGGGTTGCGACAGACCGCTGCAGGTGCGGACGTGGGATGGCGGCGGCGCTGCAGGTGCGGGCGCAGGGCGGTGACATTGCAGGCACGGACGCGGGGATGGCGGCGCTGCAAGCGCAAATGCGAGATGGCGGCCCTGCAGGGTCGGAGCGGCGGCGCGCAGGCGCGGGATGGCAGCGGGCGCGACGCAATGGTGTTGCAAGCATGGGGCAGGGCAGGGCTTGCTGGCAGGCACGCTTCCTTGAACTCGATCTCCAACCGCCGGTGGAGCTGGTGAGAAGGGGAGTGAGAGAGAGAAAAAATTGAGGAGGAGGAAGAAGGTATGAGACAGACAAGTGGGACCCCGTCCACCTCAGCAGGTCAAACATTGACTAGGACTAGTCTTCACCACATCAGCCCAAACATGTGGATCCCACCTGTCAGTTTTGCTATTAACGCAGCTCAGTTCTGAATTAGTGCATTTTGTTATTCACTTGACGCAGAAGTGGTGGTCTTTTGTGATTTTTGACAAAAGCGATTGTTTTAGAGTACCCTAGCCACAAATGTGGTGGTTTTGAGCAATTTACTCAGATAGTGACAGCAATCACTATGCCCACCTCCGTACGCATCAACACATGCATAATGCAGCTCTATAAATTGTAGAGTATGTGCTAGTATCAGAAAACCTAGAGATTCTATCATAGGCTTTTCAATTTCTTGCGAGGCATAGCATGGAATGTAACTGAACTTTGATGCTCGCAATGGCATTGCCTCAGTTTTAATCTCCATAGACATGTTAGATCTAGCTAGCTATGTATAGGATTGGGATGCAATGGGGATCTAAGGTGCACAAAATGTTGTTCATCGAGTATTCTAGCGGCGATGAGGATTTGTCTTCATTGTGCAAGATGGTGCCTCTCCCTATGAAAGCAATCATTTGTTGTGATGTGTTACCTGTGTAGTAGTAGAGGCTTGACTTAGTGGTAGTGTTTTGCTGGAAGATGGTGGTCTGTCTCATCTGGGGATTCTTTCCTTTTGGAGCATAGTTGGGTGTTTAGAACATTCCTCTGTTATTTTCGAGTTGCCCCTGTGTGGGTTGTTACAATTTGTTGAGCGGGACAATCTTATGTTGGTGTCATTCGGTTTTCACCCCATAGCATGTGTTACAATTGCGAGCACATGCAATGGGTTTTCTGGCGGTGCATTGAACTAGCTTCTTCCCTTTCCCTTTTCTGGACTTGTTTGGACTGGCTAATGTAGTTTTGGTATGACAACTAATCAGTAATGCACAGGGAATTAGGTCGATGTAGAAGAAAAAACACCTTTGGGCACATAGCTATATTAATCTCTACCGACATATTAGATCTTGCTAGCCATGTATAGGATTGGGATGCAACAAGGGATCTATGGCACACAAGAGCTGATTCATATCCTATTCAAGTGATGAGGATTTGTACTGCTAAGCAAGATGGTGCTTCACGCCCCCTCAGAAAGCGATTGTTTTGTCGTGTAGTAGTCGGGGCTTGTCTCACTGGTCTTGTTTTGCTGGAAGATGACGGTCCGCCTCATCTGGTGGATTTTGGTCGAACATGTGGTTCTTCCCTTTTGGAGCACAGTTGGGTGCTTAGAAAATTATTGTCATGTTTTCACATTGCCCATTCCGAGTTGTTACAACTTGTTGAGTATCACAGTCTTATGTTTGTGTCGTCGGGTTTTCACCCCATAATATGTGTTTCGATGACGAGCACATGCAATAGTTTTCCAGGCGGTACGTTGAACTCACTTCTTCCCTTTCCCGTTTTTTGAACTCGTTTGGACTAGCTAATGTAGTGTTGTTATGATAATTGATAAGTAATGCACATATGATTAGTTCGAGTAATGAAAAAAATAACACCTTTCGGCACACTGCTATACTCCAATATTTATGGCTTAACTGCCCCACAAATGAAGGCTCCTCTATAGAAGCATAATGTGGATGTCAAGGACAAAAAGTCAATTTATACTAACGGTCACATGATTTTTTGTTTGCCTAAGCACTTTATACTGATGGGCACACAATTTAAACAAACAATGCTAAGAAGCATCGTAACTGCACACTTTAGATTGATATAATAAAGGCTTCATGGGGATTGGGATTATTTGGGGGCTGTCATGGGAAAGCTGGGGTTTGGTACTGCCTCGATTTCGTGGGTGATGATATGTGTAAGAACTCTTCAATTGCACCACCTTGAGGATTTTGAACTGACTCGTGGCATCAGGTGGGGCTATCTCACTCTGTCTTTCTTTGCTAGCAGCGGAAGGTTTATCATTGCTATCAAAAGAAAGATGCAACAACTTTGAATAGACTAGGATTAAAGTGGCACCCACGGCTTCTAGGTGGGTCACTTATTGTTTACTAATGATAGCTTGTTTTCCATGAAAGGAAATGATGTTGTTGCACACGAAGTGATGTCGGTTCTACATCTACACTGCAATGCTTCGGGATAGAAGATAAATCTAGAGAAGTCTTCAATCTTTTTCAGTAAGGGATGCTCGAATGAACTGAGAGATGAAGTTAAACAGGGATTGAATGCACATCAGGAGATTATGCCTGAAATATATTTAGGCACACCAACGGTACCATGCGGGAGATCAAAGAACGGGGTGTTCAAGTATTTAAAGGAAACGGTGTGGAAGTGAATACAAGGATAAATAGAGAAAACTTTGTCAGTTTGGGGAAACAAAGTACTTATTAAATCAGTGGATCAAGGTCTCCCAACTTATGCTATGGGGTGTTTTAAATTACCAAGAGGATTATGTGAACACATCGAGTCGATGCTTCAAAAATTCTCGTGGGGTGCAAAATAGGGTCAAAGGAAAACAACTTGGGTTTCATGGAATGATCTGACTCAACCAAAATATGTGGGAGGTTTGGGATTCTAAAAGATGGAATTGTTTACACTTGCTTTGCTAGCGAAACAGGGATGGCGGCTGGTGCAGAAGCCAAACACTCTCAGCGCGCAATTTTTGAAGGCCTTGTATTACCCGTGTCGGGATTTCCTTTCGGTAGAGTTGGTCTCCCGCGGTCCCGCCCCTCAAGGATTTGGAGGTCCATTTTGGATGGCCGGGAAGTTCTGGAACAAGTCTTGATTTAGAGGATTGGGGATGGACATTCGACTCATATTTTAAATGACAATTGGTTTCCGAGGGAAAGCATGATGAGGCCCATCAGTCATCACACCACAATAGGATAATAGGCCAGAACTAGTTTCCGAGTTAAATTGACATCGCGGTGATGGCATGGAATGAGTGTAGATCTTCGAGGAGCATTTTATGCAGATGGATTTAGATGTCATTCGTAAGATTTCGTTGCCAACAATGAAACTTTGGGCTTGGTTTTGGGAGAAATCTTGTGACTTTACGGCATCGTCGGCATATCGCATGTTAATCCATACCCGCAAGAGGCGAGGCACATGGCTAGAAGGACGACCGGGAAGTTCCAACCCAACTAGTGAGGAGAAAGCATGGGCTACGTTTCTGCTCCGGTGCTCCTCCCTGAAATGAACGCTCGGCGCATGAAACACAAGGACGGCTGAGATCTGTCAAAAAAGATTCGTGAAGAGGGGCATGATCGTCTTTTTTATGCCCGCGTAGAGATCGTAGAGCGTGCGTAGATCCCTGTACGAGCCCGCACCGTCCCGATTACTTTTGTACGCTGAGGGTATACATGTATTGTACGTGGGCGTTTCGTTTTTCCTTGTCACGTGCGGCGGGCGTGGGCTAGCCACGCGGCCATGCCACGCACGAAAACTTCCAAAAATGTCCGATCCTATGAGAGGGGGGAACCACCACCGGCCGCATCGCCCCCACCATTTTCCCCCAAATCGCCTCACTCCCTCCCTCTTTGTCTCATCGTCTCCCCCTCGTCTCCATCGCCCCGCCACCGCACCTACTCGCTCAACCCCACAGCCTCCCTCTCTCCGGCGGGTTCTCTCAGGCTTCGATGGAGCAAGGTCGTGGCGCTGCCGCCGCTGCGCATGGAGTTGTGGTCGAGGCCGTGAACACCGCAGCAGATGCCGTCCAAGAAGTGGCCGCCGTCGGCGGTGCGGGAGATGTTGTACCCGCAGTCGCTGGTGCGGTCGCTGTGGCGGCGGATCTGGTGGAGCAGGGGGTGGTGGGCTCGGACTCCGTCGTGCCGGACCTGGTGGTGACGGCGTCTGGCGGCGCACTGGATGTAGGTGCGGAGGCGAGCGACAAGCAGGTGGTGGATGTGGTAATGCTTCTCGTTCCCCTCCTTTCATAGTTGTAGTTGATAAGCAGAAGATTTAGTAGATAGGGTTTTTTATAGTAGATTTGTGATTGAATGCGGCACCCCCTTCTGGTTGTTAGGGTTTTTTGAAATAATGGGGAACCCCATTTGAGAGCTAGGGTTTTTTGTAGTTGATTCGTGCTAGAATGCTAGAGAGATCATAATGAGAGTTAGGTTTTTTATATTAGAATCTGGATTGCCGCATGTGCTTAGATTTTGTTCTGTGTTGTATATGTTGTTAGATTTGTTGTGCATATTCCCTCAGTGGGCCACGACAGGGGCTGAGCAGCTATCTATTAGAGCAACTCTAGCAGACCCCGCATCCCACCCCGACCCACAAAATAACCGCCAAAATGCGGGTCGGGGCGGAAAAACCTGCCCGATCAGACCCCCATCCCGCCCCGGCCCGCAAAAAATTTTGAGGGGCGCGGCAAAATCTTGGCCTCAACCCGCAGATTCGTGGGTTTCCCCCTCGCCGCTACGGTGCCCCGCATATAAGCGGAAGCGGTTGGTGGAGGGGGACATTTCAGCCCGGGCTTTCCCCACCAACCACCTCTCCTCTCCCTCCCTCGCGCCGCCGCCAGACCGCCGCCCAAGATTCCGGCAAAAGCGGCCGGCAGGAGCACGCAGAAAGGCCTCCACGCGCACGAGGGCTCCCCTCCCTACCCCCTGCATCGGCGGGCCGCCGGATTTGCGGATCTGCGGTACTTCGTCGCAGGCCCCCGGATTTGGCTTTTCCGGCCGCCGATTGCTGCGCCAAGCGATGGAGTGGTCAGGGAGGCTCTCCCGCAGCCCCGGCAAGGGCGCATCGCCACATGCAAGTACGGGTTCGTCCGCCCGCCGCCACCGACGGTTTGCGGGCATGGGTTCGTCTGGCCGTCCATTGGGCTCGGCGCTCGCCCAGCGTCTCTGTGGCTTGCTGATGCCGCTCATACAGTGCGACGACTGCACGCGGATTGTGCTGCAGCTAACTTTGGGCACGCCGAAGCACCCCGGATGGGTGTTCTTTAAATGCAAAAACGACGGGGTACGTGCACTTGCGGTAGCTCTCATTTGACAGCTCATTTGCGGTAGCTCATTTCGAACTTGCTCATTCTTTTGTGTAGGACGATGGATGCTCATTTTGGTTTTGGGAAGGCCAATACATTGATTTATTGATAGAAAGAAACTTAATAGATGTTGGTGCACTCCTTAATACAATCGAAGGCAATGATGCGGCTACATGTGCAACTAGAGGGGAAGCAACGTCTACTTCTTTCGAACCAAAGATGAAGAACGAAGAATGCAAAATCAAGAATCCACAGATAAACAATGAATGCATGGAGAAGATATTAGTCCAACTTGTGGGAGCAGTTATGGAAGTTGGAAATCTTCTGAAATGCATACTTGTGGTTCTTGTTTTCTTTGGTCTTGCTATTCTAGCAAAGATTTGGTGATGTCTATTGTATCCAATGTTGTTGAAAAAGCAAAAAATGCATTATGCTAGATCAAATTGGTGCAAATTTAAGTTTTGCGGGCCGGGAGGAGCTGCGGCAGATCAGACGCCGCAAAGCCGACCCGTAAAAAAGCATATTCCGGGAATATCCTTTTTTACGGGTCCATTATGCGGGGTCTGCAACCGCGCCCGTCCGCGCCAGCCCGCAAAGGCGTTTTTCCGCGAACTGCAAACACATTTTGCGGGCCGGGAGGATGCAGGGTCTGCTAGAGTTGCTTTTAAGTTGATATTGTATAAATGAGGTTAAAATCCTACTTCCTTCATTTGAAGTCTATCAATTAATTGTTGAAATGAACACAGTACGTTTAACTAGTGCACAATTTCAAAATAGTTAGGAGCTTCACTTCATTATCCATAAACTAAAATTGTAGGTAGGTTTATTTTTGACCTGTAGGATTCCTGTACTTATAAAGTGAACCATAAGTAGGTTTGCTAGACATGCAACTATGCCAGATGACCAACTCATATTAAGTTGTTGTTGCATAACTCCATGCATGAATGTCATATGAAATAGTTTCACACCTAGCATCAAAAATTGCACAAAGCTTTCCTTCCGTGAAGCTCATGGCATTACAATATACCATCCAATATAAGGTTCAGAGAATAGGGCAGCTGATGCACCACTATCTACATTACATGAGCCAGATGAACTAAATGCAATTACTTGTTGTGAACCACAATGGCTCACTGATATAGTTGTAGGGGTACATCAAAGAATGTACTATCTCCATTGGCAGTCCTGAGCACTCACAAGATTAGTGTTGGTGCCTAGTCTGACATTATAGTTTGAAGGACCACAGTCAGCATGACCTAAAATTTTAGTTTGACCAGGCTATCATTGTAGAATGCTTGACCTTTGGATACAGTTTAATTTTAGGTCAAGGTATCATTTTAGGTTATTAGAAGCACATTGCAGATTGCTTGACCTTTGCATACTGTGTTATGTAGTTAGTAGTATAATTGAATTACTTATATTGCAGGAAGAGGAAGCTGCTGGCACCAAGAGGAAGCTGGCCATCACTGGGTTCAACGACCCGTATGATTCTGACTATGACGACGACGACAACGTGTATGAGGTAATCCCAAGTTGTTTTTTTGTCTGTTTATTAATTTGTATGAGATGTTGTTTGTTCATGATACCCTATATGAATGCCTCTAAATTGGATTGTTATGCAGTTTATTTATTGATATCATAAAGTTGTGTTGTTTGATCATTAATTAGCTCTAAATGGCATATTTGTGGTCTTTGTTCATGAAACCATATCTGAATGCATATAAATGGAAATATTCTGTTGTTTGTCCATTAAATTATTCTAAAATGGAAAGTTTTGTTATACTTTCATTTATTCCTCAGAAAGGTGTGTTGTTTGTGCATTAATTAGCTATAATGGGATATTTCTGATGTATTTTCATGATACCATATATGAATGCATATAAATGGAAATATTCTGTTGTTTGTCCATTAAATTTTTCTAAAATTGATTTTTTTATATTTTCATTTAATTTCCCTAAATTTGATATTTCTATTGTTTAGTTCAGTATAAGCAGTATATGAATGCATCTACATGGGATATTTTTGTAGTTTGTCAATGAAATTGATGTAAATGATAATTTACCTTTTTTGTTTATTTAAATTACTGTACGTGGCTATTATGTTTGTTTGTTCATTAAATTCTAGTAAATGGCAATTATCTGATGTTTGTTAATTACATTACTCTAAATGGGAAGTATGTATTTATGCAAATCATTTGTATGTGCAGTACAAGTCTGGAGATGAGGTGGACGATTGGAACCAAGAGTCCTTCATTGAGCATGAAGCCGAGAAGATCAGAGAGAAGGGGAAGGTGGCGTACTACAAGTGGGGCAAGTTCAGGTGCCCATATTGCACCACTAAGCCAATTCCCAAGGATGGGTTGTATGAGCACCTTATGTTGCATGCACGCGGTTTAGCGACGAGTGGGAACCACGTGAAGATCAGGGTAGAGCATGCAACCCTCCTGAAGGCTATGGGTACCATCTAGTCACCCTCTGTGAAGCTGGTAGTGGTACTCATCATCAGTATAGTTGATGATGTTTTACTTTTGCGCTAGTATGGTTGTGAACTGTGAATCTGGAAGGTGCAAGTGGTTGTGAACTGTTGGAAAGTTGTAGTATGGCAGACTCTTAAGTAATCTAGTATGTCTCTGAACTATATGTACTGTCTAGATGCAGGTTTGCTATGCTTTGTTGCAGTGTTTATATTCTGATGTTGCACTGATCACAGTAGGTGCTTCAATGTTGCTTGACTGATGGGACATGCTGCATACAATTCCCATGATGTGGCCACGTGCTTGGTAATGGTGTGTGCAAAGAACAACAGTTGAATGAAAATTTAATGGATTTTTGTAATAAAGGAGTGAAATACAAGAAAAGAAATTATCCTAGTTATTTGAATTTGTAAACTGCAACTGATTTATAAGAAAAAGAACGATAAAATGTTAAAATGAAAAAGTAGTGTTTGCAAAATATAACGTTTGAATTAGCATGGATTTTTTTGTCGATGTTTTCATCTGTCACATTTATTTGTCCTACCATTACAAAAGTTTTTTTATAAAGTACACAAGCCTTATGTACATAGGTTACAAAGTGAAATACATGGACTTGAGGTTTTCATAAGTTAGCAAGATTGAATCTTCCATTTCAAATATATTATAAAAATTAGAAAATGTTGAAAATCATTTTTTGTCAATGTTCATAAGTTAGCATGATTGAATCTTCCATTTCAAATATATTATAAAAATTAGAAAATGTTGAAAATCATTTTTTGTCAATGTTCATAAGTTACCATGATTGAATATTTCATTTCAAATATATTTTAAAAATTAGAAAATGTTGAAAATCTTTTTTTGTCAATGTTCATAAGTAGCATGATTGAAACTTCCATTTTAAATATATTATAAATTTTTGAAAATCTTGAAAATCTTTTTTTGTCAATGTTCACAAGTTAGCAAGATTGAATCTTCATTTCAAATATATTTTTAAAAGTGGAAAATTTTGAAAATCTTTTTTTGTCAATGTTCATAAGTTACCATGATTGAATCTTCCATTTCAAATATATTATAAAATTTTGAAAATAATTTTTTGTCAATGTTCATAAGTTATCATGATTGAATCTTCCATTGCCATCCCTAGAGAAGATTGACCCTAAAGAATAAGAAAGATTTCATTTTTATAATTGTGTACAATTTATAGTGGCTCCGTGTAGCCGCTTGTTTTGAACTGGCATTGGGCAGGGCATAAAAAATTCAAAAAAATTCAAAAAATTGTGAAACCTTGGAAACCTATCTATGTTTGAGTAGGAGATCATGTGCCTAAAAAATGACCTCATTACGGAGGGACCATTTGGTCTAACTTAAGCCAGTTTTTGAACAAAGGTGATTTTTTCCACCACCTCGAAATGACCTTAATTTTTGTAGGCATGATCTCCTTGATATAAATGGAAAGAATAAGAAAGATTTCCTTTTTTTAATAATTTTGTTCAATTTATAGTGGCTCCGTGAAGCCGCTTGTTTTGAACTGGCATTGGACAGGGCATAAAAAAATAAAAAAATAAAAAAATAGTGAAACCTTGGAAACTAGCTTTGTTTGAGCAAACTAGCTTTGTTTGTGCAAGAGATAATATATGCCAAAATTGAGGTGATTTGGAGGTGGTCGAAAAAGTCACCGCATTCCGGATGGACCATTTGGTACTTAAGCCAGTTTTTGAACAAAGGTGATTTTTTCACCACCTCCAAATCACCTAAATTTTTTTAAATGGTGATCCACATGTGCCAAAAATGGCTATGAAAGAAAATTTGGAAAATATATATTGTACAATGCCCCTTGAGGTATAGACCGATGTTTTGATCATCAGTATAGAGGGCAGTATAAATTCAAAAAAATTCTAAAAAATATAAAACCTTGGAAACCTAGCTTTGTTTGTGCAAGAGATCATGTGTGCCAAAATTGAGGTGATTTGGAGGTGGTCGAAAAAATCACCGCATTCCGGATGGACCATTTGGTCTAACTTAAGCCGATTATTCTTCTAGGCCACAATGTACTACTGTGATCCATCTCCGAGCTTTATTTCTACAATCTCCATGCCGTCAATTTTCCTAAGATCATCTTGCAACATATAGAAGTTTGCTGGAGTGAAGACATGAGAAGTAGCTACCTCAAGTTCCCTCGAGCTAGTAACTGGCACCGGTAAACTCTGTGAGGCCGTGCAGTCATCTTGCGCCTCGTTCTCATAGATACGTACAATGGCGTTCTCATAGTGCAAAATCATATCCACCAGGGTCATTTCGCCGTCTAGGTGGAGGTGAACGCATGAGTTTAGACTTTCACTCCTTTGGTTGCTTTTCATGCCAAGCCAAAACCCCTTTGTTAGATAAGCCGCGGCCCATAGTCTCCTCTTCTTATACATCCGTCTCAACCATGTTACTATTTTTTCGACTGCCATCTTTTGGAAAATGCGTGCCATCTCTCCTCAAACGTGGTCGTGGACGTGCTGTAGTACAGAAGAGTTCGGAACTCCTTCAAGGACTTGTGACTGAGGTGAATCTTCATATTTTTTTCTATATGCCATGTACATATACGGTGCCACACGTCTAGCAAGACTTACCAAATTGCCTTGATCATTGCAGCGTCGGCGTTCGTGATAACACGCTTCGGCATCTTTTGACGCATGGACCTCAAAAAAGTCTGCAGCAGCCACACATATGTCTCTTCGGTCTCGTCCGAAACTATGGCACAAGCAAAAACAGTGGTCTTCCGGTGACTGTTAAGACCAACAAAAGGTATGAATGGCATACCATACCGGCTCATCTTATACGTGCTGTCAAATACAAGCACGTCGCCGAAGTCCTCATAATCATGACGAGACTGGGAGTCACACCAGAACATCCTATTCATATGTCCATCCTTATCTAGCTTGTACTCGAAAAAGAAGCTAGGATCCCTCTGTTTCCTACTGGCCATGATGCCTATGGCTGTGGCAGCATCACCTTTTGAAAGCAGCTTCCTCTTCTCCTTGGCACAAAGGTTGTATATTTCACGCCTGGTAAAATCAACACCGCCATACCATACATGTTTGCTGATGAAGAAATCCATCATGTCGTGAATTCTAATCCCTGTAGCTCCCATGGACATTATCTCAGCTTTCTGGTACTCTTTAATTTTTCTGTGGGACCAAAGAAAAGGTACCTTGTCCAGTCCTGCCAAGATATGGCTATGCTTGTCCTCAAAACTTTCAACATACCAAACCCCACGCTTTTGGTCAAGCTTCACAGTCAGGTGCGCTTCGCAGTGGCAGCGTGTCTCGGGTCTGAGCCTACGGCTGTGTCCTTCCTCGGCTAGCAACCTGCTGTCACGTTTTCCTTGTCTGGAACAAACAAACCGCCTATAACGCATATGATGTGACTCGGTTTTTCTATACCTGGCCTTACTCTTTCTAATGCCGAAACCATTATCTCTAGCATAGTTGTTGTAGAAATCATACGCAGCATCGTGTGACATAAAAGTCATTTGTATTATCTGCATGAACATATCCCTCTTATCATCTGCACTGGCAGTATCTTGGACTTTCTTTTTCCCCTCATCTTCTGTCACCTACACAATCATAACATAGCCATGAAAACAGTTTTCTATGGTATAACATTACTTCCATACAACATTGATTACATACATACCTCACTCATGATGACCGACGACTGCGACTCCCCGGAATCAGGTGCAGCTAATGATTCGTCATCAAGGCCTGTCTCTGCGTCGGATTCACCGTAATAGTCGTACGCATTATGACATTCGGAAATGAGCTGAAAAATATAACACAAATACATAAGTACTTATCATATAATATTCCAGGATAAATTCAATTTGCATGCCAACAAAAAATTCCACTGCCATACCTGACTAATGTAATCTTCATTCCAGATCTCCGAATTGTTTTCCTGACCATCATCATGCCCATTGTTTTCCTGACCATCATGATGCTCATCCATCTATAAATTTTCAACACAAAAATATAATCTTGTCAGATGCCACCAAAAAATTACAACATGATAATGCCACTCACATTACGATCTTCCAATTCGTTCCCATTCTCTGACCTCTCTCCACGATCTGAATTTTCATTATCTGACCAATCTTCTATCCAGTCTTTCATCAGTTCTCCAAACTCCATGTCATAAATCATTTCAGTTAACTCATCGTCCGCCATTTCCTACAACAGATAATATGTATCATCACATGTGCAAATATTATCAATGCTGAAACATACAACACCTAGCACACGATCACGGATGTTAAATAAACTACCCCAAGCGGAGAGCGCCCCAACCAAGGGCGTTCAGATCGTGCACACAACCGACGCCAACGACCTCTGACCACCCATTGATCCTCGCCCCTCTCCACACCGGTCATCGGCGTTAAGGTACGTCAACCCTAGTAAGGAAGATGCCCACGGCACCAGTACGTGATCACTTTGGATCGCGAGAAGCAGCGCTACCCGTGATAACATGCACCGCCAGATACCTAGCCCACGTTACCCGTCGTGATCACTTTGGATCGCCGGATATCTAGGTAAGCCGCCGCATCAAATAACGGAGCCGTCGTGCACACAACCGAGGGCAACCGACGCTGGTTAACCCTAGAAAGAAGAAACCCACTTTAGCCCGCGTGATCACTTTGTATCACGACGAGCAGCACTACCAGAACCAGATCTGCGATGGCCTGGCCCGCCGGAAAGCTAGGTTACCCGCTCCGCTAGGTTAACCACTACGACGAAAACGGCGGCAGTTTGTTTGATGCTGCCGCGGGCGAGATAAATGTGGGGAAATGGGATGCGGTACCTGCGAGCGCTAGAGGTTCAAGACGGTGCCGCGCGCGTTCTCGGACGAGATCACCGCCGCCGATATTCCTACAGAACCTCAACAGAATGATGGACGAGCTGCGTGAATGATGGAGCTGCGTGATTGATGGATCGGCCGTCGGCAGGTCGTACCTGGTCGTGGGGTCGTGTCATCTTTTTTTTCAGGAGGACACCGTATACATACATATGGGTTATACGGGTTATACAGGGCTTGGATATGGGCAGCGGTGGGCTGGAGAAAAAATATATGGCGGGGGTAAGAATACCTTTAGGAAATTGAGTTAGGGGGGAGCACCGGAGCAAGGCTCCATGGGCTAAACTATGGAAACACAAAAAACCAGCCAAGGTAAAGGTGTTTGCGTGGAGGTTGGTTCATCAAAGCCTCCCCATGGCAGATGTAGCTCACCTCCTAAACATAGTTGTCGAGAGTACATACACGATATGTGGAATCAGGGAGGACTCGTGGAGACATTTTTTGTTGGAGTGCCGGACGGCCAGAAGTGTACGGGTTTTAGTTGACGAGGAGCTGTATCATCAAGTGAGACAGTGTGGGGAATCGCATGCAAACAATTGCCTTTTTTAGATGGAAGGCGTTTCGTCAGAAGAAAGATATGGCATGATGATCATTACTACTCGTATGTGGGAAATACGGATGGGCAAGAGAGATGTCTTATATGAAGATAAATACCAAAGTCTGTTTGTAACGTGCAAGTTCATTCATAACTTTGTGCGGGAACTATAGGAACTCTAGACGTCGAGAGAACTACCACACAGAAGAACTTCGTTTCCATCCAGTTCGGTTCCGCTGCCCACTGATGTGGCCAAGTGCAATGTGCAGATGGTACGGTCTCAATTGTAAATGGAAGGTGCTCAGCGGCAGTGATCTACATAAATGAAGGAGATGATTTTTTGGGGGCATTACTGATCCTTCGTGTGTAGAAGCTTTGGCTTGTCGGGAATCATTGTGTCTTGCTCGGGATCTTAACCTGCGGAAGGCGGTGGTCGCTTCAGACTGCTCATAAGTTTTTAACCTATTGATAAAGGTAGCAGAGGAGCAAATTTGATCTACATCAAGAAGATCAACAGGATGCAACAGGAGCTAGGAAATAGTGTTTTGTTATGAGCTAAGAGAGGATAACATAGATGCCCATAATATTTCTAGAAACTCTGCTCAACTACTACCAGGCCGGGCATGCCTGGCTTCCAGAGCCCCCCGGCTATGTAAAAACTTTCTATCATCAATGAATAAATGAGCTCGGTTTTTTCTCTAGAAAAAGTGTTTAGAAAGTGCACAACTATCTACGAAGAATGTTTGTTCCTTTGTCGTAACTTTGCTTGTGTAATCTTTATCATATCCCTAGGAAGCTAATAAGGCAGCTCATGAACTCGCTAAACATGTTGAGGGGAACCACAATGTTGTGTGGCAGAGTGAGCCCAGAGTTTTTCTATCCTTCTGGATGATGTAGCTATTATTTCAAATTAATAGAAACCGGTATGATGTCTTTTCCGTCGACAACAGCTCGGACAACGTAATACAAGTCGGATGATTGGAGACCGAGAAGAAACACCAAGCGAGCAAGGAACACTGACAGCGTCCCTGCCCTATATTGTTAATTAACAGAGTCGTCCCTCTCCCTGTGTCGAGCTGGCTCACAAAAGTACGGGGAGAAGACGACTTTTAATTAACAAGTCAATCTGTGCCACGCACGCTACGAATCTAAATTCAGAAAGCTCATTAGCAACAGCGACATGCCGTGCGAGTAAACGAAGGAACGAATGGATGGTCAGGCCATCTGTCGGGTGTGGCCATTGATGAGTTCCCGTCTATGTGCGTTCAGGTTCAAATTCGATGTCTCCATTTTTGTACAACTCATTACATATTCTTGGTGTACATTCTCATTGTTTTAGAATTTGCTCAGGTCAAACATTTAAAGATTTCCCCGCAAAATAGAAAACATTTAAAGATTTGATCATCAATACAGAGAAAACACCCACCGGCATCAAGGACACATACTTATATATCTTTGTCTTGCAGTACATGAATTTTCTAATTTATCTTTTTTTCAAATGGGAACACATTTTTGCCCCTCTCTATGTCAATAGGCTCACGCTCCACTTTGAAGATAAAGCACCTTACTCTCTTAGCCCGTCTCCAACGGGACTCGTAAATTTCGACCCGCATCTGTCCGCAGACATGGATGCCGGAGGCCGCCATCTAACACGACCCCATAAAATTCAAAAACTTTTCAAATTAACCGGACGAAATTCATGCAATCTGGCTGATATTCATACAAACCGGAGCACAATCATTACAATTCGGATATTTATTCATTAAAAGAAAGTGGCCGAACGTAAACCTATCCTACAGCGGCGCCGGTCGTCTACTTTCTTTGTATTCCACATCGGCGACCACATCCTTCATCTGCCGTCTCCATATATGAGCGCCGGCGATAAGACCCGGAGTAGTGTAGGTGCGGTCGCCGGTGAGGAAGAGTAGGGCATGAGAGACGGACTAGCCCACATGGGACACCAGACCACGCCGCCTCCCATGCCCTGCTCATTCTCGGAGGAGTCCGCGCCTTGCCCATCGTCGGTGGACGTGAGGTCCACGATGGAAATGGAGGCGTTGTCGCTGTCGTCGCGCCACCAACCGCTTGAAATTTCATCGGCAGCACGTAGGACACACAACTAGCATTGTTCTCGTCTGCGATCTCCTGCGCAGCCAGTGCGGCCGCCTGTTCATGGTGAGCGGCGGCTTGAGCGCGGGCGGCCTCATAGAGCGCACGCTGCTCCGCAACGAAGTTGAAGTTCGCCACGGCCTCCTCGCTCACATGCTCACCGTTGATTTGGCCCTCCACCAACCGGTGCTACACGAGTAGGAACAAGTTGTATCGATGTTCCTCATTTGCCTGTTGGAACGCCGACATAGGAGTCGACGCAGGCTGCTTCTCCGCCATGGCGGTGGCGAAGTGCGCCTGCGCCTACTCCATGGTGAAGCCGGCATGCACAGGCGCGAGCTCCTGTGCTGGCGAGGCCACACGTCCGGGTGCGTCAATGCGCGACGCTTGAGTGGGTTTCTCGGCCGCCTCGCCTGTTTAATGGCGGCATACGGACGGACGTGGCATTGAATGGGCATGGTTGATATTCATCCTGTCACGTCTAGTAATGCATCTCCAGCATTGAACGGGCGTGGACACCGGGGACGCGTCGCGGGCGGCACCCTAGGCCGGCGCACCACTTCAATGCCGGAGCCAGTGAGCGGTCACGTCCGCTCTAGGCCGGTGTCAATACAGAGCAGCCGCTCTACAGCGGCATGAATACGGGCAGCTGGTGCCGGACGGGAACGCGTGCGTGCGAGGAAGAAGGAGTTTGGGTGGGTCAGGGTGGTCAGAAGCGGGCACGGGAGCAGTCCGGACGCTCGCAAATCCCCCCACGTTTGTCTTCGATTTGAGGGGGAAATTGTTGGGGAACGTAGTAATTTCAAAAAAATTCCTACGCACACGCAAGATCATGGTGATGCATAGCAACGAGAGGGGAGAGTGTTGTCCACGTACCCTCGTAGACCGAAAGCGGAAGCGTTAACACAACGTTGTTGATGTAGTCGTACGTCTTCACGATCTGACCGATCAAGTACCGAACGCATGGCACCTCCGAGTTCAGCACACGTTCAGCTCGATGACATCCCTCGAACTCCGATCCAGCCGAGTGTTGAGGGAGAGTTTCGTCAGCACGACGGCGTGGTGACGATGATGATGTTCTACCGACGCAGGGCTTCGCCTAAGCACCGCTACGATATTATCGAGGTGTAATATGGTGGAGGGGGGCACCGCACACGGCTAAGAGATAAATAGATCAATTGTTTTGTCTATGGGGTGCCCCCTGCCCCCGTATATAAAGGAGCAAAGGGGGAGAGGTGCGGCCAGCCTTGGGGCGCGCCAGGAGGAGTCCTACTCCCACCGGGAGTAGGATTCCCCCCTTTTCCTAGTTGGATTAGGACTTGGGAGGGGAGAAAGAGGAGAGGGAGAAGAAGGAAGGGGGGCGCCGCCCCCTTCTCCTTGTCCTATTCGGACTAGGGGGGAGGGGCGCGCGGCCCAGCCTAGCCGCCTCTCCTCTCTTCCACCTAGGCCCACTAAGGCCCATTATGTTGCCGGGGGGTTCCGGTAACCTCCCGGTACTCCGGTAAAATCCTGATTTCACCCGGAACACTTCCGATATCCAAACATAGGCTTCCAATATATCAATCTTTATGTCTCGACCATTTCGAGACTCCTCGTCATGTCCGTGATCACATCCGGGACTCCGAACAACCTTCGGTACATCAAAACATATAAACTCATAATATAACTGTCATCGAAACGTTAAGCGTGCGGACCCTATGGGTTCGAGAACTATGTATACATGACCGAGACACGTCTCCGGTCAATAACCAATAGCGGAACCTGGATGCTCATATTGGCTCCCACATATTCTACGAAGATCTTTATCGGTCAGACCGCATAACAACATACGTTGTTCCCTTTGTCATCGGTATGTTACTTGCCCGAGATTCGATCGTCGGTATCTCAATACCTAGTTCAACCTCGTTACCGGCAAGTCTCTTTACTCGTTACGTAATACATCATCCCGCAACAAACTCATTAGTTGCAATGCTTGCAAGGCTTAAGTGATGTGCATTACCGAGAGGGCCCAGAGATACCTCTCCGACAATCGGAGTGACAAATCCTAATCTCAAAATACGCCAACCCAACAAGTACCTTCGGAGACACCTGTAGAGTACCTTTATAATCACCCAGTTACGTTGTGACGTCTGATAGCACACAAAGTGTTCCTCCGGTAAACGGGAGTTGCATAATTTCATAGTCATAGGAACATGTATAAGTCATGAAGAAAGCAATAGCAACATACTAAACGATCAAGTGCTAAGCTAACGGAATGGGTCAAGTCAATCACATCATTCTCCTAATGATGTGATCCCGTTAATCAAATGACAACTCATGTCTATGGCTAGGAAACATAACCATCTTTGATCAACGAGCTAGTCAAGTAGAGGCATACTAGTGACACTCTGTTTGTCTATGTATTCACACATGTATCAAGTTTCCGGTTAATACAATTCTAGCATGAATAATAAACATTTATCATGATATAAGGAAATAAATAATAACTTATTACCTCTAGGGCATATTTCCTTCAGTCTCCCACTTGCACTAGAGTCAATAATCTAGTTCACATCGCCAAGTGATTTAACATCAATAGTTCACATCACCATGTGATTAACACCCATAGTTCACATCGTCATGTGACCAACACTCAAAGCGTTTAGTAGAGTCAGTAATCTAGTTCACATCGCTATGTGATTAACACCCAGAGAGTACTAAGGTGTGATCATGTTTTGCTTGTGAGATAATTTTAGTCAACGGGTCTGTCACATTCAGATCCGTAAGTATTTTGCAAATTTCTATGTCTACAATGCTCTACACGGAGCAACTCTAGCTAATTGCTCCCACTTTCAATATGTATCTAGACCGAGACTTAGAGTCATCTAGATTAGTGTCAAAACTTGCATCGACGTAACCCTTTACGACAAACCTTTTTTCACTTCTATAATCGAGAAACATATCCTTATTCCACTAAGGATAATTTTGACCGCTGTCCAGTGATCTACTCCTAGATCACTATTGTACTCCCTTGCCAAAATCAGTGTAGGGTATACAATAGATCTGGTACACAACATGGCATACTTTATAGAACCTATGGTCGAGGCATAGGGAATGACTTTCATTCTCTTTCTATCTTTTGCCGTGGTCGGGCTTTGAGTCTTACTCAATTTCACACCTTGTAACACAGGCAAGAACTCTTTCTTTGACTGTTCCATTTTGAACTACTTCAAAATCTTGTTAAGGTATGTACTCATTGAAAAAACTTATCAAGCGTCTTGATCTATCTCTATAGATCTTGATGCTCAATATGTAAGCAGCTTCACCGAGGTCTTTCTTTGCAAAACTCCTTTCAAACACTCCTTTATGCTTTGCAGAATAATTCTACATTATTTCCACTCACTTATACTATACTTATCAGAAATGCTGTAGTGCTCCCACTCACTTTCTTGTAAATACAGACTTCACTGCAAGTCTGTATAAAACTATATCCTTTGATCAACTTATCAAAGCGTATATTCCAACTCCGAGATGCTTGCTCCAGTCCATAGATGGATCGCTGGAGCTTGCATATTTTGTTAGCACCTTTAGGATTGACAAAACCTTCTGGTTGCATCATATACAACTCTTCTTTAATAAATCCATTAAGGAATGCAGTTTTGTTTATCCATTTGCCAGATTTCATAAAATGCGGCAATTGCTAACATGATTCGGACAGGCTTAAGCATAGGTACGAGTGAGAAACTCTCATCGTAGTCAACGCCTTGAACTTGTCAAAAACCTTTTTGCAACAATTCTAGCTTTGTAGATAGTAACACTACTATCAGCGTCCGTCTTCCTCTTGAAAATCCATTTATTCTCAATGGCTTGCCGATCATCGGGCAATTCCACCAAAGTTCATACTTTGTTTTCATACATGGATCCTATCTCAGATTTCATGGCCTCAAGCCATTTTGCGGAATCTGGGCTCATCATCGCTTCCTCATAGTTCGCAGGTTCGTCATGGTCAAGTAACATGAGCTCCAGAATAGGATTACCGTACCACTCTGGTGCGGATCTCACTCTGGTTGACCTACGAGGTTCGGTAGTAACTTGATCTGAAGTTACATGATCATCATCATTAGCTTCCTCACTAATTGGTGTAGGAGTCACAGGAACAAATTTCTGTGATGAACTACTTTCCAATAAAGGAGTAGGTACAGTTACCTCATCAAGTTCTACTTTCCTCCCACTCACTTCTTTCGAGAGAAACTCCTTCTCTAGAAAGGATCCATTCTTAGCAACGAATATCTTGCCTTCGGATCTGTGATAGAAGGTGTACCCAATTGTCTCGTTTGGGTATCCTATGAAGACACATTTCTCCGATTTGGGTTTGAGCTTATCAGGATGAAACTTTTCCTTATAAGCATCGCAACCCCAAACTTTAAGAAATGACAACTTTGGTTTCTTGCCAAACCACAGTTCATACGGTGTCGTCTCAAACGAATTTAGATGGTGCCCTTTTTTTACGTGAATGCAGCTGTCTCTAATGCATAACCCCAAAACTATAGTGGTAAATCGGTAAGAAACATCATAGATTGCACTATATCCAATAAAGTACGGTTATGACGTTCGGACACACCATTATGCTGTGGTGTTCCAGGTGGCGTGAGTAGTGAAACTATTTCACATTGTTTTAACTGAAGGCCAAACTCGTAACTCAAATACTCTTCTCTGTGATCAGATCGTAGAAACCTTATTTTCTTGTCACGATGATTTTCCACTTCACTCTGAAATTCTTTGAACTTTTCAAATGCTCCAGACTTATGTTTCATCAAGTAGATATACCCATATCTGCTCAAATCATCTGTGAAGGTCAGAAAATAACGATACCCGCCGCGAGCCTCAACACTCATCGGATCACATACATCAGTATGTATTATTTCCAATAAGTCAGTTGCTCGCTCCATTGTTCCGGAGAACGGAGTCTTAGTCATCTTACCCATAAGGCATGGTTCGCAAGCATCAAGTGATTCATAATCAAGTGATTCCAAAATCCCATCAGCATGGAGTTTCTTCATGCGCTTTACACCAATATGACCTAAACGGCAGTGCCACAAATAAGTTGCACTATCATTATTAACTTTGCATCTTTTGGCTTCAATATTATGAATATGTGTATCACTACGATCGAGATCTAACGAACCATTTTCATTGGGTGTGTAACCATATAAGGTTTTATTTATGTAAACAGAACAACAATTATTCTCTAACTTAAATGAATAATCGTATTGCAATAAACATGATCAAATCATATTCATGCTCAACGCAAACACCAAATAACACTTATTTAGGTTCAACACTAATCCCGAAAGTATAGGGAGTGTGCGATGATGATCATATCAATCTTGGAACCACTTCCAATACACATCGTCACTTCATCCTTAACTAGTTTCTGTTCATTATGCAACCCCCGTTTCGAGTTACTATTCTTTAGCAACTGAACCAGTATCAAATACCAAGGGGTTGCTACGAACACTAGTAAAATACACATCAATAATCTGTATATCAAATATACCTTTGTTCACTTTGCCATCCTTCTTATCCACCAAATACTTGGGGCAGTTCCGCTTCCAGTGACCAGTCCCTTTGCAGTAGAAGCACTTAGTCTCAGGCTTAGGTCCAGACTTGGGCTTCTTCACTTGAGCAGCAACTTGCTTGCTGTTCTTCTTGAAGTTCCCCTTCTATCCCTTTGCCCTTTTCTTGAAACTAGTGGTCTTGTTAACCATCAACACTTGATGCTCTTTCTTGATTTCTACCTTCGTCGATTTCAGCATCGCGAAGAGCTCGGGAATTACTCTCGTCATCCCTTGCATACTATAGTTCATCACGAAGTTCTACTAACTTGGTGATGGTGACTAGAGAATTATGTCAATCACTATTTTATCTGGAAGATTAACTCCCACTTGATTCAAGCGATTGTAGTACCCAGACAATCTGAGCACATGCTCACTGCTTGAGCTATTCTCCTCCATCTTTTAGCTATAGAACTTGTTGGAGACTTCATATCTCTCAACTCAGGTATTTGCTTGAAATATTAACTTCAACTCCTGGAACATCTCATATGGTCCATGACGTTCAAAACGTCTTTGAAGTCCCGATTCTAAGCCGTTAAGCATGGTGCACTAAACTATCAAGTAGTCATCATATTGAGCTAGCCAAACGTTCATAACGTCTGCATCTGCTCCTGCAATAGGTCTGTCACCTAGCGGTGCATCAAGGACATAATTCTTCTGTGCAGCAATGAGGATAATCCTCAGATCACGGATCCAATCCGCATCTTTACTACTAACATCTTTCAACATAATTTTTCTCTAGGAACATATCAAA
Organism: Triticum aestivum; assembly: GCF_018294505.1. Taxonomy (NCBI): domain Eukaryota; kingdom Viridiplantae; phylum Streptophyta; class Magnoliopsida; order Poales; family Poaceae; genus Triticum; species Triticum aestivum. The sequence goes on along the minus strand of NC_057814.1, from coordinate 106,495,682 downwards.
AATAAACACAGGGAAGCAACAACGCGAGCTATTGATCTACAACATAATTTGCAAAATACTATCAGGACTAAGTTCATGATAAATTTAAGTTCAATTAATCATATTACTTAAGAACTCCCACTTAGATAGACATCCCTCTAATCCTCTAAGTGATCACGTGATCCATATCAACTAAACCATGTCCGATCATCACGTGAGATGGAGTAGTTTCAACGGTGAATATCACTATGTTGATCATATCTACTATATGATTCACGCTCGACCTTTCGGTCTCCGTGTTCCGAGGCCATATCTGTTATATGCTAGGCTCGTCAAGCTTAACCTGAGTATTCTGCGTGTGCAACTGTTTTGCACCCGTTGTATTTGAACGTAGAGCCTATCACACCCGATCATCACGTGGTGTCTCAGCACGAAGAACTTTCGCAACGGTGCATACTCAGGGAGAACACTTATACTTTGATAATTTAGTGAGGGATCATCTTATAATGCTACCGTCAATCAAAGCAAGATAAGATGCATAAAAGATAAACATCACATGCAATCAATATAAGTGATATGATATGGCCATCATCATCTTGTGCTTGTGATCTCCATCTCCGAAGCACCGTCATGATCACCATCGTCACCGGCGCGACACCTTGATCTCCATCGTAGCATCGTTGTCGTCTCGCCAATCTTATGCTTCTACGACTATCGCTACCGCTTAGTGATAAAGTAAAACAATTACATGGCGATTGCATTGCATACAATAAAGCGACAACCATATGGCTCCTGCCAGTTGCCGATAACTCGGTTACAAAACATGATCATCTCATACAATAAAATTTAGCATCATGTCTTGACCATATCACATCACAACATGCCCTGCAAAAACAAGTTAGACGTCCTTTACTTTGTTGTTGCAAGTTTTACGTGGCTGCTACGGGCTTAGCAAGAACCGTTCTTACCTACGCATCAAAACCACAACGATAGTTTGTCAAGTTGGTGTTGTTTTAACCTTCACAAGGACCGGGCGTAGCAACACTCGGTTCAACTAAAGTTGGAGAAACTGACACCCGCCAGCCACCTCTGTGCAAAGCACGTCGGAAGAACCAGTCTCGCGTAAGCGTACGCGTAATGTTGGTCCGGGCCGCTTCATCCAACAATACCGCCAAACCAAAGTATGACATGCTGGTAAGCAGTATGACTTATATCGCCCACAACTCACTTGTGTTCTACTCGTGCATATGACATCTACGCATAAAACTTGGCTCTGATGCCACTGTTGGGGAACATAGTAATTTCAAAAAATTTCCTACGCACACGCAAGATCATGGTGATGCATAGCAACGAGAGGGGAGAGTGTTGTCCACGTACCCTCGTAGACCGAAAGCGGAAGCGTTAACACAACGTGGTTGATGTAGTCGTACGTTTTCACGATCCGACCGATCAAGTACCGAACGCACGGCACCTCCGAGTTCAGCACACGTTCAGCTCGATGACTTCCCTCGAACTCCGATCCAGCCGAGTGTTGAGGGAGAGTTTCGTCAGCACGACGGCGTGGTGACGATGATGATGTTCTACCGACGCAGGGCTTCGCCTAAGCACCGCTACGATATTATCGAGGTGTAATATGGTGGAGGGGGGCACCACACACGGCTAAGAGATCAATAGATCAATTGTTGTGTCTATGGGGTGCCCCTGACCCCGTATATAAAGGAGCAAAGGGGGAGAGGTGCGGCCAGCCTTGGGGCGCGCCAGGAGGAGTCCTACTCCCACCGGGAGTAGGATTCCCCCCCTTTTCCTAGTTGGATTAGGACTTGGGAGGGGGGAAAGAGGAGAGGGAGAAGAAGGAAGGGGGGCGCCGCCCCCTTCTCCTTGTCCTATTCGGACTAGGGGGGAGGGGCGCGCGGCCCAGCCCTAGCCGCCTCTCCTCTCTTCCACCTAGGCCCACTAAGGCCCATTATGTTGCCGGGGGGTTCCGGTAACCTCCCGGTACTCCGGTAAAATCCTGATTTGACCCGGAACACTTCCGATATCTAAACATAGGCTTCCAATATATCAATCTTTATGTCTCGACCATTTCGAGACTCCTCGTCATGTCCGTGATCACATCCTGGACTCCGAACAACCTTCGGTACATCAAAACATATAAACTCATAATATAACTGTCATCGAAACGTTAAGCGTGCGGACCCTACGGGTTCGAGAACTATGTAGACATGACCGAGACACGTCTCCGGTCAATAACCAATAGCGGAACCTGGATGCTCATATTGGCTCCCACATATTCTACGAAGATCTTTATCGGTCAGACCGCATAACAACATACGTTGTTCCCTTTGTCATCGGTATGTTACTTGCCCGAGATTCGATCGTCGGTATCTCAATACCTAGTTCAATCTCGTTACCGGCAAGTCTCTTTACTCGTTCCGTAATACATCATCCCGCAACAAACTCATTATTTGCAATGCTTGCAAGGCTTAAGTGATGTGCATTACCGAGAGGGCCCAGAGATACCTCTCCGACAATCGGAGTGACAAATCCTAATCTCGAAATACGCCAACCCAACAAGTACCTTCGGAGACACCTGTAGAGTACCTTTATAATCACCCAGTTACGTTGTGATGTTTGATAGCACACAAAGTGTTCCTCCGGTAAACGGGAGTTGCATAATTTCATAGTCATAGGAACATGTATAAGTCATGAAGAAAGCAATAGCAACATACTAAACGATCAAGTGCTAAGCTAACGGAATGGGTCAAGTCAATCACATCATTCTCCTAATGATGTGATCCCGTTAATCAAATGAAAACTCATGTCTATGGCTAGGAAACATAACCATCTTTGATCAACGAGCTAGTCAAGTAGAGGCATACTAGTGACACTCTGTTTGTCTATGTATTCACACATGTATCAAGTTTCCGGTTAATACAATTCTAGCATGAATAATAAACATTTATCATGATATAAGGAAATAAATAATAACTTTATTATTGCTTCTAGGGCATATTTCTTTCAGAAAGTGCGTCCAAACAGCCAAACGAACCGATATTGACCACATTCGATGGCAAAACACATCCGAACTGTCTAGTCCGGACGTATGCGGGCGAGTTGAGGGTCGGTATTGGGATGCCCTTATACTCGTATATCTAAGTTGGTGGTTTGCATCGATGTGTCACCTCTTTCCCTCCCACGCACAATATTTTCTTGTTGCTCCTTCTCCCTTTTTGTGGCAAACTTGCTCCTTCTCCTATAATATCGAGTTTAATTGTCACCCATAATAAAAAAAAGTTTAATGGCGGATCGAGAGAGTGGACAGGGTGGGCCATGGTCCACCATGGGATTGAGGCACCCTTTGTTGCAATGTTTTTTGTTGTTGATAAAACAAGTTTTATACTCCCTTCGTCCAAAAAAACCTGTCCCAACCTTGTCCCTCAAATAGATGTATCTAGCACTAACTTGGTGCTAGATACACCATTTGATAGACAAACTTTTTCGGACGGAGGGAGTATGAACTGTTGTCACTGTTGGTCTAGTGGGTTGTGTTGAGTATCATTGTTAGTTAGGAAACGTAGGATAGCGTAGGATTTATTCTACCTTGTCTTGTACTCCAAGTTGATCATTGTACTCCTATATATATGCCCATGAGGCTCAAGCAATACAACAAACGATTCCACCAATCCCTCTCTCCCTTCTAACATGGTATCAGCCTAATCTCGGTCCAACCCTAACCACCGCTGCTTCCTTACCGCGCCACCCCCGGGGCGGTCGATCTCCATGATCGTCACCAGTGGCCGCCCCGCCCGTACCTAGGGTTCGTTCAGCGATCTTGTTGATCGGCTGCCCTAGAGAGTCTTTTCCCCGATCCAATGATTGGGATTTCTTTTCTCTCGCTGATTAATTGATCAGTTTTCTTTTTTGGTTCTCCGATCTGATCTAAGATCTGATTGAGTCGCCCGTCCGCCGTCATCCCACCGCGCGTCTCTGCTAATATTGGATCGTGGCCTCCACAACTCTCCTCCGTCCAGATCAGTTGCGGCACCCCGGCTTCACGCATACACCAGCGCGCCACAAGTGCGCGGCCCTACGATGCTTGGTTGTGCCACGCCGCGTGGCCAAGGCACCCCGCGTGGGCGTCCCTGATTAAGGATGGCAATGGGTAGGATATGGGACGGGTAGAGCAATACCATACCCATACCCGTGTAGGCAATGGGTACAAAATTCTACCCATACCCGTACCCATGAGTATGAAACTTTACCCGCACCCATACCCGATGGGTATCCATATCCATTGGGTACCCAACGGGTAGATCAAAAAGTACACAAGTTATTCACAATTTTATAGTCATCAATAACACATTTGACAAAAAGCATTTGACGGAGAAGAGGGGATTTTGTGTGATTATGCGAGGCTTAATTACGGGAGTAGTTGAGTCGCCCAGCTCCTTTGACGCTACCGACCCTTGCGCATATGTTGGAGCTACATGAGTAAGGTTCACATGTCAGTATAAATAGGTAGGGTATGGGTATATCCATGGGTACAAGGCTACTCATGACTTAACGGGTAGGGTATGGGTATTACCCATGGGTATAAAATTGTGACCATACTCTGCCCATGTGGGTACGGTATCCGCGGGTACCCGTACCCATGGGTAAAATTGACATCCTTATCTCTGATTGCGCTTGTGTGGCCGGCCGCTTAAGCTGGTGCATCTGCCCACGTTGCTTCGTCCTATAGCTACATGCACCGATGCACCGTCCTGGACGAGGACGTGTTGGACTTCGAGAGCTGGTTTCGCTCTACATCACCGCCGCATCCAGTGTACAGCGCGGCCGTTGTCGCTCCTGTTCTCGAGTACAGCACGCTCTTCATCGATCGAATAACGGGCTGCTGCTGCGTCGCCCCTTCAGGCCGCAGCATCGTCGCCCTGTGGTTCTCCCCGTGGCTGCACCGATCTGCGCCGTCGCTATATTGCTCCTTCGGGTCGTAATGCCGCGGCATGTGGTCCCCGCCATCGCCCTGAGGCCGTTCCCGTGGTTGCACCCATCCGCGCGCTGCCGCTGCGTCACCTTCGGGCCGTAGTGCCGCGGCCCGCGGTAGACCGCGGCCTCAAGGCCGTCCCCGAGGCTGCTCCGACCTTCGCGCTGCCACTGCGTCACCCCGTCGGGCCGTAGCGAGCGTGGCACGCGGTCCCTGCAACCGCCCCGAGGTCTTCTCGCCGTCGCCTCAACCCGCCTGCCGCCGCCGCATCAGCCCTTCAGGCCGTGGCGCCGCGGCCCGCGGTCCACCGCCGTCCCAGCGCGTTGACTTTTCGTGGTATGTGCCGCGCCGCCTCCCTTGGCGTGGGAACGCCACCGTCCGCGCCGGTCCTCGTCACGATGTCCGGTTCTTCCTCGCCTACTTCGAGCACCATCGTCGCGCTTCTGTCCTAGCCGCCGCCTCCTCAAGCCGTCGCCGCCGCTCTTCTTCCCGGTCCACGGCGACTATCACGACACCGGCCACCCCAACTCGACATCGATCACGGTGTCTCTCGCACGGCTACCTCAACAATGGCTACACCAGCCTACACTCTCGGCTACATCGACATCGGCACAAAGGGCTACCGCCTTGCTTCAGCAACCTCGTCGGTTGCCACTCCAGCCACGACTTCCACGATGCATCGACTGTTACGACTGTGGGGGGGTGTCCGTCGGCTTGCCTTCGGATTCTTCTCCAGTCTCACTGTCTGCGTCGCTACCGTTGTGACTGCGGGGGGATGTTGAGTATCATTGTTATTTAGGAAACGTAGGATAGCGTAGGATTTATTCTACTTTGTCTTATACTCCTATATATATGCCCACGAGGCTCAAGCAATACAACAAACGATTTCACCAATCCCTTTCTCCCTTCTAACAGGTTGGGTTCGCCACTCATAAACAATAATACACATCTCGTCCCTCAACTATATGCAAAGTGCGTGCTTGATCTTGCTGTCAAAAAAAGGTGCGTGCTTGATCTATCCTCTTTCGAGACAAGCTGACCGATCAAGTTTTCAAATTTCATAAGTTTGACCCACCTCAGCTTCTTCAATGGTGCACAAGCCGCTCATTATTCATAGGTGCACACCATAATTTGATTCTTTGAGAGCACATCGGCAAATTATCTGGCAAATTGACATAGAGTTGCAGTTAGTGCTGTAAGCGAGGACGGATCGGCCTCCCGAGAAAAACGGATCGGCCCCCGCGTCGGCCCCCGCGCGGGCAAACTCGGGTGGCGGCGCCGCCCATCCTTCCTCTCCACCGACCCTTCTCTTCCCTGCCGCCACCGCCGGCTGGAGCCGCCAGGGCAAAGCTCCTCGCGGTGGCTGGCAGCGGGGCACCTCTACCCTTCGCGACTGGACTGCTGAGGCAGGGCAGTTTGTTCAGACGGGAGCGCCGTGCTCGCGTAGGGCGCGGTGGTGTAGCACGGGACTTGCAGCGGTGGTGCAGTAGGCCCGGGGCGGTGTGGTGACTGCGTGCCTGACCAGGAGGAGGAGGAGGCGGCGGCTATCTGTGGTGCAGTCTCGTCGGGCGGCGTGGGTTGTGACAGCATGGGCCGAAGGCTCTGTCTTGCTGGAAGGCGACGGTTGACGGTGGTGCCTGATCTGAATCGGGTGGCTTCACTCCTACCAGTTCAGTGTGCTTCTCCGTACGGATTTGTGTTGCAAGATGCCGGTCCTAGATGCGGATGGAGCTGGAGGTGGGGATTCATATCGGGAGAAATCCTAGCCGGCAATGGTCGGCAGCGACGGCGACGACGTCCGAGGGCGCCATTTTCTCTCCATGAAGACGTTCGTCAGATCTGCCTTCACCTCCATCACACCATTTGTTTCCCGGGTGAAAGCCCTAACTGCAATGGGCAGCGACGGCGTCTTCGGCGCTGTTTCCTTCTTGAAGGTGCCGCCTTGGGAGACTGTTGGCTCGTGGACACCACTGGGTTGGCGTTGGCGGCAATATGGATCGGGAGGTGGTGCGGTGTGGCATCTAACGCGTCGACGATGGCGGGTCTCGGCTGCGTGGCAGCGGGGTCTCGATGATGGACGTATGTTGATGGACGCGCGCAGGGTGGTGGCGTTGTCTGGCGTCGCGGTGGCGTCGACGGCAGCTAGGCCTGGCAAGGTCGATGCGTCAGTACAACTCTGAAGATGGATCGGTGAAAGACGGCGGCGGCGGCCTCTGAGAGTGCGTCGGACCGGTGTGTGCCCCGGACCTGGCAATGTGGCTTGGTTGGGGCCTCCGGTTTTAGATGTTAGGCTATGGTGCGAGGTCTGTTTGGTATTCGGGTCGGACTATCGGCACCCCTTCATCAAGTGGATAGGAGTCGTGATAGGCTAAGATGGTGGCTTCAGACGTACTGATGTATTACTTTGTAAGGTGTTTGTGAATAATTAATAAAGTGAATGCCTGCATCGTCCAGAGCAGAGGCCGGAGGTCTTCCTCCTTTTTAGAAAAAAAAGAGTTGGTACTGTAAAAAGGAAAATCAAAGGGATAACGTGCAGCCCACACCTCAACACATGGTTACATGCACAACTAAAAAAAGGAATTCCACACATACACATTCGTTGTTTCAGTGTAGGGTTATTTATCCCAAAAAAGCAAGATTGTAGGGTTGTTAATTTACTCACAAGACAGTGTAGGATCACGTGTTGGATAGAATAGGCTTTGTCAACGGTAGTACAGCACGGTGCACGATACAGTGACGCACGTACCGACCGGTAGAGCATCTAATGTTGGAGTTTCCAATGCATTGATACTAAGATGGGGTGCTAAATGCATTAAAAGGCTTAGCAACCACTCTCCCAATACATTGGTGCTTACCTTTTGTATAGCTAAGCCTGCCTCATTAAATGTTTAACACTAAAACACCTTTATGTATTGGTTTTAGTCATTTTGCATAGGTCCACGCGCTTAGCATCATTTCCTTCTGGGATCACCATAATGTTCTCTCTTCTCTTTAATTGCCCTGCCACATCAGTTTTTTTACCTATGTGGCATCCTTAGCACCGGCCTAGAAAAGAATCTCCGTGGCTTCAGGGTCAAATCACAGTTTACCGATAACACTTCCCAGTGGCAAATGACAGAGCAGCACTGCTAACTAGGACCAATGCTAGTTGGGAAGGTTCCATAAAAGTACTGTATTCGTGTGTGTAGGTTTATTCGGTAAGACTACCCACAATGGGAGTAACATAGGTAGTAGTAACATCACACACATCTAGATAAAGTAGATGATGTGACAAGCAATAAATGAAGAAAGAGAAGAAAATAGTAACATATATAGCTAGTTACTAGTACGTAGTATGAATAACATCACACATCTCAAGGCAAGATGTGTCTATAGTCTAATAAATGAAGTGTTGCATGTTATCACACATATGTTACTCCCCACTATAGAGGTAGTAACATAGAGTAGTAATATGGGCATGTTACTAGTCTATGTTACTACCCACTGTGGCTAGTCTAACTAGTACTTCCATTTCACACATCATGGTCTGTGTATATCTGCAAAGTTCATGTGTATTCTGCACCATGGCACACAACGCAAGGTCGTGTTCGAGCAATGTCGTCGTTGTCCTCGTGCTCATCTTCTACGTTTTTGGAGAGTGCATGGATTTCTAGACTGAGTTGGCCCGAGTCTTCTGTATTTCCAGGTAGTGGTCTCTAGGGGAAAATGTATAAAGAAAGAAAAAGAAAAATTACCCAAAACTAAAAAGAAAAACGAGAACATAATCGAGTAGAAAGAAAAGGAACATAAGAAAGAAAAACACTACTTCATTTGTTCCATAATATAGTGCATATACTATATCACTAAGAGCATCTCTTACAGACCCGTATAACGCTGACCCGCAAAACGCGTTTGCAGTTTGCGGGAAAACGGTTTTGTGGGCCGGCGCAGAGGCAGCCCGCAAAACTCGTTTGTAGTTTACGAAAAAACGGTTTTGTGGGCCGGCGCGAGCGGCCGTAGAGGCAGACCCCGCAAATGGACCCGTATAAAAGGATATTCGCGGAATATGCTTTTTTACGGGTCGGCTTTGCAGGGTCTGCTCGGGCGCCGCTCCCACCGGCCCGTAAATCCGAAATCTACACTTCAATTTGACACAAAATAATACATTTCTTTGCTCTTTCAACGGCACTGGATACATAGGACATCACTAAATCTTTGTTAGAATAGCAAGACCAAAGAAAACAAGAATCATAATTATGCATTTTAGAAAATTTCCAACTTCCATACCTGCTCCCACTAGTTGGACCAATATCTTCTCCATTCATTCGTTGTTGATCTGCGGATTCTTGATTTTTGCATTCTTCATTCTTCGTCTTTGGTTGTTTCCCCTCTACTTTCTTCTTTAGTTGCACATGCAGCCGCATCATTAGCTTTGATTCTACTAAGGAGTGCACGAACATCTATAAGTTTCTTTCTATCCATAAATCAATGTATTCGCCTTCCCAAAACCAAAATGAGCATCCATCTTCCTACACACATGACGATGTTCGAAATGAGCTATCGCAATTGAACCAAAGAATACGATGCCAAAACCGAATGAAAAGAACACATACCCCATCGTTTTCGCATTTGAAGAACACCCACCGGGGTGCTTCGGTGTGCCCGAAGTTAGACGTGGCACTGTCCGCGTGCAGTCGTCACACTGTATGAGCGGCATCGGCGAGCCGCAGAGCCGCTGCGCGAGCGCCGAGCCTAGCGGACGGCCGGCCGAATCCATGCCGGCAAACCGTCGGCGGCGGCGACAGGACGAACCCGTCCTGCATACGGGGATGGGGCTTTGTCGGGGCTGTGCGGGGTGCTCCCCGACCATTCCATCGCTTGGCGCAACCACCGGCGGCTGGAAAAGCAAAATCCGGCCACCCGCGACGAACGACCGCAGATCTGCAACTTTCCGGCCCGCCGACGCAGGAGGACATGGCGGAGGGCAACCTCATGCGTGTGGCGGCCTTTCGGCGTGATCCCGCCGGCTACTTTCGCCGGAATTGTGGGCGGCGGCCCGGCAGTGAGGCGAGGGGGAGAGGGGAGGTGGTAGGTGGGGAAAAGCGCGGGCTGAAATGTCCTCCCCACCAACCGCTCCCGCTATATGCAGGGTACCGATGGGCCCCAGGGGGACCGGCGTATTCGCGGGCTGGGGTCGAGATTTTGCCACGCCCCTCAAAAATATTTATGGGCCGGACGCATTTGCAGGGTCTGTTCGGGCGGGATTTTCCGCGCCGACCCGTATTTTGGCGGTTATTTTGCAGGTCGGGTTTTTACGGGGTCTTCTAGAGATGCTATAAGCTCTCTAGAAATGGAGGCCTCTCATTCAGTTGAGGTCATCAATTTGAAATTAGGTCACCGATTTTGACTGGTCAACAATCTCTCAGTCAATTCTTTTAATTCACTATTGAAAGAACATGCGGTGCCCCCATGTTTGGTTTTGGTAATTGATGACAATCTCTATGAACTAATGGTTGCCTTGAGTTATATTTGAAGGATTTGTCCATAGGCATTTCTTGAAGTCCATGTGTTGGTTTCAAGGAGTTTATGTGGTGACCAAGGTGTTATTAAGGAATTATCCAAAGATTGGTCATGTGAGAGTTGAGCTTATTGCAAGCATGTCTTGAAGAAGAAGATTGTGTGATCATTCATGTTTACCTTCAAGACATCATCCAAATGAAGAGAGTTGGAAAGAGTCAAGGTTGATCAAGACTAAGTCAAGAGTGAATCAAGTTGATCAACACACAGAGCGCACAAGATGTACCGAGGGATCAAGCGATCACATGGTATGGTAAGCATTGTCAATTACGCTTTGTGTACTAACCCATGGTCTTTGTGAGAGTTCTTTGTGGGGTTAGGTTGCGGTGTGCAAGTTCAAGTGAAGCGGGCAAGTTCAAGTAAAGCATCACGAAGAGATCAAATGCTTGAAGCCATTGTGGTGACAATGGACTTGTGAAGATGTGCGGAAGGGTGGCTCACCCATAGTGGAGTATGGGGGAGCAATCAACTAGTCTTCACCGAGCCAACGCAATCAAGAAAGGTGGTCCATCTTTAGGGAGTCAAGATCGTCATCATCTAGCTCAAGTGGACCATGTGCAAGGCAAAGGTTTGCTCTTGATAGGTTTTCTATTTTACCGGTCTCATGATGGTAGTTGGGAGACCGGGTTATAGGATCGATTGCCGTACTATCAAGGGGGGCTCTCGATGAGTAGCTTGATCGTATCATTCATAGAGAGCTCAAACCATTGCATCCTTGCATCATCTTTATTGGTTCTTATTTGGTTCTTCTCTTTGTGAGTTTTGGAGCTTATGGTCATCTTGATGACAAGCTCGAGTTCATCGAAAACGGAGTTCACTCACATCTTCTATGATGTTTTCGATGTTGGAGGTTATGTCGGTTCTTCTTGGTTGGAGGTTTCACTCCTCTATTTGTTGGCATACCTCCCCTGCCTCTTCTCGGTTATGCTGTTTTGATGCTACTCGTCTTCCTCTATCCAACAAGCTTGAGTTTGCTCAATTCGGAGCTCATATGAAGAAGTTTTGGCAGTTCTGTTTTTCTCCCTGCGGTAGTACCGCGGTGGCAGCGGTAGTACCGCTTGTAGCGTCAAGCGGTAGTACCGCGGTGGCAGCGGTAGTACCGCTTGTAGCGTCAAGCGGTAGTACCGCTCCAGTATCGCTCTACTACCGCCTCGATTTTGGGTCTGCTCTTTTCGTGTCGGGTTCAGCGGTAGTCGCGCGGCAGTAAAGCACGGTAGTTCCGCCTATAAGCGGTAGTACCGCTCCGGCCGAGCGGTAGTACCGCTGTGGTGAGCGGTAGTACCGCTTATAAGCGGTACTACCGCCCCAAGGTTCATGTTTTGTTGATCCGTTTCCCTGCTTCTTCCGCCCGAGCGGTAGTACCGCTCATGGAGCGGTAGTACCGCTCGTGTGCGGGCTGAGCACATAACGGTTGGATTTTTCCCCTCCTATAAAAGGGGGTCTTCTTCCCAATGAACCTTATCCTTTGAGCTCGTGTTCTTCCCCCATTGTGGACCTTCTTCGAGCTTGCTAACTCTCAATCCCTCCATGGATTCTTGCTAGTTTTTGAGGGAAAAGAGAGAGGAGATCTAGATCCACATTTCCACCAATCACTTTCTCCTCTATGTGAGGGGAACCCCTTGGATCTAGATCTTGGAGTTCTTGGTGTTCTCCTTCTTGTTCTTCCTCTTTTTTTCCTCCCTAGCATTAGTTGCTTCGGTGGGATTTGAGAGAGAAGGACTTGGGCACTCCGTGTGCCCTTGCCATTGCATTTGGTGCATCGGTTTGAGTTCTCCACGGTGATACGTGGAAGTTACAAGTTGAGAAGCTTATTACTCTTGGGTGCTTGGTGCCCTTGAGCTTGTTCCTCTTGGGTGCTTGGGCGCCCTAGACGGTTGGTGGTGTTCAGAGCTCAATCATTGTGGTGTAAAGCTCCGGGCAAGCGTCGGGGTCTCCAATTAGGTTGTGGAGATCGCCCCGAGCAATTTGACGGGTTTCGGTGACCGCCCCCAAGGGTTGCCAAAGTGTACGGGTTCGGTGACCGCCCCCAAGGGTTGCCATTTGTACGGGTTCGGTGACCGCCCTCAAGGGTCCCTTAGTGGAATCACGGCATCTTGCATTGTGCGAGGGCGTGAGAAGATTACGGTGGCCCTAGTGGCTTCTTGGGGAGCATTGTGCCTCCACACCGCCCCAAACGGAGATTAGCATCCGCAAGGGTGTGAACTTCGGGATACATCGTCGTCTTCGCGTGCCTCGGTTATCTCTTACCCGAGCCCTTTACTTATGCACTTTACCTTGTGATAGCCATATTGTTTCTTGTCATATATCTTGCTATCACCTAAGTAGTTTTTCTTGCTTAGCATAAGTTGTTGGTGCACATAGGTGAGCCTAGTTGTTGTAGGTTTTGTGCTTGACAAATTAACCGCTAGGTTTATTCCGCATTTGTTCAAGCCTTAACCGTAATTATTTTAAAGCGCCTATTCACCTCCCCCTCTAGGCGACATTCACGATCTTTCAACTATGCTCTCTAATTTTGGAGCTCTCTCATTGCATTGAGAAATTCCATTGGATTTGGTTCATGAGTTTGACCGGGTCAACAATTTTTCAAATCAATCAGAAGCAGCCGGCCTATAAAAATATATCAACCCCGCGCACCCTCTCATCACCTAGAAAAGAAAAGGCTCAACATGTGATACTTTAGCATCAATATAGTACTTGCAGCCACCACCGCAGAAAATTTTCCCACATAAGTATGAGTTGATTAGCAGACAAAACAAAATCACACCGCAAAAGGCCTACCAAAACACCGCGTATATGAATAAAAAAGAAAACACACTCCATCATCTTCCGCACTAACCAAACCAAATACTCACTTTGTTCCAAAATATAAGCTATATTATTTTATTGAAAAGTCAAATTTCTTTAATTTGACCGAGTTGAGAGCCAAAAATATCGACATCCACAATATTAGATAAATAAAATATTAAAAATCATTTCATGTTGAATCTAAAAACGAGATTTGATATTATGGATACTGATATATTTCGACACAAATGTGGTCAAACTCAAAGAGGTTTGACTTTTCAAAAAACTAATACACCTTATATTTTAAAATAGATGGAGTACAAAAATTATAAAAATCCAATAACATCAATGGCAAAGCAAAGCGCACCCAACCCTTCTAGTGTAGATTATTTTGAAAGCAAACTTTCATCATTTATTGAAAGAATATATATCTATAATATCAAACATGTACAATATGAAAATATATCTCATGATGTATTTAATGACATGCATTTGGTATTCTAAGCGTAGGTATTTTCACTCTAAACTCGATCAAAGTTTGTACAATTTGACATTAGAAAAATCTATAGGCATTACATTATGGAGTCGGAGGGGAGGGCGAGTACTAATAATATTAATAACAACTCCCATATTTAGATGTTTATTTCTTCGTTGCTATTACTTGTCTTTTGGAGGATGCTATTCGAAAACAATATGGATCAGCCAGCTCATCATAACATGAAACATCCAATGCTGGCTAATGAGTAATGACCCACGACAGAAAATGATTTTGTTTTGTTTTGCGAGTGAAACAAAAAGGGAATTCTAATGAAGCTGCTAGGTGGCGGAGTGTTTGAACCAATCATGACACACCACCATTATGTACTTCTACACCCCTCCTTGTGTTCTGCATTTTAATTTTGGTATTGACAGACCACAAGTTCCACATAGTACTATTTCAGAAAAAATCAAATAATTCAGAGATTTCAAAAAAAAACTGACAAGGGTAGTTTCAAAGAGTTTGATATCATTTTATGCATAACTATTCAATTATTTCAGTAATCTTCCAAAATTTATATTTTTTATTCTATGTTTTCTATTATTCAATTTATTTTGCAAATATAATTTATAAATATCCACACAAATTTTAATAAGTCATATTTCAACCATTTTCCAGAACATTCCCCGACATTCTACGTAAATTATAATTATTTCATTCATGTTTCAATCAATTTCATCCACATATATATAAAAGCATTGTTTCAAAACAATTCATAAATTTTCACACACATTTCAGTTATTTCCGTCATAATTCTACCAATTTTAGAAACATTTCACAAAATTTTCAACTTCTTTAGATATTTTTAATAATTCCAACCATCTTTTTATCAATTTCATAAACAAAGTTGCACACATTACAAATTTCAATTATTTCAAGCACATTCAAATAATTTCTAACACATTTTAATAATTGTAGCTTCCTTTTTAAAATTGTGAAACATGTATTTCAAAAAAATTAAAATAGTTTTTGTAACTCATTTTGATTATGAGGTCTTTTCATTTTGGTTGATTTAGTAAAATTTATATATCTTTAAATATAATGATATATTCTTTTTGGTATTTACGGCTATGTTGCAAGATATCTAGATCATGCATATGTACTGGAATACTGGTAAATGTGCTCACCAATCTCAAAACAAAGTTTAATGGTCTCAGTTACCTAGTGGAGCCGATAGAAAATTCGTGTATGATGCCGCCATACTTGTAGAATTATGCTCATGAATTTCCACACAGAAGTTTTGTGGTGAAGGTATAATTTTCCTAACTCCCCACTTTTTCCTCGTTGAAATGCTCCATCGAGTTTATCAACCATGGAAAAACACGAATAGTTTTTCTACGGTTTCTAGAATGGAGGCGGCTAGCTCTTCCCTTTGGCTAGTCAATGCCGCCATGGGTTTCCTTGGCCTCCACCGGCCACAACGACGGTGAGAGGATGGGGGAACCATAGATCTGAGTGTCATGATCCGTGTCTCGTATGGTCTTTGAGTTCTTCATCGCCAGTGAAGTTGGGGCAGCAACGCGACGTGATTAATGGTTCCTCGACTACCCCATGTTTATGTCTTTTCTCGGAATGGCATCGACAAGTACGAGAATGGTGTCTATCGCGGGCACTCGGTCTAGTGTGATTACCGTTAGTTCACGGCAATGGTGTTCGACAAAGGGGATGGCGTTGCGACATGTTGTTCCCTAGTTCCATCTATGTCCGATGAAGCTCTGCCAGATACGACTCCACGTGGGAACTTGTGAGTTTTCTATCCCCCACCTTGTCTGGATGGAGTTGGGATTATCTTATGTCCCTCCTCAATGTCGACTTCTCCGAACCCACCATCCATCTAGTTCGCGGTCCTTGGCATCTTCTAATCTACATTAGCAACTTCCCTGTCGTCGCTTCTACAAGCTCCTTAATTTCAACAAGCTTTCTCCAGTAAGATGGAGGTCCATATGCCGAAATGAACTAGCTCACGGCATGCCGTCAAATATATGCAAAAGGAAGACATTGCTGATTTCTTCAAGCTTGCTTATAATTTCTTGTTCTTGAAAGAGTTCTTGTAATGGCTTTTTTCATTTAATGGACCTTTATAACAAACAGACGTTATGTTTTTTTACTAATCCTACTGAATGGCTCCCTCCTCTTTTTTTGGTGTGACTGAGCACGCAAAGGGTCACTCGATTTTTCTAGTGTCGTTTTCTACTACTTGTGAGTGCACATGCATGCCTCCAAAAGGTTGAGTTCACATGCATGCATATAAGACGAGAATGCTGATGTCAACCATTATTTCCTCTAAATTCGATATTCAAAAAAACTTATGGATAAAATCATCAGTCTGATTCAAAATTTATTTTCACCATTAAATCCATTGAGATCTTCGAAACTAGATCCCATATTGATATGTTAACATTATTATTCTAGGTCCTAAGTTACCGAAGCTTAGGTACGTAAGTTATCACGCATGCTGTTCGTAATTAAGTTATCATTCTAACATTAATGGGGCATAAAAAAGGGTTCCCCAACCTTTCCTCCACATGCACATGCATGCATGTACTCAGTGGCGAATCTTGGATAAAGATGAAGGGCAGGCTCAACTTCTCAGTACAAGGGTTGGAACGGGTAGACAACAGGCTAGACACTAGACATTGGGTTGGGATGGTCTAGGAACTAGTAATAAATTTGCATTTTTCAGTTTCAGAGGGTAGGCTTGAGCCTGTTGAAGCATGCCCAATAGAATCGCCACTGCATGTACTGGAAGACAAAGGCTGAAGTCATCCTAAATTCTTTTCGTTTCAAAATTCAAATTTTTTTTTGTAGCCCAAATGGTCGGCCCGATTTAAATACATTTTCACCATTAAAACCGTCGCAACGAGACCTTCAAAACAAGATCTCATGTTGGTATCTTTCGACAATTTGTTTTGGGAACAAAGTTACCAGACTTAGGATACGTAAGTTACCAGTCCCGCGGTACGTATACCACATTTTTACGGAGAAGTTAGCGAGATATGTTTCAACAACTTTTCCCTTGATCAAAGTTACAAAGATGTTGAACATAAATTATCGGATCTGTGGTGCATAAATTATCATGCTATTCACACAGAAGTTATCGTGGTATGTTTCAACAACTTTTTCTTTACTCACGGTGTTTATACGTAAATTATTCGCCATGTGATATATAGGTTACCACTCCTTTTATATAGAAGTTACAGGGGTATGTTTCAATTCAACAACTTTTTATCTCCGGGTCAAAGTTACCACAATTTTATCTCTAAATTATCAGGTCTGTGGTGCATAAATTACCACATTGTTTACATAGAAACTACCAAGGGCATGTTTCACAAAAAAAATCCCGGGTCAAAAAGTAACCATGGTGTTGCACATAAGTTATCAGGTCTTCAGTGCAGAAATTACTATTATGTTCACACAAAAGTTACTAAGGTATGTTTGAACAATTATTTTGTTGGTCAAAGTGACCATGGTGTTGTATGTAACTTATCATATCTGCACTATCATCGTTTGGTGAGGTAGAGGGCAAAGGCTCGAGATTCTCAGTTTGATCCATAGTTTTGATAGCTAAAAAAGTTCCCGCATACAAATATGGTAAGGTAAAAAATGATCAAGTACAAAGCTTTTCTTCCACTTGACACAAAAACATGTACTGAGTTAGTTATTGGGTCTATGCGGGTGTTTTTTACCCACTAAGGTTCAAATCCCCATGCCGCATCATTTTTTTCCTTAATGGAAAACCCACGTAGAACGTAGCAAGAAAAAAATGATTCAACTTCCACCCCCACACATTATTTTTGGATTGGGTGAAAAAAAATCCACGTGAAATGTTGGGAAAAATGGATAAAGAAATAAATGAAAACTGGTGAAAACGAAAAAATGGCGGCAAAAAGAAAATCAAAGAAAAGACTTAAAATACCAGAATGTCCACCAGTACAGAAAACAGCCACGTAAGGGCGGGTTGGTTATTGTCCTGGGCCTCCTGTTGAGCGATATTGGTGGAGCTTGCACCAAAAAGTTGGACGGGCAGGCTATAAGGATTGCTACTAGCTGATATTTTATGACCCATGGGCGCGCTATAATAGGAAGAGAAGCTTCAGAGCTGGGCGGGCCATGGCCTATTTGGTCTTGCCTAAGCTCCACCGATGCCGAATGGCCTGGGTTCAATTCCCATGCAGCTCACTATAGTTTTCCCATGCATTGCGCTCCTTCGATCATGATCGAACAGTTGGGAAGCCATTCGAATATGTCCCCAAATGAGTGTGTTTGACAGTTACATTTGTCATAATTTAATATATAGCCTTTGATCTTTTTGCAAAAAAGAGTTTATCAACCTTATTTGTACTACTCCTTTCAATCTTTAGTCCATTAAATGCATGACATATAAGAATTTAATTTTGGGACATGTATGAGTAAGCGATTAATATCGCGTCCATCATAGTAAATAAGGTCTCCCCAAATAATAATTTGGATGTGCTACTTGATATATGACCTTTGATCTTTTCGCAGAAAAATAGACAATATATGAGTGAAGCCCATGTCTAGCCGATGAAACTCATGATTTTTTTTTATATCTGATTGCTAATATTATGTCCTACCTAAAATGTTAAAAGTGCAGCTTCACTTTTTGACCTCTCCGAGCGCACACCTGTGCGGGTTTTCCGATAGAATCAAGTGGAGGAGAATCGCTAGGGATGATGCATAATTGGTTTCCTATGGTCACATTGGACAACTGAGAACAGTGCACTTATTCAAATGACTCATGGACTGGGAGGAAAGTCAAATCACACGAGACAAAACCCGGTGGACACCAAGAGTACAATCACATGCATTTACTTACATTTCCAAAAAAATCTACAACTTTCAAACGCATGTCGAAATTATGGCATGTTTCCATTGTTAGCCTTCTTCAAAACTAGTTCTTCGTATTGATATGTTTTGACAAACTCTTTCTCTGATAAACTTTAGTGCTACATGAACTATTTTTTTTATTACGAGAAACAACTTTATTATTGTGCAAGCCAACTTCCTGTTAGATTTGAAAGAGTGTAGCATGTGCGTGCAGAAAATTTAAAAATCTACAACTTTTTGAATCGACTGTTGGAGTTAAGATTCGTCACCCTTGGAGTTGACTCATGTGGCACTAAACTTGCACACAACTGCTAATTAGTTGCATGCAGTACTGTGAAAAATCAGAAACTAAGTTGCTTAGTGTTTCTGAAGTTGCATACTATTGCTAATTAGTTGCTCCATGGTACTCTGAAAGTTGCCTACTATGATTTTTGAGTTGTCTACATGAAAAAGTAAGGTATCCACATCGCTACGAGGTTGTCTACTCCCTCCGTCCGGGTTTATTGGGCCCGTGAGCCACCAGAAGTTGTACGCATTTCTTAGGCCACTGCACTACTTGATCTCCTCGATTCCTTCCTTCCCGCATCGATAGATGGAAGCCAGCTCGCACGCCTCGCTGATTGGGTATGCATGCACGCTGCACGCGAGGTAGCCAATTCATGCATGCGGTTAGTTAATTAGGCTGATTAATAGGAGCTATTAAGGAGTACAATAGAGGGTATTTATTCCCCGAATCCTGCTTTTCCTTGGTCACTGTGATACGACTTTTGGGCCTAATAAATCCCGACGGAGGGAGTATCTTGGTTATACTTAGTTGCCAACAATAACATGGAAGTTGCATATCATGGTTCCTAAGTTGGCTACCCTGGAAACTAAGTTCCTTGCAACCCCGGGAAGTATTGTAGGGACAACTTCTGAATAATATTAGGGTACCCATTAGTCATGGTAGGAAATTTAATGTTAGACAGTCATGGTATCCAACTTACAATATCATTAGGTCAACTGACATTATGAAAAACAAACATGTAGGGAGTTGCTTCTCGTATCACTAAAGTTGGTTCTTGTGGCACTAAAATTGCTCATCGAAATAATTCATCAAAATATATTCATATGAGATCTAGTTTCGATGATCTATTTGTGAAGAGGTATAGCTATCGGTCCCTTCAAGGACGGCAGAAACACAATTATGACATTTTGCACAAAAGTTTTAGCTTTCCTTTTTTTTCTAGACATGGTTTCCTTTTTAGGCGGAGTGTGTAGGCACATACTTTTTTATGGTTATGTGTCTAGAACCATTAGCCAATAAACGTGTGGGGGCACACAGACAAGATGAGTCACCGTTTCCTTTTCAGTCAAAGTGAAAAAAAAGCTTTCTTCTTATGGATGTGTGCCTAGGACCACTCACCAGCAAATTAGTACTAGCTAGACGCGTCCATATTATATTTATCAATACGGTAGGTGCATGATAAAGTGACATAGAGTACTGGCCAATAACGTTTCCAAGACAATCTCCGCGGCTTTAGAAATCAAATCAAATGTAGTATTTTCTACTTAAAACCAAAATAAATCAAGTGTATTTATTGCTTCATTTAGCAAGAACATTTCCCATTGGCAAACGACAGAACAGCCAGCAGTGCTTCAATTCCACACCTCGTGACCTGGTACTACTATATATGTATGCGCCCATGTGTGCCGTGCACCATTGCACACAACACACAACCTAAGGTCGAGCAATGTCGCCGTCGTACTCGTCGTACTTCGGGAGGCCGTCCTACTGCGCCATGGCCCTCGTCCTCCTCCTCACCCTGCTCTGCATCACCGTCCCCGCCTACCTGCGCAACCCGGTCAGCGTCGCCAGCTGCTTCACGGGAGCCGACGTCCGCGCCGCCGCCGCCCAACCAGCGGCGTCGTCGGCGTTGGTGGCGGACGACGGGGCCCGCCGCCCGGGCCAGCTCCGCATCCTCGTCGGCGTGCACACGATGCCGAAGAAGCACTCCCGGCGGCACCTGATCCGGATGGCGTACGCGCTGCAGCAGACGGCGGCCCTGCGCGGCGCGGCGCGGGTGGACGTCCGGTTCGCGCTCTGCGCGCGGCCGATGCCGGCCGAGCACGGCGCGTTCGTGGCGCTGGAGCGCCGCGCCTACGGCGACGTGCTGCTCTTCAACTGCACCGAGAACGCCGAGGACGGCAAGACGTACACCTACTTCGCGGACCTGCCGGCCATGCTCGGCGCCACCGGCGGCGAGGTCGAGGGGCGCGTCCCGCGGCCGTACGACTACGTGATGAAGGTGGACGACGACACGTACCTCCGGCTGGGCGCGCTGGTGGAGACGCTGCGGCGGGCGCCGCGGGAGGACATGTACTACGGCGTGGGCCTGCCGTTCATGGACCGGGTGTCGCCGCCGTTCATGCTCGGCATGGGGTACGTGCTCTCCTGGGACCTCGTCCAGTGGATCGCCGCCTCCGACATGGTCAGGAGGAAGGCCAGAGGTACGCCCTCCCTCTGCCTGTGAACCATGAAGTCCAGTAGAAACATCTGTCTGTCACCACATGTCCTTAGAAGTCCTCTGCGTGTGCATCAGGTGTGGAGGATGTGACCACGGGGAACTGGCTGAACGAGGGCGGCAAGGCCAAGAACAGGGTGAACATCTTCCCCAGGATGTACGACTACAAGAGCGCCCAGGCCAAGGATTTCCTGGAGGACACCATCGGCGTGCACCAGCTCAAGGAGGACATCAGGTGGGCGCACACGCTGGCGCACTTCAACGCCACCTCCAGCGACCTCCGGCCTTCCAGAGAGGGGAGCTCATAGATTCGTATGTGGAAGACCTGTAAATTTGCAGAGTCAAGCTGCCTCACTGAAGGGCAGTCTGTCTAGAAATCCAGCAGTTCCACATGCATATCATACATTTGGCATTAATTAAACACTGAATTCCAGAGTTTCCAAACAGGGCCTGAATGTTGCATTATTTTCCACTTATAAGAGCATCATTTCTCTGCACTGATAAGAGCTCACTAGAAAGAACTAAAATACAATGAACAGCCATGCTAGATGTACAGAATAAACCAGAGGCCTTCCTGGAGACAGGAAGGTGAAATATCTACTTGCCAATTCGATCCGAGAAAGGACCTCACCATCCCTGGGACGCCCATCGCGGCTGCTTGGATCTTTACTAGAGGGAATGCTTTCCCACGCTCACCGACAGCTAGTCGACTTTATGAACGGCATGGCTATACATGTAATAGACCATCCTCACCATTTCAGTTTCTCTACTCAGCTCCAGACATGAATTCCCTGTTCAAGTGATCATCTGACAAGGGGTATGCGCCAACAAATGGTTGACATGTCTATCTCCACTGGCGTCGGCTGTAATTATCGTCTGGCGGATGCAGCAAGGTGAGCACAGCAGATATCTTGTGCAAAGAAATGAAACGCTAGAGACCTTTTAACTCGGGGCAGGGCTCTTTCTAGACCTTCTTGACTCACTGGACTTGTGTTCAGGACCTGCCTCTTCCGGCATTTTGGCCTGGCTAGATTCACTCGCTCGAGACCTAGACCTGGATATCCGTCGGCTTCTTCTAGTTCCTGTGTGCTTTTCTGCATCTGCATCCGTTGGCTTCGACTTTGCTCTGACCGACCTTGCACTAGAAGACCCACGCGATTTCCGTTTTGAACTCACACCATGTTTAGCCACCTGTTTTAATACTTGTTGGGTTTGACACTGGTCATTATTTTCTTGCAACTCTGAACAAACAATTGATGTTGAAGTTCCCTGCACAACGAAATATGTATATGTTATCGGCGAGCTTCAAGAACAAGAAAAACAACATGCAGAGAATAAAGGCTTGAAAACATTCAAATCATTCAGGAGGAAAGATTTTTTTTTTTAATTTCATCACCAATCAATGATCGGCTGATAATTTCGGTGCGAGAACATGTGAGAATCAGTCCACAAAATACAACACCAAACATCTTGAAACATCAGTAGCGCAGTGCTTGACATTTAATCATAGCATATCAGAAGAGGAAAAAACACAGTACAAGACATCTTGAAACATCAGTAGCGCAGTGCTTGACATTTAATCATAGCATAGCAGAAGAGGAAAAAACACAGTACAGTGCAACACCAGATTCATGTGCCAAGCATTACCTTGTTTGTAGTCGAACATGGTTCTGTGCCCTGAACTTGCTCGTCTTCAGAATCATCCATTTCCTCACATTCAAACTCAACATGCTGGCTCTCTTCCTCGGAATCACTCAATTCTTCTTGTTCCATTACAATGCCTTGCATTGTTTCCTCACCAGGCCCTTCAGTGTCATGATGAGGACTAGCATTTCCAGGCTGTGAATTCGAAATACTAGCTCTGTCCTTCACAGGCCTTTCTGGCTGAATTCTGGATTTACTAGGAGTACTTCTCAAATCCTTTGCAATCCTGAAATCCACTGAGGAACACAAATGAATGTCCAAATCAATGTTGTTATCCTTCTCACAAGGGCTTGTGGATTCTTGCATATCAATGCCGTTCTCTCTTTCGCTTGTCGACGCTTCCCTAACTGTTGACTGGTCATCCACTGGAGGTTCCCTAATACGACCGTCAGATTGATTAGAAAGTGGATGACAGTCCTCTTCTGGTACTTCCACATGCATCTCAGCTTCAGGTCTTTGCAGCAGAGGATGGAAGTCGATGGTATTAGCATTGACAGGAGCTCTTTCCATGCCATCTGTAGTCTGCGTATTACTTTTCTCAACTTGAACTTTCTCAAAAGGGAAAAGATTATAATTTCTTGAATGACTAGTAAGATTTTGAACCGAATGGCTATGTGACGAAAGCACTTCTCGAGGATGCTGAAAAAGCAAAGGATGCATTTGAAAATCTTGCTCAGCGCCATCTTCCATCGAACGTGCATCACGCCCATGTTGTTGTGATCTGTCAGTAGTACTATGATGAGGGAAAAGATTTAGCTGTGTATAAACACATTCTGTAAAGGTTGGAGGTGGCACAGGAAACAGATCCTGCGCCGCATTCTGATGAAATTCCATCTGAGATATCACACGGACGGAAGGAGGAAGGTTTACAGGAGGCAAATCTGGGGCCAACTTGACGACATGGCTGCCTTTCTCTTTAGACAATTGTGAAGCTTGCGGTTCATCCAAAGTCACACCAAACACCCTTTTAGTTGAAGGACCATCAGAAGCGCAAGAGCTAAAAGGTATATATGCAGCGCCGACACCATGATGCGTACCATTTCTTTTATGCTGCTCAAAGCGGCCATATGCAGAACCACATTCATCATTGAGGCTGGTGCCCGTTTGCATCATATTCATGCTCCTATTCTCTGTGTCTGCTAAAAATGCTTCATTGACATACGGATCATCACCATCATCATCATCATCATCATCATCATTTTCAACATCCTCAAAAGCATCATTATCAGTCTGTCACGAAAGCAATATACATCATGCTCAATAACACTAGTCTAAATGGAAATAGGTATTCAAGGTTCTCTTGTGAGTTCGGTAACACACTAACCTCCTGCTCACGACCTACTTGTGAATCAGCCATGGAAGCTTTTAATTGCCTCCTCTTCGCTTCATATGTTCTCCTCTTTGCTTTCAAAGCCTCACTTTTACTGTAAGATCGCTGGACTCCATTGGCAACTCTCCACTGACGCTGGAGCAGCGAAGGATCTCTGTATGGCACAACAAACTTCCAAATAGATGTCCAATCATGTTTGAATATCTTGAGCCCCTGCATCAACGTAGGAATGAGGGGAAAATTAAGCAAATACCAATTCAACAGGGAACAGAAGATAGTCTGCAGACACAGATATAACCACCTCTTCGATACGCTGCACTTCCTCACTAGTCAATGGAGAATTCTTCATACGGCGCACATCCTGCATTATTTCGACCAAGAATATGCTTAGTACTTTGGTAGTATGTTGATTTTTTCAAAGACAGCAGTCAAGTAAATCAACATCTACATCCTATCGGGGATCACCATAACAGCCAGAGCACGAGGATCGGGTCATCCCAGTTTCAAACCAGTATTGGTTCTTGCTAAACGGGAACATATTGACCTACTATTTTAAAACACACAGGAGTGCTCTTTGGAACTTCCAGTGACAAGAGGTAAGCTCATAGAGCCCCACCAAAGCACTATAAATTTCGTCATTGTTCTATACCCTTTAAAAATAGAGCTGGTAGAAGTCATTTCTCAGCTTGCTTCTAATTATAATAACCAAATGTGATATGGTCCATATTACAGAAGTTGGCTTTTACAGTTTCCCAGGGATTTTTTGAGTCCTACTTTACGTTGACACATAAGAAAAACTGAAAAGATATGTTGCAAAAACATAAAAGATTAAAATAATGGTGATTCAAACACTGCCAATACTTCTTCAGGGGCTTCAGTACTTAGAATATCACTATAGAAAAGAAGTCACTGCCGAGGAAACACATATCAGTTTCAAAACTAGACGATGGGATGAACCGGCACCCCATACTTATGCTAATCAGTTAAGACCTTTAGAAATATTCTTGAACCTCAAAGGCTTATAAGAATTCCTTAAGCATATTATGTACCAGTAAATGGAAAGATGTATACTTACTTACCTTGACTGGATTGTCAGTAGCTTTCGCTGAGCTGCGGTTCTTCTGTCTCACAAATATCTACACTACAAAAAGTTATGTTACTGAAACAGCATAAAGCATACAAAGAGAAACCAGGATTTTGAGCAGCTGAAAACTTGGTCAAGAGACAAAACTAAGCACTGGGCAAAATAAGAATTTGCCCATATGATCTGGAGCTGTGGTTCTTAGCTGGGATTAGAGGATCAAGATTGATCTAAGCTTGCTCGTATAACGGCAACAAAAGCAGAACAATTTACAGGCAGTAGCCTTTGTTGAAATTAAGCATATAAGAGTCACCAAATCTTTATTCAAAACATGCAACCTGGTGTATTAGTTATTAGGAGTAGATATCAAATTAGGCCGGCCGTAGTGCCAGCACCCAGCAGTTTGGAAACTCTCACTTCCATGTCAATACAATCAAAACAACACTTGTTTCTAATACCGACTCTTTAATGAATTCCATTCCTTCATACTATCTGATAGTCAGACAAAGTCTGTCATAACACCAAGGGCACGAAACAAGTGATGAGAATACTAAATTGGTATGTCTAGCAAATAATAGAAAACTGCGAGGTACTCAATGAAACAAATAAATGACACCACAATAGTACCTGATGCGTTGATTTGCAAGGAAGAAAACGCTTTTGTATCGCTTCCCAGTCATTATTATATTCCAGAAGTCCTAGAGCTAATAACCTGCAGGCAGAACATAAAGTAAGAATGTTACATAGCCAAGAAAACAGATGATAGCACAGTTGTATTTGGATGATATATAATCATGCAATTGAAAAGGGTAATATATGATGCCACACTAAGCAAGTGGACAAAAAATATCAAACTTAATATGATTAACCACCCAAAAGGAGACCTTAAAAAAATTTCAATATGAAGATGAAAGGACAGCTTCGTAAAGCCATATACAAATTGCATAAAACAGTGACAGTAATACAGGAAAGAAAACATTACAATCTCAATGGAGACTACAATAAAATTTTGACATTCAGCATTCCTTAAACCTTACATTTTGAAGATTGAAATTCATGCATTATGGATAGATTAGAATTAACAGAAAAGAAAACCATAATGCATGCCTTATAAACATTAGTGAAAATGTAAATCATACCCGTCCTCTGCATCAGTGAAAAGCAGTCTACTGACCATAGCTGCGGGAGGTGGCTTATGAGGAAACAGCGAAAAATTGAATAGTGGATAAAATCTCTGCGCCAATCTTGCAATATCAAATGGAACAAGAGCAACCGACTCCTTTTTAGTACTCTCAAAAAGGGTAGCAGCTAATGATTTCTTGGGCTGTGACTGGCCAGGTGAAGCTGGCGTTGATGTGGACACATTATTTGGTCTGTCTTGAGAAATATTGTTAGCATCTCTGCCAGTGCTAAGTACCGGTGATGGAAAAAGTGGTTCTTTCCTAAAGCGGATCCTCTCTGGAGTGCCATCCACATGGCTTTTTCTATACTTCACAACAGCTGTCAATTGAGTAAAAAAAAGATTTTAAGTCATGGCAAACAAGATGAAAAAGAGTATTTGCAAAAAAAAAAAGGGTACTTGCTTACTCACCGCCTGCAACATCACTTAAATAGCTGAGGGCCAAATGAAGTGGTGAGACATCAAGGATGGACATAACAGGATTCTTAATTAATGGAATCCATTGGCATTGCGAGCTCTCAGAAGAAGCATGACTAATTGCTGACCGAAGATGCTGCCCTTCAAAATAGAATTGTTGACGAATAGTGTTTTTCCTAGCCAATGCTTGATCACGGTAGCCAACCAACTCAACTATCATTTTTTTAACATCAGCAGCCACACGCTGTTTAGATGGGTCGAGAACGCATAGAGAGAAGGTTTGGATCATGAGCTGAACATGTTCATATATCAAAATATGCAATTGGCCAAGTTGCTCATCAGTAAACCCCTTCACTACAGCAGCACCAGTTGCTGATGATGATGAGGAAGGGACATTGATGTTCTGGGATGGATACTGCCCAGGAACCTGGGGTGTAGGTGAGAAATTTGGGACAATCGGCCGCAAATTAGGTTTAGTTGATTCCTGTTGATGATTGACTGCCCTA
Source organism: Triticum aestivum (assembly GCF_018294505.1). Classification (NCBI taxonomy): domain Eukaryota; kingdom Viridiplantae; phylum Streptophyta; class Magnoliopsida; order Poales; family Poaceae; genus Triticum; species Triticum aestivum. Next base: position 106,468,271 of record NC_057814.1, on the reverse strand, counting down.
GACAACTCAGGTCTCTTCTTCCTAGTCTGAGGCCTATGACCATCTTTCTTATTCTTACCATTTATGTTCTTATCATTCTCGACATTTTCACCACCATCACTTTCCAGGGCCTCCTCAATTTCGAGCTCAAAGTCTGCATCATTCTCATCTTCATCCTGGGTTTCATCCCCCTGGCAAGCCTGTGTGCCATCGCCTCCACCAGACAGGACAGCTGAAAGAAACTTGCGGTATTCCTCTTCCTCATCAACATTCTGCAGGTCACCATCATCGTCAGATTCCTGGAGAAAGGTCTCTAACTCGTCGAGTGCGTAATTTGCCAGAGAGTATCTTGCCCGTGTCCGCCTGCAGATTGCATCTTCCTCGGTACCTTCATGCAACAGGGGATGAGTATTCTGTACTGGTGGAGAGAAGGAAGCTACAGTCTGTAAGGGTTTCTTTCCCAATCCATTAACACGGCCTTCTCCATTCTCACAATGCAACTGGGTAGAACTGCTCTCTGGAACATTTTCTTTGCAGGCACCTTTGGCTGATAAACTTTCTTTGGGAAGCACACAATCACCTGCATTTTCTTTGCAGGCACCTTTGGCTGACAAACTTTCTGTGGGAAGCACACAATCACCTGCGTTTCCATTACCAGGACTATTGCGAAGAAGCACCTCAGTGCTTGGTTGATTTTGAAAGCTAGTTCCCTCGCATTCTGCCTCTGAGGTGAGGCTTGACGAGGTCTCGGATGGTGATCCTTCCCTATATAAAGGGTTGAAATCCATGTCATCGTCCTCCACATCATCATCGACGTCCATACTAAATGAAGCAAGGGTAGCTTAGGCAAACAGCAGAACTGCCTACACCCTGCCATTCATTAGGTGAAGACAAATAAGTCAACAGTCTTAAAAATGTTGCTTGCTAGAAACAATAACAAGAGGCACAGCAATGAAACTTAAGACTAATACATATAGCAAATGCCTTAAATAACACGTAGGTAAAGCCGTAAAGGATCGTGGCGAAGTAATTTTAGCTTTTTATAGGAGATGACTTATAGGTGCAAGACGGCCATTTAAGTTTGGGGAATGATATTAAGTCACAAAAGCTCATTTAGTATTTAACTCGACGGTCGCAAATGTAAATTCTTTTATGATTACATCTTTAGTTACAGTGCATAAAGACCGACATAAGCATGTGATTATCAAGGATTAAGATGATGAACAGAACTTTCTTCGTGCATTTCACACGGCCTTGTCTAGAATAAATCATATCTTCCAAGTCTTTGGAGAATCAAGTCGCAATGGATGGTGACTAGAATGTATACAAGCACAAAGTAGACATGCCTAGAGTGTAATACTTAGGAAGAGGCATATATATCCTACAAACAACGCAATCCGGCCATAAGAAGGGTGAACCACGAACAAAATAGACTAGTTACCAAGCTATTCGAACCCTAGTAGCGTAATAGCGCCCGGATTTACAGAATTTTGGTGTGAAGGGGAACCAAAATTGCAGGTTTCCTCGCGAGAGAAACTTCCAAATTCGCGACCGACAGAGCGGGCCTTCGACAGTCCCGATGAAATTGATGAAAAAGATCGGGGCAAGGAGGTGAAATTAGGGCTTACAGTTCAGACCCGGTCAGGCGACCCCCTACGCCGAGGGGGACGAGCGAGAGGCGCGTTCAACTGGGCACGGGAGGAGCGGACCTCGTCGCCTGGGAGGGAGAGCTCGTCGCCGGCGGCGGCCTCGCGGGGGGAGGACGCGCGGCCTCGGCGGCGGAGGCGGACGACGGCGACGGGGAAAGAGGGTGCGGCCGTACGTGGTCGGTTACCCCCCAGCGGAACGAACCGATCGAAATCGGGTCGCGGACCGGCTCGCGACCCGTGGGCCTGGCGAGGCCCACGCGGAGAGGTGAAACAAGCCCACCGCCCAGCGGCCATCTACCGCCGTGACATTCGTCAAACCCTAGCCCGCTCCGACCCACCGTGCCGAGGCAAATCGAGCCGTCCATCCCGCGCGGAGAGGCGATCTGCGCCGTCCAGATACCGCCCGCTGCCTACATATAAGCCGCCTCCGCCAGCGGCCGCCGTCGCGTCGCCCTCTCCCACACGAAGCCCCCCACCCAACCCCCGAGCTCCTCGTCTCCGGCGGCGGAAGGAAGCAGCGGCAGCGGCAGCCATGGTGAAGGGGCGCACTGGGCAGCGCGTCAGGCTCTACGTCCGGGGCACCATCCTCGGGTTCAAGAGGTGAGCGGCCCCTCCTTCTCGCCGGATCTGCCGTTCATTTCATGGCGGCGCGGATTGGGCGGCGCGCTGACGGGAAAGCGGGGAAATTTCTGCAGGTCCAAGTCGAACCAGTACGAGAGCACGTCGCTGGTGCAGGTCGAGGGGGTGAACACCAAGGAGGACGTGGCGTGGTACGCCGGGAAGCGCCTGGCGTACGTGTACAAGGCCAAGACCAAGAGCAACGGCACCCACTACCGCTGCCTCTGGGGCAAGATCACCCGCCCGCACGGCAACTCCGGCGTCGTCCGCGCCCAGTTCAAGTCCAACCTCCCCGCCGAGTCCATGGTCAGTGCCCGCCCGCCTCTAGTTTTTGATGTGCTGCTTGCTTGCTTGCCGGTGCCTTTTGCTGAGGCTGTTTGTTGCTTTGCGTTTGTTGTGTGCAGGGGCGCAAGGTCAGGGTGTTCATGTACCCGAGCAGCATCTAAGGTTAGCATCTGCCGCACTATCGCTGATGTTTGTTTAAGGCTGTTTCTTTGCTCTGCATGATTTACCCTACCATGTGTGTGACATTTTGTCCTACGTCTTGAGAATGACTAGGATGGATGTTATAGGATACCAAGTGTAGTCGCAATATATAACATGCCTGAATTATATGGACTTGTGCAATGTGTCCATCGAGAGATTGATGGTTTGGTTTGGGTCATTTAGTGTTGCTGATGTAGGATTCTGTGATCCTGCCATTTTTGTCCCTGAAAGATGCATACTCGGCTAGTCAATATTGTCATCATGAGTTATCAATCTGAATTGTGTCCACAGTTTGATCCGTTTACATTTAGTATCTTGTTGCTATTTTGGTGCCGTTTGTCAAGTTATATTGCACACAACTTTATTGTGTGAAGTTGGAAACACACTTAGATTAAATATTCTGCTTAGATTAGAAATCTGATTTCACTTTGGTGTTTTTACTTGTACCTCAAACTGCTGACTATTTAGCTATTACAAATTCATCTAAAACAAATAGCTATTGCAAATTGTTGGCAAGCTGGTATTAGTTTGGATGTTATGGTAGAGTTGCATAATTAATAATTAAGATTAGAAGTCACCTAACTAATGCTTTGACATCAGATGTTATGGGGCATTCCTTGTTTTTAGCAGCATAAAGTGGCCTTATTTTTGGAAATGAGATACTGTCTTTGTTGCTTCAAATTATGTACATGATTTGCTATTTGTCGTTCTAGCCATGTCTGACACATCCATTGGGTTGGCTATGCTAACGTTGCCTCTCTTTTTGTTTTGTTCAATGCAGGTTTTTTTGATCTAGGGACAGTAATGCTTGTTTCTTGTGATTGTCATGAGCTGAGAAATGTCATTTTATGGTGAATCTATGCTATGTTGGCAACCGAAACTGATCATGTATTCCGAGAACCTGTGGAAGTTTTGGCTAGACTTGTTTGTCAAATGTGCGGACCATTTTAGTATATTTCTATATCAGCACTAAAGCGTAATTTGTCATGAGTTTGTGACTGTTTTGCAATGTTTGAGTGTTATATCAGATGTTCTCTGCTGTTTGATGCTTATGATAACTTGACATATAAGATGATGAAGCAGATGCATCCTTAGTACTGCTGATCCAAATTCCTGATGCCAGTGGTCTATTTCATAGTGCAGCCGCATTGTGGAATATGATGCCCAAGATCAGGCTAGGGAATGAGACATGGCAGCATCGGCTAATAATTTGCATAGTTCTCCAGCAGTTTTGGTTTATTTGACATTCCTTAAAATTTAAAAAAGGAATAAAATGATTTCTTTATGTTCTTGTGGCACGCTAGCTTGGCTCACCATATGTGAGCTGCATAACAATTTGCCTTCTTCTGGTATATTGGATTGGCAACAAGGGGAACCTCTATAAAACAACACAAATATTTGATATAAATACATTATTTATCTCAAATGGCTTGGTAGTGTAGCAGCTGAATATGGGGATTGAAATGTGGCATCCATCTCTTGCATCTGGCATAATAAACCAACGTTAAAGTTTTATTTTAGCACAACGACCATTGATTAGAACCCTTGTATAAATTGGCAAAAAAACTGATAGTCACCAGAACGGTTAACTCAACAACTGGCCACAAGACCATAAAGGCAAACAAAGATCCATCAAAGTCATATGTCCTTTAGGTTTGAGTGGCAACCGTAATCTCCCTCTTCCTTGGTACAATGAGGTCTGCAAGGAGATTGAGCGCGGTTAGGAGTTGGTTGCGATTTTATTTGACCAATGCTTCTCATTGAAGGTACCAGATCAAACATTTTTGGCAAGCCCAGTGTGTTCACATATAATATTGCAAGAAATTTTTCATGTGCCACGACCTAGTGGAATATCCGAACAAAAATTATTGAGCTCTTTTCGGTAAAAGTACTATAGCGGGAGATGTTATGTGGACTGTAAAAATAACTATGCAACATACAGATTATGTTCCTGCTTCACAGTGTGAACAATTGCCATTGTTGTGTGTCTATTATTAGACTATCTAGGTGGTTCACTAGTTATATCTAATATTCTTCTTCACGAACTCATGACTACTCTTGAGTGATTAAATTGTCCAGTGGCTTTGAGGATTCAACATACTATTTGATCATACAATATGTTATTTCCTTATTTGAAGTTTTGAACATATAATGGGCTATTTGAAAATCCCAACGTTTAGAGGATTGATGTCTAATAGGATTCTGCTTTTGCATGTTAGCTCAAGTTTATCTCAATTTCATATGTAAATATTTGTATTGCCTAATTCCGCCAGTGTTTGCCTATATCACTATATGAGCACAATGCACTAGTCCTTTTGTACAAGATAAATAATGTTTATATAACTAGTTTGATTATGAGTAAGTTAGGATGATCCACATTCCGCAAAGTAGTTGGCTTCTCTACCAGTTCCAGCATATAAGCATACTTAGGTTGTGTGTTTGGGATTAATTTGATTCATCCCTAATTTTTCTTCCATGTGGTATGTGCCAAATACTATTTCCGCACAAGTATTTACATATTTAGGTTGTGCATAAGTAAATGGAAGCAAGTTTATTTCCGCAACACTACATTGGGATAAAATGTCTTTGATGTGGCAGCAAAGTCACACGACACCTATGGAAGCAATTTTAGATAATAATGAAATCAAGATCTCACTAGTAGAAAAGAGGGCTTTGGTTCAGGCCGGGTCAGCCCATTAGTCCCGGTTCAGTCCAGAACCGGGACCAATGGGGGCACTGGTCCCGGTTCGTGAGGCCAGGGGCCTGCCGGGCCTCGTGGGGGCATTGGTCCTGGTTCGTCTGGCCCCTTTGGTCCCGGTTGGTGGGACGAACCGGGACCAATGGGCCTCGCTCCTGGCCCACCACCATTGGTCCCGGTTGGTGGCTTGAACCGGGACCAATGAGGTGCCTATATATACCCCTCGCCCGCGAGCAGAGCACTCCAGTGCTCTGTTTTTCTCTGGTCGACGAGGGGAGGGCTTTGTGGTGCTCTAGCTCACCTCCTATGCACATGAGGTGTTCAATGAAATGCCCGAGCCACACTAGTTAAGCTTTCTCCTCTCGAAGCTCGACCTCAAAGCTCCATTTTCCTCGAGATTTGTCTAGGTTTAGCGGCCCGTCACGTCCCATTCCCGTCTTCACCGCCGTCGATCGCCCGCGCCGATCTCGTCGCCGGCACCACTGTGGTGAGCCTCTTGTTCTTATCTTCTTTCTGAAAGAAAAAAATTCTTACTTTAGATAGATACTTGTATAATTTTCTTACTATTGTATTGCTTGTTATTATATAGTGCGATGGTTTTGGTATCCACCCCCGTCGGCCCTCGTCCTGTCTATGATTCGGATGTAGTATATATTATCTTTATAACTATTGGTTCATTTATTGTTTATGAAAATTATGCCGACCAACGTGACATAGATTTTATTTATCTTGGAGGTATGTGAACCGGAAATTCCAACCGACCCTATTGTCGAGAGGTTAAATTTAGTTGAAGAAGAAAACAATTTCTTGAAGGGAAAAATAAAAAAAATTGAGGAGGAGAAGATGATATTGGAGTTGCATGTTGCGGATGTCGTCGATGATCACAAGATCAAGATGGATGCAATGCGCTTGAAGATTAGAAAGATTAGAAAATATGCCATTCATACCGAGGCTTGGATCAATTGTTACCTTGGTTGCGATTATGATCGCATTTGTTTTCGCATTGAAATGTTTTACATGGTTTCAATGTATGGTTTAATTAATTAGATGCTCTGGAGAGCTATACGTTGTTAGATGAGAACTATGTATGTACTTTGGTTTTAATGTGATGATGAACTTCTATTAATTTGGTCACTTAATTATCTATTCATGATGTTCTGTAATGGTTTTTGACACACTTAATTATATATAATGCACGTAGATGAACCGGCAATGGATGTACGGTGACAGACACACCTCCGAGTACATTAAGGGTGTGCATGATTTTCTCGAAGTGGCTGAGGCAAACAAGCAGAATGGTTTTATGTGTTGTCCATGCCCTAAATGTGGGAATACGAAGTCTTACTCTGACCGGAAAATCCTTCACACCCACCTGCTTTACAAGGGTTCCATGCCACACTATAATGTTTGGACGAGGCACGGAGAAATAGGGGTTATGATGGAGGATGGCGAAGAAGAAGAGGACAATGACAACTATGTGCCCCCTGAATACGGTGATGCTGCAACGGGGGAAGCTGCTGTAGATCAAGAGGAACCAGACGATGTGCCCAATGATGCTGCAACGGGGGAAGCTGCTGAAGATCAAGAGGAACCAGTGCCCGATGATGATGATCTCCGCCGGGTCATTATCGATGCAAGCACACAATGCGAAAGTCAAAAGGAGAAGCTGAAGTTCGATCGCACGTTAGAGGATCACAAAAAAGGGTTATACCCCAATTGCGAAGATGGCAACACAAAGCTCGGTACCGTACTGGAATTGCTGCAGTGGAAGGCAGAAGATGTTGTGCCTGACAAAGGATTTGAGAAGCTATTGAAAATATTGAAGAAGAAGCTTCCAAAGGATAACGAATTGCCCGACAGTACATACGCAGCAAAGAAGGTCGTATGCCCTCTAGGATTGGAGGTGCAGAAGATACATGCATGCCCTAATGACTGCATCCTCTACCGCGGTGCGTACAAGGATCTGAACGCATGCCCGGTATGCGGTGCATTGCGGTATAAGATCAGACGAGATGACCCTGGTGATGTTGACGGCGAGCCCCCCAGGAAGAGGGTTCCTACGAAGGTGATGTGGTATGCTCCTATAATACCACGGGTGAAATGTCTGTTCAGAAACGAAGAGCATGCCAAGTTGATGCGATGGCACAGTGAGGATCGTAAGAAAGACGGGAAGTTGAGAGCACCCGCTGACGGGTCGCAGTGGAGAAAAATCGAGAGAAAGTACTGGGCTGAGTTTGCAGCTGACCCAAGGAACGTATGGTTTGGTTTAAGCGCAGATGGCATTAATCCTTTCAGGGAGCAGAGCAGCAATCACAGCACCTGGCCCGTGACTCTATGTATGTATAACCTTCCTCCTTGGATGTGCATGAAGCGAAAGTTCATTATGATGCCAGTTCTCATCCAAGGCCCTAAGCAACCCGGCAACGACATTGATGTGTACCTAAGGCCATTAGTTGAAGAACTTTTACAGCTGTGGAATGGAAACGGTGTACGTACGTGGGATGAGCACAAACAGGAGGAATTGAACCTGCACGCGTTTCCGTTTGTAACCATCAACGATTGACCCGCTCTCAGTAACCTTTCAGGACAGACAAACAAGGGATACCACGCATGCACGCACTGTTTAGATGACACTGAAAGTATATACCTGGACAAATGCAGGAAGAATGTGTATCTGGGCCATCGTCGATTTCTTCCGACCAACCATCAATGTCGAAAGAAAGGCAAGCATTTCAAAGACGAGGCAGATCACCGAAAGAAGCCCGCCATGCGTACCGGTGATCACGTACTTGTCATGGTCAATGATTTACACGTAATCTTTGAAAAGGGTCCCGGCGGACTAGCTGTTCCGAATGAAAATTATCATAAAGTAAAATAAATAAGTAATTAGAAACAAAATAAAATAAAATAAATAAGTTTTTTGTTGTAAGTAGAAACAAAACAAAATAAATAAAGCAAAAAAGAAAACAAAAAAACAGGCAAAAAAAATTTATGCCACCTACTGGGCCACCACGGCCTGAATACGACTAGAAACCCATCCATGGGCCAGGATTCAGGCCCGCAGAAGGCCCAGTAGGCCCACAGGCATGTACAGAGAGGTTAGGCCGTAAGCCTGCTTTAGAGAGGAGCTCGACAGCTCAGGCGCACCGCACCTTATAAACAGGTGCGGCTCTCTCTCAGCTAGCGAGGTGGGACTAAACTCCCACCACCACGCCGCTGTGCAAGGCTTTCCGTCCCGGTTGGTGGCACCAACCGGGACTAAAGGGGGCCTTTGGTCCCGGTTGGTGGCACCAACCGGGACCAATGCCCCCCCTTTAGTCCCGGTTGGTGCCACCAGCCTGGACCAAAGGCCGCCGCTTCCCGCCCTTTGGGCTGCTGAAAAGAGACATTTGGTCCCGGTTGGTGGAACAAACCGGGACTAAAGGGGTCATTGGTGCCGGTTGGTGCCACGAACCGGTACCAATGCCCTGGATATATAAGCAAACACTTAGCAGTTTCGACCAAATCCATCACTTCTTCACCCCCGACGCCCCTGCTTCTCCTCGTCGTCGTCGCCCGACACCCCTGCTTCACATTGCCGTCGCCGCCGCCACCGATGCCGTCAGGCTGCTCGACGTCGCCGTCGCCGCCGCCATCGACGCCGTCAGGCTGCTCAACGTCGTCGCCGCCGCCGCTTTCGTCCTCTGCCCCGACACCCCTGCTCCTCCGAGTCCCCGTCGCCACCCTCTGCTGTCGCCGTCGACCCTGCTCCACCGTGCCCCGCCGCCCCCTGTGAGCACCAGCCTGCTCCCGCGCCCCTGCGCCCCGCCCCGCCGGCGCCGGCCCCTCTGCCGTGCCCCTCCGCCCCTGCTAGATATTTTTACATATTTTTTAGATTATTTTAGTTTATGTTTAGTTTAGTTTTAAGATTAGGAAAATTTCAGATGTGTAGTAATATTTATTTAGATGTGTAGTTAATTTAGATGTTGTAATTTGTTCATAAAAATTGTGCACTTTTGTATAGAAACTTTATTTTTTTCATATGTACGAAAATGTAGAGTGAAAACAGAAACAAACATATAAGAAAAAACAAAGGAAAAAATGAAGAAGGAAAAGAAAACCGCCCGGCCCGGCCACCACCGCATTTTCATAAAGTGTTTCCACCGAGTCCACGTTGCACCGATCGAGCACCCGCGGCGAAGCAAGTCTTTTTTTAAGGTAGTTCTTTGTTAAAGTGAGGGGGGGCGTCGGACATTACATGAGGCGGTTGGTGGGGCGTCGGACATGACATGAGGGGGACGTCGGAAAAAATAAGAGGAAGAAGAAGAAGAAAAAAGAAATCTTCCACTCCTCTATTCCTTCTTCTTCTCCTCTTTTTTTTTCTTCTTCTTTTTTATCGGGAATGAGGGTGTCGAGGATCGCCGAGCGGTCGAGGGTCGGGAACTAGGGCGGATGGTCGAGGGTCACCGAGGGGTCGAGGGTCGTCGAGGGTTCGAGGTGCGAGGGTCGTCGAGGGGTTGAGGGTCGAGGAACGCCGAGGGGTTTTGTTGAATCCTTTGACACTAGCTAGACAAACGTGAAGCGTTGCCGAGGCCACCCCAAACCCGGGAGAAGCTAGGTCTACGTTTGCCACTAATATATCCACCTGCTTCATGTTTAGAAAAGTGTATATATGTATGTATGTTCTCTGTGTACATATGTTCATATATGCAAAAGTTAGATTTTTAGAAAAGTGAGCACCCCCTCTCGGCCGTGATAACTTATACCAAGGGAGCACCCCCCCGGCCCTCTCGCTCGACCAAAACTCTCGAGGACACCCAAACCCTAGAAAAAAACGATGTCGGTCTCCTACCCCCTCCCGCCGCGCTGTGAAACGTTTAATTATTCGAATGTATCAGCAGAATTTTTTGGATAACTCGGTTAATCATCCTAACCAAGATCGATTATTGGATTACAAAAATTATTTTTATTCTGAGTTTTATTCTCAGATTCTATCTGAAGGGTTTGCGATCGTTGTGGAAATCCCATTCTCGCTACGGGAATTATTTTGTTCGAAAGAAAAAGAAATACCAAAGTTTCAGAATTTACGCTCTATTCATTCAATATTTCCCTTCCCTTGAAGCGTTGCCGAGGCCACCCCAAACCCGAAATAAGTTAGGTCTACGTTTGCACTAATATATCCACCTGCTGTCATGTTTGTGTAATAATTGCCATGTTGTAATATTTGCAGAAACAATGGAACACAGACGAGACGAGGAAGCAGAAGAGGTGTTGGGGGACATAATCTTAGCCGGAGGTGATGTCTTGTCGTATCTTAACGACAATGATGGTCTGGAAGAATAGGGTGAAGAAGCAGGCTACGGTGATCGAAGAGTGGAGGAGGAAAGACATGATTATGATGGCTCCGGTGACCCAATGCTGGTGCAAGAAGGAGCCCGTGGTGACGGCTCTGGTGACCGAACAGAGTCCGGCCAGGTAAATATATTAGTTAAGCCTGTGCTGACTAGCTAATTGATGCATTCATTGTTTTGGTATGTACACATATTAATTAACTCTCGTCTTTTTTCTTTTTTCTAGCCCTCCGGATCGAGCACAACTTCGGTAAAGAGACGAGGCCCGAAGAGAAAGTTGCGCTCGGATGAAAGGTTTGAGATCACAGCAATCGCGCGCGACGGCCAACCGATTGAACCCATCCGGACAAAGGAAGCATTTGCTGCTCAGTGCGGGGTTCTTGTTAGGGACAAGATCCCGATCAGCATCCACCAATGGTATAAGCCTAAGAAGGAAGACTCTGAGGTGTCTTATGTCAATGATATGCAGAAATATGATCTTTGGACTGAGCTGAAGGCAAATTTCACCCTACCGCCAGAGGAGGATCCGGAGAAGCCAGTTAAAGAGCAATTAATCAAGTCTCATGCTCTTAAGAAGATGGCAGACCTATTCAGGAGGTGGAAGAATGAGCTGAAAACGTCTGTCGACAAAGAAGAGACACCAGAATTCATCGGCAAATATGAGAAGATCAGAGATCACTGGCCCGCATTTGTGGCCCACAAGACATCGGAAAAGAGTAAGAAGTTGTCAGCGACAAACAAGAAAAATGCTGCGAAGAAGAAGCTTGACCATCGCACGGGGTCAGGTGGCTACCTCAAAGCCTGGCCTAAGTGGGCCAAGGCTGAGAATGATCTGCTTGATAAAGGGATCGAACCAGAGACAATGAACTGGCCAGACCGTTGCCGGACTTGGTTCTTCGGGGCTGGCGGAAAATTGGACCCTGTATCAGGGAGGTGCGTTTGGACGGACGAGCTTTTGAGAATACCAGTCAAGAGGCTTCAGCACTATATCGATGCAGCGCAGCAAGGGACGTTCGTTCCAGACAGAGAGAACGACGAGCTCACAATGGCCCTCGGGAATCCTGAGCACCCTGGACGGACACGAGGCACGCCAGGCTCCGTTCCGTGGAAGGCTGGTTTTCCGGACGCAGGCGGTTACAAAAGCGAGGAGAGGGGGAAAAAGTGGAGCATACCCAAATTCAGAAGCTGCACGAAAGGGTTCAAGCGCTAGAGGAACGAGACGGCAATCGACATGCCGAAACTACCACCGAAGCTACCCCGCCATCTCAGTGGAGAAGCAGCGTGGCTTCCACCGAGCTGCTTCAGCCGGAGCATGTCTTGACGGCTCCTGCTAGCTACCCCGTGGATGCTATCACGGAGTCTCAACATTGCCACCTTATGACGCAATGGATGAAATTCAAAGTCAAGGCGGCTATTGGCTCTGTTTTACCTACTGAACCTGGCGCAACCTACCACTGCCGGCCGATTCCAGAAGGATATGCTAGGGTGATGGTGGATGAAATAATGGACGGATTTCAGGACCTCGAGCTTGACCACCCTACCGGTGAAGGGGAGACTCGGCTGGGTTTTGCTCTGAAGACTCCATGCCTATGGCGGAAGGAGCTCATCAACCTTCCGAACTGGACGCCTCCGGCGAGTAAGGGCACTCCGCCTCCTCCTCCGCCTCCTCCTCCGGCGAGTGATCAGGGCACTCAGCCTCCTTCTCCGGCGCGTGGCGGCACTCCGCCTCCTCCTCCGGCGAGTGATCAGGGCACTCAGCCTTCTTCTCCGGCGCGTGGCGGCACTCCGCCTCCTTCTCCGCCTGCGCCGGCGCGCCCGAGCAGCCAGCCTCCTCCTTCTCCGCCTCGTCAGCAAGGGCGGAAGAGACCCGCCGCCGCTCCGGCTGCTCCGGCGCGTCGTAGTCCTTCTCCTCCGCCTCGTAAGCAAGGAAAGAAGACAACCGCAGCCGCTCCGTCTGCTCTGCCGGCGTCTAGCAGTACAGCCAGAGGCGGGAGGCAATACAGATTCGGTCCTTCACTGAAGACTCCAGAGAAGTTACCATACGAGAGGACCGAGGAGGAAACCACGAAGATCGTGCGAGTCGAAGTGACGAACTTCTTTGAAGGGGTGAAAGCAAATAAACATCCACCTCCGGAGGAGAAGGTAGATCCGGTGAAAGCGAAGCGCACTCTGGCTGCCCTGACAAAACCACCAAAGTCTCCGCCGAGAGGCAACTATGAGCGCATTATTGCAAAGACATTTGCCGAAGCGGAGCGGTCGGGAAGTATTGTCAGTGATCAAAGGTTAAAAGAACGACGAGCTGGGAAAAAATTGCCCAGCTCGGCGAACAAGCGAACCAATCGTGCCCCCCGCTCAAGGTGTCTAGCGACATCATCGCTAATGATCCGAGGATGGTGCCCGGTTATAGCAATCTTGGAGATTACCTGCCCGACGATGTACATTATGATTTCTTGGAGGTGGACGAACACAAATACCATTACGGGAAGCCTCACAACGATGATGCGAAGATTACATAATTGGTACATGAAAACCTGCAGAGAGTCTGGGGGGAGGAATACTTTGACGCTGAGAGTTAAAGAGGAGCATGACCTCGTTGGAATTGAACTGTTGAATGTTCCATTTGAGGAGTTCTTCCAGTTTTTCAATCAAAAGGCCCTCGATAAATCAACGGTCACTTGCTACTGTCTGTAAGTAGTACTACTTCTGTCAAGTCTCTCTATATAGGTCAGCTCTTTCATTGCATGTATTTATAATTATCCTCACTATATTATGCAGATTGAAGATCACCGAATTGAAGAAAAAACAAATCGGTGATATTGGATTCATTAACACAAATCTCATAGATGCAACTGAGGTTAAATATCATGCCGAAAATACCGAGGCCAACTTGCTACGATCGTTGGTAAAAAATGAAAACAAAGATATAATACTCTTTCCTTACAACTTCAAGTGAGTGTACTGTCTTGTGCATATTCGGTTTCCCTTATTAGTACAGGTTATAGTAATGTAATTGATGACTTATGCATGCGTGCGCAGCTTTCACTATATTCTCCTAGAGATTAAGCTTGAGCAGGGAGTAGTAACCGTCTTAGACTCGAGAAGAAAAGATCCCCAGAACTATGCGGACATGACTCAAATGCTCGAGAAGTAAGTTAAATCGATCATTATCCACCATATCTGCAACTTTGTTCATTTCCTGATATCAAGTAATTGTTTTCTTTGTCTGACAGGGTTTGGAGAAAATTCACCAAAAAAGCTCCGGGACTGCCGAAGAAGCTGCAATTTAGACACCCGAAAGTATGTACTATAGTAGCATGTTCCGCGCATCTCCTAGTGATTCAAGCGCTAGTTTCATCAATACCATTTAGCATGCTTGCTTATCAGTTTGATTGACCTCTATTTCTTGTAAAGTGGTTGTGGCAGGAACAAGGGAATGATTTCTGTGGATACTACGTTTGCGAGTCCATCCGTCACACGACCTGTGAGCGGGGCTACTCTGACGAACAATATGAAGTGCGTAAGCAATAATATTCATAATTTTATTTTATTACCATCATTTGTGTTGAGTTTCATTTATTTATATATATATGTATTGACCCCCTTCTTCAAATTAGATCTTTCGGATGCGGGATGAACTCCTAGCACCAGATCGTATGCGAGCAATTCAAGAGGAATTGGCGGCATTCTTCTTTGACCACGTGATCGCTGAAAACGGAGAATACTAGGTGGACCCTGTGTTCTTACAATTTAATTAGGAGATTATATTGTAAGAGATAATTATTGTATATATGTACCCGGTAGTGTCGGATAGATATACGAGAACTTGTTGTTCGACCAATCTCTCGGAGAAGGAGAGGTGGTCGATATCACTTCTCTCTGTATGCATATGTTCATGACGATCTTCTGTTTCCTTCATTTGCTTACTAGTTAGCGTGTCTAGTCCTCTCTATACGTATATAGTACGTAGCGTCGACCAAGCACGGAGATAAGAGAGGACACTTCTCTCTATTAATTAGCTAGCTAACACAATATATGCAACACCTAAATTAACCCCCAAAACCCCCAACCCCCCCCCCCCTCCTTAAAAAAAACAAAAACCCCATCCCCTGAAATGCTGACGCGTGGGTGCCTATTGGTCCCGGTTAGTGCCACCAACCGGGACCAAAGGCCTCCCGCCTGGGCTCGCCGCACCGGCCACGTGGAGGCCCATCTGTCCCGGTTCGTGTAAGAACCGGGACTAAAGGGTTAGGGCATTAGTAACGACCCTTTAATCCCGGTTCAAAAACCGGGACAAAAGGCCCTTACCAACCGGGACAGATGACCCTTTTTCTACTAGTGTCTGCTTCCTAAGGAAGCAAATAGCCTCACGTGATTTTGGGAAGGATTACAGCCCTGATTTGCGGAAGAAATAAATTAGGAAAGCATTCCAATTCATCCTACTGATCATTGCTTCCTATCTTCCTACCGATCACGTCCCTATTCTCCTTGATTTGGAGAGAGCGAGGAAGCATTGTTTAAGGAGTAAAAAAAACACACACACATACACACACAGAGACACACACAGAGAGAGAGAGAGATGCGTGAGTTGCGGAAGCAGTTAAAAAGCAGCAAGAAATTAGGACGAGGTTCATCTAGCCTATCGTGTGGCTTAATTACCAAATTGGACGTATGTCATGCTTCCCATCCGATGGCCTCTGGCTAGTCTGATAGATGCAAACTATCTTTACTTTAGTCCTTTGAACTTAGTCTCAGTGACAGAGCCAGGGCTGGGCAGGCCGGGGGCCATGCCCCCTCTCCCTTCCATTTTTTTTCTTCTGAAAACACCCCTACATAATTTATCCACCTATCTATTGCCCCTATAAAAGCACGAAGCGTGGAGATCCAAATCCATTCTATTCGTCCATATGGCAGATCCTACGGCCTAAGGTCCTCAGATATTTGGCGCTAATTGCAATTAGTGTTGTACCTCCCGACCCCATGTCTTACGCTGTGCACCTCCAACGCCCCCGGAAAATAAAACCGCCCACGCCCATGCCCCACTCATCGCTCTCGTGTCCCACTCCCACGCATGTTCTTTTCGTGCTCTGTTCCTAGAGTGGTTTGGCTTGTTGGATTAGTTTTTGGGATTGAGTGTTGCCCCAATAGTATTTGGCAGTTCCATTCTTGGTGTTGTGCTTATTTACCATCTGGTGGAAGGTTCTACACGGTTGGGTTGGCTGTTATATGCTGGGCTATTTGGTTGGTTTTCATAACAAAGCAACCTTCAAAGAAGATGATCAAGTCTCCTTTTAAAATTGTTTTCGTATCCTGTTCTCTCTTGGTGTATTGGGTAGGTCTTTAGAAGGGAGATAGCGCGAAGGAGCTGAAGTAGGGAGCGGAGCTGCTCAAGATCAATGCCGCCAACATACTGAGGCTTTGCCAAGGAGCATTTCAAGGAACTTTTGGATGAAGATGGTGCACTGGGATACGTCATTCTAGAGTCTGGGATCATTGTCGAGGCTGCTGCTTTTTTGCTGATGGTGTTTCGTTGTTGGCTGTATGAACTATCTTGTGGCATATTATCTTTCTGGATGTTGTTAGGTCTAGATTAGTGCCTTCAGATTATTGCCCGATAGGGCAGGAGCTGATTGTGGGCGTGCGCAGCGGGTTTCTTGATGATGCCTCGAACTCGCACTCTCCCTTCTCTCCTCCTGTTTCTCTTGCTGTGTCATGATTGTTGTATTCTTTCCTTCTGTTTCTCTTGCTCTGTTGAACTCGCACTCTCCTTTCTCTCCTCATGTTTCTCTTGTTGTGTCGAGACTGTTGTATTTAGTATCTTTCTGGATGTTGTTAGGTCGAAAAAATTGTGCACATAACAACAGGGGGATTCAGTTCTTTTGACTTGTAAGGATTTAGTTTATGTACTACTGCTCCTAGAAGGTGTGTTTCAAGGACGGGAAGGTGAGTGTTAATAACTTCAAAGGATGATCTCATTTTCCTGTGAGTGACTTTTTTGTTTCCATCAGATAGGCTTGATTACTATGAAAATACATGGTTAATGCTCGCAGTTTATGCATGCAAGACCTTGTTTTGTCTTTGCATTTGATGGGCAAAGTTGTTTTTTGGGGGCAAAGTCGTTGTTTTTATTAGAATGGTAACCTTCAGATGTTGAGGCAAAAGACAAGTGTCGCATTACCCCAATGCAGTTTCCATATGCGTCACGTTACCCCAATGCAGTTTCCATATGGTTTATTACTTCAAGCGTCGCATTACTTTTTGTAAATATCTCTCGGATCAGATAGTCGGTTCACTCATGATTGATGACAAATATATTCAGTGAATTTGTACTTCGAGCTACATTTCTTTTGTATTATCACAACAATGTTCATTATAAGTACATTATTTTATTTTATTAACATATTTTTTTTCTAAAACGTATGATGACACGTGCATGTTTACTAGTTAGCTCAAAGTGGTCTAAATTTATGTGTTTGGCCTCCTCCAACCTCTCATGCTATGTAACACTTGATATGTATGTGTGCCGCTTCTGTTTTGTCCTGTATGGGACCGTGCAATTTGAAATGGATGTTTAGTTATGATTTGAAGTGGACGGATTAATGTTCTCATGTACTAGAATATTTTGTGATGATGTTCACATAATTTTTCATGACCAACTTGTTTGGATTTCTTTTATGATTCGTGATGTAGCAGAAGCTACTAATGAATTTAAATATACATAAAAAATGCTAACCCTTGGGCACATACGCACACTTTATCTAGGCGGTTCGTTTGCTCCGAGATCCCGTCTGCTCATTGCTGTAGGCAGAAAGATGTCCACATCTTGATCATCCTCCGTACCCCTGATTGGTTTCTCCAAGGCGATCGCTCTACTTGCCCACGGTGTCCTCCTGCTAGCCCTATCATAAATTAAACAATGCAAAAGCAATTACATATTGTATACAGGGTAGTAGAATTCCACTTCAGGGTGACTGACTGCATAACGTACTGATTTAGTATCAGTTTTGCAGGAAACAGCCACCCATGCGTTCTACTAGGGGCAGGGGCGCGCCCAGGGCACGCCTCCTCTGCATGCCTGTGCGTACTAACCTTGCTGTTGCATTTATCCATGGTTCATGGTCCTCTTGAATCGTTCAACAACTTATTATATTGGTGGTGCATCAGTGCTTGTGAGAGACAGACAGGAGCAGCAAAGAAACAAAATTCCAACTCCTACGCTATCTTTGACTTTTCTTTATTTAGTTCAAGGGCCAGTCTGAATAATACACACCAGAAATTCACTCAAAATATAATTAGCACCATCTTATTCATAATCCCACGATGTAACTATGAAGGCTTAAAGTCAATAGTTAGGAAACTCTTCAGAATGAAAAATCATTCTGTTTATTCTTACATAAGTTCAAGTTGCCACTACTGAACTTGTAATCTTGAAAGCGTGTCCTGGATCACCACAGTTACTGCAAATGATGCCAATCAGAGAATTCTTGTCAGCACAAAGCTCCAAACCTATACATGAATGGCATTGTACACGAAAAATGGTTAAGACAGTGAGAATTTAGCATGCTCTGTATCAGCTCCTTCACCTTCTAAATCTTTCCTTTAAACCTATTTCCAGATCTGCAGTAAATATGTGTGCAGAAATCGGTCCTCGTCTCATCGGCAAGAAGGAATAAAGATCTATAAACTTCGGGTACTATTTTCGTTACAAAACTGAAGAGCGAATTATTGGCATCTACATCATACAAAAGGAAAGTACTTGTTGAGTTCTTAACCATTTGAATGGTCTAAATAGGACAAAGAAATTTGTCAATTTGTATAAGAGAAAAATAAGAGATAATGAGTTCTTAACCATTTGTATGGTCTAAATAGGACAAAGCAATCTGACAATTTGTATAAGAGATAACGTAAACAACAGAACAAAAAGGTTAGGTTCAGAAAGTAAGGAAGCAGTGAACGGCAAATCATCATCAGATAAAAAACCGAACAACGAAAAAGAAACATTACCTATGCATAATTTTTTGGCTCTGTAGGAAATCAAGACCCTTAAGGATATGGCAGGTGAAGTTGTGGACAACAGATTCTGTCATTGCACCACAATGTTGACTAATGCACTTATTAACTGAACCCGGATGAACATATTCCAGGTATATCTAGAATCTATCTTGTGTCTGCAAGGATCCATATAACTTATTTAGCAAACTAATGTGATGGAGCCAATGAGCTATATATCTATGTCTATGTACTTTATTATCAAGAAATAGTTATGGATTATTTTGCCTTCTTTCTTCAGGGTACGGGTATGAACAATCTTCAGCACACATAAACAACTGTATCTTGGTTTCAGTTCAGTTGGTTAAATCCTAAAAAGGACACGACTCACCTGTTTCGATTTCGAAGTAGAGCAAGACAGTCCATCGTCTGAATGAAGCCTAGTAGGAAAAAATATCCAGGTTATAAATTCGCACACATACAAGTAAAAAGTGAACACAAATTACCAAAGGTCAATTTCACACAAAGCAAAGAACGTTAGGTATTTACAGAGGACTGTGATATATGTACTCATACTTTGATATGCAACGGATCAAAAAAAGCTGCGTGTACATGTGTGTACTTCGTCCATGTCCAGATAGGTATGGATGATTATCAATAACAGCGTCAGACCTGCATCGTGTACCAATGATCACCTAAGTCCAAAAGGCTTATACAAATCAAAAGTGAGAAAAAAATCATGTGCTAAACGAGAACCCCTACCAGCCTCTCACTGCAAGGAATCCATCTCCCGATGAGTAGATCTGGAGGTGAAACAGGGGGGAATTGAAGCGAGAACCAGACTCACTTCAAGCATACACCAACTCACCGGCTTCAATTAGTAGAACTGGAACCACAAAATAGTTGAACCGATCATAATCCAGATTGCCAGATTAGACGGTACTGAGCAATTTCATCCATCCCGCACTTACCTCAACCCATTAAAAAGCTTTATAAGGACATGCAGCCCTTGCACTGGAATGTGTAAAATTGCACATTTCAATGGAAAAATAAACTTTAGATAAATACTACTCCCTCTGTAAACTTCTATAAGACGTTTTAGGTGTACAAGTTTACAGAGGGGGTACTTTCTAAACTAAATGAGGAAACCAGAAGGAGTGTTTGATTCTACTGCGTCCTACGACAATGAGTAGCAACACCGTGATTGCAAGAATTATAGTAGGTAATTTTGTCACTTGTAACTACAAATCGATCCATTCATTGCGTTCTAATCTTGATTTTGTTTACTGGCCTATAAAAGGAACAATTGCATTGAAATACATTGTGTTCGCTTCGGTCCATATAATTTATCTGATTTCAGGCCCTAAGCATTAAGACTAATAACTATTTCATTAGTTCCCAAATGGCAGGGATGTGAGTACACCATACACCATATTCAGAGTTGATGAGACTCAAGAATATTAGTTCAAATAGGGCTGCATGATGGGAAAGAATATTTAATGGCATTTACAGGATGCAATCCAAACAACAGTACAAATTATTTCACGAGTGATATAACCTCCAAATAAAATGTTGTCCTACTTTATGCCGACAGTAGAGAGTAGAGCTCATCACAGTGGCATCAATAAGAAAATTACCTCGACTTCTGATTTCCTCGCTGTTTTAATCATGAGTAGATCATCTTGGATTAGATAAAAGAAACTTCTGCTCTCTCCAGGCAAAGGCAGCGAGCTTCTTTTGCTTTGAGACAAAGGAGTAGGAGAATGCGGTCCTGCCACAGATTGTGCCCTGCTCAACTCCTGAAAAAGTATATCCATACATAATAGTTAGATGCATAATTATTTTCCCTTTTTGTACGTAACTAATTTTCTATTGTTGGTGGATTGCCGGTGGTAGTTGCACTTGCAACTTTTCACTTTTAAAACCATAGGACCAACAATGTGGCCTCAGACTATGTTTAAGCACAAACCAAATTTTGGCCGTGACAGAGCATAATAGTGACATGCCTCTTAGGCATTAGTGCCAGCTAATGGAGAGAAAAACAACTCTGCTGCTCTCGCCAAAGCACAAAATATTTACCAGACTAAACAGCAAAGATCATTTTTAAGAATCTAAAGCATGCATTGTTGATTGTAAGAATAATAAAGCAAGGTGCTAACTTCTCATGGTTTACCTGACTTATAAACTGATTGGCGCAGGAGTTTGTTTCCTTAGCAAAACTGGTGACAAAAGGGCATGAACAATGGAACCCTCCAACTGTGTTGTGGCAAGTTGCAGAGCCATGGCAGGGGCCTGGACTCTACGCACATTCATTGACATCTGCAGTGAAAATCAAACAAAGCGAACGATCCCTATAGTGAGTCTTTTGAAGGCAGTGCAATAAACAGATCGGCGATTGCAGTATATAAAGATAACTATAACGTGACACTTGATTTAGACTTTATGTTTGAAGAACTGGGTTGCAATTATACTTAAGAAAGTATCAAGTAAAAGTGAAAAGGTAATAACAAGGGCATTATCTGCACTGTCTTTTATCAATTATGGAAGTGAGATGACATTCAAGATGCAAGGCATATCTTATGTAACAATCTGATCAAAAGTAGGTGAAAAACAAGTACAATAGATATAGATTTTTAGTATAATGGTTTTCCCCTCCCTTTTTAGGTTGTTGGTCTCCCATTGATATCCATCTACTTACATAAGTATGCGTAGATGTTTATTTGCGACCTCCATTGCCCAATAGACACAACCCACACAGTGTAACCACTGATTTTCCTTCCTCTATTCCGATTTTGTGCATGATTCAGACAGGAAAATAATTTGGTCATAGTGCAAATCCTTTTGAGATTGATAGATAAAATGCAAACAAATGCATGTTGAGCTGGGAGAGCAACATGTTTGTGCATCCACCAGAGATCCTGACATTGAACTCAAAGAAATCAACCAAAATCAACTCTTTACCACTAGTAGAAAATTGGGCTTTTGTCACTGGGCAATATTCACATTAGTCCCGGTTCAGTCACGAACCGGGACTAATGTGAGCATTGGTCCCGGTTCGTGCGGCCAGGGGCCTGCCGGGCCTCGTGGGGGCATTGGTCCCGGTTCGTCCGGCCCCTTTGGTCCCGGTTGGTGGGACAAACCGGGACCAATGGGCCTCGCTCCTGGCTCACCACCATTGGTCCCGGTTGGTGGCTTGAACCGGGACCAGAGGCTCACCCTTTAGTCCCGGTTCATACCACAAACCGGGACTAAAGGGTTGGTCCTAGTAGCGGTCAGAGTTTAGTCCCACCTTGCCAACCGAAGGGCGCTCACACCGGTTTATAAGCCCGTCCCTCTCTGCCTTGTTGAGCTCCTCTCAAAGTGAAAATAGATGTCCTTATACAGGGAATTTGACCTAAATTCACAGTAAATTTCATCAAAATTTATTATGAATTTAGGTTGAATTTTCTCTATAGGCGCATCTATGTTCTTTTTTTATAGTAAATAAAATAAGTAAACCTTAATAAAATAAATAAACCTTAATAAAATAAAATAAAATAAACTATAGTAACTAAAATAAATAAACCTTAATAAATTAAATAAAAATAGCAGCAGTAAAATAAATAAAAATAAAATAAATAAAGTAAAATACATAAGTAATTAGAAACAAAATGGAATAAAATAAATAAGTTTTTTGTTGTAAGTAGAAACAAAACAAAATAAATAAAGCAAAAGAGAAAACAAAAAACAGGGACAAAAATTATGCCACCTACTGGGCCACCACGGCCTGAATACGACTTGAAACCCATCCATGGGCCAGGATTCAGGCCCGCAGAAGGCCCAGTAGGCCCCACAGGCAAAGAGAATGGTTAGGCCCGAAAGCCTGCAGTTGAGAGGAGCTCGAGAGGGTGGGCGCAGCAGCGCTTATAAACCACTCTCGAGCTCTCTCAACTAGCGAGGTGGGACTAAACTTTTGACACGGGGCAGCACAAGGCCTTTGGTCCCGGTTGGTGCCACCAACCGGGACTAAGGGGGGGCATTGGTCCCGGTTCGTGGCACCAACCGGGACTGTCGGAGTAATTGGCCACGGATATCCCGAAGACGGCAAGACAATATTTCAAGACATCGGGGCTAGCAAAGCCCCTCAGTCCGACTGCCCGGCTGCTCCTGCCGGCTCCCCGTCCGACTGCTCTGCCTGGCCGGCTGCCGGCTGCCGACTGCACCAACTAGCCGGCTGCCGACTGCAGCCCGACCCGACATCGACAAGACCCCGACGAGACGGCCATACCGCGGACAAGACAACCGTACCGCGACACCATCATGTATAGTGTCACTTGTCCCCTGGCACTATTTATGAAGTGACCCAGGGGACAAGCATGACATGCACCATGCCTTGCTCCCATACCACCACATAGCTTAGATACTAAGCTATCTCACACTATAAAAGGAGACACACATCCATCCATTCAGAGGATGGACTCACTCTCACACACACTCACGCATGCATGCTTATGCACTCGCAGCCCTGCACACACTTGTGCTGATATGCATATACAAAGCCAGATGCACTTGGCACTGATCTCAGATACAGCTCCAGGAGCAACTCTGTACCAGATATACTATAGATACACAGACATGCAGGAGTAGGGGTATTATCTCTCCGGAGAGCCCCGAACATGGGTAAACTAGCGCGTGCTACTCGCATACCCGCTCCCGGGCCTATCAGCATCAGTCTTACCCTCACACTAAGCCCTTGTGGCATCTGTCGCCTCACACCCCCCCCCCGTGAGAATACCACGACAGGGACTAAAGGCCTTTAGTCCCGGTTGGTGCCACGAACCGGGACCAATGAGTTGCCTATATATACCCCATCGCCACAGCAGAGCACTCCACAGTGCTCTGTTTTTTCTGGCCAGCGAGGGGAGGGCATTTGGGTGCTCTAGCTCACCTCCTATGCACATGAGGTGTTCGATGAAATGTCTGAGCCACACTAGTTAATCTTTCTCCTCTCGAAACTCGACCTCCGAGCTCCATTTTCTCCGAGATTTGTCTAGGTTTAGCGGTCCGTCACGTCCCGTCCCCGTCTTCACCGCCGTCGATCGCCCGCGCCGATCTCGTCGCCAGCACCACCGTGGTGAGCCTCTGGTTCTTATCTTCTTTCTGAAAGAAAAAAATTCTTACTTTAGATAGATACTTGTCTAATTTTGTTACTTTTATTATTCCTTCTTATTACATAGTGAGATGGTTTTGGTATCCGCCCCCGTCGGCCCTTGTCCTGTCTATGATTTGGATGTGGTATATATTATCTTTTTATAACTATTTGGTTCATTTATTGTTTATGACAAATATGCCGACCAACGTGACATAAATTTTATTTATCCAGGAGGTGGTTGAACCGGAAATTCTAACCGACCCTATTGTCGAGAGGTTAAATTTAGTTGAAGAAGAAAACAATTACTTGAAGGAAAAAATAAAAAAAATTGAGGAGGAGAAGATGATATTGGAGTTGCATGTTGCGGATGTCGTCGATGATCACAAGATCAAGATGGATGCAATGCGCTTGAAGATTAGAAATATTAGAAAATATGCCATTCATACCGAGGCTTGGTATCATTATGCCGTTGCATCAATTGTTACCTTGCTTGCGATTATGATCGCATTTGTTTTCGCATTGAAATGTTTTACATAGTTTCAATGTATGGTTTAATTAATTAGATGCTCTGGAGAGCTATATATATGTTGTTAGATGAGAACTATGTATGTACTTTGGTTTTAATGTGATGATGAACTTCTATTAATTTGGTCACTTAATTATCTATTCATGATGTTCTATAATGGTTTTTCACACACTTAATTATATATAATGCACGCAGATAAACCGGCAATGGATGTACGGTGACAGACACACCTATGAGTATATTAAGGGCGTGCATGATTTTCTCGAAGTGGCTGAGGCAAACAAGCAGAATGGTTTTATGTGTTGTCCATGCCCTATATGTGGGAATACGAAGTCTTACTCTGACCGGAAAATCCTTCACACCCACCTGCTTTACAAGGGTTTCATGCCACACTATAATGTTTGGACGAGGCACGAAGAAATAGGGGTTATGATGGAAGACGGCGAAGAAGAAGAGGACGATGAAAACTATGTGCCCCCTGAATACGGTGATGCTGCAACGGGGGAAGCTGCTGAAGATCAAGAGGAACCAGACGATGTGCCCAATGATGCTGCAAGGGGGGAAGCTGCTGAAGATCAAGAGGAACCAGTGCCCGATGATGATGATCTCCGCCGGGTCATTGTCGATGGAAGGACGCAATGCGAAAGTCAAAAGGAGAAGCTGAAGTTCGATCGCATGTTAGAGGATCACAAAAAAGGGCTGTACCCCAATTGCGAAGATGGCAACACAAAGCTCGGTACCGTACTGGAATTGCTGCAGTGGAAGGCAGAGAATGCTGTGCCTGACAAAGGATTTGAGAAGCTATTGAAAATATTGAAGAAGAAGCTTCCAAAGCATAACGAATTGCCCGACAGTACATACGCAGCAAAGAAGGTCGTATGCCCTCTAGGATTGGAGGTGCAGAAGATACATGCATGCCCTAATGACTGCATCCTCTACCGCGGTGCGTACAAGGATCTGAACGCATGCCCGGTATGCGGTGCATTGCGGTATAAGATCAGACGAGATGACCCTGGTGATGTTGACGGCGAGCCCCCCAGGAAGAGGGTTCCTGCGAAGGTGATGTGGTATGCTCCTATAATACCACGGTTGAAACGTCTGTTCAGAAATGAAGAGCATGCCAAGTTGATGCGATGGCACAGTGAGGACCGTAAGAAAGACAGGAAGTTGAGAGCACCCGCTGACGGGTCGCAATGGAGAAAAATCAAGAGAAAGTACTGGGCTGAGTTTGCAGCTGACCCAAGGAACGTATGGTTTGGTTTAAGCGCGGATGGCATTAATCCTTTCGGGGAGCAGAGCAGCAATCACAGCACCTGGCCCGTGACTCTATGTATGTATAACCTTCCTCCTTGGATGTGCATGAAGCGGAAGTTCATTATGATGCCAGTTCTCATCCAAGGCCCTAAGCAACCCGGCAACGACATTGATGTGTACCTAAGGCCATTAGTTGAAGAACTTTACAGCTCTGGAATGGAAATGGTGTACGTACGAGGGATGAGCACAAACAGGAGGAATTTAACCTGCATGCGTTGCTGTTTGTAACCATCAACGATTGGCCCGCTCTCAGTAACCTTTCAGGACAGACAAACAAGGGATACCACGCATGCACGCACTGTTTAGATGACACTGAAAGTATATACCTGGACAAATGCAGGAAGAATGTGTATCTGGGCCATCGTCGATTTCTTCCGACCAACCATCAATGTCGAAAGAAAGGCAAGCATTTCAAAGGCGAGGCAGATCACCGGAAGAAGCCCGCCATGCGTACTGGTGATCACGTACTTGCTATGGTCAATGATTTACACGTAATCTTTGGAAAGGGTCCCGGCGGACTAGCTGTTCTGAATGACGCTGAGGGACACGCACCCATGTGGAAGAAGAAATCTATATTTTGGGACCTACCCTACTGGAAAGAGCTAGAGGTCCGCTCTTCAATCGACATGATGCACGTGACGAAGAACCTTTGTGTGAACCTGCTAGGCTTCTTGGGCGTGTATGGGAAGACAAAAGATACACCTGAGGCACGGGAGGACCTGCAACGTTTGCATGAAAAAGACGGCATGCGATCGAAGCAGTATGAAGGTCCTGCCAGCTACGCTCTTACGAAAGAAGAGAAAGAAATCTTCTTTGAATGCCTGCTTAGTATGAAGGTCCTGACTGGCTTCTCGTCGAATATAAAGGGAATAATAAATATGCCAGAGAAAAAGTTCCAGAACCTAAAGTCTCATGACTGCCACGTGATTATGACGCAACTGCTTCTGGTTGCATTGAGGGGGCTTCTACCGGAAAACGTCCGATTAGCCATTGTGAAGCTATGTGCATTCCTCAATGCAATCTCTCAGAAGGTGATCGATCCAGAAATCATACCAAGGCTAAGGAGTGATGTGGCGCAATGTCTTGTCAGTTTCGAGCTGGTGTTCCCACCATCCTTCTTCAATATCATGACGCACGTCCTAGTTCATCTAGTCGACGAGATTGTCATTCTGGGGCCCGTATTTCTACACCATATGTTCCCCTTTGAGAGGTTCATGGGAGTCCTAAAGAAATATGTCCGTAACCGCGCTAGGCCAGAAGGAAGCATCTACATGGGCCATCAAACAGAGGATGTCATTGGGTTTTGTGTTGACTTCATTCCTGGCCTTAAGAAGATAGGTCTCCCTAAATCACGGTATGAGGGGAGACTGACTGGAAAAGGCACGCTTGGAGGGGACTCAATAATATGCAGGGACGGATATTCTTGGTCTCAAGCACACTACACAGTTCTACAGAACTCTACCTTGGTGACCCCGTATGTCGATGAACACAAGAACAGTCTGCGCTCCAAACACCCGGAGCGGTGTGACGACTGGATTACATGTGAACACATCAGGACTTTCAGCAATTGGTTGGAAACACGTCTCAGAGGTGACACCATTGTTTGTGATGAGTTGTACTCGTTGTCCAGGGGACCATCTTCGACTGTATTGACTTACAAAGGATACGAGATAAATGGGAATACATTTTACACGATCGCCCAAGATCAAAAGAGCACCAACCAAAACAGCAGTGTCCGCTTTGATGCAGCAACCGAGAGGGGAAGGACACATATTATGGTTACATAATGGACATATGGGAACTTGACTACGGACATGATTTTAAGGTCCCTTTGTTTAAGTGCAAATGGGTCAATCTGTCAGGAGGCGGGGTACAGGTAGACCCACAGTACGAAATGACAACAGTGGATCTGAACAATCTTGGGTACACTGACGAACCGTTCGTCCTAGCCAATGATGTGGCACAGGTTATCTATGTGAAGGACATGTCTACCAGACCGAGAAAAAGAAAAGATAAGGAAGCGAATACATCATACGATGAGCCAAAGCGCCACATAGTTCTTTCAGGAAAAAGGGACATTGTGGGAGTGGAGGGCAAGACAGACATGTCTGAAGATTATGAAAAGTTTCATGAAATTCCTCCCTTCAAAGTCAAGGCTGACCCAAGCATCCTGATAAACGATGAAGATTATCCATGGTTACGGCGCAATAAGCAAATGACACAAGCGAAGAAAAAGTGAAGACTTTCTCCCGCAACTATTATGATGATACCATGCCAACTTTGTAACGGACGAGTATGATACCATTGTCCGTTTTGTACACGAAGTGCATCTAGTTTTTGCCGTAACCCTCTCAACTTTTTTGCACATGCTATGTGGATGAAATGATGATACCATGCTAACTTTAAACCTTTTCAGAGTTCATTTGAAATGCTTTTCAATTTTAGGGTCTTATAGCTCAAAATAATTAATAAATGCATGAAAAATAATAAATGAAGTCAGAAAGGGTTGAAAATTGATGAGATGTGGCTTTGAATGGTGCATTTTGAACACACAAAAAGTCAAGAGTTCAAATAAGTTTTAAAAAATGAAATCCCTTTGTAACAGACGAGTTTCCGTATGAAATCCTGATACTTCGAAAGAGATTGTCCGTTTTGTACACGAAGTGCATCTAGTTTTTGCCGTAACCCTCTCAACTTTCTTGCACATGCTATGTGGATGAAATGATGATACCACGCCAACTTTCAACCTTTTCAGAGTTCATTTGAAATGCTTTTCAATTTTAGGGTCTTATAGCTCAAAATAATCAGTAAATGCATGAAAAATGGTGCATGAAAAATAACAAATAAAATAAATAAGTAATTAGAAACAAAATAATATAAACTTTAATAAAATATATTAGTAGAAACAAAATAAAATAAACTTTAATAACATAAATAAAATTTATGAAACTAAAATTATCAAAGTATTTTCTGTTCAAAACATTATAAGCAACCTCTAGTATTATTGAAACTAAAATTATATAAAATTGATGCAACTAAAATTATCGAAGTATTTTCTGTTCAAAATCATTGAAAGCAAAAATAATTTTCATAAAGAACTTTTTGTTAGAAACTTTAATAGCAAAAAGAATTATCATAAAGTAAAATAAATAAGTAATTAGAAACAAAATAAAATAAATAAGTTTTTTGTTGTAAGTAGAAACAAAACAAAATAAATAAAGCAAAAAAGAAAACAAAAAACAG
This sequence comes from Triticum aestivum, assembly GCF_018294505.1. Taxonomy (NCBI): domain Eukaryota; kingdom Viridiplantae; phylum Streptophyta; class Magnoliopsida; order Poales; family Poaceae; genus Triticum; species Triticum aestivum. Next base: position 106,439,311 of record NC_057814.1, on the reverse strand, counting down.
GGAAAAATAAAAATTATGCCACCTACTGGGCCACCACGGCCTGAATACGACTAGAAACCCATCCATGGGCCAGGATTCAGGCCCGCAGAAGGCCAAGTAGGCCCACAGGCATGTACAGAGAGGTTAGGCCCGTAAGCCTGCTTTAGAGAGGAGCTCGACAGCTCAGGCGCACCGCACCTTATAAACAGGTGCGGCTCTCTCTCAGCTAGCGAGGTGGGACTAAACTCCCACCACCACGCCGCTGTGCAAGGCCATTGGTCCCGGTTGGTGGCACGAACCGGGACCAATGCCCCCTTTGGTCCCGGTTCGTGGCACCAACCGGGACCAATGCCCCCCCTTTAGTCCCAGTTGGTGCCACCAACCAGGACCAAAGGCCGCCGCTTCCCGCCCTATGGGCTGCTGAAAAGAGGCCTTTGGTCCCGGTTGGTGGCACCAACCGGGACTAAAGGGGGGCATTAGTCCCGGTTGGTGCCACGAACCGAGACTAATGCTTGGACTATATATCAAACACTTGTGAAAATTTTCAGTTTTCATCGCCAGTTGCCTCCCCCCCCCCCCCGCCGTCAGGCTGCTCCACCTCGCCGTCTACGCCACCGCCAACGCCGTCGCCTCCCCGAGCCCGCGCCGTCCTCGTCGCCGGCATCCCTGAGCCCGCCGTCCTCGTCGTCCCCGTCGCCGCGTGCCTCCCCGAGCCCACCCCTCCACGTCCCTGTCGCCGCCTGCCGTCCCGAGACCGCCGTCCCCGTCACCGCGTGCCGCCCCGAGCCCGCCGTCCTCGTCGCCGGACTCCTGCCATTGCCGCCCCCCTCGAAGTGAGCCCCCCCTTTCCCATGGTCCCGATCGAGCGCCGCTCTTGCGCCCGAGTGCCCCTTGCTCTCTGCCGCCCCTGCTCCATGGTCGCCGCCGGCCCCGACGCATTGAAGAGCAGAAGGAGAGGAGAAGGAGAGGAGTGGAGCAACAGCAAGACGCCGTCCAATTTTCTGATTTTTTTACAGATATGAACAGTGCATATAGAGGGTGTTTGATCAAATGCTAGATGGCTTTGGGCATTTTTAGAATTTATGATATTTTTAGAATGTGCTAAATATGTCAAAAAATGTTTTTTTGTTCATATACAAAAAGTTTTTTATATATGACTATGGATATATGAGCAATGATGATCCATGGATGTATGCATTGATATATATGAGAAACGATGTTCATAAAATATTTACCAAGTATATATGTATTTTTGTTCATAGCATTTTTTTCCATTTATATATGTATGTGGCTATAGATGGATATATATATGAGAAATGATGATCCATGGAAAAGTTTTATATATGCATAAGTTACATTTTTAGAAAAGTTTTATATATCTAGCTAGGAAAGGAAGAAGAAGAAAAAGAAGGAGAGGAAAAAGGAAAATAAGAAGAGGAAGAAAGGAGAAGAAGAGGAGAGGAAGAAGAGGAGAAATAAATAAGAAGAGGAAAAAAGAAGAAAAATATATTTTTTCTTCTTCTCTTCTATTCCTTTCTTCTTCTCCTCTTTTTTTTTCTTCTTTTTTTTCTTCGATCTTCTCCTCTATTCCTTTCTTCTTCTTCTCTTTTTATTTCTTCTTCGTTTTCTTATGTTTTATCGGGTCTGTCGTTGTCGATATACCCCTCTTCCGATAACTTCAACACGAGGGGGGGTCGATATACCCCCTCCCCGATAATATTATTTTCCCATGTACGTATGTCGTCGTTGTCGATATAACCCCCTCCCGATAACTTCAACACGTGGGGGGGGGTCGATATACCCCCTCCCCGATAACATTATTTTCCCATGTATGTATGTCGTCGTTGTCGATATATATAACTCCCTCCCAGATAACTTCGACATGATGGGCGGTCGATATTTATACCCCCTCTCGACCGTGATAACTTATACCACGGGAGCACCCCCCGGCCCTCTCGCTCGACCAAAACTCTCGAGGACACCCAAACCCTAGAAAAAAACGATGTCAGTCTCCTACCCCCTCCCGCCGCGCCCCTACCCTTGAAACGTGGCCGAGGCCACCCCAAACCCGGAATAAGCTAGGTCTACGTTAATATATCCACCTGCTGTCATGTTAATGTAATAATTGCCATGTTGTAATATTTGCAGAAACAATGGAGCACGGACGAGACGAGCAAGCAGAAGAGGTGTTGGGGGACATAATCTTAGCCGGAGGTGATATCTTGTCGTATCTTAACGCCAATGATGGTCTGGAAGAACAGGGTGAAGAAGGAGGCTACGGTGATCGAAGAGTGGAGGAGGAAAGACATGATTATGATGGCTCCGGTGACCCAATGCTGGTGCAAGAAGGAGCCCGTGGTGACGGCTCTGGTGACCGAACAGAGTCCGGCCAGGTAAATATATTAGTTAAGCCTGTGCTGACTAGCTAATTGATGCATTCATTGTTTTGGTATGTACACATATTAATTAACACTCGTCTTTCTTCTTTTTCTAGCCCTCCGGATCGAGCACAACTTCGGTAAAGAGACGAGGCCCGAAGAGAAAGTTCCGCTCAGATGAAAGGTTTGAGATCACAGCAATCGCGCGCAAAGGCCAACCGATTGAACCCATCCGGACAAAGGATGCATTTGCTGCTCAGTGCGGGGTTCTAGTTAGGGACAAGATCCCGATCAGCATCCAGCAATGGTATAAGCCTAAGAAGGAAGACCCTGAGGTGTCTTATGTCAATGATATGCAGAAAGATGATCTTTGGACTGAGCTGAAGGCAAATTTCACTCTACCGCCAGAGGAGGATCCGGAGAAGCCAGTTAAAGAGCAATTAATCAAGTCTCATGCTCTTAAGAAGATGGCAGACCTATTCAGGAGGTGGAAGAATGAGCTGAAAACGTTTGTCGACAAAGAAGAGACACCAGAATTCATCGGCCGGTATGAGAAGATCAGAGATCACTAGCCCGCATTTGTGGCCCACAAGACATCGGAAAAGAGTAAGAAGATGTCAGCGACAAACAAGAAGAATGCTGCGAAGAAGAAACTTCACCATCGCACGGGGTCAGGTGGCTACCTCAAAGCCCGGCCTAAGTGGGCCAAGGCTGAGAATGATCTGCTTGAAAAAGGGATCGAACCACAGACAATGAATTGGACAGACCGTTGCCGGACTTGGTTCTTCGGGGCTGGCGGAACCTTGGACCCTGTATCAGGGAGGTGCGTTTGGACGAACAAGCTTTTGAGAATACCAGTCAAGAAGATTCAGCAATATATCGATGCAGCGCAGTAAGGGACGTTCGTTCCAGACAGAGAGAACGACGAGCTCACAATGGCCCTCGGGAATCCTGAGCACCCTGGACGGACACGAGGCACGCCAGGCTCCGTTCCATGGAAGGCTGGTTTTCCGGACGCAGGCGGTTACAAAAGCCAGGAGAGGAGGAAAAAATGGAGCAGACCCAAATTCAGAAGCTGCACGAAAGGGTTCAAGCGCTAGAGGAACGAGACGGTAATCGACATGCCGAAACTACCCCCGAAGCTACCCCGCCATCTCAGTGGAGAAGCAGCGTGGCTTCCACCGAGCTGCTTCAGCCGGAGCATGTCTTGATGGCTCCTGCTAGCTACCCCGTGGATGCTATCACGGAGTCTCAACATTGCCACCTTATGGCGGAATGGCAGAACTTCAAAGTCAAGGCGGCTGTTGGCTCTGTTTTACCTCCTGAACCCGGCGCAACCTACCACTGCCGGCCGATTCCAGAAGGATATGCTAGGGTGATGGTGGATGAAATAACGGAGGTATTTGAGGACCTCCAGCTTGACCACCCTACCGGTGAAGGGGAGACTCGGCTGGGTTTAGCTCTGAAGACTCCGTGCCTATGGCGGAAGGAGCTCATTAACCTTCCGAACAGGACGCCTTCGGCGAGTAAGGGCACTCCGCCGCCGCCTCCTCCTCCGGCGAGTGATCAGGGCACTCAGCCTCCTTCTCCGGCGCGTGGCGGCACTCCGCCTCCTCCTCCGCCTCCTCCTCCGGCGAGTGATCAGGGCACTCAGCCTCCTTCTCCGGCGCGTGGCGGCACTCCGCCTCCTACTCCGCCCGCGCCGGCGTGCCAGAGCAGCCAGCCTCCTCCTTCTCCGCCTCGTCAGCAAGGGTGGAAGAGACCCGCCGCCGCTCCGGCTGCTCCGGCGCGTCGTAGTCCTTCTTCTGCGCCTCGTAAGCAAGGAAAGAAGACAGCCGCAGCCACTCCATCTGCTCTGTCGGCATCTAGCAGTACAGCTGCCAGAGGCGGGAGGCGATACAGATTCGGTCCTTCTCTGAAGACTCCAGAGAAGTTACCATACGAGAGGACCGAGGAGGAGAACGCGAAGGTCGTGCGAGCCGAAGTGAAGAACTTCTTTGAAGGGGTGAAAGCAAAGAAACATCCACCTCCGGAGGAGAAGGTAGATCCGGTGAAAGCGAAGCGCACTCTGGATGCCCTGACAAAACCACCAAAGTCTCCGCCGAAAGGCAACTATGAGCGCATTATTGCAAAGACATCTGTCGAAGCGGAGCGGTCGGGAAGTACTGTCAGTGATCAAAGGTTAAAAGAACGACGAGCTGGGAAAAAAATTGCCCAGCTCGGCGAACAAGCGAACCAATCGTGCCCCCCGCTCAAGGTGTCTAAAGACATCGTCGCTAATGATTCGAGGATGGTGGCCGGTTATAGCAATCTTGGAGATTACCTGCCCGACGATGTACATTATGAAATCATGGAGGTGACGAACACAAATACCATTACGGGAAGCCTCTCGTCAAAGATGAAAGATCTCTAACAACGATGATGCGAAGATTACATGATTGGTACATGAAAACCTGCAGAGAGTCTAATGGGATGAATACTTTGACGCTGAGAGTTAAACCGGAGCATGACCTCGTTGGAATTGAACTGCTGAATGTTCCATTTGAGGAGTTCTTCCAGTTTTTCAATCAAAAGGCCCTCGATAAATCAACGATCACTTGCTACTGTCTGTAAGTAGTACTATTTCTGTCATTAAGTCTCTCTATATAGGTCAGCTCTTTCATTGCATGTATTTATAATTATCCTCACTATATTATGCAGATTGAAGATCGCCGAATTGAAGAAAAGACAAATCGGTGATATTGGGTTCATTAACACAAATCTCATAGATGCATATACGGTTGAAAAACATGCCAAAGAAGCCGAGGCCAACTTGCTACGATCGTTGGTATTAAATCAAAACAAAGATATAATACTCTTTCCTTACAACTTTAAGTGAGTGTTACTGTCTTGTGCATATTCGGTTTCCCTTATTAGTCCAGGTTATGGTATTGTAATTGATGACTTATGCATGCATGCGCAGCTTCCACTATATTCTCCTAGAGATTAAGCTTAAGCAGGGAGTAGTAACCGTCTTAGACTCGAGACGAAAAGATCCCCAGGACTATGCGGACATGACTCAAATGCTCGAGCAGTAAGTTAAATCGATCATTATCCACCATATCAGCAACTTTGTTCATTTCCTGATATCAAGTAATTGTTTTCTTTGTCTGGCAGGGTTTGGAGAAAATTCACCACAAAAGCTCCGGGACTGCCGAAGAAGCTGCAATTTAGACACCCGAAAGTAAGTCTATAGTAGCATGTTCCGCACATCTCCTAGTGATTCAAGCGCTAGTTTCATCAATACCATTTAGCATGCTTGCTTATCAGTTAGATTGACCTCTATTTCTTGTAAAGTGGTTGTGGCAGGAATAAGGGAATGATTTCTGTGGATACTACGTTTGCGAGTCTATCCGCCACACGACCTGTGAGCGGGGCTGCTCTGACGAACAATATGAAGTGCGTAAGCAATAATATTCACAATTTTATTTTATTACCATCATTTGTGTCGAGTTTCATTTATTCATATATATATGTATTAACCCCCTTCTTCAAATTAGATCTTTCGGATGCGGGATGAACTCCTAGCACCAGATCGTATGCGAGCAATTCAAGAGGAATTGGCGGCATTCTTCTTTGACCACGTGATCGCTGAAAACGGAGAATACTATGTGGACCCTGTGTTCTTACAATTTAATTAGGAGATTATATTGTAAGAGATAATTATTGTATATATGTACCCAGTAGTGTCGGATAGATATACGAGAACTTGTTGTTCGACCAATCTCTCGAAGAAGGAGAGGTGGTCGATATCACTTCTCTCTATATGCATATGTTCATGACGATCTTCTGTTTCCTTCATTTCCTTACTAGTTAGCGTGTCTAGTCCTCTCTATACGTATATAGTACGTAGCGTCGACCAAGCACGGAGATAAAAGAGGACACTTCTCTCTATTAATTAGCTAGCTAACACAATATATGAAACACCTAAATTAACCCCCCAACCCCCCCCCCCTTTCAAAAAAAAACAAAAACCCCAGCCCCTGAAATGCTGACGCGTGGATGCCTATTGGTCCCGATTGGTGACACCAACCGGGACAAAAGGCCCTGCCTATTGGTCCCGGTTGGTGGCACCAACCGGGACCAAAGGCCCCCCTGCCTGGGCTGGCAGCAGCGGCCACGTGGAAGACCTTCTGTCCCGCTTCATGTAAGAATCGGGACTAAAAGGTTAGGGCTTTAGTAACGACCCTTTAGTCCCGGTTCGAAAACCGGGACAAAAGGCCCTTATCAACCGGGGTAAAAGCCCCTTTTCCTACTAGTGTACCTAGGTGCTCTGCAGAAACTCCTTCAAATTCTTCAGTTGGGGATCCAAAGAAAACGATCCACATCTCCACCCCGACCTCGTCCCCGTCCTCCGTGGGCTTTCAGTTCGACGCAGACGGCGTCGTGGGGTGGGAGCAGCGCGAGCATGAGCTGAGGTTGGATCTTCGGGGGGCTGGGATGGACGGATCGAAGCGAGGAGGGTCCTTACCGGGATCTCGCACGGTGCCGCGGACCATTCAGTGGCCCTTGGAGAGGAGGAGCTTGATGAGCCACGAGGCGATGAAGCCTCCTGCGCTGGTCACGCACACGCTCTTCCTAGCCGCCGCCTCATGTGCTGGTAAAAAAATCGTTGGATCATGCGTTGCCTCCGTGAGTTTTGCGCGTCTGCGCATGCTACCTGACACGACGCATATTTTCTGGTTGACGCGCGCATTAATCGGCCGGCGATACATTGATCCTACGTTGACGTATGCATGCATGCAATGTGCTCGACGCGCTCGCCAGACGGGGCAGCTCTCGGCTCAGCGTACCAGATTTTCTTTCGAGCGCCAAAAGTGTACCGTGTTTTTAGAGAAGAAAGAAATAAATTTTACAGAGACGTAACGGATGTGAATATCGTCACGGTTACACCAACTCCAACTGAGGAAAAAAAACAGTTTCCATAACTTGATCTCAAAGATTTGATGCACTAGATTAGCCGGTGCTCTGATTTGGTCGACCCGATTGAAAACCCTCGCATTCCTTTGCTTTCATAGCTACCAAGCTGTCACAATGACAAAGGAGTCGAAACCTCTCTTGTCCAACCCTGTAAAGTATCCCGAACCCTTCCCCACCACTCCACGAAGGAATCACCATGGCTCGAGATGTGTATGTTGACTTGCAAATACTCAAAACATCCGTGCCACACTTGCCTCGTAAAGACACATTATGCCAAGATGCGATCCACGTTATCCTCCTCTTGGCAACACGTGTAGCATGCCAAAGGAGCGTCCTGCAGCCCGTGCCACGCCCTTCGATCAGACGTCCATAGCCGGTTTTGCGAAGCCAGCCAAGCGAAAATTTTGCACTTGAGGGGCGCCTAGCTACGCCAGATGCATTTGGCTGTGGCAGAACGTGTCAAGCCCTGACACAGCCGACTTTAGGTGGACTTCATGGTGTAAGTGTCTGAAGTGTCGCAAGGCCAAGTAAACTGATCCTCCTCCGAGACATTCCTGTCGACCGTTGCAATCGCCTGCTGTAATTACCGTCTGAAAAAACTTCTTCCAAGCTTGTTAGTGTTAGATATACCAATTTGAGAGAATTTTTTTGGACGGAGGGAATACTCCGTAAGACTCTGAGTCCACACCGTTTCCAAACCGGTACGCACAGCTAGCAGCCGGTTTGCACCCGGACTCGGAGTCCACACCGTTTCCAAACCGGATCCCTATCCAACCGACCTCGTTCCAACAAAAAATAACAAATCCAACAGACCCGGGCGCCCGGCCGCATCGATAAATAATCTCCCCAGCCCCAGCTTTCACCTAAAACGATCGATCTACCGCCAGACTTCCTGCCGCCGCCGCCGAGATGACGACCTCTGTAGTCCCCTTCAACCGGCTGGTGAGGCTAGCCGCGCGTGCGTTCTACGACGATCTCCCCGCCGCCGGCGGCCAGCAGCACGCGCAGGGCACGGCCGTCGTCGTCCTCGACGCCCTCACCAGACGGGACGGGCAGTGGGTCCGCGAGGACGACCTCGCCGCGTCTCTAAGGCTGCAGCCCAAGCCGCTCCGCCGCGTGCTCCGCTACCTCGAGGAGGACAAGATAGTGTCGAGGGACCACCGGAAGGAGCCGGCACCGGCCAAGCCAGCCGCCGGTGTCGCCGAGGAGGGCGACGAGAAGGAGAAGGTGAAGCTGCATGTGAAGTCCTACTGCTGCCTGGACTACGCGCAGGCCTGCGACGCCGTCAGGTACCGGATGCACCGCATGAGGAAGAAGATCAGGGACGAGCTGACGGCGGACAGCAGGGCCACGATCCAGCACTACCTGTGCCCTGACTGCGGGAGGAGGTACTCGGCGCTCGACGCCCTCCGGCTCCTCGCCGAGGACTGCCAGAGCTTCCGCTGCGAGCACTGCAGCGGCGAGCTGGTCGTGGAGAAGGCTGCCACGATCGCGACCGACGAGGCCGGGGACGGCGGCGATGATGGCAGCCGCGCACGGAAGCGTAGGCGGCTTGAGAAGCTGCAGGACATGCAGCGGAGGATGGAGGAGCAGCTGGAGCCGTTGCAGGCGCAGATCCAGAGGGTGGAGGGCCTGCCTGCTCCAGAGTTCATGAGCCTGCGGTCATGGCAGAAGGAAAATAATGTCGCTGCAGCAGCTGCAGCTCCATGTCACCGGGACCCGGAGGTTGAACTTGGAGTATTATTGCACGGTGCAGATCAGTCTGGCACGGTCAGTGATTCAGCACCGAAGGTCTTTCCTCCATGGATGGTAAAACTAGGCATGGATCAGACCGGTGGGAAAGCAAGATCGGAAGGAAAGTCGGAAGGCGAGGATGATAAAAAGATGAACTCGAATGAAGAAGAAGAAAAGCAGCGTATACTGCTGGAACAGGAATACGCCAAGGCTTATTATGAAGCCCTTCTGAAGCAACAGCAGCTGGGCGCGAATGTCAAACACGAGGACGAACAGCAGCTGGGCACAAATATCAAACACGAGGACGAACAACAGCTGGGCACAAATATCAAACACGAGGACGATGAAGACGTGGAGGAAGAAGCTGGGATTGAGTGGGAGGATGGCGATGCTGGGATTGAGTGGGAAGATGGCGAAAACTAAAAGACAGCGGCAACATGACGAACAAATTTGCTACTGTACGTTTTAACGTCGCCTATTATTTTTCTATGTAGATCTAGTTGAACATTATTAAACTAGCACAATTGTTATGGCAGAAACGTGAGAATAAACTATGGCCGGTGCTAGGCGTAGGTCGGATGATTCCAACGAATTCTAAACCGCCTTGCGAGCCGTTGGATTAGGCGCTGTACAACCGAGCTCAACGCAACGCCGACGACCACCGGGGAAGCTCCACTGCAGATCCATCGCAGCACCGCGGCACGAAAAAAAGCTCCGACGCAGCACCGCCGGCGTCCCGGCGAAGCTCCATTGCCGCCCCCGCCGTGCTCCATTGCAGCCGCGGCGGAGCTTCATTGCAGCCACCGGCGCGTGGCGTTCCGACGAAGCTCCATTGCAGCCACCGGCGCGCGGCGTTCCGACGAAGCTCCATTGCATCCCCGGCTGCGCTCCACTGCAGCCGCGGCGGAGCTCCATTGCATCCCCGGCCGCGCTCCACTGCAGCCGCGGCGGAGCTCCATTGCAGCTGGCGTGGTCCGTTGCAGCCCCCTGGCACGCTCCATTGCAACCCGGCCGGCGGCGGCGGGAGCTGCGATGCAGCTCCGCTGGAACTTCAATGCAACCGCGGCGGAGCTTCAACAACCTCGCTCCCTTGCGGCGGCCATGGCGGGCGCTACGACATAACGCACGGCGATGACGGCGGAAGCTGCGATGCAGCTCCGGTGGCGCTTCAACGCAGCCACGGCAGACCTTCGACAATCCTCGCTCGCGCTCTACTGCAGCCCCGGCGGGGTGAGGATGAATCAGGCTGCTCCTGTTGCCTCTCCTCTTCCATTGAACGAGAAAAGGGGGAAAAAGAAGGAAGAAGATGAGAAGTGGAATGAGCGGAGGAGAGAGCGTCCGAGGGGATAAGGTGGGGATGGAAGCGGTGGCTGAGTGGGGCACGTGGCGCGCGTACGAGGCGGCTTACAGAGCCAGAAAATCAACCGGTTTAAAGCAAACATTTCCCATAAACTATATATATCGCCTCTAGTGAGCACTTACCTATGAGCGCCTGACGTGGTCTGGCTGCCCTGCCCATTTCCTTTTTCTGGTTATTGCTGGTTTCTTTTCTTGGTTTTTACCTTGTTGTTTATTTATTTTTCTGGTTGTTGTTTCATTTTTCTTTTCATAATTTTTGGTTTTTTAATTTGCTAGTGTAGATCGGGTCATCGCATGCCAAGTTTATTCGCTACCGATCACAAATTTCCACGTGTTTTAGCTTTTAAGGCAGTCTGTGCCTAACTTCTCTACACACTATATGCCTTACCTATGTCTATTCCCAGAGCGAAAATCAATACATCTATTGACGTGTGGGTAGGTGCAAGTGTTTTCCTAGTAAATCATAATATCAGCATCCCTGAATCAGTATGTACATTTCCTGAAGTTCTATAGGTGCAGAGATTAATAGCAGTGCACTATCAGCGACATAGCACTTCTACCGGCTAGCAAATCCAAGAGTACTCTCACACATCCACCCAGCCTAGATTACTTCCGATCCAGCAATTTCCAAAATGCAAGACACAAATAGTTTTTGGAACGCACCTATTTTACCAGCCCAATGCTTGCGTTGTGGGCTCAGATAACTGGGGCAAGCTCTCCCGTCTTCCATCCACGCCTGCCTGTTCCTCACAAATTGCCGCATCTGCGCTCACGAATTCCATCAGCAGTTCTTCTGCTGCCCTGAGCCGGAAAGACACCGCTATCCCGATAGCCGGCAGATGCATGGACGGTTGACTTTTGTCCAAATCGTCGACCAAAGGGAACCTGGTAAACACAAGAACAAAACCGCGAAGCAAATAAAGACAGAGCTTTCCCCCACCAGTTTCCGCTGATCCAGATTCATAGGTGCTTATTACCTTCTGATCGGCTGCATTAGGAACTCCATCACCGGCAGCAGCAGTTATTTCTAAGGCAACGTGGGCATTCAAATTCCTACACTGGTTATTAAGTACGATGACAAACCGGCCGCAGTGTTTTCAGGCCAGAAATTATTATCACAACTAATTTGCTACAGTTTTGCAATATATAAGGTAGTGACAAAATCATTTGATTTTTCGTGCTGACGTAGTACTGGACTATAATGGCCCACTACCTCCATGACTAATGTGTGCACAATTTGCTATTGCTAATTAATCAGTAAAAAGCACACTACCTGCATGATAAAGAGCACAGCTAATTTGCTAATTTGTCAGTTAAAACTTCAAAAGCACACTGCCTCCATGATAAAGAGCACACAACTAATTTGCTAATTTGTCAGTAAACAGCACAGCACACTGATCTGTCACACTACCAAAATCATTGATTTTTTGCGCAGATGCACTACTGGACTAAAATGTCACACTACCTACATGACTAATCTGTGCACCAGCTTAGTAATTGGTGACAAGTTCCAGGACTCTTTACTTTCAGAGTTTTATAATGAAATTCAGACTGTACGCCTGAATTCTGACATACCTTCAGGCCCATCCAGGAGCTTTAGTGTTCATCTGGCCAATCAACTGCCCGGATGCCTGCGGCGAGCCTTCCCTTTCAGCATCTGCCGCCGCCTGTGTCGCAGATCTGGCCGTTGACACTCACTGCCTGCATCCACGCGAGCTGCTGCTCGACAACCGGTGGGGCGACTTGGTAATGCAGCGGCTTCATCAGGATGTCGCTATCGTTAACCTCCTCTAGCAAGGTGAATCTGTTTAGTGACATGAGGTAATGGAAGATCAATCTTACTCAACGGAAACACAACTCAAATGGCAGTACATACCAATGGTTCAGATTCGCACCTTCTAATCGGCTGCATCAAGAACTTCATCTTCACCGGCAGCGGCAGTCTTGTTCCCACTGAAGGTGCGCCACCGAGACGACCGCTCTCGCTAATGGAAAAATCCAGCCGCCTGAGGTAGGAGACAACACCACCCAGCCACCCACATTTACTATGGTTCTGTCCCTGTAGCTGGAAAGCATGTTTCCTGATCCACGGATCGGGAAGGGACATGACGTCATGAGCCACAGCCCTGCTTCCAACCATCCACAGTGATCGTCCATCTGTTACAATCCTGACCCACAGCCCAGAAGTCACGGCGTACGTATATGAACATCTCCATCATTATGAGCGGACCCATATCTCGACCAGAATTAAATGCAGCACATCCTGATGCTCTATTCAACCGCCCAGATAAAGGGCACATATGTGCTCATGTTCAGAAACTTCACGTCCATTATACATGAAGTTTCATACAGTACATGTGTGCAATTTTTGTGTAAACCTAAAGAGGAGAGGGGCACCCGTACAGATCTGAAAAATTGTCTTATTTGTGATTGATACTCAGACATGGTAACTGACAGACTCCCCCAACCGCACACACAAAAGTACCACTTCGGTGAAATGCAAAGTCGAATTGAATAATTCTCCTGCTTACCCTTCGGTTCACTAAATTGACAATTGAGAAAGCAAAATGGAAAAAGGAAGGCGCCATGTGAAAGAGATGGTGATACTCATTTCTTCTAAACAAGGACATTGCTCTGAGCTTGAGACCAAGTTAGCTCTCTGATCATTAATACAACACAAAGGGTTGTACAGCATAGCTTGAAAACAAAGCGACATGAATAAGCACCTGAGATGATTCAATGGAACACAGATTCTGCAAGAATTTACAAATAACTCTCAATTATAATTCTCGTATCAGCAGGTGCATGTTTCTCTTTTCTTGAATTTACAAACGCTGCAACATATGTAAGTACAGTCGTTACCTTGAATTTATTAGGTCAGTTTGGCAGGATACACCATAAAGAATTTCTGCTGAATTGGGTGATCAAAAGAGGGGGAAATGAGGGGCAGCACCAAGTATAGATTCTATATTTGATAGACCAACAAATATAGCCAATAGCTGCAGTACCTTACTAATTCAGTATCAGTAAGGTTTATGGTATGGCAAAAAACTTTGTACATTGTTTCCATTTGCAGCAGCAGTGCCCTAGTGCTTAATGAAAGCTTCTTTAGTGAGGCCAATCATTATTCAAGGTCATATTGCTTCTGAGCCTGCAAATAATATTATGAAATTAGTATTCACATAGAAATGGGAGAATCAGATAGGAACATGTCTGGTATTTTTCCTTAACTGGAAGAGCATATCTGGTATTGCCATAGAAAAAAAATATCAAAATAGCTAGCATTAATTTTAAACATGACAAGTTGTTCCCTGAGATTTCAAACTTAATGTAACTTCCAAATGGAAGCCAAATACCACTTATGCATGTGATGGAAACCATCCAAAGATTCAATAAATCTCAATTAGATTTACTCATGAGATACATAGATTCACATGATTCTGAAAATATAGAGGCCCACTTTCCAAGCTTCCTTTCTGACATCCTATCCCCCTAAATGCGTAAGCAGATAACTAAGTGAAAGTTCAGGTCCGTTGGCACCTGAGACCCACTGGGTATTTCCATCCAATGACCTAATTATAATAATAGCATATGATGTGTACTCTCTCTTTTCCCTTCTATAAGGCATATATTGATTAGGTACATCAGAATCAAGGATATTATCCTTCTATTAGTTTCTTATACGTTTAAGTGAGAAAATATTGAGAGCAAATGAGAGGATTATTAAAACTGATGCACGCCTTATACATTCAAATAAGACTGAAGAAGAAATTTGTCCTATATATTGAAACGAAAATGGTGCTTGGTAGAATTAACTTACTGGAGATCATCGACGAATCCCATTAATCATATGCATAGAGGCATGCAACCATTCAATACGTGGTTGAATTATAAGCATAATCTTGTATGTTGTGCCACTTGCAGTGATCTGTGCTACCAATTCGTTTACAATGAATTCACTAATGCTGGGAGCATGTATCATCTGAATGGCTTTGTTTTAATGATACCAGAGCAATAATGTTTTATCCGGAGATAGAATTCCTGGAAAGGCTAACCCCCAAGTGCCAAGTGTCAACTATACAAGAATGGTGAACTGTGTCAGAACAAGCGCTGAAGAATTTGTGAAAAAAACAAGGCTGCAACAACCTCTTACCTTTATACTAATGTTGAGGCCATATTCAGCGTCAATAAAATTCAAATACAATGCAACCTCTTGCTGAGGTATGTGATGTAAAAATATGATGAACAACACTGTTCATACAGTTAGCTGGCTGTATTCCTATATCTGGAACATTTCAGTCTAGCCACCTGGCAGCCTCATTTGCCCAGCTGACTTATACCCGTTGAGTTTACCAATAATCTTCACAAGAGCAATTACCATTCTCAAACTTGTGCAAATACTTCGGATCCTTGATCAGTATCTGACGCCCATACTTCTCCGAAACTAACTTAGCGAAGGTGTGACAATGGTTACACATCCTTGCAGTTTTGATTATCCGTATGCTTCTGAAGTGAGGGGAATTAAAAATCCCAACAATAATTGCTAATTTCTCACAATGGATTCCCGCAAGTTCTTCCTTCTCTTCTTCCACTTCTAGAGTTCCATTACCAGCGCTAAGCATAGAGGGTCCCATCTCAATCATCATCAATTTTAATTCAGCTGCTTCATGCTCCGAGGCAACCTTATCACCAGTTGAGAACAAATATACCATATTTCTGATTTCTGTTGAACAACTCTCAACCCCACCCAACATTCTTTCCTTGCTGTGTATTGTCACCTTTGGCACATCAAAAGATTGTCCAGCAAGATCCTGCAGACTAGAAACCACTACTTGGATTCTAGGATCATTGGGTTCAATCATGGACATCTCTGTAGCCGCCAGTAGTGCCAGCCTTACATTTCCATGCATTCTTGCTGAGGTTAGTAATGACTCCCACAGTGTTAAATTGGGTGCGAGTGGCATTTCATCAATAATTGCATATGCCTCTTGCAGTCTCCCAGACCGTCCAAGAAGGTCTACCATTGCTGCATAATGATCTAAATCTGGAGTTACATTATAGTCTTTGTCCATATTGAGAAATATTTCTCTCCCTTCAGATACCATCCCCTCCATACCGTAGGCCCTGATAACAGCTGTCAAAGTTGTATGATCTGGCAGTACACCTTGTTGCTTCATTTTAAAGAAGTAATCCACCACTTTAGTTGGAGACCCATGCAGCAAATGTGCAACAATGATGCAATTCCATGAAATAGTGTTCCTTGATGAGTGCCTATCAAAAACAGCACAAGCACCAGCAAGATCACCAGATTTTGAATAGGCATTAATAAGCGCATTTGCGATTTTCCCATCCATTTCTAAGTTGTGGTGAAAAATACAGGCATGGATCTCCCGTACTTTCCACGCTGCCACCAGATTTGCGAACGCTGGGATGATACTTAGGATTGTAATGTAGTCGGGCTTTATCAGAACTGATTGCATCTGCCGAAATATTCTTAGGGCTCTATCAAAATATCCATTATGCACTGAACCAGCAATGAGTATGTTCCAGGAAGCTGTGTCCTTTTTCACTCCATAACTTTCCATGGTCTGGAATAGTTCAAAAGCTCTCTCGTCATCCCCATTCCGTATGTACCCTGATATCATTGTATTCCAGGTTATCGCATTGCGCTGGATACCATAACTTTCCATCTTGCAGAAGAGTTCGTACGCCTTGCCACAGTATCCCGCTTGCGCATACCCTGCAACCATTGAATTCCAGGAGAAGATGTCCTTCTCGGGTATCTCATTAAATATTCTATATGCTGCGACTATTTCGTCACATTTAGCATACATGTCAACCAAGGAGTTCCCTGACAAGACGTTGTTTACAGTCCCAATCTTAATCGCATGGCAATGGAGCTGGCTTCCCTGTCTCAATAACTTCAAACTCGCACAAGCTGAGATGGCACATGCAATTGTCATGCCATTTGGTTCCACTCCAGCCACACGCATCCGGATAAAACACTGAAGTGCCTCATCCCCTCTATCGCTATGAACGAAACCTGACACAAGGCTTGTCCACGTGACAACATCTGGCTCTACTCCACACTCTTCCATCTGTCCCAGCAGGTCCACGGCCACATCAAGATCCCCAGACCTGGCATAGCTCGAAATCAATGTGTTCCATGTGACAACCCCTGGCTCTGTCCCTTCCCGCCTCATCTCATCAAGAAGCCTCCGCGCTTCCTCCCACTGGCAAGACCTGCAGCACCCAAAGATCATCGAGTTCCACGTGCCCAGGTCCCGGCGCCTCATCTTGTCAAACACCGCACGCGCGCGCCCCAGCTCTCCACATTTGACATACATCACCAGCACCGAGTTCCCCACAGGCACATCCTTCACCCTGCCCATAAACCCTCTCCGGATAGCCATGGAGTGCAGCACGCTCCCGAGCCTCTGGTCCTCGGCGTAGGCACACGCCTGCAAAATCCGAGTGATCAAGAACCTGTCGGGGAGCACGCCTTCGCCGATCATGCTCACCGCGAGCGCGAGCACCTCGTGGAAGATGCCCCTGGTGGCGTACGCGCCGATCATGGCCGACCAGGCGAGCAGGTCCCTGTGGCCCATTCCGTCGAACACCTCGCGGGCGGCGCCCAGGCGCCCCGCGGAGGAGTGGAACGTGATGAGCTTGGTCTCCGAGACGAACCGGGGCTCCCCGCGCGCGAAGGAGGCGGGCGGGCGAGCTCTTGTCTCTTGGACGGGCCGCGCGTGGTGAGGGACATGGGCGCTTCTCGCCTCGTCGAGCGAGAGCGCCAGCCAGGGCGGCGGAGCTTGGGCCAGCGCCATGGCCGGTTCTTGGAGGCGGCCATGGCGAGGCCGGGAGGGCGGATGGGGCTGGAGGTGGTGGGATTTGGGGAGGAGAGAGGGGAAGGGAGGGAGGGCGAGCTCCATGGGAAGGGGAGGGGGAAGGAGAGGTTCTTGCGAGGCTTTGGTTTTTGCATGTTATCCTCTTTGGGTATTTTGTTTTTTCGCAAATGCAGATGCTGCAGGGAGGGCGCGCGCGACCAGAGCCAGAGCCGTCGGTTACTTGTGGAGATTGCGCCACGTGGAGTCAACACTCCTCTCGATTTAACCGCAACAATTCTTCGGGCGATGCTAGGCGTAAGTCGGGCGATGGATCCCGTTTCGTAAGTCGCCTTTGCAACCGTCCGATGTAGAGCACCGCGTCCGTCCGATCTACACATGCACGCTCCCCCGCAAAGCCCGTCGGGCTGTAGCCGTTTGCAGTCATTTTCTTTCACGCCTCACAGCCGTAGTCGCGCGTTCGCATGCACGCAGCGTCCTGCTCACGACGACAGCATCTCAGCGGCTGCACTTGCATTATTAGGCGAGGCGTGGCGACTTCCAGCCATGTACGTATACGGCTTGTAATGGCATGCCAGCAGAAGTGGTGTATTTTATTCTCTAGCAAGTGGATGGCAGTAGCATGCGAACTTTGGAGGTCAAATGACAGTCCACAATGGAGCAACATGGCGCGGCGGTGTGCTTTGAACGACATGACGACAGCATCACAGTGACTCCAGCCAGCCATCGACATGTGATAAACATCCTCGTTTCCCAGGTTGCAGCAGCCTCGTCACTGATCATCTCAGAGCAAAACGCGGACGAGCTCGCCATGCACGGCCACGTCTGCATCGCCGGGTTGCAGCAACGACGCCGTCGCGACCATCCTGCTTCGTTGCAGCACGGAGTCACGAACGATGCTCCGGCGGCCCGACAATGGTCCAACACAACACCGGTGATGCTTCGTTGCAGCACGGACGATTCTCCGGCGGCCCGGCAATGACCCAAAACAACACCGGTGATGCTTCGTTGCAGCATGGACGATGCTCCGGCGGCCCGGCAATGACCCAACGCAACACCAGTGATGCTTCGTTGCAGCACGGATGATGCTCCGGCGGCCGGCAATGATCCAACACAACACAGGTGATGCTTCCTTGCAGCACGGACGATGCTCCAGCGGCCCGGCAATGCTCCAACACAACACCGATGATGCTTCATCGCAGCACCGGCGATGCTCCGGCACCCCGACAATGCTCCAACACAACACCGATGATGCTTCGTCGCAGCACCGGCGATGCACCAGTGGCCCGGCAATCATGGCCGCCTCATACTCATACATGGCTGGCTCATCTAAAAGATGACCGTGCCTATCTCCCTCCGCCGCCTCCTCTCCAGCATCGTTCTTCCCAGCATGTGGCTGCTGCGTAATCACGTGAGACCGATCTATCGTGCATCTGGCCGCCCTGAATTCCTCATGGCAGCGTTCTTTCGTGTTCTCACCATGGTAAATTTCTTCTGGCAGCGCAGAGCCGCCACTTCCTAGACAAAGTGGAGATCGGTTAAGAAGAGGAAGAAGATGCGCTCCGGCAGCACCGATACATCAAGGCGGCAGAGGAAGATGAGATGAATCATGCAGCCAGAGGACCAGGTACACGGTGATACACACCACACACAAGTCCTGCAGGCAGCCGGACATGGGCAGCTTCATCGAAGATGGCAAGATCGACTTGGTGTTGCAGTACTTTCCTCCTTCCTCTACCAACAATGTCTTTTATCTCCTCACGTGCTTTCCTCTACCAGTTTGAGTCCAACTTATGTCTTTCTACTTGAAAGTGCCCTTGAAGTGTTTGATGAATTTTCAACTTTGCCAAGACATGAATTCCTGTAGAAGAGTTTTCCGACAGAATTTTTTTAAGCATATAAAGTTATGGTAGAATAGCAAGCACCATGATGTACTTTGGTGTAATCTTTTTGAGTACATACTCTGTTTGTTACTAATGTGGAACTAAGTTCTTCATGTACGGTGTATCAAAATTGCATCTGTAAACTTTTGACATTGATCTTTGCTTTACATCGCGTCACTAATTACATGTTAGCTTCCATGAATACTTGCTCTACTTTGAATCAAGACACTGCATGTGATTTAGTTGTACGAGGTACGGTTTGAAGCCAAATACTACATATCAATTGCATCCTGGATGTCTAAGGATAGCACAAACAAATTTCAGGTTGTGCCTTTCTTCTTCTTTTTTTCTACCTTTAATCCTTTATCTTCCAGCTCTAAATGATAATTAACATGAGTTTTTATGTTGTTAGCATTCCACCACACCAATATGAAGTATATCTACACATATCTTAATAACTTAAAGCAAATCTTTGCACTGGAGCAGGTATACTGACTGCAGTGCTGATCAGGTGACTGCGGTCTTTGGTGATGCTGCTGACCCGAGGAAATATGGGGGGCTGGTGCTGCAGCAGTTCATCTGCTCTAAACCGTTCTAAGTCTGAAGCACGTAACTCCTGCGGGCTGCGCCCTGCCCCAGACTCCATAGGCAAGTGAACCCATTACCCTGAAAAATCATTTTTTTTCGGTTCTTTAGCTGGGCAAGTTCATTACAAAACCCCCAATTGGTTGGCTTAATTGCATTCTTTGGTCAAGAAAAATTTGTACTATTAGATGTCTATCTATGAGCAGCCTGACTAAGGGGTGTTGGAGACGAATGAAAGCCAGCTGCGGTGGTCTCCATCACCTGTAGGAGCACCGTACCATAGAATCCCCATAATAGGGCTTTGTTCGCTAGAACAGTAATTAAAACATGGGCAAACCAGTTCAGCTCAATGGACGTTGTTGATTCTTATTGAAGGCTCAGTTTATAGGTATTTTTCTATGTCACGCCATGTTATCTAATAGATTTATGTAATGTTTCCTATGCAGATGGTTTACGTGTTGCATATCCTTTCTTCTAAATACATGCTAATTCTCCAGTTATCTGCATGCATGCTATATATTCTTATTCTGCCATGCAGCATTAGGGAAAGGTATGATGACTATAATGTAAATATTTTCTTTTCATTTGACATTTAACTTAAGTTCACAAATTAGTCAGAATCATGTCTAATACAGTAATCTCTACATGTGAAGGTACTTGAGTGGCGGAGCAGCTTGCAGGTTGTACGCAAATAAAAATCTTCGAGAGATCAATTATTTATTGCAAGTTTTGGTTTTAACAATACTTTTGGTTCTCAGTTAGGATTCTTTATTACACGCGGCCATACTAACTTCTCGGATGATGTGTCAGAGTCGGTTACTGTACGTTTCTCTTTGTTGTGCTCGGTTGCGGCAGAGTTTCTGGTGCAATAAGCTAGCTATACAGATCACTTGAGTGTACAAGTTTATTTACATTGTTCCTATGATGAATGTGAAAAGGACTATTCTGATGATGTCCAAGTGAAAAATAAAACATTTCGATGATTTTTTCATACAGTCGTAACATGACTATGATGTCCATATTTGCCAAGCCCGTTTCAAACAACATGCTTGATTCTTTTCAAACAGGTCCGACATTCTGATGTCATAGCTGCTACTTATAGAGATATAGGAAGGTACTTTCAGTTTCGGAAATAAACAATAGAAAGTACTTTATGTCTTTTCATAATTTATAATAGTGTGTCAAGTAGATTGATTAGGGTGTACATTATGCCAGTTAAACTAAATTAGTACATATATGCATGGACTGTGCTTTTGAAAAGTAGTTACAGATTGAAGAGCTCTTTTTTGGGGGGATAGACATATCAAAAAGCTGACTACACAAAAAACATCCTGCTTTTTTGAAGTAATAAAAAAATCCAATTAGGAAATAACAAAGAATTATAATTCCTTAGTTCCACAAATAACCATAGCAGAGTACACTAGTAGAAAACAGGGCTTTGGTCACAGGGCAGTTCTCACATTAGTCCCGGCTCAGTCACGAACCGGGACTAATGTGAGCGCTGGTCCCGGTTCGTGCGGCTAAGGCATTAGTCCCGGTTCACCTGGGCCCTTTAGTCCCGGTTGGTGCCACGAACCGGGACTAAAGGGTGCGATGCCCATTAGTACCGGTTGGTGCTTTGAGGCATTAGTACCAGTTCATGGCACGAACCGGTACTAAAGGTCTCATTTTCAAACTCTACCCCCCCGGACCGCCTTTTCAGTTTTAGAAAAAACAAAAGAAAATGATGGCAGTGTCAAAAAAATAAAATAAAATAAGTTTCCCATGTGATATGTGGTCTAGTTGTTGGGAAAATTAACAAATATGAATTTCGACTTTATTTGCAAAATCTCTCTGGAATTTCTTAAAATGGGCATAACTTTTGCATACAAACTCGGATGAAAAAGTTTTTTATATGAAAAATCATCTACTCGAAAAGTTACATCCGAATTTAACTGGGGGAACCCCGTTAAACATTTTCAAAATCCTCAAAAACCTAACAGAAAAAAAGATACGGGGCTTTTAAGATCTGGAGAGGCAAAAAAATTCAAAAAATTTCAAATTGTGGTCAAACTGTGGTCAAACTGTGGTCAAACAATGGTCAAACTAATTATTCTAGAATATTAGTGTTACTAAATAATTATTTCAGTTGTTTTGAATTTTGGTCAAATCTGGTCAAACTGTGGTCAAACAATGGTCAAATTAATTATTCCAGAAATATTATTGTTACTAAATAATTATTGTTTTTTAAAACAATAGTTTCAAACTCAAACAGTGAAATGTGTCACTTCATGCTCAAGCTAAATTCCTGAGGGTTAATAGGATTGACATCTTACTATTGTTAGGAAAACAACATGTGCAGACTTGGAAATGAGGGAGAATAGAACCCGGAAGTTAAGCGTGCTCAGGCTGGAGTAGTGAGAGGATGGGTGACTGTCCGGGAAGTTAGATGATTTGGAATGATGAGGGGTGATTAGAGATTAGAGGATAAATTGAGCAGTGATGAGGGGTGGTGATTAGAGATTAGAGGTTAAAATAATTCAGAAATTTGAAAATCAAAAAAAAAATTCGCAAAAAAAATTTTCAAAAAAAAATATCATAAAATTTCCTTTAGTCCCGGTTGGTGTTACCAACCGGGACTAAAGGTGGAGCTCTAGTCTGCGTCCACGTGGACAGCCTTTAGTCCCGGTTCGTGTAAGAACCGGGACTAAAGGGGGGAGGCATTAGTAACGACCCTTTAGTCCCGGTTCAAAAACCAGGACTAAAGGCCCTTACCAACCGGGACAAAAGCCCCCTTTTCTACTAGTGCTACTATAACTTTTACAAATTTGTATACTAACAATTTTTCAATATTTATATGTTTCCCTGAATATCTAGCTACAGCTGGTGCCTTTTTTTGTTTACTACAAGGATGAAATTGATGCAATCATACTCTCAGATCCCCATATATGAGTTTTTACCATTTTTCTCATAAAATTCTCTATGTGATTGCCTTTCCCCTTTAGTTCTGATAGTTTTATGTCTGACATAGGTAGGTTCATGTTATTCTTATATTTAACCTTCACCAAAAGGTTGCAAGTCCCTCAGAGTCTGTAGAGTTTATTGAAATAAATATTTCTATCGAGTTACGTTACCATTAGATCTTACTACCACTACAACCTGTTAGGAGCTAGGGTTCTGCCGGTTCTAGGGCGGAAATTGTAGGGGAAAGATGGAGGAAGACGAGGTCGAGGGTGCGGCGGCAGGCGGCTGGGCGCCGTCCTTGCGTGGTGGAGAAGAGGCGGCGGCGGCGCAAGAGGCGGCTAGGGTTAGGTCTCCCGGCTCCCTAAGGGAAGCCGAGCAAATACTGATTGCTTCTTGCTTGATTAGATTGATACATCTCCTCTCCTTATATAGAGAGGTTTACTTGACTCCTAAGCAAACAACCCTAATACCTATAAGATAATTGGGCTAAGCCCCTAATAACAATAAGATAACTTGGGCCACAACCCACCTAATATGTCGGTCATAACACTTCTCCCCGCCTGCACAAACAGCTCGTCCTCGAGCTGTAAGGCGGGGAAGCGCTTGCTGAACTCCTCGAGGTGATCAACCGGCGTCAAACACCTCCGCGACAGCTGGGGCGGCCAGGTCGCCGAGCCCGGCGGCGACGTCGTCCTCCTCAATGTAGTCTGCAGCCTCCAGCTAGAAGAGTCGGGGGCAGACGTGGCCGGGCATGTAGGTCTCGTCGCAGTTGAAGCACAACCCTTGGCGGCGACGCTCGAGTAGCTCGGCCGAGGTGAGCCGGCGGAACGGGCGCGCCGCGGTCGCGGCAAGGGGTGCCGCGGAAGCCTGAGCAGGCCGACCCTGCGCAGGAACATCCGGCCAGGGTGGCGGCCCAGCGGCCCGGGACGGTGATGCCTGCTGGATGGCCACCGCGCGGCGCTCGAACGCGCGGGCGCAGTACATGGCCGTCTGGAGGTCCTGGGGTCCCTGCAGCTCGACGTCCACGCGGATATGATCTGGTAGACCGCCGACGAAGAGTTCGGCCCGCTGGTGAGCCGTCATGCCGGACGCGTGGCACGCCAGGGCCTGAAAGCGGTCGGTGTGGTCCTGCACCGTAGAGGTGAAGGGAAGGCGGCCCAACTCCGCCAGCCGGCTCCCACGTATCGGAAGTCCGAATCGAAGGAGGCAGAACTCGCGAAAACGCTCCCATGGGGGCATGCCGCCCCTCGTACTGCTCGAGGGCGTAGTACCACGTCTGTGCGGCGCCGCGGAGGCGAGCCAGGTGCGGTCCGACGCGAGCGTCCGTTGCCCCCGGAAGAACTGCTCGCACTGGTTGAGCCAGCTGAGGGGGTCCTCAACGCCGTCGTAGGTGGCGAAGGCGAGCTTGGCGAAGCGCGGCGGTGTCTGAGCATGACCGCCGTGAGTGTACAGCTCGGCGGTACGGAGCAGCGAAGAGGATGGCGTTGGTCCGGTGTGCACAAGTCGTTCGCAGGAAAGCGGTGGCCCGTCGAAGCCAGCATGGAAACCTGCGGAGCCGGAGGGCCCGTCGTACGACAGGGAGGGCGCCGGCTGGTCCGCGTCCATGGTGTAGACTGGCGGCGGTGATGTCCCGGCCAACCAGGCTGGAAGTTGGGACAGCGAGGGCGGGAACCACACTTGCTGAATCGGCACGCCCGACGGCGCGGTTGTAGTCAGCCCGGTGCTGGGCGGCGGAGGCGCCGACAGCGGCAGCTGCGGCAGCTTGGAAACGTCGAAGGCGGCGGGCGCGGCGATGGCCGTGGCCGGCCATTGTGGCCAGATCGGGGCGGTGGCGGGGGCTGGCTGTAGCTGCAGCGAGGGCTGCAGTGGCCCGACCAGCGTCGCGGTGGCCCTGGGGTGCGGCGGCTGCCAGGGCGGTGGCGGCGAGGAATCGGGTGGCGTGGGTGACGCGGCTGAAGGAAATATGCCCTAGAGGCAATAATAAAGTTATTGTTTATTTCCTTATTTCATGATAAATGTCTATTATTTATGCTAGAATTGTATTAACCGGAAACATGATACATGTGTGAATACATAGACAACCAGAGTGTCACTAGTATGCCTCTACTTGACTAGCTCGTTGATCAAAGATGGTTATGTTTCCTAGCCATAGACATGAGTTGTCATTTGATTAACGGGATCACATCATTAGGAGAATGATGTGATTGACTTGACCCATTCCGTTAGCTTAGCACTCGATCGTTTAGTATGTTGTTATTGCTTTCTTCATGACTTATACATGTTCCTATGACTATGAGATTATGCAACTCCCATTTATCAGAGGAACACTTTGTGTGCTACCAAACGTCACAACGTAACTGGGTGATTATAAAGATGCTCTACAGGTGTCTCCGAAGGTACTTGTTGGGTTGGCGTATTTCGAGATTAGGATTTGTCACTCCGATTGTCGGAGAGGTATCTCTAGGCCCACTCAGTACACATCACTATAAGCCTTGCAAGCATTGTGACTAATGAGTTAGTTGCGGGATGATGTATTACGGAACGAGTAAAGAGACTTGCCGGTAACGAGATTGAACTAGGTATCGAGATACCGACGATCGAATCTCGGGCAAGTAACATACCGATGACAAAGGTAACGAGATTGTTATGCGGTCTGACCGATAAAGATCTTCGTAGAATATGTGGGAGCCAATATGAGCATCCAGGTTCCGCTATTGGCTATTGACCGGAGAGGTGTCTCGGTCATGTCTACATAGTTCTTGAACCCGTAGGGTCCGCACGCTTAACGTTACGATGACGGTTATATTATGAGTTTATGTGTTTTGATGTACCGAAGGAGTTCGGAGTCTCGGATGAGATCGGGGACATGACGAGGAGTCTCGAAATGGCCGAGGCGTAAAGATCGATATATTGGACGACTATATTCGGACTTCGGAAAGGTTCCGAGTGATTCAGGTATTTAACGGAGTACCGGAGAGTTACGGGAATTCGTATTGGGCCTTATTGGGCCATACGGGAAAGGAGAGAAAGGCTCCAAAGGGTGGCCGCACCCCTCCCCATGGACTAGTCCGAATTGGACTAGGGAGGGGGGCGCCCCCTTCCTTCTTTCTCCTTCTCCCTTCCCTTCTCCTACTCCAACAAGGAAAGGAGGAGTCCTACTCCCGGTGGGAGTAGGACTCCCCCCTTGGCGCGCCCTCCTCCTTGGCCGGCCGCCTCCCCCTTGCTCCTTTATATACGGGGGCAGGGGGGCACCCCATGGACACAACAATTGATGATAGATCTCTTAGCCGTGTGCGGTGCCCCCCTCCACCATATTACACCTCGATAATATCGTAGCGGAGCTTAGGCGAAGCCCTGCGTTGGTAGAACATCATCATCGTCACCACGCCGTCGTGCTGACGAAACTCTCCCTCAACACTCGGCTGGATCGGAGTTTGAGGGACGTCATCGAGCTGAACGTGTGCTGAACTCGGAGGTGCCGTGCGTTCGGTACTTGATCGGTCGGATTGTGAAGACGTACGACTACATCAACCGCGTTGTGTTAACGCTTCCGCTTTCGGTCTACGAGGGTACGTGGACAACACTCTCCCCTCTCGTTGCTATGCATCACCATGATCTTGCATGTGCGTAGAATTTTTTTGAAATTACTACGTTCCCCAACAGTGGCATCCGAGCCTGATTTTATGCTTTGATGTTATATGCACGAGTAGAACACAAGTGAGTTGTGGGCGATATAAGTCATACTGCTTACCAGCATGTCATACTTTGGTTCGGCGGTATTGTGAGATGAAGCGGCCTGGACCGACATTACACGTATGCTTACGCGAGACTGGTTTCACCGTTGCGAGCACTCATTGCTTAAAGGTGACTGGCGGGTGTCTGTCTCTCTCACTTTAGTTGAACCGAGTGTGGCTACGCCCGGTCCTTGCGAAGGTTAAAACAACACCAACTTGACAAACTATCGTTGTGGTTTTGATGCGTAGGTAAGAACGATTCTTGCTAAGCCCGTAGCAGCCACGTAAAACTTGCAACAACAAAGTAGAGGACGTCTAACTTGTTTTTGCAGGGCATGTTGTGATGTGATATGGTCAAGACATGATGCTATATTTTATTGTATGAGATGATCATGTTTTGTAACCGAGTTATCGGCAACTGGCAGGAGCCATATGGTTGTCGCTTTATTGTATGAAATGCAATCGCCATGTAATTGTTTTACTTTATCACTAAGCGGTAGCGATAGTCGTAAAAGCAATAGTTGGCGAGACGACAACGATGCTACGATGGAGATCAAGGTGTCGCGCCGGTGACGATGGTGATCATGACGGTGCTTCAGAGATGGAGATCACAAGCACAAGATGATGATGGCCATATCATATCACTTATATTGATTGCATGTGATGTTTATCTTTTATGCATCTTATCTTGCTTTCATTGACGGTAGCATTATAAGATGATCTCTCACTAAAATTTCAAGATAAAATTGTTCTCCCTGAGTATGCACCGTTGCGAAAGTTCTTCGTGCTGAGACACCACGTGATGATCGGGTGTGATAGGCTATACGTTCAAATACAACGGGTGCAAAACAGTTGCACACGCGAAATACTCAGGTTAAACTTGACGAGCCTAGCATATGCAGATATGGCCTCGGAACACGGAGACCGAAAGGTCGAGCGTGAATCATATAGTAGATATGATCAACATAGTGATGTTCACCATTGAAACTACTCCATCTCACGTGATGATCGGACATGGTTTAGTTGATTTGGATCACGTAATCATTTAGATGATTAGAGGGATGTCTATCTAAAGTGGGAGTTTTTAAGTAATATGATTAATTGAACTTAAATTTATCATGAACTTAGTCCTGATAGTATTTTGCAAATTATGTTGTAGATCAATAGCTCGCGTTGTTGCTTCGCTGTGTTTATTTTGATATGTTCCTAGAGAAAAATTATGTTGAAAGATGTTAGTAGCAAAGAAGCGGATTGGATCCGTGATCTGAGGATTATCCTCATTGCTGCACAGAAGAATTATGTCCTTGATGCACCGCTAGGTGACAGACCTATTGCAGGAGCAGATGCAGACGTTATGAACGTTTGGCTAGCTCAATATGATGACTAATTGATAGTTTAGTGCACCATGCTTAACGGCTTAGAATCAAGACTTCAAAGACGTTTTGAACGTCATGGACCATATGAGATGTTCCACGTGTTGAAGTTAATATTTCAAGCAAATGCCCGAGTTGAGAGATATGAAGTCTCCAACAAGTTCTATAGCTAAAAGATGGAGGAGAATAGCTCAAGCAGTGAGCATGTGCTCAGATTGTCTGGGTACTACAATCGCTTGAATCAAGTGGGAGTTAATCTTCCAGATAAAATAGTGATTGACAGAATTCTCTAGTCACCATCACCAAGTTAGTAGAACTTCATGATGAACTATAGTATGCAAGGGATGACGAAAGTAATTCCCGAGCTCTTCGTGATGCTGAAATCGACGAAGGTAGAAATCAAGAAAAATATCAAGTGTTGATGGTTAACGAGACCACTAGTTTCAAGAAAAGGGCAAAGGGAAAAAGGGGAACTTCAAGAAGAACGGCAAGCAAGTTGCTGCTCAAGTGAAGAAGCCTAAGTCTGATCCTAAGCCTGAGACTAAGTGCTTCTACTGCAAAGGGACTGGTCACTGGAAGTGGAACTACCCCAACTATTTGGTGGATAAGAAGGATGGCAAAGTGAACAAAGGTATATTGGATATACATGTTATTGATGTGTACTTACTAGTGTTTATAGCAACCCCTCGGTATTTGATACTGGTTCAGTTGCTAAGAGTAGTAACTCGAAACGGGAGTTGCAGAATAAACAGAGACTAGTAAAAGGCGAGGTGACGATGTGTGTTGGAAGTAGTTCCAAGATTGATATGATCATCATCGCACACTCCCTATACTTTCGGGATTAGTGTTGAAACTAAATAAGTGTTATTTGGTGTTTGCGTTGAGCATGAATATGATTTGATCATGTTTGTTGCAATACGGTTATTCATTTAAATTAAAGAATAATTGTTGTTCTGTTTACATGAATAAAACCTTCTATGGTCATACACCCAATAAAATGGTTTGTTGGATCTCGATCGTAGTGATACACATATTCATAATAATGAAGCCAAAAGATGCAAAGTTAATAATGATAGTGCAACTTATTTGTGGCACTGCCGTTTAGGTCATATTGGTGTAAAGCGCATGAAGAAACTCCATACTGATGGGATTTTGGAATCACTTGATGCTTGCGAACCGTGCCTCATGGGCAAGATGACTAAAACGCCGTTCTCCAGAACTATGGAGAGAGCAACAGATTTGTTGGAAATCATACATACAGATGTATGTGGTTCGATGAATATTGAGGCTCGTAGCAGGTATCATTATTTTCTGACCTTCACACATGATTTGAGCAGATATGGGTATATCTACTTAATGAAACAGAAGTCTAAAACATGTGAAAAGTTCATATAATTTCAGAGTGAAGCGGAAAATCATCGTAACAAGAAAATAAAGTTTCTACGATCTGATCGTGGAGAAGAGTATTTGAGTTATGAGTTTGGCCTTCAGTTAAAACAATGTGAAATAGTTTCACTACTCACGCCACCTGGAACACCACGGTGTAATGGTGTGTCCGAACATCGTAACCGTACTTTATTAGATATGGTGCGATATATGATGTCTCTTACCAATCTACCACTATCATTTTGGGGTTATGCATTAGAGACAGCTGCATTCACGTTAAATAGGGTACCATCTAAATCCGTTGAGACGACATCTTATGAACTGTGGTTTGGCAAGAAACCAAAGTTGTTGTTTCTTAAAGTTTGGGGTTGCGATGGTTATGTGAAAAGGTTTCATCCTGATAAGCTCAAACCCAAATCGGAGAAATGTGTCTTCATAGGATACCCAAAGGAGACAGTTGGGTACACCTTCTATCACAGATCCGAAGGCAAGACATTCGTTGCTAAGAATGGATCCTTTCTAGAGAAGGAGTTTCTCTCGAAAGAAGTGAGTGGGAGGAAAGTAGAACTTGATGAGGTAACTGTACCTGCTCCCTTATTGGAACGTAGTTCATCACAGAAATCTGTTCCTGTGACTCCTACACCAATTAGTGAGGAAGTTAATGATGATGATCATGCAACTTCAGATCAAGTTACTACCAAACCTCGTAGGTAAACCAGAGTGAGATCCACACCAGAGTGGTACGGTAATCCTGTTCTGGAGGTCATGTTATTTGACCATGACAAACCTACGAACTATGAGGAAGCGATGATGAGCCCAGATTCCGCAAAATGGCTTGAGGCCATGAAATCCGAGATGGGATCCATGTATGAGAACAAAGTATGGACTTTGGTTGACTTGCCCGATGATCGGCAAGCCATTGAAAATAAATGGATCTTCAAGAAGAAGACTGACGCTGACGGTAATGTTACTGTCTATAAAGCTCGACTTGTTGCGAAAGGTTTTCGACAAGTTCAAGGGATTGACTACGATGAGACCTTCTCACCCGTAGCGATGCTTAAGTCTGTCCGAATCATGTTAGCAATTGCCGCATTTTATGAAATCTGGCAAATGGATAAACAAAACTGCATTCCTTAATGGATTTATTAAAGAAGAGTTGTATATGATGCAACCAGAAGGTTTTGTCAATCCTAAAGGTGCTAACAAAATATGCAAGCTCCAGCGATCCATCTATGGACTGGTGCAAGTATCTCGGAGTTGGAATATACGCTTTGATAAGTTGACCAAAGGATATAGTTTTATACAGACTTGCGGTGAAGCCTGTATTTACAAGAAAGTGAGTGGGAGCACTACAACATTTCTGATAAGTATATGTGAATGACATATTGTTGATCGAAAATAATGTAGAATTATTCTGCAAAGCATAAAGGAGTGTCTGAAAGGAGTTTTTCAAAGAAAGACCTCGGTGAAGCTGCTTACATATTGAGCATCAAGATCTATAGAGATAGATCAAGACGCTTGATAAGTTTTTTCCATGAGTACATACCTTAACAAGATTTTGAAGTGGTTCAAAATGGAACAGTCAAAGAAAGAGTTTCTTGCCTGTGTTACATGGTGTGAAATTGAGTAAGACTCAAAGCCCGACCACGGCAGAAGATAGAAAAAGAATGAAAGTCATTCCCTATGCCTCGGCCATAGGTTCTATATAGTATGCCATGTTGTGTACCAGATCTATTGTATACCCTACACTGATTTTGGCAAGGGAGTACAAAAGTGATCTAGGAGTAGATCACTGGACAGCGGTCAAAATTATCCTTACTGGAATAAGGATATGTTTCTCGATTATGGAAGTGACAAAAGGTTCGTCATAAAGGGTTACGTCAATGCAAGTTTTGACACTAATCTAGATGACTCTAAGTCTCGGTCTAGATACATATTGAAAGTGGGAGCAATTAGCTAGAGTAGCTCCATGCAGAGCATTGTAGACATAGAAATTTGCAACATACTTATGGATCTGAATGTGACAGACCCGTTGACTAAAATTATCTCACAAAGCAAAACATGATCACACCTTAGTACTCTTTGGGTGTTAATCACATAGCGATGTGAACTAGATTATTAACTCTAGTAAACCCTTTGGGTGTTGGTCACATGACGATGTGAACTATGGGTATTAATCACATGGTGATGTGAACTATTGATGTTAAATCACATGGCGATGTGAACTAGATTATTGACTCTAGTGCAAGTGGGAGACTGAAGGAAATATGCCCTAGAGGCAATAATAAAGTTATTATTTATTTTCTTATTTCATGATAAATGTCTATTATTCATGCTAGAATTGTATTAACCGGAAACATGATACATGTGTGAATACATAGACAACCAGAGTGTCACTAGTATGCCTCTACTTGACTAGCTCGTTGATCAAAGATGGTTATGTTTCCTAGCCATAGACATGAGTTGTCATTTGATTAACGGGATCACATCATTAGGAGAATGGTGTGATTGACTTGACCCATTCCGTTAGCTTAGCACTCGATCGTTTAGTATGTTGCTATTGCTTTCTTCATGACTTATACATGTTCCTATGACTATGAGATTATGCAACTCCCGTTTATCGGAGGAACACTTTGTGTGCTACCAAACGTCACAACGTACCTGTGTGATTATAAAGGTGCTCTACAGGTGTCGCCGAAGGTAATTGTTGGGTTGGCGTATTTCGAGATTAGGATTTGTCACTCCGATTGTCGGAGAGGTATCTCTGGGCCCACTCAGTAATACACATCACTATAAGCCTTGCAAGCATTGTGACTAATGAGTTAGTTGCGGGATGATGTATTACGGAACGAGTAAAGAGACTTGCCGGTAACGAGATTGAACTAGGTATCGAGATACCGACGATCGAATCTCGGGCAAGTAACATACCGATGACAAAGGTAACGAGATTGTTATGCGGTCTGACCGATAAAGATCTTCGTAGAATATGTGGGAGCCAATATGAGCATCCAGGTTCCGCTATTGGTTATTGACCGGAGAGGTGTCTCGGTCATGTCTACATAGTTCTCGAACCCGTAGGGTCCGCACGCTTAACGTTACGATGATGGTTATATTATGAGTTTATGTGTTTTGATGTACCGAAGGAGTTCGGAGTCCCGGATGAGATCGGGGACATGACGAGGAGTCTCGAAATGGCCGAGACGTAAAGATCGATATATTGGACGACTATATACGGACTTCGGAAAGGTTCCGAGTGATTCGGGTATTTTTCGGAGTACCGGAGAGTTACGGGAATTCATATTGGGCCTTAATGGGCCATACGGGAAAGGAGAGAAAGGCTCCAAAGGGTGGTCGCACCCCTCCCCATGGACTAGTCCGAATTGGACTAGGGAGGGGGGGGGGGGCGCCCCCTTCCTTCTTTCTCCTTCTCCCTTCCCTTCTCGTACTCCAACAAGGAAAGGAGGAGTCCTACTCCCGGTGGGAGTAGGACTCCCCCCTTGGCGCGCCCTCCTCCTTGGCCGGCCGCCTCCCCCTTGCTCCTTTATATACGGGGGCAGGGGGGCACCCCATGGACACAACAATTGATGATAGATCTCTTAGCCGTGTGCGGTGCCCCCTCCACGATATTACACCTCGATAATATCGTAGCGGAGCTTAGGCGAAGCCCTGCGTCGGTAGAACATCATCATCGTCACCACACCGTCGTGCTGACGAAACTCTCCCTCAACACTCGGCTGGATCGGAGTTCGAGGGACGTCATCGAGCTGAACGTGTGCTGAACTCGGAGGTGCCGTGCGTTCGGTACTTGATCGGTCGGATCGTGAAGACGTACGACTACATCAACCGCGTTGTGTTAACGCTTCCGCTTTCGGTCTACAAGGGTACGTGGACAACACTCTCCCCTCTCGTTGCTATGCATCACCATGATCTTGCATGTGCGTAGAATTTTTTTGAAATTACTACGTTCCCCAACAGCGGCGAGGGCCGGCGCCGGCCACTGCGGCCATTGAGGCACGGCGGCGGGCGGCGGCTGAAGCGGCCAGTGGTGGTGTAGAGGCCCGGTCGGCGCCGCGGGTGCCGAATACCATGGCTGGGCGGCTGGCTCGGGCGCGGCGGCGGCGGCCCGTAGGGCCCGACTAGGTATAGCCGTATCCCCTGGACGGCGGTGATGAGATCGTTGAGGACCCCGGAGATCTCCGCCGGGGAGTAGACGGCGGCCGGTGGTGCGGTGGAGAGCGCCGTCATCTGGGTGGTGGCGGCGCCGGAAGATGCGACCAGCGGCGTGGACGGGGAGGGCAGCGGCGCGGTGGAGAAGGCCAGCGGCGCGGTGGTGATGGTCGGCAGCGGAAGCGACGGGATGGGCGGCGGTGAAGACATGATCGGAACTGAGCTACCTGATACCAAGGTGTTAGGAGCTAGGGTTCTGCCGGTTCTGGGGCGGAGATTGTAGGGGAAAGATGGAGGAAGACGAGGTCGAGGGCGCGGCGGCCGGCGGCTGGGCGCCGTCCTTGCGTGGTGGAGAAGAGGCGGCGGCGGCGCAAGAGGCGGCTAGGGTTAGGTCTCCCGGCTCCCTAAGGGAAGCCGAGCAAATACTGATTGCTTCTTACTTGATTAGATTGATACATCTCCTCTCCTTATATAGAGAGGTTTACTTGACTCCTAAGCAAACGACCCTAATACCGATGAGATAATTGGGCTAAGCCCTTAATAACGATAAGATAACTTGGGTCACAGCCCACCTAATATGCCGGTCATAACACAACCACTTTTAAATAATGATGTACGGTTTGTCTAAAAAAAATGATGTACGGAAAAAAATGTGAAAGGACTCTAGGGATTCACCATTACTATTTATGTGTCAAATTAATTGTAGTTTCGTGGATGTGCCAACGTACGTAAATACGCTTAGCGTTCCCACCCTTTACTAAAAGTACGTCAGTACAGTTTGTCAGTATATGCAACCTTAATTTGTGAACACTACTGGTGTAGCATGTTTGAAAGAGGCTTTTGTTTTGAATTTACTTGTGTCTCCAAAATAGAGGCACGTGATATAGGCTTCTCACCCATTGAACTTTTGTCAACCGGAATACGCATGTTATATTTCGTACCATATAGACTGAACAAGTTGTATGTTCATTTCCTATTAACTTTGGAAATGTGGTCATCTCCACTGTGAAAGCTAACATTTGCCCTGTTTAACACATATCAAAATTATATCATTATTTTGTGATTTTTAACAAATTGTTTGCTATTTATATAGCTAACCCGTGGAGATGCACGGGTTGACGACTAGTGGTTAATAGTTCTCCCTCCATTTCTTTTCACTATGCATATAAGATTTGGTCAAAGTCAAACTTTGTCAACTTTGACTAAGTTTATAGAAAATAATATGAAGATTCACAATATGAAATCAATATTGTTAGATGCATCATAAAATTAATTTTCATACCATATAGTTTTAATATTGTAGATGCTGATATTTTTTCAAACAAAGTTGTCAAACTTGACTTTGACCAAATCTTATATGCAGACTAAAAAGAAACAGGGGGAGTATAACCAACCGACTATATAAAGTTATAAGGCCAATGCTTAATAATACTAGACACACGGGCAACCTTCAACAGACTCTACGGGAGGAAGAGCGTGCCCTCATCCTGTCATCCACACGGAGCGGTCTGGGTCAAGTCCGCGGAGAGCATTCGGGTCAGCTCCAGCGTCGGATCATCTTCAGGCTGAGGAGTCGGAGAGTTGAGGGCGGCTGACCAGGAGCCCCACTTCGGCAGCGGCGATGCCAGCCTAAAGTATCTGCGGGGTCAATGGTATTATTTGGAATTTTTTTCTTCACGGTGAACAGTAATTGTACTGTAATTTTAGGTTTGTTTTCAAAAAAACTGTGGGGTCAACTGACCCCACAGCTAACACGTAGCTTCGCCGCTGCACTTCGGTGTGCATTTTAAATAAACAATTCAAAAGGGGCGCCTTAGATTATCCGAAGACATGACGAATTCTGCATAGAAACTCACCTGGGCGATCTGGGTGGGCCACACTGTGGCCGATGTCGTCCTTGTGGTCCGGGAAGTCGCTGATTTTTTCCTCGGAACATGAGTAAGAGTGATGACCCACAAGTATAGGGGATCTATCGTAGTCCTTTCGATAAGTAAGAGTGTCGAACCCAACGAGGAGCAGAAGGAAATGATAAGCGGTTTTCAGCAAGGTATTCTCTGCTAGCACTGAAATAATAGGTAGCAGATAGTTTTGTGATAGGATAATTTGTAACGAGCAACAAGTAAAAAAAGTAAATAAAGTGCAGCAAGGTGGCCCAATCCTTTTTGTAGCAAAGGACAAGCCTGGACAAACTCTTATATAAAGGAAAACGCTCCCGACGACACATGGGAATTATCGTCAAGCTAGTTTTCATCACGTTCATATGATTCGCGTTCGGTACTTTGATAATTTGATATGTGGGTGGACCGGTGCTTGGGTGCTGCCCTTACTTGGACAAGCATCCCACTTATGATTAACCTCTATTGCAAGCATCCACAACTACAACAAAAGTATTAAGGTAAACCTAACCATAGCATGAAACATATGGATCCAAATCAGCCCCTTACGAAGCAACGCATAAACTAGGGTTTAAGCTTCTATCATTCTAGCAACCCATCATCTACTTATTACTTCCCAATACCTTCCTCTAGGCCCAAATAATGGTGAAGTGTTATGTAGTCGACGTTCACATAACACCACTAGAGGATAGACAACATACATCTCATCAAAATATCGAACGCATACCAAATTCACATGACTACTAATAGCAAGACTTCTCCCATGTCCTCAGGAACAAACGTAACTACTCACAAAGCATATTCATGTTCATAATCAGAGGGGTATTAATATGCATATAGGATCTGAACATATGATCTTCCACCAAATAAACCAACTAGCATCAACTACAAGGAGTAATCAACACTACTAGCAACCTACAGGTACCAATCCCGGACTATGAGACAAGAATTGGATACAAGAGATGAACTAGGGTTTTGAGAGGAAATGGTGCTGGTGAAGATATTGATGGACATTGCCCTCTCCCGATGGGAGGAGCGTTGGTGATGACGATGGCGATGATTTCCCCCTCCCGGAGGGAAGTGTCCCCAGCAGAACAGCTCTGTCGGAGCCCTAGATTGGTTCCGCCAAGGTTCTGCCTCGTGGCGGCGGAGTCTCGTCCCGAAAGCTTGGTTATGATTTTTCTTCGGACGAAAGACCTCATATAGCAGAAGATGGCCACCGGAGGGCCAACAGGGGGCCCACAAGGCAGGGGGCGTGCCCAGGGGGGTAGTGCGCGCCCCCACCCTCGTGGCCAGGTGGGGCCCCCTCTGACGTACTTCTTCCGCTCAATATTTTTTATTATTTCCAAAAATAACTTTCGTGGAGTTTCAGGACTTTTGGAGTTGTGCATAATAGGTCTCTAATATTTGCTCCTTTTCCAGCCCAGAATTCCAGCTGCCGGCATTCTCCCTCCTTATGTAAACCTTATAAAATAAGAGAGAATAGGCATAAGTATTGTGACATAATGTGTAATAACAGCCCATAATGCAATAAATATCGATATAAAAGCATGATGCAAAATGGACGTATCAACTCCCCCAAGCTTAGGCCTCGCTTGTCCTCAAGCGAAAGCCGATAACGATAAATATGTCCACATGTTTAGAGTTAGAGGTGTCGAAAAAAATAAAATACGGACATGAGGGCATCATGATTATTCTCATAACAACAACATATATGGATATTGTCATATGATTTCTTATGTTCAAGTAATAATCTATTCACAACGCAAAGTATGAAGCAGAAACTTTATTGAGAACTAACAAACTATAATCTCAGTCATTGAAGCAATTGCAATTTATCATAACATCAGAAAGAGTCTATGTCAGAGCTTTCTAGCAAGTCCACATACCCAACTATCATTTAGTCTTTCATAATTGCTAACACTCACGCAATACTTGTGGTTACGGAGTTTTAATCGGACACAGAGAAAGATAGGAGCTTATAGTTTCGTCTCCCAACCTTTTACCTCAAGGGTAATGTCAACAATAATAGTTCATGCTAACCCACATCCAATTAGATATATCTATCAGGATCTTTCCATCACACTGTGCTTGCCAAAGGATAAAATATAAAAAGTAAAGGTGAAGATCACCATGACTCTTGCATAAGGTAGAAGATAATAATAAAAGATAGGCCCTTCGCAGAGGGAATCAGAGGTTGCCATGAGCTTTCAGGGTTGGATGCACAAAATCTTAATGCGAAAGAACGTCACTTTATATTGCCCCTTGTGATATGAACCTTTATTATGCAGTTCGTCGCTTTTATTTCTTCCACATCACAAGATCGTATAAAGCTTATTTCTTCCACACCAATCAATCATACATATTTAAAGAGCAATTTTTATTGCTTGCACCGATGGCAACTTACTTGAAGGATCTTACTCAATCCATAGGTAGATATGGTGGACTCTCATGGAAAAACTGGTTTAAGGGTTTTTGGAAGCACAAGTAGTATCTCTACTTGGTGCAAAGAATTTGGCTAGCATGAGGGGGAAAGGCAAGCTCAACATGTTGGATGATCCATGACAATATACTTTATCTCAGATATAAGAAAACATAACCCATTACGTTGTCTGCCTTGTCCAACATCAACTCTTTAGCATTTCATATTTTAATGAGTGTTCCCAATCATAAAAGATGTCCAAGATAGTATATTTATATGTGAAACCTCTCTTTCCTTATTACTTCATATTAATTGCAACGATGACCAAAGCTATGTTTGCCAACTCCCAACAATTTTTAATCATCATACTCTTTCTATGTGAAGTCATTACTCTCAATAAGATCAATATGATCTCTTTGTTTCTTTTTATTCTTTTCTCTTATTCACTCAAGATCATGGCAAAATAATCAAGCCCTTGACTCAACACTAATCTTTATTATATATAGCTCACAGACTCGATTACATGGAGGGATCATAAAGCAAAACTCAAAACTAGATCATACCAAAACTTTTATTCTACTAGATCAAGATACTACTAATAGGATCGAATTAAGAAAAACGGTAAAGATAGGAGTGTGATGGTGATACGATACCGGGGCATCTCCCCCAAGTTTGGCAGTTGCCAAGGGGAGTGCCCGTACCCATGTGATTATGTCTCCTTCTTCGGAGGTGATGGTGCGATATTCTTGGCGATGATGCCCCTCAAGATACGATTCTCCTTCTCAAGCTTATTGACTTGCTGCTTGAGGTCCATTACTTCCTTGCGAAGCTTTCCTGTAACGGCTAAAGCTCCTTGCACCCAAGGGTGTTGCATAGCTGCGGGAGAACAAGTGACACTCTTCTTCATATTTTCATAAGAAAGAAATCTAACATTGGAGGGGATAACCGAGTTTGGAATGGCTGAGCTCTGTAGTTTCTCCCATCGTGAACCCAGCTCGGAAGCGAGAAGTGACTTCTTGATCCTCCATGGCATCTATCCTCATTAAATCAGCCTCCATCTCTTCCTCCGTTGCTGGCCCAAAGTGGTCAGCATCGCTGTTTGTCCTTGGTTCCGATGCCGGATGGGACACCCGGCTCTCCCCAACTGACTCTTGAGAAGACATCTTGCTCTAATCTGCAGCAGCAACAACTCGAAACAAGAACAGAGAATATTTGCGTGATACAGGAGTCAAAACCTTCGGGAGGTTATATAATGAATTTTTACCGACCAAAGTACGTATCGTGCAAGAAAACGGAGTCCGGAGAGCACACGAGGTGCCCACGAGGTAGGGGCGCGCCCTCCACCCTCGTGAAGACCTCGTGTCCTTCCCGGACTGCTTCTTATTTTTCTATTTTTCTAAATATTCCAAAACGGAGAAATATTGCCATAAAAAACTGTTTTGGAGTCGGTTTACTTACCGTACCACATACCTAT
The DNA here is from genome assembly GCF_018294505.1 of Triticum aestivum. NCBI lineage: Eukaryota > Viridiplantae > Streptophyta > Magnoliopsida > Poales > Poaceae > Triticum > Triticum aestivum. Next base: position 106,400,195 of record NC_057814.1, on the reverse strand, counting down.
TCCTTTTCGGAGTCTGAAACGTTCCGGAAAGTGTCCCTTATGTATTCCTCCGGGGTTACGGTTTCAATAACATTGGTTTCAACATTTATGGGATTACCTGAGATATAATGTTTGATTCTTTGACCATTTACCACCTTCGGATTTGTCCCTTCGAAGTTGTTGATTTTTATGGCACCGGAATGATAGACCTCCTCGATAACGTAAGGACCTTCCCATTTAGAGAGAAGTTTTCCTGCAAAAAATCTTAAACGAGAGTTGTATAGCAATACATAATCACCTACATTAAACTCACGCTTTTGTATCCTTTTGTCATGCCATATTTTAACTTTTTCTTTAAACAACTTGGCATTTTCATAAGCTTGGGTTCTCCATTCATCAAGTGAGCTAATATCAAATAACCTCTTCTCACCGGCAAGTTTGAAATCATAATTGAGCTCTTTAATAGCCCAATATGCCTTATGTTCTAGTTCGAGAGGTAAGTGACATGCTTTTCCATAAACCATTTTATACGGAGACATACCCATAGGATTTTGATATGCAGTTCTATAGGCCCATAATGCATCATCAAGTTTCTTGGAGCAATTCTTTCTAGATCTATTAACAGTCTTTTGCAAAATTAATTTGAGCTCTCTATTACTCAATTCTACTTGACCACTAGACTGCGGGTGATAAGGAGATGCAATTCTATGATTAACATCATACTTAGCAAGCATTTTACGGAAAGCACCATGAATAAAATGTGAACCACCATCAGTCATTAAATATCTAGGGACTCCAAACCTCGGAAAAATAACTTCTTTAAGCATTTTAATAGAAGTGTTATGATCAGCACTACTAGTTGGAATAGCTTCTACCCACTTAGTAACGTAATCAATAGCAACTAAAATATGTGTGTAACCATTAGAGGCAGGAAAATGTCCCATATAATCAAAGCCCCAAACATCAAATGGTTCAATAACAAGTGAATAATTCATAGGAATTTCTTGACATCTACTAATATTACCAATTCTTTGACATTCATCACAAGACAAGACAAACTTACGGGCATCCTTGAAGAGAGTAGGCCAATAAAAACCGGATTGCAATACCTTATGTGCAGTTCTATCTCCAGCGTGGTGTCCTCCATAAGCCTCGGAGTGACACTTGCGTAGGATCTGTTCCTGTTCATGCTCAAGTACACAACGTCTAATAACACCATCTACTCCTTCTTTATAAAGATGTGGGTCATCCCAAAAGTAATGTCTCAAATCATAGAAAAACTTTTTCTTTTGCTGGTATGTGAAACTAGGTGGTATAAATTTAGCAACAATGTAATTAGCATAATCAGCATACCATGGAGCAGTATGAGAAGCATTTATGACATTCAGTTGCTCATTAGGAAAGCTGTCATCAATAGGTAGTGGGTCATCAAGAACATTTTCTAACCTAGACAAGTTGTCTACAACGGGGTTCTCTGCTCCCTTTCTATCAACAATATGCAAATCAAATTCTTGTAGCAGGAGAACCCATCTAATAAGTCTAGGTTTAGCATCTTTCTTTTCCATAAGATATTTAATAGCAGCATGATCAGTGTGAATAGTTACTTTAGAATCAACAATATAAGGTCTGAACTTATCACAAGCAAATACAACTGCTAAGAATTCTTTTTCAGTAGTAGCATAATTTCTTTGAGCATTGTCTAGAGTTTTACTAGCATATTGAATAACATTTAATTTCTTATCAACTCTTTGCCCTAGAACAGCACCTACAGCATAATCACTAGCATCACACATGATTTCAAAGGGTAAATTCCAATCAGGTGGCAAATAGGTGCAGAGATCAATGCTTTCTTAAGTATTTCAAATGCTTCTACACAATCATCATAAAAAACAAATGGTATATCTTTTTGTAATAAATTAGTTAGAGGCCGAGAAATTTTTGAGAAGTCCTTAATGAACCTCCTATAAAAACCAGCATGACCAAGGAAACTTCTTATACCTTTGATGTCCTTGGGACATGGCATCTTTTCAATAGCATCAACCTTGGCTTTATCAACTTCAATACCTCTTTCAGAAACTTTATGCCCCAAGACAATACCTTCATTAACCATAAAGTGGCACTTTTCCCAATCCAGGACAAGATTAGTTTCTTCACATCTCTGCAAAACTCGATCAAGGTTGCTCAAGCAATCATCAAAAGAGGATCCATAGACGGAAAAATTGTCCATGAAGACCTCACAAATCTTTTCACAAAAGTCAGAGAATATAGCCGTCATGCATCTTTGAAAGGTAGCAGACGCATTACATAAACCAAAAGGCATACATCTATAAGCAAAAGTACCAAAAGGGCAAGTAAAAGTAGTCTTTGATTGATCATTGGCTGACACAGGTATTTGAGAGAAACCAGAATAACCATCTAGAAAGCAAAAATGTGTATGTTTGGATAATCTTTCTAGCATTTGATCGATAAAAGGTAAGGGGTAATGAACCTTTTTAGTAGCCTTATTTAATTTGTGGAAATCAATTACCATCCTATAACCTGTAATAATTCTTTGCGGGATCAACTCATCTTTATCATTAGGTACGACGGTAATACCTCCCTTCTTAGGGACACAATGGACAGGACTTGCCCACTGACTGTCAGCAACGGGATAAATTATACCTGCCTCTAGAAGCTTTAGTATTTCTTTTCTTACCACTTCTTTCATCTTAGGATTCAGCCTTCGTTGATGATCACGAACTGATTTGGCATCTTCCTCCAAATTTATTTTATGTTGACATAGAGTGGGACTAATGCCCTTAATATCGTCAAGAGTATATCCAATAGCTGCACGGTGCTTCCTTAGAGTTTTCAATAATCTTTCTTCTTCATGCTCTGAAGGGTTAGCACTAATAATAACAGGATATATCTTTTTCTCATCAAGATAAGCATATTTAAGAGTATCAGGCAACGGTTTAAGCTCAAACACGGGATCACCCTTGGGTGGAGGAGGATCCCCTAGGATTTCAACAGGCAAATTGTGTTTAGGGATAGGTTCCTGTTTAAAGAATACTTCATCTATTTCCCTTCTTTCATTCATAAACATATCATTTTCATGGTCTAGCAAATATTGTTCTAAAGGATCACTAGGAGGCACGGCAATAGAAGCAAGACCAATTATTTCATCCTTACTAGGCAATTCCTCTTCACGATGTTGTCTACTAAATTTGGAGAAGTTGAACTCATGAGACATATCATCCAGACCGATAGTAACAACATTCTTTTCGCAGTCTATCCTAGCATTGACGGTGTTCGAGAAGGGTCTACCAAATATAAAGGGACAAAATCTATCTTGTGGGGAACCAAGAACAAGAAAACCAGCAGGATATTTAGTTTTCCCACAGAAGACTTCAACATCTCTAACAATTCCCATTGGTGAAATAGTATCTCTATTGGCAAGTTTAATTGTGACATCAATATCTTCTAACTCAGTAGGTGCAATATCATGCTTAATTTCATTGTATAAGCCAATAGGTATAGCACTAGCACTAGCACCCATGTCACATAAGCCATGATAACAATGATCTCCTATTTTAACAGATATAACAGGCATGCCTACCACAGGTCAATGTTTATCTTTAGCACAAGGTTTGGCAATTCTAGCAGTTTCACCACAGAAATAAATAACATGCCCATCAATATTATCAGCCAAGAGATCTTTAACAATATCAATATTAGGTTCAACTTTAACTTGCTCAGGAGGTGTATAAGTTCTAATATTGCTTTTACGAACCATAGTTGAAGCTTTAGCATGATCCTTTATCCTAACAGGGAAAGGTGGTTTCTCAACATAAGAAGTGGGAACAATAGGATCATTATAAGTGATAGTCTTTTTTTCAACTTTAATAGGTGCAGCTACTTTTACTTCTATGGGAGGATGATATTTAAACCACTTCTCCTTAGGGAGATCAATATGAGCAGCAAAAGATTCACAAAAAGAAGCTCCTATCTCAGAGTCAAGTCCATATTTAGTGCTAAATTTACGGAAAACATCGGTATCCATAAAAGATTTAACACAATCAAACTTAGGTGTCATACCTGACTCCTTACCTTCGTCGAGATCCCAATCTTCAGAGTTGCGTTTAATTCTATCCAATAAATCCCATTTGAATTCAATAGTCTTCATCATAAAAGAGCCAGCACAAGAAGTATCGAGCATGGTGCGATTGTTATCAGAAAGCCGAGCATAAAAACTTTGAATAATTATTTCTCTCGAGAGCTCATGATTGGGGCATGAATATAACATTGATTTAAGCCTCCGCCAAGCTTGAGCGATGCTTTCTCCTTCGCGAGGCCAAAAATTATATATATAATTGCGATCACGATGAACAAGATGCATAGGATAAAATTTCTGATGAAATTCCAATTTCAATCGTTTGTAGTTCCATGATCCCGTATCATCACATAGCCTATACCATGTCGATGCATCTCCCTTCAAAGATAAAGGGAAGACCTTCTTCTTACAACATCACCGGGTATACCTGCAAGCTTAAATAATCCACAAACTTCATCCACATAGATTAGGTGCTCACCAGGGTGCATTGTTCCATCTCCTGCAAAAGGATTAGCTAGCAGTTTTTCTAACATTGTTGGGAAACGTAGTAATTTCAAAAAAATTCCTACGCACACGCAAGATCATGGTGATGCATAGCAACGAGAGGGGAGAGTGTTGTCCACGTACCCTCGTAGACCGAAAGCGGAAGCGTTAGCACAACGCGGTTGATGTAGTCGTACGTCTTCACGATCCAACCGATCAAGTACCGAACGGACGGCACCTCCGAGTTTAGCACACGTTCAGCTCGATGACGTCCCTCGAACTCCGATCCAGCCGAGCTTTGAGGGAGAGTTCCGTCAGCACGACGGCGTGGTGACGATGATGATGTTCTACCGATGCAAGGCTTCGCCTAAGCACCGCTACGATATTATCGAGGTGGATTATGGTGGAGGGTGGCACCGCACACAGCTAAGAGATCAAGAGATCAATTGTTGTGTCTTTGGGGTGCCCCCTGCCCCCGTATATAAAGGAGCAAGGGGGGAGGCGTCCGGCCTAGGAGGAGGGCGCGCCAAGGGGGGAGTCCTACTCCCACCGGGAGTAGGACTCCTCGTTTCCTTGTTGGAGTAGGAGAGAAGGAAAGAAGGGGAGAGGGAGAAGGAAAAGGGGGCTGCACCCCTTGTCCAATTCGGACCAGAGGGGGGGGTGCGCGCCTCCTTCCTTTTGGCCTCTCTCCTCTAGTCCCGTATGGCCCAATAAGGCCCAATACTTCTCCCCGGCGAATTCCCATAACTCTCCGGTACTCCGATAAATACCCGAATCACTCGGAACATTTCCGAAGTCCGAATATAGTCGTCCAATATATCGATCTTTACGTCTCGGCCATTTCGAGACTCCTCGTCATGTCCCTGATCTCATCCGGGACTCCGAACTCCTTCGGTACATCAAAACACATAAACTCATAATATAACCATCATCTAACTTTAAGCGTGCGGACCCTACGGGTTCGAGAACTATGTAGACATGACCGAGACACGTCTCCGGTCAATAACCAATAGCGGAACCTGGATGCTCATATTGGCTCCCACATATTCTACGAAGATCTTTATCGGTCAAACCGCATAACAACATACGTTGTTCCCTTTGTCATCGGTATGTTACTTGCCCGAGATTCGATCGTCGGTATCTCAATACCTAGTTCAATCTCGTTACCGGCAAGTCTCTTTACTCGTTCCGTAATACATCATCCCGCAACTAGCTCATTAGTTGCAATGCTTGCAAGGCTTATAGTGATGTGCATTACCGAGTGGGCCGAGAGATACCTCTCCGACAATCGGAGTGACAAATCCTAATCTCGAAATACGCCAACCCAACAAGTACCTTCGGAGACACCTGTAGAGCACCTTTATAATCACTCAGTTACGTTGTGATGTTTGGTAGCACAGAAAGTGTTCCTCTGGTAAATGGGAGTTGCATAATCTTATAGTCATAGGAACATGTATAAGTCATGAAGAAAGCAATAGCAACATACTAAACAATCGAGTGCTAAGCTAATGGAATGGGTCAAGTCAATCACATCATTCTCCTAATGATGTGATCCCGTTAATCAAATGACAACTCATGTCTATGGCTAGGAAACATAACCATCTTTGATCAACGAGCTAGTCAAGTAGAGGCATACTAGTGACACTCTGTTTGTCTATGTATTCACACATGTATCAAGTTTCCGGTTAATACAATTCTAGCATGAATAATAAACATTTATCATGATATAAGGAAATAAATAATAACTTTATTATTGCCTCTAGGGCATATTTCCTTCAAACATACCCGAAGGAAATTCAAAGTAGACATTTTCATCTTCAGTAGGTTTAGTAGGTTGAGGAGCAACTCTTTGCTCTACTGGTCAGGGTGAAGATACCCCGAACAAGCCCCTCAGAGGATTACTTTCCATAGTAACAAGTGACAGTAAATTTCAGCACACTATATAAATTTTTCCTTACCAAATTCCACCTACCAAAGGCGCTTCACTCCCCGGCAACGGCGCCAGTAAAGAGTCTTGATGACCCACAAGTATAGGGGATCTATAGTTGTCCTTTCGATAAGTAAGAGTGTCGAACCCAACGAGGAGCAGAAGGAAATGATAAGCGGTTTTCAGCAAGGTATTCTCTGCAAAGCACTGAAATAATAGGTAGCAGATAGTTTTGTGATAGGATAATTTGTAACGAGCAACAAGTAACAAAACTAAATAAAGTGCAGAAAGGTGGCCCAATCCTTTTTGTAGCAAAGTACAAGCCTGGACAAACTCTTATATAAAGGAAAACGCTCCCGATGACACATGGGAATTATCGTCAAGCTAGTTTTCATCACGTTCATATGATTCGCGCTCGGTACTTTGATAGTTTGATATGTGGGTGGACCGGTGCTTGGGTGCTGCCCTTACTTGGACAAGCATCCCACTTATGATTAACCTCTATTGCAAGCATCCGCAACTACAACAAAAGTATTAAGGTAAACCTAACCATAGCATGAAACATATGGATCCAAATCAGCCCCTTACGAAGCAACGCATAAACTAGGGTTTAAGCTTCTATCATTCTAGCAACCCATCATCTACTTATTACTTCCCAATACCTTCCTCTAGGCCCAAATAATGGTGAAGTGTTATGTAGTCGACGTTCACATAACACCACTAGAGGATAGACAACATACATCTCATCAAAATATCGAACGAATACCAAATTCACATGACTACTAATAGCAAGACTTCTCCCATGTCCTCAGGAACAAACGTAACTACTCACAAAGCATATTCATGTTCATAATCAGAGGGGTATTAATATGCATATAGGATCTGAACATATGATCTTCCACCAAATAAACAAACTAGCATCAACTACAAGGAGTAATCAACACTACTAGCAACCTACAGGTACCAATCCCGGACTATGAGACAAGAATTGGATACAAGAGATGAACTGGGGTTTTGAGAGGAAATGGTGCTGGTGAAGATATTGATGGACATTGCCCTCTCCCGATGAGAGGAGCGTTGGTGATGACGATGGCGATGATTTCCCCCTCCCGGAGGGAAGTGTCACCAGCAGAACAGCTCTGCCGGAGCCCTAGATTGGTTCCGCCTCGTGGCGGCGTAGTCTCGTCCCGAAAGCTTGCTTATGATTTTTCTTCGAACGAAAGACCTCATATAGCAGAAGATGGCCACCGGAGGGCCAACAGGGGGCCCATGAGGCAGGGGTGCGCGCCCAGGTGGTAGGGCGCGCCCCCCACCCTCGTGGCCAGGTGGGCCCCCCTCTGACGTACTTCTTCCGCTCAATATTTTTTATTATTTCCAAAAATAAGTTTCTTGGAGTTTCAGGACTTTTGGAGTTGTGTAGAATAGGTCTCTAATATTTGCTCCTTTTCCAGCCCAGAATTCCAGCTGTCGGCATTCTCCCTCCTTATGTAAACCTTGTAAAATAAGAGAGAATAGGCATAATTATTGTGACATAATGTGCAATAACAGCCCATAATGCAATAAATATCGATATAAAAGCATGATGCAAAATGGACGTATCAAAGAGCATCTCCTTCGTGGGTTTGCCCTCAAAGAGGTTTGCTCCGGATGGTCCGGGTGTGGTCTTCCACTCTGGTATACATCCACGTCAGATGTGCCCGGGTCTGGAGGGGCTAGATGCCACGACTGAGGGCCACATGCATAACCTGATAGAGCGTCACCTTGTCCTTGACAAGGCCGGCCGCCCTCTTGCTCAACATTGCCACCTCTTCGGATTCCTCGACCAAGGTTGCTCCTCAGCCTCTAGGAGTTGAGTTTGGACGGAGGTGTCGGCGTGAAAGGCATGGTGATCCCCGCCCGACGTGGATCCTCTAGGGGCACATCGGGAATGTAGAAGTATTTTGCTTGCCATTTTCTTGTTGGTCTCTACGAAGGTTACATCTAGATATCCGGAAACCCAATCTTGCTAATCGGTGTGCTGCCGCACTCGCATCTCTCGGGGGCGTTGGACAAAAGCTTGACGCAAAAATATTTACGCCAAAGCACGAAGTGTGCGCCCGCAACCAAGAAAAGCCTCGCGCATCGCGAAGAAACACGCATTAGCAGAATGGCATTAGGGGCAATTTGTGGAGTTGGAGGCCGTAGAGGTAGAGAAGTCCCCGTAGGGAGGGGTGGATTGGGAAACTAAGACCTCGAACAGGGGGGGCATACCCACTTGTTCTCATCCTCGCGAGGATAAGGGACCATGATGGACTAGGAACCGTTGTCCCAAGTGATGAGCGGAGAGCAAGTGGCAACACAATCTGCAGTCAGTAGGTAGGCAGCTAGGGCTAGCCAGTCCAGTTCACTATTAGGGAAAACCCTAGTAGTGGCGCGGGTTTTAACGCTATCAGTAGTGCGGGTGGCCGCGCTACTACTATGGCGCTACAGCTAACTGGTAGTAGTAGCGCGATCTAACCCAGCGCTACTATTAATAATTGTATCAGTAGCGCTGTTCAGTCACACACTACTATTAAGTAGCTGTAGCGCTTTGCCTGTCCCCGCGTTGCTGCTGTATCTTTCAACATTTTTCTGCCTCCTATTGATGTAGAACAGCACCCGTTTCAATAAACTGCAATTTCACATATATCATAATACCAGATACTCATATATAGACATACAGTAGTCATACAATATCATAAAGCATTATATATACTCATATATAGTCAACATGCATCCTCACACACATATATGGTTCATACAGTAGCATATATGATAAGCAGTACTAGGTAGTCATATAGCCACACATATATAGCAGTTCTACTATGTAGTCATACAGCCACACACATATGTAGTTCTAGATGATATCGACGACGATCATCATCCTCAAGCCTTGGCGGTGGATGTTCCTGATATTAATTAGGATGGCCTGTCCAACACGAAGATTCTTGCCAACAAGGAAGCTCTTCCACCCAACCGAGCTTAAGTGTGTGTGACCGTCCGTGTCCACGCCGTACGCATAGGTGGTGACGGAGCCCCTCGCGGTAAGGCGTATTCCAGCTGAGCCTTCTTCATCAGGCTCGATACCACAACTCACAGATAGGTTCTTTGGCAATTTCTGAATAAGAAAACATATCAATTAATAAGTAGCCTCGCACATACTCTTGCAAATATATTTCTACTAAGTATATATTTCTACACTATCAAAAGACACAGTACTACATTTCTACTAAGCATGAATTCTACTAATAAGTATGGGTTATCTACACTATTAACAGTTCCTTGGATTCTACACTAATAAGCATGTCATCGGACTCTACGCTAAAGCATATCATCGGCTAGATTCCACACAACATATTATTGGACTCTACACTAAGCATTTCATTGGATTCACTAAGCATATCATCGGATAATTTGCATTTGTAAGTATAACAATAAAGCATATATATCATCAAATTACTATAGTAAGTATAACATACCATGACAAGCCGACCAACCATGGTACTTGTCAGGCGGGTCACGAATGGCACCCCGACAAAGTCAGCACGTGGCGGAAATATGTCCCATAGGTTGCACACCTCCTCCTCGCTCGGCCTCATTCTTTGAGCATAGATGGCTTCATCAAGTGGGTCCTCATCATCTTCATCAAGTGGGTCCTCATCATCTTCCTCCGTATTGACATAAATGACAGCTAGCTTGGGTATTTCTGCTCTAAAAGAGAAGCTGATCAACTCACCACCAGTGATACCCATGTGGGCGAGGAAACGAACTCATCCATCTCCAATCTGCGACATATTGCGTCCTTTCTCGACCTCCATAGTGTAGGGGCCCCCCGGTGCCTCAAATGTCACAGTGTCTCCGGTCAGCTTGTTGAATTTCAACCTCACATTGCATGGGACAATATGTGTAAAAAACCCAAAATGACACAATGCATTAATGCCAATAACACTAAAAACAAAAAAGTTGTTACAAGTTTCATATAATTTGTTACCGCCGCATGAAGAAAACTCGGCTGGAAGTAGATGTCGAACAACGTGCCAGTTGCAAGGCTGCTGGCGCACCTTGACGTGCACAGTCGACATGGTGGTGGTGGTGGTGGCACCATTTTCCTAAAGCAATATGAGCAAGGATGAACGATCCACTTCATAGGAAAGAAAAACAGTAACATAAAGTTCTCAATGCATCGATCTTAATCGAAAAACAGATATTCAGGCTTAGTAACTAAAATTAACATATAAGATGATATGAGGTTAGCAACAGACATTACATATAACAAGAACTGGCATGCTACTATTTTCAATCTTTGTTGTTTATCTTGTGCATATAAAGAAACAAAACAAAATTTCAAAACTTATTAGATTCTGCAGTGTGTGGACATTACATATAATAACAAGAACTGCCATATGATGGACAATTATAATCCTAAGATCTAGTAACATATAAGATGATATGAGGTTAGCAATAGATTCCATGAGGATCCTATGTGATTAAATCTGGCAATGGTTGGGTAACTTAACCATACCCAACCTGAACCCATGTGACAAATTTAAGAAAACTAAACCAGACCAAACCACACAAATGTGTTATGCCATCTAACCTAAACTGAACCATAAGATATCTCAACCCAAGCCAAACTGAATATATTCAGGTTTATATGTGATACTAACAGTAGGATCTAGAGATGCTGGAATTAACCCAATCAAAAAACGGTGGTACACCAACTTCAATATAGCATCAAAAAACAACTACTGTGAGGAACACAAAAACCACAACCAAAGCATAGGATGGAGCAAAGGAACCGAGAGAAAAATGGCCCAACTAAACTCTTTGGTGGTCATGCCGTACAATGGTTAGCATCAGTACTAGTTAAACAAGATTAATGGATCTAACAACCACATGTAGCAACCTAGCATGGGACGATCATCAAGCTCAACATGCAAACCAACATAGCAAACTAGCATCGACTAGTCATGAAGCTCAACATAGTACCATACTAGCATCGAAACCGACATGAAAAGCATGTGCATCTACCACAACGAGAACATCATCATTGCCACAAGCAAAACCTAGCTAGCATACTACCAAAACCGTGCCACTAGCATCTGATCTACCACATCCTATTTTCACTGATAAACTCTAATGCTAGCATAACCTACCACAGTACTTCATATCTACCCTAACCTACAATGACTAGGGAGCCGAGCCGGAGTGGGGGCGGCAGCGGAGTTGGGGGGGGGGGGGCAGCAGGGGGAGTGGGGCTCTCAACGTCTCTGTCGTCATCGGACAGTGAGGACAGTGAGGACCCGAGCCTGCCGGAGTGGGGGCGGCGGCGGAGTTGGGGGGCAGCAGGGGGAGTGGGTAGGCGGCCGGCGAGAGCGTGCAGGCGGCGACAAATCGGGGCGGCGAGAGGTGGGAGGAGCAGCGGAGGGGGAGGAGCATTACCGACGGCGGTGGGAGGTGGCGCGCGGTGGCGGCGTCGGGCTGAACTATGATAGCCTGGCTTATTAGGGATGATAGACTACTCATATCAATAAGGAATTCCTTCTTTTCCGAGAGCCATTTGGAAAGAACTCCAACGTTAAGCATGCTCAGCTTGGAGTAGTTTCAGGATCGGTGACTGACCGGGAAGTTGCTCCCGGGTGCGCACGAGTGAAGACAAAAAGTGCGCAGAAAAGACTAGTATTGATCTATGGGGCCAGTCTAGATCCCGCCAAGAGTAACGACCACCGGCGGATGTGCCTGGGGCGTTACAAGTTGGTACCAGAGCCGACCCTCGCGGTTACACGGATGTTTGCGGACAGGTGCGCGCTCATGTTGTTCATGACGTTTGTGACCCGTCGTGGCACACGGCATAGCACATGTACCGGACTGGATGCACAGACGCATGTGCCAAGAGGAAACGTTCCTGTGGCCCGACGAGGACGTCGGTTCCTCTGAGTGTGGGTGTATGTGATAGCCTGGCTTATTAGGGATGATAGACTACTCATATCAATAAGGAATTCCTTCTTTTCCAATAACCCATTCGGAAAGAACTGCAAAGTTAAGCGTGCTCAGCTTGGAGTAGTTTCAGGATGGGTGACCGACCAGGAAGTTGCTCCCGGTTGCGTACGAGTGAGGACAAAGTGGGCAGAAAAGACTAGTATTGGTATGTGGGGCCAGTCTAGATCCCGCCAGGAGTAACGACCACCGGCGGGTGTGTTCGGGGCGTTACAGGAACCCTAACCGCAGCGGCGTCGGGCGGAGGGGATTGATCGGGAGTGGGGGCGCGGGAAGCGGGGGCCAATCGGGGTTTTCTTGTGGTCTAGTAGTAGCGCTGCGTACGGCCGGCGCTACTGCTAAGCCCACTAGCTGTAGCGTTGGTGGACAGGCCACACTACAGCTAAGTGGGCTTCCGTTTTGGCCCTGCGGCCCACGTAACAGCAGCGTTGCCCGTGCTAACCAATACTACTGCTAAGCCGTACCAGTAGCGCGCTTTGTAACCATCGCTACTGCAAATTACCAGTAGCGTGGGGGCCCAAACGAACACTACTGGTAAATTTCTATGTATAAGCATTTTCCTTGTAGTGGTTGGGCCTGGTCCATAGTGAAGGGCTTCCACTTGCCCTTGGTCAAGGAGGGAGCTTCGGGCTCTGCCATCGGCTTCTTCTTGGCAAACGATGCCTTCCCTCCCTTGCACTGCTTTTCGTCTCCGACCATGGCGACGCAAGTGGCTACAGGCTGAAGGCACTGCTTTTAGGCGAGGAGCTTAGAGGAATGAGGGAGCTCTAGGCGCGAGGAGGAAGAAGTCCAGGAAGATGGAAGCATGCAACTGTTCCAAAAAGGACACAACGTTTTTACTCAAGTTCGGACTCTCTGAGGAGATAATACCCTATGTCCTGCTCTGATTGTATTATTGCGTCAGGTGTATAAAGTACATGTTTGTCTACCACAAAGATTGTAATGTGTCTCCTGCAAGCATTTCCTCTCGTTTATATAGATACGCGGGGTGTCCTAGGGTTACAAGGTCCTGCTCGGTTGTGTACAAGGAGACATGATTCTTCGTAAGTCCAACGTCTTGGAGTATAAGTCTTATGAATCTTCATTATAATCATCATGGGTCACTCAAAGTAGCCCAGGACAGAACCGACATGAGTGTCCTCAATCTGATCCACCAAGACGGGAGTCGGTATGGTGAGAGACCCCCTAGTTGGGACACTGTCAGTAGCCCCTTAACCGGTCTTCAAGTCTAGTCGCACCTCGATTTATCCGAATTGTTCTCTTTAAATGCAGATCTGGAAACTGGTCCACCAAAAGGATCCCCATTCGATCCACAATCCAGTGTCGAGCTACCCTCAAAGTGCCTTAAACCATCTCGGCTCTGACCGTGAAAATTTTATCTGTGCTTCTCGCCGGAAATGTTCCCGTGCATCTGGTTTATGGGTGCAAAGTGTTCCCGCGCACTGGGGTATTAGTCGATCTGGTCTAGTTTTGACAACACACATGAATCTTATCCATGGGCCCACCTAGCTACATGTCCTCTTTTCCATGGTGGATCTTTGAACTAAGCTGAATTGAGGAACTAGAAACATTTAGTATCTTTGAACTAAGCTGAACCGAGGAACTAGAAAAATGTACAAACTTTTTTCAAGTTTGTAAATTTGAAAAGGGTTCATGGATTTGAAGAAAACTTCATGAATATGGAAAAAATCATGAATTTGAAAAAATAAGTTCAAGATTTAAGAAAGAAGTTCCTGAATTTGAAAAAAACTTCATGAATTTGGGAAGAGTTCAAAATTTTGAAAAAGAACTGAATTTGGAAAAAAGTTGACGAATTTGCAAAAGTTCATGGATTTAAGAAAAAAGTTCGCAAATTTGAAAAAGAGTTCACGAGTTTTGGGAAAGTTAAAAAATTTGAAAAGGAAAAAAATCGTGAAATTAAAATGTAAAAGAGAAAAGAAAGAACAAAGACCAAAAACCAGCCTAAAAGCAGACACAAACAAAATAGAAAAAAGAATCGGTTAGAAGAAAACGCATGAAGAACTAGACTAACAGTATTGTATTAAATGGGCTGGCCTGTTTCGGTCGGGTGTATGCGCTCGAAAAAGAAATCATGAATTTGGGTGTTGTTCGTCGTTTGTTCGGGTCCCCAGGCCCAAGAAGTCGGATGGCCAGGGCCAGCCCTGTACTCGGAGTGCTCCACCAAGAAGAAGAGGACATGATCATGGATCCGATTATTCTGATCTGATGAGTTTATATTGGTTTGTCAAGTTTTTTATTGGGTTGATTCTTTGTGGAGGTGAAAATTTTCATCGACACCATGTAAACATATCGTGATTCAATGGCCTGCACTTCTAGAGGATCATCACTGGCCCAAGTACGTTCATCGATCAAGGCCTCCCATCTTTATGGATAGGTGACTGAAGGCGCTTTCAAAAAACATTATTGGAAATGTTCGTGCGGGTGAAAGAAGGACAATATTGTTGCTTCATTCCAATTGCAGCATCTTTTCAAAGTCATTGAAGTATTTATTATAGAAGAGATTGATACCGCAAAGAAAATGTTTCCAAGAGATTTCGTTGTAATTCTTAGTTTTAGGAGTTACTTTGTATTTTTTTGGATCTTAGATCCAAGAGTTAATTGCAAGGAGATACCACAATTGGGGCATTGGGTGCGGATTGATACCACTTTTCGTAATTTTTACATGTCAGTACCATGTTTGAGGCAGTCTGTGACAAAACGGTCTAAATCGTGTATAACAGTGTATTGACGGTGTATCAGACCACCAGGGCCCGCCCGTCAGGGGATGACGTGGCATGTTCTTTTGCAGAAAAACCCCCTTACTTTTTATTTAATCACGTGTATATCCCTTTTTTTTGCCAAAAATGGGTATTGGTGCAAGTCCTCTTACTGCTGCGCCACTTTGTTCAAACGGCAGGCATAATTTATTTTATATAATTAGAGCAACTCTAGCAGAACCCGCGTCCTCCTGACCCGCAAAACATTTTTGCAGTTTGCGGAAAAACGTCTTTGCGGGTCGGCACGGACGGCCGCAGTTGCAAACCCCGCATAGTGAACCCGTAAAAAAGGATATTCCAGAATATGCTTTTTACGGGTTGGGGTTGCGGCGTCTGATCTGGCTCAGCTCCTCCTGGCCCGCAAAACTTAAATTTGCAACTTAATTTGATCTAGCATATTGCATTGCTTTGCTTTATTAACAACATTGGATACAAAAGGCATCACCAAATCTTTGCTAGAATCGCAAGACCAAAGAAAACAAGAACTACAAGTATGCATTTTAGAAGATTTCCAATTTCCATAACCGCTCCCACTAGTTGGAATAATATTTTCTCCATGCATTCGTTGTTGATCTGTGGATTCTTGATTTTGCATTATTCTTTCTTCATCTTTGGTTCGGAAGAAGTTGATGTTGCTTCCCCTCTAGTTCCACATGCAGCCGCATCATTGCCTACGATTGTGCTAAGGAGGCACTAACATCTATTAAATTTCTTTCTATCAATAAATCAATGTGTTGCCCTTCCCAAAACCAAAATGAGCATCCTTCGTCCTACACAAAAGAATGAGCAAGCTCGAAGTGAGCCACCGCAATTTAGCTAAAGAATGAACTGTGAAACGAGCTACCGCAAGTGCACGTACCCTGTCGTTTTCGCATTTGAAGAACACAAATCTGGGGTGCTTCGGCGTGCTTGAAGTGAGCCGCAACACTTTCCGCGTGCAGTCGTCGCACTCTATGAGCGGCATCGGCAAGCCACAAAGACGCTGCGCGAGCGCCGAGCCCGGTGGACGGCCGGACGAGTCCATGCCCGCAAACCTTCGGCGACGGCGGGCGGACGAACTCGCACCTGCATGCGGCGATGCGCCCTTACCTGGGCTGCGGGAGAGGCTCCCCGACCACTCCATCGCTTGGGGCAGCAACCGGCGGCCGGAAAAAGCCAAATCCGGCGGCCCGCGATGAAGTGCCGCAGATCTGCAAATCCGGCGGCCCGCCGACGCAGGGGGAGGCCTCGTGCGCGTGGCGGCCTTCCGGCGTGCTCCTGCCGGCTGCGGTCGCCGGAATCTTGGGCGGCGGCCGGCGGCGGCGCGAGAGGGGAGAGGAGAGGTGGTTGGTGGGAGAAAGCGCGGGATGAAATGTCCCCCCACCAACCGCTTCCGCTTATATGCAGGGCACCGCAGCCGCGAGGGGGAAACCCGCGTTTTCCCGGGTTGGGCTCGGGATTTTGCCGCGCCCCCTAAAATTTTTTGCGGGCCGGGGCGGGATGCGGGATCTGATCGGGCTGGTTTTTCCGCCCCGGCCCGCATTTTGGCGGTTATTTTACGGGTCGGGGCGAGATGCGGGGTCTGCTAGAGTTGCTCTTAGTTAAGTAAATAAACGAGAGCACACACGCCAGGATTCGAACCAGGACCCAGGCCAATCGCTGTGCGCGCTCCCGCCGCTGCGCCAGTGCGGTATTTCCGTATTTGCTTCAAATAGCAGGCGTATAAGTTTTTATACACTGCGCCTTCCCCTTTTGTATATGTTTTTTTCGTATATCTTTTTTTAGATCTTGGGTATTCTATGGGCCGTATGCAGTGTGCGTGTCATATATTGAAAAAATTATACACCCAGACACACACACACACAAATATATTTTATATTAAAAGATGTTCAATATATATACGGCAAACATTTTTATAATACAAAAAAATTATCCTATATTTAAATAAGATCATTGTATATTTAAAATGTTCAATGTTCAGTGTGTATTTGCAGAAAATATCGCATACTAAAAAATTCACTGTAAATTAAAAAAATGTTGACAGTATTGAAAAAGGGTCCTACGTATATTCAATGTTCAGTTTTACAAATCTATGGAGAAGGGTTCTACGTATATTATACAATACATGTAAATATATAGTATGTATATATATGTAAAAATTTTCTAAACTGTATATACACGTAAATATACAATTTTGCGTGTTTTCATAAACTGTATATATGATCCCGCAAAAAAGTATATATGTGTATACACGTGAATCATACACACGTAAATATACAAGGTATATATATGTGTATTACAATTATGGACATAAATATACAGTGTAATATATTTAAATGATCTTAATTAAATATACAATGAAGTTTTCCGTATTATAAAAACGTTCGCCGTATATACATTGAACATCTTTTAATATACAATATATTTATGTATGTGTATAATTTTAACAATACACAATACGCACACTGCATACCGCCAGAAGAATACCCAAGATCTGAAAAAAATAAAAGAAATACATATATACAAAAAGACGGAAAAGTCCAGTTTATGAAAAGTCATGTGCCTGCAATATGTATATTAAACAAACGCCGCAACGGCAGGGAGTGAGCACCGCGAAGGGTTCGCGCGCACGTTTATTTTTCGAAGTTCTTCTAAATTTTTTTTTTGCGGTTGCAGTTTCGAAGTTCTTCTAATTAACTCATAATATAAAAGACGTATGCTTGTTATTTTATATTTTCTTATATCATGATAAATATTTATTATTCATGCTAGAATTACGAGAAACTTGATACATGTGTGGATACATAGACAAAACAACGTGTCCCTAGTAAGCCTCTACTAGACTAGCTCGTTAATCAAAGATGGTTAAGTTTCCTAACCATAGACATGAGTTGTCATTTGATGAACGGGATCACATAATTAGGAGAATGATGTGATGGACAATACCCATCCGTTAGCTTAGCATATTGATCGTCCAGTTTTATTGCTATTGCTTTCTTCATGTCAAATACATATTCCATCGACTATGAGATTATGCAACTCCCGAATACCGGAGGAATACCTTGTGTGCTATCAAACGTCACAACGTAATTGGGTGATTATAAAGATGCTCTACAGGTGTCTCCGTAGGTGTTTGTTGGCTTGGCATAGATGGAGATTAGGATTTGTCACTCCGACTATCGGAGAGGTATCTCTAGGCCCTCTCGGTAATGCACATCACTATAACTTGCAAGCAATGTAACTAATGAGTTAGTTACGGGATGATGCATTACGGAACGAGTAAAGAGACTTGCCGGTAACGAGATTGAACTAGGTATGATGATACCGACGATCGAATCTTGGGCAAGTAACATACCGATGACAAAGGGAATGACGTATGTTGTCATGCAGTTTGACCGATAAAGATCTTCGTAGAATATGTGGGAACCAATATGAGCATCCAGGTTCCACTATTGATTATTGACCGGAGAAGTGTCTCGGTCATGTCTACATAGTTCTCGAACCCGTAGGGTCCGCACGCTTAACTTTCGATGACTATTTGTATTATGAGGTATGTGTTTTGGTGACCGAAGTTTGTTCGGAGTCTCGGATGAGATCACGGACATGACGAGGAGTATCGAAATGGCCGAGAGGTAAAGATTCATATATTGGAAGGTAGTATTTGGACATCGGAATGGTTTCGAGTGGTTCGAGTATTTTACCGGAGTACCGAGGGGTTATCGGAACCCCCTGGGGGAAATATTGGGCCTTAGTGGAGAGAGAGGAGGGCCGTAAGGGGTGGCCGCGCCCCCCCCCATGGCAGTCCAAATTGGCCTAGGGGAAGGGGGCGGCGCCCCCTTTCCCTCTCCCTCTCCTTCCTTTTCCCTTCAATGGAGGAAGGAAAGGGGGGGGGGCGAATCCTACTAGGAGTGGAGTCCTAGTAGGACTCCCCATGGCGCGCCCTTCCTGGCCGCCGGCCTCCTCCTCCCCCTTTATATACGGGGCGGGGGGGGGGGGGGGGTGCCCCCCTCCACAGTTTACTGCTCCGGTCATAGCGTCGTAGTGCTTAGGCGAAGCCCTCCGCGGATCACATCACCATCACCGTCACCATGCCGTCTTGCTGATGGAACTCTCCCTCGACCCTCTGCTGGATCAAGTGTTCGAGGGACGTCATCGAGCTGAACGTGTGCTGAACACGGAGGTGCCGTACGTTCAGTACTAAGATCGGTTGGATCGTGAAGACGTTCGACTACATCAACCGCGTTAAACTAACGATTCCGCTTTCGGTCTACGAGGGTACGTGGACACACTCTCCCCCTCTCTTTGCTATGCATCTCCTAGATAGATCTTGCGTGAGCGTAGGATTTTTTTTGAAATTGCATGCTACATTCCCCAACAGTGGTATCAGAGCCAGGTCTATGCGTAGATGATATGCACGAGTAGAACACAAAGAATTGTGGGCGGTGATAGTCATACTGCTTACCACCAACGTCTTATTTTGATTCGACTGTATTGTTGGATGAAGCTGAAGGAAATATGCCCTAGAGGCAATAATAAATGTTATTTATATTTCCTTATATCATGATAAATGTTTATTATTCATGCTAGAATTGTATTAACCGGAAACTTAGTACATGTGTGAATACATAGACAAATAGAGTGTCACTAGTATGCCTCTACTTGACTAGCTCGTTGAATCAAAGATGGTTAAGTTTCCTAGCCACAGACATGAGTTGTCATTTGATTAACAGGATCACATTATTAGAGAATGATGTGATTGACTTGACCCATTCCGTTAGCTTAGCATTTGATCGTTTAGTATCTTGCTATTGCTTTATTCATGACTTATACATGTTCCTGTGACTATGAGATTATGCAACTCCCGAATACCGGAGGAACACTTTGTGTGCTACCAAACGTCACAACATAAGTGGGTGATTATAAAGATGCTCTACAGGTGTCTCCGATGGTACTTGTTGAGTTGGCATAGATCGAGATTAGGATTTGTCACTCCGATTGTCGGAGAGGTATCTCTGGGTCCTCTCGGTAATGCACATCACTATAAGCCTTGCAAGCAATGTGACTAATGAGTTAGTTGCGGGATGATGCATTACGAAACGAGTAAAGAGACTTGCCGGTAACGAGATTGAACTAGGTATGATGATACCGACGATCGAATCTTGGGCAAGTAACATACCGATGACAAAGGGAATGACGTATGTTGTCATGCGGTTTGACCGATAAAGATCTTCGTAGAATATGTGGGAACCAATATGAGCATCCAGGTTCCACTATTGATTATTGACCGGAGAAGTGTCTCGGTCATGTCTACATAGTTCTCGAACCCGTAGGGTCCGCACGCTTAAACGTTTGTTGACGATATAGTATTATATGAGTTATGTATGTTGGTGACCAAATATTCTTCGGAGTCCCGGATGAGATCATGGACATGACGAGGAACTCCGGAATGGTCCGGAGATAAAGATTGATATATGGGATAATAGTGTTTGGTCTTCGGAAGGGTTCCAGAATTCACCGGAAGGGGTTCTGGATGTTTCCCGAAATGTTTGGGTACGAGAACACTTTATTTGGGCCAAAGGGGAAAGCCCATAGGGTTTTTGGAAAGCGCAAAAGGAAGTTTTGCGGAGTCCAGGGGCCAGACGCCAGGGTCTAGACGCCGGGATCCCTGGCGTCTGGCCCTGGAGTCCGAGAAAGACTCTTGCCTTTCGGGTGAAACCGACTTTGTGGAGGCTTTTACTCCAAGTTTCGACCCCAAGGCTCAACATATAAATAGAGGGGTAGGGCTAGCACCCAAGACACATCAAGAAACACCAAACCGTGTGCCGGCAACCCTGTCCCCTCTAGTTTATCCTCCGTCATAGTTTTTGTAGTGCTTAGGCGAAGCCCTGCGGAGATTGTTCTTCACCAACACCGTCACCACGCTGTCATGCTGCCGGAACTCATCTACTACTTCGCCCCTCTTGCTGGATCAAGAAGGAGAGGACGTCATCGAGCTGAACGTGTGCTGAACGCGGAGGTGCCGTATGTTCGGTACTTGATCGGGACGGATCGTGAAGGTGTACGACTACATCAACCGCGTTGATAAATGCTTCCGCTTACGGTCTACGAGGGTACATAGACAACACTCTCCCCTCTCGTTGCCATGTGTGACGCCCCCGATTTGACCGTACACTAATCATGCACGCAAATGTGTACGATCAAGATCAGGGACTCACGGGAAGATATCACAACACAACTCTAAAACATAAATAAGTCATACAAGCATCAATACAAGCCAGGG
The DNA here is from genome assembly GCF_018294505.1 of Triticum aestivum. Taxonomy (NCBI): domain Eukaryota; kingdom Viridiplantae; phylum Streptophyta; class Magnoliopsida; order Poales; family Poaceae; genus Triticum; species Triticum aestivum. Next base: position 106,378,662 of record NC_057814.1, on the reverse strand, counting down.
GCCTCGAGGGCTCGAATACAAGTGCTCGATCACAGACGAGTCAGCGGAAGCAACAATATCTGAGTACAGACATAAGTTAAACAAGTTGCCTTAAGAAGGCTAGCACAAACTGGGATACAGATCGAACGAGGCACAGGCCTCCTGCCTGGGATCCTCCTAACTACTCCTGGTCGTCGTCAGCGGGCTGCACGTAGTAGTAGGCACCTCCAGTGTCGTAGGTGTCGTCGTCGACGGTGGCGTCTGGCTCCTAGACTCCAGCATCTGGTTGCGACAACCAGATAGAAAGGAAAGGGGGAAAAGAGGGAGAGAAGCAACCATGAGTACTCATCCAAAGTACTCGCAAGCAAGGAGCTACACTACATATGCATGGGTATATGTGTAAAGGGGCATATCAGTGGACTGAACTGCAGAATGCCAGAATAAAAGGGGGATAGCTAGTCCCGTCGAAGACTACGCTTCTGGCCATCTCCATCTTGCAGCATGTAGAAGAGAGTAGATTGTAGTTCTCCAAGTAGCATCGCATAGCATAATCCTACCCGGCGATCCCCTCCTCGTCGCCCTGTTAGAGAGCGATCACCGGGTTGTATCTGGCACTTGGAAGGGTGTATTTTATTCAGTATCCAGTTCTAGTTGTCATAAGGTCAAGGTACAACTCCGGGTCGTCCTTTTACCGAAGGACACGGCTATTCGAATAGATAAACTTCCCTGCAGGGGTGCACCACATAACCCAACACGCTCGATCCCATTTGGCCAGACACACTTTCCTGGGTCAAGCCCGGCCTCGTAAGATCAACGCGTCGCAGCCCCACCTAAGCACAATAGAGAGGTCAGCACGCCGGTCTAACCCTATGCGCGCAGGGGTCTGGGCCCATCGCCCTATGCACACCTAAACGTTGCGTACGCGGCCGGAAGCAGACCTAGCCTAGTGGCGTTCCAGTCCAATCCAGCGCGCGCCACTCAGTCGCTGACGTCACGAAGGCTTCGGCTGATACCACGACGCCGGGATACCCATAACTACTCCCGCGTAGATGGTTAGTGCGTATAGACCAAATGGCCAGACTCAGACCAAATACCAAGAACTCGTTAAGCGTGTTATGTCGAAGTAACCACGGACGCCGTCCAGGGCCAGGCACACCTCTCACCTAGGCGGTCTCAACCTGCCCTGTCGCTCCGCCACCAAGATCCACTTGCGGGTACTCCTACGAGCCGACCCGACTTTAGTCATCACATGTGTCATGTATATAGTACATAAGTATATACCCGTGATCACCGCCCAGGTGATCACGGCCCGATAGTATAGCACAGCAGACGGACAAGAATGTAGGGCCACTGATGGAAACTAGCATCCTATACTAAGCATGTAGGATTGCAGGTAAAGGTAACAACAGTAGAAGCAAGGGCAGGCTATGCATCAGTATAGGATTAACGGAAGGCAGTAACATGCTACACTACTCTAATGCAAGCAGTATAGAGAAGAATAGGCGATATCTGGTGATCAAGGGGGGGGGGCTTGCCTGGTTGCTCTGGCAAGTAGGAGGGGTCGTCAACTCCGTAGTCGAACTGGGCAGCAGCAGTGTCGGTCTCGTAGTCTACCGGAGAGAAGAGGGGGAAGAAACAGTAAATACAATGCAAACATAAACATGACGATGCGTGACATGACAATGAGCAGTGCGAGGTGTGTCCTAACACGACAGTAGGTGGTACCGGCGAAGGGGGGGAACATCCGGGAAAGTATTCCCGATGTTTTGCGTTTTCGGACGGATGGACCGGAGGGGGAAAGTTGCGAGTTCGATAGGTTAGGGAGGTGTGGTGGATGAACGGACTGCGTATTCGGATTTGTCTCGTCGTTCTGAGCAACTTTCATGTAGAAAACATTTTCATCCGAGTTACGGTTTAAAAGATATGAATTTTCAAAGATTATTTGAATTTCTGGAATTATTTGAATTTAGCAAAATGAATTATGACGTCAGCATGAGGTAACGCTGACGTTAGCAGGTCAACAGGTCGGCTGACCAGTCAAACCAGACAGGTCGGTCCTACCTGTCATAGACAGTGGACTAACAGAAGATTAAACTAACTAAAATTAGATTAGTTAACTACTGGACCCCACCTGTCATTGGCTAATCATCTAAACTAATTAGTTTTAATTATTAAAACGTTTTAATTACCGGATTAAGCGGTGGGGCCCGCACGTCAGTGGCAGGGGCCTGCCCAATCAGCAGTTGACTGGGTCAACCCAGTCAACTAGGACCCACGGGGCCCACTGGCAGTGGCACTGGGGTGGCCCCAGGCCAGCCACGTCGGCGGCCGGCGTTTAAACGCCGGCGCACGCTCCGGCGACCACCCGAGACGGCGGCGTTGCACGGAAACGGTGCACAGGGGGCCATTTGGCCCGTGGTTTCTTCCTACGGGACGGGCGCGACGCGACGCGTCCGTTGGTGGCCGCGAAAAGCACGGGGATGGCCGGAAACGGCCGCTACCTCGACGGCGGCGGGTGGTGCATTCGGGTGATGCTCGGGGTCGGCGCTACGGGGCTCGACAGAGTGCGTGGATGGGTGCATCTGGCCCGCACAGACGTGCTGAGCACGAAGCCGGGCTCAGCTGAGCTCGACGCCGAGCATGGCCGCGACGGTGAAGCGCCTGGCGGCGACCGGAGCTCGGCAACGACGGCAGCTATCTACGGAGCGCTAGGGGGCCAACGAGGAGCAGTAGGGGAAGGAGAAGCTCACCGTGCGGCACTCACGTAGGCCCTCGACGGATTAGTAGCTGCAGATCGGCGCCGGGGAAGAAAGGGATCGCCGGCGACCGAAGTTGAAGACGAGCTGGGTGTGCTCGTTGCAGGGGCTCCGGTCTCCAACGGGCTGCACCAGTTGAAGCAACGGGCGACGGCGGCCCTTGGAGACACCGTGGGGCGGCGAGGTGGGCACGGTGGCCGTGGCTAGGCCGGAGGCATGGCGGCGGTGGCGTTCGGGCGAGGTGGGGAAGGGGATCGGAGAGGGAGGAGAAGTGGATCTGGGAGGGGGGGCGTCGAGGGGGGAGTGGGGGCAGGGGGCCAGGGGGTGCAGGGCGTCGCCCTTATCCCTTCGCCGACGGGGACGGCGAGAGGGTTCGGCGGCGACCGGCGAGCGCGGTCGCTGGGTCGGGTGAACAGGGAGGAGGGAGGCGACCGGGGGAGGTGGGCTACTGGTTTGGGCCGCCCAGATGACTAAGGCCCAGGGAGGTCAGGGGGGGTTCCTTTTCTTCGTCCTTTTGCATTTCTTTTCTTTTTATTTATTTTCTTTTCTGTTTTACATCATTTTAAAATATTTAGGCGTTTTCTAAAAATGTGTTTACTTCACCATAATTAACTATGCCTTATTTGGCATAGCCCGAATATTTTTATTTTAATATTTGAAAACTTTTGTCGTTTGACTTATCTAGGGTTTAAATTCGAAACGGTTTTGATTTAACCCGAGATTAATTACAGTGATAGAGGTGACGTGCCATCATTAACGTGAGATTACTGTAGCATGATTATCCGGGCGTTACAAATCTCCTCCACTACAAGAAATCTCGTCCCGAGATTTAGGAGGTAGAAGGAAACAGTGCGGGGTATTCTTCGCGCAGACGATCCTCTCGTTCCCAAGTGGCTTCATCTTCAGAATGGTGCGACCACTGGACTTTGAGGAACTTGATCGCCTTCTGACGTGTGCGGCGTTCAGCTTGGTCGAGAATGCGGACCGGATGCTCCTTATAGGAGAGGTCCTGCTGCAATTCGAGCACTTCATGATCCACAGCTCGGATTGGGTCCTTGAAGCAACGGCGGAGCTGTGACACATGGAACACATCGTGAACCTGAGAAAGGTTCGGCGGTAGCTCCAGTTGGTATGCCACTTTTCCACGCCTTTCGAGAATAGTGAATGGGCCAATATATCGAGGAGCTAGTTTGCCCTTGATTCCGAAGCGGTGAGCACCCTTCATAGGGGTGACTCGAAGATAAGCCTTTTCGCCAGGTTGATAGACCATGTCTTTATGATGACGGTCATACTGACTCTTCTGACGTGACTGAGCAGTCTTGAGATTCTCACGGATAATGCGGACTTGTTCTTCGGCATCTTGGATAATATCCGGACCAAAGAGTGGACGTTCCCTAGTTTCTGACCAGTTCAGAGGGGTTCGGCACTTTCGTCCATATAACACTTCGAAGGGGGCCATCTTCAGACTAGCTTGATAGCTATTATTATAAGAGAACTCAGCATACGGGAGAGATTCCTCCCATTTCTTGCCGAAGGAAATAACACAAGCTCAAAGCATATCTTCGAGAACTTGGTTGACGCGTTCAACTTGCCCTTGCGACTGAGGATGAAATGCAGTACTGAATGACAGATGAGTTCCCATAGCTTCTTGGAAACTTTCCCAGAATCTTGAAGTGAATAAGCTGCCACGGTCTGAGCTGATAACCAATGGAATACCGTGGAGTGAAACAATCCTGGACATATAGAGCATTGCCAGCTGACTAGCAGTGATCGTTTCCTTGACCGCCAGTAAATGTGCAACTTTGGAAAGCCGGTCAATGACGACAAGAATAGCATCATTACCTTTCTGTGATTTGGGAAATCCAGTGACGAAGTCCATCTCAACATGGTCCCATTTCCATTCAGGAATAGAGATAGGTTGCAGAGTTCCAGCAGGCCTTTGATGTTCTGCTTTGATACGACGGCAAACGTCACACTCAGCAACATAACGAGCAATGTCTTGCTTCATATTAGACCACCAGAATCTCTGACGGATGTCTTGGTACATCTTTGTACTACCAGGATGGATACATAGAGGCGTATCATGAGCTTCTTTCATAACTTCCTGTGTCATATCCAGGTTTTTCTCTGCACATGGCACCACTAGGCGGCCCTTAAAGTATAAGGTGCCATCTTCAGCAATGGTGAAGAATGAGGGCTTTCCTTCTGCGAGGTAGCGCTTAATCTTGTGGGCTTCAGAGTCATACTTCTATAGCCTTTTGATGCTGTCCACGAGATCTGGTTTAGCAACTAGGGTATTGAGGGAACCCTGGGTAACAACGTGGAGGTTCACCTTGCCAAACTCCTTAGGAGGGGGAGCGAGTGCACCCGGAGGAACAATATGGAGGTTCAGCTTCCGGAATTCTTCAACAAGCGAGGGCTAAACTTTGTGAACCTGGAGGTGGTTGCAGTAAGACTTGCGGCTCAAGGCATTAGCCATTACATTAGCCTTGCCTGGCGTATAGGAAATACCCAAGTCAAAGTCTGCAACAAGCTCCATCCATCTCTGCTGACGGAGGTTCAGGTCTGGCTGAGTAAACAGATACTTCAGACTTTGGTGGTCAGTGAAGATCTCGCAACGATTACCAAGAAGGTAATGTCGCCACTGCTTCAGCGCATGAATGACAGCAGCAAGTTCGAGGTCGTGAACTGGGTAGTTCTCTTCGTGAGGGCGCAATTGCCGAGAGGCATAAGCAATCACTTTGCGGTCTTGCATTAGGACACAGCCTAGTCCTTGACAGGAAGCGTCGCAGTAAATGACGAAGTCCTTCTTAGTATCAGGTGGAGCTAGAACTGGGGCAGAAGTCAACTTGTCCTTGAGTGCCTGGAAAATTTCCTGACATTTGTCTGTCCATTGGAACTTGACGCCCTTATGCAACAGGTTAGTCAGACGCCTGGCGATCTTGGAGAAGTTCTCGACGAATCGACGGCAATAGCTGGCGAGACCGAGAAAACTTCTGACTTGCTTAACGTTCTTGGGAGGAGTCCAATCAAGGATAGCCTGGACTCGTTCAGGGTTGACGGCAATACCATCCTCAGAGATGACATGCCCAAGATAGGTTACTTCCGGTAGCCAGAATTCACATTTGGAGAACTTGGCATATAGTTGATGCTCTCGTAGCTTTTCCAGCACAAGTCGAAGATGTTCAGCATGTTCTTCTTCGTTCTTGGAAAATACCAGGATATCATCCAGATAAACCACGACGAACTTGTTGAGGTAATCCATGAATATATAGTTCATCAGACGAGAGAAGGTGGCTGGAGCATTGGTTAAACCGAAAGACATGACGGTGTACTCGTATGAACCATAGCGAGTCACGAAGGCGGTCTTTGGGATATCCTCTTCGCGAACACGGATCTGGTGGTAACCCAACCTCAAGTCGAGCTTAGAGCACACTGACGAACCCGCCAGTTGATCATACAGATCATTGATCCGAGGAAGAGGGTATTTATTCTGAATGGTAGCTTGGTTTATAGGACGGTAGTCTTGAACTAACCGGTTTGTCCCATCCTTCTTCTTGACAAAGAGAGAAGGTGCTCCCCAAGGAGAGCAACTTGGGCGAATGAATCCTTTGCGAAGAGATTTGTCGATTTCCTCCTTAAGCTCAAGGAGTTCATGCGGCGACATTTTGTAGGGTCGCTTGGCTATAGGAGTGGTGCCTGGTTTCAAGTCGATGATGAATTCGACAGCTCTAGCAGGGGGAATCCCTGGAAGTTCTTCAGGAAACACGTTGAGGAATTCACGCACGATGGGAATGTTTTCAATGCCCTCGAGTGGTGCAGCGTTCAATGCATTCAATGCATAGAGCCTGGCCTCGGCATTTTGCACCAGATGAGCTTGGTAAGCAACTATTTCATCTGAAGGGTGTAGCAGATGGATGGTCTTAGTGGCGCAAACTATAGAAGCAGTATGCGCTTTCAACCAATCCATACCCAAAATGAGGTCGATGTTAGACGACTTCAGGATAATGGGAGAGGCATAGAATTCCAGCCCTTCGATTTCCACGAGGACATCGATGCCAACCAAGGAGGTTTGACACTGTCCCATGGGGGTTTTGACCAGTACCGAGGTGTTCATCTCCTCACATTTAACGTCGTGCTTGTATGCAAAATCTTCTGACATGAATGAATGCGATGCACCTGTATCAAATAAAACGGATGCTGGTACTGAATTTACGAGGAGTGTACCCATCACAGTAGCAGGCTGGTCTTGAGCTTCGTTGAGATCAACGTGGTTGGCATGAGCACGACCATAAGACTTAGCATTGTTGTTGCGGGGCTGGTTGTTACCATGACCAGTTGCTGGAAGGGCCAGTTGATTCTGGTTCTGGTTGCATTCTCTAGCACGGTGTCCTGGTTGACCACACCTGAAGCACAAGCCATTATTGGGAGTGGGAACAGGGGCTTGGGATGGTGGAGTTGGAAGTCTTGACTGCCTAGATGGTGGTGGAGGCAGACGAGGTGCAGCATAGGTCTGCCTTGGGGCAGATGCATTTGGACGGTACATGCTGTTTGGGATCCATATCTTACGCTTCTGTGAGGGCGAGCCCGAAGATGAGCCCGTGTCACGGTTGCGCCTGTGAGAGCTCTCGTATTCCTGCAGACCAGTTTCGACATTGATGGCCTTGTTCACCAAGGTGGCGAAATCAGCAAAGTCATGCACTAGAAGTGCGAGCTTGATGTCCGCTTGAAGGCCATCACGGAACTTCTCCTGTCTGCGTGCATCAGTCGCAATGTCCTCCTCAGCATAGCGAGACAAGTCCAGAAACTCCCGCTGATAAGCTTCAACAGTTTTGTTGCCTTGGGTGAGGTTGCGGAACTCACGCTTCTTCCGGTCCATGACTCCTTGAGGAATGAAGCGGGCACGGAAAGCAGCTTGGAAGTCTGGCCAGGTGATGATTGTTCCAGCTGGTAGAGTACGCCCGTGGCTGTCCCACCATTGAGCTGTGGGTCCCTTCAGAAAGAAGGAAGCAAAGTTGACATAGCTGGCAGGGGCTACATCGGCAGACTCCATCTCATTGGTGATGTCACGGAGCCAGTCATCAGCATCCAGAGGCTGAGTTGAGCTGCGGTACATAGTTGGGTTCAGGCGCATGAAATCCTGCAGAGTTACTGGGGTTGGTTGCTGGTCCATATTGGGGCAAGGAAACTATCATATTTTCCATGAATTGGCGGTTCAGTTCAAACTGTTGGATCATACCAGCCATGTACTCAGGTGGTGGTGGGGCATTGCCACCACGACCACGACCACCTGGTCTAACCATCCTGCTAATATATAACAGGGGTAGTTCAGCATTGAGAAATTTGCAAAGACAAGAATCATTCATGATGAAACATGCATAATGAAAGGAGCACGATAGCTACTACATAGTAGTCGGCATAACTTACAAAAGGGTTCATGCATAGAGTTCAGTACATAGACTAAAACATCATAGGCGGCACACAGGCTCGCGGCGAATGCATCTAACACTACAAGCAAGCCTACATCAGTCCCAAGAGGTACTGTGGAGGTAATCGTAGCCCGACAGCTGGTAGTGAGGCAACGGATAGCCCTCCACGTCAGCAGACTGGGGGCCGCGGATACTCAGGTGTAGAGCCCGACGCTCAGGTGGCAGAAGAGGACCAAGTGCGGGAGAGTAGCCTCCCACCTCTGGCCAACCGACACCGTGGGGCATCACGGTCCTGGCTGGGTAGATCGCAGTACGCGGTAGCTATCCAGATCGGACAAAGGGGTGCAGCAGCGTCAGAGCACGGTAAAGGTGCTGACGGGTGGTGTACATCTCGTGGCGAAGAGCTCGGTTAGCTCGATCCAGCCCATCAGCATGCAGAACCAGGTTCTGATGGTAGAAGGGCTCTCGGGTGACAGTGGAGTAGGCAGCAGTATAGTATCCCTCCGCACCAACATCAGATGCGATAGCAATGTGCCTGAAAGGGAGGTGTCCAACTCCCGATACTCTCCACGAAGACGTGTCAGAGCAGCATAGGCAGCATCGTGGACAGCCATATCGATGGTCACACCAACACCATGTGCGGTGTGCAGCACAGTAGTGGAGTCATACTCCCGCGAGTAGAGGTGGACGATGGCACGGTACTGCTCCTGGTTAAAGTCCTGGTACTCCTCGTAGACGGTGTACTCAGGGTGCCAGCGATAACCCAGATAGGTCATCATCTCAGCTAGCACCGCCGGTGATCCCGAGGCACCAATGGCCGTCGTGTGGCGCACGACCTGCCTCGTGGGTTCCATCTGAAAGCAAAGACGTTTCAAAGGAGTCAAATGACAGTGTGTGAATTGTTCAAAATACTATTCTAAGAAACAACTATGGCTTATCCAACTTTGGGGTGAATGCGATCACGGGATCCTAGTGTTAGAGTTAGTAAATTCGTTTAACCCGAGTAGAAGAGAGTTCAGAGTCCCAGAGTAAAGGTCGAGGAGTAAAAGATCCTAGTACCACCCAATGGCGACGTGGGCTCGTAAGACACACAGCCATGTTAGTAAAAGTTTTTGTAATGTCTAGACTCGACTTCGGCCAAGGAGTGTGGAAAGGGGGGTTCCTACAGGCAGTCGGCTCTGATACCAACTTGTGACGCCCCCGATTTAACCGTACACTAATCATGCACGCAAATGTGTACGATCAAGATCAGGGACTCACGGGAAGATATCAAAACACAACTCTAAAACATAAATAAGTCATACAAGCATCATAATACAAGCCAGGGGCCTCGAGGGCTCGAATACAAGTGCTCGATCATAGACGAGTCAGCGGAAGCAACAATATCTGAGTACAGACATAAGTTAAACAAGTTGCCTTAAGAAGGCTAGCACAAACTGGGATACAGATCGAACGAGGCACATGCCTCCTGCCTGGGATCCTCCTAACTACTCCTGGTCGTCGTCAGCGGGCTGCACGTAGTAGTAGGCACCTCCAGTGTCGTAGGTGTCGTCGTCGACGGTGGCGTCTGGCTCCTGGACTCCAGCATCTGGTTGCGACAACCAGATAGAAAGGAAAGGGGGAAAAGAGGGAGAAAGCAACCGTGAGTACTCATCCAAAGTACTCGCAAGCAAGGAGCTACACTACATATGCATGGGTATATGTGTAAAGGGGCATATCAGTGGACTGAACTGCAGAATGCCAGAATAAAAGGGGGATAGCTAGTCCTGTCGAAGACTACGCTTCTGGCCATCTCCATCTTGCAGCATGTAGAAGAGAGTAGATTGAAGTCCTCCAAGTAGCATCGCATAGCATAATCCTACCCGGCGATCCCCTCCTCGTCGCCCTGTTAGAGAGCGATCACCAGGTTGTATCTGGCACTTGGAAGGGTGTATTTTATTCAGTATCCAGTTCTAGTTGTCATAAGGTCAAGGTACAACTCCGGGTCGTCCTTTTACCGAAGGACACGGCTATTCGAATAGATAAACTTCCCTGCAGGGGTGCACCACATAACCCAACACGCTCGATCCCATTTGGCCGGACACACTTTCCTGGGTCATGCCCGGCCTCGTAAGATCAACGCGTCGCAGCCCCACCTAAGCACAACAGAGAGGTCCGCACGCTGGTCTAACCCTATGTGCGCAGGGGTCTGGGCCCATCGCCCTATGCACACCTGCACGTTGCGTACGCGGCTGGAAGCAGACCTAGCCTAGTGGCGTTCCAGTCCAATCCGGCGCGCGCCACTCAGTCGCTGACGTCACGAAGGCTTCGGCTGATACCACGACGCCGGGATACCCATAACTACTCCCACGTAGATGGTTAGTGCGTATAGACCAAATGGCCAGACTCAGACCAAATACCAAGAACTCATTAAGCGTGTTATGTCGAAGTAACCGCGGACGCCGTCCAGGGCCAGGCACACCTCTCACCTAGGCGGTCTCAACCTGCCCTGTCGCTCCGCCACCAAGATCCACTTGCGGGTACTCCTACGAGCCGACCCGACTTTAGTCATCACATGTGTCATGTATATAGTATATAAGTATATACCCGTGATCACCGCCCAGGTGATCACGGCCTGATAGTATAGCACAGCAGACGGACAAGAATGTAGGGCCACTGATGGAAACTAGCATCCTATACTAAGCATGTAGGATTGCAGGTAAAGGTAACAACAGTAGAAGCAAGGGCAGGCTATGCATCAGGATAGGATAACGGAAAGCAGTAACATGCTACACTACTCTAATGCAAGCAGTATAGAGAAGAATAGGCGATATCTGGTGATCAAGGGGGGGGGGGGGGCTTGCCTGGTTGCTCTGGCAAGTAGGAGGGGTCGTCAACTCCGTAGTCGAACTAGGCAGCAGCAGTGTCGGTCTCGTAGTCTACCGGAGAGAAGAGGGGGAAGAAACAGTAAATACAATGCAAACATAAACATGACGATGCGTGACATGACAATGAGCAGTGCGAGGTGTATCCTAACGCGACAGTAGGTGGTACCGGCGAAGGGGGGAACATCCGGGAAAGTATTCCCGATGTTTTGCGTTTTCGGACGGATGGACCGGAGGGGGAAAGTTGCGAGTTCGATAGGTTAGGGAGGTGTGGTGGACGAACGGACTGCGTATTCGGATTCGTCTCGTCGTTCCGAGCAACTTTCATGTAGAAAACATTTTCATCCGAGTTACGGTTTAAAAGATATGAATTTTCAAAGATTATTTGAATTTCTGGAATTATTTGAATTTAGCAAAAATGAATTATGACGTCAGCATGAGGTAACGCTGACGTCAGCAGGTCAACAGGTCGGCTGACCAGTCAAACCAGACAGGTGGGTCCTACCTGTCATAGACAGTGGACTAACAAAAGATTAAACTAACTAAAATTAGATTAGTTAACTACTGGACCCCACCTGTCATTGGCTAATCATCTAAACTAATTAGTTTTAATTATTAAAACGTTTTAATTACCGGATTAAGCGGTGGGGCCCGCACGTCAGTGGCTGGGGCCTGCCCAGTCAGCAGTTGACTGGGTCAACCCAGTCAACTGGGACCCACGGGGCCCACTGGCAGTGGCACTGGGGTGGCCCCAGGCCAGCCACGTCGGCGGCCGGCGTTTAAACGCCGGCGCACGCTCCGGCGACCACCCGAGACGGCGGCGTTGCGCGGAAACGACGCACAGGGGGCCATTTGGCCCGCGGTTTCTTCCTACGGGACGGGCGCGACGCGACGCTTCCGTTGGTGGCCGCGAAAAGCACGGGGATGGCCGGAAACGGCCGCTACCTCGACGGCGGCGGGTGGTGCATTCGGGTGAAGCTCGAGGTCGGCGCTACGGGGCTCGACGGAGTGCGTGGATGGGTGCATCTGGCCCGCACAGACATGCTGAGCACGAAGCCGGGCTCAGCTGAGCTCGACGGCGAGCATGGCCGCGACGGTGAAGCGCCTGGCGGCGACCGGAGCTCGGCAACGACGGCAGCTATCTACGGAGCGCTAGGGGGCCAACAAGGAGCACCAGGGGAAGGAGAAGCTCACCGTGCGGCACTCACGTAGACCCTCGACGGATTAGTAGCTGCAGATCGGCGCCGGGGAAGAAAGGGATCGCCGGCGACCGAAGTTGAAGACGAGCTCGGTGTGCTCGTTGCAGGGGCTCCGGTCTCCAACGGGCTGCACCAGTCGAAGCAGCGGGCGACGGCGGCCCTTGGAGACACCGTGGGGCGGCGAGGTGGGCACGGTGGCCGTGGCTAGGCCGGAGGCATGGCGGCGGTGGCGTTCGGGCGAGGTGGGGAAGGGGATCGGAGAGGGAGGAGAAGTGGATCTGGGAGGGGGGGGGGGCGTCGAGGGGGAGTGGGGCAGGGGGCCAGGGGGTGCAGGGCGTCGCCCTTATCCCTTCGCCGACGGGGACGGCGAGAGGGTTCGGCGGCGACCGGCGAGCGCGGTCGCTGGGTCGGGTGAACAGGGAGGAGGGAGGCGACCGGGGGAGGTGGGCTACTGGTTTGGGCCGCCCAGATGACTAAGGCCCAGGGAGGTCAGGGGGGGTTCCTTTTCTTCGTCCTTTTGCATTTCTTTTCTTTTTATTTATTTTCTTTTCTGTTTTACATCATTTTAAAATATTTAGGCGTTTTCTAAAAATGTGTTTACTTCACCATAATTAACTATGCCTTATTTGGCATAGCCCGAACATTTTTATTTTAATATTTGAAAACTTTTGTTGTTTGACTTATCTAGGGTTTAAATTCAAAATGGTTTTGATTTAATCCGAGATTAATTACAGTGACAGAGGTGACGTGCCATCATTAACGTGAGATTACTGTAGCATGATTATCCGGGCGTTACACCATGCATCACCATGATCTTGCGTGTGCGTAGGAAAATTTTAAAATTACTACGTTCCCCAACAGTGGCATCCGAGCCAGGTTTATGCGTAGATGTTATATGCACGAGTAGAACACAAGTGAGTTGTGGGCGATAATTGTCATACTGCTTACCAGCATGTCATACTTTGATTCGGCGGAATTGTTGGATGAAGCGGCCCGGACCGACATTACGCGTACGTGTGACGCCCGGACAATTAAGCTACAGTAATCCTACGCTAATGAGGCCACGTCATCATTATTACTGTTGCTAATCTCGTTTAGATTCAAAACGGTCTAAATTCAAATTTAAAAGTAAAGTCAAATATAAAAGTTTTCAAAAATCAAAACTAAAATGTGCAAACTCGGGAAAATAATTCATAGGTGTTATTGGTGGAGAAACCAAAATTTTATAAAATACTTAAGTGCACTAAATAAATAAAACAGTAGCTAAAACAATTAATTAGATGCCTTTTAAATAATAAAATTATGCAAAGTGTTTTATCATTGCACCAAACTTTTTATGGCAGTAGAATATTTAGTAACACTAAGTTTGATGGTGTTTTGGTATTTTCTAAAGCTAAAATAAATAGAAAGTAAAATAGGAAAACCAATAAGCAGAAAATAATAAAAGGGGAAATAAAACAAAAGATAAAAACAAAACAAACCGGCCTTCCCCCCGGGCCTCGGCCCAACTCCACCCCAGCCAGGCGGACCCAACGTACCCCTGCCTCCCCTGTCCAACCGACCGCGTCGCTACAGGGGAGGGTTGCCCCCGACCGTCTAGCCGGCACCGACGGGGATGGGATAAGGCCGCCTTCCCCTCGGTCCCCTCGTCTCCCGCTCCACTTTCCCCTCTCCTCCCCGGTTCCTCCTCCTCCTCTCGCCAGATCCGCTCCATTCGCGGCGCCTCGACGCCGACGCCACCTCACCCCGACGCCGTCCCGAGGGCTCGCCATCGCCATGGATGCAACCACCAGCCTCCCCTCTCCGTTCCGAGCTGTCCGACAGCTCCGTCGCGGACGCCTTCCTCCTCCTCGTAGACGAGATCGGGCCGGGATGGCCCCGCAGCACCGCCCCGACCCCTTCGACCACCTCGGAACACCACCGCGCCGTCTGCCTCCTCTACTACGACAGCGGGCTTCCTCCACTTCGACCGCCTGCTGCTCCTAAACCTCCCGCCGAGCCGCCGTGTGCTCCTAGGTGAGCACCGCGTCCATCCCCTTTCCCTTCTGCTTCTCGACGTACGAGGTAGCCGTACCTCGACGTCGCCCCTGCTCCGTAGCTGCCGTGTCCAGAGCTCGCCGTGGCCAAGCCCACGCTCACGCCCCGTGCGTGCCCTGGGCTCCCCTGCCCGTGCCTGGCCGCGCTCACGCGCACGCCCACCCGCCGTTGCCGTCTGCGCCCGCGTGCTCGTCGCCGCTGCCGCTGGCTGCCGTTGCTTGTTGCTCTCCTGCTGCTACTGCTCGCATCGCCACACCCCGCGCCAACCCGCGTATGGCCTCGCCTGCTGCTGCGGCTGCCCCGCCTACGCACACCTGCAGTGCCCGAGCCACGCCACTGCCCAACGCTGCTCTACTGTACTGTCAATTTCTATGTTGATTAAGCCCCTAAACAGCCCCTAATCAGCAGTTAAACAATTGTTAATATGTGTAAAAATAATATGAGTAGGTAGTACACTTGACAAGGCTCAAATGTTTTCATTGGACCAAATCCACTTGATGCATGGATTAAATTCTATGAAAATCATAAGTTGCTACCTTCTGTTAAACAGAGAACAGTTTTAACCTATAGCATTTGTGTTGCGTGTTCTGTGTGTGTGCCGTGCGTGTGGCCGGCTGGGTTCTGCCCAGTAGTGGCCGGCCCTTATTAGTACTAGGTTTAGCTAGTAGTATTAATTAGTGGCTAGATTAGCCTATGTGTAGATGACATGTGGGTCCCATTCAATTAGATTAGTTTTATTTATTTGTTTAGGTACAACCTATGACATGTGGGCCACACCCTGCCCTTTTGACTAGTCAAAGTTGACTTGGTCAACTCGGTTTAAAACAAATTACAATAAACCAGAAATCTTAGAAATTGATTAAAACTTTGAAAAATCATATTAAATAATCCGTAAGTCAGATGAAAATACTTTGTACATGAAAGTTGCTCAGAACGACGAGATAAATCCAAATATGCTCTCCGTTCACCTGTCACATGCCCCTAGCATAGCGAACATGCAACCGTCCCCCTCCGTTTCATTTGTCTGAAAATGCCTAACTCCGGGAAAACTTTCCGGATGTTATCACCCTTCGCCGGTATCTTGTAGCACCGCGTTAGAACACCCCTAGCCCTGCGTGTTACCCCCGTCATGCATCTGTGTTGCATTATATTTACTGTTTCTTCCCCCTCTTCTCTCCGGTAGACCTCGAGACCGCTGCTGATGCCCCTGTGATCGACTACGTCGACGACGACCCTTCTTCCCTTTCAGTGGAGCTTCCAGGCAAGCCCCCCTTTGATCATCCCGATATCGCCCATTCCATTCTCTCATGCTTGCATTAGATTTTGCTACTATTATTGATTGCTCCTATTCTGATGTATAGCCTGCTTTTGTACCTGCTATTGTTACCTACCTGCTTATGCTAAACTGCTTAGTATAGGTTGGATAGTGATACATCAGTGACCTCCACCTTGTCCTTGTTGCCCGTGCTTCATCATCGACGACTCGATCAACGTGATCGACGACCAGAGCCCGACACCTCACATCACATCACGCCCCTTTTGTTGCTCGACTCTGCAGAGCTACTATCGAGTGCCGAGGGTGATCCCTCATAACGCACTCCTGATGATAATTCTGTAGTGTAGCTATTCGGTCGTGGTCATCGAGGATGATTTCCTCTTTCACCATTCCCGATACGGCTCTGTCGTGCAACACCTCAAGTGTGAACCTCGAGGGTGGTCCCTCTTACGTTCACCTTGATGATTACATTGAGTGGAATCCACCGGGGGTGATTCCTCGGGTTTTCTTCCTTGATGTTTTGGACACACGGTTACCTTGACTTTACTTGAGACATTGGTGAAAGTCGTGCGGGGCCGGAGAGCACCCGAGGAGTTGTTACGGTGGTGGCTGGCTGTTTAGCGGTATCACCCAGGAGGGGGTGATAGCTCCGGACTTGTCCCGACAGCCGTCACTTCTTTTAATAATGCACTAATAAGTTTGGGTATTTGTTCTGAGTTGGCCTCTGGCCTTTACGCACTAACCACCACGCGAGAATAGTTATGGGCCTCGACGTCGCAGTATCAGCCAAAGCTTTGTCAGACGTCCAGTTCAGCATTGTGGCATGGTCGGATCGTGCTGGCCATCCGAGGCGGTGCTGGTATCCACCCTGCACACAACGATCCGGAGTGCTGCGGGCGATGGGCCCAAGACCCCAGAGTGCTTAGGATGTAGACCGGCGGGGACCTCTCTGCTGAGCCTAGGTAGCGCTGCGACATGTTGATCTTCCGAGGCCGGGCATTGACCCTAGAAAGGTGTGTCCGGCCAGAGTGATCGAGCGTGTTGGGTAACGTGGTGCGCCCCTGCAGGGAAGATATATATTCAAATACCGTGTCCACGGTAATGGACGTTCAGACTTGTATCCTGATCTTATATGAATAGAAATGGACAATGTTCAAGAAAGCGGTAAGCGTAAGTGGAGCGGAAGGCCACAGCTTAGAGCAATGGCCGCTTAAGCGCAGCTTAACCGGGATTAAGTGTTTTTTTAATTGGCCAGATTTTGGCTGTTTTTGAATAATATGCACAAGAAAACAGGAAATATAGCACATAAGTAACTGAAAATCTGAAATAGCATATAAGTTTGAGATTCAGTGGTTTACACACCACAACAAATAGCCAAATAACACATAAGGATAAGGTTCAGTGGTTCACACAGCAATCATAAATGAATAATATTGTCTTAGAGCATATAAGATAAATGGCAGCTGTAGGCATGCAGCAGCAGCAGCCAAATAGCAGCCCCAGCCCAGCGCATGTAGTAGTTCAGATCCAGTTCGGGCATGAGAAGGAAGAATGCATGGAGCTGAGTTGGATGCAGAACAGGAGCAGCTGCCACCGGAGCTCTCTTCTCCCCCTCCCCTTCTAACCCAGTAAACCCTAGCCGAACAGGCCAGTATTGGGCCAAGCCTTTATACCCACCTTTTACCTCCAGCCCGTGGCCCATTCTCGCTTTTTGAATGCTTAAGCGCGCTCAGCGACCGCCTAGCCAGCGCTCAGCGCTAAAGCGGCCGCTAAATCCCGCTTTTTTCGCTTAACGCTAAAACTTCCGCCTAGGGCAGAAGCGAAGCGTTTAGCTGTCGCTTAGCGCTTAAGAGCGCTTAAGCGGCGCCTAAAAATGATTTCTTGAACATTGGAAATGGATACTTGAGACATGAGATGGATATGTTGGCTCCGGGATTGTTTCCTCGCAGGGAGTCGAGGAAGGATCTCTGGGCCTTATTGTTACAACATGCTTGTTAATTAAAATGCTATTCTTTACTCTTCTACATGCTGCAAGATGCTTGGAGCTGCTTGAAGATGCTAGTCTTCGATAGGCTAGGCCTTCCCCTCTATTCTGGCTTTCTGCAGTTCAGTCCACAGATACAACCCTTCCATTTGATACCAATGCATAGTATAGATCAGATGCTTGCGAGTACTTTGGATGAGTACTCACGGTTGCTTTGCTACCCCTTTTCCCCCTTCCTTCTTCTTTCTAGTTGATGCAACCAGATGGTGGATCCCTGGAGCTAGATGCTACCGCCGACGGATACAACTACATGAAGACCGCCGACGACTAGGAGTAGTTAGGAGGTCCCAGGCAGGAGGCATTGCCTCTTCGACCGTGTTGCTTTTGTGCTAGCCTTCTTAAGGCATCCTTGTCTAACCTTATGTCTGTACTCAGATATTGTTGCTTCCGCTGACGCTTGTATTCGAGCTTCTGTATTTGAGCCCTCGAGGCCCCTGGCTTGTAATACGAAGCTTGTATTATTTCTATTTGTGTCTAGAGTTGTGTTGTGATATCTCCCCGTGAGTCCCTGATCTTGATCGTACACATTTGCGTGTATGTAGTGTACGGTCGAGTCGAGGGCGTCACAAGTTGGTATCAGAGCCGACTGCCTGTAGGATCCCCCTTTCCAACTCCTTGTCCGAAGTTGAGTCTAGTCTTTGAAAAACTGGTTTACTAACATGGCTGTGCGGCTTACGGCCCGCGTCACCATTGGGTGGTATTAGTATCTTTTACTCCTCGTCTATACTCTGGGATTCTGATCTCTCCTCTATTCGGGTTAACTGATTTGCTAACTCTAACATTAGGATCTCGTGATCACATCCACCCGGAGATTTGTATTACCCCTTTCTTGAATTGAGGGCAAAGTACTGCTTCACAATGTTCACTGATCGCAGAATCCTTTCATCGAGGGCAACCTGTGTCGTCACTTGCAAATCACTCGCTCCAGTGGTTATCTTCGACGATGATGTAGCCTTCGCTATGTCCCGTTGAGGTATCCCTCTATCGCGTGCATACGTGCCACATTGTATGTCTAGGATGTTTCTTTTGTCCGAACCCATACTGACAACGTGCAATTGGCTCATAATATGTATATGTATGTCTTCAATGACTACTGCTTTGTACATACTGTGCCTTTGCTCATTGTTCAAGTTACACCATGAATGACTCCATACACTGGCTCCACCCCTGGCTAGACTACCCCCTGTTGCTTTAAGCAGGATAGTTAGACCCGCCGATCGTGGCCGTGGCGGCGACAATCCGCCACCTCCTGAATACATGGCCGGAATGATACAACAGTTGAGCTGAATCGCCAGTCCATGGAAGGAGTCATAGCTCAGTTTCCGCTTCCCAATATGAATCATCAGCCAGCCCCAGTAACATGCAAGACTCTGCGTGTCTTAACCCTATCATCTACCGCAGCCTAACTCAGCCCCTTGATGCTAGTGATTGGCTCCGTGATAACACCTTCGAGTTGGAGACTGCTGATGTAGCCCCTGCCAACTATGTCACCTTCCCGGCTTATTACCTGAAAGGTCCCACTACTCAATGGTGGGACGGCCACTTGCATTCCTTAGCTATTGGAACCACCATCACTTGGTCAGAATTCCAAGCTGCATTCTGCGGGCCACAATGTCGAACCACCATGGTTAGTCACAACTACCCAGTTGGAATTGAACGATTGGAATCTCCTTGTTTTCCCCATTGTTTTGAAGTCATCCAATATTGACCTCATTCTGGGTATGAATGTTTTGAGAACACATACCGCTTCTATCATTTGTGCCACTAAAACCGTCCATCTACTACATCCTTCAAATGAGATTGTAAGCTACCAAGCTCATCTTGTTCGTAATGCCGAATCACATATTTCTTCCTTGAATGCGTTAAACACATCTCCTCTTGTGAGAATTTAAAATGCTCCAGTCGTTTGTGAATTCCAGGAAGTCTTTCCAAAAGAACTACCCAGTCCCTGACCTTGAACTTGCTGCAGTTAAATTTGCACTAAAGTTATGGCGGCATTATCTACCTAATAGTCGTTGCGAGATCTTCACCGATCATCAAAGTCTGAAGTAATCATTTACTCAGCTAGATCTGGATCTCCGTCAACAGCGATGTATGGAAGAAATCACAGACTATGACTACGGTATTTCTTATACCCCTGTCAAGGCTAATGTCATGGCCGATGCCCTAAGTCGCAAGGCTTATTGCAACAACCACACGGCTTATAAAGCTCAAACCCTGCACAATGATCTCACTTACAGAGAGCATCCGATTCGCGTTCTTGTTCAAGCTGAACGTCGTACCCGTCTGAGGCCTATCAAATTCTAAAAGTTCAGTGGCCAAATCATTCTGAAGATAAAGCCACTTGGGAACTAGAGGATCGTCTTCCTGATGAATACCTCGATTTGTTTCCTTCTACCTCCTAAATCTCGGGACGAGATTTCTTGTAGTGGAGGAGAATTGTGACGCCCAAATAATTAAGCTACAGTAATCCTACGCTAATGAGGCCACGTCACCACTGTTACTGTTGCTAATCTCGTTTAGATTCAAAACGGTCTAAATTCAAATTTAAAAGTAAAGTCAAAAATAGAAGTTTTCAAAAATCAAAACTAAAATGTGCAAACTCGGGAAAATAATTCATAGGTGTTATTGGTGGAGAAACCAAAATTTTATAAAATACTTAAGTGCACTAAATAAATAAAACGGTAGCTAAAACAATTAATTAGATGCCTTTTAAATAATAAAATTATGCAAAGTGTTTTATCATTTCACCAAACTTTTTATGGCAGTAGAATATTTAGTAACACTAATTTTGATGGTGTTTTGGTATTTTCTAAAGCTAAAATAAATAGAAAGTAAAATAGGAAAACCAATGAGCATAAAATAATAAAAGGGGAAATAAAACAAAAGATAAAAACAAAACAAACCGGCCTCCCCCCCGGGCCTCGGCCCAACTCCGGCCCAGCCAGGCCGACCCAACGTACCCCTGCCTCCCCTGTTCAACCGACCGCTTCGCTACAGGGGAGGGTTGCCCCCGACCGTCTAGCCGGCGCCGACGGGGAGGGGATAAGGCCGCCTTCCCCTCGGTCCCCTCGTCTCCCCGCTACACTTCCCCCTCTCCTCCTTGGTTCCTCCTCCCCCCTCTCGCCAGATCCGCTCCATCCGCGGCGCCTCGACGCCGACGCCACCTCGCCCCAACGCCGCCCCGAGGGCTCGCCGTCGCCATCGACGCAGCTACCAGCCTCCCCTCTCTGTTCCGAGGTGTCCGACAGCTCCGTCGCGGACGCCTTCCTCCTCCTCGCAGACGAGATCGGGCCGGAACGGCCCCGCAGCACCGCCCCGACCCCTTCGACCACCTCGGAACACCACCGCGCCGTCTGCCTCCTCTACTACGACGGCGGGCTTCCTCCACTTCGACCGCCTGCTGCTCCTAAACCTCCCGCCGAGCCGCCGTGTGCTCCTAGGTGAGCACCCCGTCGATCCCCTTTCCCTTTTGCTCCTCGACGTACGACGTAGCCGTACCTTGACGCCGCCCCTGCTCCGTAGCTGCCTTGTCCAGAGCTCGCCGTGGCCAAGCCCACGCTCATGCCCCGTGCGTGCCCTGGGCTCCCCTGCCGGTGCCTGGCCGCGCTCACGCGCGCGCCCATTCGCCGTTGCCGTCTGCGCCCGCGTGCTCGTCGCCGCTGCCGCTGGCTGCCGTTGCTTGTTGCTCTCCTGCTGCTACTGCTCGCATCGCCAGACCCCGCGCCAACCCGCGTATGGCCTCGCCTGCTGCTGCGGGTGCCCCGCCTACGCACAGCTGCAACGCCCGAGCCACGCCACTGCCCAACGCTGCTCTACTGTACTGCTAGTATCTACTGTAGCTGCTACTAGTTAGCTTTTCAATTTCTATGTTGATTAAGCCCCTAATCAGCGGTTAAACAGTTGTTAGTATGTGTAAAAATAATATGAGTAGGTAGTACACTTGACAAGGCTCAAATGTTTTTATTGGACCAAATCCACTTGATGCATGGATTAAATTCTATGAAAATCATAAGTTGCTATCTTCTGTTAAACAGAGAATAGTTTTAACCTATAGCATTTGCGTTGCATGTTCTGTGTGTGTGCCATGCGTGTGGCCGGCCCTTATTAGTACTAGGTTTAGCTAGTAGTATTAATTAGTGGCTAGATTAGCCTATGTGTAGATGACATGTGGGTCCTATTAAATTAGATTAGTTTTATTTACTTGTTTAGGTACAACCTATGACATGTGGGCCACACCCTGCCCTTTTGACTAGTCAAAGTTGACTTGGTCAACTCGGTTTAAAACAAATTACAATAAACCAGAAATTTTAGAAATTGATTAAAACTTTGAAAAATCATATAAAATAATCCGTAAGTCAGATGAAAATACTTTGTACATGAAAGTTGCTCAGAACGACGAGACCCCCTTTGATCATTCCGATATCGCCCATTCCATTCTCTCATGCTTGCATTAGATTTTGCTACTGTTATTGATTGCTCCTATTCTGATGCATAGCCTGCTTTTGTACCTGCTATTGTTACCTACCTGCTTATGCTAAACTGCTTAGTATAGGTTGGATAGTGATCCATCAGTGACCTCCACCTTGTCCTTGTTGCCCGTGCTTCATCATCGACGACTCGATCAACGTGATCGACGACCAGAGCCCGACACCTCACATCACATCACGCCCCTTTTGTTGCTCGACTCTGCAGAGCTACTATCGAGTGCCGAGGGTGATCCCTCATAACGCACTCCTGATGATAATTCTGTAGTGTAGCTATTCGGTCGTGGTCATCGAGGATGATTTCCTCTTTCACCATTCCCGATACGGCTCTGTCGTGCAACACCTCAAGTGTGAACCTCGAGGGTGGTCCCTCTTACGTTCACCTTGATGATTACATTGAGTGGAATCCACCGGGGGTGATTCCTCGGGTTTTCTTCCTTGATGTTTTGGACACACGGTTACCTTGACTTTACTTGAGACATTGGTGAAAGTCGTGCGGGGCCGGAGAGCACCCGAGGAGTTGTTACGGTGGTGGCTGGCTGTTTAGCGGTATCACCCAGGAGGGGGTGATAGCTCCGGACTTGTCCCGACAGCCGTCACTTCTTTTAATAATGCACTAACAAGTTTGGGTATTTGTTCTGAGTTGGCCTCTGGCCTTTACGCACTAACCACCACGCGAGAATAGTTATGGGCCTCAACGTCGCAGTATCAGCCAAAGCTTTGTCAGACGTCCAGTTCAGCATTGTGGCATGGTCGGATCGTGCTGGCCATCCGAGGCGGTGCTGGTATCCACCCTGCACACAACAATCCGGAGTGCTGCGGGCGATGGGCCCAAGACCTCGGAGTGCTTAGGATGTAGACCGGCGGGGACCTCTCTGCTGAGCCTAGGTAGGGCTGCGACGTTTTGATCTTCCGAGGCCAGGCATTGACCCTAGAAAGGTGTGTCCGGCCAGAGTGATCGAGCATGTTGGGTAACGTGGTGCACCCCTGCAGGGAAGATATATATTCGAATACCGTGTTCACGGTAATGGACGTTCAGACTTGTATCCTGATCTTATATAAATAGAAATGGATACTTGAGACATGAGATGGATATGTTGGCTCCGGGATTGTTTCCTCGCAGGGAGTCAAGGAAGGATCTCTGGGCCTTATTGTTACAACATGCTTGTTAATTAAAATGCTATTCTTTACTCTTCTACATGCTGCAAGATGCTTGGAGCTGCTTGAAGATGCTAGTCTTCGATAGGCTAGGCCTTCCCCTCTATTCTGGCTTTCTGCAGCTCAGTCCACAGATACAACCCTTCCATTTAATACCAATGCATACTTAGTATAGACCTGATGCTTGCGAGTACTTTGGATGAGTACTCACGGTTGCTTTGCTACCCCCTTTCCCCCTTCCTTCTTCTTTCTGGTTGATGCAACCAGATGGTGGATCCCTGGAGCTAGATGCTACCGCCGACGGATACAACTACATGGAGACCGCCGACGACTAGGAGTAGTTAGGAGGTCCCAGGCAGGAGGCCTTGCCTCTTCGATCGTGTTGCTTTTGTGCTAGCCTTCTTAAGGCATCCTTGTCTAACCTTATTTCTGTACTCATATATTGTTGCTTCCGCTGACGCTTGTATTCGAGCCCTCGAGGCCCCTGGCTTGTAATATGGAGCTTGTATAATTTCTATTTGTGTCTAGAGTTGTGTTGTGATATCTCCCCATGAGTCCCTGATCTTGATCGTACACATTTGCGTGTATGTAGTGTATGGTCGAGTCGGGGGCGTCACAAGTTGGTATCAGAGCCGACTGCCAAGGCTCAAATAATATCATCAAGTTGGTATCAGAGCCGACTGCCTACTGTCGTTCTAATCAGCGGTTAAACAGTTGTTAATATGTGTAAAAATAATATGAGTAGGTAGTACACTTGAAAAGGCTCAAATGTCTTCATTGGACAAAATCCACTTGATGCATGGATTAAATTCTATGAAAATCATAAGTTGCTATCTTCTGTTAAACAGAGAACAGTTTTAACCTATAGCATTTGTGTTGCGTGTTCTGTGTGTGTGCCGTGCGTGTGGCCGGCTGGGTTCTGCCCAGTAGTGGCCGGCCCTTATTAGTACTAGGTTTAGCTAGTACTCCCTCCGTAAACTAATATAAGAGCGTTTAGATCACTAAAGTAGTGATCTAAACGCTCTTATATTAGTTTACGGAGGGAGTAGTATTAATTAGTGGCTAGATTAGCTTATGTGTAGATGACATGTGGGTCCCATTCAATTAGATTAGTTTTATTTATTTGTTTAGGTACAACCTATGACATGTGGGCCACACCCTGCCCTTTTGACTAGTCAAAGTTGACTTGGTCAACTCGGTTTAAAACAAATTACAATAAACCAGAAATTTTAGAAATTGATTAAAATTTTGAAAAATCATATAAAATAATCCGTAAGTCAGATGAAAATACTTTGTACATGAAAGTTGCTCAGAACGACGAGACGAATCCAAATACGCTCCCCGTTCACCTGTCACATGCCCCTAGCATAGCGAACATGCAACCGCCCCCTCCGTTCGTTTGTCTGAAAATGCCTAACTCCGGGAAAACTTTCCGGATGTTATCACCCTTCGCTGGTATCGTGTAGCACCGCATTAGAACACCCCTAGCCCTACGTGTTACCCCCGTCATGCATCTGTGTTGCATCTGTTTGCATTATATTGACTGTTTCTTCCCCCTCTTCTCTCCGGTAGACCTCGAGACCGCTGATGATGCCCCTGTGATCGACTACATCGACGACGACCCTTCTTCCCTTTCAGCGGAGCTTCCAGGCAAGCCCCCCCTTTGATCATCCCGATATGGCCCATTCCATTCTCTCATGCTTGCATTAGATCTTGCTACTGTTATTGATTGCTCCTATTTTGATGCATAGCCTGCTTTTGTACCTGAGCTGAACGTGTGCTGAACGCGGAGGTGCCGTACGTTAGGTACTTGATCGGGACGGATTGTGAAGGTGTACGACTACATCAACTGTGTTGATAAATGATTCCGCTTATGGTCTACGAGGGTACATAGACAACACTCTCCCCTCTCGTTGCCATGCATCACCATGATCTTGCGTGTGCGTAGGAAAATTTTGAAATTACTACGTTCCCCAACAATGGCATCCGAGCCAGGTTTATGCGTAAATGTTATATGCACGAGTCGAACACAAGTGAATTGTGGGCGATAATAGTCATACTGCTTACCAGCATGTCATACTTTGATTCGGCGGTATTGTTGGATGAAGCGGCCCGGACCGACATTACGCGTACGCTTACGCGAGATTGGTTCTATCGATGTGCTTTGCACACAGGTGGCTGGCGGGTGTCAGTTTCTCCAACTTTAGTTGAATCGAGTGTGGCTACGCCCGGTCCTTGTTGAAGGTTAAAACAACACATACTTGATGAAAAATCGTTGTGGTTTTGATGCGTAGGTAAGAACAGTTCTTGCTCAGCCCGTAGCAGCCACGTAAAACTTGCAACAACAAAGTAGAGGACATCTAACTTGTTTTTGCAGGACATATTGTGATGTGATATGGTCAAGACATGATGCTAAATTTTATTGTATGAGATGATCATGTTTTGTAACGGAGTTATCGGCAACTGGCAGGAGCCATATAGTTGTCGCTTTATTGTATGAAATGCAATCGCCATGTAATTGCTTTATTTATCACTAAGCGGTAGCGATAGTCGTAGAAGCAATAGTTGGCGAGACGACAACGATGCTACGATGGAGATCAAGGTGTCGCACCGGCGACGATGGTGATCATGACGGTGCTTTGGAGATGGAGATCAAAGGCACAAGATGATGATGGCCATACCATATCACTTATATTGATTGCATGTGATGTTTATCCTTTATGCATCTTATTTTGCTTAGTTCGATGGTAACATTATAAGATGATCTCTCACTAAATTTCAAGGTATAAGTGTTCTCCCTGAGTACGCACCGTTGCGACAGTTCTTCGTGCCAAGACACCACGTGATGATCGGGTGTGATAAGCTCTACGTTCAATACAACGGGTGCAAGCCAGTTTTGCACACGCAGAATACTCGGGTTAAACTTGACGAGCCTAGCATATGCAGATATGGCCTCGGAACACTGAGACCGAATGGTCGAGCGTGAATCATATAGTAGATATGATCAACATAGTGATGTTCACCATTGAAAACTACTCCATCTCACGTGATGATCGGACATGGTTTAGTTGATATGGATCACGTGATCATTTAGATGACTAGAGGGATGTCTATCTAAGTGGGAGTTCTTAAGTAATATGATTAATTGAACTTTAATTTATCATGAACTTAGTCCTGATAGTATTTGCAAATTATGTTGTAGATCAATAGCTCGCGCATAGCTTCCCCGTTTATTTTTGATATGTTCCTAGAGAAAAATAAGTTGAAAGATGTTAGTGCCAATGATGCAGATTGGATCCGTGATCTGAGGATTATCCTCATTGTTGCACAGAAGAATTATGTCCTTGATGCACCGTTAGGTGACGGACCTATTGCCGGAGCATATGCAGACGTTATAAACGATTGGCAAAGCTCGGTATGATGACTACTTGATAGTTTAGTGCACCATGCTTTACGGCTTAGAACTGGGACTTCAAAAATGTTTTGAACGCCACGGAGCATATAAGATGTTTGAAGAATTGAAATTGGTATTTCATACTCATGCCCGTGTCAAGAGGTGTGAGACCTCTAACAGTACTTTTCCTACAAGATGGAGGAGAATAGCTCAACCAGTGAGCATGTACTCAGATTGTCCGGGTACTACAATTGCTTGAATCAAGTGGGAGTTAATCTTCCAGATAAGATAGTAATTGAAAAAGTTCTCTAGTCACTATCACCAAGTTACTAGAACTTCGTGATGAACTATAATATGCAAGGGATGACGAAAGTAATTCCCAAGCTCTTTGCGATGTTGAAATTGGCAAAGGTAGAAATCAGTAAAGAGCATCAAGTGTTGATGGTTTACAAGACCACTAGTTTCAAGAAAAAGGGAAAAAGAATAGAAAGGGAACTTCAAGATGAATGACAAACAAGTTGTCACTCCCGTGAAGAAACCCAAAGCTAGACTCAAGCCCGAAACTGAGTGCTTCTACTGCAAAGGAAATGGTCACTAGAAGTGGAACTGCCCCTAGATATTTGGCGGATAAGAAGGATGGCAAAGTGAACAAAGTTATATTTGAGATACATGATATTGATGTGTACTTTACTAGTGTTTATAGGAACCCCTTAGTATTTGATACTAGTTCAGTTGCTAAGATTAGTGACTCGAAACGGGAATTGGAGAATGAACAGAAACTAGTTAAGGGTGAAGTGACGATGTGAGTTGGAAGTGGTTCCAAGATTGATATGATCATCATCGCACACTCCCTATACTTTCGGGATTAGTGTTGAACCTAAATAAATGTTATTTGGTGTTTGCATTGAGCATGAATATGATTGGATCATGTTTATTGCAATACGGTTATTCATTTAAGTCAAAGAATAATTGTTGTTCTATTTACATGAATAAAACCTTCTATGGTCATTTTGCATCATGCTTTTATATCGATATTTATTGCATTATGGGCTGTTATTACACATTATGTCACAATACTTATGCCTATTCTCTCTTATTTTACAAGGTTTACATAAAGAGGGAGAATGCCGGCAGCTGGAATTTTGGGCTGTAAAAGGAGCAAATATTAGAGACCTATTCTGCACAACTCCAAAAGTCTTGAAACTCCACGGAAGTTACTTTGGAAATAATAAGTGGGTACACATATTTTAGTTGCTGTTGATTACGCTACTAAGTGGGTAGAAGCTATTCCAACTAGTAGTGCTGATCATAACACTTCTATTAAGATGCTTAAAGAAGTTATTTTTCCGAGGTTTGGAGTCCCTAGATATTTAATGACTGATGGTGGTTCACATTTTATTCATGGTGCTTTTCGTAAAATGCTTGCTAAGTATGACGTTAATCATAGAATTGCATCCCCTTATCACCCACAGTCTAGTGGTCAAGTAGAATTGAGCAATAGAGAGCTTAAATTAATTTTGCAAAAGACTGTTAATAGATCTAGAAAGAATTGGTCGAAGAAACTTGATGATGCATTATGGGCCTATAGAACTGCATATAAAAATCCTATGGGTATGTCTCCGTATAAAATGGTTTATGGAAAAGCATGCCAGTTACCTCTCGAACTAGAACATAAGGCATATTGGGCTATTAAAGAGCTCAATTATGATTTCAAACTTGCCGGTGAGAAGAGGCTATTTGACATAAGCTCACTTGATGAATGGAGAACCCAAGCCTATGAGAATGCCATGTTGTTTAAAGAAAAAGTTAAAAGATGGCATGACAAAAGGATACGAAAGTGTGAGTTTAATGTAGGTGATTATGTGTTGCTGTTCAACTCTCGTTTAAGATTTTTTGCAGGAAAACTTCTCTCTAAATGGGAAGGTCCTTATGTTATCGAGGAGGTCTATTGTTCCGGTGCCATAAAAATCAACAACTTCGAAGGCACAAATCCGAAGGTGGTGAACGGTCAAAGAATTAAACATTATATCTTAGGTAATCCCATAAATGTTGAAACTAATGTTATTGAAACCATAACACTGGAGGAATACATAAGAGACACTTTCCAGAACGTTTCAGACTCTAAAAAGGAATAGGTATGTGGTACGGTAAGTAAACCGACTCCAAAACAGTTCTAATGGAAAATTTTCTCCGTTTTGGAATATTTAGAAAAATAGGAAAAATAAGAAGCAGTCCGGGAAGGACACGAGGCTTCCACGAGGGTGGGAGGCGCGCCCTACCCCCTGGGCTCGCCCCCTGCCTCGTGGGCACCTCGTGCGCTCTCTGGACTCTGTTTTCTTGCACGATACTTCTTTCAGTCGGTAAAAATTCATTATATAATCTCCCGAAGGTTTTGACTACCGTATCACCCAATTATCCTCTCTTCTTGTTTCGAGCTGTTTTCTGTCAGAGTTGTCAGGCCAGGCATCATGTTGTGCCCCTCCTCCAACAACGGTGATAACGATGCTTGGCTAATGAAGATAGAGCTGAAGAGGGAAGAACCCATGGAGATCAACAAGGATGAAGGGATCAAGAAGGCCACGGAGGACCAAGCTTCGGCAGCAGAAGACATCCTTCAACTTGATCACAATCTTCTTACCCCAACTGAGATCGAAGCTTTCAAGATGATTGAGTTAGCTTGTATACAAAACAAGTATCTCACACGTGAAAATATTTTGTTGAAGGAGAATATCATCGCACTCAAGGGCATTATCCGCAAGTTGGAGGACCTCTTACGCTCGATGTGCGATTATCCATCATCACCTCCATCTTCTTCACCAGCAAAGGAGATATAATCACATGGGTATGGGCACTCCCCTTGGCAACTGCCAAGCTTGGGGGAGGTGCCCCGGTATCGTATCACCATCACATCTCCATCTTTACCATTTTCTTAGTTCGATCCTTTTAGTAATATCTTGATCTAGTAGAATAAAGTTTTTGGTATGATCTAGTTTTGAGTTTTGCTTTATAATCCTTCTATGTAATCGAGTCCGTGAGCTATATAAGAAAGATTAGTGTTGAGTCAATGGCTTGATTATTTTGCCATGATCTTGAGGGAATACAAGAACGAAAGAATAAGAAAGAAATAAAAAGTAACAAAGAGATCATATTGATCTTGTGGAGAATAATGACTTCACATATAAAGAGTACGATGATTAAAAGTTGTTGAGAGTTGACAAACATAGTTTTGGTCATCGTTGCAATTAATAGAAAGTAATAAAGAAAGAGTGGTTTCACATATAAATATACTATCTTGGACATCTTTAATGATTGTGAGCACTCATTAAAATATGACATGCTAAAGAGTTGATGTTGGACAAGGAAGACAACGTAATGGGTTATGTTTTCTTATATCTGAGATAAAGTATATTGTCATGGATCATCCAACATGTTGAGTTTGCCTTTCTCCCTCATGCTAGCCAATTCTTTGCAACAAGTAGAGATACTACTTGTGCTTCCGAAATACCCTTAAAACCAGTTTTGCCATGAGAGTCCACCATATCTACCTATGGATTGAGTAAGATCCTTCAAGTAAGTTGTCATCGGTGCAAGCAATAAAAATTGCTCTCTAAATATGTATGACTTATTAGTGTGGGAGAAAATAAGCTTTATACGATCTTGTGATGTGGAAGAAATAAAAGCGACAGACTGCATAATAAAGGTCCATATCACAAGTGGCAATATAAAGTGACGTTCTTTTGCATTAAGATTTTGTGCATCCAACCCTGAAAGCGCATGACAACCTCTACTTCCCTCTGCGAAGGGCCTATCTTTTACTAATTTATCTCTTACCCTTATGCAAGAGTCATGGTGATCTTCACCTTTCCTTTTTACATTTTATCCTTTGGCAAGCACAGTGTGTTGGAAAGATCCTGATATATATATATATATATCTAATTGGATGTAAGTTAGCATGAGCTATTATTGTTGACATTACCCTTGAGGTAAAAGGTTGGGAGGCGAAACTATAAGCCTCTATCTTTCTCTGTGTCCGACAAAAACTCTGTAACCACAAGTATTGTGTGAGTGTTAGCAATTGTGAAAGACTAAATGATAGTTCAGTATGTGGACTTGCTGAAAAGGTCTTATATTGACTCTTTCCGATGTTATGATAAAGTGCAATTGCTTTAATGACTGAATTTATAGTTTGTTAGTTCTCAATGAAGTTTCTGATTCATACTTGACATTGTGAATAGATTATTACTTGAGCATAAGAAATCATATGACAATATCCATACATGTTGCTGTTTTAAGAATGATCATGATGTCCTCATGTCCGTATTTTACTTTATCGACACCTCTATCTCTAAACATGTGGACATATTTATCGTTGTCGGCTTCCGCTTGAGGACAAGTGAGGTCTAAGCTTGGGGGAGTTGATACGTCCATTTTGCATCATGCTTTTATATCGATATTTATTGCATTATGGGCTGTTATTACACATTATGTCACAATACTTATGCCTATTCTCTCTTATTTTACAAGGTTTACATAAAGAGGGAGAATGCCGGCAGCTGGAATTCTGGGCTGTAAAAGGAGGAAATATTAGAGACCTATTCTGCACAACTCCAAAAGTCCCGAAACTCCACGGAAGTTACTTTTGGAAAAAATACTAAGCGAAGAAAATACCAGAGGGGGCCCACACCCTGGCCACGAGGGTGGGGGGCGCGCCCTACCCCCTGCCTCGTGGGCCCCCTGGTGGCCCTCCGGTGCCCATCTTCTGCTATATGAAGTCTTTCGTCCGAGAAAAAATCATAAGCAAGATTTCGGGATGAGACTCCACCGCCACGAGACGGAACCTTGGCGGAACCAATCTAGGGCTCCGACAGAGCTGTTCTGCCGTTGAGACTTCCCTCCGGGAGGGGGAAATCATCGCCATCGTCATCACCAACGCTCCTCTCATCGGGAGGGGGCCAATCTCCATCAACATCTTCACCAGCACCATCTCCTCTAAAACCCTAGTTCATCTCTTGTATCCAATCTTTGTCTCCAAGTCTGGGATTGGTACCTGTAGGTTGCTAGTAGTGTTGATTACTCCTTGTAGTTGATGCTAGTTGGTTTATTTGGTGGAATATCATATGTTCAGATCCTATATGCATATTAATACCCCTCTGATTATGAACATGAATATGATTTGTGAGTAGTTACGTTTGTTCCTGAGGACATGGGAGAAATCTTGCTATTAGTAGTCATGTGAATTTGGTATTCGTTCGATATTTTGATGAGATGTATGTTGTCTCTCCTCTAGTGGTGTTATGTGAACATCGACTACATGACACTTCACCATTGTTTGGGCCTAGAGGAAGGCATTGGGAAGTAATAAGTAGATGATTGGTTGCTAGAGTGACAGAAGCTTAAACTCTAGTTTATGAGTTGCTTCGTAAGGGGCTGATTTGGATCCATATGTTTCATGCTATGGTTAGGTTTACCTTAATACTTCTTTGTAGTTGCGAATGCTTGCAATAGGAGTTAATCATAAGTGGGATGCTTGTCCAAGCAAGGACAGCACCCAAGCACCGGTCCACCCACATATCAAATTATCAAAGTACCGAACGCGAATCATATGAGCGTGATGAAAACTAGTTTCACGATAATTCCCATGTGCCCTCGGGAGCGCTTTTCTCTATATAAGAGTTTGTCCAGGCTTGTCCTTTGCTACAAAAAGGATTGGGCCACCTTGCTGCACTTTATTTACTTTTGTTACTTGTTGCTCGTTACAAATTATCCTATCACAAAACTATCTGCTACCTATTATTTCAGTGCTTGCAGAGAATACCTTGCTGAAAACCGCTTATCATTTCCTTCTGCTCCTCGTTGGGTTCGACACTCTTACTTATCGAAAGGACTACGATAGATCCCCTATACTTGTGGGTCATCAGATGCAACCAGAAAGTTTTGTTGATCCTAAAGGTGCTAACAAAGTGTGCAAGCTCTAGCGATCCATCTATGGACTGGTGCAAGCATCTCGGAGTTGGAATATACACTTTGATAAGTTGATCAAAGCATATAGTTTTATACAGACTTGCGGTGAAGCCTGTATTTACAAGAAAGTGAGTGGGAGCACTACAACCTTTCTGATAAGTATATGTGAATGACATATTGTCGATCGGAAATGATGTAGAATTTTCTGGAAAGCATAAAGGAGTGTTTGAAAGGAGTTTTTCAAAGAAAGACCTCGGTGAAGCTGCTTACACATTGAGTATCAAGATCTATAGAGATAGATCAAGACGCTTGATAAGTTTTTTCAATAAGTACATACCTTGACAAGTTTTTGAAGTAGTTCAAAATGGAACAGTTAAAGAAAGAGTTCTTGCCTGTGTTGCAAGGTGTGAAATTGAGTAAGACTCAAAGCCCGACCACAGCAGAAGATAGAAAGAAAATGAAAGTCATTCCCTATGCCTCAGCCATAGGTTCTATAAAGTATGCCATGCTGTGTACCAGATCTATTGTATACCCTACACTGAGTTTGGCAAGGGAGTACAATAGTGATCTAGGAGTAGATCACTGCACAACGGTCAAAATTATCCTTAGTGGAATAAGGATATGTTTCTCAATTATGGAGGTGACAAAAGGTTCGTCGTAAAGGGTTACGTCGATGCAAGTTTTGACACTGATCCAGATGACTCTAAGTCTCAATCTGGATACATATTGAAAGTGGGAGCAATTAGTTGGAGTAGCTCAGTGCAGAGCATTGTTGACATAGAAATTTGCAAAATACATACGGATCTGAATATGGTAGACCCGTTGACAAAACTTCTCTCACAAGCAAAACATGATCACACCTTAGTACTCTTTGGGTGTTAATCACATGGCGATGTGAACTAAGATTACTGACTCTAGTAAACCCTTTGAGTGTTGGTCACATGGCGATGTGAACTATGGGTGTTAATCACATGGTGATGTGAACTATTGGTGTTAAATCACATGGCGATGAGAACTAGATTATTGACTCTAATGCAAGTGGGAGACTAAAGGAAATACGCCCTAGAGGCAATAATAAAGTTGTTATTTATATTTCCTTATATCATGATAAATGTTTGTTATTCATGCTAGAATTGCATTAACCGGAAACTTAGTACATGTGTGAATACATAGACAAACATAGTGTCACTAGTATGCCTCTACTTGACTAGCTCGTTGAATCAAAGATGGTTAAGTTTCCTAGCCATAGACATGAGTTTCATTTGATTAATGAGATCACATCATTAGAGAATGATGTGATTGACTTGACCCATTCCGTTAGCTTATCACTTGATCGTTTAGTATGTTGCTATTGCTTTCTTCATGACTTATACATGTTCCTATGACTATGAGATTATGCAACTCCCGAATACTGGAGGAACACTTTGTGTGCTACCAAACATCACAACATAACTGGGTGATTATAAAGGTGCTCTACAGGTGCCTCCGATGGTACTTGTTGAGTTGGCATAGATCGAGATTAGAATTTGTCACTCCGATTCTCGGAGAGGTATCTCTGGGCCCTCTCGGTAATGCACATCACTATAAGCCTTGCAAGCAATGTGACTAATGAGTTAGTTGCGGGATGATGCATTACGGAACAAGAAAAGAGACTTGCCGGTAACGAGATTGAACTAGGTATTGAGATACCGACGATCGAATCTCGGGCAAGTAACATACCGATGACAAAGGGAACAACATATGTTGTTATGCGGTTCGACTGATAAAGATCTTCGTAGAATATGCATGAGCCAATATGGGCATCCAGGTTCCACTATTGGTTATTGACGAGAGAGGTGTCTCGGTCATGTCTACATAGTTCTCGAACCCGTAGGGTTCGCACGCTTAAACGTTCGTTGACGATATAGTATTATATGAGTTATGTATGTTGGTGACCGAATGTTGTTCGGAGTCCCGGATGAGATCACGAACTTGACGAGGAACTCCGGAATGGTCCGGAGATAAAGATTGATATATGGGATAATAGTGTTTGGTCTTCGGAAGGGTTCCGGAATTCACCGGAAGGGGTTCCAGATTTTTCCCGAAATGTTTGGGTACGAGAACACTTTATTTGGGCCAAAGGGGAAAGCCCACAAGGTTTTTGGAAAGCGCAAAAGGAAGTTTTGCGGAGTCCAGGTGCCAGACGCCAGGGTCCCTAGCGTCTGGGTCTAGACGCCGGGATCCCGGGCGTCTGGCCCTGGAGTCCGAGAAGGACTCTTGCCTTTCGGGTGAAACCGACTTTGTGGAGACTTTTACTCCAAGTTCCGCTTACAGTCTACGAGGGTACGTAGACAACACTCTCCCCTCTCGTTGCTATGCATCACCATGATCTTGTGTGTGCGTAGGAAAATTTTGAAATTACTACGTTCCCCAACAGAAGTGGCCCGGACCAACCTTACATGACCACGTTCATGAGACCGGTTCCACCGACATACATGCAACTAGTTTTGCATAAAGGTGGCTGGCGGGTGTCTGTTTCTCCAACTTTAGTTGAATCGAATTTGACTGCGGCTGGTCCTTGTTGAAGGTTAAAACAACAAACTTGACGAAACACCGTTGTGGTTTTGATGCGTAGGTAAGAACGGTTCTTGCTAGAAACCCGTAGCAGCCACGTAAAACTTGCAACAACAAAGTAGAGGACGGCTAATTTGTTTTTGCAGCGCATGTTGTGATGTGATATGGTCAAGACATGATGTGATATAACTTGTGGTATCAGATGATCATGTTTTTGTAAAAGTTATCGGCAATTGGCAGGAGCCTTATGGTTGTCGCTTTATTGGATGAAATGCAATCGCCACGTAATTGCTTTAGTTTATCACTAACCGGTGGCGATAGTTGTAGCAGCAATAGTTGGCGAGACGACAACGGCACTACGATGGAGATTGATACGTCTCCGTCGTATCTATAATTTTTGATTGTTCCATGCCAATATTATTCAACTTTCATATACTTTTGGCAACTTTTTAGACTATTTTTGGGACTAACATATTGATCCAGTGCCCAGTGCCAGTTCCTGTTTGTTGCATGTTTTATGTTTCGCAGAAACCCCATATCAAACGGAGTCCAAACGGGATAAAAACGGACGGAGAATTATTTTGGAATATTCGTGATTTTTGGGAAGTAAAATCAACGCGAGACGGTGCCCGAGGTGGCCACGAGGGTGGGGCCCATGCCCACTCCAGGCAGGCGCGCCCCTGACCCTCGTGGGCCACCCGTAAGGTGGTTGATGCTCTACTTTGGCTGCAAGAAAGCTAATTTTTGGACAAAAGATCTGGGCGAAGGTTTCAATCCAGTCGGAGTTACGGATCTCCATGTATATACGAAATGGTGAAAGGGCAGCAGAGGGGAACGCAGAAACAGAGAGAGACAGAGAGACAGATCCAATCTCGGAGGGGCTCTCGCCCCTCCCACGCCATGGAGGCCAAGGACTAGAGGGGAAACCCTTCTTCCATCTAGGGAGGAGGTCAAGGAAGAAGAAGAAGGAGGGCGGCTCTCTCCCCCTCGCTTCCGGTGGTGCCGGAGTGCCACCGGGGGCCATCATCATCACCGCAATCTTCACCAACAACTTCACCGCCATCATCACTAACTCTTCCGTCCTCTATAAATCGGTGTAACCTCTCTCTTACCCGCTGTAATCTCTACTTAAACATGGTGCTCAACGCTATATATTATTCCCCAATGATGTATGGCTATCCTATGATGTTTGAGTAGATCCGTTTTGTCCTATGGGCTATTTGATGATCAAGATTTTTTTGAGTTGTATGTTTTATTATTGGTGCTGTCCTATCCTCCGTGTTGCGCAAGCGTGAGGGATTCCCGCTGCAGGGTTTGCAATATGTTCATGATTTGCTTATGGTGGGTGGCGTGAGTGACAGAAGCACAGACCCGAGTAAGTAGGTTGTTTGCGTATGGGATAAAGAGGACTTGATGCTTTAATGCTATGGTTGGGTTTTACCTTAATGATCTTTAGTAGTTGCGAATGCTTGCTAGAGTTCCAATCATAAGTGCATATGATCCAAGTAGAGAAAGTATGTTAGCTTATGCCTCTCCCTCAAATAAAATTGCAATAATGATTACCGGTCTAGTTATCGATTGCCTAGGGACAAATAACTTTCTCGTAACAAAAAGCTCTCTACTAAAACTAATTTAGTTGTGTCTTCATCTAAACAGCCCCTAGCTTTTATTTACGCGCTCTTTATATTCTTGCAAACCTATCCAACAACACCTACAAAGTACTTCTAGTTTCATTCTTGTTCTAGGTAAAGCGAACGTTAAGCGTGTGTAAAGTTGCATCGGTGGTCGGTAGAACTTAAGGGAATATTTGTTCTACCTTTAGCTCCTCGTTGGGTTCGACACTCTTACTTATCGAAAGAGGCTACAATTGATCCCCTATACTTGTGGGTTATCAAGACCTTTTTCTGGCGCCGTTGCCGGGGAGCAATAGCGTGGGATGAATATTCTCGTGTGTGCTTGTTTGCTTTATCACTAAGTAATTTTTATTTGCTGTTCTTAGTTGTTTTCTATCTTTAGTTATGGGTAGGAAACGAAAAATACCAAAAAAATTAGTTGTACCTACTGAACCAATGGTTGAAGAACCACTCAAAATCTATCACACTCCTGAAGCTTATTACTTGGATCATCTTCGATCCCTATGTGCTCGTGCTGAAACCCCAACTAGCTTAGTTGAGGGCAAATCTTTAGATGAGCATGCCTGTTATGTGCGACACTGTATATCTGAAAAAGGGAAACTTTTACTGGGTCAAATTCATCGTTCGCAATGCTATGCTTGGAATTTATGTTATATATATGATTTTACTTGTTGTTCTGAAAACCCTAAGAAACACCTTCCCTACCAATGTGAGTTTATTGATAATGGAATCTTATCTTCGTATGCTAAAGGTTTTTATAGTTACTATGATGTTCAACAAATTGAAGAATTTGTTGCTTTTAAGGGTGCTTATGAAATTGCTTCTTTGATTGAAAAGTATGGTGCTACTCTTTACAAATTTGAAAATTTTGCCATACTTAAATATTGCTATGATAATTATGCTTCTAATGCCTATGTTGAACCATATATTGAGGACTACTCTGCTGTCCAAGAAGAGACTAATATTTTGCAGGAGTCTATGGAAGAAGAAATTGATGAAACTGTGAGCTCATTGGATGAAAAAGAGGATGAGGAGAGCGAAGAACAAAAGGAGGAAGAGCGGATTAGCTACCCGTGCCCACCTTCTAATGAGAGTAACTCTTCAACTCATACATTGTTTAATTTCCCTTCGTGCTTACCGAAGGATGATTGCTATGATGATTGTTATGATCCCGTTGATTCTCTTAAAATATCCCTTTTTGATGATGCTTTCTATGCTTGTGGCCAAGATGCCAATATGAATTATGCTTATGGAGATGAACTTGCTATAGTTCCTTATGTTATGAATGAAATTGTTGCTATTGCATCCACGCATGATAGTCCTATTATCTTTTTGAATTCTCCAAACTACACTATATCGGAGAAGTTTGCCCTTATTAAGGATTATATTGATGGGTTGCCTTTTACCGTTACACATGATGATTTTGATGAATATAATATGCATGTGCTTGCTGCTCCTACTTGCAATTATTATGAGAGAGGAACTATATCTCCACCTCTCTATGTTTCCAACATGATAAAATTGCAAGAAAACTGTTTATACTATGCATTGGCCTTTACTATGTGTGCATGAATTGTTCTTTTATGACATGCCAATGCATAGGAAGAGAGTTAGACTTCGTTGTTGCATGATATATGTTAGTTTGTGCTCACTACTAAATCACAAATCATTGTTAATTAAAATTGGCTTTGATATACCTTGGGATCCGGGTGGATTCACTACTTGAGCACTATATGCCTAGCTTAATGGCTTTAAAGAAAGCGCTGCCAGAGAGACAACCTGGAAGTTTTAGAGGGTCATTTATTTCTGTTGAGTGCTTTCATATAGTTTAAAAACAACAAAAATAAAGAGGGGAACCTAAAACTTTTTTAAAAAGAAAAGCGAAAGTGAGAAAGACGAGCATTGTTGAAGTGGGAGCTAGCCTTGAACTTTGTTCATGCTCACGGAAACTTTGTGAATCTTGATTACAGAAACTTTTCAACAAAAATAATTATCCCCTTGTAAAATTCCATTGTATCATAAAAATAATGTGCCAAGGTTTGCCTTTAGGATGTTTACAATGCTTGTTGGTTTGTGTGGTGCAGGACAGAAACTTTGGCTGTAGTGCGAGATTTTACATTTTTTACTGGAATGTCAAATGGTTCTGATTCTTTTTTCACTGTCTTTCTATACAAATTTTTTATTTTTTCTAATTTTGGTAGAATTTTTCAAGTACCATAGGTATGGTGAATGTTCAGATTATTACAGACTGTTCTGTTTTAGACAGATTCTTTTTTGATGCATAGTTTGCTTGTTTTGATGAAGCTATCAATTTATATCAGTGGATTAAGCCATGAAAAATTTATATTACAGTAGACATAATGCAAAAACAAAATATGAATTGGTTTGCAACAGTACTTAGAGTAGTGATTTTCTTTATTATACTAACGGATCTTACCGAGTTTTCTGTTGAAGTTTGTGTGGATGAAGTGTTCGATGATCGAGAAGGTCTCGATGTGAGAAGAAGGAAGAGAGGCAAGAGCTCAAGCTTGGGGATGCCCGAGGCACCCCAAGTAAATATTCAACGAGACTCAAGCGTCTAAGCTTGGGGATTCCCCGGAAGGCATCCCCTCTTTCTTCAACAAGTATCGGTATGTTTTCGGATTCGTTTCGTTCATGCGATATGTGCAAATCTTGGAGCGTCTTTAGCTTTTAGTTTTCACTTTTTCTTTTATGCACCATTCTGGTATGATATAGTCCTTGGTTGATTTATAGAATGCTCATTGCACTTCACTTAAATCTTTTGAGTATGGCTTTATAGAATGCTTCATGTGCTTCACTTATATCATTTGAAGTTTGGATTGCCTGTTTCTCTTCACATAGAAAACCACCATTTGTAGAATGCTCTTTTGCTTCACTTATATTTATTAGAGCGTGGGCATATCTTTTGTAGAAAGAATTAAACTCTCTTGCTTCACTTATATCTATTTAGAGAGTTGACAGGAATTGGTCATTCACATGGCTAGTCATAAAATCCTACATAAAACTTGTAGATCACTGAATATGATATGTTTGATTCGTTGCAATAGTTTTGCGACATAAAGATGGTGATATTAGAGTCATGCTAGTGGGTAGTTGTGGATTAGTAGAAATACTTGTGTTCAAGTTTGTGATTCACGTAGCATGCACGTATGGTGAACCGTTATGTGATGAAGTCGGAGCATGATTTATTTATTGATTGTCTTCCTTATGAGTGGCGGTCGGGGACGAGCGATGGTCTTTTCCTACCAATCTATCCCCTTAGGAGCATGCGCGTAGTACTTTGTTTTGATGACTA
The DNA here is from genome assembly GCF_018294505.1 of Triticum aestivum. Lineage (NCBI taxonomy): Eukaryota > Viridiplantae > Streptophyta > Magnoliopsida > Poales > Poaceae > Triticum > Triticum aestivum. The sequence continues at coordinate 106,338,575 of NC_057814.1, read as the reverse complement.
ATAGATTTTTGCAATAAGTATGTGAGTTATGTATGACTAATGTTGAGTCCATGGATTATACGCACTCTCACCCTTCCATCATTGCTAGCCTCTTCAGTATCGTGCATTGCTCTTTCTCACCTCGAGAGTTGGTGCACCGGTGCATCCAAACCCCGTGATATGATACGCTCTGTCACACATAAGCCTCATTATATCTTCCTCAAAACAGCCACCATACCTACCTATCATGGCATTTCCATAGCCATTCCAAGATATATTTCCATGCAACTTCCATCATCATCATCATATACATGACTTGAGCATTCATTGTCATACTGCTTTGCATGATCGTAAGATAGCTAGCATGATGTTTTCATGGCTTGTCCATTTTTTGATGTCATTGCTACGCTAGATCATTGCACATCCTGGTACACTGCCAGAGGCATTCATATAGGGTCATATCCTTGTTCTAGTATTGAGTTGTAATATTGAGTTGCAAGTAAATAAAAGTGTGATGACCATCATTATTAGAGCATTGCCCTAGTGAGGAAAGGATGATGGAGACTATGATTCCCCTAGAAGTCGGGATGAGACTCCGGACTTTATCAAAAAAATAAAAGAGGCCAAAGAAGCCCAAATAATGAAAAGAGGCCAAAGAAGCCCACCAAAAAATAAAAAATAAATAAAAAAAGAAGAGAAAAATAAAAAAATGAGAGAAAAAGAGAGAAGGGGCAATGCTACTATCCTTTTACCACACTTGTGCTTCAGAATAGCACCATGTTCTTCATATAGAGAGTCTCTTGAGTTATCACTTTCATATACTAGTGGGAATTTTCATTATAGAACTTGGCTTGTATATTCCAATGATGGGCTTCCTCAAATGCCCGAGGTCTTCATGAGCAAGCAAGTTGGATGCACACCCACTTAGTATCAGTTTGAGCTTTCATATACTTATAGCTCTGAGTGCATCCGTTGCATGGCAATCCCTACTCCTCACATTGACATCAATTGATGGGCATCTCCATAGCCCGTTGATTAGCCGCATCGATGTGAGACTTTCTCCTTTTTGTCTTCTCCACACAACCTCCACCATCATATTCTATTCCACCTATAGTGCTATGTCCATGGCTCACGCTCATGTATTGCGTGAAAGTTGAAAAGGTTTGAGAACGTCAAAAGTATGAAACAATTGCTTGGCTTGTCATCGGGGTTGTGCATGATTTGAATATTTTGTGTGGTGAAGATGGAGCATAGCCAGACTATATGATTTTGTAGGGATAACTTTCTTTGGCCATGTTATTTTGAAAAGACATGATTGCTTTATTAGTAGGCTTGAAGTATTATTGTTTTTATGTCAAATGATAGACTATTGCTTTGAATCACTCGTGTCTTAATATTCATGCCATGATTAGATACATGATCAAGATTATGCTAGGTAGCATTCCACATCAAAAATTGTCTTTTTTATCATTTACCTACTCGAGGATGAGCAGGAATTAAGCTTGGGGATGCTGATACGTCTCTATAATTTTTTATTGTTCCATGCCAATATTATTCAACTTTCATATACTTTTGGCAACTTTTTATACTATTTCTGGGACTAACATATTTATCCAGTGCCCAGTGTCAGTTCCTGTTTGTTGCATGTTTTATGTTTCGCAGAAACCCCATATCAAACGGAGTCCACACGGGATAAAAATGGATGGAGAATTATTTTGGAATATTTGTGATTTTTGGGAAGTAAAATCAGCGCGAGACGGTGCCCGAGGTGGCCACGAGGGTGGGGCCCACGCCCACTCCAGGCAGGCGCGCCCCTGACCCTCGTGGGCCACCTGTAAGGCGGTTGATGCTCTACTCTGGCCACAAGAAAGGTAATTTTTGGAAAAAGATCTGGGCGAAGGTTTCAATCCAATCGGAGTTACGGATCTCCATATATATACGAAACGGTGAAAGGGCAGCAGAGGGGAACGTAGAAACAGAGAGAGACAGAGAGACAGATCCAATCTTGGAGGGGCTCTCGCCCCTCCCACGCCATGGAATCCAAGGACCGTAGGGGAAACCCTTATCCCATCTAGGGAGGAGGTCAAGGAAGAAGAAGAAGGAGGGGGGCTCTCTCCCCCTCGCTTCCGGTGGTGCCGGAGTGCCACCGGGGGCCATCATCATCACCGCAATCTTCACCAACAACTTCACCGCCATCATCACCAACTCTTCCCCCCTCTATGCAGTGGTGTAACCACTCTCTTACCCACTGTAATCTCTAATTAAACATGGTGCTCAACGCTATATATTATTTCCCAATGATGTATGGCTATCCTATGATGTTTGAGTAGATCCGTTTTGTCCTATGGGCTATTTGATGATCAAGATTGGTTTGAGTTGTATGTTTTATTATTGGTGTTGTCCTTGCTCTCCATGTCGCGCAAGCGTGAGGGATTCCCGCTGTAGGGTTTGCAATATGTTCATGATTTGCTTATGGTGGGTGGCGTGAGTGACAGAAGCACATACCCGAGTAAGTAGGTTGTTTGCGTATGGGATAAAGAGGACTTGATGCTTTAATGCTATGGTTGGGTTTTACCTTAATGATCTTTAGTAGTTGCGGATGCTTGCTAGAGTTCCAATCATAAGTACATATGATCCAAGTAAAGAAAGTATGTTAGCTTATGCCTCTCCCTCAAATAAAATTGCAATAATGATTACCGGTCTAGTTATTGATTGCCTAGGGACAAATAACTTTTTCGTAACAAAAAGCTCTCTACTAAAACTAATTTAGTTGTGTCTTAATCTAAACAGCCCCTAGCTTTTATTTACACGCTCTTTATATTCTTGCAAACCTATCCAACAACACCTACAAAGTACTTCTAGTTTCATACTTGTTCTAGGTAAAGCGAACGTTAAGCGTGCGTAGAGTTGTATCGGTGGTCGATAGAACTTGAGGGAATATTTGTTCTACCTTTAGCTCCTCGTTGGGTTCGACACTCTTACTTATTGAAAGAGGCTACAATTGACCCCCTATACTTGTGGGTTATCAGAGATCAAGGTGTCAAGCCGGTGACGATGGAGATCATGACGATGCTTTGAAGATGGAGATCAAAGGCACAAGATGATGATGGCCATATCATGTCACATATTTTGATTGCATGTGATGTTTATCTTTTATGCATCTTATTTTTCTTAGTATGGCGGTAGCATTATAAGATGATCACTCACTAAATTTTAAGGTACAAGTGTTCTCCCTGAGTATGCACCGTTGCTACAGTTCGTCGTGCCGAGACACCACGTGATGATCGAGTGTGATAAGCTTTATGTTCACATACAATGGGTGCAAGCCAGTTTTGAATGTGCAGAATACTCGGGTTAAACTTGACGAGCCTAGCATATGCAGATATGGCCTCGGAACACTGAGATCGAAAGATCGAACGTGAATCATATAGTAGATATGATCAACATAGAGATGTTCACCATTGAAAACTACTCCATCTCACGTGATGATCGGACATGGTTTAGTTGATTTGGATCACGTATCATTTAGATGACTTGAGGTATGTCAATCTAAGTAGGAGTTCTTAAGTAATTTGATTAATTGAACTTAATTTATCATGAACTTAGTCCTGATAGTATTTGCATATCTATGTTGTAGATCAGTAGCTCGCGATATAGCTCCTATATATTTTTGATATGTTCCTAGAGAAAGCTAAGTTGAAAGATGATAGTAGCAATGATGCGGACTAGGTCCATGATATGAGGATTATCCTCATTGCTGCACAGAAGAATTGTGTCTTTGATGCACCGCTAGGTGACAGACCTATTGCAGGAGCGGATGCAGACGTTACGAACGTTTGGCAAGCTTGGTATGATGACTACTTGATAGTTTAGTGCGCCATGCTTTATGTTTAGAATCAGGGCTGCCAAGACGTTTTGAACGCCACGAAGCATATGAGATGTTCCAAGAGCTAAAATTAGGATTTCAGACTCATGCCCGTGTCGAGAGGTATGAGACCTCTGACAAGTACTTTGCCTACAAGATGGAGGAGAATGGCTCGGCAAGTGAGCATGTGCTCAGAATGTCTCGGTACTACAATCACTTGAATCAAGTGGGAGTTAATCTTCCAAATAAGATAGTGATTGACAGAGTTCTCTAGTCACTATCACCAAGCTACTAGAACTTCATGATGAACTACAATATGCAAGGGATGACGAAAATGATTCCTGAGCTCTTCGCGATGCTGAAATTAGCGAAGGTAGAAATCAAGAAAGAGCATCAAGTGTTGACGGTTGACAAGACCACTAGTTTCAACTAAAAGGGCAAGGAAAAGAAAAGGAAACTTCAAGAAGAATGGCAAGCAAGTTTCCACTCCCGTGAAGAAGCCCAAAGCTGGACCCAAGCCTGTAACTGAGTGCTTATACTGCAAAGGAAATGGTCACTGGAAGTGGAACTGCCCCGAACATTTGGCGGATAAGAAGGATGGAAAAGTGAACAAAGGTATATTTGATATACAGATTATTGTGTACCTTACTAGTTTTCATAGTAACCCCTGAGTATTTGATACTAGTTCAGTTGCTAAGAATAGTAACTCGAAACATGAGTTACAGAATGAACAGAGACTAGTTAAGGGCGAGGTGATGATGTGTGTTGGAAGTGATTCCAAGGTTGATAAGATCACCATCGCACACTCCCTCTACCTACGGGATTAGTGTTGAACCTAAATAAATGTTATTTGGTGTTTGCTTTGAGCATGAATATGATTTGATCATGTTTATTGCAATACGGTTATTCATTTAAGTCAGAGAATAATTGTCGTTCTGTTAACATGAATAAAACCTTCTATGGTCATACACCCAATTTAAATGGTTTACTGAATCTCGATCGTAGTGATACACATATTCATAATATTGATGCCAAAAGATGCAAAGTTGATAGTGATGGTGCAACATATTTGCGGCACTGCCGTTTAGGTCATATTGGTGAAAAGCGCATGAAGAAACTCCATGCGGATGGACTTTTGGAATCACTTGATTATTAATCATTTGATTCTTGCGAACCATGCCTCATGGGCAAGATGACTAAGACTCCGTTCTTCGGAACAATGGAGCGAGCCACTAACTTATTGGAAATAATACATACTGATGTATGCGGTCCGATGAGTGTTGAGGCTCGCGGCGGGTATCATTATTTTTCTGACCTTCATTGATGATATAAGCAGAAATGGGTATATCTACTTAATGAAACATAAGTCTGGAACATTTGAAAAGTTCAAAGAATTTCAGAGTGAAGTGGAAAATCATCGTAACAAGAAAATAAAGTTTCTAAGATCTGATCATGGAGGATAATATTTGAGCTACGAGTTTGATCTTCATTTGAAACAATGTGGAATAGTTTTGCAACTCACGCCACCAGGAACACCACAGCGTAATGGTGTGTTCGAACGTCGTAACCGTACTTTATTAGATATGGTGCGATCTATGATGTCTCTTATCAATTTACCGCTATCGCGTTTTGGGGTTATGCTTTAGAGACGGCTGCGTTCACGATAAATAGGGCATCACCTAAATCCGTTGAGATGACACCATATGAATAGTGGTTTGGCAAGAAACCCAAGCTGTCGTTTCTTAAAGTTTGCGGCTGCGATGCTTATGTGAAAAAGCTTCAACCTGATAAGCTCGGGCCCAAATCGGAGAAATGTGTCTTCATAGGATAACCAAAGGAAACTGTTGGGTACACCTTCTATCACAGATCCGAAGGCAAGATATTCGTTGCTAAGAATGGATCCTTTCTAGAGAAGGAGTTTCTCTCGAAAGAAGTGAGTGGGAGGAAAGTAGAACTTGATGAGGTAATTGTACCTTCTCCTGAATTGGAAAGTAGTTCATCACAGAAATCAGTTCCAGTGATTCCTACACCAATTAGTGAGGAAGCTAATGATGATGATCATGAAACTTCAGATCAAGTTACTACCAAACCTCGTAGGTCAATCAGAGTACGGTCCGCACCAGAGTGGTACGGTATACCTGTTCTGGAAGTCATGTTACTAGACCATGACGAACCTATGAACTATAAGGAAGCGATGAGGAGCCCAGATTCTATGAAATGTCTTGAGGCCCTGAAATCTGAGATGGGATCCATGTATGAGAACAAAGTATGGACTTTGGTTGACTTGCTCGATGATAGGCAAGCCATAGAGAATAAATGGATCTTCAAGAAGAAGACTGACGCTGATGGTAGTGACTACAAAAAAATACACTTCCGTGATGATTCGTGTTTGTCACAGTAGGTCGCGTCTTTTGTCATGCATGTACATCCATGACGATTTTCTGACAGAATCAAGATAGTCATACCTGTGCTGTCGTAGAAGGGTTCCATGACATTACCAAAATTATCATCACGGAAGTGTCCACTTCCATGACGATAAATCACGTATCATAGAAGTGCTTTCGTCAAGGGTGACCGACACGTGGCATCCACCGTAACGGAACGCTGTTAAGCTATCGGGTCCGGTTTTGGATCCGATAACCCGCTAACAGCCCCGACCAATGGGGATTTTCCACGTGTAAAATCATCATTGGTTGGAGGAAACACATGTCGACTTACCGTTGGGACAGATGTCATCCACTCATTGGACCGAAGGCGCCTATGATACGTCGACACGTGGCACGGCCGAACAGAGGCCCATTCCTGTGAAAAGGCCGGCCCGTTTGACTTGGTCAAAAGGTGGCGGGCCGGCCCACGGAAAGCCTGTTAACGGCCTGTTCGCATATAGCCCATTTACAGCCCGCTAACCCAGGGCCCGTTACGACCTATCCGAATTAGGCCCAGTAGCGTCATCTGGGCCGTCCAATATGATTCCAGCCCATTTTAAGTTCCGGCCCATGTATGGCCCATGACGTCTTTCGGCCCATATGAGGCCCTTTGTAACTCTTGGCCCATTAACGGCCCGTGGTGAAACTGGCCCGTAATGAACAGTGTATCACTTTATACCCATTAACGGCCCATTAATCCATTGGGCCGTTTGCAGCCCATGTTATCTTTCGGCCTTCTCAGGGCCCATTTATTCTTGGGCTCATTTCCAGCATTCGGTTACTTACGGCCCGTTACTGCCATTTTCTGCTTGTGGGCCAAATTCAGCCCGTGGTTACAGTCGGCCCGTTTGTGGCCCGTTAATACGTTGGGCCGTTTTCATAGCGTCATCAAATACGGCCTATTAACGACGGCCCGTTATGGTCGGCCCATGAATGGACGACTCCAACTCTAGCCCATTTTACGGCCATAATGCGGTCTGTTTTTGGCCCATGTTTGGCCAATCGATCATACGGCCCGTCTAAGGCCCATTGATGATACGGCCCGTAGAAGGCCCATTGTTTCTACGGACCGGAGAAGGCCCGTTGTTTCTACGGCCCGTAGGAAGCCCAGTGTCACTACAGTAAATATGTAGCCCATGGCCTATTAAAGGCGGGAAACTACTATAGGTTTAGACCTGCTAATGGCCCAAGATGATTATAGGCCCACGTTTTGGCCCATATGAGTAACGGGCCGGCCTGAAGACCGACAACACTGAGATCCACTGAACCTTCCGGCCTAAATTACAGCATACCGACCAAAGAATAAACCTAGACTATACAATAAAGAAATTACGGCATATTACTTCCACATGGAATCAAAGTTTGCTACCGGTGATAATAAAGCGCAACATGACCGCGGATTACATACACTGGGCATCAAAGGTCACCACCAGTGCATATAAACGCGCCGACAAAAGAATATACAAAACTGAGAGCACTTCAGAAGGCACTAGACCTGGCAAGCTCGGGCCCCGCAAGCAGCCGAACAAGCTGATGAAACCTCAGTTGTGTCAACGATAGATGCTTCATCCCTAGCTGTATGGCACCATAGTGCGCAAGGCAGTCCCCTGACATCTTCATTACATCTTTGACTTCAAGTCGGAGCTGAGCTGAAGCAAGCCTTTCCGCTTTAAGTTGAGACTGAAGAAGTCGAACTGATTGAGGCAGTGACTGCACAGAGGTTGTCTCACACTTACTGGTGAGTAGCTTCAACTCACTGTCTTCATCAAGACAGGACCTTGGGGTCATCTCGCTGTCCTCAAGATGGTTTGGCTCACTATCTTTCCTAAAGTTCTGCCTGGCATAAGAGATACGACTCTGAAAGAGAAACAAGGAGACACGTAACAGGTTTCACAATTATATAAGCAAATAAATGGATCTGTTCTGCATAAGGAACATGTTTTTACAACTACAATTTAAAACTGGTAGTTGTTGCAAACATCCAATCAGATGTAAACAGCAGTGGAGGAAATGATGCCTATCCAAATCTATACTAGAACAAAGTTTGAAGGCTTGAGAAGGATGAACTTACATTACATGTTAACACGGGCTGGACAAAGCCCTTCTCCATGTTGATGGAAAGATAATTCAATAAATTCCCCAAAGAAAATTCTTTATAAGCGTTGCCATTATTCTACATTTTGCAAAGAGTAAATATAGATCAAATAATATTGGAAGAAATAGAGGATAATGAAGCTCAGGTGCAGACTGATGATACATAATCAAATAGCAATTAATTAAGTACAGCGTTACAAGGCAAAAGGTACTGACAAGAGGAATGCAGACATCAACGTGTGCAGTGGCATTGGCTTTATTCAACATTTTGGTAAGAGTAAATGTAGATATGATAATTTGGAGAAAGTGGAGGGCAGGGCAGATAAGATGCAGAGTAATGCTAGACAATCAACTATCTCGCGATGCATGTACAGTAATACCACCACCGTCCGTTATTAGTTGTCGCTCAAATGGATGTATCTAGCACTATTAAGTTCTAAATACATCCAATTGATCAACAATTAATTCGATACAGAGGGAGTACATGACAACAGGTACTTACATGAGCAATCCAAAACTTCATAACCATTGTGTTAATTCTACATTTATCTAAGAGTAAATATAGATCTTATAATTTCAAGCAAAGGGAGGATAAAGAAGCGAACATTTACAGTGATGCTACATAATCAAACAGCAATGAGTGTAAGTATGCTGACAAAGGGCAAGAGGTACTGACAAGAGCAATGCAGAGCCCAGTATTGTCGTGAGATCCTATGATCCTTTGAGCAAGGAGATTCATCTGAAATTAGTTTTCATACAAGAGAGAAGGTAAGGCACATGCAGAAATTTAGGAGTTCAAATTTTGAATTGATATCATAGACAGTACCTGACGCTGGGCTGTCAGCAGTTCTAATAGGGGTTTGGCCACTGGAGTAGGGGTAAAGTCTGTTACAGTTGGGCCTGTGTTTTCTGTGGCTGCTGATCTATCTGATTTAACAGGTATCACTACCTTTTCCAAATACCTAGTTTGTACTCCTTGAGGATCTGCAATCACCCTCTTCCTTTTGGACATCTATTACGAAAGAACAACATTTGACTGGAAAAACATAGTATGACGACACATGGAATAGGTACAGAAAATGGATAGGTATGGCATATACTCATATATGATGCTTAAACTAAGCAGATGGTGTAACAAAGTAGAAGTAATGCAAGAGGTCAGATGCAAAATATGTGCGACCAATACAACCTTGCCAAGTTAGAGCATGCACCTTGATGGGTGAATAAGATAGGCCATCCTCCACCATGCCAAGTTTGTTAGCCAGTGGATTGTTCCGCAATATTCCTCTCGTGCGCCCATTCTCATATTCATTTTGATAATGTTCAATACCTGACATGCATGAAAACATAAAAACAAGTGAGATTATCTTTGTAATGCAGAAGTGATTCTAATCCAATACTTCCTCCCTGTAAACCCCTTTGTGCTATCTCTGCAATTCTTCTAAGAGGTGCCATGCATGCTGTAATTTGGTGTGTGCATTAATATAATGTGGCCTACTACTCAAAATATGAGAGCTCCAGAAGTGATGATACTTCGCAGATGACAGCTTCAACATATAGTAAAGAAGAACAAGTCGACCTGACCTGACAGATTCAAAATATACTAAGGGAGAATAACTCGACCTGACCAGTCGACCGCAAGAGAAGAGGATCATCTTAAAGAAGAGCAGAAGAGCAAGCAGATTGAAGATATTACAAGTCTTTCTATACAATGTCGGTTGGCCACCCATGATGAACCAGAGCGCACAGAGAAATACTATTCCTTCCGGTCTCTCCATATGTGGCTCACATGCATTTCGAAACTAAAGTAGGAACATTTAGCTGACCAATTAAACATCTCTCAGTTTTACTAATATCAGCATAATATCATATTTGAATTTGTACAACTAAGCTTGTTTAGCTCGATGGGTGGAGCAGTGCTATTACGACACGAACCACGTAGGCTGATCGTGGTCATCATAAAATGGGGAAACCGTAAGCATGATGAGTATAGTGTTGACCGTGGCAGTGGGATGGCAGATCTGAAGCTGCAAACCGCGCAAAGGGTAGTTAGCAACCGATATTTGCTTTGAAATAACAACTAAGATTTGGTATGGACAAGAAAGTACAGTCAACAAGTGACAAAGAAATGCAATTCTGCTGTCTCTCTATATGTCGCGACATGCATTTGGAAACTCAAGTGGGACCTTTAGCTAACCAATTAAATGTGTCTGTTAACTAATATCAGTATCATATCACAATCATATTTGAACAACTAAGCTTTGGAATTTTGAGTGTTGTGTTGTTTAGCTTGAAGGGTGGAGTAATGCTAGTATGACAGAAAGCACCTACGCAGATCATAGTAGAGTAGATAAAAGGGGAAAACCCTAAGCATCAAGAGTAAAATCAGGAAAGTGGAACTAGCTGGACCAGTGGGTGGCGCACATGCTTTTCGAAACGAATATAGGAACATTAGGTGACCAATTAAACGTTCTCTGTTTTAGTAATATGAGCATCATATCAGATTCGTATTTCAACACGTAAGCTTTGGAATTATGAGTGGCATGTTGTTTCGCTTGATGGGTTGAGGTCTTGAGGAGCAGTGCTAGCACGACACGAAGCAGTGAAGCACCTACGATGATGGTAGTGAATATAAAGGGGGGAAACCATAAGCTTTACGAGTATAGTGACCGTGACATGGCGGATCTGAAGGTGCAAACCGGACAAAGCTACTTCGCAACCAATGTTTGCATTCAACTAGCCACTACGATTTGGTACGGACAAGAAAAGTACAGTAAACAATTTAAGATCTATTTTCCGGGTGAGATCAATAACTTAAGCACATATGGAAGAGTACCACCTCTCTTGCGACGCCGTGTAGGCCCCTGCTGATACGTTGAGGGTGCTGCGGGTGCGATGGCTGTCGGCGGCGGGGAAGAAGACTTTAGATGGCAGACGGCCGGGTTGGGGGATAAATCCTGTTGCCGTGGACGAGGCGGTCGTAGGAGCGGCAACGGCAAAGTGGACGACGGCGCCGATGAAGCGAGACGACGCGATGAAAGGATCCTGGTCCGGCGCCGTGGATGAGAGACGTCCATCTCTTGCAGTGGACGACGGGGTAGGGGTAGCGGCTCCGGCAAGGTGGAGGATGGGGTGGCGGACGGAGGAGGCTGGCCGCAGTGGGGAGGTTGTCGTGGCGCCGACGGTGTATGAATGGGGAAATGGAGGGGGAGGGGGGATCTCAAACTTTGGGACGCGCTTGTCTGAAATGTGGGAAAGTTACGAACTTATCCCCCGTTTAAAATTTCGGACATCACGTCGGTTGGGGATAGGACGGTAATCTCGCATCTCCCAAATATTTGCCGGTAACGATTTCGGGCGAGGAGAGGGTGTTTTGCCGCCCACGGTTGGCGCCCACGGTGTATGAACGGGGCTGACAGGTAGGGCGGTTGTGTCACGTCTGAGGGAAGTTACACATCTGCCCCTATTTAAAATATTAGCCTACATCGATTTCGGACGAGGAGAGTTTGTTTTGCCGCCCACCGTGGATGAATGGGGAAATGGAGGGAGAGACACATGTCTTTCGGACGAGCTTGAATCAAATGTGTTTTGCCGCCCACGTTTGGCGCCCACCGTGTCTGAATGGGCTCAGAGGCCGTCGTGTCACGTCTGATTGAAGTTACTAGTCTACCCCTATCGACAGCAGTGTAAATCCGGTCGATAAGGATGTCAAGTGTCAGGGGTAGACAGTAATTTCCATCTCGCAAACACTTGCTTCGGGCAGCCCACAAATGATAGTGGGTGTTTAGCCGCTTCGTTCAAAACTTGGGAGAATTAGCATTCACGTTTGCCCTGGGCCCTGGCAACTAAATCCAAATCCAATTTTTATTCGATTACGAATATCCACAGATAATTCTACGTTTTGTTATTTATTTCTTCAAAACCACAACAAAGATTTATTCCACCTTTATATATGATTATGATTTAGAAATGCCGTGATCTTCGAATTCAGTAGGTTGGATACACTTTGAGTCAAACAGTTATTTCATCCAATACAATATGCTCACACGAAAAACAGTTCACCTTATGTCAATCATACAAGTACTGAGGATTACCTCGCCTAAAAAATTCGGATCATTACAACACATGGACAACATAGGGGGTCTTACAACATAATCCATTCAGAGACATGACACAACATGCAAGTACAATAATCTAATGACAATTTCAACTGCTATCTAAAGAAGAACTGGGATTACCCTGGGCTTCAGATAGCAGAAGCAGCAGGACCTCCTCCGTCTTCAAATGCAACATTCTTACTTCCTCCAATTCTTGGGTTGCTTGCATAATGCGTGCAGCTAATTGCATAATTTCCAGCTTCAAGATCGAGATTACCTCATTCATGGCAGCCACACCATCTCTTTCTGCCTCTAGTAGAGCCTCAAGAACTATAATATCTGTGCTCAGACTGCTCTCCGGCGGTGTTGCCTCTGAACTGCTACCATCTGGTAACATGGATGGCGCACTGCTTCCACAAATAGATTCTGGGGTTGTACATTGTGTCCTAGTGTGAACGGCATCCTGAAAGGTTTCCGCTGGACATAAGTAAGAGATAGTTATCGCATGATCCAGGCAGTAAGCTTACATGGTAAACGACATACGAATTATTGCCGAGCATGGCAAGCTATATTTAAATGGTTCGAAGCAGCATCAGCCGAAAAGAAATTAAAATGGTAAGATGAAACTAGGGATGTAAGTGGCAAATAAACGACATCCGCCAGTCCCATCTAGTTAGTTTTTGCTAGCTCCCTGGTTCATTTTCCTCAAAAAACAAAAACTCTTTTGAACTATCATACCACTAGTGGACTTTAATCGGGATTAAACGGGACCCAGTTGACATCCCTAGTTGAAAGGGAGTGTACCACCGCTATATTTAAGTTGCCAAGGCATCTAAGCAGTTGAAATAATCTGAGAAAGCACTTAACAGTGTGGCCTCATATAAACTACGAAGACAGTCTTGTGATGAAGTTCAGAGGAAAAGTTAAGGACTCAAATGAACTAGGCATGCATTTCTTTACGATAGTACAGCAGGCACTGCTGACATATTGGCCAACTCAGGTATAGCGTAACAAGTAACAAACAAGCATTCGAATCAAGCAATACAGCAAAGCAGACAACTGAACTATTTGTTATTCTGTAGGATTACAGGTTGAGGGCACAAGCCAAGAAAGCAGCCCACACGCATTACATTTCACATGTACTAAAACACACTGGCTTACCATATGTTGCTGTGAAGCCTCGCTGCTGTTGCAATGTTCTTTGAAGATATCGTCAGCATCCCGTGGTTGCAAATCTACTTGTTGTAGTTTATTCTGCACCCTCTATTTAGGTAAAATTAATTTTAATCGCATGCACTGGTTCGAATTGATCATCAATGGTTCATCTAAACTAATGAAAGAAGGGTGTGTGCATACACGACAATATATCTGCTTCCCTCTATTTTTATGCTTGTTCGAGGTGCCAGCCCCAAAAGAACAAATATTTTGCTTGATGGGGTTGGCAGCTCCATAATTAATAGAAGCATCAAATTAGTCATGCAACTTGGGAAGATCAAGAACACACAAAAAAGTAATGAACAGAGGCTCGTAGCAGTGATGTAATAGCTAGCATCAGAAAATGTAGGGTAAAACGAACAAAAACCAGCGGAACCACATGCTAGTTTGCTGATGTGTAATTAAGCATAGAGAACATGAAGCAGTCTGATGGAACCAACAGGTGGCATCAGAACAACACCATTATCATAAATATAGCATGCAAGAAGTAAAATAGTAGGCAGTGATATCTAGGAAGTACAGTAATACTTAGGACAAAACTAAAGCATATTAACTATATGTGCACTGGTATGTAATTTAGCACATGTAACATGTTCACTGCCAGAAGTATGGCCCTACAGGTGCAAGCAGAATAACGCGTCTCATGAAAAACTGAATGATGCCCTGAAGAAATTCAAAGGTGCGGTGCTTATGCTAAGAAAGTGAACGTAGGCGCCGGCCGTTGGATAATAGTACCTGATTCTCGGCGGCGTATGGGTATCGTTGGCATACTTGATAGCTAAGGATCGTCGATGGTGCTCGTGTTGCGGTTGAGTTTGGGCCGGCTGTCGCCGTCGCTGAAGCGGCTCCGGTGCTACGGTTGCGGCGCCTGTCGACATACAAGAAAGCTCATCTGTGGTAAGTGAACAGTTGCACGATAAAGAGAAAAACCGAAGGAGTACAGATCGAAATAACCTGATGAGGCTGCGGCGTCGGTAAAGCAGGGCCGGTGGAGTTGAATATGGCGTCCGTGGAGCGGGTCCGGTGCAGTGGACGAAGGCTTCGGCGGGCGCGTTGTACAGTGCTTTCGGTGAGGCGGATCTGTTGCGGCGGACGAGGGCTTGTATGAAGGGCCAGCGAAGGGACGGACGAGGGAGTCAGTGAAGGGCCTACACTGTGGTGGACGAGGGCGCCGGTTAAGCAGATCCGGTGCGGTGGACCATGATGGCGGTCAAGGAGATCTGGAGCGGTGTACAAGCCAGTCGCTGAAGCGGCTCCGGTGAAGTGGTGAGTTGGCAGTTGGGGGTTCCAAGGTGCGGAAGGTAGATCCGTCGGGGTGTGAGGTCCACCGCTGCGGCGGAGGACTAGATTCGGCGGCTTGCCGTGGTTGGGGGGGTCGGGGAGGGGAAGGGGAGGGGCTCTGGGGAAGAATGTTGGGGGCAAAGAGGGGAAAACAATGGAGTTACCAAAGCAGCCCTTTTCCGTTCATGTGGCAGGGGTAAAACAGGAATATCGCAGGGCTAAACTTTCGGGCGCGAGATATTTCGATGTGAGCGGGAAGTTTGAAAGCTTTTGGCGCCTGAAATTATATTCTGCTCTTGTACGGCCGACTATGATATCATGGCCGAGAATTTGTTTGTTTTGCACGCAAAAAAAGTGCAAGTTTTGAAAATCAATGTCTCCAACTCGAAACTTAGATTGTCCATTCAATTCAAATATGGATCATTGAGCTACTACAAGCAAATACCATCATATGGTCCAATTCAAATGAAATTCCAAATGTGTTTATCCTAAATATGATGACAAAAGCAAAAATGTGTATGTGTATGAATAAAGTGGATATAAAGTTTTAACACGCCCGTTGTGTATATCTCTAGGTTTGATATATGAATTTGAAATCACAAAATCCCGGCTAAAAAATGTACCTCCGTTTAAATGAATTACAAAAGCTAATGATGGAGTCGAATTCCAAAATTCCAATCTTAGGTTTGTAATTCTGGTACATCAAAGTATATCACGCATGTTCAAAAGTATCGTTATCTCATAGTCCAAACTGTGAAACAAATTGATCAACCTTGAGTGCACACACTATTGACCATGTATATCTCAATTACGCTAAAGTCCCTCAAATATAGACACCTCACTCTTTATCTGAATCCAACCCCCCCTCCTCGTCGCCCACCCCCCACACACAGAGAAGTCGTTCTCTCCCCCAAACACCAACACACGAGCACATTAACACCCCTCTCTCTTCTAAAGTCCGGACCCCAATATAGGTCTCTATCACTTTGTCTCTTGGGCATGCACACATCTCTTCCCCCACTCTCTAGCTAGGTCTCCCGGCATCTCTCTTTCCCAAGCACACGCACTATGTAGAGTGTATCTTTCCCATACACACAAAACGTCGCCCCCAAACGTCTATCTCCCTAGTTATGTGGTTCTCGCACACTCACCTCACACACCACCCCCACTGCAAAACAAGCACACTTTGTCTCCTTGTGCACCACTCTCCTCTTTCTATCTCTCCCACATGCGGACCCGCCCCAGCTCCTCCCTGTATACATATATGTCGTGACTCTTTCCATAGCTCCCTAATGTATCATCGTTCTCGATCTCGCACATTGTTCTCTACACCATCTATTCTAGATCTCTCATGAAGTCCCTATCACACACACGATGACTCGCTTCCCTTGCGTCTCCGTACATAGGCCAATTTCAAACAACATCAACATTGTCTCCCTATCTATACGCCATTTATGGACACAAACGCCCCCTCTCTCGCCCCTCTCTTCCTCTCTCTCTCTCTCTCTCTCTCTCTCTCTCTCTCTCGCTCTCACACCCCTCTCCCACACACAATCGATGTCTCTTCCAAATAGTCTGCTCCCCCCGCCCGCACCCATGCTATCCCGCTACTACACATGTCACACCATTCCCCCTTCCCTTATACTAGGTTTACATCATTAGTGGTCTCTCTACTCCACATACACACACTCCCTCTCACACACAAACGCGCGCACAAACACACACAGACACGCACAAACACCCATTAATCTGGATCCTCATCTCTCCCCATGTCCGCATGTGTATCTCGCACACTCACTCTCTAATTATGTATATGTGTCTCCACGTTACACAACACAAAGCCCCATGTACATGTCTCTCTCTATCCTCCACACACATAGACACAAAGAATCTGTTATCATTGCCTCAGTCTCTAGACATATCACACACGCACACTGTCTCTCTCTCTCTCGCAAACACGCTCAACAAGGGTTTCCCCGTGAATAACTTACCGTCTATTCATCAACAGTCGTGGCAGTACGGCGAACACGAGACGTGAAAAAGAATAAATCTACACGTGCTTAGACCACCTAGTATGACTACTAGGACTAGAGCAAGCCAAAAAGCGCGCCGCCGTCACCCCCTCCTTATCGGCGACGGGAAAACCTTTGTTTTACACAGTCGAGAAGTCATTGTGCTAAGGCCTCACATGCTGAGGCGTTGAATAGAATGTAGATGCTAGTTTACGGAAACAAGTATCGATAATACGTTTGTATCTCCATACTTATATTTCTTCTCTTATAAAAAACCGAGTTGGTGATGATGGTACGCGTGCCATCTTGCAATATAGACCGTCCGATCTATATCTGACTGATGGAAATTAAACTAAAAGATACCCGCACCCCTCTCCACATTTGCAGACAAGGCCTTCCCTCGTTCATCCTTATCTCCAACAACCTCATTGTTGAGCAATTAAGAAAGGAAGCCTCTGGAACAAACTGGCCTGGTGGCCGCTGCCGGCGTCGTCAATCCCCATGCCTCCGCTCAGTCCGACCACCAATCACCACCACGCCCCACTCCTCTTCACCTTATCTCCTATTTCTCGAGATATCATTAGTTTTTACACATGGGATTACTCCCGCATGGGTCAATCACAACGAGTGTTTTTATAAAAAAATGCATCTTGATGTTCCGTGCAATGCACGGATCTTGCTAGTACTCCTACAGAAGACTAAGTTGGTGATGATGGTGTGTCTGCCATCCGTCGTTTGTGACCATTAGATCTACATCTAACGACTGTGAGGTAAGTTGTTGCCTTTTCTCACAAACATCCCACTTGTCTACCAATTTGCAGAAAAACCCATAATTAGTATCTTAAAACCAACCACATCCCTCCCTGACCTCACCAAAACAGCCCAAGGAATATATTCTAATTGAAACATAAT
Source organism: Triticum aestivum (assembly GCF_018294505.1). Classification (NCBI taxonomy): domain Eukaryota; kingdom Viridiplantae; phylum Streptophyta; class Magnoliopsida; order Poales; family Poaceae; genus Triticum; species Triticum aestivum. The sequence continues at coordinate 106,320,694 of NC_057814.1, read as the reverse complement.
ATATCTCTAGTGATATATGTATATCAAAATTAGAGTGTTTTGTATCAAGTTTGTGAATAAGTATTATTCTAATTATGATTCGTTGCAACGCACATGAACATTGCTAGTATTTCCAACCATGCAAATTTTTCCCTAGTATTCCATAGTTTCGAGTTTTCCATCAAGATATTAGTCACTCATGGTTGATATTTACTTTCAATCATGTACACATATGCACTATGTAACTAGCCTTGCTTATTGGGTTCCAAAGCTTAACTTTCACTCCTACTTACAATATGTAGAGTATTTAACAAAAAACTACCACTTTCAACCAGCCCTAGGAAGAATCTATTGTACAAAAAATAGCAAAAACATACCCAAAATTTCTTAATCCACGCCAAAAACTACTACCTACCAATTAGGTTAGTTTAAACCCATTTATGACAGGGTTGGCCCACACGTCCGTGCTGACGAGGCAGCTTAAACCAACACATTTTGTTTGACCGTTGACACGAGGGACCCACATCTGACCTTCTATCCTGTTATTCCCCCTCAAATCATTATTTTTCCTGAACATTACTTCAAACAGTACTAATGCGTGTTCGTCGGTGGCGCCGGTGATGAGCGAGTTGGCCGCCGCTCCGCCGGACGGGCCGGACGCCGCGCTGGCCTCCGCACGGGTTGGCAGGCTGGCCCGAGCGTGACTCATGAGCGAGCAAGCCGCCGCGCTGGCCTTCGCTCGAGCCAGATGGCTGGCCTTAGCGCGGCGCGCGCGAGCAAGCCACCGCGCCGCCGTGCCAATCTAGCTAGCAAACCTTGCAGACAAGCAGCTGGACGGAGCTATCTTGGCTAGCTAGCGGCCACGAGCGCCGGACGGAGCTGGCATCCGGGCTGCGCCCAAGATGGCTCCGCACCGCCGGCGGTTTTGACCTCGCCTCTCTGCCGGCGGCGCTAAGCTGCGTCCCATGGCCGAGGATGACTAGGTGGAAGGGCCGGAGGTAGGAGGTCACTCGGAGGTTTTTTGTGCAGACTGACATGTAGGTCCCACAAGTCATAAGCCCGGTCGAATAGAAGGCGTTGACTAATAGCATTTTTGCATCAAGCTTTATATCAATTCTATTGCATTATGGTGAGTGCCTTGTTATTACAGCATTTCATGCTTTATATCAATATTTATTGCATTATGGGCTTTATACACATTATGTCACAATACTTATGCCTATTCTCTTTTATTTTACAAGGTTTACATAAGGAGGGAGAATGCCGGCAGCTGGAATTCTGGGCTGGAAAAGGAGCAAATATTAGAAACCTATTCTGCACAACTCCAAAAGTCCTGAAACTCCACGAAAGTTATTTTTGGAAATAATAAAAATACTGGAAGAAGAATCCACGTCAGGGGGGCCTCCAACTGTCCATGAGGGTGGGGGGCGCGCCCTACCCCCCTGGGCGCGCCCCCTGCCTCGTGGGCCCCCTGTTGGCCCTCCGGTGCCCATCTTCTGCTCTATGAAGTCTTTCGTCCGAAGAAAAACCATAAGCAAGCTTTCGGGACGAGACTCCGCCGCCACGAGGCGGAACCAATCTAGGGCTCCGACAGAGCTGTTCTGCCGGGGACACTTCCCTCCGGGAGGGGGAAATCATCGCCATCGTCATCACCAACGCTCCTCTCATTGGGAGAGGTCAATCTCCATCAACATATTCACTAGCACCATCTCCTCTCAAACCCTAGTTCATCTCTTGTATCCAATTCTTGTCTCTAAGTCTGGGATTGGTACCTGTAGGTTGCTAGTAGTGTTGATTACTCCTTGTAGTTGATGCTAGTTGGTTTATTTGGTGGAAGATCATATGTTCAGATCCTATATGCATATTAATACTCCTCTGATTATGAACATGAATATGCTTTGTGAGTAGTTACGTTTGTTCCTGAGGACATGGGAGAAGTCTTGCTATTAGTAGTCATGTGAATTTGGTATTCGTTCGATATTTTGATGAGATGTATGTTGTCTCTCCTCTAGTGGTGTTATGTGAACGTCGACTACATGACACTTCACCATTATTTGGGCCTAGAGGAAGGCATTGGGAAGTAATAAGTAGATGATGGGTTGCTAGAGTGACAGAAGCTTAAACCCTAGTTTATGCGTTGCTTCGTAAGGGGCTGATTTGGATCCATATGTTTCATGCTATGGTTAGGTTTACCTTAATACTTTTGTTGTAGTTGCGGATGCTTGCAATAGAGGTTAATCATAAGTGGGATGCTTGTCCAAGTAAGGACAGCACCCAAGCACCGGTCCACCCACATATCAAATTATCAAAGTACCGAACGCGAATCATATGAACGTGATGAAAACTAGCTTCACGATAATTCCCATGTGTCCTCGGGAGCGCTTTTCTCTATATAAGAGTTTGTCCAGGCTTGTCCTTTGCTACAAAAAGGATTGGGTCACCTTGCTGCACTTTATTTACTTTTGTTACTTGTTGCTCGTTACAAATTATCCTATCGCAAAACTATCTGTTACCTATAATTTCAGTGCTTGCGGAGAATACCTTGCTGAAAACCGCTTATCATTTCCTTCTGCTCCTCGTTGGGTTCGACACTCTTACTTATTGAAAGGACTATGATAGATCCCCTATACTTGTGGGTCATCAAGACTCTTTTCTGGCGCCGTTGCCGGGGAGTGAAGTGCCTTTGGTAGGTGGAATTTGGTAAGGAAAAATTTATTAGTGTGCTGAAATTTATTGTCACTTGTTACTATGGAAAGTAATCCTCTGAGGGGCTTGTTCGGGGTATCTTCACCCCGACCAGTAGCGCAAAGAGTTTCTCCTCAACCTACTGAACCTACGGAAAATGTAAATGTCTACTTTGAAATTCCTTCGGGTATGTTAGAAAAACTGCTAGCTAATCCTTTTGCAGGAGACGGAACAAAGCATCCTGATGAGCACCAAATCTATGTGGATGAAGTTAGTGGATTATTTAAGCTTGCAGGTATACCCTGTGATGTTATTAAGAAGAAGGTCTTCCCTTCATCTTTGAAGGGAGATGCATTGACATGGTATAGGCTACAAATGATTGAAATTGGAATTTCATCAGAAATTTTATCCTATGCATCTTGTTCATCGTGATCGCAATTATATATATAATTTTTGGCCTCGCGAAGGAGAAAGCATCGCTCAAGTTTGGGGGAGGCTTAAATCAATGTTATATTCATGCCCCAATCATGAGCTCCCAAGAGAAATAATTATTTAGAATTTTTAAGCTTGGCTTTCTGATAACAATCGCACCATGCTCGATACTTCTTGTGCTGGCTCTTTTATGATGAAGACTATTGAATTCAAATGGGATTTATTGGAAAGAATTAAACACAACTCTGAAGATTGGGATCTCGACGAAGGTAAGGAGTCAGGTATGACACCTAAGTTTGATTGTGTTAAATCTTTTATGGATACCGATGTTTTCCGTAAATTTAGCACTAAATATGGACTTGACTCTGAGATAGTAGCTTCTTTTTGTGAATCTTTTGCTGCTCATATTGGTCTCCCTAAGGAGAAGTTGTTTAAATATCATCCTCCCATAGAAGTAAAAGTAGCTGCACCTATTAAAGTTGAAGAAAAGACTATCACTTATAATGATCCTATTGCTCCTACTTCTTATGTTGAGAAACCACCTTTCCCTGTTAGGATAAAGGATCATGCTAAAGCTTCAACTGTGGTCCGTAAAAGCAATATTAGAACTTATACACCTCCTGAGCAAATTAAAGTTGAACCTAATATTGCTATTGTTAAAGATCTCTTGTCTGATAATATTGATGGGCATGTTATTCATTTCCGCGACGAAACCGCGAGAATTGCCAAACCTTGTGCTAAAGATAAACATAGACCTGTGGTAGGCATGCCTATTATTTCTGTTAAAATAGGAGATCATTGTTATCCTGTCTTATGTGATATGGGTGCTAGTGCTAGTGCAATACCTATTGACTTATACAAAGAAATCAAGCATGATATTGCACCTACTGAGTTAGAAGATATTGATGTCACAATTAAACTTGCCAATAGAGATACTATTTCACCAATGGGAATTGTTAGAGATGTTGAAGTCTTGTGTGGGAAAACTAAATATCCTGCTGATTTTCTTGTTCTTGGTTCCCCAGAAGATAGCTTTTGTCCCATTATATTTGGTAGACCCTTCTTGAACACCGTTAATGCTAGGATAGACTACGAAAAGGATGTTGTTACTATTGGTTTGGGTGATATGTCTCATGAGTTCAACTTTTCTAAATTTTGTAGACAACACCGTGAAGAGGAATTGCCTAGTAAGGATGAAATAATTGGTCTTGCTTCTATTGCCGTACCTCCTAGTGATCCTTTAGAACAATATTTGCTAGACCATGAAAATGATATGTTTATGAATGAAAGAAGGGAAATAGATGAAGTATTCTTTAAACAGGAACCTATCCTGAAACACAATTTGCCTGTTGAAATCCTAGGGGATCCTCCTCCACCCAAGGGTGATCCCGTGTTTGAGCTTAAACCGTTGCCTGATACTCTTAAATATGCTTATCTTGATGAGAAAAAGATATATCCTGTTATTATTAGTGCTAACCTTTCAGAGCATGAAGAAGAGAGATTATTGAAAACTCTGAAGAAGCACCGTGCTGCTATTGGATATACTCTTGATGATCTTAAGGGCATTAGTCCCACTCTATGTCAACACAAAATAAATTTGGAGAAAGATGCCAAACCAGTTCGTGATCACCAACGACGGCTGAATCCTAAGATGAAAGAAGTGGTAAGAAAGGAAATACTAAAGCTCTTGAGGCAGGTATTATTTATCCCGTTGCTGATAGTCAGTGGGTAAGTCCTGTCCATTGTGTCCCTAAGAAGGGAGGTATTACTGTCGTTCCTAATGATAAAGATGAATTGATCCCACAAAGAATTATTACAGGTTATAGGATGGTAATTGATTTCCGCAAATTAAATAAAGCTACTAAAAAGGATCATTACCCCTTACCTTTTATCGATCAAATGCTAGAAAGATTATCCTAACATACACATTTTTGCTTTCTAGATGGTTATTCTGGTTTCTCTCAAATACCTGTGTCAGCCGATGATCAATCAAAGACCACTTTTACTTGCCCTTTCGGTACTTTTGCTTATAGACGTATGCCTTTTGGTTTATGTAATGCACCTGCTACCTTTCAAAGATGCATGATGGCTATATTCTCTGACTTTTGTGAAAAGATTTGTGAGGTTTTCATGGACGATTTCTCCGTTTATGGATCCTCTTTTGATGATTGCTTGAGCAACCTTGATCGAGTTTTGCAGAGATGTGAAGAAACTAATCTTGTCTTGAATTGGGAAAAGTGCCACTTTATGGTTAATGAAGGTATTGTCTTGGGGCATAAAGTTTCTGAAAGAGGTATTGAAGTTGATAAAGCCAAGGTTGATGCTATTGAAAAGATGCCATGTCCCAAGGACATCAAAGGTATAAGAAGTTTCCTTGGTCACGCCGGTTTTTATAGGAGGTTCATTAAGGACTTCTAAAAAATTTCTCGGCCTCTGACTAATTTATTACAAAAAGATATACCATTTGTCTTCGATGATGATTGTGTAGAAGCATTTGAAATACTTAAGAAAGCATTGATCTCTGCACCTATTGTTCAGCCACCTGATTGGAATTTACCTTTTGAAATTATGTGTTATGCTAGCGATTATGCTGTAGGTGCTGTTCTAGGGTAAAGAGTTGATAAGAAATTAAATGTTATCCAATATGCTAGCAAAACTCTAGACAATGCTCAAAGAAATTATGCTACTACTGAAAAAGAATTCTTAGCAGTTGTATTTGCTTGTGATAAGTTCAGACCTTATATTGTTGATCCTAAAGTAACTATTCACACTGATCATGCTGCTATTAAATATCTTATGGAAAAGAAAGATGCTAAACCTAGACTTATTAGATGGGTTCTCTTGCTACAAGAATTTGATTTGCATATTGTTGATAGAAAAGGAGCTGAGAACGCCATTGCAGACAACTTGTCTAGGTTAGAAAATGTTCTTGATGACCCACTACCTATTGATGATAGCTTTCCGGATGAACAATTAAATGTCATAAATACTTCTCGTACTCCTCCTTGGTATGCTGATTATGCTAATTATATTGTTGCTAAATTTATACCACCTAGTTTCACATACCAGCAAAAGAAAAAGTTTTTCTATGATTTAAGACATTACTTCTGGGATGACCCACATCTTTATAAAGAAGGAGTAGATGGTGTTATTAGACGTTGTGTACCTGAGCATGAACAAGAACAGATCCTACGCAAGTGTCACTCTGAGGCTTATGGAGGACACCACGCTGGAGATAGAACTGCACATAAGGTATTGCAATCCGGTTTTTATTGGCCTACTCTCTTCAAGGATGCCCGTAAGTTTGTCTTATCTTGTGATGAATGTCAAAGAATTGGTAATATTAGTAGACGTCAGGAAATGCCTATGAATTATTAACTTGTTATTGAACCATTTGATGTTTGGGGCTTTGACTATATGGGACCGTTTCCTGCCTCTAATGGATATACACATATTTTAGTTGCTGTTGATTACGTTACTAAGTGGGTAGAAGCTATTCCAACTAGTAGTGCTGATCATAACACTTCTATTAAGATGCTTAAAGAAGTTATTTTTCCGAGGTTTGGAGTCCCTAGATATTTAATGACTGATGGTGGTTCACATTTTATTCATGGTGCTTTCCGTAAAATGCTTGCCAAGTATGATGTTAATCATAGAATTGCATCTCCTTATCACCCACAGTCTAGTGGTCAAGTAGAATTGAGTAATAGAGAGCTCAAATTAATTTTGCAAAAGACTGTTAATAGATCTAGAAAGAATTGGTCCAAGAAACTTGATGATGCATTATGGGCCTATAGAACTGCATATAAAAATCCTATGGGTATGTCTCCGTATAAAATGGTTTATGGAAAAGCATGTCACTTACCTCTCGAACTAGAACATAAGGCATATTGGGCTATTAAAGAGCTCAATTATGATTTCAAACTTGCCGGTGAGAAGAGGTTATTTGACATTAGCTCACTTGATGAATGGAGAACCCAAGCCTATGAGAATGCCAAGTTGTTTAAAGAAAAAGTTAAAAGATGGCATGACAAAAGAATACAAAAGCGTGAGTTTAATGTAGGTGATTATGTATTGCTATACAACTCTCGTTTAAGATTTTTTGCAGGAAAACTTCTCTCTAAATGGGAAGGTCCTTACGTTATCGAGGAGGTCTATCGTTCCGGTGCCATAAAAATCAACAACTTCGAAGGCACAAATCCGAAGGTGGTGAACGGTCAAAGAATCAAACATTATATCTCAGGTAATCCCATAAATGTTGAAACCAATGTTATTGAAACCGTAACCCCGGAGGAATACATAAGGGACACTTTCCAGAACATTTCAGACTCCGAAAGGAATAGGTATGTGGTATAGGTAAGTAAACCGACTCCAAAACAGTTCTAATGGCAATTTTTCTCCGTTTTGGATATTTAGAAAAATAGAAAAATAAGAAGCAGTCCGGGAAGGACACGAGGCCTCCACGAGGTGGAGGGCGCGCCCTACCCCCTGGCGCGCCCCCTACCTCGTGGGCACCTCGTGTGCTCTCCGGACTCCGTTTTCCTGCACGATACGTATTTTGGCCGGTAAAAAATTCATTATATAATCTCCCGAAGGTTTTGACTCTGTATCACGCAATTGTCGTCTGTTCTTGTTTCGAGCTGTTTCTGTCAGGTTGTCAAGGCCAGGCATCATGTCGTCCCCCAGGATCGAAGGAGAAAGCTACGTGGCTGATTACCTGCAGATAGAGCTGAAGAGGGAAGAACCCATGGAGATCAACAAGGATGAAGGGATCAAGAAGGCCACGGAGGACCATGTTCTGGCAACAGAAGACATCCTTCAACTTGATCACAATCTTCTTACCCCAACTGAGATCGAAGCTTTCAAGATGATTGAGCTAGCTCGTATACAAAACAAGTATCTCACACGTGAAAATATTTTGTTGAAGGAGCATATTGTTGCACTCAAGGCATTATCCGCAAGCTGAGGATCTCTTACTCGATGTGCGACTACCCATCATCACCACCATCCTCTTCACCAACAAAGGAGACATAATCACATGGGTATGGGCACTCCCCTTGGCAACTGCCAAGCTTGGGGGAGATGCCCCGGTATCGTATCACCATCACATCTCCTATCTTTACCATTTTTCTTAGTTCGATCCTATTAGTAGTATCTTGATCTAGTAGAATAAAGTTTTGGTATGATCTAGTTTTGAGTTTTGCTTTATGATCCCTCTATGTAATCGAGTCCATGAGCTATATATAATAAAGATTAGTGTTGAGTCAAGGGCTTGATTATCTTGCTATGATCTTGAGTGAATAAAAGAAAAGAGAAAAGAATAAAAAGAAATAAAAAAAGAGATCATATTGATCTTATTGAGAGTAATGACTTCACATAGAAAGAGTATGATGATTAAAAATTGTTGAGAGTTGACAAACATAGCTTTGGTCATCATTGCAATTAATAGGAAGTAATAAAGAAAGAGAGGTTTCACATATAAATATACTATCTTGGACATCTTTTATGATTGGGAGCACTCATTAAAATATGACATGCTAAAGAGTTGATGTTGGACAAGGAAGACAACGTAATGGGTTATGTTTTCTTATATCTGAGATAAAGTATATTGTCATGGATTATCCAACATGTTGAGCTTTCCATTCCCCCTCATGCTAGCCAAATTCTTTGCACCAAATAGAGATACTACTTGTGCTTCCAAATACCCTTAAACCCAGTTTTGCAATAAGAGTCCACCATACCTACCTATGGATTGAGTAAGATCCTTCAAGTAAGTTGTCATCGGTGCAAGCAATAAAAATTGCTCTCTAAATATGTATGATTGATTGGTGTGGAGGAACTAAGCTTTATACGATCTTGTGATGTGGAAGGAATAAAAGCGACGGACTGCATAATAAAGGTTCATATCAGAAGTGGCAATATAAAGTGACGTTCTTTCGCATTAAGATTTTGTGCATCCAACCCTGAAAGCGCATGGCAACCTCTGCTTCCCTCTGCGAAGGGCCTATCTTTTATTATTACCTTCTACCTTATGCAAGAAGTCAGGGTGATCTTCACCTTTCCTTTTTACATTTTATCCTTTGGCAAGCACAGGATGTTGGAAAGATCCTGATAGATATATCTAATTGGATGTGGGTTAGCATGAACTATTATTGTTGACATTACCCTTGAGGTAAAAGGTTGGGAGGCGAAACTATAAGCCCCTATCTTTCTCTGTGAACGATTAAAACTCCGTAACCACAAGTATTGCGTGATTCTTAGCAATTGTGAAAGACTAAATGATAGTTGAGTATGTGGACTTGCTAGAAAGCTCTGACAGACACTCTTTCTGATGTTATGATAAATTGCAATTGCTTCAATGACTGAGATTACAGTTTGTTAGTTCTCAATAAAGTTTCTAATTCATACTTTGCATTGTGAATAGATTATTACTTGAGCATAAGAGATCATATGACAATATCCATATATGTTGCTGTTATGAGAATAATCATGATGCCCTCATGTCCGTATTTTATTTTATCGACACCTCTACCCCTAAACATGTGGACATATTTATCGTTATCGGCTTCCACTTGAGGACAAGCGAGCTCTAAGCTTGGGGGAGTTGATATGTCCATTTTGCATCATGCTTTTATATCAATATTTATTGCATTATGGGCTGTTATTACACATTATGTCACAATACTTATGCCTATTCTCTCTTATTTTACAAGGTTTACATGAGGGAGAATGCCGACAGCTGGAATTCTGGGTTGGAAAAGGAGAAAATATTAGAGACCTATTCTGCACAACTCCAAAAGTCCTGAAACTCCACGAAAGTTATTTTTGGAAATAATAAAAAATACTGGAAGAAGAATACACGTCAGGGGGGCCTCCACCTGTCCACGAGGGTGGGGGGCGCGCCCCCCTGGGCCCCTCGTGGGCCCCTGTTGGCCCTCCGGTGCCCATCTTCTGCTATAATGAAGTCTTTCGTCCGAAGAAAAACCATAAACAAGCTTTCGGAACGAGACTCCGCCGCCACGAGGCGGAACCTTGGCGGAACCAATCTAGGGCTCCGACAGAGCTGTTCTGCCGGGGACACTTCCCTCCGGGAGGGGGAATTCATCGCCATCGTCATCACAAACGCTCGTCTCATCGGGAGAGGGCAATCTCCATCAACATCTTCACCAGCACCATCTCCTCTCAAACCCTAATTCATCTCTTGTATCAATTCTTGTCTCTAAGTCTGGGATTGGTACCTGTAGGTTGCTAGTAGTGTTGATTACTCTTTGTAGTTGATGCTAGTTGGTTTACTTGGTGGAAGGTCATATGTTCAGATCCTATATGCATATTAATACTCCTCTGATTATGAACATGAATATGCTTTGTGAGTAGTTACGTTTGTTCCTGAGGACATGGGAGAAGTCTTGCAATTAGTAGTCATGTGAATTTGGTACTCGTTTGATATTTTGATGAGATGTATGTTGTCTATCCTCTAGTGGTGTTATGTGAACGTCGACTACATGACACTTCACCATTATTTGGGCCTAGGGGAAGGCATTGGGAAGTAATAAGTAGATGATGGGTTGCTAGAGTGACAGAAGCTTAAACCCTAGTTTATGTGTTGCTTCGTAAGGGGCTGATTTGGATCCATATGTTTCATGCTATGGTTAGGTTTACCTTAATACTTTTGTTGTAGTTGCGGATGCTTGCAATAGAGGTTAATCATAAGTGGGATGCTTGTCCAAGCAAGGACAGCACCCAAGCACCGGTCCACCCACATATCAAATTATCAAAGTACCGAACGTGAATCATATGAGCGTGATGAAAACTAGTTTCACGATAATTCCCATGTGCCCTCGGGAGCGCTTTTCTCTATATAAGAGTTTGTCCAGGCTTGTCCTTTGCTACAAAAAGGATTGGGCCACCTTGCTGCACTTTATTTACTGTTGTTACTTGTTGCTCGTTACAAATTATCCTATCGCAAAACTATCTGTTACCTATAATTTCAGTGCTTGCAGAGAATACTTTGCTGAAAACCGCTTATCATTTCCTTCTGCTCCTCGTTGGGTTCGACACTCTTACTTATTGAAAGGACTACGATAGATCCCCTATACTTGTGGGTCATCAGTAGTCTTATCTTAAGTCTGCCACGTATGCAAGTGGTAGTAGTTTCTTGGCATTATTAGTGGTTTCTTGCATTATTAGGGGTTTCTTGTAAGGAACAATGTACTACTAGCGACAAAAGGCGATTCTAGGTTGTGTTGTACTCCAACGAGTACTATTAGTGGTCGCGGGAGTGTATACCTTGTTTTGTGGGTTCGATCCCAGCCGAACGCATGACAGCCTTTTTTTTAATAGTAACTTCGCTGCGAGCAATTATTTTACACGGGTAGTTTGAGTTTTGAAGTCAAACGGACGTGCGGCACCATAATCTGGGTGCACTGGATAGCCTAGCCACGTGAACGGGTTTTCCTTCCCAGCATCTCGTGGCTCGCATGCTCGCCGTAGCCGCACCTCGCTTGCAGCTTCCTCATCAGCTAGTAGCATATTTAAACTAGCGCCTCCCAATTAAGCCCGAGGAGCCGGAAAAGCCTGGCGGGGCATTGGGAACTGTGCAATATGGCTCTGTACGTAAAGTGCTCTACTACTACTCTGTAGCTTGTGGCGTTGCACGCATGGACTTCGCTCCATTATCGGCTCTACTATAAAAGAAATTCCTCTTGACGTGTTTTTTTAAAGGAAGGCAAAAGCTTTGCTTCATCTCATTCATAAAGAAGGAACTACTAACAAAGTTCGACGAGATCCATTACACCTCCACAAATGGAAGCGAAAAGCCTAGTCTCGCTCTATCAAATAACTCAAATGTTCTGCCCCCGCTGTAACCGTCGCTGATAAACAGGCTGCTAGTGTGTGCGTGAGAGGAGCGGCTGAGTAGGCCAGCTACGTGAGAGGAGCGGCTGAATACAGCACCGAGAGTACCCACTAGGCCACTACGCAGGTGTACTTTCCCTGCATTGATAGTACAGCGATGGTTCTAGAGAACAGTAGTACCCTCCACTTCCAACTGTAGCTCCTTGGCCCTGAGATTCAAGAGTTCAAAACTGGTGCACTATACTAGAAGTACAGTAGATCGCACTACTAGTTGAGAAAGTAGTACTAGTACTACTACAGTATGAGTACGTACTCCTCCGTCACATAATGTAAGACGTTTTTTGACACTAGTTGGTGTGTACAAAAAATAGCAAAAACATACCCAAAATTTCTTAATCCACGCCAAAAACTACTAACTAGTGCCAAAAATTTCTTACTAGTGCTATTATTTACAGTATAATGCAATCCCATAACATCCCATAATGCTAATACTAGTAGTAAATAATAGCCTCACCCCTTCGCTAAGGAACGATCTATAGTTGGAAGGGACGAGGCCCTGCGATTACTACGCTCTATCTCCTCCTCGCCAGTTCCCCTCCCCCCGAAGAGAATGCAGTTCGTCGCTGCTCCCATGGATTCGCCAGGCGGTTCTCCTCCTCGTCGGGGCTGGGAGACCTTGGACGACGATCCTCTGGAAGAAATCGCACGCCGCTCCCACGTCCTCACTGCCGGAAGACTCGGTGCTTCCTGCACCAACTTTTTCAAGACGGTGCTTAAAATGCCTTGGGAAAATGCCATGCTTCTTGGTCTTCCATGCGTCCTCGAGGAGAAGGTTCTTCTAGGGGACAATCCTTCGAACAGTCCACCGTTCCCTGGCCATGGTTGCACGTTGACTCCGCTAGAGTTGTCGACGTTGAGAGGTAGTCGAATTTTGTCCGATGAGCAGGTCAGTAATGGAGTTTGATCATGTAGTACTTAGTTATTCCATTTCCATCCCGTAATTTATTCGCTGCCCACCGTCTTATATATAGGTCTGGGTCGGTGCCAATGAAGATTGGCTTGCATACCTCCGGCCGGATACCACCATCATTTTGCACAACATCCACAGCAGTGCGGCCGTTCCGGTAGACCCCTTCTCCACCATTGGGATCGGCCTTCCGGACTGGCTGGGCTTGAATACGTATGACGATGCCTACATGAGATTGAAGAAGATAGCAATTGCGGACCCGCCGACAAAGCGACGTGGCTACGACGATTACTATCTCATCGCGGTGTTCGACATAAGGATTGCCATCAATGCAAGAGGCAGTAACGGCAGAGGCTGACGCATGTTGGCGGCGGCAGATTTGTACCCCTACACGTTCGAAGATGCCATGCGCCATCTAGGCCGCATCTTCGCGGTGACAAGCCAGGGGACTTGTTTCATCTGGTTGCCATCCTACGGTACAGGAGATTACAAACGGAATGCACAAACCATCATTTGCATCCCTAACGGTACTCCATTATTTTGCAGGGACCAGTCATCCCGTGATCAAAATAAGATCGCCGATCCTGGATGTGCATTTGCATCCGCGATTTGGTCTAACCTGGAACCTTGTAGCTGACTTTGGCATATTGGGATCAACTATCTCAGCAGTCGTTACCCATGGTACCACTGATGTGCAACATGGTCACACAATCTACCACGATCGGACCGTCACCATCTACCCAGGTATTCCATTTTTTAACCCTCTCGCCTTCTCTTTCATTGTTGTACTAGTACTCTACTTACGTACTAGTAGGAGTACTTTTTACCTTGGAGGACGCGTATAGCTAGCTAGGCCCTTGAAGACTTGAACCCACTAGCTGCCACCATTTTTTGTTTTTCCATGTCTTACTATCTCATCCATGTAGCCAAGAGTGGCTATATATAATAAGCCGGTTATTTTACTTCCGCTATACCAGAGTAGTACTATTTGCTGCACAGTATTACTGACCGCCATATTTGAGCACAACATTATTATGCATGGACCTTGACTATGTACGTCACCATGTGTCCAGATCTGAGATGCCGCATGTACCAGATGAACGGTGCCGAGTTTGACCCCCGTGATGCTACGTGGGTGCTGAGGAACACTCTTGGAGAGTACTCGCTTTTCATTGGGGACAGCTACCCCATTGTGAAGCGGATGCCACCTTCCATGCATGACACGGAAGGCCTGCCGTTCATCAAGCATGGTTGTGTCTTCAGTGCGCACCGCCAGATGAACGACATGCTGGGACACGCTATCCCTGATTTATGCCACTTCAGCTGGATGAGTCTCCATCGTGTGGAACCGGACTAGAAAGCTGCGACAATGATTCCTGTTGCCCACCGCTATGGATCGTGCCATCCATGAAGAACACCTGAGACTAGAACCTGGAGGAGGACATGTAGCCCATCTATAACGTGTAAGTGGAGTACGGTAAATTGTGAACGGTAGTGCTGTGAATATATGTAGACTAGTCGTGCACAAATTTATCACATGAATTGGGATGAACTTGTGTGGCATACTGGCATTTGTCCTTTAGAATTTATTACTAGTAAATGTGTTATGTGTACGTGCAACTTGTGTGGTTGTTGCATGGGCTCCAACACGCTCTTTGAGCAAAAAAGGTGGCACAGCTTTGGATATACGTGACGTGGCGGCATCATACAGTAGCATCGTTCGCTATAGTTGCAGTACACTCCTACTAGGACGACAACTCCTATAAAACCTTGCGCTTGGCTCTTTGCCTCTTTGGGAGGTTCAACAGTTTGTACTCGTGTGAACCTTGCACTTGGCTCTTCACCTCTTCGAAAGGTCCAACAATGATGACACTACATTACAATATGCTTCTGGCAATCTGACACCGATTGAACTGTTGCACGTCCACTACGAGGGCGAGGGCGAGGGCGAGGGAGAGGGAGAGGGAGAGGGCGCTGTAGTCAAAACCCTCTCCTTGTCCTGCGAACCACTGCGCACGTGGGCGAGGGAGAGGCATAGTAAGCAAGCTTCTCCTCGTTTGGCGAGTCGACGGGACACATCAAAGAGGTACTAGTACTAGTCCATACTGCGTCCTTTCCGGTTAATATGGCTTAATTTGAAATGACAAAAATTACACTGGCGGTCAACGTATGTAACAATACGCTCTTTACGGTCACTATATATACTTTTGGAGTGATTATACGATCACTATCTCATCGTAGAGCACCTTATTGCACCCTACTGACCGGCCACATAGTCGACGTGGCACTTTGTTGACTAGTTAAATTGTCACCTGGTTTCTGGGTCCCACCTATCAGTTGGCAGAGCAAAGAAATCAGTTAAACAAAACTTTACGCAGGCGCGACAGGAGTCCAACCCTTGCGCGCGAACCACCCTGGGTGTGTATGTGAGTGCATGCGCGTGTACTCCCTCGGTCTTCCAACAAAGAGTGTACATCGGCTAAAAAACAAAGAGTGTAGTACATCTACACTTCCAATGCATTTAGCCTTTAATCTAAATCGATATTGATTGACTAATGCACCAACTTGTGCTCTAGGTATAGGCTACATGTCTATCCTTAATTACAGCATGCAACGACCTTCATTTAATCTTCTTCTCTCAATGGTCGCATGCACACATAAGTCTGCTACTTTTGGGCATTAATTATGCCCTGGTCAATGTGTAAATCTCTAAATGTACAGTCTTTCACGGACGTAGGGAGTAGGTTGGGCACTTGAGCGTGAGCGTGTGTGTTGCGTCGTGTGCTGTGTGCCACATGGGTGCGTGAGTGTTGCGTGCGTCCATGTTTACATGTGAGTGTTGCATGTTGCATGCATGCATGCATGCATGGGGCTTACTCCCTCCCATTGACATGTTCATATTTCAAGCTTCCTCTGTTCCCTCCATATGGTGATACTCCCTATGTTCCCAAATACGGAGTAAAATCCTCCCTCTGTTCCCAAATACGGAGTAAAATCCTCCCTCTATTCCCAAATATGGAGTATTTGTCTTTCTAGAGATTTCAACAAGTGACTACGTACGGAACAAAATGAGTGAAGTGAGCATAGAAGCATAGGGATAATGTAGAAAGGAAGTCTTCGCGATCCATTATTCTCCATCTCGGTCAGAGAGAACTATTCAACTAGTCGTCGCAGTGAAGTGACAATACATGTTGCAGCAGATGGGACACTTAATTAATAAGCTGAACCAGCATGTTGGTGTTACTAAATCAGCCTTACCCAGTACTGCCATCATGTTTGCCAGTAGAGCACGCTTCTGTCCTCCATTAACTGACATATGGGCCCTCTTGTGGTAGACCCACATGTCATCGGTGTAACTATTTACACTCCGAAGGACGGTATATCCTGGTAGTAGTAGTAGAATTGAGATTTAATGCACTTTATTCCCCGTCTTCCACTCTTCTTCCTCCTCTCTTCTTCTTCCTCCTCTCTTACCCATTGTCGGCCGCACACCATTTCCCCCCGCTGATTGCTCGCCCGCCCGCGCTATCTTCCTTGGTAGCTCGCGCGTACCATATCCCCCCGCTCACTGCTCGGACACACGAGGAGAAGCTTCTTCACTCGCCCGCCTGAATCCACTTCCCCGCTGGCTCGCAGGCACCGAAAACCCCAATGGCAGAACCGACTGACATGCAGAGCCGCGATTGGAATTCCCTCCCTGATGTTCTCTCGGAGCAGATTGTAATCGTATGGACCTACTCAGCACCGTCCGTCTGGCCGCATGCTCGGTGTCTTTGTACCGTCTACTCGTCTGCGACCGGCCGGCTCTTTTCAAGACACCCTGATTGCTGATGCCCGATCCTCGCAGGTGGCCTAGACACCGACTTGACGATCCTACGGGGGTTGCCGTGGTGCCCCTCGACATGCTACCACTACCCGTCCACCTGTCCTTCATGCGCGGCCACTACTGGGCGGGCATGAAGGCCAACTGGATCGTCCTCATCCACCAATCCGGTAGTCCGTGGCATCTCGTGGATATCTACACCCAGCGAGAGATCACCCTTCCATCGTTGGATACCGCCGCCATCGAGCCTCGCGGCCCGCCGGACACCCCTGCGTACTACGCACGAGACGCGTCAAGCTTTTGGCTCGACCTCTATTTGCTGAAAGTTGTAATCTGCGAAGTTCCCACACCATCAGAAGACTACATGGATTACAAGCTCATTGCCTTGTTCAACATGGGATTAGTCTATCTGGAATCCGGTCGCCATACATGGTTATGGCTCATCGTCAATCCTGTTGAGGCAACATTTATGTCTGATGCTATAGTGCATGATGGCATCGTTTACGCGGTCGACGCACAGATTGGCTACCTATACTGGTGGAATCTATCGTCGTGTAATTGTTCTATCTCATCTCATCTTTACCTCATGAATACGACTGTGTGTTCATTGTTACAAATTTAGAATAGATAGTATGTCTATAACCACATCATTGCTATATGTTCCTCTCATTTCCTAGATTTTTAAGACCACACATGTTATTGTTAGAGTTGATATGAGAACAATTGGCATCTAATGATTGTTAGAATAGATATTATGAGCATAACATCATGATTGCTATATGTTACTCTCATTTCCAAGATTTTTATAACAACGCATGTTATTGCTTAGAGTTGATATGAGAACAGTAGTAGTAAGTGCTATGGTAGAATATGAGTAGGCTCTGTCATAGTTGTTTTCCTCTCATTGTTACATCATGTTTGAACCATGACATATTGCTAGAATATGAAAGCCATTGGCTTATTTTTTTTAACTTGGGTTATGATTATGACCACGACATTGCAATTCTCTGTCTATGATATGTGTCACTGTTATAATAATCTTAATTCCACACATACTCTGAACATGATTGTTTATTTTTGTCCTTTTGGTCTCCAATTTGAATTGTTGCAGCAGACGCAAAATGCGCTGGCCTTCATGATTCCAGGACCTAGAATCATACCAGCCGATGGGTGGTGGTTTATCGCTCGTTCAGCTGACGACGGTCATTTGATGCTCATTCGCACGTACCAAATTGACCAAACCATTACATCAAACCACATGCAGTATAATGCCTGGGGCATTCATGACATTGATGGCTATGGCTGCTTCGTGTTCGAGAAAGATCCCAGCTCCGTTGGGCCAAGCGTATTCAACTGGAGGCGGGTTTACAGCCTCGGCAACCACTCCATGTTCCTCGGGCTCAATTATCCGATCATCCAACCAATCATCGATCATATCACCGGCGATGATTACCGTGCTATGCAACTTCCATTCGCCAGGGGGACTGTGTTTACACATCATACCATGGGTTTCATGAATCACCATATCCAGAGATTCGTCGACACAGCTTGTTGCCAGATAATCTTCAGTGTGTGAAAGGCATCAAGCTTCCATGCGATGGATGGCTTTTGCAAACCCGACATGCGGCGATGTGGTTCATGCCAATAGCAAATATGCACAACTTGATTCGTACTGATATCTAGACTGAGCCATGTATTCTGCTGCTGTAGCACGACCCTCTTTTGTTGGATTTTATGTACTGTTGTTAGTTTGAAGCACTCCTCTGGTTTGAAGGATAGATACATTTCTGGGATAAGTGCATCCTAACTCACCTGCGCAGGATGTACTGATAATGATGATGGAGATGTTGTGCAGTATATATATATATATAGCGCTATTCGTCACCCTGGGTGAGGAATAGTTATTCTTCACCCCCTCTCTATTTTGACATCAATGCACCGTATTTTTACGTTTCGTAAATTTTGTCTTATTTCATACGTAAAAAGAGAGCGTAAGAAAATATATACTTGCCGTAAAAAATATTTTATGTTACGTAAAGTTACGAACGTAAAAACATACATAAAATGCGATATTTCTCGTCGTATAACCTATTTTTTTGTTTTCTTATACCAAATTTTACGTAGTGAATCAATATGAATGTAACTATTTGTATTCCAAATGTAATTTATTTATGAAGCGGTCGTAAGATTACCTCGGACGAAGAATAACTTATTCTGCAACCTGGGTGATGAATAGTATTACTATGTATATACATATATATATATATATATATATATATATATATCAATTAGGCTTCAAGTGTGTACTTGTTAGTTAAACCTATGGTTAAAATGTGACACTAAATACGACTAGTAAGTAGTACAGTAGTAGTACTAGTATACGTCGGTCAAATTATTCATCATGTCCACACATTGAATTGACGTGACAACATGCTGCGCGTGAGGTGACACAAGAATCCCGGCGGCGTGTTCGGGTATTCTGGACTTGAGATTTGGAGTACCACTTATCTGTCGAAATCTTTCATCATTCACTTAAAACAGTCGATTGATCATACATTGAGTACCATATAACTGGAATTAACCGATGCAAGTCGAAGAAGGATTGGTCGATGCTGCCGGCTGGCGTCAGGTTCGATCCCACGGATCAGGAGCTGATCGAGCACCTTGAGGCCAAAGTGAGTGCTGACAGCGCGAGATCTCACCCTCTCATCGATTTGTTCATACTAACCATCGATAGCGAGCATGGCATATGCTACACCCATCCTGAGAAACTTCCAGGTAAGACACCGATCGGCCGTCTACTTGCACAAACATATTCCTTTGTTTATAGCTCTATTTTTCTTTTTAGACGCAGACCTGGTGAAGCAATTACAATTTGACAGTTAATAAAAACTGAAACAAGTGACTGCAACATGCCAAAGATGTTATGAAAATGCCAGCTACGTACACTAAAACCTGTATTTGACAATACTGCAGATATCACACTGAGTGGCCTAAGCAAGCATTTCTTCCAGCGCAATTCCAGGGCGTTCAAAAGGGGCACGTGGACGCGTCGCAAGATACAGTCGGAGTGCAGCATGCACGCGATGTGGCACAACACCGGCAATACCTTGCGGGTGATGGTCAACGGCCGGCAGACGGGCAGCAAAAAGGTTCTGGTGCTGCACACCAACAAGAACTTCGACCAGCAGAGGACCAACTGGGTGATGCACCAGTACCACCTCGGGGACCTGGAGCAAGAGAAGGAGCGGGAGCTGGTCCTCTGCAAGATTTTCTACCAGACAAACACTAGGGCCAGGAGTAAAAAGATTATAAGTTAGTTTGGTATTTGTACTTGTACTACCTTGTCGTCCGCAAGTTGGTATTGTTGTTTGCTACCTCTTGAGCACTGCGTTGGTTTTCCCTTGAAGAGGAAAGTGTGATGCAGTAAAGTAGCATAAGTATTTCCCTCAGTTTTTGAGAACCAAGGTATCAATCCAGTAGGAGAGCACGCACAAGTCCCACGCACCTACACAAACAAATAAGAACCTCACAACCAACGCGATAAAGGGGTTGTCAATCCCTTCACGGTCACTTACGAGAGTGAGATCTAATAGATATGATAAGATAATATTTTTGGTATTTTTATGATAAAGAAGCAAAGTAAAATAAACGGCAATACAAATAGCTAAGTGATGGAAGATTAATATGATGGAAAATAGACCCGGGGCCATAGGTTTCACTAGTGGCTTCTCTCAAGAGCATAAGTATTACGGTGGGTAAACGAATTACTGTCGAGCAATTGATAGAATTGAGCATAGTTATGAGAATATCTAGGTATGATCATGTATATAGGCATCACGTCCGCGACAAGTAGATCGAAAGGATTCTGCATCTACTACTATTACTCCACACATCGACCGCTATCCAGCATGCATCTAGAGTATTAAGTTCATAAGAACAGAGTAATGCTTTAAGTAAGATGACATGATGTAGAGGGATAAACTCATGCAATATGATATAAACCCCATCTTTTTATCCTCGATGGCAATGATACAATACGTGCCTTGCTGCCCCTGCTGTCACTGGGAAAGGACACCGCAAGATTGAACCCAAAGCTAAGCACTTCTCCCATTGCAAGGAAGATCAATCTAGTAGGCCAAACCAAACTGATAATTCGAAGAGACTTGCAAAGATAACCAATCATACATAAAATAATTCAGAGGAGATTCAAATATTGTTCATAGATAATCTTGATCATAAACCAACAATTCATCGGATCTCGACAAACACACCGCAAAAGAAGATTACATCGAATAGATCTTGAAGAAGATCAAGGAGAACTTTGTATTGAGATCCAAAGAGAGAAGAAGCCATCTAGCTAATAACTATGGACCCAAAGGTCTGAGGTAAACTACTCACACATCATCGGAGAGGCTATGGTGTTGATGTAGAAGCCCTCCGTGATCAATGCCCCCTCCGGCGGAGCGCCGAAAAAGGCCCCAAGATGGGATCTCATGGGTACAGAAGGTTGCAGCGGTGGAAATAGGGTTTTTGCTCCGTATCTGATGTTTCCAGGGTATATGGGTATATATAGGAGGAAGAAGTACGTCGGTGGAGCAACGTGGGCCCCACGAGGGTGGAGGGCGCGCCTGGGGGGGTAGGCGTGCCCCATGCCTCGTGCTCTCCTCGTTGATTGCTTTACGTAGACTCCAAGTCCTCTGGATCACGTTTGTTCTGAAAATCACGTTCCCGAAGGTTTCATTCCGTTTGGACTCCGTTTGATATCCTTTTCCTTCGAAACACTGAAATAGGCTAAAAGCCAGCAATTCGGGCCGGGCCTCCGGTTAATAGGTTAGTCTCAGAAATAATATAAAAGTGTATAATAAAGCCCATTAAACATCCAAAACCGAATGTAATATAGCATGGAACAATAAAAAATTATAGATACGTTGGAGACGTATCATTGCTAACGATCTTTTGGTATGAACTTGGCATTTGCTTCCAACCATCATGCCGAGGGTCGACGTGGATATAAGCTGAATCATTTGTTTCGAAACGAATTTTCAGGCACCTGATTTTTATTTGATGGGTAGCATAAGCACCTACCATTCGAATTCCCAGTTCTCCAAATTTTTCGAAACAAGTGCATGCACTTATTATCACGATGAAAAAACAATATTCCTGCTGCATCCCAGTTATCAGTCTGTACTTGCAGAATTCTCTCGTTTATTGAGCACGTATATTGTTTTTTTCAGGTCGAGCAAGTTTCAACTAGGCTGTAGACTGCCCAGGCATGGTTTTTTAGCAGGCCCAGCCCATGGCGACAACGGGGCACAAAGATCCAGCAGGTATCTACTGGCCTCTGGCCCGCCAGCGTTAGTTATATTTTGTCTTACAACATCCACAGGCAGTTTTTTTACTGAATCAAACACACATCCCAGTTCTATTTTCCTCTTGAAACGCATGTCCTACATCCGTTTTCTAATCTCTACCTATAGTTTTACTAGTTCATATACACGTATCATTATATTCAAAATACATAAAATTCCCTTTTCATATTTACATCCTTATTTTTGTTGTTGTTTTCCCTCGCAGCGCTGATTTTTTTACCACTGTCCCTTAAACCAACTCAATTGTCCCACGTCTTATTTGCTTACAAAAACAAAACGATTTTTTTGGCAAATCAATAAGTTCTTAAAAAAATGTTTATCATTTCAGGATTACAAAAGTTTGGACTCCACCAAAATATGCAAAATAAGGTTGAACTTTTTGACCGTGGTCCTGGGCAGAAAATGGGTTGTAATAAATTACATAAGAATTAGCAAATGCGCTGCAAATTATTAAAAAATAGCAAATGGGCTCTATGTTGTCTGCCACAGATTTGGAGGCTGACTTGTGGGCCTACTAAGTTCATGCGTACACAAGGTTTCTCAAAAAAGAAACTTAGTCAACAATCGACTCTACCAACGTTAGACCGTTAGATGTCAATCTAACAGCAATCGTGCTTCTTCAGTCTCTGATCTTCCTGCCCAGCCGCCCAAACCAGTGCCGTCGGAACCGCCTGCTCCCGCCTCCCGTGGCCAGCTGTGCTGCCGGGCAGGCCTCACGGCCCCATCGTATACTCGCATCCCTGGCCTGTCTATCCCTCTACTCACCCACACCTCATGTTATTTTCCGGCGACGGCAGCCGAACCAGTCAACCCTCGTACTCTCCACCGCGTGGGCAGCCACTGCCGTGTCTTCCCCGGCTCTGTGTCGTTCCCTTCATAGGCCTCGCCATCGTCCACCGCCCTGGTGCTCTCGGCGCGGCGTGGTCAACGTGGTCAACAAACGACATCCATCGGAAGTGGACTGTACGTGGAGAGGCTGACAGCTGGGTTTCCATGGCCGCACACAAGGAAATGCCTCCTTATTACATGCAAAATAATGATTCCTCCACCTGACATCTGGGACCCGCCGAAAGGGCCTCTGTATTTGACGAAAAAAACGTTCCCTCCGCTGACAGGTCGGACCCACCAACTATATCTTCGCACGCAAGGAAGTGCCTCCTTATTGGGCACACAAAAATGAATACCCCCTGCCAGCTGGGACCCACCACAGTGGGAGGCTGACTTGTGGGCCTACTAAGTTGACAGGGACGGAGGGCTTTGTCAACTTAGTCAATATATGAACGATTCTAGCTCTAGTGATCGTACGATGTCCATCCAACGGCCGTAGTGCTTCTCCAACCTCTGGTCTTCTTGCTCCAGCCGCCCAAACCAGCGTCGATCGTGCCGCGTGCTCCTGCCTCCCGTGGACGGCTGTGATGGCGCGGAGGCCTCACCACCCCCTACTACTCCCACCGCTGGCCAGGCCATCCCTCTACTCACCCACACCCCCTGTTATTTTGCGGTGATGGCAGCCTCACACCGCAGCCGAACCAGTGAACCCTGATAAACCACAAGTATAGGGGATCGCAACAATTTTCGAGGGTAGAGTATTCAACCCAAATTTATTGATTCGACACAAGGGGAGCCAAAGAATATTCTCAAGTATTAGTAGCTGAGTTGTAAATTCAACCACACCTGGAAACTTAATATCTGCAGCAAAGTATTTAGTAGCAAAGTAATATGATAGTAGTGATAACGGTAGCAAAAGTAATATTTTTGTGTTTTGTAGTGATTGTAATAGTAGCAATGGAAAAGTAAATAAGCGAAGAACAATATGTGAAAAGCTCGTAGGCATTGGATCGGTGATGGAGAATTATGCCGGATGCGATTATTCATGCAACAGTTATAACATAGGGTGACACAGAACTAGCTCCAATTCATCAATGTAATGTAGGCATGTATTCCGAATATAGTAATACGTGCTTATGGAAAAGAACTTGCATGGCATCTTTTGTCCTACCCTCCCGTGGCAGCGGGGTCCTATTGGAAACTAAGGGATATTAAGGCCTCCTTTTAATAGAGTATCGGACCAAAGCATTAACACATAGTGAATACATGAACTCCTCAAACTATGGTCATCACCAGGAGTGGTCCCGATTATTGTCACTTCGGGGTTGCCGGATCATAACACATAGTAGGTGACTATTGACTTGTAAGATAGGATCAAGAACTCACATATATTCATGAAAGCATAATAGGTTCAGATCTGAAATCATGGCACTCAGGCCCTAGTGACAAGCATTAAGCATAGCAAAGTCATAGCAACATCAATATCAGAACATAATGGATACTAGGGATCAAACCCTAACAAAACTAACTCAATTACATGATAAATCTCATCCAACCCATCACCGTCCAGCAAGCCTACGATGGAATTACTCACGCACGGCGGTGAGCATCATGAAATTGGTGATGGAGGATGGTTGATGACGATGATGGCGACGGATTCCCCTCTCTGGAGCCCCGAAAGGACTCCAAATCAGCCCTCCCGAGAGAGATCAGGGCTTGGCGGCAGCTCCGTATCGTAAAACGCGATGAATCCTTCTCTCTGATGTTTTTTCTCCCCGAACATGAATATATAGAGTTGGAGTTGAGGTCGGTGGAGCACCAGGGGGCCCACGAGGCAGGGGCGCGCCTCCCACCCTCGTGGACAGGGTGTGGGCCCCCTGGCCTTGATTCTTTCGCTAGTATTTTTCTATTATTTCCAAAAATAATCTCCGTGAAGTTTCAGGTCATTCCGAGAACTTTTGTTTCTGCACAAAAATAACACCATGGCAATTCTGCTGAAAACAACGTCAGTCCGGGTTAGTTCCATTCAAATCATGCAAGTTAGAGTCCAAAATAAGGGCAAAAGTGTTTGGAAAAGTAGATACGTTGGAGACGTATCAAACCCTCATACTCCTCTCCGCATGGGCATCACTGTCGCGTCTTCCCCGGCTCCGTGTCGTCCCCTTCCTAGGCCTCGCCATCATCCACCGCCCTGGTGCTCTCGGCATGGCGTGGTCAACATGGTCAAGGAACGGCTTCCATCGGACGTGGACTGTACGTGGAGAGGCTGACAACTAGGTCCACGGCCGCAGCAAGGAAGTGCCTCCTTATTACGCGCAAAATAATTATTCCTCCACCTGACAGCGGGGACCCACCGGACGGGCCACCGTATTTTGTGAAAAAATGTTTCCCCCTGAATGCTGGGACCCACCAGCTACATCTTCGCACGCAAGGAAGTACGTCCGGGCAAAAAAAAAACGATTCGCCCCCCTGACTGCTGGGACCCACCAGCTACATCTTCACACGCAAGGAAGTGCCTGACAGTCGCGACCCACTAGGTCGAACCGTACATAGCGTTGTCATTCTGGTCGCGAACGTGTACGTACATACTGGTCGATGTAGAGGCGCGCACGTGTCGTAGTAGAGGCGTGCACGTAGCATGTACACGTACGTATAGCGGCCAGTGTGCAAGAAAGAAAATACGGCCACGTACGTACATACGGGCGGGGTCTCGAACGCCTACTCGCGCATACGTACGGCCAGGGCTCGTGTACATGGCTGGGTCGGAACGGAGAAACTGCGTCCTCGTCGTGTCCATGGGAAGGCAACGGAATGCGTCATGTTCATCGGGAGGCAACGAAACGCGTGCGAGCCAACCGGCTTGGACGGAACAGCCGATGGAAACGAGGCCTGGTGTACCGCGGAACGGAGGAAACGGCCTTGTGTTCGACCGTCCACAGTCGAAACGGGATCCTGTTCATCGGGAGGGATCTGGCGTACCGCAAAACGGAGGAAACCGACCACCTACGGTCGAAACGGGGGTCCTGTTCATCGGGAGGGGTGTGGCGTACCTCAAAACGGAGGAAATGGACTTGTGTTGGAGCGCTACGGTCGAAACGGGAGTCCTGTTCATCGGGAGGGGTGTGGCGTACAGCAAAACGGGACCCCACGGGGTACTGCTCATCTCCACCATCGACCCCCTCCAGCCTCCACGGGCTACTGTTCATCCACCGTCGACCTCCTCCAGCCTCCACCTACGATTGTTCATCCACGGGCTCCTGTTTATCCAGCCTCCATCGCGCGCTACTCCACCGGCTACTATTCAACCAGCCCTCTCCACGGGCTCTTGTTCAACCACCCCTCCATGAGCTACTATTCATCTAGCCCTCCACCATCTACTATTCATCCAGCCCTCCATGGTGTGGTCCTGTTCATCCAGCCCCAACCAGCTCGATCGATCGGAGTCCTTTTCATCCAGAGGCAACACCACGGGGTCCTGTTCATCCACCCCCACCAGGAGCTGTTCATCCAAACCCCCCAGCAACACTCACTGTTCATCCAGAGGCAGCATCGATCAGCTTCAGTTAGCAGCAGTAGCGAAGGAATCGCTCGATCGGGTTTAGTTAATAACCATCGATCGATCGCTCGGGTTCAGTAACGCGTAGCCTGCAGTGCAATCGATCGGGTTCAGTAGGCGAACGCCTCGCTCGGGTTCAGTTAGAGCCCAATGCCTCGCACCCATGCGCGTGCGTGTACGAGAGAAACGCGCATCGCTCGGCCCCGACCACCCACCGTAACCGGGAACACCCCGATATTTTCCTCGCCCTCGCTTCTACCATGGTTTTTTCCGTCATGGACGGCCCAAAGAATGTCATGCAGCTGCGTCTCCGGCCCGCCTAGGACAAAAAGCCCATTTTCTGTCATGATTTTTTGTCATAGAAGTAGGAGCCCACCACACCTATGATGATACCGGGTTTTGTCACAATTATCGTCATAGAAGTGTCATAAGTATAACAGAAAAAAAATTCGTTTGGCCCAAAATGTCACGGATGTGTCTTTCTTTGTAGTGAATGTTACTGTCTACAAAGCTCGACTTGTTGCGAAAGGTTTTCGACAAGTTCAAGGAGTTGACTACGATGAGACTTTCTCGCACGTAGCGATTGCTACCTCTTGAGCATGCGTTGGTTTTCCCTTGAAGCGGGCAGGGTGATGCAGCAAAGTAGCGTAAGTATTTGCCTTAGTTTTGAGAACCAAGGTATCAATCCAGTAGGAGAAGACACGCGAGTCACCTAGTACCTGCACAAACAATCAAGAACCTTGCAACCAACGCGATAAAAGGGTTGTCAATCCCTTCACGGCCACTTGCAAAAGTGAGATCTGATAAAGATAATAAGATAAATATTTTTGGTATTCTGTTGTATAGATTGGAAAATAAAGATTGCAAAATAAATAGTAAACTAGAATTGTAGATAGGAAACTTATATGATGTACAGTAGACCTGGGGGCCATAGGTTTCACTAGTGGCTTCTCTCAAGATAGCAAGTATTACGGTGGGTGAACAAATTACTGCCGAGCAATTGATAGAAAAGCACATAGTTATGATGATATCTAAGGCAATGATCATGAATATAGGCATCACGTCCGTGTCAAGTAGACCGAAACGATTCTGCATCTACTACTATTACTCCACACATCGACCGCTATCCAGCATGCATCTAGAGTATTAAGTTCATAAGAACGGAGTAACGCTTTAAGCAAGATGACATGATGTAGAGGGATAAACTCAAGCAATATGATATAAACCCCATCTTTTTATCCTCGATGGCAACAATACAATACGTGTCGGTTCCCTTTCTGTCACTGGGATCGAGCACCGCAAGGTTGAACCCAAAGCTAAGCACTTCTCCCATTGCAAGAAAGATCAATCTAGTAGGCCAAACTAAACTGATAATTCGAAGAGACTTGCAAAGATATCAAATCATGCATATAAGAATTTAGAGAAGAACCAAATAATATTCATAGATAATCAAGTTCATAAACCCACAATTCATCGGATCTCCGCAAAATCATCGCAAAAGAGTATTACATCGGATAGATCTCCAAGAACATCGAGGAGAACTCTGTATTGAGAACCAAAGAGAGAGAAGAAGCCATCTAGCTAATAACTATGGACCCGAAGGTCCATGGTAAACTACTCACACATCATCGGAGAGGCTATGATCTTGATGTAGAAGCCCTCCGTGATCGATGTCAGTGTCAGAACCGACGGATCTCGGGTAGGGGGTCCCGAACTGTGCGTCTAAGGCGGATGGTAATAGGAGGCGGGGGACACGATGTTTACCCCGGTTCGGGCCCTCTCGAGGGAGGTAATACCCTACTTCCTGCTTGATTGATCTTGATGATATGAGTATTACAAGAGTTGATATACCACGAGATCATAGAGGCTAAACCCTAGAAGCTAGCCTATGGTATGATTGTTGTTGTCCTACGGACTAAACCCTCCGGTTTATATAGACACCGGAGGGGGCTAGGGTTACACAGAGTCGGTTACAAGGGAGGAGATCTACATATCTGTATTCCCAAGCTTGCCTTCCACGCCAAGGAAAGTCCCATCCGGACACAGGTCGAAGTCTTCAATCTTGTATCTTCATAGTCCAACAGTCCGGCTGTCCGAGGACCCCCTAATCCAGGACTCCCTCAGTAGCCCCCGAACCAGGCTTCAATGGCGATGAGTCTCGCGCGCAGATTGTCTTCGGCATTACAAGGCGGGTTCTTCTCCAAATTCTGAATACCTGTTGAGTAGTGTCTGGCTTCCCATAAATGTTGCGCCTAATAATGGCTATCTTCCACGTGTCGAGCGAATGCGAGAAGCCAGGGCATTTTTACATTTGCCACCCTAGCCATGCGAGTAAATCGTCTATTAAAGAGACGGGGATTCTCAGATCCAGATCACACCATCCTCCCACAGCGAGTATCCATCGGAGCGTGCCCGGAAAAAATCCATTCCAACATGGCCGGCCATCGAAGCTCCTCTCTCGCTCCCGTAGCCCTAAGCCCGGTAATTGGAAGAAGTGTTCCGTCCCTCACAGCCAATTAGTAGAGTTACAGACCCAGGGATTTCTCCCTCCAGTGTATATGGTTCCCGTTTGAGCCGGGCTCACCACCTACAATGGCGGGGAGCAAGCGGAGAGCTTTCCCAACCATCCACGGGGGAGCGGGTATGCCTTGTCCCTTATTTATTAAGAGGGCTTGGATTTCCCTGGAGTTCTACGCCCTCCAGCTGCATAATTTTACTCCCGCCTCCATACTACACATCGTTGGCTATGTCGCTCTTTGCGAGCTGTTTCTGGGCTGTGAAGCTCATTTTGAGCTATGGAAGAGGCTATTCTGCCTCGTACCCCGTACATTGGAGGGGTGAATATACCAAGTGGGCGGAGCCGAAATATGGCGCATCGCCGGGACCGGATACTTGTCCGGTACTCCAAAGAAGACATCCGAGGACTGGCCTTTGGAGTGGTTTTATATGGAGGACATCCCCCTTCCGGACCCTATTCGGATGGGCCTTCCTGAGTTCGACAATACTCCCTTGAAGAAACGCCGCAGCTGGCGCCCTCGGAGCCCTCAGGAGGAAGATAACGGGGAAGTCCTTTACCTGATGAGTCAGATACAGACGCTGGCCCAGTCACGATTGACAGTAATTGAGGTTACGTCAATATGTATAATGCGGGGGGTATAGCCACTTCAATATCGGGGGCAACCCATGTGGCACTTCAACAGAGAAGACGATGCCACCCGCTGCGGTCGTAAGGGACCGGACTCAGTTGCTGCTCTAGCAAAAATCCTGTCCGGTTTGTACAAAGGAGAGGAAGAGGAGTTCATCCGCATTAAGCCACGGGATGGATTCTCCATGTACAACCCTCCAACCTGGGTGAGCTGCCACTTTTTACTCCAGACCTTCCCGCTTTCTTTGTCATGAATATTTACCTTGCTGTTTCATAGCAGGAGCTGCGAAAAGCCGTGAGGGAGGTCTACAGCCCGCCTCCACAACCAGAGGACCCTGACCGGGCCCTCGATCCCGGACTCGAAGAGGATCCGGACATATTTGTGGAACTGATTGACAAGACGTTCTATCAATGGAGCTGCGATGATGCCATGGTGGCCATCATAGCCGATTATCCTGGACTACTCCCTGCATCACATGTAAGTAAAACCGGTGTCCCAACTTAAGAGAAGGATCCCCTTTTCTGCACTTCACCTACCGCACACAAATGGTGTCTTACAGGGAAGGCCCTCGAGACGCCATGCCGAACCCGCAGTGACTCACCAATAAGGGGCACCGAAGCCGGGTAGGCTTAAAAGGAAGGCGGTCAGGACAGAGACGCCGTCGCAGAGGTATGATACAGAACCCCGCTCCGTGGTTGTCGTCATTTAAAATATAATAACGTCCATGTTTCCTAGTAGGAAAAACACTCGCCGGACTATATCCGGAGAGGTTGCCGGTCACGCCTCCACCAGTCAGGCTCCAGAGCCGGACATAGAGGCGGACGCTAACATGGGGCGAACGCCGGATGTTCCTCCTACAGAGGATGCGGATAGGCTATCCGCTACACATTCCGAAGTGGAGAGCGCTATGAATCACACGCGTCGCCGGGCCGTACTCCGTGACGCTTGTTTCTCCCAAGACGCGTTCGATGCCTTCAAATCAGGAGACGCGTACATCTGTGCTGCTCAAAATGGTCTTGCCAGAGCCACGAACCAGTATGTAAAGGATATACGGGTAAGAAAATCTGATAATTATGTATATCTGTAGCCCCTGAGACTTGAAACAGTTGACACAACTGATTTAAGGATCATTATTTGTGCAGGTTCTTACGGAGAAGAATACCCAATTGTCTCAAGAGCTGGAAGAGTGCAAAGCCTAGCTATGGGCCGCAGTTGCCGCAATGAAGGAGTCCGAGAAGGCCCCCTCTAGTAACACTTGTCTCTATCAAAAAGAATGACATGTACCGGTAGTATGCGGCATGCGTGCAAATCTAACAATAGATTCTGCAGATGATCCCGGCGTTAATCCGGAGGTAGTGCAAGGGGATGAGCACCATGTTAAACGACAGTTAAAGGCTGGCGAGCGCGTGCTGAAGCAGGTTAGGCGGGAGAAAAACGATCTCCAAGATGCCAATATCCTGCTGAGTGTTGAACTGAAAGATGTTCGGGCCCAACTTGCTGACTCCACAAAGGAGAATAAGAGGCTTCGACGCGGCATTTTTACTAAGTGCTTGAACGAACTTTTTATTGAGTTCGGCGAAGAAACCAGCTAACAGAGTTATATCTGTAGGTATGCTGACGGGTCGTCCCGCAGAGGAAATTCCCGGGTCTGTAGGTGATCTTCTGCCCGTGCTCTCACAACTGCATGAACAAGTTCGGCAGGTGATGTAGGGCATTACCCAAGCCTTGTGGGCATCCGCCTCCCTGCCAGGAGGCATGGGGGAGCTTGTGGAGAAGCTCAAGGGTGCGCGGCGGCGCTTCCGATTATGGAAGATATCAGCCTGCCGACAAGTTGCGAGGGAAGCCTGGGCCATGGTCAAGACGCGATATACCAAGGCTGACCCGAACCACATGGCCGAGGTCGGACCTGTGGGGCCGATGGGAAAGAGATCCCCGTCAGTTTGGTGTATGACCAAGTAGAATTAGCCACAAAGTATTCCCAACAGGATTGTAGGCTAGACAACCTGTTAGATGGTATAGAAGAAGAATTTAGTCAGTCTAAGTGACTGTGTACTTCAAGTGACATGTATTGTCCCTAGCCGAATTGTAAATCATTTGTCATGGCGGACCTTTTCGCTTCAACCTCTGGACCCGACAGTCCGGAGTGTATCCGAATACCCGCTCGGTTATGAAAAAACCGGGGTATGCGTGGAAACCAGGCGTAGGGGTCATAAGTGCTTGAACAGACAAGTACCCAACTAGCTATGTTATATTACATGAATAGTAAGAAACATCTTCCAGGGAGAATAGTTCCGTTAGGGGTTCCTTTCCCTGGGTACGCATGCCCTAATGTGCATGTCAGAGCTGCGAAAAGAGACACAGGATATAAACATCTGGGGGCATGTATTACAATAAATAAGGATCATCTTTTGTTCACCGACCGAGTATTCCCTTAAGAACGCTAGCTTTCGGCTTCACCTAGTCTGAGGTACACATCCGGCTGACCCGGCAGTAACAATCGCACAGGTGCTCCCCTTATGCCCTAGCCGAATTAACGAGAACGTAGGGAATAAACACAAGAGCCAGGCAACCCAGCTTGGCCAAAACTTAAGTCATGTCGATGCATATAATGGCAAAAAAGGTACATGTGGAAGAAAAACACATGTGTGGGGCATAGAGCCCGGAAAATAGTTATATTGAGCTTCTGTATAAGAAGCCCCCAGGTACAATGAGCGCGGCTAGCGCGTCAAGATTGTGTAGTCAAGACACATTTTAGCCTTTTAAGGCCTTGAAGAAAAAGGGAAGAAAGAAAGAAATAAAAGACAGATAACAGATATATAAGAAATTGACGGAGGAAAGGAGACGAACATAGAGTCCAGCACTAGGCGTAGAACCTTCGGAGTCTAGCTGCGTTCCATGGGTTTGGCTCGAGTAGATTGTCCGATGCAACCCGCAGACGGTACGCTCCACCGGTCAAAACTTGGTCAATAATGAAGGGACCTTCCCATTTGGGCTTGAGCTTGATCTTTTTCTTCTCCGGTAGGCGTAGAACGAGTTCGCCAACGTTATAAGTTTTGGCCCGTACTTCTCTGCTTTGATACCTTCAAGCCTGTTGCTGATAGAATGTGGAACAGGCTTTTGCCACGTCACGCTCCTCCTCTAGGGCGTCTAAACTGTCCTGCCGATCAAGCTCGGCTTCTTTCTCTTCATACATGCGCACTCGAGGTGAGTCATGAATTATATCGTAGGGCAGTACCGCCTCTGCGTCGTACACCATAAAGAACGGTGTGTATACGGTAGTGCGATTCGGCGCGGTCTGTAGCCCCCATAGTACGGAGTCGAGCTCCTCTACCCAGTGCGTATCGGATTCCTTCAAGGATCGCACTAATCTAGGTTTGATGTTGCTCGTGATAAGACCATTTGCTCGTGCGACTTGATTGTTAGTTTGCGGGTGATAGACAGAAGCATAATCGAGCTTAATGCCCATGTTGCTGCACCAAAGTTTTACCTCATCGGCTGTAAAGTTCGAGCCGTTATCGGTGATGATGCTGTGGGGACGCCATGACGGTGTACAACCCCAGATATGAAGTCTATCACTGGTCCGGATTCAGCCGTTTTAACTGGTTTGGCTTCTATCCATTTGGTGAATTTGTCCACCATGACCAATAGGTATTTTTTCTTATGGCTTCCCCCTTTAAGGGGTCCGACCATATCAAGCCCCTAGACCGCAAAGGGCCAAGTGATGGGGATTGTTTGGAGAGCGGTAGGCGGCATATGGCTTTAGTTTGCAAAAAGCTCGCAACCGACGCAACGTTGAACGAGGTCCTGTGCGTCTGCTCGGGCCGTTGGCCAGTAGAAACCTGTATGGAAGGCCTTGCTTACAAGGGGCCGGGCTACGGCGCGGTGGCCGCCAAGTCCAGCATGAATTTCTGCCAAAAGTTTCCGTCCTTCCTCTTCGAAGGTGCACCTTTGAAGGACTCCGATAGCGCTTTTCTTATAAAGCTCTCCGTCGTGGACCTTGTAGGCTTTAGACCGCCGCACAATGCAGTGCGCCTCGTTTGTGTCCTCGGGTAGTTCCTGCCGAGTTAGGTAGGCCAGGAATGGTTTTGTCCACGGGGCGATGACAGCCATTATCACGTGGGCGGAAGGTGTTATTTCGGTAGTAGAGCCTCCGATTATGTCAGAGTGTTCGGTATCTGGTGTTCTGGCCGGGTCCGGACTATTGTTACCGGTCTCTCCTTCCCATAACACAGATGGCTTAAACAGCCTTTCCAAGAAGATATTAGGCGGGACAGGGTCGCGCTTAGTGCCGATGCGGGCGAGGATATCGGCCGCCTGATTGTTTTCCCGGGCCACATGGTGGAATTCAAGCCCCTCAAACCGAGCTGACATTTTGAGGACAGCGTTATGATAAGCCGCCATTTTTGGATCTTTGGCGTCGAAATCTCCATTTATTTGAGATATTGCGAGGTTCGAGTCCCCACGCACCTCCAGGCGTTGAATGCCCATGGAGACTGCCATCCGGAGACCATGTAGCAGGGCCTCATATTCTGCTGCATTGTTGGAGTCTGTGTATAGAATTTGGAGTACGTACTGGACTGTATCTCCGGTGGGGGATGTCAGGACGACACCAGCCCCCAGACCCGCCAGCATTTTAGAGCCATCAAAGTGCATGATCCAATTGGAGTACACGCCGTACTCTTTAGGGAGTTCGGCTTCTGTCCATTCGGCGACAAAATCAGCCAGTACTTGTGACTTAATGGCTCGCCGTGGTTTATATATTATGTCGAATGGGAGGAGCTCAATAGCCCATTTAGCAATCTGGCCTATGGCATCGCGGTTGTTTATTATGTCGTTGAGTGGTACTTCAGAGGCCACCGTGATTGAACACTCTTGAAAGTAGTGTCGTAGTTTCCGGGATGCCATGAAGACCGCGTATGCTATCTTTTGATGATGTGGGTACCATGATTTTCATGGAGTGAGGAAAATGGATACATAGTATACCGGCTTTTGAAGCGGGAACTTATGTCCGTCCATCTCTCATTCGAGGACGAGCACTGCACTTACAACTTGGTGTGTTGCCGCTATATATAGCAGCATTGGTTCGCCGATGTTTGGCGCGGCCAAGATTGGGTTTGTGGCCAAAACGACTTTTATTTCTTCTAATCTGGCCGTGGCCGCATCCGTCCACTCGAAGTGTTCGGTTCATCGAAGAAGGCGATAAAGAGGCAGTGCCTTTTCTCCTAATCTGGAGATAAAGCAGCTTAGAGCAGCCACGCATCCAGTTAATTTCTGGATCTGCTTGAGGTCTGTTGGGATGGCCAACTGTGACAGAGCTCGGATTTTAGCCGGATTCGCTTCAATTCCTCTGTTGGATACGATGAAGCCTAAGAGCTTTCCGGTGGGTACGCCGAAGACGCATTTTTCCGGATTGAGCTTAATGTCGTATGTTCGGAGATTGTCGAACGTGAGCCTCAAGTCGTCTATTAAGGATTCGACGTGTCTGGTTTTAATGACCACATCGTCTACGTATGCCTCCACTGTTTTGCCGATCTGTGTCTCCAAGCATGTCTGAATCATGCGTTGATAGGTTGCACTGGCGTTTTTGAGCCCGAAAGGCATGGTGTTAAAACAGAAGGGGCCGTATGGAGTGATAAATGCCGTTGCGGCTTGATCGGATTCCGCCATCTTAATTTGATGGTATCCGGAGTATGCGTCAAGGAAACACAATGAGTCGTGTCCTGCGGTAGCGTCAATAATTTGATCGATGCGAGGGAGGGGGAAGGGATCCTTTGGGCAAGCCTTATTAAGGTCCTGGAAGTCGACGCATAGGCGCCAGGATTTGTCCTTCTTTGGTACCATCACCAGGTTTGCTAGCCAGTCTGGATGTTTTATTTCTCGAATGAATCCGACCTCTAGTAACTTGGCTAGCTCCTCTCCCATGGCTTGTCGCTTGGGCTCAAAGAAGCGCCGAAGAGTTTGCTTGACCGGCTTGAATCCCTTTAGAATGTTAAGGCTATGCTCGGCCAGCCTGCGTGGGATTCCTGGCATGTCTGAAGGATGCCAGGTGAAGATGTCCCAATTCTCACGCAAGAACTCCCATAGTGCAGCGTCTACAGTGGGGTTTAATTGTGCCCCGATAGATGCTGTTTTTGTAGGGTCCGTTGGGTGGACTTGGAATTTGACTATTTCATCCGCTGGTTTAAAAGAGGTGGACTTGGATCTTTTTTCAAGTATCATGTCGTCCATGTCCACTTTGGAGCACAGCGCAGTTAATTCCTCGACCGCGAGGGCTTCGGTTAACGCCTCGAGGGCTAGTGCGGCTGTTTTATTTTTGGCGCGGAGTGCTATGTCCGGATCACTAGTTAGAGTGATGATTCCATTGGGCCCAGGCATTTTGAGCTTCATGTACCCGTAATGGGGTATAGCTTGGAAGATCGTGAATGCCTCCCGCCCTAGAAGGGCGTGGTATCCGCTATTGAACGGGGCCACTTGGAATGTGATTTCTTCGGACCTATAATTCTCCGGCGTGCCGAATACCACATCTAGTGTGATTTTCCCAGCACATCATGCCTCCCGACTAGGGATGATTCCTCTAAAGGTCGTGCTGTTTTGCTCAATGCGGCTTCTGTCTATTTCCATTTTTTGAAGAGTCTCCTCGTAGATGAGGTTTAATCCGCTGCCGCCGTCCATGAGCACTTTAGTAAGCCGGAAGCCGTCCACAATTGGACTAAGGACCAAGGCGGCTGGTGCTCGGGCTGTTCGGAATTTAGGTTCGTCACTGGCATTGAAGGTGATAGCCGTATCGCTCCATGGATTTATTGCTGCCACGTGGCAGACTTCAGCAAGGCTGCGGAGTGCTTGCTTACCCCTATTATTTGAGGCGAAGGTCTCGAAGACTATCAATACTGTATTTTTGTTCTCCACGGGATGGTGCTCTGCGGTATAGTTGATGAGGAGATCCTCACCGCTCTTGGCCACCTGCCGGAGTACCCAACATGCTTTAAGGGTGTGTGTTGGTATGGTGTCCGCTGTACCGTGAATTTTGCATGGCCCATTAAGCCATCCCTCCAATACGGTTCCACGCCCTATAGTGGGCTTTTGCTTCTTTGTAATTGGATCGGGTGACTTACGAGAGTGCACCCTTTTAGTTCGGACTGGAGTTTTTGTCAGGGCTGGGGGATCCCAAAATTTTGCTTGGGTTTTCTAGGCGCTTTCCATCGCACAGTACTTCCGTACTATGGCCGCCAAGTCAGCGAAGTGTGCTATGTCACGGAGACTTATGGCGTTGAGGATTCCCTTGTCCGTGCAATTATTGCAAAAGAATGAAATTGCATCCTCCTCACAACAGTCCTTAACCTTGTTCATTACAAGGAGGAATCTGGCTCAATAGTGGTGTACTGTCTCCTGGGGCTCTTGTCTAATGTGGGAAAGATCGCTTATATCTGGGTGGGTGGGTGGATTTAAGTCCAAACCTTGACCCGATCTGAGACCCAGGGGCAGAGGAGTTTCCGATCTTAGAAGTTCGGGCTCCGGGATGTTGCCCAATAGGTCTGGCCCGCTGCCTGATTCTAGGTTCAGGGTTTGGGCCATGTCCTCCCGTGGACGGGTATCCGGCTCGGAGAGCTCTGGAATCTGGACATAATTTGTCCTCAGGATAGAGGAAGAGTCGCCGCATTGCTCCTCCACCACCGCTATCTGATGGGTGACCAGCGGGGAGTTAATCTCCCTCTGGTCGGGATTAAGCCCGATCTGATCATAGTCCGTAGCGACTCCCAAGGCGGTGATGCGATCCAAGAGCTCATTCAAGGAAGAGAGCTCCATTGGATTGAACTGCTCGGCAAATCCCGGGCCGACGTGGAGGCTGTTTTCGATGACCCGAGAAGTCACCGTCGGCTCAGCGGTCGAACGGGCGGTCATGACGAAGCCGCCTAGTCGGAGAGTTTGGCCTATAGCTAGGGCTCCCCCAGAGGTGATGTTGCCCTTGACAACGAGACGAGCCATCTAGCCTTATGATGACGGCACAGTGGAACTCTCAATGAAAGCACCAATGTCGGTGTCAAAACCGACGGATCTTGGGTAGGGGGTCCTGAACTGTGCGGCTAAGGCGGATGGTAACAGGAGGCGGGGGACACGATGTTTACCCAGGTTCGGTCCCTCTCGATGGAGGTAATACCCTACTTCCTGCTTGATTGATCTTGATGATATGAGTATTACAAGAGTTGATCTACCACAAGATCGTAGAGGCAAAACCCTAGAAGCTAGCCTACGGTATGATAGTTGTTGTCCTACGGACTAAACCCTCCAGTTTATATAGACACCGGAGGGGGCTAGGGTTACACAGAGTCGGTTACAAGGGAGGACATCTACATATCCGTATTGCCAAGCTTGCCTTCCACGCCAAGGAAAGTCCCATCCGGACACGGGTCGAAGTCTTCAATCTTGTATCTTCATAGTCCAACAGTCCGGCCAAAGGATATAGTCCGGCTGTCCGAGGACCCCCTAATCTAGGACTCCCTCAGATCCCCCTCTGGCAGATTGCCGGAAAAGGCCCTAAGATGGGATCTCACGGGTACAGAACGTTGCGGTAGTGGAAAAGTGGATTCATGGATCCCCTGGATGTTTTCAGGGTATAAGAGTATATATAGGCAAAAGAAGTAGGTCGGTGGAGCTACGAGGGGCCCACGAGGGTGGGGGCGTGCTGACCCCCCTGGGCGCGCCCTCCTGCCTCGTGGCCGCCTCGTTGCATCTCTGACTTCCACTCCAAGTCTCCTGGATTGCGTTTGTTCCAAGAAAGATCCTCGTGAAGGTTTCGTTCCATTTGGATTCCGTTTGATATTCCTTTTCTGCAAAACACTGAAATAGGCAAAAAAACGGCAATTTGCACTGGGCCTTCGGTTAATAGGTTAGTCCCAAAAATAATATAAAAGAGCATATTAAAGTCC
Organism: Triticum aestivum; assembly: GCF_018294505.1. Taxonomy (NCBI): domain Eukaryota; kingdom Viridiplantae; phylum Streptophyta; class Magnoliopsida; order Poales; family Poaceae; genus Triticum; species Triticum aestivum. The sequence goes on along the minus strand of NC_057814.1, from coordinate 106,282,129 downwards.
ATTAAACATCCAAAACAGATAATATAATAGCATGGAACAATAAAAAATTATAGATACGTTGGAGACGTATCAAGCATCCCCAAGCTTAATTCCTGCTCATCCTCGAGTAGGTAAATGATAAAAATAGAATTTTTGATGTGGAATGCTACCTAACATAATTTTCAATGTAATTCTCTTGTGGCATGAATGTTCAGATCCGAAAGATTCAAGACAAAAGTTTAATATTGACATAAAAATAATAATACTTCAAGCATACTAACCAAGCAATTATGTCTTCTCAAAATAACTTAGCCAAAGAAAGCTCATCCCTACAAAATCATATAGTTTGGCCATGCTTCATTTTCGTCACACAAAATGCTCTCATCATGCACAACCCCGATGACAAGCCAAGCAATTGTTTCATACTTTAGTATTCTCAAACTTTTTCAACTTTCACGCAATACATGAGCGCGAGCCATGGACATAGCACTATGGGTGGAATAGAATATGATGATGGAGGTTGTGTGGAGAAGACAAAAAAGGAGAAAGTCTCACATCGACGCAACTAATCAACGGGCTATGGAGATGCCCATCAGTTGATGTCAATGCGAGGAGTAGAGATTGCCATGCAACGGATGCACTAGAGCTATAAATGTATGAAAGCTCAACAAAAGAAACTAAGTGGGTGTGCATCCAACTTGCTTGCTCACAAAGACCTAGGGAATTTGAGGAAGCCCATTGTTGGAATATACAAGCCAAGTTCTATAATGAAAATTCCCACAAGTATATGAAAGTGACAAAATAAGAGACTCTCTATCATGAAGATCATGGTGCTACTTTGAAGCACAAGTGTGGAAAAAGGATAGTAGCATTGTCCCTTCTCTCTTTTTCTCTCATTTTTTTGAGACCCCCCCTTTTTTTGGAGTCTCTTTCTCCTTTTTTTTTGGAGACTCTTTTGGCCTCTCTTTTTTCCTCACACGGGACAATGCTCTAATAATGAAGATCATCACACTTCTATTTATTTACAACTCAAGAATTACAACTCGATACTTAAAACAAAATATGACTCTATATGAGTGCCTCCGGCGGTGTACCGGGATGGGCAATGAATCAAGACTGACATGTATGAAATTTTATGCATGGTGGCCTTGCCACAAATACGATGTCAACTACATGATCATGCAAGGCAATATGACAATGATGAAGCATGTCATAAATAACGGAGCGGTGGAAAGTTGCATGGCAATATATCTCGGAATGGCTATGGAAATGCCATAATAGGTAGGTATGGTGGCTGTTTTGAGGAAGATATAAGGAGGCTTAAGTGTCATAGATCATGTCATATGACGAGGTTTGGATGCACCGACGAAGTTTACACCAACTCTCGAGGTGAGAAAGGGCAATGCATGGTATTGAAGAGGCTAGCAATGATGGAAGGGTGAGACTGCGTATAATCCATGAACTCAACATTAGTCATAAAGAACTCACATACTTATTGCAAAAATCTACAAGTCATCAAAACCAAGCACTGCGCGCATGCTCCTAGGGGGGTAGATTGGTAGGAAAAGGCCATCGCTCGTCCCCGACCGCCACTCATAAGGAGGACAATCAAAGAAACACCTCATGCTTCAAATTTGTTACACAACGGTTACCATACGTTCATGCTACGGGACTTGCAAACCTCAACACAAGTATTTCCCAAATTCACAATTACTCAACTAGCGCGAATGTAATATCACCATCTTCATATCTCAAAACAATCATCAAGTATCAAACTTCTCATAGTATTCAATGCACTATATATGGAAGTTTTTATTATATCCATCTTGGATGCCTATCATATTAGGACTAATTTTATAGCCAAGGAAAATTACCATGCTGTTCTAAAAGACTCCCAAAATAATATAAGTGAAGCATGAGAGATCAAATGATTACTATAAAATAAAACCACCACCGTGCTCTAAAAGATATAAGTGAAACACTAGAGCAAAATTATCTAGCTCAAAAGATATAAGTGAAGCACATAGAGTATTCTAATAAATTCCGATTCATGTGTGTCTCTCCCAAAAGGTGTGTACAGCAAGGATGACTGTGGTAAACTAAAAAGCAAATACTCAAATCATACAAGACGCTCCAAGCAAAACACATATCATGTGGTGAATAAAAATATAGCCTCAAGTAAAGTTACCGATAGACGAAGACGAAAGAGGGGATGCCTTCAGGGGCATCCCCAAGCTTAGGCTTTTGGTTGTCCTTGAATTTTATCTTGGGGTGCCTTGGGCATCCCCAAGCTTAGGCTCTTGCCACTCCTTCCAAAATCCATCAAATCTTTACCCAAAAACTTGAAAACTTCACAACACAAAACTCATTAGAAAATCTCATGAGCTCCGTTAGTATAAGAAAACAAATCACCACTTTAAGGTACTATAATGAAATCATTCTTTATTTATATTGGTGTTAAACCTACTTTATTCCAACTTCTCTATGGTTCATACCCCTCGATACTAGCCATAGATTCATCAAAATAAGCAAACAACACACGAAAAACAGAATCTGTCAAAAACATAACAATCTGTAGCAATCTGTATCAAACGTATACTTCTATAACTCCAAAATTTCTACCAAATTAAGAAGACCAGGGTAATTTTTATATTAATCTACTGCAAAAAGAATCAGGGTAAAAGCTATTTTATGTGATTTATGAAAATTATTTTCATGAGCGCAAAGTTTCTGTCTTTTTCAGCAAGATCAAACAACTATCATCCAAGAAGATCCTAAAGACTTTACTTGGCACAAACACTAATTAAAACACAAAAAACACAATCATAACAGTAGCATGTTGAATTATTTATTACTAAACAGGAACAAAAAGCAAGGAACGAAAATAAAATTGGGTTGCCTCCCAACAAGCGCTATCGTTTAACGCCCCTAGCTAGGCATAAAAGCAAGAATAGATGTAGGTATTGCCATGTTTGGTAGGCAATCCATAAGTGGCTCTCATAATAGATTCATAAGGCAATTTAATTTTATTCCTAGTAAAGTGTTCCATGCCTTTCCTTAACGGAAATTGGAATCCAATATTTCCTTCTTTCATATCAATAATTGCACCAATCGTTCTAAGCAAAGGTCTACCAAGAATAATAGGAGATGTAGGATTGCAATCTATATCAAGAACAATGAAATCTACGGGCACATAATTCCTATTTGCAACAATAAGAACATCATTAATCCTTCTCATAGGCTTCTTAATGGTGGAATCCGCAAGATGCAAATTTAAAGAACAATCATAAAATTCACGGAAACCTAGCACATCACACAAAGTTTTTGGAATCGTGGAAACACTAGCACCCAAATCACATAAGGCATAGCATTCATAATCTTTAATCTTAATTTTAATAGTAGGTTCCCACTCATCATAAAGTTTTCTAGGGATAGAAACTTCTAGTTCAACCTTTTCTTCATAGGATTGGATTAAAGCATCAACAATATGTTTAGTAAAAGCTTTATTTTGATTATAAGCATGAGGAGAATTTAACACGGATTGCAACAAGGAAATACAATCTATCAAAGAGAAATTATTATAATTAAATTCCTTGAAATCCAAAATAGTGGGTTCATTGCTATGTAAAGTTTTGACCTCTTCAATCCCACTTTTACCAATTTTTGCATCAAGATCTAAAAACTCCGAATCATTGGGACGCCTTTTAACTAAAGTTGACTCATCTCCAGTCCCATCTTTATCAAGATTCATATTGTAAAACAAAGATTTAATAGGAGACACATCAATCACTTTTAGATCTAAGATTTAATAGGAGACACATCAATCACTTTTAGATCTTCATTATTAGTACCATTATCATGAAAACTAGAAGAACACGCTTTCACAAAGCAATCTTTTTTTAGCACGCATCCTAGCGGTTCTTTCTTTGCACTCGTCAATGGAAATTCTCATGGCTTTGAGAGACTCATTGATACCATGCTTAGGTGGGATAGATCTAAGTTTCAAAGAATCAACATCACGAGAAATTCTATCCATGTTCCTTGCCAACTCATCAATCTTAGGCAATTTTTCTTGAAGCAAAGCATTGAAATTCTTTTGCTAATTCATAAATTCTTTAACACTAGTCTCAAAATCAGAGGGCATCTTATTAAAATTTCCATAAGAGTTGTTGTAGGAATTACCATAATTATTAGAGGAATTACTAGGAAACGACCTAGAATTAAAATTTCCTCTATATGCGTTGTTACCAAAATTGTTCCTACCAACAAAATTCACATCCATAGATTCATTATTATTCTCAATCAAAGTGGACAAAGGCATATCATTAGGATCAGAAGAAACACTCTTATTAGCAAACAGTTTCATAAGTTCATCCATCTTTCCACTCAAAACATTAATCTCTTCAATAGCATGAACTTTTTTACTAGTGGATCTTTCGGTGTGCCATTGAGAATAATTAACCATAATATTATCTAGGAGTTTAGTAGCTTCTCCTAAAGTGATTTCCATAAAAGTGCCTCCCGCGGCCGAATCTAACAGATTTCTAGAAGCAAAATTCAATCCAGCATAATTTTTTTGTATAATCATCCATAAATTCAAACCATGTGTAGGGCAATTACGTATCATTAATTTCATCCTCTCCCAAGCTTGTGCAACATGCTCATGATCAAGCTGTTTAAAATTCATAATATCATTTCTAAGAGAGATGATCTTAGCGGGAGGAAAATACTTAGAGATAAAAGCATCTTTGCACTTATTCCATGAATCAATACTATTTTTAGGCAAAGAAGAAAACCAAGTTTTAGCACGATCTCTAAGCGAAAATGGAAATAGCTTCAATTTAACAATATCATTATCCACATCTTTCTTCTTTTGCATATAACATAAATCAACGAAGTAGGAAGGCCAGAAAACTGATCTTTCATAACAAGATTCAACAAAGCAGTATTGATTTCACAAGATTCAGCATCGGTAGTAGGAGCAATCGGAGTGCTAATAAAATCATTGTTGTTGGCATTGGAAAATTCACACAATTTAGTATTATCTTGAGCCATCGTGACAAACAAACAATCCAACACACAAGCACACAAGAAGCAAGCGAACGGAAAAGAGGCGAACGGAAAAGGGTGAAGAAAAGGCAAAGGTTTTTGAAAATCGTTTTAGAAGTGGGGGAGAGGAAAACGAGAGGCGAATGGCAAATAATGTAATGCGAGGGATAAGAGTTTGTGATGGGTACTTGGTATGTCTTGACTTGAGCGTAGATCTCCCCGGCAACGGCGCCAGAAATCCTTCTTGCTACCTCTTGAGCATGCGTTGGTTTTCCCTTGAAGAGCACAGGGTGATGCAGCAAAGTAACGTAAGTATTTCCCTCAGTTTTGAGAACCAAGGTATCAATCCAGTAGGAGACTACACGCGAGTCACCTAGTACCTGCACAAACAATCAAGAACCTTGCAACCAACGCGATAAAGGGGTTGTCAATCCCTTCACGGCCACTTGCAAAAGTGAGATATGATAAAGATAATAAGATAAATATTTTTGGTATTTTTTTGTATATATTGGAAAATAAAGATTGCAAAATAAATAGTAAAGTAGAATTGTAGATAGGAAACTTATATGATGTAAAGTAGACCCGGGGGCCAAAGGTTTCACTAGTGGCTTCTCTCAAGATAGCAAGTATTACGGTGGGTGAACAAATTACTGCCGAGCAATTGATAGAAAAGCGCATAGTTATGATGATATGTAAGGCAATTATCATGAATATAGGCATCACGTCCGTGTCAAGTAGACTGAAACGATTCTGCATCTACTACTATTACTCCACACATCGACCACTATCCAGCATGCATCTAGACTATTAAGTTCATAAGAACGGAGTAACGCTTTAAGCAAGATGACATGATGTAGAGGGATAAACTGAAGCAATATGATATAAACCCCATCTTTTTATCCTCGATGGCAACAATACAATACGTGTCGGTTCCCTTTCTGTCACTGGGATCGAGCACCGCAAGGTTGAACCCAAAGCTAAGCACTTCTCCCATTGCAAGGAAGATCAATCTAGTAGGCCAAACTAAACCGATAATTCGAAGAGACTTGCAAAGATATCAAATCATGCATATAAGAATTTAGAGAAGAACCAAATAATATTCATAGATAATCAAGTTCATAAACCCACAATTCATCGGATCTTGGCAAACACACCGCAAAAGAGTATTACATCGGATAGATCTCCAAGAACATCGAGGAGAACTTTGTATTGAGAACCAAAGAGAGAGAACAAGCCATCTAGCTAATAACTATGGACCCGAAGGTCTGTGGTAAACTACTCACACATCATCGGAGAGGCTATGATGTTGATGTAGAAGCCCTCCGTGATCGAATCCCCTCCGGCAGATCGCCGGAAAAGGCCCCAAGATGGGATCTCACGGGTACAGAAGGTTGCGGCGGTGGAAAAGTGGTTTCTTGGCTCCCCTAGATGTTTTTAGGGTATAATAGTATATATATAGGCGAAAGAAGTAGGTTGGTGGAGCTACGAGGGGCCCACGAGGGTGGGGGCGCGCCTACCCCCCTGGGCGCACCTTCCTGCCTCGTGGCCGCCTCGTTGCGTCTCTGACTTCCACTCCAAGTGTCATGGATTGCGTTTGTTCCAAGAAAGATCCTCGCGAAAGTTTTGTTCCATTTGGATTCCGTTTGATATTCCTTTTCTGCGAAACACTGAAATAGGCAAAAAAATAGCAATTTGCAGTGGGCCTTCGGTTAATAGGTTAGTCCAAAAATAATATAAAAGAGCATATTAAAGCCCATTAAACATCCAAAACAGATAATATAATAGCATGGAACAATCAAAAATTATAGATACGTTGGAGACGTATCAGTGATGCTTAAGTCCGTCTGAATCATGTTAGCAATTGCCACATTAATCTGGCAAATGGATGTCAAAACTGCATTCCTTAATGGATATCTCAAAGAAGAGTTGTATATGATGCAACCAGAAGGTTTTGTCAATCCTAAAGGTGCTAACAAAGTGTGCAAGCTCCAGCAATCCTTCTATGGACTGGTGCAAGCATCTCGGAGTTGGAATATACACTTTGATGAGGTGATCAAAGCATATGGTTTTATGCGGACTTATGGTCAAGCCTGTATTTACAAGAAAAGTGAGTGGGAGCTCTATAGCATTTCTGATATTATATGTGGATGACATTTTGCTGATTGGAAATGATATAGAATTTCTGGATAGCATAAAAGGATGATTGAATAAGAAGTTTTCAATGAAAAACCACGGTGAAGCTGCTTACATATTGGGCATCAAGATCTATAGAGATAGATCAAGACGCTTGATAAGATTTTTTCAATGAGTACATACCTTGAAAAGATTTTGAAGTAGTTCAACATGGAATAGTCAAAGAAGGAGTTCTTGTGTGTGTTGCAAGGTGTGAAGTTGAGTAAGACTAAAAAAACCCGACCACGGCAGAAAATAGAAAGAGAATGAAAGTCATTCCCTATGCCTCAGCCATAGGTTCTATAAAGTACTATGTTGTATACCAGACCTATTGTGTACCTTGCCATGAGTTTGGCAAGGGGGTATAGCAGTGATCCAGGAGTAGATCACTGGACAGCGGTCAAAGTTATCCTTAGAGGACTAAGGAAATATTTCTCGGTTATGGAGGTGATAAAGAGTTCGTCATAAAGAGTTACGTCGATGCAAGCTTTGACACCAATCTGAAAGACTATGAGTCTCGATCTAGATACATATTGAAAGTGGGAGCAATTAGCTAGAGTAGCTCCATGCAGAGCATTGTAGACATAGAAATTTGCAAAATACATACGGATCTGAACGTGTCAGACCCGTTGACTAAAATTCTCTCACAAGCAAAACATGATCACACCTTAGTACTCTTTGGGTGTTAATCACATAGCGATGTGAACTAGATTATTGACTCTAGTAAACCCTTTGGGTGTTGGTCACATGGCGATGTGAACTGTGGGTGTTAATCACATAAAGATGTGAACTATTGGTGTTAAATCACATGGCGATGTGAACTAGATTATTGACTCTAGTGCAAGTGGGAGACTGAAGGAAATATGCCCTAGAGGCAATAATAAAGTTGTTATTTAATATTTCCTTATATCATGATAAATGTTTATTATTCATGCTAGAATTGTATTAACCGGAAACTTGATACATGTGTGGATACATAGACAAAACAACGTGTCCCTAGTAAGCCTCTACTAGACTAGCTCGTTAATCAAAGATGGTTAAGTTTCCTAACCATAGACATGAGTTGTCATTTGATGAACGACATCACATCATTAGGGGAATGATATGATGGACAAGACCCAACCGTTAGCTCAGCATATTGATCGTTCAGTTTTATTGCTATTGCTTTCTTCATGTCAAATACATATTTCTTCGACTATCAGATTATGCAACTCCCGGATACCGGAGGAATACCTTGTGTGCTATCAAACATCACAACGTAACTGGGTGATTATAAAGATGCTCTACAGGTGTCTACGAAGGTGTTTGTTGGGTTGGCATAGATCGAGATTAGGATTTGTCACTCCGAGTATCGGAGAGGTATCTCTGGGACCTCTCGGTGATGCACATCACTATAACCCTTGCAAGCAATGTAACTAATGAGTTAGTTATGGGATGATGCATTACAGAACGAGTAAAGAGACTTGCCGGTAACGAGATTGAACTAGGTATGATGATACCGACGATCGAATCTCGGGCAAGTAACATACCGATGACAAAGGGAATGACATATGTTGTCATGCGGTTTGACCGATAAAGATCTTCGTAGAATATGTGGGAACCAATATGAGCATCCAGGTTCCGGTATTGGTTATTGACCGGAGATGTGTCTCGGTCATGTCTACATAGTTCTCGAACCCGTAGGGTCCGCACGCTTAACATTCGATGACGATTTGTATTATGAGTTATGTGTTTTGGTGACCGAAGTTTGTTCGGAGTCCCGGATGAGATCATGGACATGACGAGGAGTCTCTAAATGGTCAAGAGGTAAAGATTCATATATTGGAAGGTAGTATTCGGACATCGGAATGGTTTCGAGTGGTTCGGGTATTTTGCCGGAGTACCGAGGGGTTACCGGAACCCCCCGGTGGAAATATTGGGCCTTAGTGGGCCCTAGTGGAGAGAGAGGAGGGCCGCAAGGGGTGGTCGCGCCCCCCCCCCCCCATGGCAGTCCGAATTGGACTAGGGGAAGGGGGCGGCGCCCCCCTTTCCCTCTTCCTCTCCCTCTCCTTCCTCTTCCCTCCGGTGGAGAAAGGAAAAGGGGGCCGGGGGGCGAATCTTACTAGGAGTGGAGTCCTAGTAGGACTCCCCCCATGGTGCGCCCCTCTTGGCGGCCGGACTCCTCCTCCCCTCCTTTATATACGGGGGCGAGGGGGACCCCAAAGGCACATCAATTGTTCTCTTAGCCGTGTGCGGTGCCCCTTCCACAGTTTACTCCTCCGGTCATAGCGTCGTAGTGCTTAGGCGAAGCCCTGCGCGGATCACATCACCATCACCGTCACCACGCCGTCATGCTGACGGAACTCTCCCTCGACCCTTTGCTGGATCAAGAGTTCGAGGGACGTCATCGAGCTGAACGTGTGCTGAACACGGAGGTGTCGTACGTTCGATACTAAGGTCGGTTGGATCATGAAGACGTTTGACTACATCAACCGCGTTAAACTAACGCTTCCGCTTTCGGTCTACGAGGGTACGTGGACACACTCTCCCCCTCTCGTTTCTATGCATCTCCTAGATAGATCTTGCGCGAGCGTAGGAATTTTTTTGCAATTGCATGCTACGTTCCCCAACAAGAAGGAAACGCTCGGTTGTCCACCTCGCATCAAAAGACGGCCGTGGAGGCAAGGAACCGCACCAAAGACAAAACCCTAGCTCAATCCTGCCGCCACCCCCAGATTCTTCCTGCGTGCCGGTTCCATGGTGCTGCGCTCTCCCTCTTTTACTTCTCGCTCGTCAACTGAGTAAAAACCGCACCTCTTCTTCACTGCCTAACCCCTCCACTCCCACGTCATATCTGCGCCAGCACCTCCCCTCCCACCCCTCGCTGGCTCCCGCCCGGCGTCGTGGACGCTCCGTATGTATCGGCTCTGCCTCTAGCCCGTCCAATTGGATTTGTGCCTCTGCTCTGTTTTATCGGCTCTACCCTCGACCAATTGGATTTGTGCCTCCTCGTCCTGTCGCCGGTGCAGAACCGGTGGATCTGTGGCTGCAGCCGCCGCCGACGGATTTGGCGTTTCCGGATGTCAGCGACTGCGCCTTGCTATGGATTGACCAGGAACCAGACCGCACAGCTCCGGCAACACCTCCACGCCGCATGCAGGTATTGGATCTGCCTCTAGCCACTTGAATCTCTCCCGTCGTCGGTTCACGGGATAAGTCTTTTAAAAATCTCCTATTCGCCCTCCTCTGGTTATTTGTTTTGTCTCTCTTACGTCAATTCAATAAATTTGGATTGTAATACATTACTTGAAATTATTGTGATCCACTACACTTGTGGTTTTCTAGCTTAGTCCCTCACCTACTCATATGAGTCATTACTGTTCTATAGTACAAACGTCAAACACCCTAAGTTGTGTGTAATTAGTGCAAGATTATTCTTTTAGGCTAACACACACTTACTCTTTATTGCTCAATAATGTTTAGAGTAATACAATTGATAGGAGGTTGCAAAAGCCATAAATGACGACCTACAGATAATCTAAGCGCATATTTAGCGAGGCTATCTGCCTCCAGATTCGAGGCTCTTCCTTCGAAAACGAAAGAGCATTCTTAGAACTCCGATGCCATAATCTTTATCTCCTGGATGAGATGACCATGTTTTCCACCAGTCCCATCCTATATGTTTGACACGACACCTTTAATCTGATGCAACAATGATACTTGTTTGTAACAGGCCAGATGACAGGGCCATGGCCTCTCGGCATGCTAAAGCTTCAAGCATAGTCGGGGCGGTTACTCCAGCAAACACCAATCCCGAGGATCCAAGATAGTTCCCTTGTGTGTCTCTACAAATAGCACTGATAGATCCATAATTAGATGAATTGCCAACAACTCCGTCTACCTTTACTTTGGCTGATCCCACGGGAGGAGCGACCCAGGTCGGGCCGGCCATGACTTGCATGTTCACATGGCGTATACTAGTATGTGCAGGTTTAATAGCATTTATCTCACCAATGAACCTCTCTATGAATTCATGTGTACCTCTCGGACTCTGGAAGATAGCTTCATGAATTGCCTTGCGTCGTGCGTCGTGCGTGCCTTGGGTCGTGGGCGGCTGATGACTGGCTGTTGGGCTGAGATATGGGGAACAAAAATGGGCTGGCATGGGCTAACATTTTCTAGTTGGCATTTTTTGAGATTTTATTTTCTAGGGAAGGCATTTTTTGAGATGACTAGTGTAGTACTCCCCAAATTAGTTGTCTTAATTTTTTTTAGATATGGATATACCTAACACTAAAACGTATCTAGATACACAAATTAATAGACAACTAATTTGGGATGAAGGCAGTATTTTGTTGGTCTGGCTTATCTTTTTCTCAGTTTTTTAGAAACACCTGTAACTTTATTCATACGCATAACAATTACAGGTACATTGATTTGGACCTGAGATCCAAAAAAATATAAAGTAACTCCTATGACTAAGAATTACAATGAAATCTCTTGAAAACACCTTCTTCACGGTATCAATCTTTGCTAAAAAAATACTCCAAACACTTTGGTAAAGATGCTTCAATTGAACTGGAGCAACGATGTTGTCACTCTTTCACCTGCATGACTATTATCAATAATGGTTTTTGAAAGCACCTTCTGTCGCCCATCCAAAAAGATGAGAAACATTGATCGATGAACGTACTTGGGCAGGGGATGATCCCCTAAAAGTGCAGGCCGTCGAATCACTATATCTTTACCATGGTGTCGGTGAAAGATCTGAACTCCACAAAAAGCTAGACCAACAAAAAACTTGACACAACAATATAAACTCATCAGATCTGAATAATCGGATCTGCGAGGACAGAAAACTCTCTAATCTGATGCCACCGTCAAAAGAACGAGAGGAAATTTATTCTCACAGAACTATGATGATCACTAGACGTTGACGAAGACCATAGATGTCTTGAACATTCGAGGTCCCCCACCTCTCAGCGCCAAGATGGCAGTCGGATGCGTGGGACCTAAATTGGTAGCGGACGGCGGCAGCGGCGGCACGAGAAACCCTAATCCAGACAGCTGCTTGTTCGATTGGAACGCAATACTTTTCGGGTCCTTTTTTTGGGAAACATTTACCGCTGGCGGACCGGCCAACTCTTTGCGCCAGTCGAACGCTCGCTCGCCACGTCGCGCCCACGTTTGTGGAGCCACGTCCCCGTATATGGGGCCCTTGAACCTACGCGTCGATCTTATCCAGCCAGGGGCGATCTCCTTTTCTCCCCCAATTCCTCTTCGCACACCACCCCTCCCCTCCTCCGCTCATCAACGCCATGGCTGCCCCTCCTCCTCCGCTCACAAACGCCATGGCTGCCCCTCTCCTCCTCTGCTCACCAACGCCATGGCTGCCCCTCTCCTCCTCCGACCACCAACACCATGGTTGCCCCTCTCCTCCTTCTCCCTTGCGGTCGGCAGCAACATGCCCGCTGTTCGCTGCCGCAATTTCCCCCCGCTTGGGATCCCTATGTGCTGGCGCAGACGACAACAGGATGTTCGAACCTGCGGTGGCGGATGCGACAACCGCTGGTCGCCGGAGCTGCAACGACCTCGACCGGCGACACGGCGGTGGCACCATCGGTGCTGACGAAGATGCGCGGACACTGCGGTGCTACATCAAGCACCAGCAAATGCGGGAACAGTGTCCCCCATTTGTTGGACACGGCCATGGAGGGTGCTGGGACGGGCGGTGGTGGCCGTTTGCTACAGGAGACCAGGGCTGATGCTGGAATCGGCCACGACAATGCTGGAACTGGCATTTGTGGATGTTACAACCGGTGTCTGCGAGATGCTGGAACAGCGATGGCAGATGCTACAACCATGGTAGCGGAAGCTGCAACCGGCGCCACGCGATGCTACATCCGTGATGCGGCGGTGCTAAATCCACACCGGTGATTTTGCTGGAACCATGAGGCACTTTTCTTTTTGCTTCAACCAGCCATTGTTTTTGCTAGAACCATCAGGCATTTTTGCTGTGTTAGGATCGACAAGCAATTTTTGATACAACCGACGAGCAGTTTTGCTTCAACCAACATTTTTTTTGCTGGACCCCGTGTTTTCCAGAGATGCAAAGCATTTTTTTTCTTTTTTTGCTGATATCGGTGAGCATTTTTTGATGCAACCGGCAAGAAATTTTGCTTCAAACAACATCTAGTTTTGCTAGAACCAGCAATTCCAGAGTTGCGACAACCGAAGCTGAGCCATTACGGGTCACCGCTGCAACTGCGATGGCCACGGCGGCGAGACGTGCTGCAAGGTCGCCGGGGTTGCTGGAACCGTGGTCTTGGGGGAAGGGGGCGGAGAGGAGGTTTGATGCAACCCGGTAGCGCAGGCGGCAAGCTGGCGAGTAGTGGCGACCCGGCCAGCGACGGGGGTCTGGCGAGCGGCGGTGGTCCGGTGAGCTTCAAAGGCCAGTCATCTCGTTCTCGTCCCCCACCACGCTCGCGTGATTTGGATGCAAAAGCCAGAGAGGAGCGCCGTTTTTTAGGACGAAGCATGCCTTGATTTGATGTTTTTTTAGGGGACCCTGATCTGACGGCTAGAACACAGTGCATCGGACGCGCATGGTGCGACCGGCCCGAATTTGGGCCGGCGCGCTGGCGCCTAGTACTCGCCTTTTTTTTTTCTCAGTTGTAAGTGTGAGAAGAGGATTGCTTCTGTTGTGGTGTGGGCCTTAGAATACTCGGGACGACGCAGGCCCAAGAGGCCGGACGGCCAGCCCACCAAGAAAGAGGAGCTACAAACTACAAAGGCAGTGGCTCCCTGTCTGGGCAGCCCCTTCACAAGCCACAACAAGGACGAGGCCCCGGATCGATCGAAGAAGCAAGCAACCGCACCCAAACCCTAGCCGAGCTCAGCCGACGCCGCCTCCTCCTCCTCCTCCTCCCGATTCTTGTGGCGTGCGACGTGCCGGTGCCATGGCGCTGCTCTCTCCCTCCAGCACTTCGCGGCAGGATCTGTCGCCGCCGGCGGACTCTCTACTTCCCACCTCTCAGGTACCATCGTTCGACCGATCCACCTACTATGCCTGCAATTCGCTGCCCGACTGCCTTGTTCTGACGTTTATCACCAAATTAACCCCATCAAACGGTCTTTTATGCTCACAAATCAAATTATATGATGCGCCTTGGCCCCTCTGACCCTGACAACAACAAAGATGTAGGCTTTCCTAGGGCAGACCCTTGTTAGGGGAGGGTTTCTGTAATTTGACCCAATAATGGTGAATATTGCCACTGAAATGTGCACATTAAGTGCTGGATTGCAGAGGCGGCCTATCTTAGATTCATGTGGTATTTTGCTTGAAAATGTAACACATTTTAGTTTTTACTGAAGTATTTATTTGTACACTGAGTACTCGGATATGATTAACCGTTAACTCCATGATATATGGGCGTTTGATTTACTTGGAGGTAAGAAGAGTATGCCATCCTTGTGTTTTATTTTCTCTTAGTGACTTTTTGTTGTTGAAATGTAACTGTAACTACTGTATAGCTTCTAGTATATCAATGTATATGTTCTAGTGTACTGTTGTTAAAGCATTTCCAAGAACTACTCTAGTAATATAAATTTCATATAGTCACTATTGATAGCTTTAGACGTACTAGTGGTCAAACTTTTGAAAGTTTGATAGTATGGATTCGGAGGACTATTGTTAGTCATGCAATGCATACCCTCGTTAACAGCCACTAACATGCATGAATAGCTGCTTTAACTCATGTGTCATTATATCAATTATAATTAGCTAATTATTAATCTTACCAGGGTGTATCCAGCAATGGACCCAAAGCTGACGTTGCTAGGAACAAGGAGGTTGATCATTTGTTGGCAAAATTAGAAAAGGAGGGAGTGGAGATAGATGGCAAGATAGCTAGTATTATTGATGATGAGATAGCTCGAATTAAAGCTGAAGCTGAGAGGTGATTAATTGGAGGTGCTACACCTTATTTGATTTGTATACTCAAATGAAACGATCCTAACATTCATGTGTTATGCACATCCTTTTGATAGGGAGAACATCAATGAAGAAAAAAGGAGGATTAAAGCACTGCTCACTATTGCAGGTGTCGCTGTTGGTTTCGTCGTGGGTATGAAGTGCGAAATAGATAAATACCGTAAGGCATTTGCCAAGATATATGGAAGACCAAGTAGGTAATCTTAGGAAAACACTGTTGGCTAATTATGGTATGCAAAACCTAAGTTTTTATTTCATGCTATACTGTGGTTTTTGGCATGTGTAATGTACTAACTCTTATTTGGTAAGATTACTTAGCAGTTCTAAGCTGCGTGGAGCATGTGCCCTAAGTACTGCATGCGGGTCAAATGTTTGGTAATTGTGTGTGATGATTATCTATGGACTGTTGTATGAATCAAGATGGCGATTTAAGGTTGCAAAATTGTAATTTATGAAGTCATCCGTGATATGACAATCAGTTGGTGGTTTAAGGTTGCAAAATTATGAGATAATCTGTGATATGACAATCAGATGGTGGTTTAAGGTTGCTAAATTGGGTTTGCAAACCTTTAGGACACCTCGATTGCAACCTTCTTTAAGCCCTGGACGCGGGCAGAACAGAGATTGCAATCTAAGACAAGTAATTTAACGGAGGGAGTACATGAGTACATGTGGTGTTTTTATTTATGTAAGGCGTGTTTGGTAGGCTGCATATAACCCAATTAGGCTCGCATGGTACAAAAATGGATTGTTTGGTTGCTTGAGCTGCATCAAAATGTTGGTTCGCACGAACCTTAAAGCACCTACGAGCCTGGCTAAGGAGGTCAGTCGAATCGGCCGTTTTTCCATAGCCAGGCCCGAGTGATGCAACTCAAGGCATGTGGGCGGCGGAGGCTACACGCGAAGAGGCAGGCTCGAGACATCGTGTTGTTTCTTGAAGGGCCGACATAATTATTCTCATCTTCCATCACCGCTCCCCCCCCCCCCTACACTCTCCCCACTTCCACACCAATGGGGCCGAGCAGCAGAGCCAAGAACTTCAATGCAGGCTTCCTAAAGTTAACCAATTGTCGGGGATATACCCCGCGGTATGACCCGGCCGGAAGTATGACCCGGCCGGACTTGGCGCTTCACCGTGACCCGCCGGAGGACTGGCGACTCACGGGTCTGGCGGCTCACTGTCAGATGACTCACGAGCCTGACGACTCACGGATGACCCCGATGGCGGGTCAGATAGAAGACAAGGCCCAAGGCCCAGAAGGCCGGCTCACGTTTATGATGGGCCGGCTTAAGAAGAAAGGGATGACGAATATTTCCTTACGAGGAAGCAAGACCCGGACTTGTAATTAACTTGTAAGAGAAGATAGACTAATCCTAGTCCTACTAGGACTCCACATGTAACCCGCCCCTCTAACTTATATAAGGAGGGGCAGGGCACCCCAAAGGGGGACGGGCAACATGAAACAATCTCTAGGGCTAGACACAAAGAGCCGGCTTACCGGCGACTCTCCCGTGAGCATAATGAGACCTAGCCTCAAACAGCATGTAGGGTTGTTACCGGATGATGTTTCCCGGGGCCCGAAGCTGTCTAAACCCTTGTCTTGTGCGTTGATCCGCCCTGCGTCTCTCATCCCAATCAACCCCTCTCAAGCTACTACATAGATGCGCTGGCCTCACGACTAAGTCCTTACGCTTGGACATCTGCCGTGACAATTCCACGACACCAATGAAAATGTTCAAAGAAGTCCTAAAGTTAACCAATGAAAATGTTCAAAGAAGTTGATGGTGGAAGTTTCAGTAGTGATTATTCTAGCGACAACATATTTTGGCATTGATCAGTCACATATGTACATCTTTTTAATGGAACTAAATACTTATTCTTGCTGGATTTGCTTAGTTATATGTTTTCATTTTTTTGCGAGAAAACTTTCAATCTATTCATCTTCTATCATGGCAGTACAACGAACACTAGAAATAATAAAAATTACATCCAGATCCGTAGACCACCTAGCGACGGCTACAATCACTGAAGCGAGCCGAAGGCGCGCCGCTGTCATCACCCCTCCCTCGCCAGAGTCGGGCACAACTTGTTGTAGTAGACAGTCGGAAAGTCGTCGTGCTAAGGCCCCGTAGGACCAGCGCACCAGAACAGCAACCGTCGCTGATGGAGAATAACGTAGATCGAAAGGATCCAACCTGAAGACACACAAACATAGACGAACCATAACCAGATCCGAGCAAATCCACCGAGGATAGATCCGCCGGAGACACACCTCCACACGCCCACCAACGATGCTAGACGCACCACCGGAACGAGGACTAGGCGGGGAGACCTTTATTCCATCTTCAGGGAGCCGCCGCTGTCTCGTCTTCCTGAGTAGGACACAAACCCTAATAAATCTTGAAGAAACGACTAACAACGGAGCCCTCCCGCTGGCCCTTGCCAGGATCCACCGTGCCCCCATGGCCCTAGGGCCACCGGAGACGAGGCGGACCTGCGACGGAGCCGGCGAGAGGCACGAACACTAGCTTTTCTTGGAGGAGGAGGAGGCGGCTTAGTTATATGTTTTCAATGTTAAACCATGATTAGCACACCAAAATTTATCGTCGATGTTGTGTTATTTATGGTCAGCGTGTGTGATGTGGACCGAAGTGTTATTTCCTGATTATGCGTGTTTCATGTTTCCTGGTTTCTCCCTGAAATCACTAAATTATTCTCCATTGTTGTGTCATTCCTGAATTTTGCATGGAAATTAGAGAAATTCTACTTACTTCCATACTGCTATGATGCTTCTGTAAGAAAAAAAGAGGAGTTAGTTTTCATGGTTTTTTAACTCTAGGCCTCGTTTGGTTACTGGAGATCCCCTAGGTATCCCGGTCATTTTCCAGGGGCGAAACCCATGCGGAAACTGTCCCCCGGAGAGATGACTGTGACATTTGGAGGCCCCAGCCCACGGGGCAGGCCAGCCCTAACCTCTCTATTTTCCCAAGTAGAGTTTCCACGCCCGAGCACTCGTGGAAATGTCGCCTCGTTCTTTTCTGACATGCGGTCATGGTTTGCGACGCCCACTTCCTTCCTCCACTCCCTTCCATCTTCCCTCGTCCAACTGTTGCCATTTGGTGACGAGAATTTAGGGGTATTTCACCCCACAAGAGGAGGGGATCGTGCATGTCCCTCAAATTCTCCCGTGGTGGTTAGCTTCCCTGGATTTGTTCCCTCCCGCAACCAAACGAGCCCTAAGAAATTTGGCGCTCCCCTGATGCTAGTCCCTCCCCTCCCCCAGCCCCCTTGCCTGTTATCTCCAAACTCACGTGGAGATCCCCCCGGCCTCCGTGGTGGGAGGGAGAGGATTTCCTATGACCTTGGAAAGCCCCTTGTGGGAATACTACCCTGGAATATTTTCTCCATGCAATCAAATGAGGCCTGCTGGTACTCCAAATACCGGAAACGGAAGCTCTAAATTTACAGCGTCGGTCCACGTTCGACAAAGAGTACTAATTTGATGTATCCTTCGTCCGAAAAAGTTTGTCCCTTAAGAGCATCTTCAACAGCCGCCCAACACGCGGCACGCTAAAAACCAGTTTGCAGCGCGCCCATCGCCTGGTTTGGCGCGGCGAGCAGCGCTGGCTTCAGCAGCCGCGGCAAAATGTAACGCGCGCTCTCGCACAAATAACATATGCGCTCCAAACACAAGAAAAAGATCAAACACAAACAAAATAAATCAACAATAAATAGTTCAATTTCGTTATTACAACTCAAACAAATTGTTTATCGTTCAATACAACAAATAGTTCAACAATATAACATCAAATGTACAAATCATGATGCTCTTTGTCGGCCATTCCAAGCCCACCACTCCTCAGTGAGATCCTTTTGGAAATCATCATGCGCTGCGGGACGTCGAATGACATGATAGGAGGCAACAAAACGGGCCACCCTTTCAGCCCTCCGCCGCACTCGCACGGGATGTCCCAATAGCTCATAGTGAGAGTAGTCTACATCTTGGCCACGCTCATTCTCGATGATCATGTTGTGCATGATCAAACAAGCGTGCATGATGTACCAAGGCATCTTTTGATCCCAAAATCTAGCCGGTCCTCTCACAATAGCAAATTGGGCTTGCAAAATCCCAAAAGCTCTCTACACATCTTTTCTAGCCGCCGCCTGAGCATTGTGGAAATCAAGATTTTTCTTACCTTCCGATTTTTTCAACGGCTTCACAAATGTTTGCCACTTTGGGCAGATTCCATCCGCAAGATAGTAGCCAAAAGTTGTATGTACGGTCATTTGCTACAAACTGCACCGGTAGCAGTTCACCATTTGCAATCTTATTCATCAGCGGTGACCGGTTGACAACGTTGATGTCATTCAAAGATCCAGACATTCCAAAAAAAGTATGCCAAATCCAAGTCTCTTGATCGGCCACCGCTTCAAGGATTATAGTGGAACCCTTCTTTTGGCCGTGGAATTGCACATGCCATGCCTTTAGACAATTCTTCCAACTCCAATGCATGCAATCTATTGAGCCAAGCATATCTGGGAAGTCGCGAGCTTTGTTCCTCTCCAATAGCCTTGCGGCGTCTTCAGCATTGGGAGATCTCAAGTACTCCTGGCCAAACACTTGCACAATTCCGATTGCGAAGCGCTTGACACACATGATGGCTTGGCTCTTACCCATGACCAAGTGATCATCAACTATATCAGCCGGGATACCGTATGCCAACATACGCAAAGCGACTGTCACCTTCTGAAAGGTGCTATGCTCGAGCTCTCCGGCGGCATTCCTCCTTTGCTGAAAAAACCGGTCATGGCTCGCTAGTTTCTCTGCAATGTGCCTGAACAACTCGGTGCTCATCCTAAACCGACGACGAAAGTACGACTCCGGGTATGTGGGATTCTCCACAAAATAGTGCCTCATCAATCTGTTGTGGGCATCAATCCTATCCCTCCAAATTTTCTGCCGACCCAAAACCGAACCACCGTGCTTTGGTTTTTTATTGATGTGCATAGCTATGATCATTGCAAGATCCTCCTCCTCTTCCATATCAAATTCTTCTTCGGAAGAATCATATGACGAACTCATCTACAATGTTCAATATAAACTAGGCTATAAAAACTACAATCAACATGCACCAAATCCATGTAAAAAAACTGTAAAGTTTGACCAATACATACCTTGCGGGCGTTTTGTCGAACAGCTTGCGGGCGTCGAGCGGCAGTGAGCGGCCGGGCGCTGTTCGTCGGAGGACTGCCGCGCGCGACAGGCGGCGGTGACTAGAGGGAGACTGAGGAAGCCGCCGCGGCGCGGGGATAGGCCGGGGAAGCGCCGGGACGGTCGCTGGAAGAAATGGGGTGGCGCAGGCGGCGGCGGCGCAGCGGCTGGATGGGGTAGGTGGAGTTGCGAGCGAGCGCTCGAGAGTCCAGCGTGCGGGAGCGGGCGCAGCAAATAAGCGGTGCATGATGGCGTTTCGGCCCGCACGCTGAACTAGATATGCCGCGTGTGGTTTTTGCGTCTCCGCTGGAGCGCCCGGAGCGGTAACGCGTGCAAAAAACACTGATTTTTCAGCGCGACGCTTATATAGCGCGGCTGTTGGAGATGCTCTAAATGGATGTAGAAAAAAGGGCTTATCCCTTAAATGAATGTATTTTCCGGACGAAGAGAGTACACTAGACTAGAGTCGGATCTTTTGCTATTTAATAATGAGAATTAATGTCCTTTTTTATTTGGTGCACCGAATTGGATGCGTTGGAGTTCCCTAAACCCTCGCAACAGCAGCGGAGGCTGCCTCTGCCGCCGATGTGGAACGGCGTCCCGCCGCCGCCGCGACGCCGATGTGGAACGGCGTCCCGCCGCCGCTCCCCCCGCCCGGCCGCCGCGACGCCGCAGGCCGGCCAGCCGCTCACCCCGGCGGAGCTCGAGGCGCAGGTGGTCGAGAAAGCCCGCAAGTGGCACCAGCTCAACTCGAAGTGCTACGGCGACAAGCGCACGTTCGGCTTCGTCCGCAAAATCATCAGGTATGAACCTCCAGATCCGCGCCGTCTCGGGATGTTTCAGGTTTCCTCTGCTGCTTGCGGCTAGGTTTTGGCTCCTTTGGTGCTCATGTCGGGCTGTGATGCTTAATTGCTTAGGCCAACTCTAACCAACACCCTATAAAATAGCGAAGGATCCGGCCGAGCAAAGCTTAGTAGAGAATTTTTATACTCCACTAATTTTTGGTCAGACCTAGCCGTACTTCTAACGAAGTAAATACCAAATTTGCATAAGTTCAACCTAGATACGATTTAAACAATCAAAATTGGATACATTAATCATCTGCCTTGTCTTGACATCCCACTGGACATGAGTTTTTAAGCCTAAACATAACTTAAATTTGAAACTAAACATGAAATTAAACTAAACTAATCTTCTTCGTCATCATCACCACCCTTGTAGAGGGCGAGCCAACCTTGCCTTGACATTCCACCGCCCATGGGGTCCTGGCCTGTGCCGTCGTCGCCGGAGTCGGGAAGATGCGCCGCCACTCTTCAACGTCGAACTCCTCTTCCTTGCCGCCGTCACCGCCGCCGTGCTCCTCGTCGTCGGAGAGTACGATGACCTCCCCGTCGACCACGCGCTCCGAGAAGATCGCCCGCTCCACAAGCTCAGGGTACTTGCGGCGGAGGTTCCGCCATGTACTCCTCGTTGGTGGCCTCCAATCCTCCCGAGCCATCGCCGCATTCACCACCCCCAGTAGCGGCGGGACGAGCTCGACGGCCGTTGTCCCCCATGGGAAGTTGAGGCGCGCCGCGCGCCCGGACCTGCCACCGGTCGTACTCGAGGGCGGCGAGCTTCGCCGTGTGGAAGGACCCGAGCCACTTCTTCATGTGGGTCTCACGGTCGGTTATCTCCACCACCCACGTCCCCCACGGCCGCTGGCGGACGCCGAGGTACTTCCTCGGCTGCTACCGCGGCGCAGGGAGGTCGGAGATGCGGCGGGAGGGGCCGGCATCGGCGGGGCGGCGGCGACTTGAGGAGGCGCCGCTTGAAGACACGCGGCTCGCGTGGCGACGCGGATCGGTGCTGCTGATCGGCAGCGGGGAGTGCCGGCCACGGGGTCCGGCCGTTGGGAGGAGGGGGGCATCGAGGAACGGTGGGGGTGGGAGGTCGTCAGCGGCGGGGATGGGGAGGAGGAGAGGTGGAGGAGGCGGAGAGACAAGTGGATATTTTTTACTCCGCCGCCGAGGGTGGAGTAAATATAGGCTAGGGATAAATGGCGGAGGATAAATTACCGTCCTTTGACGGTTATTGGGGTTCGGCTAGGTCCTGGTTAGAGGAGTAAAACTGGGTTTTATACTCATCTAACCTGTTATAGGGGATGACTTAGAAATGCCCTTATGGTCTTAGGTTGCTTTGAACCAGTGACATGGATGTGTGATACTAAAGTTAGTGGTTGTGTGAACATGGTTCGTCGGGAGGAGAAAGCAAGTGAAGAGGACAATGAAAATCTGATCACTTCAACCTGCAAGGTTGATCGTGGGGAGATGAAAGCAAGTGAAGAGGACAATGAAAATGACTTTAGTCTCCCCGAGTGTGTGGAGCCTCTTTTGAAATGAACTCCACTTTACACTGATGCGACAGCTGCCAGCATTTCATTGCCTTTTGCTCCAATGCCTTAACATGAGATGTGGTAGAACACGCCGCGCTGAGTACATTCCTCTTGTATCTGAGTGGTTCAAAGAGAACCGGTAAGTACTGCAACGAGTTAGCGAATAACAATTCATTTCCATATTTACTTCTTTGCTATACTTTCGTCTCATGTTGCATCGACATCTGTTTTGCAGTCCACCAGCGTATCCAGTTAAGGTCCGGGTGAGCTAGCAGAAGCTGCTGAAGTGCTATGTGCTCAGTGAGACACATCATAGGCCTCCTAAAGCACAGAAGAAGAAACATCTGCTCCGTTCACTGCAAGCAACGAAGTTCTTTCAAGCTATAGAGCTTGATTGGGCAGAAGCTGTGTTACAAGTTTGCAAGCAGGGCTACAACATGCTTAACTTGTTGATTCACAGGAAGAATCTGAACTATCTTCAGTTAGACTCCAATTTCAATTTGAAGCCTGTGAAGACACTCACAACAAAAGAGAGAAAGAAATCCCGTTTTGGAAATGCATTCCACTTGTGTCGTCAGATTCTGCGACTTACAAAGCTGGTCGTTGATGCAAAATTCTAATTTCGCTTGGGAAATGTTGATGCTTTTCAGTTGGCCGATGATCTGCAGTACATACTCTCTCATGTTGGTCAGTTGACAGTTATGTGAAGACAAAAGTATCGTCTGATGCGGCAAATTAGGATGTGCAAAGATCGGAAGCACTTGATACATTATTGTTTCAACACTGGCCCTGTTTGAAATGGACCTGGCTGTGGTTTTTGGGCTCCAAAGTGGAGAGTGTGGCTTTATTCCTTCGTGATATTGTGTCCTTGCTTGAAAGGTGGCTAAGGTAATTTGCTGGCCAAGCAGTTTGAAGGTCCCCATTCAAAAGGAGTTGCTAGAACAGGCAACATGTCGAGTCTCACTTTGATCTGGAACTTCGAGCAGCAGTCATGCATGATGTCCTTGATGCTATGACGGAGGGCATCAAACAAAACAAGGCTACTGCAGCATCTTGGTGATGCATGGCGCTGCTGGAAGGCAAATATCCCCTGGAAGGTCCCTGGCCTGCCAGTTCCTACCGAGTACATGATACTCGGTTATGTGAAGTCCAAGGCTGATTGGTGGACAAATGTCGCTCACTACAACCGTGAGCGTATAAATGGCGTGGTGCTACAGTTGACAAAAATGTCTGCCGCAAAAATCTTGGAAGCTTAACTCGTTTGTGGCTGAGGCAGAACAAGAGAGGCAACACAACTACTTGAAAGAACACCTGAAGAAGCAGTTGCTATTTATACAACCACGGTCCATTGGCTGGAGTCAAGGAAATTCTCACCGATTCCTTTTCCCCCACTCGCATACAAGCATGATACCAAACTTCTTATACTGGCACTGGAAAGGCTAAAAGAGTCATACAGTGTGGCAGTAAGATTAAATCAACTGCAGTGAGAGGAACTGGGTTTAATAGTGCCAGGATATGATAATCCACATGAAGCTTTGTCAAGGATAAAATATAATATTCTCACTCAGTGTGCTTTTAAAGAAGTTGATATTGAATTTATGGATCTGTATAGCTACTTGCTCCAGGTATATGAAATTGAGCCCCTTGAGAAAATTACTGATGCATACCTTGACCAACTTGTGGTATGAAGGGTGTTGGATAAACAGCAACTAACTTTACTGAGGGCCAAAGGCCATTACATATACATGTGTGGTAAAGTGCAGGAAACCCCTTATACACTGGGGATATACCGAAAAGAGACTATACACATCTAACACCCCCCCCCCCCCCTCAAACTCATGGTGGATCAACAATACTGAGTTTGGAGAGGAAAAAGGCATGCTGCGCTCGAGTCTGTGCCTTCGTGAAGAAGTCAGCCAACTGTAACTCAGAGGGCACATAGTGAAGAGCGAGAGTCTGATCCTGCACAGCAGCACGCACAAAGTGGGCATCCACACCGATGTGCTTGGTGAGCTCATGCTTCACCGGGTCGCGCGCAATACTGATAGCACCAGTACTGTCTGACAGTAAGGGAGTCGAGGTAGTAGCAGACACACCAAAGTCCTCAAGCAACCACCGTAACCAGATCACCTCAGCCGTCAGCATAGCCATGGCTCGCAACTCAGCCTCTGTACTCGAGCGAGAAACTGCAGTCTGTTTCTTTGTCTTCTAGGCAATAAAAGAGCCACCAAGAAAGACACAGTAAGCAGACAGCGAGCGTCGATCAGAGGGATCACTAGCCCAGGTAGCATCAGAGTAAGCCTGGAGCTCAAGAGAACTGGAGTGGGGAAAGAAAAGATGCTGAGAGATCGTGCCACGAAGATATCGTAGAACACGGAGGAGGTGACTATAGTGGACAGAGGTGGGTGCTGAGACAAACTGACTCAGGATGTGAACAGGATAGGAGATGTCAGGACGCGTAACAGCAAGATAGACAAGGCTACCAACGAGGTGACGATAGCGAGTGGGATTAGGAAGAGGGTCACCATCAGAGGCACGAAGCTGAACGTTGAGCTCCATAGGAGTCACAACAGTGCGGTCATCACTGAGAGCAGCTCGAGCAAGAAGATCCTGAATATATTTCTCTTGAGAGATGTAGAAGCCATCAGAGGTCGAGGAGATCTCAATCCCAAGAAAATAGCGAAGAGGACCAAGATCAGTCATGAGGAACTGGTCGTGAAGGCGGGCCTTAACAAAGGCGATGTAGTCAGAGTCGTCACCAGTGATGATCATGTCATCAACATAAAGAAGGAGAAGGGTCCGACCACGAGGAGATGTGTGAACAAACAGCGCGGGATCATGATCACTGGGCAAGAAACCAGCGGCGAGGGGCCTGTTTAAGACCATAGAGAGAGCGGCGAAGTCGACAGACAATACCGTCAGGAGCATAGTACCCCGGTGGTGGCTGCATGTAAACCTCCTCACGCAACTCGCCATTGAGGAAGGCGTTCTGGACATCAAGTTGAGAGATAGACCACTGACGAACAGAAGCCACAACAAGAAGAGTGCGGACAGTGGTCATGTGAGCCACAAGAGCGAATGTCTCATCATAATCGCGTCCCTGCTCCTACTGGAAACCACGGGCCACAAGACGAGCTTTGTAGCGCTCAAGAGAACCATCGAAGCGAGTCTTAATCTTGTAGACCCACTTGCAGGTGATGGGACACACACCGGAAGGAAGGGAAACCAGATCCCATGTGCCAGAGCGCTCAAGGGCAGCAAGCTCTTCGGCCATCGCAAGTTGCCATTCAGGCTGAGTCATGGCAGTCCGATAGGAGGTGGGCTCAGCAATAACAGAGAGACCGTACCGATCAGGAGAGTAGCGATCAGGCGGTGGGCCAGGCCGAGCACGGAGGTTATGAATCGGGGGAGGCGTGAAAGGAGGTGCACCAGAGGTGGAAGGCGCATCAGGGGAAACATCCTCAGAACGAGGGCGACGCGTATAGTGAAGAGGAAATGGTGAGAGAGGGCGACGGACTAGAGATGATGGTGGAGAGGTGGAGGAGGAGGATGGGGAAGATGGTGTCGATGGTGAAGGAGAAGGAAGGAGAGGTGCAGGCGAAGGAGGAAAAACATGAGGAGGCACATAGCAGGGTGTATCAGGGAGAAGAAGAAAGGAAAGATCGTCCACAGAGAAGCTCGAGGTAGAAGGGCGTGGGTAGAAGGCTCTTGATGATGCTGCAGTTGATGCGTATGACCAGCAGGTCCGCATGCTCTGATACCATGTTGGATAAACAGCAACTAACTTTACTGAGGGCCAAAGGCCATTACATATACATGTGTGGTAAAGTGCAGGAAACCCCTTATACACCGGGGATATACCGAAAAGAGACTATACACATCTAACACATCTAACAAAGGGGACAAATTGATGCCACCTTTCCTAAATTGGGTAAAGCTTGCTGATTCATAACCGCCTCCTCTACTTGCTTACAAGTGGTGCCAAGGTATAAATAATTTGCAGGACATATGGGACACTAGCGATGGGCAATGTGTTGTGATGCTGCAGATAAAGTTTGAAAAGTTGTTTGAAAAAATTGATCTGACTCTGTTGAACGGGCTTCTACCGTTGGTCTTGGACCATGACGACGCCGATCATGTCACTGCAAAGAATAATATTGTATTGTCTTACAAGAATATAAGTTGCACAAATTCTTAAGGGCTTATTCGAGGTCTTCACTTTTTGCATCTTTTGTTGTGCAGTACCATGGGCTGGTGGTGGATCTCCTACTTCTTGGTTTAACATGAGCTAGTGAGATTGCAGGGCCGCCTCAGATGCCAAATGAGTTCCTTACATATACTGACACTAAAGTTGAGACAAGGCATCCCATCAGGCTGTATTCTTGATATATCGATAAGGTGAATATAATGTTCCGGTTCACTCATGAAGAGGCAAGGGATTTAATTCAATGTTACTTGACAGAGCATCCTGGTCCTAATAATGAGAACATGGTCGGTTACAACAACAAGAAATGTTGGCCTAGAGATGCAAGAATGAGGCTCATGAAGGATTATGTAGATCTGGGAAGAAGTGTATTTTGGGATATGAAGAGCCGCCTACAAAGGAGAATTACTACATTAGAATGGGAGAATGGCTTTGTCCCTGTATACAGCAAGGATAACCCAAACTGGCTGTTTAGCATGTCTGGGCTTGAGGTCCATATACTACCGAAGATACGTATGACTCAGGAGGCATTCAGCAACGCAAAAGACGGAGTAAGCATTCTGCAGATTGAGCAGACAAAAGAAATAACAGCTGTTGCATTTTTGGGAGTTGATGAACACAAGAATGTGTTTGAGAACCTTGTCAAGCAAATCCTTATCTCATCAGGGTTAACGACATCTACCAAGATTGTCAACAAGTGCCACATCCAACCATGGGGGAGCAAGTTCATCGATTCTCAGCGTGTTTGGGCTGAGTATGCTTTGAAGAGGCAGGAAGCACAATCGCAGAATAGGTGCTTAACACTTGAGTATCTGGAAGATTCATGGGTTGGCCTACGACAAAGGATGGAAGGTGCGGACAGACTTTAAGCAGTATCAGTGTATCACCCATTCTGGCGGACACATCAGCGACATAATGGAAAGCTATGGCATCTGAACAACTACAGGACTGACGTCACCCAAGCATTTGGTGGTGTGGAAGGTATCATGGAACATACCTTATTTAAAGGAACATATTTCCCTACTTGGGAGGGTTTGTTTTGGGAGAAGGCTTCAGGTTTCGAGAAATCAATGAAGTACAAAAATCTGACAGATTTGCAGTGTTCCGGGCTTAGTCAAATTCCTAACAGAAGATTTACCCTCTAGTGGTCACCAACCATTAATCGTGCAAACATATATGTTGGTTTCCAGGTTCAGCTAGATCTTACAGGGATATCATGCACGGTAAAATTCCAACCCTGAAAATCCCCCTGATTCAGATTTTTGGTGCACATCTTTAGCAGAAGGTCCATGAAAGTGTCTTTATGGATCTTTGCCAAGTTCTGGATCAGGAGTTGGACGCATTCGAGATTGAAGCAGTACAGGAGAAAATATATCCAAGGAAGAGTTGCAAGATGAACAGTTCATGTGCAGATGTCCTCCTTTTTGCTGCACATAGGTGGAAGATGTCCAAACCAAGCTTCGTTTGTGAGTCGAAGGATGTCTTCAGAAAGCGAGTCTGGATTGATGTGCAACTACGATGGGGAGACTACGATTCACATGACATGGAACGTTACAGAAGAGCAGAAAATATGGACTTCATGACAGATAATATGCCCATCTACCCTTCTCTGACTGGTATGATTTTGAGGATCCATTAACGGTCAATTTCTTGCCTTGTCTGAATCTTCTGTGCTTAATGTTGATTAATATTTCTTGCAGGGGTGATGAGTGGACTTGAACTAGCTTATAATTTGCACTCTGCTTTTGGTAACTGGTTCCCTGCGTCAAAGCCCCTCCTCCAGCAAGCTATGAACAAGATCATGAATGTAATAACCATGCTAACTGTAACAAATCTAGCTCTATGGCAATATCTGTGTTGTAGTAAAAAATGTCTTATCTAATAAAAGTCTTGCTGCAGTAGTTCGTTCTCTTCCTTTTGAAGAGCAGCCAAAGCAAATTATTGTGACAAGGAAGGGTATGTTGGATCGGTTGGAAGTCCATCTGCTTACTTCCCTATCAAGGGTAGTGAGTTACAGCTGACATTCAAAGCTTGCTTGAAGGTTAAGAAGTTTGGTGATCTTATTCTCAAAGGCTACGGAACCGCAGATGGTTCTTTGTAACATATACGATGACCGATTGAAAAGTATGTCGACCTACACTGCATTCTCTCGTCTTGTGCTTGTATTACGAACATTACATGGCAATAATGAGAAGGCTAAGATGTATGGGCTGAGTCCACAGGATAATCCCCAAGTCAAGATCAGATGCATATCCATTCAGTGACAGCATGGAACTCACCAGATGGTGACTTTGCCATCGAATCTCCCAGAGCATGAGTTCCTTGCTGACTTGGACTGTTGGGATGGGTGCATACCCAGTCGAATGAAGTTCCTCAGCTATCAACTCAGGTTTGTCTCCTGCTATCTCTGTATCTTCAAATCCAACCTTGTGATCCTTATCAAAAATGAAGTAGCTGAATTTTCAGTGCACAATTCTACAATGTCTGATCAAGCAGATTTATCTCTTCCCATGAGCGGCCAATTGTCTCTCCTGGGAAATTTGAATTCTGGATGTGAATATAAAATGCACGTTATACAAAATTTAATCTTTCCAATTCTGAATGTGAATACACTGCACTGTACATACAAATTTATTGCTGTTGGTTCTTTTGTTTCTTGCACATTTATAATAGTGAGTTTTTTATTTTTGCCTGTGACAGTTTCAGTGCTGAATTGTTGGTTCTGTTGTTTTTGGCACATTACGTAGTAGTCTCTTTTGCCTGTGAGCCGGTGTCTCTACTGAACTGTATTATGTTGTTCCTTGCACATTCTGTGCTGTGTCTTGCAGGATTTGCCATCGCATGCTAAAATTTTGGACAAGAACAAGCAGTAGGATGGTGAGAAGCGCATCATTTTGACCTGCAGCTTCACCCCAGGACCGCGCTGGTGGACTGCATACAAATTGACACCAACTGGTTTTCAGTGGGGCCATAGCGACAAGGACAATGGGAGCAAACCCACACGGGCATCTCCCAACTCACTACGAGAAGGTCTAGATGCTTCTCCGGGATCTGTAACTTTGACGTGACCAGTGACGTATGATGTTTTCCCGTTGGTCTCTTGAGACTGCAGCGTGTGTTGTAATTGTAAGCCTGCCCTTGAAGCACGGCGCTGTACAATTGCACAATGATAATGATGAACATATTGCCCAGCGTCCATGCCATTCTGGCTTCTACAGTAGATCTCATCATGTTGTTTGCCCTGTGGAATGATGTATGCTCTCCCTAGTTTTTGCTTGGACCTGACCAATTCATGCTCTTGTGCACATATGTTGCAATGACCTGAAAGCGAATCTTAAGTGTAACTGAAGAGTAGTTCTGGTACTGTGGCTGTGGCTGGATTTGCACTCCAAAATCTCTTGCCAGCTCCATTGCTTTTGGTCAAAAGAAATTTTTTGGTTTGTTTACAGCTTCCTCCACGTGGTTGTGCAGCATACGCTGTGCTGTCCTTGTACTCCCTCCGTAGAGAAACGTAAGAGCGTTTAAATTATTAAAGTAGCTAGTGATCTAAACGCTCTTATTACATTTATTTACATAGGGAGTAAAAAAATTCTTATATACAAAGCGAAAACAAGGCAAGTTGGAGAACTGAGACTGGCTCAGCCACAACACGTTCAAGGTTTGCCTGCACTTAGAGATCACCCATGCATAGTTATAAATCCAGCTTGCTTTACCAAAATGATGACATTCAGAGCAAATTTATCAGATGCTTCTTTTTAGAGGAAAGGCATACGCCCGACTTTATAAATAAAGCCATAAGGCAGGTAGCAACAGCATCACCGAAAAGTATCAAACACACCCAAGCCCCAACGCTGGGCAAGACGACGAAGGAAAAAGTCAGGTACATGGCTCCCACGCCAATACACGGCACGCAGGCTGGAAGAGAAAGAACCAAAAGCTAAAGAATCTGGCCCAAAAGAAGCACTCAAGCATCCTGCTCTTGTCTGCATAACTGAGACGCCGTGGTCCGGATTTTGTCGATCAGCATAGAGAGCGCCTCTTGGTCGTCGGCCTTAGTCAGTGATTTCCACTGCTGCAGGAAAGCACACGATTTAAATAAGCAGTCAGCCGGTTTAGCCGGAAACACGTGCTCAATAGTAAATTTGTTCCTAGTAGTCCACAGAGACCAGCATAAAGCCCCCAAGCCCACCCAAAAGATGCGTCTAGATACACCGGAGAGGTTGGACGCCAGGCTGCGCAACTCGGCAAAGGAGGCAGGGGCCCAAGACACATGAAGCCAGTCCCGCACACAACTCCAAATAAGCTTAGCCAGGTGACAGTGAAAAAAGATATGATCCGAGTCTTCTACATCACCGCAAAGAGCACAAAACT
Source organism: Triticum aestivum (assembly GCF_018294505.1). Taxonomy (NCBI): domain Eukaryota; kingdom Viridiplantae; phylum Streptophyta; class Magnoliopsida; order Poales; family Poaceae; genus Triticum; species Triticum aestivum. Next base: position 106,250,795 of record NC_057814.1, on the reverse strand, counting down.
GGGAGCCCGACCCGTTTTTCTTACGAATCTGATCAACCGAGGGCAACCGGCCTCGAAAGGCTTGCCACAAGAAAATTTTAATCTTAGGGGGAATACGGGCCTTCCAAACTTGGGAAAAACGATTGGTAGGCGTGCCATCAACGAGCTTAGAATAAAGAGACTTAACAGAAAACCGCCCAGAGGCAGAAAGCGGCCAAAGCACCGAGTCCCTGACCGTCGAGAGCGTAGGGAAGAGGGCAGTAAGACGTTGCCAATCTTCAAACTCTACAGGCGACAGAGAACGGCGAAAGGCCAGGTTCCACCCCTGGATGCAAGCTTCGCAATAGAAATATTAGGGTCAGAGCAGTAAGAGAAAAGGATAGGGAAGGTCACCGAGAGAGGTGAATCTCCACACCACCAATCAAGCCAAAACCGAATAGAGGAACCGTCCCCAACAACAAACTTAACGAAAGATTGAAAAACAGGTCTAACTTTGACCAGAGACTTCCAAAACTGAGAGCCACCACGCGGCAGAGCAAACATCGGGCTCGAGGAAGGGAAATATTTAGCCTTAAGGATCGACAGCCAAAGGGGTTGATCCTCAGCGCTCATAATCTTCCACCATCATTTAATCATCAAGCATTGATTCATGATGGAAGTATTAAGAATCCCTAACCCCCCAAGGTTTTTGGGCCTGCACATCAATTTCCATTTGACGAAGCGATATTTGCGACGATTGTCCGCAGCATTCCAGTAAAACGCCCCACGGTGTTTGTCAAAACCAGCATGAATCCCAGCCAACAAGAGAAAGAAGCCCATAAGGAACATGGGGAGGGAGGAGAGGCAAGCATTAATTAGAGCCACTTTACCAGCATTCGTATTATATCTACCCCGCCAGGGAAGGACCCTGTTTCCCACCTTAGTGACTATCGAGGCAAAATCTTTGGCATGGAGCACATCCGGGGAAATAGGCAAACCCAAGTACTTGAACGGATAGGAGCCCTGCTTACAGTTAAGAAGGTGGGCCACTCGCGCGGCTTCCGAATCGTCCACACCAGTCACAACTACTTCGCTCTTGGCAAAGTTAATCTTAAGCCCCGACATAGCCTCGAAGCAAAGTAAAATAAATTTGAGGTGGGCAAGGCAGACCTCATTCATCTCGACCAGAATAATAGTGTCGTCCGCATATTGGAGATGGATGAGACCAGGGGGAATGAGATTAGAACACACCGGAGTAATGTGCCCACTAGTAGCTGCCCTAGAAAGTAGGCGAGATAAAGCATCTGCAACAAAATTGAATAAGATGGGAGAGGCAGGATCGCCTTGCCTCATGCCCCTACTCATCGTCTAAGTCAGAGCTTACAGCTTACAAAACCGGATGTCAAAGTCATTGTCTAAGGGCGCCAAAGCCAAAGATGCCGCCTACTCGGCTACTCCTACTTCAAGAAGCTGAGTGGTACTTCAGACTAGAGCCAAAACCAGTATGCCAACAAATAGATATAGCAGTAGAAGGCCCTTCGGCTCCGGGGCAGCAGCTTCTTCGCCAATGGGAATCGGTTTAGGGGCGACAAGGTGATGTCTTTTATTGCTGATTATGTCTTCTTCCTGATGTCCTCGTCGGTCAGATAGCCAAGGACCAGCGTCTTCAAGTATGAGCAGACGCTTGCAGAGACCTCATCGTCTTTAGCATAGCTCAGGAGGAACTCTTTGACTCTTGCATAGATCTCATCGTCTTTAGTATAGCCCAGGAGGAAGGCTTTGATAGCTCCATACACAGTGTCGTACCCATACTTGTAGATAGTGTAGAGGACCACTCCCAGCAGCGTGACGGTGCTCAAAGCAGCACCAGCTCCATGAACGAGTATCCATTTCAGCTCCCTGTGAAGATGTATAAACAAATCGAATGAGGCTAGCTCTGGCAGATGGCAATGTTGTGCCATCAATCGAAAGCCAAACAACTGTGGCGGCTAGCTAGCTACTAGATCTAGCTCTAGCTAGGGTGTACGCGCGCGCAGCCACGGCGTCTTGGCCACTGGGCCGGGCCTCGCGCGTGCTTGCCGATCGACTAGCCTCCGCGCGTCCATGGCCGGGACGGCAGCAGCTTCTGCGCTCGCCGCGCCCGTGCTCGTGTAGCCGCGGGTCGAGCGCGACAGTGTCGAGTGCCGAGCGTGATGTGTCCGGCTCCGGCGCCGCACGCCCACGGAGGACGGCGGCGGTGGGAAAGCTGCGACATTTGGTGGACGGTGTCGACTGCCGAGCGTGTCGTGTCCGGCGCTACTATCAGATATATCTCTAACAGGCGCGAAGGCACGGCGCCTCATGCCCACGGAGGACGGCGGCGGCGGGAAAGCCCAAAGCTGCGTCATTTGAGTGCGCGTGTTCGTGCCGGAAGCGGCCGGCTCGCGCGCGGCTGCGGCTGCGGCGGCGAGGCGTGGCCACGTGGGAAAAGGCGAGCGCGTACCTCAGGGCCGCCTTGAAGCCACCGGCTCTGTTGGCGTTGGGGTGGTCAGCAATCACTGCCGCGTCTTCCATGTCGCCGCCGGCTTTGTTGGCGTTGGGGTGGTCGGCAATTGCTCCCGCGTCTTCCATGCCGCCGTCGACGCCCGCGTCGCCATCGGCTCCCAAGCCTCCGTCCCCCCCGGTGCGCCGGGCACCTCCTCCTTCGGCTCCTGCACCTCGCCGGGCCAGGCAGAGCACGGCAGCGGCGGTGGACGCCGGGTGACGGAGGCACCACGCCCCAGCAAGCCAGGCGGATCCTCCTCCCAGATCGCCGTAGCCGCGGCTTCCTCCGTCGTCGACGGACCTCTCCACCTTGTCCATTTCATACCATCTGGCCATATGTATGAAAATGAACTACTCCTCATATGGAGAGGTAAAATTTAGAGTAAGTTTTAATACATTTAATGTTGAAACAAAAGGTAATTCAAACGCAAATTAAATATTTAGTGATAAACAATAATATTTGTGACATGAAAACCAACAACCTCTAAATTCCATTATCTTGAAAGATTGATGATGGTCAAGTAAAATGAACCATGCTGAGATTTTGAGGAGCCTTCATGCACCAAAGAAGATGTTATTTTCCTCAAAGTTCCTGCAAGGCAACCCGATATTGTGTTGGGAAATGACTAAAGTTTGGCAAATTAAGTCATTCTGTAACACATCAGTAGCTGGACTATTAATCTAATGCATTTTGTTTGCCAAACCACAACCTAGCTTCCGATTCACATCAACTGAAACAGGAATATGCAGTATCTAATAAATTTTACACCACATGTGCTTAGATACCACTGGTAGAAAATGGGCCTTTAGTCCCGGCTCGCAAAGGCCTTTAGTCTCGGCTGTGCAACCGGGACTAAATATGCGCGACTAAAGACACCCCCCCCCCCCCTAGTCGCGCCTCTTACGAACCGCGACTAAAGGCCCGTCCACGTGGGCGCCAGGGGTCCGTCGGGACGGAGGACCTTTAGTCCCGGTTCTCGTGGCTAACCGGGACTAAAGGCCCGTCCACGTGGGCGCCAGGGGTCCGTCGGGGCGGAGGACCTTTAGTCCCGGTTCTCGTGGCTAACCGGGACTAAAGGCCTCCTCCGCAGGTTTAGGGTTTTAGCCCCCCTAAACCTGGTTTCTTTTTAATTTGTAGTGTTTTATTTCTTTTATATTTTATTTTGTGTTTTATTTTAATTTTGATGAAGTTTCAGTACACATATTCTACGCTACTATATACATGCATATGAAATTTCAAACAAGAAGAATTCAAGAGGAATATATAATATATATTCAATCTCGGGTGACCATATACAACTTCGAACAAGTTTCCATACACAATTAGGATGGATGACCATATACAACTTCGAACAAGTTTCAATCTCGGGTATGCATATAAATTTCTTCGTCCTCGGTATAGTGTTCTCCTTTAGGATTGATGACTTCCCTCATGAAAAATCCTGCTAATTCATCTTGAATTGGTCGGAAGCGAGCTTCTGGACTAAGCCTCCTCCGCAAGTTATCCGTCGCCTTCCGCACGCTATCCGATGCCTTCCGCTCAGAGGTGTGTCTCCGGATGTTCTCACAAACATAGTATCCACATAGATTGGTCCTCGGTGGCTGCTTATCCACATTAACTAACCTTCTAAAATCTAGCTCATGTTTGAATTCACCGACAATTTCTTCTGAGAACCGTCTCCAAACCCTACAGGGCAAAGAAAATTAAATGAACAAGGGAGTTATTAGTTACTTGATATTAGGAAATGAACGAAAGAGACCGATCGATATAGAGCTCAAATGATTGAAAATAATTACTTTTGCAGCATTTTTCTCATGTCGGCCCAACGCTTTGGATCCGAATCCATAGAGTCCATGATTAGAACTCGGGAGGTGTGAAGTTCAATATTTAGCAGAATCCAGTGGAACCTGCGGACACGTTACATGCACAGTCATGCATAACTCATCGATTAGACATACCATGCATGGAGTAAACAAAAGAGAATGGGCACAAGAGAGAAACACTCACCCAAAATGGTAAGGAAATAGAATATGACTTTTGAGTTGATGCTTTCTAAGAAACTTGTACAAGTCTTTCTCCACATCTTCGGGGTGATTTTGTAACACATGTCCATTAACGATATGTGGGTCAATGAACCCAACATCATGGATGTTTCTTATTTTGCATTCCCAAATCTTCAATCTGCATAATAGCGTACGCAACAATATAGTTAGGACAATATATATATATATATATATATATATATATATATATATATATATATATATATATATATATATATATATATATATATATATATATATATATAGTGCAGGCAATGAAGAACGAGATGAGGTAGAAATAAATCACTTACAGAACGTAGCAACTCAACATAGATTTGTCGAGGTCGCGCAGATTGAACAGCTGGAACAATTCACTCATATGAACTTGTACAGAGTACCGTTTGGTGTGATGCTCCTCTGTAACATCCGCATAAACATATTCTTTGTCGGCCCATGTTATGAATTGCTTGTACCAACGTAGCAGATTTCGCATTTGTGGTGGTAGACTCTTTTCCCGCGCAGGCTCGACGAGAGGCCCATTCCGCACATATTGTAATGCTATCTCACATACTGGCGCATCCTCAAGGCCTAAGAAGGCACGAAGAGTCAAACCCATCTCGGACGCTTGTTTCATGGCACTCGCTACAGTCAATCCAAGTGCTGCCGCAGCTGCTATGATCTCGGGGTCCTCTTCCGGACCGGCTTTCACTATGAGCGGGGGGATCGATTGTTTATTCTGCATCCCGAGCTGGTCAACTTGTTTCCCGCTTTTTTTACTTTCTTCTTTCTCCTCCTTCAATATTTTTGCTTGCCTACGAAGTTCATGTCCATAGTCGTCAGGCATATTCAGCTCGGCTTGGGACGGTGTCGTCAAAAAATCCTTAGCCCACTTCTTTTGCTTCTCAGTGAATACTTGCTTGGGCTCAGGCTCTTTTATCGCCTTCATATCCGCCTTCCATTTCTCATAATGAGCAGACGCGGCCAATTTGGTTTCAGCTTCACTAAGTTCCCAAGGCCTTGGGAGGAGAGGCTTCAGTGATGGCTCCGGTACCCTTGTGGTCTTAGGTACATAAGGGTCCGGGTTAATAGTCCAGGAGCGGGTTTCCTTGCTGTCCGCCTGCTTCTGCTTCTTCGCCGGAGGTGGATTGGGGGGCGTCGTACCCGCCGGAGGAGGATTGGGGGGCGTCGTACCCGCCGGAGGTTGTGGATCGGGGGACGGCGTCGAATGGCGTGAAGGAGGTGTAGGTGAACCACCACGACCACCACCACCGCCACCACCACCACCACCACCATCGGAGGGGGGTGGACTTGTTAGCCTTGGCGCCTCGCCTGGAAACACTATGTACTTCTTTTTCCATAGAATGATCTGGCGCTTGACATCTCCAAGTCTTCTCTCCCCTTCGGGTGTAGCTTTGTCAATCTCCAGGTCCTCAAACCCTTGGACTATGTCTTCCACCGTGACACGAGCATAGCCATATGCAATGGGGTTGTTGTGGTGGAGTGCTCCAGGTGTACAGGGTAAAGCACTGCCGCTAGCTACCTTCGTGGAAACGTTCCCCACGGGATAATGCAGATCACATTCTTTCATCTCCTTTACATCATCCACGGGGTAGTGAGGCTCCGGTGCACGAATCTCGATCATCGGTGCACTAGCACCAGGCGGGGCATCCGTGGAAGCCACGCTGCTTCTCCGCTGCTGGCTTCCGCGATCCGCTTCATGATCTTCATGCGGCCCTGCAGCCGATTTTTCTTTTACTAGTTCATGCACGGTCTGCTTCAACTCATGGAGTTCCGATGCAAACTTCGCCATAAGATCTGCATCCCGGTCCGTCTTTCTCTTACGGCTTCTGTAACAGTACGGGTCATTGTCCTGGGAAAACCCTACTTTCCACGGAACTTTGCCTTTGCCTCGTACACGTCCTCCGTGTTCATCATTCCCGAGGGCTGTTGTCAGTGCGTCTTTCTCTCTGTTGAACTTGATCAAGCCCTCTTGAGCTTGGGTCATTGCGTCAATAAGGGCTTGGGTGGGAGCAAACTTTTTCTTCCGGTGAACACACACCCCTGTCTCCGGGTCTAGCGATCCCCCATGCCCGTACCACCAGCTTTTGGCCCTTGGGTCCCATCCCTCTGTACCTAGAGGGATTCCTCGCACCCTCAGGTCCTCCTCCATCTTCTGCCACTTAGGCTCCGAAAGGCGGTATCCTCCTGGCCCCATAATATGATGGAACTTTTTCTTACTCGCATTATCCTTATTTTTTTTCGATATTTCCTTGAAATGCTCCGATTGCTTTTGCCTCACAAATTCTGGCCAATCATCTTTCAGTTTCTCGTGTTGTCCATTGAAATCCGGAGTCTTGCCCTTGTTGACATAGTCACGGGTTAAATTTTTCTTGAAGTTCCGGAATGCTTCGCCCATCTTCTGAAGAGCGAACTCTTTAACTAGCCTCCTCCTCTCACGTCCACCCAGAACCTCGTTACCGAATTCATCGACTTTGTTGTATTCCGGAGGTAGAATGAAATGTTCCATAAGCTTTCTCCAGCAATCCTTTTTCGTTCTCTTGTCGACAAAACTGAAACCAAGACGTGCCTTCTTTGGCTCCTTCCATTCCTGGACGGTGATTGGGACGTTGTCTCTAACAATGACTCCGCATTGGTTGATAAACTTTGAGGTGTGCTGTAGGGGCTTGCCGGTTTCACTGACAAACTCAATGGCATATGTTTCTCCTGTTTTCATCGCCTTGGATTTGCCACGCTTTGTCGTACTCGATCCGGCCGAGGGCTAAAAAAAGAAAGAGAGTCGCGCACGTTAATACATATGTATTCACATTTCAGTAAGTTTGTATCACGAGAGGCTCAATGTATATATATACCTCGCCGGAGGTGGTTGCTACTTGCAATTCGAGATCGTCGTTTGTTGACGGTTGACCTCCGTCGACAATGTCCGTTCCTTCACCTTCTTGATCATCGACAATGTCTGTTCCACCGTCAAGGTTCAGAAAAGAAGAGACTACATCCTCTTCTTGCTCATATTCTGAGCCCGGCACATAAGGAATCTCGTTGTTGATGATGCCCATTAAATAACGTTCAGCCTCCGGATCCCTAAGCGGCTCGGCTCTATCGTCCGCCATATATCACTCCTGCATGTAGTAAAAATTCTTTAAGTATAAAGAAATTAAAAAATAAGATTAAGGGGACATAGAGGAGGAGGAATTAAAAAATAAGATTATTGAGCACTAATTTGCATAGAAGTTTTTGTTTAGCACTGCCAAGTATTTTGTTTTTCCTTTTCTTTTTTCTTTTCTTTTTCCTTTTCTTATTTTCTTTTTCCTTTTCTTCTTCCTTTTCTTCTTCCTTTTCTTTTTCCTTTTCTTATTTTGTTTTTCCTTTTCTTCTTCCTTTTCTTTTTCCTTTTCTTCTTCCTTTTATTTTTCCTTTTCTTCTTCCTTTTCTTCTTCCTTTTCTTTTTCCTTTTCTTTTTCCTTTTCTTCATCCTTTTCTTCATCCTTTTCTTTTTCCTTTTCTTATTTTGTTTTTCTTGGTTTTCATTGGTTTTCTTTGTTTCTTTCTCGATTTTCTTGATTTCATTCCTTTGCATTGGTTTCTTTTGTTTTGTTTTCTTTGTTTTTCTTTTTGGTTTTCATTGGGTTTCTTTGTTATTCCTTATCTTTTGTCGATTTTATCGGTTTCTTTTTGCTTCAACACGTGTTAACTTTTCCAACCTTTTTCTTATACATCAGAAAGATTTTTATATATACATTTAACATTTTTTAAACACATGATTAAGTTTTTTTGAAAACTTATTTTTTTGGATGTATGGGTTGGTCTCCCCAACCGGGACTAAAGGGTATTTCGCGCCGCTTTCGTTCCCGCGCGGAAAGAGCCTTTAGTCGCGGTTCGTGTCACGAACCGCGACTAAAGGTCCTTTTTCATATACTTTTCAGAAAATACAAATAATATATCAAAAAAATCAGAAAAATAAAACTAATTCATTTTAAAATCTTAAAAATACAATTATATATCAAATAAAATCAGAAAAATAAAACTAATTCATTTTAAAATATTAAAAATACAAATAATATATCAAAAAAATCAGAAAAATAAAACTAATTCATTTTAAAATCTTAAAAATAAAAATAATATATCAAAAAATCAGAAAAATAAAACTAATTCATTTTAAAATCTTGAAAATACAAATAATATATCAAAAAAATCAGAAAAATAAAACTAATTCATTTTAAAATCTTAAAAATACAATTATATATCAAAAAAATCAGAAAAATAAAACTAATTCATTTTAAAATCTTAAAAATACAAATAATATATCAAAAAAATCAGAAAAATAAAACTAATTCATTTTAAAATCTTAAAAATACAAATAATATATCAAAAAATTCAGTTCATCGATCCCTTGAAGGTTTGACAAAAGGTTTGATACATCATTTAGTTCATCAACCAAATACAAATCATCCGGATTCGCCATCGTACGTTTTAATTCACATGATCCATTCAACAAAGTTTGGTACAATAAATTATTACACATCAATTCTTCCCTTGTGTCCCTGCTTGCTTACGATTGTGCCGTATCAATGGAGCATCCTCATCATTTAACTTAATGCTTGGGTCAGTGTTCACTTTGAAGGGCGGAATTTCACCAAACATATTATAATCTTCTGACATGTCTGTCTTGTCCTCCACTCCCACGATGTTTCTTTTCCTTGAAAGAATAATGTGGCGCTTTGGATCATCGCATGATGTACTGATCGTTTTCTTATCTTTCCGTTTCCTCGGTTTGCTACTCATGTCCTTCAAATAAAAAACCTGAGCGACATCTTTGGCAAGGACGAATGGTTCGTCAAGGTAACCAAGATTGTTGAAATCCACCATTGTCATTCCGTATTGCTCGTCCACCTTTACCCCACCTCCTGTTAGCTTGAACCATTTGCACCGGAACAAAGGGACCTTAAAGGAGGGTCCATAGTCAAGTTCCCATATCTCCTCTATGTAACCATAATATGTGACCTTTTGCCCATTCTCGGTTGCTGCATCAAAGCGGACACCACTGTTTTGGTTGGTGCTCTTTTTATCTTGGGCGATGGTGTAAAATGTATTCCCATTTATCTCGTACCCTTGGAAAATCGTTATAGTCGAAGATGGTTTCTTGGCCAACATGTACAGCTGATCTCCAACATCATTGTCATTCATTAAATGTTTTCGCAACCAACTGCCGAAAGTCTCCATGTGGGCCTTTCTAATCCAGGATTCAGGCTTCCCCGGGTTGTCCGAGCGTAAAATATTCTTGTGTTGCTCGAAGAACGGAGCCACCAAGCTGGAATTTTGCAGAACTGTGTGGTGTGCTTCAGTCATAGAATGACCGTCCATACATATCGTTGATTTCCTTCCGATCGTGCCTTTTCCACTTAGTCTCCCCTCGTGCCGCGATTGAGGAATACCAATCGGCTTAAGGTCAGGAACATAGTCAATACAGAACTCAATTACCTCCTCATTTCCATAGCCCTTGACGATGCTTCCTTCTGGCCTAGCACGGTTACGAACATATTTCTTTAATACTCCCATGAACCTCTCAAAGGGGAACATATTGTGTAGAAATACAGGACCGAGAATGGAAATCTCTTCGACTAGGTGGAGCAGGAGGTGCGTCATAATATCGAAGAAGGATGGTGGGAACACCAACTCGAAACTGACAAGGCATTGGACCACATCGTTCTGTAACCATGGTAGATCTTCTGGATTGATTACCTTCTGAGAGATTGCATTGAGGAATGCACATAGCTTCACAATGGCTACTCGAACATTTTCCGGTAGGAGCCCCCTCAAAGCAATCGGAAGCAATTGCGTCATAATCACGTGGCAGTCGTGAGACTTCAGGTTTTGGAACTTTTTCTCCGCCATGTTTATTATTCCCTTTATATTCGACGAGAAGCCAGACGGGACCTTCATACTGCTCAGGCATTCAAAAAAAATGACCTTCTCTTCTTTGGTAAGAGCGTAGCTGGCACGACCTTGAAACCATTCCGGATGCCGGTCATCTGGGTCTTTCAAAAGTTGCTGGTCCTGCCGTGCTTCCTTTGTATCATTTGTCTTCCCATACACGCCCAAGAAGCTTAGCAGGTTCACGCAAATATTCTTCGTAACATGCATCACGTCGATTGCAGAGCGGACATCTAGGACTTTCCAATATTCTAGCTCCCAAAATATAGATTTCTTCTTCCACATGGGTGCGTGCCCGTCAACTCCCCGCGGAACTGATTGTCCGCCAGGACCCTTTCCAAAGATGACTTTCAAATCCTTGACCATATCAAATATCTCAGCACCAGTACGTTCCGCAGGCTTCGGCCGGTGATCTGCCTTGCCGTTGAAATGCTTGCCTTTCTTTCTTACGTTATGATTTCGGGGAAGAAATCGACGATGACCCAGGTACACGTTCTTCTTACAATTAACCAAACGTACACTTTCAGTCTCATGTAAGCAGTGCGTGCATGCATTGTATCCCTTATTTGTCTGTCCCGAAAGGTTACTGAGAGCAGGCCAATCGTTGATGGTTACAAAAAGCAACGCTCGTAGGTCAAATTCCTCTCCTTTGTGCTCATCCCAGACACGTACACCAGGTCTGGCCCACAACTGTAAAAGTTCATCAACTAATGGCCTTAGGTACACATCGATGTCGTTCCCGGGTTGCTTTGGACCTTGGATGAGCACTGGCATCATAATGAACTTCCGCTTCATGCACAACCAAGGAGGAAGGTTGTAGATGCATAGAGTCACGGGCCAGGTGCTATGGCTGGAGCTCTGCTCGCCAAAAGGATTCATGCCATCAGTACTTAGACCAAATCTTATGTTCCTTGCGTCAGCTGCAAAATCTTTGAACACTCTGTCGATCTTTCTCCATTGCGTTCCATCAGCGGTGTGTCTCAACTCCCCGTCGGACTTACGGTCCTCTTTGTGCCATCGCAACGACTTGGCATGCTTTTTGTTCCTGAACAGACGTTTCAACCGTGGTATTATAGGAGCATACCACATCACCTTGGCGGGAACCCTCTTCCTGGGTTTCTCGCCCTCAACATCGTCACCAGGGTCATCGCCTCTGATCTTATAACGCAATGCAGTGCATACAGGGCATTCATTCAAATTCTCGTATTCACCGCGGTAGAGGATGCAGTCGTTAATGCATGCATGTATCTTCAGAACCTCTAAACCTAGAGGGCAGACAACCTTCTTTGCTTCGTACGTACTGGCGGGCAACTCGTTATTCTTCGGAAACATATTCTTCAACATTTTCAGCAAATTTTCAAATGATGAGTCACCTACACCTTCCTGTGCCTTCCATTTTAGCAAATCCAGTGTGCAGCCCAGCTTTTTCAGACTATTATCGCATCCTGGATACAACGACTTTTTGTGATCCTCTAACATGCGATCCAAATTCTCCCTATCCTTGTCAGTTTCGCAGCGTCTCCGTGCATCAGCAATGGTCCGACCAAGATCATCAGCGGGCTCATCATGTGCCTCTTCTTCACCTTCACCTAACCCTTCCCCACCTTCAGCATCATCCTCCATGAAAGTATCACCGAAATGATCATGATAGTTGTCATCGATATCATCCCCTTCTTCATCTTCTTCCATTCTAACCCCTCTTTCTCCATGCTTGGTCCAACAATTATAGCTTCGCATGAAACCGTGCCGAAGCAGGTGCATGTGAACGTCTCTTGAGGAGGAGTAACCCTTCTGATTCTTACAGACAGCACATGGACAGATAATAAAACCTTGCTGCTTGTTCGCATTTGCCACTACGAGGAAATCTTTCAAACCCGTAGTGAACTCGCCGGAGAGTCGGGGACCGTACATCCATTGCCGATTCATCTGCATTATTATTATATAAAGTATATAATTAACCATCATGCATTTGTTAAACTAACTAGCTAGAAATAATACAAATTAAACAATGAACTACACACATGCATATTTTATCAATGACACATGAAAGGTTCAAGTTGCTAACCGCGATCGCGGAGGAAAAATAAATGAGAAAGCTCAAGTGTGGCTCGGACACTTCATATCATGTTTGTTTCAGGCTCTCGGGCATTTCATCGAACACCTTGTGTGCATAGGAGGAACCAAAAGCAAACCCACCACCCCCTTCTGAATATTGTGAAGTGAGCTGAGTGAAGTGAAGTGAGCTGAGTCCTATATATAGGGATGGGCCTTTAGTCCCGGTTGGCCTGGCCAACCGCGACTAAAGGGCTTCGGGGACCTTTAGTCCCGGTTGGCCAGGCCAACCGGGACTAAAGCCCCTCCCGTCCGCCAGCTGTCGACCGAGCGCGCTGGGCCCAGATAGTTGGTCGCGGGTCTCCTCCCGAACCGCGACTAAAGACCCCTTTTGTCGCGGTTTGATTATTTTAGGGACTAATGGGGGCGTATGGAAGCCTCTTTTTCTACTAGTGTACTAAAGCAAAATATGTATACCAATGTTAGATTCATAGCAGAATGAGCAGGTCTTTGTGCAATCCGCATCAGGAAATGCATGCAGCATCGTACAATTATAAGCATCTAAATTGAAACTAAAGCTAACTAATGAGAAATATGCAACAAAAGAATGAAGGTGCAGTTTGAAAAAGGTGCATGTGATACTTGCATGCTCAATTAATCAGAGTACTCAAACCATAATACAACCCACATCATAATTTATCTCTTTACCAACAAATGTGACAGTGCTAAGACTATGACAAACCACCTATGACAATCCCACACATGCTTCTAACATGACGAACATAGAAAAAGCAAGTGATACAACTATAGTTCTAAAAACCACCTACGATGATCCCACACAAGCATTCTAGTATACCTGACATAGCAAGAGAAAGCGGTGCTAATACAACACCCTGTAACCTACATTTGTTTTGCATAAGGGGTTTATATTTTTTATGTACAACTAAGATAAGCATTGAGGTTATTGTTGGTAGCATTAAGCTCGGCCAGCACCAACCCCACTGCCTCTGGCGGCTAAGATGAAAGGGCCCCATTCATATTTTGCCACATCATGCTCTCCTGTTCCACACTCCTCATACCAATGTCCCAATATTCCACATTCATAGCAAAAGGTGGGTAGTTTTTCATACTTAACGCTGTAGTTTTCTGTTTCTCCAGCCTTTGCAAACCAAACCACCATTGTGAGTTTCTTTGCTAACATCAAGTTTAACTCGAACTCTAATGAACTCCCCTACAAAGCCATTGGGCAAGGGTGATATGTAATTCTTGTACCTCACCTATGCGCCTTGCAGGGTTCTCCAGGAAGGTCTTGTTCATGAGCACACCATAAGGGAGTTTATGTATCTGGGCCCAAGTCTCCAACTTGTCAAGTTTAACATTCTCTAGTTTTGTAAAGCCATCATACTAAGCTAGGATTAGGGCATAGCCCTTAAAATCCCAGGGACCCTTGTGCACAGCCTTGTTCCAATATCCAAGGCAATTGAATTGGATCGAAAACAAATTAGGGTTTATCCTTCTCAAACGATCGCGTGCGCTGGATTCCATGCAACCTTCATGTCACCGATCAGAGCACTCTTATTGAAAGATTTCGTCATCTGAACATGGTAGAGAGCCAACCACTTAGGTTTTACCTCCGCTGATTCCATCTCATCTTCCCATAAAAGGTCATCCAATTCGTCTTCCTGGAGGGTGAGACGGTCCAGCATGTCCCCCGTACTCCCAACTCCACCATCCCATCCTGCTCTGTCCTCTGTCGCACTAGCCATCGCGATCTTGCAGAAACAACGGAACATAATCTAAAACCCCCCAACAACACCGTCCCGCCTCACCCCGAGACGAGGGGGATGGTGAGAGAAGTATCAGCCGAAGGACTATCGGCTTACAGGTGGCCAAACGACACAAACTCACAGCGTAGATCACCGGAGGACAGACAAATCCTAGGCCGCCACCGTAGGGGACAGGGACTCTCGGGGGACAGCGAAAACAAGATCGATACGCGCGGAACATATATACGTGGCGATTGATGACTAACCGTTGGGCTGAGATATGGGGACAAAAAAGGGCTGGCATGGGCTAATGTTTTCTAGTTGCATTTTTTAGTTTTTTTCTAGGGAAGGCATTTTTTGAGATGGCTAGTGTATTGTTTTCTTGGTCGGGCTCTTTTTCCCACTTTTGAGTGCTTTTTTTTAGGGGTAAAGCATCGCTTTATTTTATTCATCAAATGCCACAACTTTTTTTTGAGGGAAAGCCATTTCATTAATTAAATGAGTTCGGGATCTCATCCGCGATTACACTACGAATACATTCTGGAGGCACATTTTGCCATTCCTTACATAACTCGTCCCCTAAAGCTAGCTTAGCTAATATATGAGCAGCTCGATTTGCAGACCGACGCCTCCAAGTTACTTTGCATCCCTGCCAACCCTACATTAGACACTTAACCTCTCAACTAGTGGCCTAGCCGCCGACATGTTTTTGCTTGTACCGTTGATCATCTTTAGGGCTTCGCTGCAATCAAGTTTGACATTAATCATTGACACACCCATCTCACGCCCGAACTGGAGCGCCCTTTCGCAAGCCATCAGTTCAACAAACTCTGGCTTAGAATCATAAGGAAGGAAGCACCCCTAAAGGCACCATCATGGTCACGAAGAACCACCCCCTCCTCCTTTTCTCGCATCCTTTGACACAGCTCCGTCAGTGTTGGCAAGAATCCACCATGTTCAGGAGGGATCCATTTCTTGAAGGAAATATGCCCTAGAGGCAATAATAAAGTTGTTAGCTTATATTTCCTTATTCATGATAAAGGTTTATTATTCATGCTATAATTTTATTGATCGAAAACCTAAATACTTGTGTGAATACGTAAACAAATACCGTGTCCCTAGTAAGCCTGTACTAGACTTGCTCGTCGATCAAAGATGGTTAAGGTTTCCTAACCATGGAAATGAGTTGTCATTTGATAACGGGATCACATCATTAGGGGAATGATGTGATGGACAAGACCCATCCGTTATCTTAACATAATGATCATTCAGTTTTATTGCTATTGATTTCTTCATGTTAAATACATATTCCTTCGACTATGAGATTATGCAACTCCCGGATGCCGGAGGAATACCTTGCGTGCTATCAAACGTCACAACGTAACTGGGTGATCATAAAGATGCTCTACAGGTATCTCAAAAGGTGTTTGTTGAGTTGGTGTAGATTGAGATTAGGATTTGTCACTCTGAGTATCGGAGAGGTATCTCTGGGCCCTCTCGGTAATACACATCATAAGCTTGCAAGCAAATGACTAAGGAGTTAGTCACAAGGTGATGTATTACCGAATGAGTAAATAGACTTACCGGTAACGAGAGTGAACTAGGTATGAAGATACCGACGATCGAATCTCGGGCAAGTAACATACCGACGGACAAAGGGAATTACGTATGTTATCATAACGGTTCGACTGATAAAATCTTCGTAGAATATGTAGGAGCCAATATGGGCATCCAGGTTCCGCTATTGGTTATTGACAGGAGAGGTGTCTCGGTCATGTCTACATAGTTCTCGAACCCATACGGTCCGCGCGCTTAACGTTCGATGACGATATAGTATTATATGAGTTACGTGATTTGGTGACCGAATGTTGTTCGCAGTCCCGGATGCGATCACGTACATGACGAGGAGTCTCGAAATGGTTGAGAGGTAAAGATTTACATATAGCACGATGGTATTTGGACACCGGAAGTGTTTCGAAGGGTACTGGGTACTTATCGGGTCACCGGAAAGGAGTTTCGGGCACCCCGGCAAAGATATGGGCCTAATGGGCCAAAGGGGGAACAGACCAGCCCCTGGTGCGCCCTTTCTTTGTACAGTAGGCCCTAAGGGAAGGGAAGGAGGAAGGGCTAGCCCCTCCTGCCTTTCCCTCTCATGGGAGAAAGGAAAGGGGAGCGCCACCCTCCCCTGCCTTTTCCCCGCACCTATATAAGGCAGGGGAGCGCGGCTTGGGAGGGACTCCAAGTAGGATTCCTCCTACTTGGGCGCCTCCTTTGGCTGCTCCGCCCTCCCTCCCACCTATATATATGTGGGAGGGGGGGGGGCGCCTAGCACAGAACAGACAATTGCCTAGCCGTGTGCGGCGCCTCCTCCACCGTTTACACCCCCGGTCATATTTTCGTAGTGCTTAGGCGAAGCCCTGCGGAGATCACTTCACCATCACCGTCACCACGCTGTCGTGCTGCCATAACTCATCTACTACCTCGCTGTCTTGCTGGATCAAGAAGGCGGAGGACGCCACCGAGCTGAACGTGTGCAGAACGCGGAGGTGTAGTACGTTCGGTACTTGATCGGTTGGAGCGCGAAGAAGTTCGACTACATCAACCGCGTTGTTAAACGCTTTCGCTTACGGTCTACGAGGGTACATAGACACACTCTCCCCACTCGTTGCTATGCATCTCCTTGATAGATCTTGCGTGGGCGTAGGAATTTTTTTTGTTTTCATGCAACGTTCCCCAATAGTGGCATCATGAGCCAGGTCTATGCGTAGATGATATGCACGAGTAGAACACAAAGAAGTTGTGGGCGGTGGAAGTGATGTTCATACTGCTTACCACCAACGTCTTATTTTGAACCAGCGGCATTGTGGGATGAAGTGGCCCGGACCAACCTTACATGTCCACGTACATGAGACCGGTTCCACCGACTGACATGCAACTAGTTTTGCATAAAGGTGGCTGGCGGGTGTCTGTTTCTCCTACTTTAGTTGAATCAAATTTGAGTGCGCCCGGTCCTTGAAGAAGGTTAAAACAGCAAACTTGATAATTCACCGTTGTGGTTTTTGTCGTAGGTAAGAACAGTTCTTGCTAGAAACCCGTAGCATCCACGTAAAACTTGCAACAACCAAGTAGAGGACGTCTAACTTGTTTTTGCAGGGTATGTTGTGATGTGATATGGTCAAGACATGATGTGATATATGTTATTGTATGAGATGATCATGTTTTGTAAGTTATCAGCAACCGGCAGGAGCCTTATGGTTGTCTCTTTATTGTATGAAATGCAAACGACATGTAATTGCTTTACTTTATCGCTATGCGTTAGCAATAGTTGTAGAAGCAATAGTTGGCGAGACGACCACGACGCAATGATGGAGATCAAGGTGTCGAGCCGGTGACGATGGAGATCAAAAGCATGAGATGATGATGGCCATATCATGTCACATATTTTTTTGATTGCATGTGATGTTTATCTTTTATGCATCTTATTTTGCTTAGAACAACGGTAGCATTATAAGATGATCCCTTCACTAAATTTCAAGATATAAGTGTTCTCCCCGAGTATGCACCATTGTGAAAGTTCGTCGTTTTGAGACACCACGTGATGATCGGGTGTGATAGACTCTACGTTCACATACAACAGGTGTAAGACAGTTTTGCACATGCAGAATACTTGGGTTCAACTTGACGAGCCTAGCATGTACAAACATGGTCTCGGAAAACTAGAGACCGAAAGGTCGAACGAGAGTCATATTGAAGATATGATCAACATAGAGATGTGATGTTCACCATTGATGACTACCCCATCTCACGTGATGACCGGACATGGGTTAGTTGATTTGGATCACGTATCACTTAGATAACTTGAGAGATGTTTATTTAAGTGGGAGTTCATTAGTAATTTGATTAATTGAACTTCATTTATCATGAACTTAGTCCTGATAGTATTTGCAAATCTATGTTGTAGATCAATAGCTCGCGATATAACTCCCCTATTTTTGATATGTTCCTAGAGAAAAATAAGTTGAAACATGATAGTAGCAATGATACGGACTGGGTCCGTGATCTGAGGATTATCCTCATTGCTGCACAGAAGAATTATGTCCTTGATGCACAGCTAGGTGACAGAGCTATTGCAGGAGCAGATGCAGATGTTATGAATGTTTGGCAAGATCGATATGATGACTACTTAATAGTTTAGTGCGCCATGCTTTATGGCTTAGAACTGGGACTTCAAAAATGTTTTGAAGTATATGAGATGTTCCAAGAGCTAAAACTGGTATTTCAGACTCATGCCCGTGTCGAGAGGTATGAGACCTCTCACAAGTACTTTGCCTACAAGATGGAGGAGAATAGCTCAGCCAGTGAGCATGTGCTCAGAATGTCTGGGTACTACAATCACTTGAATCATGTGGGAGTTAATCTTCCAGATAAGATAGTGATTGACAGAGTTCTCTAGTCACTATCACCAAGCTACTAGAACTTCATGATGAACTATAATATGCAAGGGATAACGAAAACGATTCCCGAGCTCTTCGCGATGCTGAACGGCGAAAGTAGAAATCAAGAAAGAGCATCAAGTGTTGATGGTTAACAAGACCACTAGTTTCAAGAAAAAGGGCAAAGGGAAAGAAAGGGAACTTTAAGAAGAATGGCAAACAAGTTGCCACTCCCATGAAGAAGCCCAAAGCTGGACCCAAGCATGAAACTGAGTGCTTCTACTGCAAAGAACAATGGTCACTCGAAGCGGGACTGCCCCAAACATTTGGCGAATAAGAAGGATGTCAAAGTGAACAAAGGTATATTTGATATACAGATTATTGATGTGTACCTTACTAGTGTTCGTAGTAGCCCCTGGGTATTTGATACCGGTTCAGTTGCTAAGATTAGTAACTCAAAACAAGAGTTGCAAAATGAACAGAGACTAGCTAAGGGCGAGGTGATGATGTGTGTTGGAAGTGATTCCAAGGTTGATAAGATCACCATCACATACTCCCTCTACCTTCGGGATTAGTGTTGAACCTAAATAAATGTTATTTGGTGTATGCGTTGAGCATGAATATGATTGGATCATGTTTATTGCAATACAGTTATTCATTTAAATCAGAGAATAATTGTTGTTCTGTTTACATGAATAAAACCTTCTATGGTCTTACACCCAATGTAAATGGTTTATTGAATCTCGATCGTAGTGATACACATATTCATAATATTGATTCCAAAATATGCAAAGTTGATAATGATAGTGCAACATAGTTGTGGCACTGCCGTTTAGGTCATATTGGTGTAAAGTGCATGAAGAAACTCCATGCAGATGGACTTTTGGAATCACTTGATTATGAATCATTTGATACTTGCGAACCATGCCTCATGGGCAAGATGACTAAAACCCCGTTCTCCGGAAAAATGGAGCGAGCTAATGACTTATTGGAAATAATACATACCGATGTATGCGGTCCGATGAGTGTTGAAGCACGCGGTGGGTATCATTATTTTCTGACCTTCACAGATGATTTGAGTAGGTATGGGTATATCTACTTGATGAAACTCAAGTCTGAAACATTTGAAAAGTTCAAAGAATTTCAGAGTGAAGTGGAGAATCATCGTAACAAGAAAATAAAGTTTATATGATCTGATCGTGGAGGCGAATATTTGAGTTACGAGTTTAGCCTTCATTTAAAACAATGTGGAATTGTTTCACAACTCATGCCACCTGGAACACCACAGCGTAATGGTGTGTCCGAATGTTGTAATCGCACTTTATTAGATATGGTGCGATCTATGATGCCTCTTACCGATTTACCACTATCGTTTTGGGGTTATGCATTAGAGACAGCCGCATTCACGTTAAATATGGCACTGTCTAAATCTGTTGAGACGACACCGTATGAACTGTGGTTTGGCAAGAAACCTAAGCTGTCGTTTCTTAAAATCAATGTTGGGGATATCGCTTATCGGGACCTTATCGGTCGACCCATGATAAGGGGTAAATCGGCCAATTTATCGGCATATCGGCTGATTTATCGCCATATTGGCTGATTTATCGGACGATTTATCTTATCGGTCAGACAACGGTAAGCGATAAATCGGCCGATTTATCGGAATATCGGAAGATATCTTGAACAGTGCTTAAAATTAAGGGTTGCGACACTTATGTCAAAAGGCTTCAGCCTAATAAGCTCGAACCCCAATCAGAGAAGTGCGTCTTCATAGAATACCTGAAGGAAACAATTGGGTACACCTTCTACCACATATCCGAAGGCAAGATCTTTGTTGCCAAGAATGGAACCTTTCTAGAGAAGGAGTTTCTCTCGAAAGAAGTGAGTGGTAGGAAAGTAGAACTTGATGAGGTAATTTTAGCTTCTCTCAATTTGGAAAGTAGCACATTAGAGAAATCCGTTCCTGTGATGCCTGCACCAACTAGAGAGGAAGCTAATGATGATGATCATGAAACTTAAAATCAAGTTACTACTAAACCTCGTAGGTCAACCAGAACACGATCCACACCAGAGTGGTACGGTAATCCTGTTCTGGAAGTCATGTTACTAGACTAAGGCGAACCTACACTATGAAGAAGCTATGATGAGCCCAGATTCCGATAAATGGCTCGAGGCCATGAAATCTGAGATAGGATCCATGTATGAGAACAAAGTATGGACTTTGGTGGACTTGCCCGATGATCGGCAAGCCATTGAGAATAAATGGATCTTCAAGAAGAAGACAGACGCTGATGGCAATGTCACCATCTACAAAGCTTGACTTGTTGCGAATGGTTTTCGACAAGTTCAAGGAGTTGACTACGATGAGTCCTTCTCACCGTAGCGATGCTTAAGTCAGTCCGAATCATGTTAGCAATTGCCACATTTTATAATTATGAAATCCGACAAATGGACGTCAAAACTGTATTCCTAAATGGATTTCTTAAAGAAGAGTTGTATATGATGCAACCAGAAGGTTTTGTCGATCCTAAAGGTGCTAATGTTGGGAAATGTAGCATGCAATTTCAAAAAATTTGTACACTCACGCAAGATCTATGTAGGAGATGCATAGAAACGAGAGGGGGAGAGTGTGTCTATGTACCCTTGTAGACCGAAAGCGGAAGCGTTTCACAACGCAGTTGATGTAGTCGAACTTCTTCAAGCTCCGACCGATCAAATACCGAACGTACGACACCTCCGAGTTCTGCACACATTCAGCTCGGTGACGTCCCTCGCCTTCTTGATCCAGCAAGTTGTCGAGGTAGTACATGAGTTCCGTCAGCACGACGGCGTGGTGACTGTGATGGTGAAGTGATCCGCGCAGGGCTTCGCCTAAGCACTACGAAGATATGACCGTGGGAGTAAACGGTGGAGGGGGGCACCGCACACGGCTAGGCAATTGTCTGGTGTGTTCTAGGCGCGCCTCCCACATATATAGGTGGGGGAGAGGGGAGGCAGCCAAGGAGGCGCCCAAGTAGGCCGAATCCTACTTGGGGCCTTCCTATGGCCGGCGCCTCCCTTTCCTTATCTGCCAGAGGGGGGAAGAAAGAGAGGGGAGAGGGAAGGAAGGGGGAATCCTATTCCCTCATTTTCCTTTCCCTTCTCCTCTTTCCTTCTCCTTATTGTCCGACCCATATGGGGGGCGCACCAGCCCCTTGTGGCTGGTGCGTTCCCCCTCTTGGCCCATAAGGCCCATATCTTTGCCGGGGGTGTCCGGAACCCCTTCCAGTGACCTGATATGTACCCGTTACCCTCCGGAACACTTCCGGTGTCCGAATACTATCGTCCTATGTATCAATCTTTACCTCCACACCATTTCGAGACTCCTTGTCATGTCCGTGATCTCATCCGGGACTCCGAACAAAATTCGGTCACCAAATCACATAACTCATATAATATTATATTGTCATGAACGTTAAGCGTGCGGACCCTACGGGTTCGAGAACTATGTAGACATGACCGAGACACCTCTCCGGTCAATAACCAATAGCGGAACCTGGATGCCCATATTGGCTCCTACATATTCTACGAAGATCTTTATCAGTCGAACCGTTATGACAACATATGTAATTCCCTTTGTCCATCGGTATGTTACTTGCCCGAGATTCGATCGTCGGTATCTTCATACCTAGTTCAGTCTCGTTACCGGCAAGTCTCTTTACTCGTTCTGTAATACATCATCCTGTGACTAACTCATTAGTCACTTGCTTGCAAGGTTTATTATGATGTGCATTACCGAGAGGGCCCAGAGATACCTCTCCGATACTCGGAGTGACAAATCCTAATCTCGATTCACGCCAACCCAACAAAACACCTTTGGAGATACCTATAGAGCATCTTTATAATCACCCAGTTACGTTGTGACGTTTGATAGCACACAAGGTATTCCTCCGGTATTCGGGAGTTGCATGATCTCATAGTCGAAGGAATATGTATTTGATATGAACAAAGCAATAGCAATAAAACTAAACGATCATTATGCTAAGCTAACGGATGGGTCTTGTCCATCACATCATTCTCCCAATGATGTGATCCCATTATCAAATGACAACTCATGTCATTGGTTAGGAAACCTTAACCATCTTTGATCAACGAGCTAGTCTTGTAGAGGCTCACTAGGGACAAGGTGTTTGTTTATGTATTGACACATGTATTAAGGTTTCCGATCAGTACAATTCTAGCATGAATAATAAACCTTTATCATGAATAAGAAAAAATATAAAATAACAACTTTATTATTGCCTCTAGGGCATATTTCCTTCAGTCTCCCACTTGCACTAGAGTCAATAATCTAGTTCACATCGCCATTTGAATAACACCCATAGTTCACATCGCCATGTGATTAACACTTATACACTACTGCAGGATGCTGCTAACGCGACACTATGATCAGAGACCCTTCAAGAAACTGTGTGCGATGCCATAATCGCAAACGGTGGTGTATGAAAACCGTCAGAAATGTATAAAACATTTGCGATGACGGATGCATCAAACACGGTTTAGGTTTTAGTTGCGTGTGCGATGAAGGTCATACGGTTCAGTTCAATTAACTATTTGCGATCAGGAGGAACAAAAGAAATGGGTAGCCAGATGAAGGTGTGTGCGATATACAGCATATGGGTCACTCGGATGAACTGTTTGTGATTAGGCAACACAAAAGAAACGGGCAGCCAGATGAAGGCGTGTGCGATACACAACATACGGTTCACTCGGATGAACTGTTTGTGATTAGGCAACACAAAAGAAACGGGCAGCCAGAAGACGGTGTGTGCGATATACAGCATACGGTTCACTCGGATGAACTATTTGTGATTAGGCAACACAAAAGAAATGGTGAGCCAGATGAAGGTGTGTGCGATATACGCATGCGGTTCACTCGGCCCTTGTCGTCAGTGTGTGACCTCTGTGGCAACCGTTCGCTTCCCAGATGCCTCTTCATGTACTGTGGCAACCGTCCACTGCCTCTTTGCCTTTCATTCCCTCTCGATTTGGAACTACTGTCACACGCTCTTCCTCCCTCCATTTGCCTTCACCCTTCCTTCTGCCATTGTTCGATCATCTTCTCCATGGAGGGAATAGGCCGGAAACGACCCCGTTATTCTTGCCCCGATCTGAATGATGACGTGGTGGAGCAACTCATTGATCGGTGCGACGTCATCACCTCGGCTAGCATGGCAGGTTCGTTCAAGACCATTCTCGACTCAACTAATAACATCATTACAAGGAACCCAAGGGTCCAGGAGCGGTTTGATCTCCCCTATCTTCTTTGCCGTGACCCTACTGACTGGCGTGGGGGCGAGGGAAGCCTCGCCTTGTGCAAGTTGATGCCGCTTGATAATGATACATATAATGTTAAGATGCCATCGCTTGATGGCAAGGCTTGGGCAGGCGCAAATAGAGATTGGGTTGTTTATATTGGGTACAACTGCGAGTGGGAACTTGTGAATGTGTACACTCGTCACCGGGTTTCAGTTCCAAAAATCTCAGACTGCTGCCCAGAGGTTGAGTACACCGGTATTCTACGTGAGTTCAAATACGATCATGGTGACTGTCGTCTATGGAAGATAGCAATTTGTCGAGTTCCCAACCACTCTTGGGATTGCATTTACACGAACTATGAAGTTGTTGCTATCTTCGACAAGCTTGTTGCCGTCCTTACTTCCATGCCTCGATGGATATTGCTCCAAAATCAATTTCTGTACATGGATGAGTACTGTGATGCAATTCAATACGAGGGTCTTGTGTTTGCTGCCACCACTCGTGGCACTGTTTTTGCATGGAATACTGATGCTTTCGGTACGTTTGTCTTCCACCGTAATTATAATTGTTTCATCCACATGCATGCGGGTTAGCTAGTTTCCTTTTACTAATTAATTAGCCTTCTTGTGTTTCCAAGGTCCTGTGAACATTCCACCACCTATACTTGAAAATTTTTATAACCAAGGGGGAGATGATGATGCTGATGATCACGAGCATGAGGACGAGCAGGACCCATATACTCGGTGGCGCCTGGAAACTTATTCCGATGGATCACCTCTTCTTGTCTGTATACATGGCACTGCTGATGTTACTAAGGAAGCAGGTGTTGTCTCGCATGGTCGCACTCTCCGGACCTATTCCAACATCCGTTGCAGGGTATTCGGTATGGATACTAGTGTACTAGCGCCAACACCTTCTCCATGGTTCGGTATTGAAAGTCTTGGAGGAAACTCGCTCTTCCTTGGACAAAACTATCCAATGATGGTGGAAGGCGATCCAGCTGCTGTTGACACAACGTTACAACCATTTATGAGAAGCAACTGTATCTATACCTTGTACATTGCTATCCGTCCCAATATGGGTCTTGACATAGGCCGCTTCAGCCTAGATGATCAGTCCTACGTTGGTCTCGAGATTGACAGTAGCTGGCCCTTTCCAAAGAATCACTTCTAGTTCAAAGCAAGCGTTTCCAACGCCGACGAGTGGTTGAGCTAAAGTTCATTTCATCGCTTTGTTATTTGTTGTGTGAGAAAAACTTTACTTTACTAGAATGTTTTGTTGGAAATGACCTATAATCCAACGTGTATCCTAGTTGTTGTTGTGGGTTGATGACTTGTTGTATGTAATCAATGGTACATTTGCATATGCGTCCATCAACTCACGCCTGCTAGTGGTGTCCATATGAACAGTGCTAGTGATTTTAGTTGCAAAAATTAGACAGTGCTAGTGATTTGTAGCTGCATATTTTGACAAACGCAGTGTTACAAGGTTGACAAATGGCAATGTTACTAGGTAAACAAATGTCAATCTTTCCAGTTTGAGAAATCGCAACATACCCAAAATGATAGATATGCAAATCTTACCCAATTGTTCGTACGTGGTTGCACACGGGTCATGCAAAACAACCGTTTGCGTTGAAGGGATGCAGAAATCCTGCTCGGCACATTTTCCCTTGGCTTCCTGGGGAAGCTGTCAGTTTGCATACATGTGTTCTAACTAAAACATTTGCGATGAGTGTTTTATATTTAAAAATCATTGACATTTTTTAAAAAGAAAATCGTTGATAAGTCTGCACATTAAGAGAGAAAAACGCAAGTTCATTCAAACCATATCTTTCATTTAGTCACACTTCGAATTTATATTCATATGATCGAGAATTTGAGATACAGTATTAAACCCCAAAAAACTATTTCCGGCGGCGGCGGAGGCGGCGTGCCGCGCCGTCGTTGTCGTTGTCGTCCTCCGGGACGCCGTTGTTGAAGTCTTCAAGGCAGCACAAAATGTTCTTCACTTGTAAATCAAACATCAGGTCGTCGCGCGATCGGTGGGCGGGGCGCCGGAGGACGGCAACTGGCGCCGCTAAGAGGTAGCGGTCGACGGCATCGTCCCATGCCGCTGAGGGGGGGTGCGCACGGGCATGGGCACGGGCGTGGCCGGTGCAGCCAAACGCACGGGGACCGGCGCCGCGGTGGGTGGAGGGGCGCGCACGGGCGCGTCGGGTGCAGCCAAACGCACGGGGGCCGGCGCCA
This sequence comes from Triticum aestivum, assembly GCF_018294505.1. Lineage (NCBI taxonomy): Eukaryota > Viridiplantae > Streptophyta > Magnoliopsida > Poales > Poaceae > Triticum > Triticum aestivum. The sequence goes on along the minus strand of NC_057814.1, from coordinate 106,224,524 downwards.
CGGTGGGTGGAGGGGCGCGCACGTGCACGGGTGCTGGCATGTACACGAGCTCGCACGGGTCCGCGGAGACCTCGCTGATGCCCGCGGTTTCCAGCTCTGCGATAGTGCTCGGCGACCAGCCCATCAATGCTACGGGGATGGTCGCTAGCGTGGACGCGGGGATGGGAGCTGGGACGGGATCGGGGGCAGCAACCGCCGCGGCCAGCTCGTTCTGGGCCATTTCCATGAGGCCCCATTCCTCCTTATTTTCTATCTCCTCCAGCTCGGAGTCGACTTCACCAAACTTGAAGACTAATGGCAGATGATCATTCTGTGCCATGGCGGTGGAGGTCTGCGGGGGGAGGGGAATGGGAGGTGAACAGTAAGGCCGCCCGTATTAAACAGCAGCTCGGGCGCCATTAATGGAGAGGAAGGCGGGCAGCCATGGAAGTCAAAGGGCTCGCTTCCCAGTGAGCCCGCGCTGCGTACAACTCGCACGCTTCCCGGTGAGCCTGCGCATTGGAGGACAGCTTGCACGCCTCTTGGTCAGCCTGCACACCGAACTATGCTCGCATGCCTCCCATTCAGTCAAGGTAAAGCAGCTGTCCGCACGGCACCTCCTACGGCCATTAAAACCAAGACACGTGGCGTCACGTGAATGGTTAACAGAACGCACACATTTTGAATTATACAAACGTTTCAGATATTAAAGTGGCAGCTATTTTTTCAAAATGCCTTTGTTGGCTGTCATTATTCGAGTGCGCCTTCTCTCAAAATGGACACGAAAAATACCACAACATGTCGGGTGCCATTCCATGATTGCATGTCAAGTTTCATGAATTTCAGACGAGATTTGGATTTACTATAATTGAAAAACCACGCATCTCAATGTTTTGTCGACAATCAACGGTGCCCTGGTGTTTGAAATTCATTCCCATTTCTTGCATGGGACCTAAGCATGCACATAAGGACACCGATTTGATTTTTCAACCAATTTATATGCACTGGAGCATGTGCATGTAGTTAAAATTTGAATTATGCACATAAATGCATTGAAAACTCAGTTAATGCATAAAAATGTCCAAACGAACCCCGAAAAATCACAAAAATTGACACAACACTCATGTTGTTCTATGTTGACACGAGAAATTTTTTGGAAGCAATAAGAGGTAGTGGATATCGTTTCATCCCTAAAGGTGGGATGTTCCCTACCGAAACCATGATGCTTGTTGTGAGAAGCTCTGGTTTATGAGAAGCATATACCCAAACCTGCCCCAAATGGGACAAAATTTTTACCACGGCATGTTGATGCCGCTCCAAGATAGCATGCCAAGTTTCATGAATTTCAGACGAGTTTTGGATTTACTAGAATTTAAAAACGAGGCATCTCAATGTTTTGCCGGCAATCAACGGTACCCCGACGTTTGAAATTCATTCCCATTTCTTGCATGGGACCTAAGCATGCACCCAAGGACACATATTTGATTTTTCAACCAATTTATATGCACTGGAGCATGTGCATGTAGTTCAAATTTGAAATATGCACATAAATGCATTCAAAACTCAGTTAATGCATAAAAATGTCCAAACGAACCTTGAAAAATCCCAAAAATTGACACAACACTCCTGTTGTTCTATGTTGACACGAGAATTTTTTTGAAAGCAATAAGAGGCAATGGATATCGTTTTGTCCCCAAAGGTGGGACGTTCCCTACCGAAACCATCATGCTTGTTGTGAGAACCTCTGGTTTGTGAGAAGCATATACCCGAACCTGCGCCAAATGGGACAAAATTTTTACCACGGCATGTTAATGCCGCTCCATGATAGCATGCCAAGTTTCTTGAATTTCATACGAGTTTTGGATTTACTAGAATTTAAAAGCCAGGCATCTCAATGTTTTGCCGGCAATCAAAGGTGCCCCGGTGTTTGAAATTCATTCCCATTTCTTGCATGGTACCTAAGCATGCACATAAGGACAGAAATTTGATTTTTCAACCAATTTATATGCACTGGAGCATGTGCATGTAGTTCAAATTTGAATTATGCACATAAATGCATTGAAAACTCAGTTAATGCATAAAAATGTCCAAACGAACCCAGAAAATTCACAAATATTGACACAACACTCCTGTTGTTCTATGTTGACACGGGAAATTTTTTGGAAGCAATAACAGGCAATAGATATTGTCTCGTCCCCAAAGGTTGGACGTTCCATACCGAAACCATCATGCTTGTTGTGAGAACCTCTGGTTTGTGAGAAGCATATACCCGAACCTGCGCCAAATGGGACAAAAAATTACCACGGCATGTTGATGCCGCTCCATGATAGCATGGTGAGTTTCATGAATTTCAGACGAGTTTTGGATTTACTAGAAATTAAAAGCCATGTATCTCAATGTTTTGCCGGCAATCCCCGGTGCCCCGGTGTTAGAAATTCATTCCCATTTCTTGCATGGGACCTAAGCATGCACATAAGGACACATATTTGATTTTTCAACCAATTTATATGCACTGGAGCATGTGCATGTAGTTCAAATTTAAATTATGCACATAAATGCATTGAAAACTTAGTTAATGCATAAAAATGTCCAAACGAACCCCGAAAAATCACAAAAATTGACACAACACCCCTGTTGTTCTATGTTGACACGAGAACATTTTTGGAAGCAATAAGAGGCACGAGGGAGGGGTGGCTGCTAGCTACTTCGCACTTTGCTACGGTGAACCTCGGTTGGGGGGGGGAGGGCATGCATTCATAGCTTCGCTAGGATTCCCTTCGTGCCGACACGAGGGAGGGGGACTGCTAGCTACTTCACACTTTCCTAGGTGAACCTCGGTTGGGGGGCATACATTCATAGCTTAGGAAGCCCTTCGTGCTGACACGAGGGGGGCTACTAGCTCTACTTCACACATTGCTAGGTGAACCTCGGTTGGGGGGCATGCATTCATAGCTTAGGATTCCCTTCGTGCCGACACGAGGGAGGGGGTTGCTAGCTACTTCGCACTTTTCTACCGTGAACCTCGGTTGGGGGGGCATGCATTCATAGCTTAGGATTCCCTTCATGCCGACACGAGGGAGGAGGGGGGCTGCTAGCTACTTTGCACTTTGCTAGGTGAACCTCGGTTGAGGGGGAGGAGGCATGCATTCATAGCTTAGGATTCCCTTCGTGCCGACACGAGGGGGGGGGCAAGCAATACCATGAGCTTTGCAAGAGAGGTGCCACATCGAAGTTGCATTTGGTATTTGAAAATCAAACCACCCTTTTGATACATAAATTTGGTCCACATGCAAGTGTGTTCGTGTTCTGACCCTCTCCCATGTCATTTTTCGCCAAATTTATGAACATTAGACAAGTCGGATGACGCAACAGACACGGTTCACTCATACTAACCGTGTGCCACGCCGGTGCACCTGTCACGCACACATCCGCATAGTACATTGGGCTCCATGAGGCTCTTCCTCTAAAAAATAACTGCCCGCCTCGAGGGTTTTTCTGTTTCATAACACACGGTTGTTATCTCCGGACCGTGTGCGATGTTTCTTGTTCCCAATCCCGCCTGCATCCCTAGAAAATATCTGCCCGCCTCGAGGGTTTTTCGTTTTCATAACACACGGTTGTTATCTCCGGACTATGTGCGTTGCACTATCATCAAAATTTTCAATAGCCCGACATTTCACTCCCACATTTGACTCCCACGTAGTAAAATTTTCAGTACCCGCGTCATTTCCTCAAACACCCCGCGCCCCCTCCACACACACACACACACACACACACCAAAACCTCCTTGGACGTGTGCGCGCACGCACACACACACACACACCCTCCCTCGCTCGAAACCCTAGCAAAGTCCCCGCCGCCGTTGCCGCCGCCGTCGCAAGGCCTCCATTGTCAACATCTGCCGGTTTGCCCGTGCAGCTTACCCATAGATCTCCATACTCAGGCCGCCCTGAGCTTCATAGATCACGCCTGCGAAATGCCCCCTTTCCCACAGATCCCCATCCCCATCCCCCACTCCAGAGTGCCGCATCCTAAGCCCGGCTACGCTTCCGGTGGAGTTCGGGGAGCGACTGGCCCAAAAGAGGTGTATAGCGGTCTCTTCGCCCGACGTCGCCAAGGAAGCTGACGACCATTACTGGCGGCAGGCACTCAAGTAGCGGGCTAGAGTATGCGGGTGATACGTCTCTAACGTATCTATAATTTATGAAGTATTCATGCTATTATATTATCCCTCTTAGATGTTTTATATGCATTTATATGATTTTTATATGATTTTTGGGACTAATCTATTAAACTAGAGCCCAGTGCCAGTTTCTGTTTTCTCCTTGTTTTTGAGTTTTGCAGAAAAGGAATACCAAATGGAGTCCAATTGACGTGCCAATTTTTGATGATTTTTATGGACCAAAAGAAGACCACGGAGCATCGGAGTTGGGCCAGAAGAGTCCCGGGCTGCCCACGAGGGTGGGGGGCGCGCCCACCCCCTGGGCGCGTGGGCCTGCCTCGTGGACAGCTCGGACACCTCCTAGACGCGAGACCGACGTCAAAACTTCCTATAAATACAGAAACCTCAGAAAATTAACCTAGATCGGAAGTTCCACCGCCGCAAGCCTATGTAGCCACGAGAAATCAATCTAGGCCCTCTCTGGCACCCTGCCGGAGGGGGCCATCATCACCGGAGGCCATGGAGGAGGATCTCGGAGGGGCCATCATCGCCATGAAGGCCAAGGACCAGAGGGAGAACCTCTCCCCATCTAGGGGGGAGGCCATGGAGGAGGAAGCACAAGGGGGAGAACCTCTCCTCCTCTCTCTCGGTGGTGCCGTAGTGCCATCGGGAGGGGAATCATCGCCGCGGTGATTGTCTTCATCAACATCACCATCATCATCACCATCCTCATCAATTTTATGCGGTCCACTCTCCTGCACCCCGCTGTAATCCCTACTTGAACATGGTGCTTTATGCCACATATTATGATCCAATGATGTGTTGCCATCCTATGATGTTTTGAGTAGATATCCTTTGTCTTTGGGTTAATTGATGATCTAGATTGGTACGAGTTGTATGTTTTATTTTGGTGCTGTCCTATGGTGCCCTCCGTGTCGCGCAAGCGTGAGGGATTCCCGTTGTAGGGTGTTGCAATACGTTCATGATTCGCTTATAGTGGGTTGGTGAGTGACTGAAACACAAACCCGAGTAAGGGGGTTGTTGCGTATGGGAATAAAGAGGACTTGATGCTTTAATGCTATGGTTGGGTTTTACCTTAATGATCTTTAGTAGTTGTGGATGCTTGCTAGAGTTCCGATCATAAGTGCATATGATCCAAGTAGAGAAAGTATGTTAGCTTATCCATCTCCCTCATATGAAATTGCAATGACGACTACCGGTCTTGTTAACAATTGCCTAGGACAATTCCGCACACCGATCCATCATTATTCCACACTCGATATTTATATTATTTAGTAATATATTCTAAATTTATGATAACAGCACCTACTTTTATATTTTAGCTCTCCGATATCATGCAAAGTTATCCTCTTCATACCCACAACATAGTTTTATTTCTCGTTTCTAGTTGGAAGCAAACGTTCGGTGTACGTAGAGTCGTATCAGTGGCAAATAGGGCTTGAGAGAATATTGATCTTACCTTTAGCTCCTTGTGGGTTCGACACTCCATACTTATCACTTCCACCTTTGTAAATTTCTACGATGATTCCCTACACTTGGGGATTATCAAGCTCTTTTCTGGCGCCGTTGCCGGGGAGCAATAGCGTAGCCTTGACATTCTCGTGTGTGCTTATTTGCTTTCTTCACTAAGTAGATTTTGTTTTTCCTTTTTGTTTATGTTTAGTTGTGGGTGAAACATACAAAAAAATTTAAAAGAATGAAAATACAAAAAAATTTACTTGGCTCTCATGCCTAAAATGTTTTTCAAAAAGAGAAGTGATTGGAAAGTTATGCATTGAAGAAGTGAAGGTCGACCTTGAGCACTTGTGTTCATGCTCACGGAAAAAATGTAGAATTTTTCATGGAAGTTTCTCTGTAAATAATTATCCCCTTGTATATATCCATTGTATTATAAAAATAATGTGCCAAGCTTTGGTTTTAGGATGATTAGATTGCTTGTTTACTTTGTGCAGAACAAAAACAGAAACTTTGGCTGTAGTGCGTGAATTTACATTTTTTACTGGAAAGTCAAATGGGTATGAAACTTTTTGCACATTACTTATGTACAAATTGTCATATTTATTTCATAATTTTAGGAGTTATAGAAGTTTACCAAACTTCCAGATTACTACAGACTGTCCTGTTTTTGACAGATTCTGTTTTTCGTGTGTTGTTTGCTTATTTTGATGAATCTATGGCTAGTAATAGAGTTTATGAACCATAGAGAAGTTGGAATACAGTAGGTTTAACACCAATATAAATAGAGAATGATTTCATTACAGTACCTTAAAGTAGTAGTTTGCTTTATTACACTAACGGGTCTCACAAAGTTTTTGTTAAAGTTTTGTGTGGATGAAGTGTTCGAAGAACGAGGAGTTACCGATGTGAGAAGAATAAGAGAGGCAAGAGTTCAAGCTTGGGGATGCCCAAGGCACCCCAAGTAAATATTCCAAGAATACTCAAGCATCTAAGCTTGGGGATGCCCCGGTTGGCATCCCATCTTTCTTCTTCAACAATTATCGGTATATCTCGGTTTTTGTCTTGTTCAGATGAATTGTGTCCTTTGTGTTTTTGTTTTTCCTTTAAGAACCAAGCTAGTATGAGATATCCCTTCATTGATTTATAGAATACTTCATGTGCTTCACTTATATCTTTTAAGTATGATCTTATAGAATTGCTCATTGTGCTTCACTTAAATCATTTGAGTATGGTTTTATAGAATGCTTCGTGTGCTTCACTTATATATTTTGAGCTTGGATATTGGTTAGTCTATATTAATTAAAGAATGCTCCATGAACTTAACTTATATCTTTTGGAGTATGAATAATACTATCATCTAAAGCGGGTTTGGAAAAGTGTCAACTTTAGGAATTAGTGATCCCACTATTCCGAATGAGAAGAATTTTGCTTATGTGGAGAGTAGAAAAATTTCTATTCTTGTAGATCATGAAAAGAATGCTTTATGTGATGGTTATATCGTTGAATTCATTCATGATGCTACTGAAAATTATTATGAGGGAGGAATATATGCTTGTAGGAGTTGCAGTAATATCAAGTTTCCTCTCTATGTGCTTAAAGTTTTGAAGTTATACTTGTTTTGCCTTCCTATGCTAGTTGATTCTTGTTCCTATAAATTGTGTGTTCATAAAATTCCTAGGCATAGGAAGTGGGTTATATTTAAATGTGCTAGTCATATTCTTCATGATGCTCTCTTTATGTTTCAATTCTTATCTTTTATGTGAGCATCATTGAAATCATCATGCCTAGCTAAAAGGCATTAAAGAAAAGCGCTTGTCGGGAGACAACCCAATATTTACCCTTACTGTTTTTGTGTGTTTAAATGATTAAGATACTGTATTAATCATGTTTTATAGATTTTGTTTCAATAAAGTGCCAAGTAAGACCTTTGGGAAGACTTGGGAGAAAGTCAATGTGATCTTGCTGTAAAAAAACAGAAACTTTGTGCTCACGAGATTAGCTGTCATTTTTTACAGAAGAGTGATTTTGAGTTGATTATTTTTGCATAAGATTAATAGACAAATTCCTCACGTCCAACAATTTATTTCATAATTTTTGGAGTAGCATAAGTATGGTTTATGTTCAGATCATTACAGACTGTTCTGTTTCTGACAGATTATGTCTTCATTGCATAGTTTGCTTGTTTTCTAGTTTCTATGACTTATATTTCTCAATATAAATTGTAGAAATGATATGGAACAGTAGGCATTGTGTGAGAACAATTATGAAACTTGTCCTTGACAGTACCAAAGTGAATGGTTTACTCTTTATCATACTAACCTATCTCACGAAGTTTTGTTAAGTTTTGTGTGATTGAAGTTTTCAAGCTTTGGGTGAGATATCGATATGAGGAGAATAAGGAGTGGAAAGACCCTAAGCTTGGGGATGCCCAAGGCACCCCAAGGTAATATTAAAGGAAGACTCAAGTACCTAAGCTTGGGGATTCCCCGGAAGGCATCCCCTCTTTCGTCTCCAAAACTATCGGTATTCCTTACTCGGAGCTATATTTTTATTCGTCACATGATATGTGTTTTGCTTGGAGCGTATTTTTAATTTTACTTGCTGTTTGAATAAAATCGTTGGACCTGAAATATTGAATGAAAAAAGAATCCTCCCATGGCTAGTTAATTATTTGACTACTCAGTGTTCTTCACTCATATCTTTTGGAGTAGTTTGTCATTTACTCATGTGCTTCACGTATATCCTATGAGAAAATGGTTGAATGAATTGAATGTCATAAACCTAAATTTATATATGTTTCATATGCTTATAACATGGGGAGTAATGACTTCACACATAATAAGTATAGGTAGTAAACTTATTGAAAGTTAGCAAACGTAGAATTGGTCACTTGAACAATTCATGAAAGAATATTGAAGGAAGAGGGATTTCACATATAAATATACTATATTGGACATCTTTTGTAATTGTGAGCACTCATTAAAATATGACATGCTACAAGGTTGATGTTGGACAAGGAAGACAACGTAATGGGTTATGTTTTCTTATATCTGAAATAAAGTATATTGTCATGGATCGCCCAACACGTTGATCTTGCCTTTCCCCCTCATGCTAGCCAAATTCTTTGCACTAAGTAGAGATACTACTTGTGCTTCCAAATACCCTTAAACCCGGTTTTTCCATGAGAGTCCACCATACCTACCTATGGATTGAGTAAGATCCTTCAAGTAAGTTGTCATCGGTGCAAGCAATAAAAATTGCTCTCTAAATATGTATGATTGATTAGTGTGGAGGAAATAAGCTTTATACGATCTTGTGATGTGGAAGAAATAAAAGCGACGGACTGCATAATAAAGGTCCATATCAGAAGTGGCAATATAAAGCGACGTTCTTTCGCATTAAGATTTTGTGCATCCAACCCTGAAAGTGCATGGCAACCTCTGTTTCCCTCTGCGAAGGGCCTATCTTTTACTTTTATCTCTTACCCTTATGCAAGAGTCATGGTGATTTTTCACCTTTCCTTTTTACATTTTATCCTTTGGCAAGCACATTGTGTTGGAAAGATTCTGATATATATATCCAATTGGATGTAAGGCATCATGAACTATTATTGTTGACATTACCCTTGAGATAAAAGGTTGGGAGGCGAATCTATAAGCCCCTATCTTTCTCTGTGTCTGATTAAAACTTTGAACCCATAAATATCGCATGAGTGTTAGCAATTGTGAAACACTAAATGATAGTTGAGTATGTGGAATTTGCTAAATCAAAGCTCTGACATAGACTCTTCCTGAAAATAAGATGAATTGTAATTGTCTGATGACTGATAACATGGTCGAGCAGGAATTTATACTTTAACATAATTAGTTTTCAAGAAAGTTTATGATCTATACTTTAACATGTGAATAGCTTGTTACTTGATCATGAAAAGTTTTATGAGATGAGCTACTGTTATGACATATAATGATGCTAGAAAAGGTGATTGAAATTATCATTGATCAGACTTGTGCACCAGCTAGCATTCACACTTCATAAATTATTTCTTTTATCATTTACCTACTCGAGGACGAGCAGGAATTAACCTTGGGGATGCTGATACGTCTCCAACTTATCTATAATTTATGAAGTATTCATGCTATTATATTATCCATCTTAGATGTTTTATATGCATTTATATGATTTTTTATATGATTTTTGGGACTAACCGATTAACCTAAAGCCCAGTGCCAGTTTCTGTTTTCTCCTTGTTTTTGAGTTTTGCAGAAAAGGAATACCAAACGGAGTCCAATTGACGTGCCAATTTTTGATGATTTTTTATGGAGCAAAAGAAGACCACGGAGCATCGGAGTTGGGCCAGAAGAGTCCCGGGCTGCCCACGAGGGTGGGGGGCGCGCCCACCCCCTGGGCGCGTGGGCCTGCCTCGTGGACAGCTCGGGCACCTCCTTGACGTGAGACCGACGCCAAAAGTTCCTATAAATACAGAAATCTCGGAAAATTAACCTAGATCGGAAGTTCCACCGCCGCAAGCCTCTGTAGCCACGAGAAATCAATCTAGGCCCTCTCTGGCACCCTGCCGGAGGGGGCCATCATCACCGGAGGCCATGGAGGAGGATCCCGAAGGGGCCATCATCTCCGTGAAGGCCAAGGAACAGAGGGAGAACCTCTCCCCATCTAGGGGGGAGGCCATGGAGGAGGAAGCACAAGGGGGAGAACCTGTCCTCCTCTCTCTCGGTGGCGCCGGAGTGCCATCGGGAGGGGAATCATCGCCGCGGTGATCGTCTTCATCAACATCACCATAATCATCTATTTTACGCGGTCCACTCTCCCGCACCTCGCTGTAATCCCTACTTGAACATGGTGCTTTATGCCACATATTATGATCCAATGATGTGTTGCCATCCTATGATGTTTTGAGTAGATATCCTTTGTCTTTGGGTTGATTGATGATCTAGATTGGTACGAGTTGTATGTTTTATTTTGGTGCTGTCCTATGGTGCCCTCCGTGTCGCGCAAGCGTGAGGGATTCCCGTTGTAGGGTGTTGCAATACGTTCATGTTTCGCTTATAGTGGGTTGGTGAGTGACTGAAACACAAACCCAAGTAAGGGGGTTGTTGCGTATGGGAATAAAGAGGACTTGATGCTTTAATGCTATGGTTGGGTTTTACCTTAATGATCTTTAGTAGTTGTGGATGCTTGCTAGAGTTCCAATCATAAGTGCATATGATCCAAGTAGAGAAAGTATGTTAGCTTATGCCTCTCCCTCATATGAAATTGCAATGACGAGTACCGGTCTTGTTAATAATTGCCTAGAACAATTCCGCACACCGATCCATCATTATTCCACACTCGCTATTTATATTATTTAGTAATATATTCTAACTTTATGATAACAGCACCTACTTTTATATTTTAGCTCTCCGACATCATGCAAAGTTATCCTCTTCATACCCACAACATAGTTTTATTTCTCGTTTCTAGTTGGAAGCAAACGTTCGGTGTACGTAGAGTTGTATCAGTGGCAGATAGGGCTTGAGAGAATATTGATCTTACCTTTAGCTCCTTGTGGGTTCGACACTCCATAATTATCACTTCCACCTTTGGAAATTGCTACGATGATTCCCTACACTTGGGGATTATCAGCGGGCATGTCTCATCCGCTGGCTACGACATCGAGGTCATCGACAGCGACGCCCTGAGGCGGGCCGTGTCACAGGTTAAGTGGCTCACCCCCAACCCCTCGGGTTCAACCGCCGTCGATCTCATCCATGGCCCCGCCGCTGATCTCCTCTGGCTCTCTGTCAACAATTTGCCATTCTACATCACCATTGAGCACCTTTTGTCATTTCTGAAGGACACGTTCTGCGACGCTGGCTTGGGATCCACAGCTTCCAACTCAGACCTCATCGACGGCGACCACGAGGAGGGAACCCTCTCCGGCTCTTCCAAGGGAAAAGAGCCCATCTGCTATTCCAAGGGCAAAGCGCCCGTCTGCTGCATCAGGGAGGGCACCCTACAGCCGTGCTCTTCCAAGGGGAAGGATCCCATCTATGACAACATGGAGCACATCCAGGGTCTGTGCTCTTCCCACGGGAACGAGCCCATCCGTGACAAGTGAATAAACCCTTGATTTGTTTTGCCGTGCCTCTTCACAGGGGGAAACCCATGATTTGTTTTGTTGAGTCCCTTTTGTAGTGTAGTGAGAATATGTCCAGTTTTAATTGCTATATCTGGTTGTTTGCAGTATGCCTTGTTTATTTAAGTTGTTCACAATGTGATGCTCTATATGTGCAATTATTTACTGTGCAGTACATTTCATCAATCCAGTTTTAAACATACCGATAGGAATGCATATATTTGCTTGCTGTTAAGCCTGTTATAGCTAGCATATGCCGCTTTTAAAGTTTTTTGATTGTTCGGTTGTTTGTAGTTAGCATATGTTTAGTTTCAAATGCTATCTTTGGTTGTTCGTAGTATGCCTTGTTTATTCCAGTTATTCACAACATGATGTTCTATATGTGCAAGTATGAACTGTGCAGTTCAATTTCATTAGTACCAGTTTCAACAATACCACTATAAATGACTACATTTGGTTGCCGCATCTTGTAGTTAACACGCCTTTCCTTTTTTATTTAACCATAACCAGTGTACTTAGACCGGCACAATACCAGTTTGAATGACCATGTTTGCTTGTTGTTAAATGTTAGGCTGGTTGCATTTAGCACACCTTTCCACTTGTTTTGCTTTACTAGCGTGCTTAAACCTGCACACTGAAGCTATCTTTTGGAGATTATTTTGTCTGCCATGTGTAATTTTGGTTCATGTTTAGCCTGTTGTGCTTAACATGCTTCTTGATGTACCTACACAGGACAATTTTGGGAACGACTGCTGTTTTCCATCGAGGTTAGTTTCATCCCATGGCTTATATTTGCTCACTGTTTAGGATATCCGTAGCTGGTACCATATAGGCCGGCGGCTGATAAGGGACTAATCGGTGAATCAGAATTTTAACTGAATATACCTGCAACCCATTTATCTTTAGGTTAACTAGGGCCATATGTAATATATCTGAGGCTACATAGCAACATGCACTGTACTTAATGTCTAAATATGCAATCCTACGCTACATAGCAACAAGGAAGAGTGTTACATTAATGTTCTAATGATGTCTAGATATACGTAGAAGAGCAGCAACAGCAACAACACAGCCATGTTTGGATACTCAACTTAGCTAGAGGTTAGAGTTAGTTTCTAGGTCATTACTAACCCTGAACTAACTCCATCCAAAGAGTTGTTTGGATGGCAGGGTTAGATTGACAATAAATGCACTAGGAGAACTAGCTCCAATTAGCACCTCTTGGGTTGGATACTAGGTTTTTTGGGTGGGTTATAGATGCAACTAGCTCAAACTAGCCCTCATGTTTAGATATACTTTAGGGCTATTTGAGCCCGAACTAGCTCAAACTAACTGTAACCCGTGGATACAGCAGCAGATAATTTGTAAGAATGAACTAAACTCCTTCCGGCCCATTATATAAGATGTTAATTCATCTAATATGTGAGTATATTGGATGTTATAAGATACTCGCTCCGTTCCTAAATATTTGTCTTTTTAGAGACTTCAAATGGACTAGCACATACAGATGTATATAGACATATTATAAAAGAGTGTTGTACTACATCATTGTGCAATTGCTGTTTAGTTTCTAATATTAACTTGGTGCTTTTAGGTACATATGTCATTGGTAAAGATCCGCGTTTCGACCCTTTCTGCGTATGGGGCAATGAGATATCGATGAACCAGCATCAAGTGAGGAAGCTGATAAAGACTGTTAGTAAAATGGGTCCAAAGATGGCAATTAAACTATTTGTTTACACTTTATCCAAGACAACAGCGAACTGTAGGATGGTAAGTAAGAACTCTGCAGCCTTGTTTTTACTGCCCATAATGGGTTGTGTTAGATGACAATGTTTGAAATCTTATTCCTTTGGAGTGGTTGCCAAAGCAGTTTACTCATGATTACCTCTCAAACTACATGATTGGTGGGCATGCAAAGGTTAAAGTATTTCTACTAGAACACGATGATTATCTAGATGTTTTCATGAAGACCGTGAAGGATGGGCGGTCGGCCATCACAAGGGGTTGGACTAGAGTCATGCGTGCCTTCTGCATGGAGGAGGGCACAATATGGGCATTCCGCTTCACCTTGTTCAGCAACCAGAATATATTTCGCCTCTTTCTTTACCGTCTTTAATACTACAAGTATACAACTGTGGTTCATCATTCTTTATTTGGTTCTTATGTAATTCTTGAACATATGTACCTATGAATCGAATAATGCATTGGTTGTTTGAACCTGATGGATATGAATAAAGCTGTAGCATACATTCAAATTCAAATCCAAATCCGGTACAATTTGGAAAATCAACAATTAAATTACGGTGAAATTACGCTCTCCAGGTTGTTACGGCACACATGGTTGGTAAAACAAAAACGTTTGCGATATGCACCATAATCGGAGACGGTTCACAGAGAGAAAACGTGTGCAAGCATGCACATAGTTGCCGTTTGCAAAACGTGTGCGATACCAGACAATATCATAAACGGTGCGGGCAAACTAAACGTGTTAGTTTCCTTATCATACACGATTCGCAACCATGAACTGTTTATAATGAAGTATGCATCGTAAACGTTGCACCACAGAATAGCGTGTGCGATAGTTGTCGTGTACGACGATGTTACGACGGTCCGACGTTTCGTAATCTTGTCCGACACTCGTACGACGATTAGCTAACCTTCTTAACGGTGAACCGTTTGTGATGGGCCGCGCATCATACACGTTCTATAATAGTGAACCGTTTGTGATGGGCTGCGCATCGTAAACGTAGCACCACAGAATATCAACTGCGATGGCAATGCGAGCAGAAACGAGTAGGAGTACTGTAGTGTAGGGGCCCTATCCCCGACGGTTTCTGGGTCGTGCGGGAAGGACCCCCCTATCACCCACACTCACTTGGCGACGGTTCCAAATGCCGTCGTAGAAAGGGGTTTTAAACTATTTGTTTAGGACCGACGCGCACCAGTGATAGTTCACATATCCATGTGATTAACACCTATAGTTCACATCGCCATGTAATTAACACATATAGTTCACATCACCATGTGACCAACACCCACGGGTTTACTAGAGTCAATAATCTAGTTCACATCGCCATGTGATAATCATCCAAAGAGTAATAAGGTGTGATCATGTTTTGCTTGTGAGAGAAGTTTAGTCAACGGGTCTGGCACATTCAGATCCGTATGTATTTTGCAAATTACTATGTCTACAATGCTCTGCATGGAGCTACTCTAGCTAATTGCTCCCACATTCAATATGTATCCAGATTGAGACTTAGAGTCATCTGGATTAGTGTCAAAGCTTGCATCGACGTAACTCTTTACGACGAACTCTTTATCACCTCCATAACCGAGAAATATTTCCTTAGACCTCTTTAAGGCACCTAAGGGTAATTTTGACCGCTGTCCAGTGGTCCACTCCTGGATCACTCTTGTACCCTCTTTGCCAGATATGTGGCAAGACACACATTAGGTGTGGTACATAGCATGGCATATCGTATAGAACCTATGGCTGATGCATAGGGAATGACTTTCATTCTCTCTCTATCTTCTACCATGGTCGGGCTTTGAGTCTTACTCAACTTCACATCTTGTAATACAGGCAAGAACCCCTTCTTGGACTGAACCATTTTGAACTTCTTCACATCTTATCAAGGTATGTGTTTTTGTGAAAGTTCTATTAAGCGTCTTGATCTATCCTTATAGATCTTGATGCTCAATATGCAAGTAGCTTCACCGAGATCTTTCATTAAAAAATTCTTATTCAAGTATCCTTATATGCTATCCAGAAATTCTATATCATTTCCAACCAATAGTATGTCATCCACATATAATATCAGAAATGCTACAAAGCTCCCACTCACTTTCTTGTAAATACATGCTTTATCATAAGTTTGTATAAAACCATATGCTTTGATCACCTCATCAAAGCGCATATTGCAACTCCGAGATGCTTGCACCAGTCCGTAGATGGATCGCTGGAGCTTGCACACTTTGTCAGCACCTTTAGGATTGACAAAACCTTCTGGTTGCATCATATACAACACTTCTTTAAGATATCCATTAAGGAATGCAGTTTTGACGTCCTTTTGCCAGATTTCATAATCATAAAATGTGGCAATTGCTAAAATGATTCGGACACACTTAAGCATCACTACGTGTCGTGGAATTGTCACGGCAGATGTCCTTAGTGTGAGGACTTAGTCGCGAGGCCAACACATCTATGTGGTAGTTTGAGAGGGGTTGGGCGGAATCGAGAGACGCAACATAAGACAAGGATTTAGACAGTTTCGAGCCCCGGGAAACATCATCCGGTAATAGCCCTACATGCTGTTTGTGGCTAGGTCTCATTTATGCTCATGAGGGAGTTGCCGGTAAGCCGGCTCTCCTCTAATTGTGTCTAGCCCTAGAGATTATTGCTTCTTCTCCCCTCTTGGGGTGCCCTGCCCCCCCCCTTATATAAGTTGAAGGGGCGGGTTACATGTGGAGTCCTATTAGGATTAGGACTAGTCTATTACAAGTGGAATCCTAGTCTGCCCCCTTAAGGGAAAACTCCTTATGCCTTTCCTCATAAACCGGCCCACCATAACATGAGCCGGCCTTCTGGGCCTTGGGCCTAGTCTTCTATCTGACCCGCCGTTAGGGCCATCCGTGAGTCGCCAGGCTTGTGAGTCGCCACTCCGTCGGGTTACCAATGAAAACGCCAAGCCCGGCCGGGTCATACTTCCGGCCGGGTCATACCGCGGGGTATATCCCCGACATTAGCCCCCAGTTTAATTTGGATTTATCCATGTTAAACTGATCCTGTAAAATAAACACAAGAACAAACTTGATAGGTTGTGCTCCGGGTTAAATATTTTCCTGAACCGGCACCTGATCATCTTTAAGTCCTTGTCATTTCCTCTTGGATGCATACTCAAGATCTTATAGCAAATCTCTTTTAACAGATATGTCCAAACCTTGCCAATGCAAAAAATCCAGGCACTTCTTCTAAAAAATCCAGGTCAATAGGCCAGCTTCATAACCAATTTGCTGACATTGGCTCTTGTAGAGAAATATTATAAGAAATAATCCATTTGAGTCGGCGTTCAATGCTCTGACTTGACAAAAATATTGGTCTTGAAATATTCAACTGATATTCAGCCGGCTTAAAGACGTAGATCTTGCCGATTTATGATTGCCAAAATTGCCTGGTTATAAATAAATGATGCCGGGTCATGATTGTTGCAGACACCGGGTCAATCTGGTCTACTCCAAAATGAGAATTGAAGATTTTTTCTCCCTTATATGCATATCACCTGTAGCCCCCAAGTGCCGGGTTGTCATGCTTGCAGCAACCTGGGACTTGTAATTGCCTTATGCTCATGAAAACTTCAACCAGTGTAGCCCCCAAGGGCCGGGTCATTATGCAATAATGAGCAGGGACTTTGTAGATATAACCATGTAAACTTGAACAACAACGTATAGCCCCCAAGGGCCGGCTTAGTAAGATAATACTGAGCTGGGACTTTGTGTATAATTTATTGATAAATACATCATATAATATAATCTCCAGCATGCGCTTGAACCCACGTCCACAAGGCTAAGAGCTTTGTACTCTACCAACTGAATAGTGGACCGTTCAATATAATGGATTAATGCTTGTGTACCTTGAATTTTTTACTGGAGCAATTGGTAGCCTCCAAGGGTCGGCTCATGACAATGTGATGAGTCGGGTCTTCAATAAGTTGAACAAAAAGTGACTTTACATTAGCCCCCAAGTGCCATGGTGCATGCTGGCAGTGACATGAGACTTTCATGTTTGATTTAATCTCAACTTGAATAATGTAGCCCCCAAGTGCCGGGTCGTAAGCCTACAGCGACTCGGGACTATTCCTTCCATTGTAGAATAAATTATATCCAAAAATAATATCCATTGCGCTGAAGCGACTTTAAAAACCTCAATCGTAATATTGGTTATTGATAACCATAATAAAAATCCAGCCATGTTGGCTATTAAAGATTTGAATAATATAACCCGGTATGAAAACCTCAATCATTCAAAATCATCATGAAAATCCAGCCAAGTTTGGCTATTAGAAATTTGAATACCTTATCGGTTGACAAGTAAATCCGAAGTTTAAATACTCGGCGGCTCTTGGCCGATGGCGACTTAATGCGCATTCATTGTAAGCCGGAATTTTTATAACCCGGCGGCTTATAGCCTTTGAGAAAATCTAGAACGGATAATCATTTTGAAGCATCAATTTTCATAATGATTGGACTTAACCATTTATATAAGTCATAGTTGTGCAAATCCTGCACAGAGTTTAAACAACATATGCCCTGGCGACTTAACGTCAAAAGACAGGGCGGGTAACCACCCAAATGTAGTCTTATCCTGCACACAAGTAGATCACAAGATCCCTTGGCGGTTTACCGCATGGCGGGTCATAATATCTCACATATAACCACTGTGATATTGAATTTGTACTGCCGGTTTACATGACCTGTGCAGTAAGGGCGATAACCCAATCTTTAGAAGCCAATGCTTCCACATAGATGATGATTGTCATAAGCTGGCGATTTATCATCGAAAATCAAGCCGGGTTAAATAGAAACCACTCATATACACTTTTAGATATGATAAAAAAGGCTTCAAGTAAAATCCAAAAAATTGTTTGCAAAAAGAGACTTCAAATTTTTTTTGAGGCTTCCGATTCGAATACGATCAGAAAACCGTTCCAAAGGGGTTAAGCTAAGATTAGATTACGATCATATAGCCCCCAGTGGCTTTGGCGTTGCCAATCAAGAGGGTACCGACAGCTATGTTCTCTTTAGTTCGAATATGACCTATGTTTGAACAGGAAGCCCCCGAATGACCTTGAGAGTTGTTTAACGACGCTGATTCGAATACGATCCACATCGGACCCAAAGGGGTTGAGCTATGATTCGGATACGATCAAGAAGCCCCCTAGTGGGTTTGGCAGTGTGCCAATCAAAAGGGTACCGATAGCTATGTTCTCTTTGCTTCGAATACGACCTATGTTTGAACAGCAAGCCCCCAAGTGACTATATAAATTTTGGCATCGCGCCGATCAAGAGGGTACCGACAGCTATGCTCGATGAGCAGGAAGCCCCTAAGTGACCATAATAAGATAAGCCGTAAGGCAGGATACCCATGTTTGAACCGCGCATCATGGCATCAAGTTCTCTTTGGCAACCTTTAATTTTTCTGAGAACTCGAATCTTGTGAGAGATTAATTCTTTTTGAACTGGAACTTTGAACCAGATATGTGAGCTTAAAAGCTTTGTAAGAGACAAATTTACCTTGAGCCGGATTTTTGAACCGGATTTGAGAGCTTCAAAGCTTTGCGGGAGAGAGATGTCTCTTGAACCGGATTTTAAACCGGAATCTTTATTTTGAACTGACAATTTTCTGACGGCCTTTAAATTTTCATCAATATGGCGGTATCCTCCGGAACCGGGTTATCATTCCCTCCAGTGACCCAAAGTTCCCGAGTCATGTCATTGTAGCCCCCGAGTCTTAACACGACTCAAGGAGTTGGCTTGAGATTCTCCACATTTGACCATGATATAAACCGGTACGAGTCATTCAACGTCTCAGTGATATAACTTGTCCTGCACTGGAGAACTTGCAAGCCAGAGCAATTGCTCTTTTAAAGAAAGCAATATATAATATAAAATATACTGGATGAATTTCACCTGATGCGTCAGGTCAGTAATTATCACTGCGGAGTTGATGATCCCCATGGTGAAGCTGAAATCAATCACGGCCGAGCCGGCCGCGGGAGCCAATAGATGAGTCGGCCGCGGTGTTGTAAGCTGGTGTGGACGAGCAAGTTGTCCTCCTCGTTGTAAGCCGGCGCGGACGCGTGAACCGGCCGCGAGAGCGGATGGGAGAATTGTTGGAAATATGCCCTAGAGGCAATAATAAATGGTTATTATTATATTTCTTTGTTCATGGTAATTGTCTATTATTCATGCTATAATTGTATTGTCCGGAAATCATAATACATGTGTGAATACATAGACCACAACCTGTCCCTAGTAAGCCTCTAGTTGACTAGCTCGTTGATCAACAGATAGTCATGGTTTCCTGACTATGGACATTGGATGTCATTGATAACGGGATCACATCATTAGGAGAATGATGTGATGGACAAGACCCAATCCTAAGCATAGCATAAAAGATCGTGTAGTTTCGTTTGCTAGAGCTTTTCCAATGTCAAGTATCTTTTCCTTAGACCATGAGATCGTGCAACTCCCGGATACCGTAGGAGTGCTTTGGGTGTGCCAAACGTCACAACGTAACTGGGTGACTATAAAGGTGCACTACGGGTATCTCCGAAAGTGTCTGTTGGGTTGGCACGGATCGAGACTGGGATTTGTCACTCCGTATGACGGAGAGGTATCTCTGGGCCCACTCGGTAATGCATCATCATAATGAGCTCAATGTGACTAAGGCGTTAGTCACGGGATCATGCATTGCGGTACGAGTAAAGAGACTTGCCGGTAACGAGATTGAACAAGGTATTGGGATACCGACGATCGAATCTCGGGCAAGTAACATACCGATTGACAAAGGGAATTGCATACGGATTGATTGAATCCTCGACACCGTGGTTCATCCGATGAGATCATCGTGGAACATGTGGGAGCCAACATGGGTATCCAGATCCCGCTGTTGGTTATTGACCGGAGAGGCGTCTCGGTCATGTCTGCATGTCTCCCGAACCCGTAGGGTCTACACACTTAAGGTTCGGTGACGCTAGGGTTGTAGAGATATATGTATGCGGAAACCCGAAAGTTGTTCGGAGTCCCGGATGAGATCCCGGACGTCACAAGAGGTTCCGGAATGGTCCGGAGGTGAAGAATTATATATAGGAAGTCCAGTTTCGGCCACCGGGAAAGTTTCGGGGGTTACCGGTATTGTACCGGGACCACCGGAAGGGTCCCGGGGGTCCACCGGGTGGGGCCACCTGTCCCGGAGGGCCCCGTGGGCTGAAAGTGGAAGGGAACCAGCCCCTAGTGGGCTGGGGCGCCCCCCTTGGGCCTCCCCCCCTGCGCCTAGGGTTGGGAACCCTAGGGGGGGAGTTCCCCCTTGCCTTGGGGGGCAAGGCAACCCCTTCCCCCCTTGTGGCCGCCGCCCCCCTTGAGATACCATCTCTTGGGGCTGGCGCACCCCCCCCAGGGGCCTATATAAAGGGGGGGGGAGGGAGGGCAGCACACAACAGCCTTGGGCGCCTCCCTCCTCCCCTGCAACACCTCTCTCTCTCTCGTAGAAGCTCGGCGTAGCCCTGCGGAGACCCGCTACATCCACCACCACGCCGTCGTGCTGCTGGATCTCCATCAACCTCTCCTTCCCCCTTGCTGGATCAAGAAGGAGGAGACGTCGCTGCACCGTACGTGTGTTGAGCGCGGAGGTGCCGTCCGTTCGGCACTCGGTCATCGGTGAGTTGGATCACGGCGAGTACGACTCCGTCATCCACGTTCATTGGAACGCTTCCGCTCGCGATCTACAAGGGTATGTAGATGCACTCCTTTCCCCTTGTTGCTAGTATACTCCATAGATGCATCTTGGTGAACGTAGGAAAATTTTAAAATTATGCTACGATTCCCAACAGTGGCATCATGAGCCAGGCCTATGCGTAGTTACTATGCACGAGTAGAACACAAAGCAGTTGTGGGCGTTGAGTTTGCCAATTCTTCTTGCCGCTACTAGTCGTTTCTTGTTTCGGCGGCATTGTAGGATGAAGCGGCCCGGACCGACCTTACACGTACGCTTACGTGAGACTGGTTCCACCGACTGACATGCACAAGTTGCATAAGGTGGCTAGCGGGTGTCTGTCTCTCCTACTTTAGTCGGAACGGATTCGATGAAAAGGGTCCTTATGAAGGGTAAATAGAAATTGGCAAATCACGTTGTGGTCATACGTAGGTAAGAAAACGTTCTTGCTAGAAACCTACAAACCACGTAAAAACTTGCAACAACAATTAGAGGACGTCTAACTTGTTTTTGCAGCAAGTGCTATGTGATGTGATATGGCCAGAAGATGTGATGAATGATATATGTGATGTATGAGATTGATCATATTCTTGTAATAGGAATCACGACTTGCATGTCGATGAGTATGACAACCGGCAGGAGCCATAGGAGTTGTCTTTATTATTTTGTATGACCTGCGTGTCATTAAATAAACGCCATGTAAATTACTTTACTTTATTGCTAAACGCGTTAGCCATAGAAGTAGAAGTAATCGTTGGCGTGACGACTTCATGAAGACACAATGATGGAGATCATGATGATGATGGAGATCATGGTGTCATGCCGGTGACAAAGATGATCATGGTGCCCCGAAGATGGAGATCAAAGGAGCATGATGATATTGGCCATATCATGTCACTATTTGATTGCATGTGATGTTTATCATGTTTTTGCATCTTATTTGCTTAGAACGACGGTAGCAAGTAGGATGATCCCTTATAATAATTTCAAGAAAGTGTTCACCCTAACTGTGCACCGTTGCGAAGGTTCGTTGTTTCGAAGCACCACGTGATGATCGGGTGTGATAGATTCTAACGTTCGAATACAACGGGTGTTGACGAGCCTAGCATGTACAGACATGGCCTCGGAACACACGCAATACACTTAGGTTCACTTGACGAGCCTAGCATGTACAGACATGGCCTCGGAACACGGAGGACCGAAAGGTCGAGCATGAGTCGTATAGAAGATACGATCAACATGGAGATGTTCACCGATCTTGACTAGTCCGTCTCACGTGATGATCGGACACGGCCTAGTCGAATTCGGATCATGTTTCACTTAGATGACTAGAGGGATGTCTATCTGAGTGGGAGTTCATTAAATAATTTGATTATATGAACTTAATTATCATGAACTTAGTCTAAATCTTTACACTATGTATTGTAGATCAAATGGCCCACGTTGTCCTCAATTTCAACGCGTTCCTAGAGAAAACCAAGCTGAAAGATGATGGCAGCAACTATACGGACTGGGTCCGGAACCTGAGGATCATCCTCATAGCAGCCAAGAAAGATTATGTCTTAGAAGCACCGCTAGGTGAAGCACCAATCCCTGAGAACCAAGACGTTATGAACGCTTGGCAGCAGCGTGCTGATGATTACTCCCTCGTTCAGTGCGGCATGCTTTACAGCTTAGAACCGGGTCTCCAAAAGCGTTTTGAGAAACATGGAGCATATGAGATGTTCGAGGAGCTGAAACTGGTTTTTCAAGCTCATGCCCGGGTCGAGAGATATGATGTCTCCGACAAGTTCTTCAGCTGTAAAATGGAGGAGAACAGTTCTGTTAGTGAGCACATACTCAGAATGTCTGGGTTGCACAACCGCTTGTCTCAGCTGGGAGTTAATCTCCCGGATGACGCGGTCATTGACAGAATCCTCCAGTCGCTTCCACCAAGCTACAAGAGCTTTGTGATGAACTACAATATGCAGGGGATGGAAAAGACCATTCCCGAGGTATATTCAATGCTGAAATCAGCTGAGGTAGAGATCAGAAAAGAACATCAAGTGTTGATGGTGAATAAAACCACTAAGTTCAAGAAGGGCAAGGGTAAGAAGAACTTCAAGAAGGACGGCAAGGGAGTTGCCGCGCCCGGTAAGCCAGTTACCGGGAAGAAGTCAAAGAATGGACCCAAGCCCGAGACTGAGTGCTTTTATTGCAAGGGAAGTGGTCACTGGAAGCGGAACTGCCCCAAATACTTAGCGGACAAGAAGAAGGCCGGCAACACCCAAGGTATATGTGATATACTAGTAATTGATGTGTACCTTACCAGTACTCGTAGTAGCTCCTGGGTATTTGATACCGGTGCGGTTGCTCATATTTGTAACTCAAAACAGGAACTACGGAATAAACGGAGACTGGCAAAGGACGAGGTGACGATGCGCGTCGGGAATGGTTCCAAGGTCGATGTGATCGCCGTTGGCACGCTACCTCTGCATCTACCCACGGGATTAGTTTTAAACCTCAATAATTGTTATTTAGTGCCAGCTTTGAGCATGAACATTGTATCTGGATCTCGTTTAATTCGAGATGGCTACTCATTTAAATCTGAGAATAATGGTTGTTCTATTTATTTGAGAGATATGTTTTATGGTCATGCCCCGCTGGTCAATGGTTTATTTTTGATGAATCTCGAACGTGATGTTACACATGTTCATAGTGTGAATACCAAAAGATGTAAAGTTGATAACGATAGTCCCACATACTTGTGGCACTGCCGCCTTGGTCACATTGGTGTCAAGCGCATGAAGAAGCTCCATGCAGATGGACTTTTGGAGTCTCTTGATTACGAATCATTTGACACGTGCGAACCATGCCTCATGGGTAAGATGACCAAGACTCCGTTCTCCGGAACAATGGAGCGAGCAACCAACTTATTGGAAATCATACATACCGATGTGTGTGGTCCAATGAGTGTTGAGGCTCGCGGAGGATATCGTTATGTTCTCACTCTCACTGATGATTTAAGTAGATATGGGTATGTCTACCTAATGAAACACAAGTCTGAAACCTTTGAAAAGTTCAAGGAATTTCAGAGTGAAGTTGAGAATCAACGTGACAGGAAAATAAAATTCTTACGATCAGATCGTGGTGGAGAATATTTAAGTCACGAATTTGGTACACACTTAAGGAAATGTGGAATAGTTTCACAACTCACGCCGCCTGGAACACCTCAGAGAAATGGTGTGTCCGAACGTCGTAATCGCACTCTATTGGATATGGTGCGATCTATGATGTCTCTTACCGATTTACCGCTCTCATTTTGGGGTTATGCTTTAGAGACTGCCGCATTCACTTTAAATAGGGCACCGTCTAAATCCGTTGAGACGACACCGTATGAATTATGGTTTGGGAAGAAACCTAAGCTGTCGTTTCTAAAAGTTTGGGGATGCGATGCTTATGTCAAGAAACTTCAACCTGAAAAGCTCGAACCCAAGTCGGAAAAATGCGTCTTCATAGGATACCCTAAGGAAACTATTGGGTATACCTTCTACCTCAGATCCGAAGGCAAGATCTTCGTTGCCAAGAACGGGTCCTTTCTGGAGAAGGAGTTTCTCTCGAAAGAATTGAGTGGGAGGAAAGTGGAACTTGATGAGGTGATAGTCACCCCTTCCGAACCGGAAAGTAGCGCAGCGCGGGAAAATGTTCCTGTGGTGCCTACACCGACTGGGGAGGAAGTTAATGATGATGATCATGAAGCTTCAGATCAAGTTGCTGAACTTCGTAGGTCCACAAGGACACGTTCCGCACCAGAGTGGTACGGCAACCCTGTCCTGGAAATCATGTTGTTAGACAACGGTGAACCTTCGAACTATGAAGAAGCGATGGCGGGCCCGGATTCCGACAAATGGCTAGAAGCCATGAAATCCGAGATAGAATCCATGTATGAAAACAAAGTATGGACTTTGACTGACTTGCCCGATGAGCGGCGAGCCATAGAAAACAAATGGATCTTTAAGAAGAAGACGGACGCAGATGGTAATGTGACCATCTACAAAGCTCGACTTGTCGCTAAGGGTTATCGACAAGTTCAAGGGGTTGACTACGATGAGACTTTCTCACCCGTAGCGAAGCTGAAGTCCGTCCGAATCATGTTAGCAATTGCCGCATACTATGATTATGAGATATGGCAGATGGACGTCAAAACGGCATTCCTTAACGGCTTCCTTAAGGAAGAGTTGTATATGATGCAGCCGGAAGGTTTTGTCGATCCTAAGAATGCTAACAAAGTATGCAAGCTCCAACGCTCAATCTATGGGCTGGTGCAAGCATCTCGGAGTTGGAACATTCGCTTTGATGAGATGATCAAAGCGTTTGGGTTTACACAGACTTATGGAGAAGCCTGTGTTTACAAGAAAGTGAGTGGGAGCTCTGTAGCATTTCTCATATTATATGTGGATGACATACTATTGATGGGAAATGATATAGAATTCTTGGAAAGTATAAAGGCCTATTTGAATAAGTGTTTTTCAATGAAGGACCTTGGAGAAGCTGCTTATATATTAGGCATCAAGATCTATAGAGATAGATCAAGACGCCTCATTGGTCTTTCACAGAGTACATACCTTGACAAGATATTGAAGAAGTTCAGTATGGATCAGTCCAAGAAGGGGTTCTTGCCTGTATTGCAAGGTGTGCAATTGAGCACGGCTCAATGCCCGACCACGGCAGAAGATATAGAACAGATGAGTGTCATCCCCTATGCCTCGGCCATAGGGTCTATTATGTATGCCATGCTGTGTACCAGACCTGATGTAAACCTTGCCGTAAGTTTGGTAGGAAGGTACCAAAGTAATCCCGGCAAGGAACACTGGACAGCGGTCAAGAATATCCTGAAGTACCTGAAGAGGACTAAGGATATGTTTCTCGTTTATGGAGGTGACGAAGAGCTCGTCGTAAAGGGTTACGTCGACGCTAGCTTCGACACAGATCTGGATGACTCGAAGTCACAGACCGGATACGTGTATATTTTGAATAGAGGAGCAGTAAGCTGGTGCAGTTGCAAGCAAAGCGTCGTGGCGGGATCTACATGTGAAGCGGAGTACATGGCAGCCTCAGAGGCAGCACAGGAAGCAGTCTGGATGAAGGAGTTCATTACCGACCTAGGGGTGATTCCCAATGCGTCGGGCCCAATGACTCTCTTCTGTGACAACACTGGAGCTATTGCCCTTGCGAAGGAGCCCAGGTTTCACAGGAAGACCAGGCATATCAAGCGTCGCTTCAACTCCATTCGTGAAAGTGTTCAAAATGGAGACATAGATATTTGTAAAGTACATACGGACCTGAATGTAGCAGATCCGTTGACTAAACCTCTCCCTAGAGCAAAACATGATCAACACCAGGACGCAATGGGTGTTCGATTCATCACAATGTAACTAGATTATTGACTCTAGTGCAAGTGGGAGACTGTTGGAAATATGCCCTAGAGGCAATAATAAATGGTTATTATTATATTTCTTTGTTCATGGTAATTGTCTATTATTCATGCTATAATTGTATTGTCCGGAAATCGTAATACATGTGTGAATACATAGACCACAACCTGTCCCTAGTAAGCCTCTAGTTGACTAGCTCGTTGATCAACAGATAGTCATGGTTTCCTGACTATGGACATTGGATGTCATTGATAACGGGATCACATCATTAGGAGAATGATGTGATGGACAAGACCCAATCCTAAGCATAGCATAAAAGATCGTGTAGTTTCGTTTGCTAGAGCTTTTCCAATGTCAAGTATCTTTTCCTTAGACCATGAGATCGTGCAACTCCCGGATACCGTAGGAGTGCTTTGGGTGTGCCAAACGTCACAACGTAACTGGGTGACTATAAAGGTGCACTACGGGTATCTCCGAAAGTGTCTGTTGGGTTGGCACGGATCGAGACTGGGATTTGTCACTCCGTATGACGGAGAGGTATCTCTGGGCCCACTCGGTAATGCATCATCATAATGAGCTCAATGTGACTAAGGCGTTAGTCACGGGATCATGCATTGCGGTACGAGTAAAGAGACTTGCCGGTAACGAGATTGAACAAGGTATTGGGATACCGACGATCGAATCTCGGGCAAGTAACATACCGATTGACAAAGGGAATTGCATACGGATTGATTGAATCCTCGACACCGTGGTTCATCCGATGAGATCATCGTGGAACATGTGGGAGCCAACATGGGTATCCAGATCCCGCTGTTGGTTATTGACCGGAGAGGCGTCTCGGTCATGTCTGCATGTCTCCCGAACCCGTAGGGTCTACACACTTAAGGTTCGGTGACGCTAGGGTTGTAGAGATATATGTATGCGGAAACCCGAAAGTTGTTCGGAGTCCCGGATGAGATCCCGGACGTCACGAGAGGTTCCGGAATGGTCCGGAGGTGAAGAATTATATATAGGAAGTCCAGTTTCGGCCACCGGGAAAGTTTCGGGGGTTACCGGTATTGTACCGGGACCACGGGAAGGGTCCCGGGGGTCCACCGGGTGGGGCCACCTGTCCCGGAGGGCCCCGTGGGCTGAAAGTGGAAGGGAACCAGACCCTAGTGGGCTGGGGCGCCCCCCTTGGGCCTCCCCCCTGCGCCTAGGGTTGGGAACCCTAGGGGGGGAGTTCCCCCTTGCCTTGGGGGGCAAGGCAACCCCTTCCCCCCTTGTGGCCGCCGCCCCCCTTGAGATCCCATCTCTTGGGGCTGGCGCACCCCCCCAGGGGCCTATATAAAGGGGGGGAGGGAGGGCAGCACACAACAGCCTTGGGCGCCTCCCTCCTCCCCTGCAACACCTCTCTCTCTCTCTCTCGTAGAAGCTCGGCGTAGCCCTGCGGAGACCCGCTACATCCACCACCACGCCGTCGTTCTGCTGGATCTCCATCAACCTCTCCTTCCCCCTTGCTGGATCAAGAAGGAGGAGACGTCGCTGCACCGTACGTGTGTTGAGCGCGGAGGTGCCGTCCGTTCGGCACTCGGTCATCGGTGAGTTGGATCACGGCGAGTACGACTCCATCATCCACGTTCATTGGAACGCTTCCGCTCGCGATCTACAAGGGTATGTAGATGCACTCCTTTCCCCTCATTGCTAGTATACTCCATAGATGCATCTTGGTGAACGTAGGAAAATTTTAAAATTATGCTACGATTCCCAACAAGAATCGCCCGTGGCATTGTAAGGCGGTGTGGGCAGGCAAGTCGGCCGACGTGTTGATGCAATGAGGGCGGCAACTTGCTCATGTATCCGTCCATCAGCACGGCATAGACAAGCGCTAGTGCAAAAATAATATTGGGGCACGACCCTTTGATACACCTTTGTAACAAATAATGGTCATGCGAAAAAATACCATAGACCAAAGTAATTGTTCTCAAACAATTTAATATGTATTGATAATAAACATAGAAAAGATAGCACCTGGTATTTTCATCGGGTGAACGTAGACAACGTCTTGACTGTAGCCTTAACCTCACGTGGAGTGGTAGTGGCCGGCTCACAGTGATGCCACGGTGGCAAGAGTGACACGCCCCCTTTGCTTTTCTCTTTTCTTCATGGCAGAACACTCGTGCTAATAATAGCGGCTCTTGCAGATGATGACGGCGAAAACTGGCTCGACGTGGAAGAAAATGATTCGGAGGCACCAGGCTGTGGCGGAGACGGACGGGCGCGCCGGGCGGCCCGGATGGCCTGCAGCGAGCTCACGCGGGAGCGAGGAGGAGCGGCTCGCAGGTAGCCAGGCGCGATAGCGACTCGGAGGAGGCGAAGACGGCAGGTCCGTGATGGCAGAGTAATCCGGGGCGCCGGGCGGAATGGCGTGGCCGTGCCAGAGGCCCGCGCGAGAAGCTCACTCGAGGCACGCCAGCAGCTGCGGCGGCTCAATGCGAAGTGGAGGCGGTTATGGTCCGGCAGCCGGGCGCGGCGCAAGAGGCAGCGGCTCACTCGATGCGAGATCCTCGTCCGAGTCATTCTTTGTTTGAGTTTTCACCACGTGCCTTCCGGACTATCCGAGTCGTTTTTTGTTGTTCACGTGAAGACCCTGCCACTTGATAGCTTTTGCCTTCCATATTTCTTTGAATAAATCTCATTGTAAATTTCTTGTATGCATGTAGCAACCAGATTGACAACAGGTGACGGTCTCGGCGACTCCGTAATCTCGGCGAGTTTCTGTTGATCCGGCTGAAAACGCACAGGCCAGGAACAATGGCGATGTCAAGTCCCCGGGCCCTACGAAAATAACCTCTTCATGATCTTTTAACTAAACCCACGCGGACGTTTGTTCTGCCGGCTCATGGCGTTCCTTGATGGAAATCCAGTTGGTTTCGCTAACGCGCAACCGACGTAACCCTAATCTCTTGAACTCTTCTTTATCCAATCGATCGCGAGCTTCTCGATCCCTGAAAGAGAGATCCCTCCAAGAACTCGACACCACCGTGCGCAGGCCCCATGGTGGGCGCCAACTGTCGTGGAATTGTCACGGCAGATGTCCTTAGTGTGAGGACTTAGTCACGAGGCAACACATCTATGTGGTAGCTTGAGAGGGGTTGGGCAGAATCGAGAGACGCAACATAAGACAAGGATTTAGACAGCTTCGGGCCCCGGGAAACGTCATCCGGTAATAGCCCTACATGCTGTTTGTGGCTAGGTATCATTTATGCTCATGAGGGAGTCGCCGGTAAGCCGGCTCTCCTCTAATTGTGTCTAGCCCTAGAGATTATTGCTTCTTCTCCCCTCTTGGGGTGCCCTGCCCCCCTTATATAAGTTGAAGGGGCGGGTTACATGTGGAGTCATATTAGGATTAGTTCTAGTCTATTACAAGTGGAATCCTAGTCTGCCCCCTTAAGGGAAAACTCCTTATGCCTTTCCTCGTAAACCGGCCCACAATAACATGAGCCGGCCTTCTCGGCCTTGGGCCTAGTCTTCTATCTGACCCGCCGTTAGGTCCATCCGTGAGTCGCCAGGCTCGTGAGTCGCCACTCCGTCGGGTTACCAATGAAAACGCCAAGCCCGGCCGGGTCATACTTCCGGCCGGGTCATACCGCGGGGTATATCCACGACACTACGGGTGAGAAAGTCTCATCGTAGTCAACTCCTTGAACTTGTGGAAAACTTTTGCGACAAGTCGAGCTTTGTAGATAGTGACATTACTATCAGCGCCAGTCTTCTTCTTGAAGATCCATTTATTCTCAATGGTTTGCCGTTCATCGGGCAAGTCCACTGAAGTCCACAATTTGTTCTCATACATGGATCCTATCTCAGATTTCATGGCCTCAAGCCATCTGTCAGAATCTGGGCTCATCATAGCTTCTTCATAGTTCGTAGGTTCTCCATGGTCTAGTAACATCACTTTCAGAACAGGATTACCGTACCACTCTGGTGCGGAACGTGCTCTGTTCGACCTACGAGGTCAGTAGTAACTTGATCTGAAGTTTCATGATCATCATCATTAACTTCCTCTCTAGTTGGTGTAGGCATCACTGGAACGGATTTCTCTGATGTGCTATGTTCCAAATTGAGAGAAGGTACAGTTACCTCATCCAGTTCTACTTTGCTCCCACTCACTTCTTTCAAGAGAAAATCCTTCTCTAGAAATGTTCCATTCTTGGCAACAAAGATCTTGCCTTTGGATCTGTGGTAGAAGGTGTACCAATTGTTTCCTTAGGGTATCCTATGAAGACGCACTTCTCCGATTTGGGTTTGAGCTTATCAGGCTGAAGCCTTTTGACATAAGTGTCGCAACCCTAAACTTTAAGAAATGATAGCTTAGGTTTCTTGCCAAACTACAGTTCATACGGTGTCATCTCAACAGATTTAGACGGTGCCCTATTTAATGTGAATGTAGCTATCTCTAATGCATAACCCCAAACAATAGTGGTAAATTGGTAAGAGACATCATATATCGCACCATATCTAATAAAGTATGGTTACGACGTTCGGACACACCATTACGCTGTGGTGTTCCAGGTGGCGTGAGTTGTGAAACTATTCCACATTGTTTTAAGGTCAAACTCGTAACTCAAATATTCACCTCCACGATCAGATCGTAGAAACTTTATTTTCTTATTACGATGATTCTCCACTTCACTCTGAAATTCTTTGAACTTTTCAAATGTTTCAGACTTGTGTTTCATTAAGTAGATATACCCATATCTGCTCAAGTCATCTGTGAAGGTCAGAAAATAACGATACCCGCCGCATGCCTCAACACTCATCGGACCACGTACATCGGTATGTATTATTTCCAATAAGTCCTTAGCTCGCTCCATTGTTCCGGAGAAGGGAGTTTTAGTCATCTTACTCATGAGGCATGGTTCTCAAGTATCAAATGATTCATAATCAAGTGATTCCAAAAGTCCATCCGCGTGGAGTTTCTTCATGCGCTTTACACCAATATGACCTAAACGGCAGTGCCACAAATATGTTGCACTATCATTATCAACTTTGCATCTTTTGGCATCAATATTATGAATATGTGTATCACTACGATCGAGATTCAATAAACCATTCACCTTGGGTGTATGACCATAGAAGGTTTTATTCATGTAAACAGAACAACAATTATTCTTCGACTTAAATGAATAACTGTATCGCAATAAACATGATCCAATCATATTCATGCTCAATGCAAACACCGAATAACATTTCCTTAGGTCCAACACTAATCCCTAAGGTAGAGGGAGTGTGCGATGGTGATCTTATCAACCTTGGAATCACTTCCAACACACATCGTCACCTCGCCCTTGACTAGTCTCTATTCATTTTGCAACTCCTATTTCGAGTCACTATTCTTAGCAACTGAAACCGGTATCAAATACCTAGGGGCTACTATGAACACTAGTAAGGTACACATCAATAACATGTATATCAAATATACCTTTGTTCACTTTGCCATCCTTCTTATCCGGCAAGTATTTGGGGCAGTTCCGCTTCTTGTGACCATTTCCTTCGCAGTAGAAGCACTCAGTTTCAGGCTTAGGTTCAGCTTTGTGCTTCTTCACGGGAGTAGCAACTTGCTTGTCATTCTTCTGGAAGTTCCCTTTCTTTTCCTTTGCCCTTTTTCTTGAAACTAGTGGTCTTGTTAACCATCAACACTTGATGCTCTTTCTTGATTTCTACCTTCGTGGATTTCAGCATAGCGAAGAGCTCGGGAATCTTTTCCGTTATCCCTTGCACATTATAGTTCATCACGAAGTTCTACTAGCTTGGTGATAGTGACTAGAGAACTCTGTCAATCACTATCTTATCTGGAAGATTAACTCCCACTTGATTCAACTGATTGTAGTACCGAGACATTCTGAGCATATGCTCACTGGCTGAGCCATTCTCCTCCATCTTATAGGCAAAGTACTTGTCAGAGGTCTCATACCTCTTGACACAGGCATGAGTCTGAAATACCAATTTCAGCTCTTGGAACATCTCATATGTTCCATGGCATTCAAAACGTTTTTTGAAGTCCCGGTTCTAAGCCGTAAAGCATGGCACAGTAAACTATCAAGTACTCATCATATCGAGCTTGACAAACGTTCATAACGTCTGCATCTGCTCCTGGAATCGGTCTGTCACCTAGCGGTGCATCAAGGACATAATTCTTCTGTGCAGCAATGAGGATAATCCTCAGATCATGGAACCAGTCCGCATCATTGCTACTAACATCTTTCAACTTATTTTTCTCAAGGAACATATCAAAAATTGTGGAGCTATAACGCGAGCTATTGATCTACAACATAATTTGCAAATACTATCAGGACTAGGTGAAGGAAATATGCCCTAGAGGCAATAATAAAGTTGTTATTTATATTTTCTTATATCAGGATAAATGTTTATTATTCATGCTAGAATTGTATTAACCGAAAACTTAGTACATGTGTGAATACATAGACAAACAGAGTGTCCCTAGTATGCCTCTACTTGACTAGCTCGTTTATCAAAGATGGTTAAGTTTCCTAGCCATAGATATGTGTTGTCATTTGATGAACGTGATCACATCATTAGAGAATGGTGTGATGGACAAGACCCATCCATTAGCTTAGCATTATGATTGTTTAGTTTATTGCTATTGCTTTCTTCATAACTTATACATGTTCC
Organism: Triticum aestivum; assembly: GCF_018294505.1. Classification (NCBI taxonomy): domain Eukaryota; kingdom Viridiplantae; phylum Streptophyta; class Magnoliopsida; order Poales; family Poaceae; genus Triticum; species Triticum aestivum. Next base: position 106,191,189 of record NC_057814.1, on the reverse strand, counting down.
TATGACTATGAGATTATGCAACTCCCGAATACCGAAGGAATACTTAGTGTGCTATCAAACGTCACAACATAACTGGGTGATTATAAAGATGCTCTACAGGTGTCTCCGATGGTATTTGTTGGGTTGGCATAGATCGAGATTAGGATTTGTCACTCCATGTTTCGGAGAGGTATCTCTGGGACCTCTCGGTAATGCACATCACTCTAAGCCTTGCAAGCAATGTGACTAATGAGTTAGTCACAGGATGATGCATAATGGAACGAGTAAATAGACTTGCTGGTAACGAGATTGAACTAGGTATTGAGATACCGACGATCGAATCTCGGGCAAGTAACATACCAATGACAAAGGGAACAATGTATGTTGTTATGCGGTTTGACCGATAAAGATCTTCATAGAATATGTAGGAGCCAAAATGAGCATCCAGGCCCCGCTATTGGTTATTGACCGGAGATGAGTCTCGGTCATGTCTACATAGTTCTCGAACCCGTAGGGTCCGCACGCTTAACGTTCGATGACAATCGGTATTATGAGTTTATGTGTTTTGATGTATCGAAGGATGTTCGGAATCCCGGATGTGATCATGGACATGACGAGGAGTCTCGAAATGGTCGAGACATAAAGAATGATATATTGGACGATGTTATTCGTGTTGGGGAATGTAGTAATTTCAAAAAAATTCCTACGCACACGCAAGATCATGGTGATGCATAGCAACGAGAGGGGAGAGTGTTGTCCACGTACCCTCGTAGACCGACAGCGGAAGCGTTATCACAACGCGGTTGATGTAGTCGTACGTCTTCACGATCTGACCGATCAAGTACCGAACGCACGGCACCTCCGAGCTCAGCACACGTTCAGCTCGATGACGTCCCTCGAACTCCGATCCAGCCGAGTGTTGAGGGAGAGTTTCGTCAGCACGACGGCATGGTGACGATGATGATGTTCTACCAACGCAGGGCTTCGCCTAAGCTCCGCAACGATATTATCGAGGTGTAATATGGTGGAGGGGGGCACCGCACACGGCTAAAATATCGTATATCAACTTGTGTGTAGAGGTGCCCCCTGCCCCCGTATATAAAGGAGCAAGGGGGAGGCCGGCTGCCTTGGGCGCGCCAAGGAGAGGGGGGAGTCCTCCTCCTAGTAGGAGTAGGACTCCCCTTTCCTAGTCCAACTAGGAAGAGGGGGGGAAGGAAAGAGAGGGAGAGGGAGAGGGAAAGAGGGGCTGCGCCCCCCTCTCCTAGTCCTATTAGGACTCCTCATGGGAGGGGGCGCGCCACCTCCTGGCTGCTGCCCTGTCTCTCCCCTCAAGGCCCACTAAGGCCAAATACTTCCCCGGGGGGTTCCGGTAACCCCTCCGGCACTCCGGTTTTATCCGAAACACTTCCGGTGTCCGAATATAGTCGTCCAATATATTATGTCTCGACCATTTCGAGACTCCTCGTCATGTCCGTGATCACATCCGGGACTCCGAACAACCTTCGGTACATCAAAACATATAAACTCATAATGTAACTGTCATCGTAACGTTAAGCGTGCGGACCCTACGGGTTCGAGAACTATGTAGACATGACCGAGACACCTCTCCGGTCAATAACCAATAGCGGAACCTAGATGCTCATATTGGTTCCTACATATTCTACGAAGATCTTTATCGGTCAAACCGCATAACAACATACGTTGTTCCCTTTGTCATCGGTATGTTACTTGCCCGAGATTCGATCGTCGGTATCTCGATACCTAGTTCAATCTCGTTACCGGCAAGTCTCTTTACTCGTTACGTAATACATCATCCCGCAACTAACTCATTAGTCACAATGCTTGCAAGGCTTATAGTGATGTGCATTACCGAGTGGGCCCAGAGATACCTCTCCGACAATCGGAGTGACAAATCCTAATCTCGAAATACGCCAACCCAACAAGTACCTTTGGAGACACCTGTAGAGCACCTTTATAATCACCCATTTACGTTGTGACGTTTGGTAGCACACAAAGTGTTCCTCCGGTAAACGGGAGTTGCATAATCTCATAGTCATAGGAACATGTATAAGTCATGAAGAAAGCAATACCAACATACTAAACGATCGGGTGCTAAGCTAACGGAATGGGTCAAGTCAATCACGTCATTCTCCTAATGAGGTGATCCCGTTAATCAAATGACATCTCATGTCTATGGCTAGGAAACATAACCATCTTTGATTAACGAGCTAGTCAAGTAGAGGCATACTAGTGACACACTGTTTTGTCTATGTATTCACACATGTATTATGTTTCCGGTTAATACAATTCTAGCATGAATAATAAACATTTATCATGATATAAGGAAATAAATAATACTTTCTTATTGCCTCTAGGGCATATTTCCTTCAGTCTCCCACTTGCACTAGAGTCAATAATCTAGATTACACAGTAATGATTCTTACACCCATGGAGTCTTGGTGCTGATCATGTTTTGCTCGTGGAAGAGGCTTAGTCAACGGGTCTGCAACATTCAGATCCGTATGTATCTTGCAAATTTCTATGTCTCCCACCTGGACTAAATCCCGGATGGAATTGAAGCGTCTTTTGATGTGCTTGGTTCTCTTGTGAAATCTGGATTCCTTTGCTAAGGCAATTGCACCAGTATTGTCAGAAAAGATTTTCATTGGTCCCGATGCACTAGGTATTGATAAGTAAGAGTGTCGAACCCAACGAGGAGCAGAAGGAAATGATAAGCGGTTTTCAGCAAGGTATTCTCTGCAAGCACTGAAATAATAGGTAACAGATAGTTTTGTGATAGGATAATTTGTAACAAGCAACAAGTAACAAAAGTAAATAAAGTGCAGCAAGGTGGCCCAATCCTTTTTGTAGCAAAGGACAAGCCTAGACAAACTCTTATATAGAGAAAAGCGCTCCCGAGGACACATGGGAATTATCGTCAAGCTAGTTTTCATCACGTTCATATGATTCGCGTTCGGTACTTTGATAATTTGATATGTGGGTGGACCGGTGCTTGGGTGCTGTTCTTACTTGAACAAGCATCCCACTTATGATTAACCTCTATTGCAACCATCCGCAACTACAACAACAGTATTAAGGTAAACCTAACCATAACATGAAACATATGGATCCAAATCAGCCCCTTACGAAGCAATGCATAAACTAGGGTTTAAGCTTCTGTCACTCTAGCAACCCATCATCTACTTATTACTTCCCAATGCCTTCCTCTAGGCCCAAATAATGGGGAAGTGTCATGTAGTCGACGTTTACATAACACCACTAGAGGATAGACAACATACATCTCATCAAAATATCGAACGAATACCAAATTCACATGGCTACTAATAGCAAGACTTCTCCCATGTCCTCTGGAACAAACGTAACTACTCACAAAGCATGTTCATGTTCATAATCAGAGGGGTATTAATATGCATAAAGGATCTGAACATATGATCTTCCACCAAATAAACCAACTAGTATCAACTACAAGGAGTAATCAACACTACTAGCAACCTATAGGTACCAATCCCAGACTTGGAGACAAGAATTGGATACAAGAGATGAACTAGGGTTTTAAGAGGAGATGGTGTTGGTGAAGATGTTGATGGAGATTGCCCTCTCCCGATGAGAGGAGCATTGGTGATGACGATGGCAATGATTTCCCTCTCCCGGAGGGAAGTGTCCCTGGCAGAACAGCTCTGCCGGAGCCCTAGATTGGTTCCGCCAAGGTTCCGCCTCATGGCGGCGGAGTCTCGTCCCGAAAGCTTGCTTATGATTTTTCTTGGGACGAAAGACTTCATATAGTAGAAGATGGCCACCGGAGGACCAACAGGGGGCCCACGAGGTAGGGAGCGCGCCCTGGGGGGTAGGGCACGCCCCCCACCCTTGTGGATAGGTGGTGGCCCCCCTGACGTATTTCTTCCGCTCAGTATTTTTTATTATTTCCAAAAATAACTTTCGTGGAGTCTCAGGACTTTTGGAGTTGTGCAGAATAGGTCTCTAATATTTGCTCCTTTTCCAACCCAGAATTCCAGCTGCCGGCATTCTCCCTCCTTATGTAAACCTTGTAAAATAAGAGAGAGTGGGCATAAGTATAGTGACATAACGTGTAATAACAGCCCATAATGCAATAAATATCGATATAAAAGCATGATGCAAAATGGACGTATCACCCCTCTGCCTCGCCATCGCCGTCGTCGCCCTGCCTCTTCGACGCCGTCCCGCGCCGCCCCGACGCCGTCCCGCGCTGCCCGACGCCATCGCCGCCCCGCGCCACCCCTACCTCGATGCCGCCGGCCCTGCCTCCTCGTCGCCGTCGCCACGCCCTGCACTGACGCCGTCGCCACGCCCTGCACTGACGCCGTCGCCGCGCCCGCTGTGAGCGCCGCCCCGATCCCCTCCTCCTCCTCCCTCTACTGGCTGCCGCCGCTGCCGCCGCGCCCCCTATGATGTTTTTTTCAGATTATACAGTGTGATTATATGTATGTGTGTATATATGATTATATGTCCTGTTTTTCAGATTTTTTATTTAGGTTGTTAGTAGATATCGATTTTAGGTTAGTGCATTTTAGGTTAGTGTGGAGGAAAAATTAAAATAAGGAAAAGGAAGAAAAGAGGAAGAAGGAAGAAGAAGAACAAAAAGAAGGAGAGGAAAAAGGAAAATAAGAAGAGGGAGAAGGAGAAGAAGAAGGAGAAGAAGAGGAGAGGAAGAAGACGAGAAATAAATAAGAAGAGGAAAAAGAAGAAGAAAAAAGAGGATATTCTATTTTTTCTTCTTCTCCTCTATTCCTTTCTTCTTCTCCTATTTTTTTTTCTTTTTTTCGATCTTCTCCTCTATTCCTTTCTTCCCCTCCTCTTTTTTTCTTCTTCTTCCTCTTCTTATTTTTTATCAGGTATGTCATTGTCGATATACCCCCTCCCCGATAACTTTGACATGAGGGGGGGTCGATAAATAGTAGAACTAGTTAAACTACTTTATTTTTAGTAAGTACTACTTTATTATATTTATAGTAAGTTCTTAGTAGTTGAACTAGTTGATTTAATAAACTACTTTATTTTACTACATATATAGAAGTAGTTTATTTTTAGTAAGTACTATTTAATTTATTTATAGTAAGTGCTTAGTAGTTGAACTAGTTGATTTAGTAAAACTACTTTATTTTAATATATATATAGAAGTAGTTTATTTTTAGTAAGTACTACTTTAATTTATTTATAGTAAGTGCTTAGTAGTTGAATTAGTTGATTTAATACAACTACTTTATTTTACTATATATAGAAGTAGTTTAGTTTTAGCAAGAAAATTAATAGAACTAGTTTATCTTTTTAGTTCAAGCGATTATTCCCGCATCGACGTCGACGATGCCAATCCCGCATCCTCGTCGTCGACTCGGCGGAGGAGGCCTGCTTGATCAGAGGGGCCATGTCCGGGACTGGGCTCCACCGTGCTGGTATTGGGAGGTGCTACCTTCCAGGGGGCGTAGGTTGGTGAGGAGCCAGCCCGTCGTTGACCCTAACCTTGTTTGGTGGCGGTCGCATGGGCCAGTGACGGTGTCGAGGCTTCCGTACACCGCAGAGGTGGTATGTCACCGTGTCAGCGAGGAGGACTAGCACGTCTGTCACTACATGGTTGCGTTGGAGAGCAGGTTCGACAATACCTGGCAGGTTCTTCAGGGATCTCACTAGAGCTATGATCCTATGATGGTTCCTTCTCTTTGGGTGTCCACCGGCCGCGCCGATACCCGTCGGGCGCTACGGTTCTAGCTGTATGAGCGATGCTATATGTATGATACTATTCGAGGTGTATTAGTGATAAGATTCGATGATGTACGGACGCAAGAGATGATGTAGTTTTGCTTATAATTGAATGCATGCTAATTTGAATACTACATTATTTTACAATTTGGTTTTGCTTATTGAATGCTCAAATTGGAAAACTACTCCTACTTTGAATGCTAAAATTGGAGAGCACTATGCAAGGCGTATGCATTTGATTAGTTGATAGCTTATAGGGTTTTTGTTTTTGCAGAAATCTAGGAGCCCCCGCCGTCATCCTTGCCGTCGTCCCCGTCACCGACCCCCCTCCGACCTCGAGGTGAGACCAGCCAAATCTCCATGTCAATATGAGTCCTATAAGATATTTTGAAATGTTTTTGCTCATATTTTCAACCATTGAAATGTAATGGCCATCAAGTTTGAATGCTCATATGATGTAGATAAAAACATGTATATTTCCGTTCCGAGAAATTTCAGGCGCTCGATGTGTCCTTTTTAGAAAGATAATCAAACAATATTTCGGGTTGACTTTAAGTTTGTCGAGTCTCCACCATATATGAGAGGACGAAGAATCCCGACTGTTGTCATGGGGGTAGCTTCTCCTTCGTTCCCGTGTGCTAGACAATTTGGTGTAATTCACTCGGGAACAAAAGGAGGAGCTACCATCACCGACGGTCGCAAATGTCAGAGATGAATCAGTGAGGGAGAGTCTCCACCATATATATATGAGAGGACGAAGAATCCCGACTGTTGTCATGGGGGTAGCTTCTCCTTCATTCCCGTGTGCTAGACAATTTGGTGTAATGCACTCGGGAATGAAAGGAGGAGCTACCATCACCGACGGTCGAATATGTACACCACGTGAGCTGAGAATTTTCAAGAAAAGACTCGACAGACCAATAGTCAGCCCGTGCTGAATAATTATGATCTAATTTAGGTTTTTCAGTACATATATTTAATTGTACAAGTTTAATATTTGAATTATGAACATAGGAAATGTCGTACTCGGACGACGAAAGTCTCCCGGGGGAGTGCGACTGGTGCCACAACGACCGAAGTCTATGCGATAGGCCTCACCTGGACGAAGATCGGCGCTTCAGCATTAAGCTCGAGGAGACCTTCGATGTTGAAATGGTATGCAACGACGGCAAGTATTTCTTTTTTTCGTAATTAAGCACGACTTCAACTATTTCAACATGTAATTTTCATGTTTTACAATTCGACTAGCTTATCCCATGCCATGCAAGACGCTATGTCTTGGAGAGGATGGGTTTTGAAGACCATGAAAGTATGAAAACAAAGAAAATTCACCTAAGGACCCATCATGGTATGGATTTTGAAGTAAATCTGTACAATTCTGAGAGCGTAACCCATTTTGGTTGCAAAAATTGGGAAGCACTTTGCAAGATGTATGGTTTTTATGAGGATATGCTTGTCACCATGGATCTTGGAGATCCTGAAATCGAGCAAGACAATATGGACATTTGGGTCCTTGTTGATACGCCTCCAATTCTACCGCTATGTGAGTTTCTCAAACATAGTTATTAACTAATTTATATTGTTTATTTCAAAATAGTTGACATATTATTTCCATTGACAGCTTATTTTCATTCTTCAAAGAATGTGCGGAAGATGATAGACAGAACCTACTACACCGATGGCTGCGAATTAACTTATCAGGAGAAAAATCATCTGATCACATTTTGTACTGATCTTGAGAATTACAATATCTACAATCAAACTCCTCAACATTATGGTCAATACGTGCCACTAGTGCACGTGTTGAAGCACAGTAACTTCTATGGAGATACCCTGGTAAGATTTTTTACTATTACAACAACCGTGCATCTTTTGCATACTTCTAAAACTAGTACTTTATTGGTAACTACGAAGTTATTACTATGTTTTTCAACAGATAATCCCGAATGATTGTGTGCCTCATCTGATGTATGAGCATGGTCGCCTTGATGTTTTGAACATACAGCCAGGTCATCCTACGGATCTCACCTGTTCATATCGGATTTCTAAAAGAAGTGGAGACATGAAAACAAAAGAATGGAAAAAAAATGTATGGACAGTCGTAAGGAGGTTCTTGGAAGCAAAAGGATGCGAAGCGCAAGAATTGCAGACAGGATGATCTCCATTCTCCATAATGGAGAGTCAGGGTCTATATTGTTTTATGCTATTTTACCTTAAAAAGGGTATTTAGGTCCTACCTAATACTGATGATCATGTGCTAAGAACAATTAAGTAGGGTTGGTTCGATGACTATGAGGATGATGATCGTATGATTTGTTATTAATAACGAGTAGAAGTTGTATGATGATGATTAGTAGGACTTTTTATTATGATGATGCATGATGCGAGCATGAAGAGTTATTATATATCAGTGGGTGAAATGAACATGGATTGGATTGAAGTGAAGGCAACATGTGCTGCATGTCAAAAGTAGTACTAACCCAAACTTGATCAAGTTAGGATTAGTATTACTTTCGACATGCACCACATGTTGCCTTCACTTCAATGTAAGCCATGTTTAGGCATAGCAGTAGCGTTGGCAAACCAAGCACGGAGATAAGAGAGGACTCTTCTCTCTATTAGCTAGCTAACACCCTAAATTAACCCCCCAAAACCCCCTAAACCACCCCCTTTCAAAAAAAACCTCAGCTCCTGCCAGCTGCTGACGCGTGGATGCCTTTTGGTCCCGGTTGGTGCTACCAACCGGGACCAAAGGCCCTCCTGCCCGGGCTCGCCGCAGCGGCCACGTGGAGGCCCATCTGTCCCGGTTGGTGTAAGAACCGAGACTAATGGTGTAGGGCTTTAGTACCGACCCTTTAGTCCCGGTTCCCCAACCGGGACAAATGGGCCTTACGAACCGGGACAAATGGCCCTTTTTCTACTAGTGTACACATCAAAACCACAACAGTGATTTATCAAGTTTGCTGTTTTAACCTTTAACAAGGACCGGCTGTAGTCAAATTCGATTCAACTAAAGTAGGAGAAAAAGACACCCGCCAGTCACCTTTATGCAAAACTAGTTGCATGTCCGTCGGTGGAACCGGTCTCATGAACGTGGTCATGTAAGGTTGGTCTGTGCTGCTTCATCCAACAATATCGTCGAATCAAAATAAGACATTGGTGGTAAGCAGTATGACGATCACCGCCCACAACTCTTTGTGTTCTACTCGTGCATATCATCTACGCATAAACCTGGCTCGGATGCCACTGTTGGGAAACGTAGCATGCAATTTCAAAAATTTCCTACACTCACGCAAGATCTATCTAGGAGATGCATAGCAATGAGAGGGGGAGAGTGTGTCTATGTACCCTTGTAGACCGAAAGGGGAAGTGTTTTACAACGCGGTTGATGTAGTCGAACTTCTTCTAGCTCCGACCGATCAAGTACCGAACGTACGACACCTCCGAGTTCTGTACACGTTCAGCTCGGTGACGTCCCTTGCCTTCTTGATCCAGCAAGTTGTCGAGGTAGTACATGAGTTCCGTCAGCACGATGGCGTGGTGATGGTGATGTTGAAGTGATCCGCGCAGGGCTTCGCCTAAGCACTACGAAGATATGACCGTGGGAGTAAACAATGGAGGGGGCACCGCACATGGCTAGGAAATTCACTACAAAAAAAGACACATCCGTGACATTTTGGGCCGAACAATTTTTTTTCTATCATACTATGACACTTCTATGACGATAATCATGACAAAACCCGGTATCATCATAGATGTGGTGGGGTCCTACTTCTATGACAAAAAATCATGACAGAAAATGGGCTTTTCATCCTGGGCGGGCCGGAGACACAGCTGCATGACATTCTTTGGGCCGTCCATGACAGAAAAAACCGTGGTAGAAGCGAGGGCGAGGAAAATATTGGGGTGTTCCCGGTTACGGTGGGTGGTCGGGGCCGAGCGATGCGCGTTTCTCTCGTACACGCACGTGCGTGGGTGCGAGGTGTTGGGCTCTAACAGAACCCGGGCGAGGCGTTGGGCTCGAACTGAACCCGAGCGATTGCACTGCAGGCTACGCGTTACTGAACCCGAGCGATCGATCGATGGCTGTTAATTGAACCCGATCGAGCGATTCCTTCGCTACTGCTGCTAACTAAAGCCGATCGATGCTGCCTCTGGATGAACAGTGAGCGTTGTTTAGGGGGTTTGGATGAACAGTTCCCGGTGGGGGTGGATGAACAGGACCCCATGGTGTTGCCTCTGGATGAACATGACCCCGATCGATCGAGCCGGTTGGGGCTGGATGAACAGGACCCAGTGGAGGGCTAGTTGAACAGGACCCAGTGGAGGGCTGGATGAACAGGACCCAGTGGAGGGCTGGATGAACAGGACCACCCCGTGGAGGGCAGGATGAACAGTAGACGGTGGAGGGCTGGATGAACAGGAGCCCGTGGAGGGGTGGTTGAATAGGAGCCCGCGGAGAGGGCTGGTTGAACAGTAGCCGGTGGAGTAGCGCGCGGTGGAGGCTGGATGAACAGGAGCCCGTGGATGAACAGGAGCAGGTGGAGGCTGGAGGAGGTCGACGGTGGATGGACAGTAGCCCGTGGAGGCTGGAGGGGGTCGACGGTGGAGATGAACAGTATCCCGTGGAGTCCCGTTTTGTCGTACGACACACCCCTCCCAGTGAACAGGACCCCCGTTTGGACCGTAGCGCTCCAACACAACTCCGTTTCCTCCGTTTTGCGGTACGCCACACGCCTCCCGATCAACAGGACCCCTGTTTCGACCGTAGGAGGTCCGTTTCCTCTGTTTTGCGGTACGCCAGACCCCTCCCGATGAACATGATCCCGTTTCAAACGTGGCCGGTCGAACACAAGGCCATTTCCTCCGTTCTGCGGTACGCCAGGCCTCCTTTCCATCGGTTGTTCCGTCCAAGCCCTCCCGATGAACACGACGACGCATTCTGTTCTGACCCAGCCGGTTGGCTCCCCATGAACACGACGACGACGTAGTTTCTCCGTTCCGACCCAGCCATGTACACGAGCCCTGGCCGTACGTATGCGCGAGTAGGCGTTCGAGACCCTGCCCGTATGTACGTACGTGGCCGTATTTTCTTTCTTGCACACTGGCCGCTGTATGTACGTCTACATGCTACGTGCGCACCTCTACTACGACACGTGCGTGCCTCTACATCGACCAGTATGTACGTACACGTTCGCGACCAGAATGACAACGCTACGTACGCTTCGACCAGGTGGGTCCCAACTGTCAGGCACTTCCTTGCTTGCGAAGATGTAGCTGGTGGGTCCCAGCAGTCAGGGGGCGAATCGTTTTTGTTTTGCCCAGACGCACTTCCTTGCGTGCGAAGATTGTAACACCCCAAAAATTTGACCTTGTTTTATTAATTAAAATTTTGCCAGGAAATTAAATTTTTATTTTTCTGGATTTCTCCTTTGATTTCAGAACCCTCTTCTCTTTAATATTGTGGGTTTTTACCTTTAGTGGAAACTCTTCAAAAGTATTCTTGGACTTGTATGCCCTCTTTATGAAATCAATTCTTTATCAGTGGGTTTATTTGCATAATTATTTTTCATGAACTTTATTCTTTTAAAATGATGTTTCATAAACTTGGAGCCCCTTTTTCACTGCAACCTTTTGATAAATGCATTCAAAAATTCCACCAAAATTTGGGGATGTCATGTGAGGCTTCCACATCACTTTTATGCAAAAATATCTTTTGGTTATTGGAGATTTTGAGCTCTACATCAATTTTTCAAATCTGGTCCAGTAGGTATTTTTGCACTACAACATATTTAAATATTCTTCTAAAAATTCTTCCAAGTGTTTGGAGATGTCAGTTGATGCTCATAACTCAGCTTCATGCAAAAACCCAGTGATGTTCTTTGGAAAATTTGAGTAAATCAACCTCATCTTCATTCTGGTCCAGTTTGGTGATTTGTACTGCAACTCTATTTTATTTTGCTCTAGTGCCCATGAGCTTTTTCCTACTTATAGTCCTCCCTACCAAACTCTTAAGTCCAGGAGTTTGGACCCATTGGAGTATTTTTGGTGCATGCAATGATAGTCTTTAGTTTCTGCCCAAAACTGGTTTTCTCCAAAACTTGCACTATCAACTTTCTGTTTTTGCCAAACTAACCTTACCACTTTCTTTAGCTCCTAAAGAGACTAGGATCTGGAGAGTTTGGCCACCCCAAGAGTTGCCTAGATGCCCATGGCCTTCTGTCGAACACCCTGTGTGCAGGGACAGTTTTGGCATGATCTCTAGTTTGCATTGTGGACTTGAGCCCCTGACCCATCCAGCATGTCCACTAACCACCTAGCTACCCCTAACCCTGGCCTGTTGACTACCCGCATCACCCAAGCTCTCTAGAGCGCGCTGGCTTTTCGTCGAACACCTAGTGTGCGTGCTCTGGGCGCGGCCAGAGCGCGCGTTTTGCACATGCGTGCGCTCGGGTCGACGCGTCCCGTCACTGGCCCCAGCTCGCCTGCAGAGCCGCGCCATGCACTCGCCCACTCACCGGAAACCCCCAAGCCACACTGGCGCCCTACAGCGCCGCCGTCAGATGCTCCCTTGGCGGCACGCCGGCGTCGGCAGCGGGTTCTGCCGTGGACGCCACCGCCCAAACCACCCGCCCGCGCCAGCTGCCCCCTTTGAACAGCCCGAGCTCATCCACTTGCTCGTCGGCACGCGCTCGTCGCCGCCACGACGCCCTGCAACTACAGCAACGGCGACTCGTCGTCGATCTTATCCACCGCCGCGGAGCCAGCCCCGTCGCGCTATAAAAGGGAGGCCCCGAGCTCCACCGAGCACTCAGGCAACCCCAGGCCACCCCCATAGTACTCCCGTAGCCAGCAATCGACGACGAGGGGCTTTCTTCCTCGTCTCCGGCCAGTCCGGCCGCCGCCGAGCTCCGGTGCAATACGTCACAGCCAGGCCCTCCCCCGCCCATCCAACGCCACCAAACGTCTCCCCATAGCCTTGCGGAGCTGCCTAGCGCCTCAGCCACGACCAAAGCCCACCATAGCCCGAAGCTCACTTTGCTCCCGAACCTCCGTCCGCCGCGGAGCTCGCCGCCGGTGACTTCCTCCATCCCCGCCTGCCTAGCGCCCACCAGGAGGACCGCCCCGGTCTGGCGGATCCATCCCTGCCCTCGGGGCCCCGTGGGGAGCTGCCGTTCGCCGTCGGCGATCGCCGGAGCCCCGCCCCGTTCGGGCAGAGAGAAAGGAGGGAGAGGGAGACTAGTCAAACCTGACCAGTGGGCCCTCTGGACCCACTGTCAGTGACCCGCGCGGCCGTCCTCTCTGGTTAAGTGAAAGCGCAAAGTCCGGAGTACGTCTCCTCTGCTTCGAAAGCGTATTTTCCCCAAAGCGTTTTCCTTTTTCTGATTTTATTAAAACAGAAGTTTGACTAATCTTTGACTGGCTATAACTTTTAAAATAAAACTCCAAATGAATTGATTCTTTTTCCTACCTCTCTCAAATTTCATCTAGTTTATTTTAAGATTTATTTCAAAAATATTTGGGACAACTTTTTGTACTGTATTTGAAATGTGTGTTATTTGAATATTTCCCAAAATAGGATTTTGGAGAAAAGGCAACCTTCAAAAAAATGCACCCCCACATGCATACACTTGAAGGCAAGCATTCTGAACCCTGGCTTAATATTTTTGGATGTTGTTGATACGGTTACAACATCACCTTGACTTGGAGTATGTGCTATTTTATGTGACGGTAAGATCATACTTATGAGTGCATAATGGAGATTTGTTTGCTATTATAAACGGATATGCTGGTGATAGTGATCATCCTCGTAAGCTTCTCATGCATGCTGGAAGGAACTCGGGAAAGTCGTGGTCTTGGGTAGACGCGAGCTTGTCCCTAGTTCCTCGTTGAGACGAGTATGTCCGGTATGGCATGGTGGGGCTTGATGAGTGTTAAGCTTATCTGTTATTGGAAATATTTTTCTTATGCTGATCATGCAGGGGACACTTGAACCTCCTGAGTCGGCCTTAGATCGAGTCTTGTCCAGTAACCCCCATACTTGCTTCGTACTACCACTTGTCCCTGCCATAGGTAGGGTACGGTTCAGTAAGTTGTCAACCCCTTTCTAGCACACACCGTACAGAGAGGCCGTGATGAGGGTCCCATGGCCATGGATTAAAGCCAGTCATCCGGTCCGGGGGCATGGGTGTTTCCGGTTGGGACCGAGAGGGGGGCACCCCTTAGAGCGCGCATACATAAATTTGATCCCATGCTACGTCGAGGTTGTAGCCTCCCCACTTAGAGTTTGGCTTGACGGGTGTTGTGGGTGATTCCAGACACCGGTAAGTTAAGCTGGTGTGTGCAGGTCAGGCGTGTTTTCAATTAAAAGACCGTAGACAAAATTAGTCCCGATGGACTAAAGAAATCCGTTACCCGTGGGTAAAGAGTACACCCTCTGCAGGGATTATACATCTATTCGAATAGCCGTGTCCGTGGTTAAGGACTACAGTCTGGGATAGGTCAAGTGTCGGTCTTAGTGTCGGTCTTCGGAGGGGAAAAACGGCTAAACCAGAACATTGATTATGAACTGTGACACTGTGAATTATGATCATTATTATTGTGGACTAACCATTTACCTTATTTGAATTATTGAGTATCCCTGGGACGGTTCTACCTCCTGGATATTCACTGTGATTATCCTTTATAAGCCCTTTATGTGGTGTCGCATAGACGTCCGACTGTGGCATGCTTGTTATTTCTTTTATTTATAAGCCCTTTATGTGGTGTCGCTCAGATGCCCGACTACGGCCTGCTTGTTATTTATTTATTCTTTATAAGCCCTTTATGCGATGTCGCTCAGACGCCCGACTGCGGCATGCTTGTTATATAATTATTCTTTATAAGCCCTTTATGCGGTGTCGCTCAGACGCCTGACTGCGGCATTGTTAATTTATTTGCCCCTTTTTGAGGAGTCATTTCAGACACTCGATCACTACACTCTATTTCTATATTGCATATTCATATTTTACTTGCATGCGTGCATCATGAATTTTTGTTTATCTCGTGACTGACGTTATGGTCATAGAATATTTTTTGGGCATGATTACTCCTTGTTATATTATACCCGTGTTCTAAATGTTTGCGAGTACATTCAAACGTACTCACTGGCTTGTCCCTGGCTATTGTCTTGGCCAGATTTCTTGCGTGGAGAAGAGCGTTACGACGGCAGCCCCGGAACACATGTAAAGGTGATAGCAGCCTCGCGAAGATAGGAGTTATCATGGTCAGCTGTTCTTGTGGGAAATGGAGTCCCATAGACGCAGATGAACCTCAAACCGCTTCCGCCATCAACCACTAGAAACCAAGTGTTGTACTCATAGGCCACAATGGTCTTGTACTGCATATTTTTGTACTTTGCTTGGAATTCTTGTATCAAGTTGGTGCCTCATCAGCTAACAGTAATCCTGGGGCTGGTGAGCACAAGGGCCATTTTCTGGGAATTAATATCCCGAAAACCCGGTCCTCACAAAGATGTAGCTGGTGGGTCCCAGTAGTCAGGGGGAAACGTTTTTTTCGTGAAATACGGTGGCCCGTCCAGTGGGTCCCTGCTGTCAGGTGGAGGAATAATTATTTTGCGCGTAATAAGGAGGCACTTCCTTGCTGCGGCCGTGGACCCAGCTGTCAGCCTCTCCACGTACAGTCCACGTACGATGAAAGCCGTTCCTTGACCACATTGACCACGCCGTGCCGAGAGCACCTGGGCAGTGGACGATGGCGAGGCCTAGGAAGGGGACGACGCGAAGCCAGGGAAGACGCGGCAGTGGATGCCCACGCGGAGAGGAGTACGAGGGGTCACTGGTTCGGCTGCGGTGGGAGGCTGTCGTCGCCGCAGAATAACAGGGGGTGTGGGTGAGTAGAGGGATGGCCTGGCCAGCGATGGGAGTAGTAGGGGCGGTGAGGCCTCCGCGGCATGGCAGCCGGCCATGGGAGGCAGGAGCACGAGGCACGACCGGCGCTGGTTTGGGCGGCTGGAGCAAGAAGACCAGAGGTTGAAGAAGCACTACGGCCGTTGGATGGACATCACACGGTCAATGGAGCTAGAATCGTGCATATTGACTAAGTTGACAAAGCCCTCCGTCCCCGTCAACTTAGTAGGCCCACAAGTCAGTCTCCCACTATACTGGGTCCTAGCTAGCAGGGGGAGTATTCATTTTTTATGCGTAATAAGGAGGCACTTCCGATGGGTCCGAGCTGACAGCGGGGGGAACGTTTTTTTCGTGAAATACGGTGGCCCGTCCGGTGGGTCCCAGCAGTCAGGGGGGAAACGTTTTTCGCCAAATACGGTGGCCCATCCGGTGGGTCCCTGCTGTTAGGTGGAGGAATAATTATTTTCCGCGTAATAAGGAGGCACTTCCTTGCGGCTGCCGTGGACCCAGCTGTCAGCCTCTCCACGACAGTACTCTTCCGATGGAAGTCGTTCCTTGACCACGTTGACCTCGCCGCGCCGAGAGCACCAGGGCGGTGGACGATGGCGAGGCCTAGGAAGGGGACGACGCGGAGCCGGGGAAGACGCGGCAGTGGATGCCCACGCGGAGAGGAGTACGAGGGTTCACTGGTTCGGCTGCGGTGTGAGGTTGCCATCGCCGCAGAATAACAGGGGGTGTGGGTGAGTAGAGAGATGCATTGGCCAGCGGTGGGAGTAGTAGGGGGCGGTGAGGCCTGCACGAGAGGCGGGAGCAGGCGGTCCCGCCGGCGCTGGATTTGGCAGCTGGAGCAAGAAGATCAGAGATTGAAGAAACACGACGGCCGTTGGATTGACATCCAACGGTTACGTCTGCTAGAATCGTTTGTTGACATATATAATAACTAAAAAATCTTTCATACGCGTCAACTTAATAGGCCCATAAGTCAGACCATTCCCTCTTTTTTTAATAATTTATATATAGCTCACTGCGACTTCTTATCCAATTTACTACAATCCTTTTTTTGGTTGGCCAGGGCCAATTTCGCATATTTCTGTGGGTTCCAAATTATTTTTAATACCGAAATGTCGAGCCAGATTTAAAGTACTTTGAAGATATATTTAAATTAGGTTAATACCCAGTGAAATAGGAATCTGAAAATGTGAAAAAATTCAGAAATTATAAAGTAATTGCCAATTTGTCATCTGTTTTTATATTTACAACCAATCTCATATTACTTTCAAGATTTGCAGGCGTCTTGAAAGAGTTGTAGCCCATCAGGGCGTAGAAAAATAAATAGGCCTGGATTGGTAATCTTCAAAAAAATAAACTGGGCTCATTTTCACAAAGAAAAAATAGCTGGGCTGGTCACATGGTGAACATAAAATATAAGCCTGGGCTAGACGGGCCACAGCCCAGTTCAAACCCTGCTCCGTCTCAACAATAACAAAAAAATACTGCTCGAGCAGCTACGTCCCAGGTGTCAGCCGATCTTGTGCTGTTCTCTTGTCTATTGACTATATACGCTCACAATGTCGTGGGTCCTAGATGTCAGGAAAACACTAGGAAGAAGCATTTTATTTTTCCATACGCTGACATGGTGGGCCCGTACTGTCATCCTCTCCACATAACTTTTGCCGATTCCTGTTGTTTGTTGACCATGTTGACAACGCGAGAGGGCGGCGCCGCGGCGAGCGCACCAAAGCTCGCGGAGGACGACGGCGAGGCCTCGGACGTCGGCATTAACGATTTAGGAGACGGTAGGGCGACGATGCATGCGCTGAGGCACAGCCAGCCGTGGGAGGCGGAAGCAGGCGGCCCCGCCGGCGCTGGTTTGGTTTTGGCGGCTAGAGGAAGACATGACTGAAGAAACACGACACACTGTAAAAGCAGCAGGAGTACTTAACAACCTTAACTGAAACCAGCAGGGCCCTTAACAACCATAGCTGAAAGCAGTATGAGTACTTGTACAGGTTCAACCGTACAAAGCACACCTCGAACAGTGCTACTTTGCCTACAGTTAACCAAGGGTGAGGCCGCCAAGCCCCAGGACAAGGCCCAGGGGCCACCCCGTGCATCCACAACCTTCTGAAAGCGGCTTCATCTCGCAATGTGGTCAATAAACAGGATATTTGCTTTAGAGCCATGGAAAAGCAGGAACACAATCTTCTGTCCTATTCTCTAAGATGGACGGGCCTTCATTATTTGAGACCACCCATGAATAAGTATCTTTTCACCTCCAAGGGGAATGGAGTAGGTCGACATAAACATCATGTTGTGACCAAGCGCAAGTCTGACCCGACCATGGTCAGGCATCTGTATAGGAACAATAGAACTGGGCAGTTTCTGTTTCAAGAACATCACAGCTGTAAAACTGTGTATAAGCAATAGTTTAGGAACAACATATATAAAAGAAAACAGCTCGTACCATAAGTTTCTCGACACAGTTGGACCTGTTCAACGAGTGCAGCAGTGGCACACATATCCCACGTGGCCTTCCACCATTGAAACGCCCCACAAGGACCTCAAGATGATCAATAAAGTGTAGGAACTTGTGGATGTCGTCCCAGTCAACTTCAGTGCCATCAGTAACGGCCGAGTTGTTACAGAATAACAAACGAGCAGCCTGCTTAACTCTGAAAAAACCTACACGTGCCACCAATTATAAGAAAATATTAGTTAGAAGTAGCATCTTCGTGAGAGATTCGTTGCTACTTCTAAAGTTAAATTGTGATTAGTTAGACAGAATAGGTGGATTAAGAAGTAATCGAGGCAACAAGCAAGAACCAGATACAAAACTAACATGGATGAACAATTGGAACGACGTCGGGGTGGAAGATCGCAGTGAAGATGAGGCCAGGTTCTACTATTTCCATCAACATTCGTGCGCCAACTTTCAGTCCGTAACACTTGAGAAAGTTTATCCAAGTTCGGCCATAAAAAAAGCAGCGATCTTCTTGGTTCATGAACCCAACTCGGAACTTATATCCATGGCTTGTCTTCATTGTGACCATTAAACTGGTGTATTCAATTATGGCAAGGCCGAGCATCTTGAGTACATGTGTTCTGGCAGAGCAAATAATGCACTGCAGGAAAAATAATATGAGAACACAATGTATTCCCTAACCAAATCTAGAAATAACTTCCTCCTTCACGTCAGTGTTGACCATCGTACTGGTAGTACATTTTATCCAAATATAGCAATCCAAATTTCCAAATTAGTCGATAGCATGTTCAAAAACACCCCACCCTCCCGGATAGAAAAGAGGATTCTAGGAACATACTGTGCGCGTTTTAAAATCCTGTGTTAGGATGAGAAGGAACAAGTGTGGTGTCTCGCCTAGGGCGCAGAAACCTGTAGGGTCCTCGCACTTTGGGCACTACAAATGAAACACACTAGATTCAGTAGGAAGAAAAATGCATCAACGGCGGCGGCTGCCATCCTAGGATTACCCGCGACCAAGGGACTTGGATTTATCGGGGATGGATGAGGAATTCATACCTGGTTCTCCATGAGAAAACCCTATGCAATCGCCGAGCGGGGGTTTTCTCTGAACAAGCAGACGAGGGAGAAGGGGATTCATGCCCAGTGAAATATTGCTGCTTCGTCCGTCCAGCTTACTGCTAAAGCTGGAAAGGGGGGTTTGTGATTTGACGGCTCATTGGGCATTACTGCGGCGCTACCACCGGGGTGTGTCTACCGTGCAGTTGTGCACTCTAATTTGTGCATATGGCACGTGGACCCCGTTGCCGGATGCCCCACATATCAGCGAAAGGAAGTAGAAAGACAGGAGTAACTAGTTACACAAAAATATATTTTTGACAGAGAGATACTCCCTCTGTAAAGAAATATACAAATCTTTTATATCACAACTTTATACATAAGAAAAATCAAGGGGAATATATATAACATATATAATTATAAAAAATAGAGTTGTTTTAAACACAGTATAGACGAGTTGGTGATGATGGTGTGCCTGCCATCCTGCAATATAGGCCGTCCGATTTATATCTGACGGATAGGAAGGAAACTATGGCAATTTTGCAAAAAGGTATCCACACACCTCTCCACATTTGCAAATAAGGCCTTCCCTCGTTCATCCTTTTCTCTCACAAGATAAAATACTCATACAAATGCATCTTGTTGTTACGTGCAACGCACGGGCGTTATGGGGGTTCAGCTGAGAATATAATACTCAGACAGGCTCACGGTTCTGGACTTTGGGCCGCAGGCCCACCCTGCATGTTTGGGGGGCCATGTGTTCTACCTCAGCGCTTTTCATATTGCAAGCGATCGGTACGGCGCTGGTTTTAGATGTTGTCGCAAGGCGAATACACAAAATTGAATAAAGCACGGCAACTGTTGGAATGAAATCGAACGATGGTTCCTAACCAGCAATGAGAGTTGCAATTCTATCAACGATATACCATGTGATAAATAATACTGTCGTATTACTTATACACACAGGACACTTGTTTCACCATGCTAGATTATTACATCAAAATCTCTCATAGGATAGATCAGTTCGGCAGTTGCATGCTGCTACTGAAGAATTTCAAAGTTGATTTGGACCAGCTGTCCTTGCCGAGGAAGTTCGATTTTGAGATCATCCCCTACCGCAAGATATGATTTAGATTTGAACCTTGACCATCCTTTAGCATCAATCATCATGCGACCATCCTTTGTACTTACGGTATATTGAGCAGGTTCATTCACACCAAGGTTGTGCATGGTAAGAGAAACTTGGCCGCTGTCGCCCAGATTGTTGAACGACTCCCTCGTTGCTCTAGGAATTCTCTGTTTGCAAACAAGAAGACATACCCAAACAGTTAGATCAACATAGTGAATCATGCGAAACAACATGGAAAGAAAAAAGAATGAAACACTTGGGCAGCCAATGATCCAATATCCAAACAGTTACCAAGGCTACACCATCACCCGCACCAACACTTACCAAGAAGGTGGACATGTCGGTTTTTGTAAGGACTTTGGTATATGAAGTGCGAACTGCAGCCCAATCTATTGCCGGTGCAACTGCTCGTTCGGTTGTCGCTGCACGGGCCAGAGCAGATGCAAGTGCAAGTGTTGCTGCAGGTGCCGAAGTCGCTACTGCTGCCGGAGATGGTGCTCCTTGTAGAGCTGGTGCTGGTGTCGGAGTAGGTGCGGGTGTCGATGCCCGATCCTCCGGTAGATCAGCCTGATCCGCTGACGTGGTTGGTGCCCAATCCTCAGCTGGATCAGACTGAGCTGTTGCCGCTGTCATTGCTAGAGCAACTGCCGGTGCTCGATCCGTTGCTGAAGGTGGTACCGATGTGCGAGACAGCGGCGATCGTGTCTGGTCTGCTATGATCAGCTTTCTAACTTGACTAGGCTTCCTGACCGTGATCCAGTTTTTTCTTCATTTCTTTTAAACGCGAGAAGGACTAATTGTGGTGTTTTTGTTAAACCAAACTGCAGTTCATCATAGGGATTCAGCTTGTACTCAGACAATAGACTGATCCAATTTTTTCCAGTAATATAAGTGATGGACAGTGCCTTCGTTACTGACACGACATAAGAAGTGAAACCTGCAAAAAATAGCCATCGTAGAGCAAACCAAATGGTTTATTCTGTGATGAATGTCACATGGCAAAACCTGCATCGTAAAATTGCAGGAAAAGAAAGAAAAAATGACATTAAATCAATAAGATTTAGACAGTAAATCAATAAGATTTACTTTATGTGACACGAGTGAATCCTTACCAGGAAATCACTATGTTGAAGTACTAAACAGAAGATTGATCGTCCAACTACGGGTGGCATGCAGGGGCCCCGCCTACTCCCACAAGCAGGACAGTCCAAAGGTCGTGACAAATTGTATGGACCGAACATCCATGGGACTGGAAATCCTGGTGGGTGCGATAAACCCTGCAATGCATACAGATATTGGAGTGTAACCATAATTGATAAATCGTCCTCACAAAAAAGATGATCTGGATACTTCAAAATATACAGACTGAATTGAGTGGACAGACATTAACATAGACCGTTCGCAGGACTAACCACACACCAAAAGCGGCAGTACTAATAAACAATACAGGCTTCACAAACACAAATCAAGTACTAAACAATAGTACTTACTACAGACAAGCAAAGTTGCACTAATTAAACTCTACAGACTATTTCTTGCCGCCAACCTACGGGATGAACCCCGCATAACTAACTAGGCCATGGACTTCGTGAGAGATATCTACATGCACCATCACCATCTCGTCAACCTTGGAGAACCTAACAGAGTGGTCTTTCCACTCATAAACATGATCATGAAGACAGACCGCATCAGATTTGTTGGGAAGCTTTACAAGAACCACACCCTTCGTCATCGAAGGCACAGCCAGGAAATTGTTGTGGTCTAGTACAGCCTCGAGAACACGCCTGACAACAATGCTACAGGAAAACACTAGTTTAGGACACGTGGCGACAAGGACACAGCAGCTGGATAGTTTAGCAGTAGAACTCATCCTCGGGTCTTCTAGTTCACACGGCATGACTTTGAGAACTTCATCTCCACTGCAGACCTGGTTCTAATTCAAACAGAAACCATATTTTATTACTACCTCCGTTCAGAAATATAAGATGATTTTTGATATTATACTCCATATATGACTACATATACGCACATAAATGAGTGAACAAAGACACTAGAACATGTCTTCAAAGGCATGAGAGCAGAGGGATTACTTGCAATATCCATAACACAAGTTATTGAGGCAAATAAACCCTCTTCAAAGGTAGCATTGATGTTCATAAAGTACTCCCTCCGTCCCAAAATTCTTGTCTTAGATTTGTCTAGATATGCATGTATCAAGTCACTTTTTAGTATTAGATACATCTGTATCTAGACAAATCAAAGACAAGAAATTTGGGACAGAGGGAGTAGTTGAAAGTAATCTATAAGAAATCAGTGTCAACCTCTCGCATGTTTTGGTCAAAAGAGGAATTTAGAACCGTCATTTGGCACACAAAAATCACATGCAAGATCACCCAGAAAGTTGTACTACTAGTACTAGTACTGCGTGTTAGATGAAAAAACACGATCAAGATCGAGAAAAAGATCGTCAAGAAGAGATATTACCTGGACTTGTTTAATGAGGGATCCCGGAGAGGGGGGCTTGGACAGGGCGATGGCTTTGAGCTTGTCTGCGGTAGTCTCGGCGGGGTGCTTGCGCTTCTTCATACCATGAGCCTCGACGGTTTTGGCCAGAGCCATATACATCACTTCGGCCGGTGCTCCAGCATCCATCAAGAAACTGTCAAATAGAAATAAAAGAAAAGAAACCATAATCACAAACCCAAAAGAAGAAAGGAGAGGGAGTTATAGGATCAGTCTCGAGGTTGCAAGACCGGGCCTTGGCCAGAATCAACACCATTGATGCGCTCACCTTTCCTTCTTTGGGAGAGAAGAACAATGGCAGAAGCAGGTCGGGGTTTTTCTTGAAGAAATGAGGAAGCGAGGGTTGGGTAGAGAGGAAGCTGAGAGAGAAGAGTGAAATGATGGTTGCTTCGTTCGTCCAACTTACTGCTGGATAGGAGGGGGTTTTGTGATTTGACGGCTCATTGGGCATTACTGCGGCGCTTCGATCGGGGTAGTCTACCGTCTCTCTACTACGGAGTAATTTAGTGCATGGCTGGTGGACCCCGATGCTGGCTGTCCCACACGTCGGCGAAAGTGAGTAATTTAGTGCATAGCTGGAGGAGGATCCGCACGGTAGAGCATGTCCACTATTTTTCTGAAGAAAAAAATGATTACAGCAAGCATTTCCACTCTTATGACGGAGGAGTGCGAAACACGGCAGCCACTTGAACATACACAGTGCTCCTACTACTAGGCATGTGCAGTGGTTCATACATCAGTACTACATAATCTTGTTGCTAGTGTATTAAGATATGACGCAACAAATGATGTTGTGCGCATGTCAACTATATGAACAGTAATGTAGTAAAATAGTACCGCTTTCTCGACTGTCCGGTCGAGAATGAACGGTGAGATCAATGTTAACAGAACTAGGTCTACAGCGCACGGAGAGTACGATGCTACAGTACTCCATGAAGCATGAACCATATGAAGCACGAATAGTGTTAGGCAGGGTGTATGAAGGGTGCACGGGATGGGAGCAAAAGTTCCCTTCTCGACCCACTTTTGGGTGTTTGGCAGAGTGCATGAAGGGTGCATGAGTCCACACTAGTAGGTTAACACAAATACACGAATAGGAAACAACTGCGACCAAGGCGGAGAGGAAAACGAGAAAACTTAATGTATTTTTGCTAATTAATAGCATTGCATGCAATGAACTAACCACTGCATGTCATGTTTATTAGTCTCAACTCATTGAAAGCATGCACGGCCCACGTCTCTTATTGGTTGATATGTCACAAAACAAGAAACGGGGAGGGAGTTAATGTACCGTGCCTAAGTGTTTTGGGATTATTTGGTTTTCGTAAGGTGACTTACACCTAGACAGAGGAGTATATTGAGATGAGAATGCAACAAAACACACCCACACGCTTTGTGCTACAGTGACTGATCTACACCGTCTGAGTTTGATCCAACAGTCATGTGGCGCCAAGACATGGACATGCCCATGCAGAGGGCGCCTAAACACCACCGAAGTCCCTCTGCTTCTCGAGGCGCACGACATTGGTGATGCAGGGGGCAAAACGGCTGAAAGGCAATGCAATCTACGGGAAGGCGGAGGTTGCCAGCGGAGGAGCGGGGAACCTTTTGGTTTTCACCATGGTAAAACACCAGTCGACGACTTCTCACATCAGGGAGCAGTGGGTTTTACAGGCGGAGTCATCGTGGCTAATTGCTGCCGCACCTGCTCCCGTCAATCAAAAAATTAAATATCCTGCCGCGCCTGCTCCCGTAAATCAAAAAATTAAAAATCATGTCGCACTCAAACACCAGAGCAACGTCGTGGTGGATATTTAATTTACCTGCCGGCAAGTAGATAAAAAAGGGGTGAAAAAACAAATGTGGCGGCGGCCTAGCTAATCGATCGAACTAGCCAAACTAGCTAGCCACCGTGCTTCACTGATGTACTCGGCGGGAAAAGTGGTCTTTCATGATTTGATGACTCATTTACTTGCTTCGGCGAAAACGCGCGGTAGGGCATCCCACGTCAGGAAGAATATATGCGTGCACCACCCGGGAGGACCCCGAAACCATGCGGTACGTGTGCCATGTCTCAGCACGGAGGAAAAATGTGCGTGTAAAAATTTACTGTATCAGACGTAGTACCTATGGTTCGACCTCGGGACCTAGCCAGTCGGTCGAAAACACCCCACTAGCCACACAGCTTCATCATGCTAACATGGCACGGAGGATAGGTGTGGTTAGCTCCGTCTCGACCAGCCACAACGTCTCTTGTTCTAGGCGATTCTTCTATTTTCCAAGCTTTTTTAGTTGTAATAAAACCACGGTAAGCTAGCGCCGCTCTTCGTGTGTGCCCGTGCAAAGGTTAGATGATAGAGAGAAAAGAGAGATCGCAGACCTGGGACCCACCAGTAAGTGAGTCAACGGTCATGCACGTGTTGACGAGGCACTCCCTCTACTCTACTCAACGTAATACTGTATAAAATCAAGTTATGGGACAAAGCCAACAAACGTTGTTGTTTCAGGCTATCGACTTACGCTTTGTAGTCCAGGTTGCCAGTTCGAATCTCGTCTTTCAGATTTGTTAGTTTTAGGTCCAAATTTGATTAATGACAAGTGGGACCCCCGTGTGTTGTTCTGATATTTCAGTGTAGGATGGTTTTTTTGAACAAACACTTTGTGCGGTTAGACAAGTAACGGCACAAGTTACACGTATTTTGCAAGTTTACGAACAAAAATGACAGCGGCATAGAATATCACATCCACCCCGCAGCTTAGATGCTATGGTGATACGAGTTTTTACACCGTTGGAAGTGAGATCCAATGGCTTGGGAGTAGTCTTTGTAATTATGCGCAATTTCCAAACTCTCCAAAGGTTTTTTGCAAATAAAACATTCAGGCCTCGTGTGTGCCGCTGCATCTTGGATCCAACGGCTGCCCGTTGCTCATATTAGGTGCTCCCCGTAGCTTAATTACCCGCTACGATGATATGAGCATCTAGGTCGTATGATCAATGATCAGATGGCACATGCGTAGTACTTGTACTTTCTGCGCAATTCCCAAACTCTCTCAGCCGTATATTGCAAAAACATTCAAACCTCCTACTGTGGGCCGTTAGATCTCCGTGAACTCGTATCACCATAGAATCTACGGTGCGGGAGCACCTCATATTCTCCCATGCGAGAAAACATAAGGTGCTCTCACAGCTTGGATGCTACGGTGATACGAGCTTCGAGGTCGTTTGATCTGAGATCCAATGGCATCTGAGCAGTCTTTGTGCTTGTAAGCAGTGGCCGAACTCTTTGGGGGCTTTTCTGCAAAAAAAACATTCGAACCACCGAGGAGGTGTTGGGTCACAAATCCAACGGCTCCGAAGAGCTTGTATCACCAAAGCATCTAAGGTGTGGTAGCACATTATATTCTTACATACAGGAGAATATGATGTCCTCCTTCATCTTAGATGCTACAGTGATACGAGCTTAGAGGTCGTTGGATATGGGATCCAAGGGCATCTGAGTAGTTTTTGTACAAATTGTGTGCAATTCTCTAACTCATCAAGGTTTCCTGTAAAAATATTAAGACATCATGTGAGCTGCTATATCTCAGATCTACAAGCTCCAAGCAACTCGTATCGGCATATCTAAGGTATGGGGGCACATAATATTCTCCCGGGGAGGAGGGGTGGGGGTGCACAACCAATCGGTGGTTGGGAGGGTGGGGACAAATATAATCTAGACAACCCTAAATAGAGCTTCGCAATTTTATCTAAGGTCGAGGGGGTGACCCCCGACAATCATAGCTCCACCTAATTAAACACAACATTTGCATGTACCGTAGTACTAGACTTAATATTCATGTTTCAGTTTCATGTTTGTTTTAAATATTGAATTGAGGACCATGCATGTCTTACATTTTATTCCCTTCGTTCCTGAATATTAGTCTTTTAGAGATTTCAAGTGGACTGGCACATACAGATGTATATAGACATATTTTAGAGTGTAGATTCACTCATTTTGCTCCGTATGTAGTCGCTTGTTGAAATCTCTAAAAGACTAATATTTAGGAACAGATGGAGTATTTTTGAATTCGTGTCATACATGCATGGTTTGGAAAAATAGATGCACTATACTTATTGGATTGTTGTTGTGTTCGTGTGTGGGTGTCTGTGTGTGTGTGTGTGTGTGTGTGTGTGTGTGTGTGTGTGTGTTTGGTCATATGCTTGATACATACAAAATTTTCTCACCTCCATATTGTTCATCTTTAAATTTGAATTTGCATTGAAAAACTTAACAGGGATACCATGAAATGTGAAATCCACGTTGAGATCACTATATCCCAAACTCACTCTAATTCAACAACTCATCATAAATCAATTACCACGCTGAGATTAGTATTTGCAAGGAAAATACGGGCATTGTAATACACATAGATTTGTTCGGCAATTTAAAAGGTTCCTTTTGTATTCTCGAATGGTAGGACCCAACGGCGTACCAGCCAGACCTTGGCTCGTGTTGATCCTAAAAAAATAAAAAATAAAAAAACCCGGGCTCGTGTCCTTCTGGTGGCGTGCGTGGTACGCACATTAGGCAACCCCAACCACTCGAGCCTCCGTGTTTCGAGTCGAAATATCTGGCGGCCAGAATTCCAGCCCTAGGAAATTCCCCTCATGTCCCCGGTCCATAATGACTACCGATGAACAACGGAGGGATGCTTTAGTAACTAGACAACATTACCTACCATGCCGAGCATGGTACAATTCCCTCGGTCGCCGCTCGCCAAGGTCACCCGTCAACTGCATTGCCTACTACTACTACTACTACTACTACTACTACTACTACTACACCAGGATGAGCACAGAATTGAGCCCGTTTGTTCGTGCCTAGTACTTGAGTTAATATATCAGGCAATGCACTGGTACAGAGGGATTATCCTTTTGCTTTGCATATATAACTTGTCTGAAGTCTAACTAAGCAAAATGTTTGACCAAATCCTTTCTTAAGAAATACAACAGGACAGATGTATGGCTTGAAAATTTATTGCATGATGCAGGTTATGATATTGTTTCAAATCCTGGATCTTAAATTTCAGAAAATCCAAAAGTGACCATAAATTCTTGAAACTGAGCATGGTCACGTGATATGGCACAAATATTACTTTGTAATTTTTTTTCTTCAATTTGAGACAAGCTGCTTATGACAAGTTGCACAAATGAAGAGCCAAGGTATTTTGGAACAAAGACCTATCACGTTAAGGTGAACGCTTTCACTATTGAAACCTTGGGCGTTTACGTGCCACCACGAGTCCCGCTTCTCATTGGCAGGTGCCATCCGAGCAAGCATGTGAGTCGACGGGAGGCGTGCGAGCAGACCGCTGCGCCGGCTGACACGGAGGCGTGCGAGCAGACCGCTGTGCAGGCTCAGCGGGAGGCGAGCCCTTTGACCAGGCTCCGCCGCCCACCTTCGTCCCAACTGCTCCCACTTTTAATGTCGTCGGCGCCGCAGTTTAAAATCAACCCTGCACTACCCAGTATTGCTACAATCTTCTCTCTTCCTCTTTGATTCTCCTGTCGTCTACCTCCAACCAGCCATGTCGCATCACGATGGTCTGCCCTAAGTCTTCTAGTTTCCTGAGGAAGACACCCAGCCAGAGTCTCAAGAACATAAGGAGCTTTGGGACGAGCTTGAACTGGCCTTGCGGGAAGACGTCGCGCCTGTCCCCGCTCCCGTTCCGGCTCCCGTCGCCCCGACTGCGCCAGCGCCCATCCCCGTGGCATTGATGGGCTGGGAGCCGCACATTGTCGCCGAGCTTGATGCCACGGGGTTCCACGAGGTCCCCGCGGACTTTCACGCGCCCGCGCACCTGCCAGCGCATGCGCCTGCGCGTGCACTGACGCGCACGCCCGTGCCGGTGCCCGTGCACCTGCCAGCGCATGCGCCTGTGCGTGCACTAACGTGCGCGCCCGTGCCGGTGCCCGTGCACACGAATGTCTCCGTCGCGCCGTTGACAGCGCCTGTCCCCGCGCGGGTGCCAGTGCCCCCCTCAGCGGCATGGATGGCCACCGTCGACCGCTTCCTTGCACCAACGCCAGTCGCCTTCTCCCGCCAGTTGACTCGCTCCGAGGTCTAGAACATTTTGGCCTTCCTTGAAGCTAGGCCAATGTCCAGGAGTACTCCAACAATGGCGCAAGGCTCCGCCGTCGCCGTCGGTCAGTGGCCCGGCGACACACAGAGCACGGCAGAGGAGCCGCTTCCCACCGCAAGACGCCCCCGCCGCCGCCGCGTAATCTAAATTTGCCATGAAAAACGTTCGGATTGCCATGCTTAAAATCCGAATGTTTATCATTTCCGTTTATTTTAGATCGATCGTCGTATAATTTAAAGTCGGAGTCAGACTGAACGAAATCTATGGTTTGATCGATTGAATGTTCTGCTAGAGCCGTATCAAATTAAATATAAAACGTCATCAAGCCACATGTATTCCTTGTCATCCAATGACCTAGACTGCTTCAATGTCGAGCGCTCAACACGTTTAGCGTGCAGTTAATTTCATGCCAAAAATAGTGCTAATCACATAATAACACACAAATAATATCCTACTTAATATACTTCCAAATTAACGTGCATTGCACGTACACACTGACTAGTGCTGCTAGCACGTGAAACTGGTGTCGTAACTTGTGAACGCGTCCAGATATGGTCAACGGCAACATCGCCCGCGAGTTCTTCGTGTTTGCCCGTGCGTCTAAACATAGAAGGGGAGGAGAGAGAGAGCACACATGGAACCCACCAGTAAGTGAACGCGAATAGTACTAAAAATAATATTACATGTCAATTAAATAGGTTGTGGTAATATAAAAACATTATGTGAACAAAGGGAGGTACAACAAACATTGCTGTTCTACGTATGTTGCCTATTGACGTGCGGCTTGAAGGCCCTGGTCGCATGTTCAATCCTCGTCCTTTATTTTTTAATTTGTATATGGGTCCAAATTTGTTTCATGACATGTGGGCCCTCGGTGTGTAGTTTGTAGCACTTTAATTTGTGGGTCAAAATTTGTTCCATTCCAAGTGGACTATCGGTGTGTAGTTTTGTAGCTTATATTTATAATAATTAAATAGAACAACAGAGTTTTTTTCAATAATACCATGGTGCAACGTTGAAGGCAAGAAAGGACGTGCAAGAGAGCGATGAACGAGCCAGAGGGAAATCAACTAGGGGAGTTGCGGGGGTTGCAACGGTGTTTCGAGTAGTTGTGGGCCGAATGCTATGAAAATATAATCTAAACCGACCGGAATAAATGCCTACACAAATTAATCCAAGGTTGGAGTGTCCCTCGCAATGTAAATAGCTCCGGCTTTGCAAGGGATGGAGAGGTAGCTTCAATGTGTGGAAGATACGGCGTGAGAAAGCGAGGTCATTCGAGAGACATATAGATAGAGAGACAAAGTGAGTGTGGTCCGACATTCATTGAACAAATATATATGCTCTGGAGAGATATTGTCCGATTGAGCTTTTGGCAAGGGTGAGGCCTATAAGATAGAGCTTGAGAGATGATCCAGTCACAGACGTGTAGATATATTTTGTGCGTGGGAGGAAGCAAGGTCAATCGATCACGTAGGGTCGTCGTGCGATCGAAAGAGTGAGACGGGTTGGAGAGAGTGACCTAGATAGACAATGTGCGTGAGAGAGTATACAATGTGAATAAGTCGAATTGGGCTCAAACATGGTGATATATCGTTTTTGTCCGAGAAAGAGCGAGGTCAATCGAGACATACAAAGAGAGAGAGAGAGAGAGAGAGAGGGAGAGAGAGAGGGAGAGAGAGGGAGAGAGAAAGAGATAGAGAGAGAGAGCGCGAACGTGGCCCGCCATGAGGTCGAAAGAGTGGGCGCGGCTTCGATGGACTGACCTAGATAGACAATCTGCATGAGAGAGTATAGGGTGTGTCGATCGAGGCCCGAACAGGGAGATATATCATTTGTGTGTGAAAGAAAATGAGGTTAAACGAGACTAAGATAAAGAGAGCGAGATTGAGCGAGTGTGGCCCGCCGTGCGGAAGAAAGAGTGAGACAGTCTCGAGGGATTGACCTAGATAGACAACGTGCGTGCGTGCGCACGAGAGGTTGGGGGTAGATAGGCAATGCATGTATTTAGCGCGAGAGGGTCAGAGGGAGAGGGAGAGAGAGAGAGAGCTCGGCATGGGGTGCAATGGCGGGTGTGTGAGGTAAATACATTTCGTAACAGAGTGGAAAAGGGGGGTTGTGTAGCTGAGAGAGTTAGAGATCGAAACATGGAGAGAAAGAATGGATGTGTGTTGGAAACCGATAGCTTCCTAAGG